>NC_068914.1:41241599-42491599 GCF_023091745.1 Budorcas taxicolor | reverse complement strand
CCACGCGGAGGCAACCCAGGTGTGCAGCGGGAGTCGGGGCCCCGGCCACCCAACCTGAGAGGGGCTGGAAGGCAGGCGGCGGCTCTGAGCGCGGTGGGGTGCCAGGGGCCAGCGGCAGGTGCGGCTTGCGGTGCGGCTGGGGCCGGGGGCTAAAGGAGAGGGCAGGCAGGGAAAAAAAGAAACAACAAAAAGCCTACAGCACCCGGTATTCCCAGGCGGTCTCCCATCCAAGTACTAACCGGGCCCGACCCTGCTTAGCTTCCGAGATCAGACGAGATCGGGCGCGTTCAGGGTGGTATGGCCGTAGACGGAGGCGGCGGCCGCCAGGCGCCCTAAGAGCCCTGCGCTGCGCCTGCCTTTCGCTCTGACCCGCCGGTCGGGCCAGCCGGCGGCCGCAGCTCTCCAGCTCTCCACGGAGCGCGCGCTGCACTTGAGCTGCACCACCCGCGACCGGACTCCCGGCGGCCCGGTGGCCGGCCCACGCCGCCCCGCCCCCCGCCCCCCGTCACCCCCGGCCAACGCTCGGCCGGCCCGGCCCAGCCCGGCCCGGGGGACCACAGGGCTTCCGGGACCGGGAGCAGCCGGGCCGGGTGTGCCTGCCGGGGGGTGTAGGGGGGAGGGTGGAGTGAGGGGCGCGGAGGTCTTGGCGCTCTCCCACCCTGGGACCCTCCAGGCACCACCCGGCTCGGGGGCCGCCGCCCCTCCCCCACCCCCTCGCCCACCTCCCCAAGGCGTTCGCTGCCCAGGGCCTCGGGGCCCGCTGGGGCCCGCGGTCCTCTGAGCCTCCTGCGGGCCTAGGCGCAGCCCAGCCGTGGCCCTGAGCGCCCATCCTGCCCGGCACCTGCGCGGTGCCCAAACCCACCTGCAGCCACCAGCGCCGGCGACCAGAGCTCGTCAGCCCCGCCCCTTCGCCCTACCGAGGCCCCCCCCTCCCCTTGCCCCCACGCCGCCCTCCAAGCACAGGACCTTGCTGAGGGTGCAGACGAGCGACATGCAGCCACACGGACAGGCACACAGACACACTCGCAGGCACCCACGCCAAGCGAGACAGCCGGCCGGCGCAAGCTCGTCAGCCAGGGCCACAGCCACAGCACCCACCCGTGAGAGGCCGGGGCCAGAGGAAGGGACGGCAGGCCGGGGGTCAGGAGAGACAGAGACGGACAGAGATGAAGGTTCAGAGACAGGCTCCCAAGACGGCGAGAGGGCAGATGCAGATGCAGATGCAGATGCAGATGCAGACAGACAGACAGACACGAGCGCGCAGGCACACCCAGGGAGCGAGAGCCAGAGAGAGGGAGACACAGAGCGACCGACAGAGAGACGGAAAGCGGGAGACGGACAGGGGACAGGGGATGGCATCCCATCCGAGACGGACACTCTGGCACAGACCGTCACACACCGCAGAGAGCGGCCCGTGCGCAAGGGAGGGGGCGTCAGCCTTGGGCCGGGCGAGCCCCGGCTGGACGCGGTGCCCTGGGGCTGGCAATCACCCGTGGGGACCCCAAGACTTCCTCGCAGCCGAGGTCTCAAAGGTCCCCTTCGGCTTGGCTCCCTGAGGCGAGACCCAGCCCCCGCCCCCAGGCCAGAGGGTGAGTGTGGGAGAGAGTGTGCGTGTGAGTGTGTCGGTGGGCGACGGTGGGGTCGGGTCGACTGGGGGGGCCGGGTGGATACCCACAGCGGAGGGGGGCGGGTGTGGCGGCCGGGGCTTTGGAAGCCTGTGTGGTCCTCTTGCTGTCTCTCTCTCTCCCTCTTTCTCCGTCTCCCTTACTTGTGGTTTCCGGCTCTTGACCTGTCTGGGCTGCGGGGGGTGTGTCTGTGTCTGGGGGGGCGGGCGTGAGGGTGTGTGTGTGTGTGTGTGTGTGTGTGTGCGTGTGTGTGTGCGGTGCGCCCGCGCCTGCGGGAGACCGCGACGTTGCCTGCCAGGATGCGTCTGGGGGTGGGGCTGGGGCCCCGGCCCCGCCCAGAATTGCCTGAGGCCCGCCAAGGGAGCCCCAGACAGAGACCCCCGCGCCCGCGCCCCCGCCCCCGCCGTTCCTCTGGTTTCCTGGACGCCGAAAGCCGAGGGGCTCGCGGGCCGCGCGGAGGCAACCCAGGTGTGCAGCGGGAGTCGGGGCCCCGGCCACCCAACCTGAGAGGGGCTGGAAGGCAGGCGGCGGCTCTGAGCGCGGTGGGGTGCCAGGGGCCAGCGGCAGGTGCGGCTTGCGGTGCGGCTGGGGCCGGGGGCTAAAGGAGAGGGCAGGCAGGGAAAAAAAGAAACAACAAAAAGCCTACAGCACCCGGTATTCCCAGGCGGTCTCCCATCCAAGTACTAACCGGGCCCGACCCTGCTTAGCTTCCGAGATCAGACGAGATCGGGCGCGTTCAGGGTGGTATGGCCGTAGACGGAGGCGGCGGCCGCCAGGCGCCCTAAGAGCCCTGCGCTGCGCCTGCCTTTCGCTCTGACCCGCCGGTCGGGCCAGCCGGCGGCCGCAGCTCTCCAGCTCTCCACGGAGCGCGCGCTGCACTTGAGCTGCACCACCCGCGACCGGACTCCCGGCGGCCCGGTGGCCGGCCCACGCCGCCCCGCCCCCCGCCCCCCGTCACCCCCGGCCAACGCTCGGCCGGCCCGGCCCAGCCCGGCCCGGGGGACCACAGGGCTTCCGGGACCGGGAGCAGCCGGGCCGGGTGTGCCTGCCAGGGGGTGTAGGGGGGAGGGTGGAGTGAGGGGCGCGGAGGTCTTGGCGCTCTCCCACCCTGGGACCCTCCAGGCACCACCCGGCTCGGGGGCCGCCGCCCCTCCCCCACCCCCTCGCCCACCTCCCCAAGGCGTTCGCTGCCCAGGGCCTCGGGGCCCGCTGGGGCCCGCGGTCCTCTGAGCCTCCTGCGGGCCTAGGCGCAGCCCAGCCGTGGCCCTGAGCGCCCATCCTGCCCGGCACCTGCGCGGTGCCCAAACCCACCTGCAGCCACCAGCGCCGGCGACCAGAGCTCGTCAGCCCCGCCCCTTCGCCCTACCGAGGCCCCCCCCTCCCCTTGCCCCCACGCCGCCCTCCAAGCACAGGACCTTGCTGAGGGTGCAGACGAGCGACATGCAGCCACACGGACAGGCACACAGACACACTCGCAGGCACCCACGCCAAGCGAGACAGCCGGCCGG
Source organism: Budorcas taxicolor (assembly GCF_023091745.1). Classification (NCBI taxonomy): domain Eukaryota; kingdom Metazoa; phylum Chordata; class Mammalia; order Artiodactyla; family Bovidae; genus Budorcas; species Budorcas taxicolor. The sequence continues at coordinate 42,488,466 of NC_068914.1, read as the reverse complement.
CGCAAGCTCGTCAGCCAGGGCCACAGCCACAGCACCCACCCGTGAGAGGCCGGGGCCAGAGGAAGGGACGGCAGGCCGGGGGTCAGGAGAGACAGAGACGGACAGAGATGAAGGTTCAGAGACAGGCTCCCAAGACGGCGAGAGGGCAGATGCAGATGCAGATGCAGATGCAGATGCAGACAGACAGACAGACAGACACGAGCGCGCAGGCACACCCAGGGAGCGAGAGCCAGAGAGAGGGAGACACAGAGCGACCGACAGAGAGACGGAAAGCGGGAGACGGACAGGGGACAGGGGATGGCATCCCATCCGAGACGGACACTCTGGCACAGACCGTCACACACCGCAGAGAGCGGCCCGTGCGCAAGGGAGGGGGCGTCAGCCTTGGGCCGGGCGAGCCCCGGCTGGACGCGGTGCCCTGGGGCTGGCAATCACCCGTGGGGACCCCAAGACTTCCTCGCAGCCGAGGTCTCAAAGGTCCCCTTCGGCTTGGCTCCCTGAGGCGAGACCCAGCCCCCGCCCCCAGGCCAGAGGGTGAGTGTGGGAGAGAGTGTGCGTGTGAGTGTGTCGGTGGGCGACGGTGGGGTCGGGTCGACTGGGGGGGGCCGGGTGGATACCCACAGCGGAGGGGGGCGGGTGTGGCGGCCGGGGCTTTGGAAGCCTGTGTGGTCCTCTTGCTGTCTCTCTCTCTCCCTCTTTCTCCGTCTCCCTTACTTGTGGTTTCCGGCTCTTGGCCTGTCTGGGCTGCGTGGGGTGTGTCTGTGTCTGGGGGGGCGGGCGTGAGGGTGTGTGTGTGTGTGTGTGTGTGTGTGTGCGTGTGTGTGTGCGGTGCGCCCGCGCCTGCGGGAGACCGCGACGTTGCCTGCCAGGATGCGTCTGGGGGTGGGGCTGGGGCCCCGGCCCCGCCCAGAATTGCCTGAGGCCCGCCAAGGGAGCCCCAGACAGAGACCCCCGCGCCCGCGCCCCCGCCCCCGCCGTTCCTCTGGTTTCCTGGACGCCGAAAGCCGAGGGGCTCGCGGGCCGCGCGGAGGCAACCCAGGTGTGCAGCGGGAGTCGGGGCCCCGGCCACCCAACCTGAGAGGGGCTGGAAGGCAGGCGGCGGCTCTGAGCGCGGTGGGGTGCCAGGGGCCAGCGGCAGGTGCGGCTTGCGGTGCGGCTGGGGCCGGGGGCTAAAGGAGAGGGCAGGCAGGGAAAAAAAGAAACAACAAAAAGCCTACAGCACCCGGTATTCCCAGGCGGTCTCCCATCCAAGTACTAACCGGGCCCGACCCTGCTTAGCTTCCGAGATCAGACGAGATCGGGCGCGTTCAGGGTGGTATGGCCGTAGACGGAGGCGGCGGCCGCCAGGCGCCCTAAGAGCCCTGCGCTGCGCCTGCCTTTCGCTCTGACCCGCCGGTCGGGCCAGCCGGCGGCCGCAGCTCTCCAGCTCTCCACGGAGCGCGCGCTGCACTTGAGCTGCACCACCCGCGACCGGACTCCCGGCGGCCCGGTGGCCGGCCCACGCCGCCCCGCCCCCCGCCCCCCGTCACCCCCGGCCAACGCTCGGCCGGCCCGGCCCAGCCCGGCCCGGGGGACCACAGGGCTTCCGGGACCGGGAGCAGCCGGGCCGGGTGTGCCTGCCAGGGGGTGTAGGGGGGAGGGTGGAGTGAGGGGCGCGGAGGTCTTGGCGCTCTCCCACCCTGGGACCCTCCAGGCACCACCCGGCTCGGGGGCCGCCGCCCCTCCCCCACCCCCTCGCCCACCTCCCCAAGGCGTTCGCTGCCCAGGGCCTCGGGGCCCGCTGGGGCCCGCGGTCCTCTGAGCCTCCTGCGGGCCTAGGCGCAGCCCAGCCGTGGCCCTGAGCGCCCATCCTGCCCGGCACCTGCGCGGTGCCCAAACCCACCTGCAGCCACCAGCGCCGGCGACCAGAGCTCGTCAGCCCCGCCCCTTCGCCCTACCGAGGCCCCCCCCTCCCCTTGCCCCCACGCCGCCCTCCAAGCACAGGACCTTGCTGAGGGTGCAGACGAGCGACATGCAGCCACACGGACAGGCACACAGACACACTCGCAGGCACCCACGCCAAGCGAGACAGCCGGCCGGCGCAAGCTCGTCAGCCAGGGCCACAGCCACAGCACCCACCCGTGAGAGGCCGGGGCCAGAGGAAGGGACGGCAGGCCGGGGGTCAGGAGAGACAGAGACGGACAGAGATGAAGGTTCAGAGACAGGCTCCCAAGACGGCGAGAGGGCAGATGCAGATGCAGATGCAGATGCAGATGCAGACAGACAGACAGACAGACACGAGCGCGCAGGCACACCCAGGGAGCGAGAGCCAGAGAGAGGGAGACACAGAGCGACCGACAGAGAGACGGAAAGCGGGAGACGGACAGGGGACAGGGGATGGCATCCCATCCGAGACGGACACTCTGGCACAGACCGTCACACACCGCAGAGAGCGGCCCGTGCGCAAGGGAGGGGGCGTCAGCCTTGGGCCGGGCGAGCCCCGGCTGGACGCGGTGCCCTGGGGCTGGCAATCACCCGTGGGGACCCCAAGACTTCCTCGCAGCCGAGGTCTCAAAGGTCCCCTTCGGCTTGGCTCCCTGAGGCGAGACCCAGCCCCCGCCCCCAGGCCAGAGGGTGAGTGTGGGAGAGAGTGTGCGTGTGAGTGTGTCGGTGGGCGACGGTGGGGTCGGGTCGACTGGGGGGGGCCGGGTGGATACCCACAGCGGAGGGGGGCGGGTGTGGCGGCCGGGGCTTTGGAAGCCTGTGTGGTCCTCTTGCTGTCTCTCTCTCTCCCTCTTTCTCCGTCTCCCTTACTTGTGGTTTCCGGCTCTTGACCTGTCTGGGCTGCGGGGGGTGTGTCTGTGTCTGGGGGGGCGGGCGTGAGGGTGTGTGTGTGTGTGTGTGTGTGTGTGTGCGTGTGTGTGTGCGGTGCGCCCGCGCCTGCGGGAGACCGCGACGTTGCCTGCCAGGATGCGTCTGGGGGTGGGGCTGGGGCCCCGGCCCCGCCCAGAATTGCCTGAGGCCCGCCAAGGGAGCCCCAGACAGAGACCCCCGCGCCCGCGCCCCCGCCCCCGCCGTTCCTCTGGTTTCCTGGACGCCGAAAGCCGAGGGGCTCGCGGGCCGCGCGGAGGCAACCCAGGTGTGCAGCGGGAGTCGGGGCCCCGGCCACCCAACCTGAGAGGGGCTGGAAGGCAGGCGGCGGCTCTGAGCGCGGTGGGGTGCCAGGGGCCAGCGGCAGGTGCGGCTTGCGGTGCGGCTGGGGCCGGGGGCTAAAGGAGAGGGCAGGCAGGGAAAAAAAGAAACAACAAAAAGCCTACAGCACCCGGTATTCCCAGGCGGTCTCCCATCCAAGTACTAACCGGGCCCGACCCTGCTTAGCTTCCGAGATCAGACGAGATCGGGCGCGTTCAGGGTGGTATGGCCGTAGACGGAGGCGGCGGCCGCCAGGCGCCCTAAGAGCCCTGCGCTGCGCCTGCCTTTCGCTCTGACCCGCCGGTCGGGCCAGCCGGCGGCCGCAGCTCTCCAGCTCTCCACGGAGCGCGCGCTGCACTTGAGCTGCACCACCCGCGACCGGACTCCCGGCGGCCCGGTGGCCGGCCCACGCCGCCCCGCCCCCCGCCCCCCGTCACCCCCGGCCAACGCTCGGCCGGCCCGGCCCAGCCCGGCCCGGGGGACCACAGGGCTTCCGGGACCGGGAGCAGCCGGGCCGGGTGTGCCTGCCGGGGGGTGTAGGGGGGAGGGTGGAGTGAGGGGCACGGAGGTCTTGGCGCTCTCCCACCCTGGGACCCTCCAGGCACCACCCCGCTCGGGGGCCGCCGCCCCTCCCCCACCCCCTCGCCCACCTCCCCAAGGCGTTCGCTGCCCAGGGCCTCGGGGCCCGCTGGGGCCCGCGGTCCTCTGAGCCTCCTGCGGGCCTAGGCGCAGCCCAGCCGTGGCCCTGAGCGCCCATCCTGCCCGGCACCTGCGCGGTGCCCAAACCCACCTGCAGCCACCAGCGCCGGCGACCAGAGCTCGTCAGCCCCGCCCCTTCGCCCTACCGAGGCCCCCCCCTCCCCTTGCCCCCACGCCGCCCTCCAAGCACAGGACCTTGCTGAGGGTGCAGACGAGCGACATGCAGCCACACGGACAGGCACACAGACACACTCGCAGGCACCCACGCCAAGCGAGACAGCCGGCCGGCGCAAGCTCGTCAGCCAGGGCCACAGCCACAGCACCCACCCGTGAGAGGCCGGGGCCAGAGGAAGGGACGGCAGGCCGGGGGTCAGGAGAGACAGAGACGGACAGAGATGAAGGTTCAGAGACAGGCTCCCAAGACGGCGAGAGGGCAGATGCAGATGCAGATGCAGATGCAGACAGACAGACAGACAGACACGAGCGCGCAGGCACACCCAGGGAGCGAGAGCCAGAGAGAGGGAGACACAGAGCGACCGACAGAGAGACGGAAAGCGGGAGACGGACAGGGGACAGGGGATGGCATCCCATCCGAGACGGACACTCTGGCACAGACCGTCACACACCGCAGAGAGCGGCCCGTGCGCAAGGGAGGGGGCGTCAGCCTTGGGCCGGGCGAGCCCCGGCTGGACGCGGTGCCCTGGGGCTGGCAATCACCCGTGGGGACCCCAAGACTTCCTCGCAGCCGAGGTCTCAAAGGTCCCCTTCGGCTTGGCTCCCTGAGGCGAGACCCAGCCCCCGCCCCCAGGCCAGAGGGTGAGTGTGGGAGAGAGTGTGCGTGTGAGTGTGTCGGTGGGCGACGGTGGGGTCGGGTCGACTGGGGGGGCCGGGTGGATACCCACAGCGGAGGGGGGCGGGTGTGGCGGCCGGGGCTTTGGAAGCCTGTGTGGTCCTCTTGCTGTCTCTCTCTCTCCCTCTTTCTCCGTCTCCCTTACTTGTGGTTTCCGGCTCTTGACCTGTCTGGGCTGCGGGGGGTGTGTCTGTGTCTGGGGGGGCGGGCGTGAGGGGGTGTGTGTGTGTGTGTGTGTGTGTGTGTGTGTGTGTGCGTGTGTGTGTGCGGTGCGCCCGCGCCTGCGGGAGACCGCGACGTTGCCTGCCAGGATGCGTCTGGGGGTGGGGCTGGGGCCCCGGCCCCGCCCAGAATTGCCTGAGGCCCGCCAAGGGAGCCCCAGACAGAGACCCCCGCGCCCGCGCCCCCGCCCCCGCCGTTCCTCTGGTTTCCTGGACGCCGAAAGCCGAGGGGCTCGCGGGCCGCGCGGAGGCAACCCAGGTGTGCAGCGGGAGTCGGGGCCCCGGCCACCCAACCTGAGAGGGGCTGGAAGGCAGGCGGCGGCTCTGAGCGCGGTGGGGTGCCAGGGGCCAGCGGCAGGTGCGGCTTGCGGTGCGGCTGGGGCCGGGGGCTAAAGGAGAGGGCAGGCAGGGAAAAAAAGAAACAACAAAAAGCCTACAGCACCCGGTATTCCCAGGCGGTCTCCCATCCAAGTACTAACCGGGCCCGACCCTGCTTAGCTTCCGAGATCAGACGAGATCGGGCGCGTTCAGGGTGGTATGGCCGTAGACGGAGGCGGCGGCCGCCAGGCGCCCTAAGAGCCCTGCGCTGCGCCTGCCTTTCGCTCTGACCCGCCGGTCGGGCCAGCCGGCGGCCGCAGCTCTCCAGCTCTCCACGGAGCGCGCGCTGCACTTGAGCTGCACCACCCGCGACCGGACTCCCGGCGGCCCGGTGGCCGGCCCACGCCGCCCCGCCCCCCGCCCCCCGTCACCCCCGGCCAACGCTCGGCCGGCCCGGCCCAGCCCGGCCCGGGGGACCACAGGGCTTCCGGGACCGGGAGCAGCCGGGCCGGGTGTGCCTGCCAGGGGGTGTAGGGGGGAGGGTGGAGTGAGGGGCGCGGAGGTCTTGGCGCTCTCCCACCCTGGGACCCTCCAGGCACCACCCGGCTCGGGGGCCGCCGCCCCTCCCCCACCCCCTCGCCCACCTCCCCAAGGCGTTCGCTGCCCAGGGCCTCGGGGCCCGCTGGGGCCCGCGGTCCTCTGAGCCTCCTGCGGGCCTAGGCGCAGCCCAGCCGTGGCCCTGAGCGCCCATCCTGCCCGGCACCTGCGCGGTGCCCAAACCCACCTGCAGCCACCAGCGCCGGCGACCAGAGCTCGTCAGCCCCGCCCCTTCGCCCTACCGAGGCCCCCCCCTCCCCTTGCCCCCACGCCGCCCTCCAAGCACAGGACCTTGCTGAGGGTGCAGACGAGCGACATGCAGCCACACGGACAGGCACACAGACACACTCGCAGGCACCCACGCCAAGCGAGACAGCCGGCCGGCGCAAGCTCGTCAGCCAGGGCCACAGCCACAGCACCCACCCGTGAGAGGCCGGGGCCAGAGGAAGGGACGGCAGGCCGGGGGTCAGGAGAGACAGAGACGGACAGAGATGAAGGTTCAGAGACAGGCTCCCAAGACGGCGAGAGGGCAGATGCAGATGCAGATGCAGATGCAGATGCAGACAGACAGACAGACAGACACGAGCGCGCAGGCACACCCAGGGAGCGAGAGCCAGAGAGAGGGAGACACAGAGCGACCGACAGAGAGACGGAAAGCGGGAGACGGACAGGGGACAGGGGATGGCATCCCATCCGAGACGGACACTCTGGCACAGACCGTCACACACCGCAGAGAGCGGCCCGTGCGCAAGGGAGGGGGCGTCAGCCTTGGGCCGGGCGAGCCCCGGCTGGACGCGGTGCCCTGGGGCTGGCAATCACCCGTGGGGACCCCAAGACTTCCTCGCAGCCGAGGTCTCAAAGGTCCCCTTCGGCTTGGCTCCCTGAGGCGAGACCCAGCCCCCGCCCCCAGGCCAGAGGGTGAGTGTGGGAGAGAGTGTGCGTGTGAGTGTGTCGGTGGGCGACGGTGGGGTCGGGTCGACTGGGGGGGGCCGGGTGGATACCCACAGCGGAGGGGGGCGGGTGTGGCGGCCGGGGCTTTGGAAGCCTGTGTGGTCCTCTTGCTGTCTCTCTCTCTCCCTCTTTCTCCGTCTCCCTTACTTGTGGTTTCCGGCTCTTGACCTGTCTGGGCTGCGGGGGGTGTGTCTGTGTCTGGGGGGGCGGGCGTGAGGGTGTGTGTGTGTGTGTGTGTGTGTGTGTGCGTGTGTGTGTGCGGTGCGCCCGCGCCTGCGGGAGACCGCGACGTTGCCTGCCAGGATGCGTCTGGGGGTGGGGCTGGGGCCCCGGCCCCGCCCAGAATTGCCTGAGGCCCGCCAAGGGAGCCCCAGACAGAGACCCCCGCGCCCGCGCCCCCGCCCCCGCCGTTCCTCTGGTTTCCTGGACGCCGAAAGCCGAGGGGCTCGCGGGCCGCGCGGAGGCAACCCAGGTGTGCAGCGGGAGTCGGGGCCCCGGCCACCCAACCTGAGAGGGGCTGGAAGGCAGGCGGCGGCTCTGAGCGCGGTGGGGTGCCAGGGGCCAGCGGCAGGTGCGGCTTGCGGTGCGGCTGGGGCCGGGGGCTAAAGGAGAGGGCAGGCAGGGAAAAAAAGAAACAACAAAAAGCCTACAGCACCCGGTATTCCCAGGCGGTCTCCCATCCAAGTACTAACCGGGCCCGACCCTGCTTAGCTTCCGAGATCAGACGAGATCGGGCGCGTTCAGGGTGGTATGGCCGTAGACGGAGGCGGCGGCCGCCAGGCGCCCTAAGAGCCCTGCGCTGCGCCTGCCTTTCGCTCTGACCCGCCGGTCGGGCCAGCCGGCGGCCGCAGCTCTCCAGCTCTCCACGGAGCGCGCGCTGCACTTGAGCTGCACCACCCGCGACCGGACTCCCGGCGGCCCGGTGGCCGGCCCACGCCGCCCCGCCCCCCGCCCCCCGTCACCCCCGGCCAACGCTCGGCCGGCCCGGCCCAGCCCGGCCCGGGGGACCACAGGGCTTCCGGGACCGGGAGCAGCCGGGCCGGGTGTGCCTGCCGGGGGGTGTAGGGGGGAGGGTGGAGTGAGGGGCACGGAGGTCTTGGCGCTCTCCCACCCTGGGACCCTCCAGGCACCACCCCGCTCGGGGGCCGCCGCCCCTCCCCCACCCCCTCGCCCACCTCCCCAAGGCGTTCGCTGCCCAGGGCCTCGGGGCCCGCTGGGGCCCGCGGTCCTCTGAGCCTCCTGCGGGCCTAGGCGCAGCCCAGCCGTGGCCCTGAGCGCCCATCCTGCCCGGCACCTGCGCGGTGCCCAAACCCACCTGCAGCCACCAGCGCCGGCGACCAGAGCTCGTCAGCCCCGCCCCTTCGCCCTACCGAGGCCCCCCCCTCCCCTTGCCCCCACGCCGCCCTCCAAGCACAGGACCTTGCTGAGGGTGCAGACGAGCGACATGCAGCCACACGGACAGGCACACAGACACACTCGCAGGCACCCACGCCAAGCGAGACAGCCGGCCGGCGCAAGCTCGTCAGCCAGGGCCACAGCCACAGCACCCACCCGTGAGAGGCCGGGGCCAGAGGAAGGGACGGCAGGCCGGGGGTCAGGAGAGACAGAGACGGACAGAGATGAAGGTTCAGAGACAGGCTCCCAAGACGGCGAGAGGGCAGATGCAGATGCAGATGCAGATGCAGATGCAGACAGACAGACAGACACGAGCGCGCAGGCACACCCAGGGAGCGAGAGCCAGAGAGAGGGAGACACAGAGCGACCGACAGAGAGACGGAAAGCGGGAGACGGACAGGGGACAGGGGATGGCATCCCATCCGAGACGGACACTCTGGCACAGACCGTCACACACCGCAGAGAGCGGCCCGTGCGCAAGGGAGGGGGCGTCAGCCTTGGGCCGGGCGAGCCCCGGCTGGACGCGGTGCCCTGGGGCTGGCAATCACCCGTGGGGACCCCAAGACTTCCTCGCAGCCGAGGTCTCAAAGGTCCCCTTCGGCTTGGCTCCCTGAGGCGAGACCCAGCCCCCGCCCCCAGGCCAGAGGGTGAGTGTGGGAGAGAGTGTGCGTGTGAGTGTGTCGGTGGGCGACGGTGGGGTCGGGTCGACTGGGGGGGCCGGGTGGATACCCACAGCGGAGGGGGGCGGGTGTGGCGGCCGGGGCTTTGGAAGCCTGTGTGGTCCTCTTGCTGTCTCTCTCTCTCCCTCTTTCTCCGTCTCCCTTACTTGTGGTTTCCGGCTCTTGACCTGTCTGGGCTGCGGGGGGTGTGTCTGTGTCTGGGGGGGCGGGCGTGAGGGTGTGTGTGTGTGTGTGTGTGTGTGTGTGCGTGTGTGTGTGCGGTGCGCCCGCGCCTGCGGGAGACCGCGACGTTGCCTGCCAGGATGCGTCTGGGGGTGGGGCTGGGGCCCCGGCCCCGCCCAGAATTGCCTGAGGCCCGCCAAGGGAGCCCCAGACAGAGACCCCCGCGCCCGCGCCCCCGCCCCCGCCGTTCCTCTGGTTTCCTGGACGCCGAAAGCCGAGGGGCTCGCGGGCCGCGCGGAGGCAACCCAGGTGTGCAGCGGGAGTCGGGGCCCCGGCCACCCAACCTGAGAGGGGCTGGAAGGCAGGCGGCGGCTCTGAGCGCGGTGGGGTGCCAGGGGCCAGCGGCAGGTGCGGCTTGCGGTGCGGCTGGGGCCGGGGGCTAAAGGAGAGGGCAGGCAGGGAAAAAAAGAAACAACAAAAAGCCTACAGCACCCGGTATTCCCAGGCGGTCTCCCATCCAAGTACTAACCGGGCCCGACCCTGCTTAGCTTCCGAGATCAGACGAGATCGGGCGCGTTCAGGGTGGTATGGCCGTAGACGGAGGCGGCGGCCGCCAGGCGCCCTAAGAGCCCTGCGCTGCGCCTGCCTTTCGCTCTGACCCGCCGGTCGGGCCAGCCGGCGGCCGCAGCTCTCCAGCTCTCCACGGAGCGCGCGCTGCACTTGAGCTGCACCACCCGCGACCGGACTCCCGGCGGCCCGGTGGCCGGCCCACGCCGCCCCGCCCCCCGCCCCCCGTCACCCCCGGCCAACGCTCGGCCGGCCCGGCCCAGCCCGGCCCGGGGGACCACAGGGCTTCCGGGACCGGGAGCAGCCGGGCCGGGTGTGCCTGCCAGGGGGTGTAGGGGGGAGGGTGGAGTGAGGGGCGCGGAGGTCTTGGCGCTCTCCCACCCTGGGACCCTCCAGGCACCACCCGGCTCGGGGGCCGCCGCCCCTCCCCCACCCCCTCGCCCACCTCCCCAAGGCGTTCGCTGCCCAGGGCCTCGGGGCCCGCTGGGGCCCGCGGTCCTCTGAGCCTCCTGCGGGCCTAGGCGCAGCCCAGCCGTGGCCCTGAGCGCCCATCCTGCCCGGCACCTGCGCGGTGCCCAAACCCACCTGCAGCCACCAGCGCCGGCGACCAGAGCTCGTCAGCCCCGCCCCTTCGCCCTACCGAGGCCCCCCCCTCCCCTTGCCCCCACGCCGCCCTCCAAGCACAGGACCTTGCTGAGGGTGCAGACGAGCGACATGCAGCCACACGGACAGGCACACAGACACACTCGCAGGCACCCACGCCAAGCGAGACAGCCGGCCGGCGCAAGCTCGTCAGCCAGGGCCACAGCCACAGCACCCACCCGTGAGAGGCCGGGGCCAGAGGAAGGGACGGCAGGCCGGGGGTCAGGAGAGACAGAGACGGACAGAGATGAAGGTTCAGAGACAGGCTCCCAAGACGGCGAGAGGGCAGATGCAGATGCAGATGCAGATGCAGATGCAGACAGACAGACAGACAGACACGAGCGCGCAGGCACACCCAGGGAGCGAGAGCCAGAGAGAGGGAGACACAGAGCGACCGACAGAGAGACGGAAAGCGGGAGACGGACAGGGGACAGGGGATGGCATCCCATCCGAGACGGACACTCTGGCACAGACCGTCACACACCGCAGAGAGCGGCCCGTGCGCAAGGGAGGGGGCGTCAGCCTTGGGCCGGGCGAGCCCCGGCTGGACGCGGTGCCCTGGGGCTGGCAATCACCCGTGGGGACCCCAAGACTTCCTCGCAGCCGAGGTCTCAAAGGTCCCCTTCGGCTTGGCTCCCTGAGGCGAGACCCAGCCCCCGCCCCCAGGCCAGAGGGTGAGTGTGGGAGAGAGTGTGCGTGTGAGTGTGTCGGTGGGCGACGGTGGGGTCGGGTCGACTGGGGGGGGCCGGGTGGATACCCACAGCGGAGGGGGGCGGGTGTGGCGGCCGGGGCTTTGGAAGCCTGTGTGGTCCTCTTGCTGTCTCTCTCTCTCCCTCTTTCTCCGTCTCCCTTACTTGTGGTTTCCGGCTCTTGGCCTGTCTGGGCTGCGTGGGGTGTGTCTGTGTCTGGGGGGGCGGGCGTGAGGGTGTGTGTGTGTGTGTGTGTGTGTGTGTGCGTGTGTGTGTGCGGTGCGCCCGCGCCTGCGGGAGACCGCGACGTTGCCTGCCAGGATGCGTCTGGGGGTGGGGCTGGGGCCCCGGCCCCGCCCAGAATTGCCTGAGGCCCGCCAAGGGAGCCCCAGACAGAGACCCCCGCGCCCGCGCCCCCGCCCCCGCCGTTCCTCTGGTTTCCTGGACGCCGAAAGCCGAGGGGCTCGCGGGCCGCGCGGAGGCAACCCAGGTGTGCAGCGGGAGTCGGGGCCCCGGCCACCCAACCTGAGAGGGGCTGGAAGGCAGGCGGCGGCTCTGAGCGCGGTGGGGTGCCAGGGGCCAGCGGCAGGTGCGGCTTGCGGTGCGGCTGGGGCCGGGGGCTAAAGGAGAGGGCAGGCAGGGAAAAAAAGAAACAACAAAAAGCCTACAGCACCCGGTATTCCCAGGCGGTCTCCCATCCAAGTACTAACCGGGCCCGACCCTGCTTAGCTTCCGAGATCAGACGAGATCGGGCGCGTTCAGGGTGGTATGGCCGTAGACGGAGGCGGCGGCCGCCAGGCGCCCTAAGAGCCCTGCGCTGCGCCTGCCTTTCGCTCTGACCCGCCGGTCGGGCCAGCCGGCGGCCGCAGCTCTCCAGCTCTCCACGGAGCGCGCGCTGCACTTGAGCTGCACCACCCGCGACCGGACTCCCGGCGGCCCGGTGGCCGGCCCACGCCGCCCCGCCCCCCGCCCCCCGTCACCCCCGGCCAACGCTCGGCCGGCCCGGCCCAGCCCGGCCCGGGGGACCACAGGGCTTCCGGGACCGGGAGCAGCCGGGCCGGGTGTGCCTGCCAGGGGGTGTAGGGGGGAGGGTGGAGTGAGGGGCGCGGAGGTCTTGGCGCTCTCCCACCCTGGGACCCTCCAGGCACCACCCGGCTCGGGGGCCGCCGCCCCTCCCCCACCCCCTCGCCCACCTCCCCAAGGCGTTCGCTGCCCAGGGCCTCGGGGCCCGCTGGGGCCCGCGGTCCTCTGAGCCTCCTGCGGGCCTAGGCGCAGCCCAGCCGTGGCCCTGAGCGCCCATCCTGCCCGGCACCTGCGCGGTGCCCAAACCCACCTGCAGCCACCAGCGCCGGCGACCAGAGCTCGTCAGCCCCGCCCCTTCGCCCTACCGAGGCCCCCCCCTCCCCTTGCCCCCACGCCGCCCTCCAAGCACAGGACCTTGCTGAGGGTGCAGACGAGCGACATGCAGCCACACGGACAGGCACACAGACACACTCGCAGGCACCCACGCCAAGCGAGACAGCCGGCCGGCGCAAGCTCGTCAGCCAGGGCCACAGCCACAGCACCCACCCGTGAGAGGCCGGGGCCAGAGGAAGGGACGGCAGGCCGGGGGTCAGGAGAGACAGAGACGGACAGAGATGAAGGTTCAGAGACAGGCTCCCAAGACGGCGAGAGGGCAGATGCAGATGCAGATGCAGATGCAGATGCAGACAGACAGACAGACAGACACGAGCGCGCAGGCACACCCAGGGAGCGAGAGCCAGAGAGAGGGAGACACAGAGCGACCGACAGAGAGACGGAAAGCGGGAGACGGACAGGGGACAGGGGATGGCATCCCATCCGAGACGGACACTCTGGCACAGACCGTCACACACCGCAGAGAGCGGCCCGTGCGCAAGGGAGGGGGCGTCAGCCTTGGGCCGGGCGAGCCCCGGCTGGACGCGGTGCCCTGGGGCTGGCAATCACCCGTGGGGACCCCAAGACTTCCTCGCAGCCGAGGTCTCAAAGGTCCCCTTCGGCTTGGCTCCCTGAGGCGAGACCCAGCCCCCGCCCCCAGGCCAGAGGGTGAGTGTGGGAGAGAGTGTGCGTGTGAGTGTGTCGGTGGGCGACGGTGGGGTCGGGTCGACTGGGGGGGGCCGGGTGGATACCCACAGCGGAGGGGGGCGGGTGTGGCGGCCGGGGCTTTGGAAGCCTGTGTGGTCCTCTTGCTGTCTCTCTCTCTCCCTCTTTCTCCGTCTCCCTTACTTGTGGTTTCCGGCTCTTGACCTGTCTGGGCTGCGGGGGGTGTGTCTGTGTCTGGGGGGGCGGGCGTGAGGGTGTGTGTGTGTGTGTGTGTGTGTGTGTGCGTGTGTGTGTGCGGTGCGCCCGCGCCTGCGGGAGACCGCGACGTTGCCTGCCAGGATGCGTCTGGGGGTGGGGCTGGGGCCCCGGCCCCGCCCAGAATTGCCTGAGGCCCGCCAAGGGAGCCCCAGACAGAGACCCCCGCGCCCGCGCCCCCGCCCCCGCCGTTCCTCTGGTTTCCTGGACGCCGAAAGCCGAGGGGCTCGCGGGCCGCGCGGAGGCAACCCAGGTGTGCAGCGGGAGTCGGGGCCCCGGCCACCCAACCTGAGAGGGGCTGGAAGGCAGGCGGCGGCTCTGAGCGCGGTGGGGTGCCAGGGGCCAGCGGCAGGTGCGGCTTGCGGTGCGGCTGGGGCCGGGGGCTAAAGGAGAGGGCAGGCAGGGAAAAAAAGAAACAACAAAAAGCCTACAGCACCCGGTATTCCCAGGCGGTCTCCCATCCAAGTACTAACCGGGCCCGACCCTGCTTAGCTTCCGAGATCAGACGAGATCGGGCGCGTTCAGGGTGGTATGGCCGTAGACGGAGGCGGCGGCCGCCAGGCGCCCTAAGAGCCCTGCGCTGCGCCTGCCTTTCGCTCTGACCCGCCGGTCGGGCCAGCCGGCGGCCGCAGCTCTCCAGCTCTCCACGGAGCGCGCGCTGCACTTGAGCTGCACCACCCGCGACCGGACTCCCGGCGGCCCGGTGGCCGGCCCACGCCGCCCCGCCCCCCGCCCCCCGTCACCCCCGGCCAACGCTCGGCCGGCCCGGCCCAGCCCGGCCCGGGGGACCACAGGGCTTCCGGGACCGGGAGCAGCCGGGCCGGGTGTGCCTGCCGGGGGGTGTAGGGGGGAGGGTGGAGTGAGGGGCACGGAGGTCTTGGCGCTCTCCCACCCTGGGACCCTCCAGGCACCACCCCGCTCGGGGGCCGCCGCCCCTCCCCCACCCCCTCGCCCACCTCCCCAAGGCGTTCGCTGCCCAGGGCCTCGGGGCCCGCTGGGGCCCGCGGTCCTCTGAGCCTCCTGCGGGCCTAGGCGCAGCCCAGCCGTGGCCCTGAGCGCCCATCCTGCCCGGCACCTGCGCGGTGCCCAAACCCACCTGCAGCCACCAGCGCCGGCGACCAGAGCTCGTCAGCCCCGCCCCTTCGCCCTACCGAGGCCCCCCCCTCCCCTTGCCCCCACGCCGCCCTCCAAGCACAGGACCTTGCTGAGGGTGCAGACGAGCGACATGCAGCCACACGGACAGGCACACAGACACACTCGCAGGCACCCACGCCAAGCGAGACAGCCGGCCGGCGCAAGCTCGTCAGCCAGGGCCACAGCCACAGCACCCACCCGTGAGAGGCCGGGGCCAGAGGAAGGGACGGCAGGCCGGGGGTCAGGAGAGACAGAGACGGACAGAGATGAAGGTTCAGAGACAGGCTCCCAAGACGGCGAGAGGGCAGATGCAGATGCAGATGCAGATGCAGACAGACAGACAGACAGACACGAGCGCGCAGGCACACCCAGGGAGCGAGAGCCAGAGAGAGGGAGACACAGAGCGACCGACAGAGAGACGGAAAGCGGGAGACGGACAGGGGACAGGGGATGGCATCCCATCCGAGACGGACACTCTGGCACAGACCGTCACACACCGCAGAGAGCGGCCCGTGCGCAAGGGAGGGGGCGTCAGCCTTGGGCCGGGCGAGCCCCGGCTGGACGCGGTGCCCTGGGGCTGGCAATCACCCGTGGGGACCCCAAGACTTCCTCGCAGCCGAGGTCTCAAAGGTCCCCTTCGGCTTGGCTCCCTGAGGCGAGACCCAGCCCCCGCCCCCAGGCCAGAGGGTGAGTGTGGGAGAGAGTGTGCGTGTGAGTGTGTCGGTGGGCGACGGTGGGGTCGGGTCGACTGGGGGGGCCGGGTGGATACCCACAGCGGAGGGGGGCGGGTGTGGCGGCCGGGGCTTTGGAAGCCTGTGTGGTCCTCTTGCTGTCTCTCTCTCTCCCTCTTTCTCCGTCTCCCTTACTTGTGGTTTCCGGCTCTTGACCTGTCTGGGCTGCGGGGGGTGTGTCTGTGTCTGGGGGGGCGGGCGTGAGGGGGTGTGTGTGTGTGTGTGTGTGTGTGTGTGTGTGTGTGCGTGTGTGTGTGCGGTGCGCCCGCGCCTGCGGGAGACCGCGACGTTGCCTGCCAGGATGCGTCTGGGGGTGGGGCTGGGGCCCCGGCCCCGCCCAGAATTGCCTGAGGCCCGCCAAGGGAGCCCCAGACAGAGACCCCCGCGCCCGCGCCCCCGCCCCCGCCGTTCCTCTGGTTTCCTGGACGCCGAAAGCCGAGGGGCTCGCGGGCCGCGCGGAGGCAACCCAGGTGTGCAGCGGGAGTCGGGGCCCCGGCCACCCAACCTGAGAGGGGCTGGAAGGCAGGCGGCGGCTCTGAGCGCGGTGGGGTGCCAGGGGCCAGCGGCAGGTGCGGCTTGCGGTGCGGCTGGGGCCGGGGGCTAAAGGAGAGGGCAGGCAGGGAAAAAAAGAAACAACAAAAAGCCTACAGCACCCGGTATTCCCAGGCGGTCTCCCATCCAAGTACTAACCGGGCCCGACCCTGCTTAGCTTCCGAGATCAGACGAGATCGGGCGCGTTCAGGGTGGTATGGCCGTAGACGGAGGCGGCGGCCGCCAGGCGCCCTAAGAGCCCTGCGCTGCGCCTGCCTTTCGCTCTGACCCGCCGGTCGGGCCAGCCGGCGGCCGCAGCTCTCCAGCTCTCCACGGAGCGCGCGCTGCACTTGAGCTGCACCACCCGCGACCGGACTCCCGGCGGCCCGGTGGCCGGCCCACGCCGCCCCGCCCCCCGCCCCCCGTCACCCCCGGCCAACGCTCGGCCGGCCCGGCCCAGCCCGGCCCGGGGGACCACAGGGCTTCCGGGACCGGGAGCAGCCGGGCCGGGTGTGCCTGCCAGGGGGTGTAGGGGGGAGGGTGGAGTGAGGGGCGCGGAGGTCTTGGCGCTCTCCCACCCTGGGACCCTCCAGGCACCACCCGGCTCGGGGGCCGCCGCCCCTCCCCCACCCCCTCGCCCACCTCCCCAAGGCGTTCGCTGCCCAGGGCCTCGGGGCCCGCTGGGGCCCGCGGTCCTCTGAGCCTCCTGCGGGCCTAGGCGCAGCCCAGCCGTGGCCCTGAGCGCCCATCCTGCCCGGCACCTGCGCGGTGCCCAAACCCACCTGCAGCCACCAGCGCCGGCGACCAGAGCTCGTCAGCCCCGCCCCTTCGCCCTACCGAGGCCCCCCCCCTCCCCTTGCCCCCACGCCGCCCTCCAAGCACAGGACCTTGCTGAGGGTGCAGACGAGCGACATGCAGCCACACGGACAGGCACACAGACACACTCGCAGGCACCCACGCCAAGCGAGACAGCCGGCCGGCGCAAGCTCGTCAGCCAGGGCCACAGCCACAGCACCCACCCGTGAGAGGCCGGGGCCAGAGGAAGGGACGGCAGGCCGGGGGTCAGGAGAGACAGAGACGGACAGAGATGAAGGTTCAGAGACAGGCTCCCAAGACGGCGAGAGGGCAGATGCAGATGCAGATGCAGATGCAGATGCAGACAGACAGACAGACAGACACGAGCGCGCAGGCACACCCAGGGAGCGAGAGCCAGAGAGAGGGAGACACAGAGCGACCGACAGAGAGACGGAAAGCGGGAGACGGACAGGGGACAGGGGATGGCATCCCATCCGAGACGGACACTCTGGCACAGACCGTCACACACCGCAGAGAGCGGCCCGTGCGCAAGGGAGGGGGCGTCAGCCTTGGGCCGGGCGAGCCCCGGCTGGACGCGGTGCCCTGGGGCTGGCAATCACCCGTGGGGACCCCAAGACTTCCTCGCAGCCGAGGTCTCAAAGGTCCCCTTCGGCTTGGCTCCCTGAGGCGAGACCCAGCCCCCGCCCCCAGGCCAGAGGGTGAGTGTGGGAGAGAGTGTGCGTGTGAGTGTGTCGGTGGGCGACGGTGGGGTCGGGTCGACTGGGGGGGGCCGGGTGGATACCCACAGCGGAGGGGGGCGGGTGTGGCGGCCGGGGCTTTGGAAGCCTGTGTGGTCCTCTTGCTGTCTCTCTCTCTCCCTCTTTCTCCGTCTCCCTTACTTGTGGTTTCCGGCTCTTGACCTGTCTGGGCTGCGGGGGGTGTGTCTGTGTCTGGGGGGGCGGGCGTGAGGGTGTGTGTGTGTGTGTGTGTGTGTGTGTGCGTGTGTGTGTGCGGTGCGCCCGCGCCTGCGGGAGACCGCGACGTTGCCTGCCAGGATGCGTCTGGGGGTGGGGCTGGGGCCCCGGCCCCGCCCAGAATTGCCTGAGGCCCGCCAAGGGAGCCCCAGACAGAGACCCCCGCGCCCGCGCCCCCGCCCCCGCCGTTCCTCTGGTTTCCTGGACGCCGAAAGCCGAGGGGCTCGCGGGCCGCGCGGAGGCAACCCAGGTGTGCAGCGGGAGTCGGGGCCCCGGCCACCCAACCTGAGAGGGGCTGGAAGGCAGGCGGCGGCTCTGAGCGCGGTGGGGTGCCAGGGGCCAGCGGCAGGTGCGGCTTGCGGTGCGGCTGGGGCCGGGGGCTAAAGGAGAGGGCAGGCAGGGAAAAAAAGAAACAACAAAAAGCCTACAGCACCCGGTATTCCCAGGCGGTCTCCCATCCAAGTACTAACCGGGCCCGACCCTGCTTAGCTTCCGAGATCAGACGAGATCGGGCGCGTTCAGGGTGGTATGGCCGTAGACGGAGGCGGCGGCCGCCAGGCGCCCTAAGAGCCCTGCGCTGCGCCTGCCTTTCGCTCTGACCCGCCGGTCGGGCCAGCCGGCGGCCGCAGCTCTCCAGCTCTCCACGGAGCGCGCGCTGCACTTGAGCTGCACCACCCGCGACCGGACTCCCGGCGGCCCGGTGGCCGGCCCACGCCGCCCCGCCCCCCGCCCCCCGTCACCCCCGGCCAACGCTCGGCCGGCCCGGCCCAGCCCGGCCCGGGGGACCACAGGGCTTCCGGGACCGGGAGCAGCCGGGCCGGGTGTGCCTGCCGGGGGGTGTAGGGGGGAGGGTGGAGTGAGGGGCGCGGAGGTCTTGGCGCTCTCCCACCCTGGGACCCTCCAGGCACCACCCGGCTCGGGGGCCGCCGCCCCTCCCCCACCCCCTCGCCCACCTCCCCAAGGCGTTCGCTGCCCAGGGCCTCGGGGCCCGCTGGGGCCCGCGGTCCTCTGAGCCTCCTGCGGGCCTAGGCGCAGCCCAGCCGTGGCCCTGAGCGCCCATCCTGCCCGGCACCTGCGCGGTGCCCAAACCCACCTGCAGCCACCAGCGCCGGCGACCAGAGCTCGTCAGCCCCGCCCCTTCGCCCTACCGAGGCCCCCCCCTCCCCTTGCCCCCACGCCGCCCTCCAAGCACAGGACCTTGCTGAGGGTGCAGACGAGCGACATGCAGCCACACGGACAGGCACACAGACACGCTCGCAGGCACCCACGCCAAGCGAGACAGCCGGCCGGCGCAAGCTCGTCAGCCAGGGCCACAGCCACAGCACCCACCCGTGAGAGGCCGGGGCCAGAGGAAGGGACGGCAGGCCGGGGGTCAGGAGAGACAGAGACGGAAAGAGATGAAGGTTCAGAGACAGGCTCCCAAGACGGCGAGAGGGCAGATGCAGATGCAGATGTAGATGCAGATAGACAGACAGACAGACAGACAGACACGAGCGCGCAGGCACACCCAGGGAGGGAGAGCCAGAGAGAGGGAGACACAGAGCGACCGACAGAGAGACGGAAAGCGGGAGACGGACAGGGGACAGGGGATGGCATCCCATCCGAGACGGACACTCTGGCACAGACCGTCACACACCGCAGAGAGCGGCCCGTGCGCAAGGGAGGGGGCGTCAGCCTTGGGCCGGGCGAGCCCCGGCTGGACGCGGTGCCCTGGGGCTGGCAGTCACCCGTGGGGACCCCAAGACTTCTTCGCAGCCGAGGTCTCAAAGGTCCCCTTCGGCTTGGCTCCCTGAGGCGAGACCCAGCCCCCGCCCCCAGGCCAGAGGGTGAGTGTGGGAGAGAGTGTGCGTGTGAGTGTGTCGGTGGGCGACGGTGGGGTCGGGTCGACTGGGGGGGCCGGGTGGATACCCACAGCGGAGGGGGGCGGGTGTGGCGGCCGGGGCTTTGGAAGCCTGTGTGGTCCTCTTGCTGTCTCTCTCTCTCCCTCTTTCTCCGTCTCCCTTACTTGTGGTTTCCGGCTCTTGGCCTGTCTGGGCTGCGGGGGGTGTGTCTGTGTTTGGGGGGGCGGGCGTGAGGGTGTGTGTGAGGGTGTGTGTGTGTGTGTGTGTGTGTGTGTGTGTGTTGTGCGCCCGCGCCTGCGGGAGACCGCGACGTTGCCTGCCAGGATGCGTCTGGGGGTGGGGCTGGGGCCCCGGCCCCGCCCAGAATTGCCTGAGGCCCGCCAAGGGAGCCCCAGACAGAGACCCCCGCGCCCGCGCCCCCGCCCCCGCCGTTCCTCTGGTTTCCTGGACGCCGAAAGCCGAGGGGCTCGCGGGCCGCGCGGAGGCAACCCAGGTGTGCAGCGGGAGTCGGGGCCCCGGCCACCCAACCTGAGAGGGGCTGGAAGGCAGGCGGCGGCTCTGAGCGCGGTGGGGTGCCAGGGGCCAGCGGCAGGTGCGGCTTGCGGTGCGGCTGGGGCCGGGGGCTAAAGGAGAGGGCAGGCAGGGAAAAAAAGAAACAACAAAAAGCCTACAGCACCCGGTATTCCCAGGCGGTCTCCCATCCAAGTACTAACCGGGCCCGACCCTGCTTAGCTTCCGAGATCAGACGAGATCGGGCGCGTTCAGGGTGGTATGGCCGTAGACGGAGGCGGCGGCCGCCAGGCGCCCTAAGAGCCCTGCGCTGCGCCTGCCTTTCGCTCTGACCCGCCGGTCGGGCCAGCCGGCGGCCGCAGCTCTCCAGCTCTCCACGGAGCGCGCGCTGCACTTGAGCTGCACCACCCGCGACCGGACTCCCGGCGGCCCGGTGGCCGGCCCACGCCGCCCCGCCCCCCGCCCCCCGTCACCCCCGGCCAACGCTCGGCCGGCCCGGCCCAGCCCGGCCCGGGGGACCACAGGGCTTCCGGGACCGGGAGCAGCCGGGCCGGGTGTGCCTGCCGGGGGGTGTAGGGGGGAGGGTGGAGTGAGGGGCGCGGAGGTCTTGGCGGTCTCCCACCCTGGGACCCTCCAGGCACCACCCGGCTCGGGGGCCGCCGCCCCTCCCCCACCCCCTCGCCCACCTCCCCAAGGCGTTCGCTGCCCAGGGCCTCGGGGCCCGCTGGGGCCCGCGGTCCTCTGAGCCTCCTGCGGGCCTAGGCGCAGCCCAGCCGTGGCCCTGAGCGCCCATCCTGCCCGGCACCTGCGCGGTGCCCAAACCCACCTGCAGCCACCAGCGCCGGCGACCAGAGCTCGTCATCCCCGCCCCTTCGCCCTACCGAGCCCCCCCCCCCCCCCCCCCCCAGCCTTGCCCCCACGCCGCCCTCCAAGCACAGGACCTTGCTGAGGGTGCAGACGAGCGACATGCAGCCACACGGACAGGCACACAGACACGCTCGCAGGCACCCACGCCAAGCGAGACAGCCGGCCGGCGCAAGCTCGTCAGCCAGGGCCACAGCCACAGCACCCACCCGTGAGAGGCCGGGGCCAGAGGAAGGGACGGCAGGCCGGGGGTCAGGAGAGACAGAGACGGAAAGAGATGAAGGTTCAGAGACAGGCTCCCAAGACGGCGAGAGGGCAGATGCAGATGCAGATGCAGATGCAGATAGACAGACAGACAGACAGACAGACACGAGCGCGCAGGCACACCCAGGGAGGGAGAGCCAGAGAGAGGGAGACACAGAGCGACCGACAGAGAGACGGAAAGCGGGAGACGGACAGGGGACAGGGGATGGCATCCCATCCGAGACGGACACTCTGGCACAGACCGTCACACACCGCAGAGAGCGGCCCGTGCGCAAGGGAGGGGGCGTCAGCCTTGGGCCGGGCGAGCCCCGGCTGGACGCGGTGCCCTGGGGCTGGCAGTCACCCGTGGGGACCCCAAGACTTCTTCGCAGCCGAGGTCTCAAAGGTCCCCTTCGGCTTGGCTCCCTGAGGCGAGACCCAGCCCCCGCCCCCAGGCCAGAGGGTGAGTGTGGGAGAGAGTGTGCGTGTGAGTGTGTCGGTGGGCGACGGTGGGGTCGGGTCGACTGGGGGGGCCGGGTGGATACCCGCAGCGGAGGGGGGCGGGTGTGGCGGCCGGGGCTTTGGAAGCCTGTGTGGTCCTCTTGCTGTCTCTCTCTCTCCCTCTTTCTCCGTCTCCCTTACTTGTGGTTTCCGGCTCTTGGCCTGTCTGGGCTGCGGGGGGTGTGTCTGTGTTTGGGGGGGCGGGCGTGAGGGTGTGTGTGAGGGTGTGTGTGTGTGTGTGTGTGTGTGTGTTGTGCGCCCGCGCCTGCGGGAGACCGCGAGGTTGCCTGCCAGGATGCGTCTGGGGGTGGGGCTGGGGCCCCGGCCCCGCCCAGAATTGCCTGAGGCCCGCCAAGGGAGCCCCAGACAGAGACCCCCGCGCCCGCGCCCCCGCCCCCGCCGTTCCTCTGGTTTCCTGGACGCCGAAAGCCGAGGGGCTCGCGGGCCGCGCGGAGGCAACCCAGGTGTGCAGCGGGAGTCGGGGCCCCGGCCACCCAACCTGAGAGGGGCTGGAAGGCAGGCGGCGGCTCTGAGCGCGGTGGGGTGCCAGGGGCCAGCGGCAGGTGCGGCTTGCGGTGCGGCTGGGGCCGGGGGCTAAAGGAGAGGGCAGGCAGGGAAAAAAAGAAACAACAAAAAGCCTACAGCACCCGGTATTCCCAGGCGGTCTCCCATCCAAGTACTAACCGGGCCCGACCCTGCTTAGCTTCCGAGATCAGACGAGATCGGGCGCGTTCAGGGTGGTATGGCCGTAGACGGAGGCGGCGGCCGCCAGGCGCCCTAAGAGCCCTGCGCTGCGCCTGCCTTTCGCTCTGACCTGCCGGTCGGGCCAGCCGGCGGCCGCAGCTCTCCAGCTCTCCACGGAGCGCGCGCTGCACTTGAGCTGCACCACCCGCGACCGGACTCCCGGCGGCCCGGTGGCCGGCCCACGCCGCCCCGCCCCCCGCCCCCCGTCACCCCCGGCCAACGCTCGGCCGGCCCGGCCCAGCCCGGCCCGGGGGACCACAGGGCTTCCGGGACCGGGAGCAGCCGGGCCGGGTGTGCCTGCCGGGGGGTGTAGGGGGGAGGGTGGAGTGAGGGGCGCGGAGGTCTTGGCGCTCTCCCACCCTGGGACCCTCCAGGCACCACCCCGCTCGGGGGCCGCCGCCCCTCCCCCACCCCCTCGCCCACCTCCCCAAGGCGTTCGCTGCCCAGGGCCTCGGGGCCCGCTGGGGCCCGCGGTCCTCTGAGCCTCCTGCGGGCCTAGGCGCAGCCCAGCCGTGGCCCTGAGCGCCCATCCTGCCCGGCACCTGCGCGGTGCCCAAACCCACCTGCAGCCACCAGCGCCGGCGACCAGAGCTCGTCATCCCCGCCCCTTCGCCCTACCGAGGGCCCCCCCCCCCCCCCCCGCCCTTGCCCCCACGCCGCCCTCCAAGCACAGGACCTTGCTGAGGGTGCAGACGAGCGACATGCAGCCACACGGACAGGCACACAGACACGCTCGCAGGCACCCACGCCAAGCGAGACAGCCGGCCGGCGCAAGCTCGTCAGCCAGGGCCACAGCCACAGCACCCACCCGTGAGAGGCCGGGGCCAGAGGAAGGGACGGCAGGCCGGGGGTCAGGAGAGACAGAGACGGAAAGAGATGAAGGTTCAGAGACAGGCTCCCAAGACGGCGAGAGGGCAGATGCAGATGCAGATGCAGATAGACAGACAGACAGACAGACACGAGCGCGCAGGCACACCCAGGGAGGGAGAGCCAGAGAGAGGGAGACACAGAGCGACCGACAGAGAGACGGAAAGCGGGAGACGGACAGGGGACAGGGGATGGCATCCCATCCGAGACGGACACTCTGGCACAGACCGTCACACACCGCAGAGAGCGGCCCGTGCGCAAGGGAGGGGGCGTCAGCCTTGGGCCGGGCGAGCCCCGGCTGGACGCGGTGCCCTGGGGCTGGCAGTCACCCGTGGGGACCCCAAGACTTCTTCGCAGCCGAGGTCTCAAAGGTCCCCTTCGGCTTGGCTCCCTGAGGCGAGACCCAGCCCCCGCCCCCAGGCCAGAGGGTGAGTGTGGGAGAGAGTGTGCGTGTGAGTGTGTCGGTGGGCGACGGTGGGGTCGGGTCGACTGGGGGGGCCGGGTGGATACCCGCAGCGGAGGGGGACGGGTGTGGCGGCCGGGGCTTTGGAAGCCTGTGTGGTCCTCTTGCTGTCTCTCTCTCTCCCTCTTTCTCCGTCTCCCTTACTTGTGGTTTCCGGCTCTTGGCCTGTCTGGGCTGCGGGGGGTGTGTCTGTGTTTGGGGGGGCGGGCGTGAGGGTGTGTGTGAGGGTGTGTGTGTGTGTGTGTGTGTGTGTGTTGTGCGCCCGCGCCTGCGGGAGACCGCGAGGTTGCCTGCCAGGATGCGTCTGGGGGTGGGGCTGGGGCCCCGGCCCCGCCCAGAATTGCCTGAGGCCCGCCAAGGGAGCCCCAGACAGAGACCCCCGCGCCCGCGCCCCCGCCCCCGCCGTTCCTCTGGTTTCCTGGACGCCGAAAGCCGAGGGGCTCGCGGGCCGCGCGGAGGCAACCCAGGTGTGCAGCGGGAGTCGGGGCCCCGGCCACCCAACCTGAGAGGGGCTGGAAGGCAGGCGGCGGCTCTGAGCGCGGTGGGGTGCCAGGGGCCAGCGGCAGGTGCGGCTTGCGGTGCGGCTGGGGCCGGGGGCTAAAGGAGAGGGCAGGCAGGGAAAAAAAGAAACAACAAAAAGCCTACAGCACCCGGTATTCCCAGGCGGTCTCCCATCCAAGTACTAACCGGGCCCGACCCTGCTTAGCTTCCGAGATTAGACGAGATCGGGCGCGTTCAGGGTGGTATGGCCGTAGACGGAGGCGGCGGCCGCCAGGCGCCCTAAGAGCCCTGCGCTGCGCCTGCCTTTCGCTCTGACCTGCCGGTCGGGCCAGCCGGCGGCCGCAGCTCTCCAGCTCTCCACGGAGCGCGCGCTGCACTTGAGCTGCACCACCCGCGACCGGACTCCCGGCGGCCCGGTGGCCGGCCCACGCCGCCCCGCCCCCCGCCCCCCGTCACCCCCGGCCAACGCTCGGCCGGCCCGGCCCAGCCCGGCCCGGGGGACCACAGGGCTTCCGGGACCGGGAGCAGCCGGGCCGGGTGTGCCTGCCGGGGGGTGTAGGGGGGAGGGTGGAGTGAGGGGCGCGGAGGTCTTGGCGCTCTCCCACCCTGGGACCCTCCAGGCACCACCCGGCTCGGGGGCCGCCGCCCCTCCCCCACCCCCTCGCCCACCTCCCCAAGGCGTTCGCTGCCCAGGGCCTCGGGGCCCGCTGGGGCCCGCGGTCCTCTGAGCCTCCTGCGGGCCTAGGCGCAGCCCAGCCGTGGCCCTGAGCGCCCATCCTGCCCGGCACCTGCGCGGTGCCCAAACCCACCTGCAGCCACCAGCGCCAGCGACCAGAGCTCGTCATCCCCGCCCCTTCGCCCTACCGAGCCCCCCCCGCCCGCCCTTGCCCCCACGCCGCCCTCCAAGCACAGGACCTTGCTGAGGGTGCAGACGAGCGACATGCAGCCACACGGACAGGCACACAGACACGCTCGCAGGCACCCACGCCAAGCGAGACAGCCGGCCGGCGCAAGCTCGTCAGCCAGGGCCACAGCCACAGCACCCACCCGTGAGAGGCCGGGGCCAGAGGAAGGGACGGCAGGCCGGGGGTCAGGAGAGACAGAGACGGAAAGAGATGAAGGTTCAGAGACAGGCTCCCAAGACGGCGAGAGGGCAGATGCAGATGCAGATGCAGATGCAGATAGACAGACAGACAGACAGACAGACACGAGCGCGCAGGCACACCCAGGGAGGGAGAGCCAGAGAGAGGGAGACACAGAGCGACCGACAGAGAGACGGAAAGCGGGAGACGGACAGGGGACAGGGGATGGCATCCCATCCGAGACGGACACTCTGGCACAGACCGTCACACACCGCAGAGAGCGGCCCGTGCGCAAGGGAGGGGGCGTCAGCCTTGGGCCGGGCGAGCCCCGGCTGGACGCGGTGCCCTGGGGCTGGCAGTCACCCGTGGGGACCCCAAGACTTCTTCGCAGCCGAGGTCTCAAAGGTCCCCTTCGGCTTGGCTCCCTGAGGCGAGACCCAGCCCCCGCCCCCAGGCCAGAGGGTGAGTGTGGGAGAGAGTGTGCGTGTGAGTGTGTCGGTGGGCGACGGTGGGGTCGGGTCGACTGGGGGGGCCGGGTGGATACCCGCAGCGGAGGGGGGCGGGTGTGGCGGCCGGGGCTTTGGAAGCCTGTGTGGTCCTCTTGCTGTCTCTCTCTCTCCCTCTTTCTCCGTCTCCCTTACTTGTGGTTTCCGGCTCTTGGCCTGTCTGGGCTGCGGGGGGTGTGTCTGTGTTTGGGGGGGCGGGCGTGAGGGTGTGTGTGAGGGTGTGTGTGTGTGTGTGTGTGTGTGTGTGTGTGTGTGTGCGTGTGTGTGTGCGGTGCGCCCGCGCCTGCGGGAGACCGCGACGTTGCCTGCCAGGATGCGTCTGGGGGTGGGGCTGGGGCCCCGGCCCCGCCCAGAATTGCCTGAGGCCCGCCAAGGGAGCCCCAGACAGAGACCCCCGCGCCCGCGCCCCCGCCCCCGCCGTTCCTCTGGTTTCCTGGACGCCGAAAGCCGAGGGGCTCGCGGGCCGCGCGGAGGCAACCCAGGTGTGCAGCGGGAGTCGGGGCCCCGGCCACCCAACCTGAGAGGGGCTGGAAGGCAGGCGGCGGCTCTGAGCGCGGTGGGGTGCCAGGGGCCAGCGGCAGGTGCGGCTTGCGGTGCGGCTGGGGCCGGGGGCTAAAGGAGAGGGCAGGCAGGGAAAAAAAGAAACAACAAAAAGCCTACAGCACCCGGTATTCCCAGGCGGTCTCCCATCCAAGTACTAACCGGGCCCGACCCTGCTTAGCTTCCGAGATTAGACGAGATCGGGCGCGTTCAGGGTGGTATGGCCGTAGACGGAGGCGGCGGCCGCCAGGCGCCCTAAGAGCCCTGCGCTGCGCCTGCCTTTCGCTCTGACCTGCCGGTCGGGCCAGCCGGCGGCCGCAGCTCTCCAGCTCTCCACGGAGCGCGCGCTGCACTTGAGCTGCACCACCCGCGACCGGACTCCCGGCGGCCCGGTGGCCGGCCCACGCCGCCCCGCCCCCCGCCCCCCGTCACCCCCGGCCAACGCTCGGCCGGCCCGGCCCAGCCCGGCCCGGGGGACCACAGGGCTTCCGGGACCGGGAGCAGCCGGGCCGGGTGTGCCTGCCGGGGGGTGTAGGGGGGAGGGTGGAGTGAGGGGCGCGGAGGTCTTGGCGCTCTCCCACCCTGGGACCCTCCAGGCACCACCCGGCTCGGGGGCCGCCGCCCCTCCCCCACCCCCTCGCCCACCTCCCCAAGGCGTTCGCTGCCCAGGGCCTCGGGGCCCGCTGGGGCCCGCGGTCCTCTGAGCCTCCTGCGGGCCTAGGCGCAGCCCAGCCGTGGCCCTGAGCGCCCATCCTGCCCGGCACCTGCGCGGTGCCCAAACCCACCTGCAGCCACCAGCGCCGGCGACCAGAGCTCGTCATCCCCGCCCCTTCGCCCTACCGAGGGCCCCCCCCCCCCCCCCCCCGCCCTTGCCCCCACGCCGCCCTCCAAGCACAGGACCTTGCTGAGGGTGCAGACGAGCGACATGCAGCCACACGGACAGGCACACAGACACGCTCGCAGGCACCCACGCCAAGCGAGACAGCCGGCCGGCGCAAGCTCTTCAGCCAGGGCCACAGCCACAGCACCCACCCGTGAGAGGCCGGGGCCAGAGGAAGGGACGGCAGGCCGGGGGTCAGGAGAGACAGAGACGGAAAGAGATGAAGGTTCAGAGACAGGCTCCCAAGACGGCGAGAGGGCAGATGCAGATGCAGATGCAGATAGACAGACAGACAGACAGACACGAGCGCGCAGGCACACCCAGGGAGGGAGAGCCAGAGAGAGGGAGACACAGAGCGACCGACAGAGAGACGGAAAGCGGGAGACGGACAGGGGACAGGGGATGGCATCCCATCCGAGACGGACACTCTGGCACAGACCGTCACACACCGCAGAGAGCGGCCCGTGCGCAAGGGAGGGGGCGTCAGCCTTGGGCCGGGCGAGCCCCGGCTGGACGCGGTGCCCTGGGGCTGGCAGTCACCCGTGGGGACCCCAAGACTTCTTCGCAGCCGAGGTCTCAAAGGTCCCCTTCGGCTTGGCTCCCTGAGGCGAGACCCAGCCCCCGCCCCCAGGCCAGAGGGTGAGTGTGGGAGAGAGTGTGCGTGTGAGTGTGTCGGTGGGCGACGGTGGGGTCGGGTCGACTGGGGGGGCCGGGTGGATACCCACAGCGGAGGGGGGCGGGTGTGGCGGCCGGGGCTTTGGAAGCCTGTGTGGTCCTCTTGCTGTCTCTCTTTCCCAGTCTTTCTCAGTCTCTCTCAATTGTGGTTTTCGGCTTTGGTGTGTGTTGTTGACTAGGGTGTCCGTGCGTGTTAGTGTGTGTTGTGTGCATCTGTTGGAGTTGGAGCTTTTGCCTGATATGTTTTTTCTGGCGGTGTCCTGGGGTAGGGCTTGGGCCTGGGGCTTCATCCTCAATCATTCCTTCGAATATCCAGTGTTGATTTCCTTAGGATTTAGTGGTTCGTTTTCTTTACAGGCCACAGGTCTCTGAAGAGTCTTGTCCAGGACCACAGTTTGAAAGCATCAATTCCTCAGCGTTCAGCCTTCCTTATGGTCCAACTATCACATCCATGTATGATTACAGGGAAAAACATAGCTTTGGGTATGTGAACCCCTGTTGGCAAAGCAATGTGTCTGTTTCAAATATGCCATCTATGTTTGTGATAAGTTTTCTTTCAAGGAGCAAGCATCTTTTTGTTTCATGGCTAAAATCTTTGTGATCTTAGGTTTTTTTAATTTTTATTTTTTAAATGTTGAGTTTCAAGCTGGCTTTTCCACTTTCCTCCTTCACCCGCATCAAGAGGCTCTTTCGTTCCTCTTCGCTCTCTGTCATTAGAGTGGCATCATCTGCATATCTCAGGTTTATATTTCTCCCAGCAATCTTGATTCCAGCTTATAACTCATCCAGCCTGGTATTTTTCACAAGGTGCTCAGCATATAGTTTAAATAAACAGGGTGAGAGCAGATAGCTGTGCAGTAACCCATTCTCAATCCTGAACCAATCAGTTGTTCCGTACAGTGTTCTCACTGTTGCTTCTTGACCTGCATACAGGTTTCTCAGGAGACAGGTAAAGCGGTCTGGTATTCTCATCTCTTTCAGAATTTTCCACAGTTTGTTATGATCCAGTCAAAGGCTCTAGCATAGTCAATGAAACAGAAGTAGATGTTTTTCTGGAATTCCCTTGCTTTCTCTATGATCCAGCAAATGTTGGCAATTTCATTTCTGGTTCCCCTGCCTTTTCTAAACCCTTTTCTATTGCTTGAATATCTGGAAGTTCTTGGTTCATGTACTGCTGAAGCCTAGCTTGGAGGGTTTTGAGCATAACCTTACTAGCATGGGAGATGAGTGCAATTGTCCAGTGGTTTAAAAATTCTTTAGTAATGCCCTTCTTGGGGATTGGGATGAGGATTGACCCTTGCCAGTCCTGTGGCCTCTGCTAGGTTTTCCAAATTTTCTGACGTATTGAGTGCAGCACTTTAATAGCATCATCTTTTAGGATTTTAAATAACTCTTCTGGAATTCCATTCCCTGCACTAGATTTATTGGCAGCACTGTTTCCTAATGCCCACTTGACTTCACACTCCAGGATGCCTGACTCTCAGTGAGAGCCTACACCATTGTGGTTATCCAGATCATTAAGATCTTTTTTGTATAGTTCTTGAGTGTATTCTTTCCATCTCTTCTTGATCTCTTCTGCTTCTATTAGGTCATTACCAGTTCTGTCTGTCCTTTATTGTGCCCACCTTTGGATGAAATGTTCCTTTGACATTTCCAATTTTCTATGGCTACCACTTTAAAAAAATTACCTATCTATGCACCCAGTAGATTAGGCACCAAGTTTGCCACAAAACTTCCAGTTCATAATCCATTACTAGGCCCCCAAATAGGGGAATTGTGACCATGTGCTGCTGCAGAAGAACAAAAGTTCTGAGGTAAAGACTCCTTGTCCTTAAATAGTTTGCTCTAAACAAACTCTCCATAGCGTCCTTAGGAAGCCCCTGTCCCAGATGCGCGGCCATGCAGCTGCCAAGTGTCCTCTATGCCTCCATCCTGCACCCCCTTCCACAGAGCAGACACACTGTACTCGATCACCCCATTTCAGAACAGGAATAATATGTTTCTATGAATATGATTTTAATAATATTCCATAAGTATTCAGTAATTAAAGTTGTCTCCAAATCAGGAAAAAATCCAAAGTAATCAGCAAATATTTTGTGTGTGTATATATATGTATGTATACATATATAATTTTAAAAAATCCCTTTCCATGATTTAGTTCTGACTTCTCAGTGACAGAAGCAGTGAAGAACTCAGTGTCAAAGCACACTGTGAAAAGATTTTTTCAGGGCAATCAGTTTCTTGTGAATTATTCATCAGGCTTGCTCCAATTCCACAAAGACTCCACCACAGTCACTAAGATGGAGAAAGAGCATTGGTTTTCTGTGTGCTCCTATTTTGGCCTCTTCACTTAGAATACGTATCTTTTCTTTCGAATCCATCACGGCTGCATTTATATTATCCACCCTAAGAAAAGGAAATAAACAAGAACACATCTGAAATAAAAACACCAATTTATAGTTTCACAAGACTTAGAAGAAACTTTGCACACTCATGTGTCTAACTCCTCTGCCTTTGGGCAGAACCACTCTTTAACCATCACAAAAATAAGCTTAATACTTCTAGAGACCAAAAAGGAGGTTGCTAAATTTTCCTAAATGAGGAACCACATGCTTAAGAATTTTCTCCATTAGTAAACATTTCTCCTTAGGGCCTGAATGATGTCTTCTCCACTTCATAGTATGTTCTTGTGACAACACTGTTGATGATTCCTCACAAATTATTTTTCCTAAGAGCCTTGGATTCCTTATTTATAAGAGGGAGATGAGGCTTGCTATATAAATGGACAAGAGATCAAAATGAGATAACAGATAAGCAGCTCTTAGCACCGTTTATAGAAGGTACTCAACAAATACGAGTGCCTCCCTGATCACCAAATCTCCCATCTGCCAAACTGTCTGGTTATTACTTTTATTTTGGCCATGCAGTGTGGCAATGGGATCTTAGTTCCCTGACTAGCGAACTGTGAGCATTTCCAGGGAGTTACTGAGCATGGGGTCGCAAAGTGTCGGACACGACTGAACTGAACTGAACTGAGCTAGAGTGTGGGTTTATGCTGTTCTGTGCTTAGGCACTCAGTCATGTCCAACTCTTTGTGACCCCATGGACTGCAACATGCCAGACTTCCCTGTCCTTCACGGTCTCCTAGGGTTTACTCAAACTCATGTCCATTGAGTCAATGATGCCATCCAACCGTCTCATCCTTTGTTGTCCCTTCTCCTCCTGCCTTCAATCTTTCCCAGCATCAGGGTCTTTTTCAGCGAGTCAGCTCTTGACATCAGATGGCCAAAGTATTGGAACATTAGCTTTAGCATCAGTCCTTCCAATGAATATTCAGGGTTGATTTCCTTTAAGATTGGTTTTATCTCCTTTCAGTCCAATGGACTCTCAAGAGTCTTCTCCAGCACCACAGTTTGAAAACATCAATTCTCTGGTGATGGCTGGCTCTAAACTTTGCAGTCTGACTAATAGGCATATCAATTAAAGTTTATATATGCATATATATATATACATATGCATGCTAAGTCACTTCACTCGTGTCCGACTCTTTGCGACCCTATGGGCTGTGGCCTGTCAGGCTCCTCAGTGCATGGGATTATTCTGCCAGGCTCCTCAGTGCATGGGATTATCCAGGCAAGAGTACTAGAGTGGGTTGCCATGCCCTCCTCCACATATGTGTATATATATATACTTACACATACATTGTGTGTGTGTATAGGTGCATATAATGTCAACTGTATGCATTACTTGTATTTTCTTTTTTACTCAAGATGTCTTAGCAATTTTTCCATGTCAGTACATAGAGGTCAACAACTTTTAACCTACTACATAGTATCCTAAATAATTATTTCATAGAAATACAAAAGGTGATCTAATCCTTCCTGTAGTAATAAACATTTGGACTCTAAGAAGGGAAGTGAGCTCTTCTCAATGGTTTGGTGATGAACTATGCGTCCCTGGTGTTGCTTGTTGAACAAAAGAGTTTGGTGCAAGTTTGTGGACACCACTCCACTGGCATCTGAGCCCACATGCAATATAGGAGGGACAGGCGGAGACATATAAATATTCTAAGTGAAACTATCTAGATTGGTTATAACTTTTCTTCCATGGAGTAAACGTCTTTTAATTACCTGGCTGCAATCACCATCTGCAGTGATTTTGGAGCCCCCCAAAATAAAGTCTGACACTGTTTCCACTGTTTCCCCATCTATTTCCCATGAAGTGATGGGACCGGAGGCCATGATCTTCGTTTTCTGAATGTTGAGCTTTAAGCCAACATTTTCATTCTCCACTTTCACTTTCATCAAGAGGCTTTTTAGTTCCTCTTCACTTTCTGCCATAAGGGTGGTGTCATCTGCATATCTGAGGTTATTGAGATTTCTCCCGGCAATCTTGATTCCAGCTTGTGCTTCTTCCAGCCCAGCATTTCTCATGATGTACTCTGCATAGAAGTTAAATAAGCAGGGTGACAATATACAGCCTTGACGTACTCCTTTTCCTATTTGGAACCAGTCTGTTGTTCCATGTCCAGTTCTAACTGTAGCTTCCTGACCTGCATACAGATTTCTCAAGAGGCGGGTTAGGTGGTCTGGTATTCACATCTCTGTCAGAATTTTCCACAGTTTATTGTGATCCACACAGTCAAAGGCTTTGGCATAGTCAATAAAGCAGAAATAGATGTTTTTCTGGAACTCTCTTGCTTTTTCCATGATCCAGCGTATGTTGGCAATTTGATCTCTGGTTCCTCTGCCTTTTCTAAAACCAGCTTGAACATCAGGGAGTTCACGGTTGGAGGCAGGAGGAGAAGGGAACGACCAAGGATGAGATGGCTGGATGGCATCACGGACTTGATGGACGTGAGTCTGAGTGAACTCCGGGAGATGGTGATGGACAGGGAGGCCTGGCGTGCTGTGATTCGGGGTCACAAAGAGTCGGACACGACTGAGCAACTGAACTGAACTGAACTGAACTGAAGTGAAACTAAGAGATATGGAGGACAGCTTCATAAATTCTAACAAACCTGAGCTAAAGAAAAAAAGACCAGCTGGAGTAAGAGTAGAAGTATTTGAAGAGATATCTGATAATTCTACATAATTGAAGAGAGAGATGAGTTCTCAAATTAAAAGTGCACTTGAGAATGAAGCAGGATAAAGATAAACCAATACCAATACACATAATAGAGAAACCTAGTAACATCAATGATACAAAGAATATTTTAAGAGCTTTGCAAGGCAGGAACAGAGGCACAGACGTAGAGAATGGGCTTGTGGACACAGTTGGGGGAGGGGGGGAACAAATTGAGAGAGTAGCATTGACATACATACACTACCATCTGTAAAGTAAATAGCTAGTGCAAAGCTGCTGTGTAAAAAGAGCTCAGCTCGGTGCTCTGTGATGATCTAGAGGGGTGGGATGGGTGTGGAGGGTGAGAGTAAGGCTCAAGAGGGAGGGGATATACATATGCATACAGCTGATTCGCATTGTACAGCACAGATTAACACAGCATTGTAAAGCAATTACATTCCAATTAAAATAAGAAAAAAACCCTGTATTTAAAGTAAACATTTTCCCAAATGCTGATGACAAAATATAACGTGAGCTTGTTGTTCAGTTGCTCATTTGTGTCAGACTCTTTCTGACACCATGGACTGCAGCGTGCCAGGCCTCCCTGTCCATCACCATCTACTGGGGTTTGCTCAAACTCATGTCCATTGAGTCAGTGATGCCATCCAACCATCTCATCCTCTGTCTCCCCCTTCTCCTCCTGCTTTCAATCTTTCCTAGCATCAGGGTCTTTTCCAATGAGTCAGCTGTTTGCATCAGGTGGACAAAGTATGGGAGCTTCAGCTTCAGTCTCAGTCCTTCCAATGAATATTCAGGGTTGATTTCTTTTAGGATTGATGTTTGATCTCCTTGCTGTCCAAGGAGCTCTCAAGAGTCTTCTCCAGCACTACACTTTGAAAGCATAGTGATCAACCTTCGGTGCTTAGCCTTCCTTATGGTCCAGTTCTCAAATCTGTACATGACTACCAGATAGCTTGAGTTGGCCCAACCAGATCTTTGTATATCACTTCATGTTGTTCATATGTGTACCTGTTCTCAAGCCCATCTTCAATATGCTTACGTGTATGCTCTGTATAACAGTAAAATGCCTTTAAAACTTTATTTTTAAAAATATTTAAAGAATGTCATTAATCTTATGGGGATATAATAATGATTACTAATTGGATTGATGTCTAATTATTCTCATTTTATAGATGCAGAGTCTGATGCACAGAGTGATCAATTTTCTTGAGGTCATATGGAATCCATGAGTATAATTTGTGAGATATTTTGAGTTTCCCAGATAAATAATATCATGAAAAAAAAGACCCTGCTTAAACCACCCCCTCCCCACACACAATTAAATGACAACAAAAAGGCTCAAAGGAGGTATAACAAGCAAAGGCAATAGGTGCCTATTATTGGGATTTTCAATCAAAGAAAGACCCTATAAAAACTACAGAATAACAAATTTGAATATCTACTAGATATTTCATGATGTTAAAGGATTACCATTAATTTTGTCTTAAGAGCCATTATGATTTGGTATAAATATGTAAAAAATGCAATAAACACACACATACAACTGAACAATTTATGGATTAAGTTACATAAGGTCTAGAGATGGCTTTACAGCAACATAGGAAGAGGGAAATGCAGAAACTAACACAACATTGTAAAGAAACTATACTTCAATTAAAAATAAATATGAAAGCAGTTCATTCTCACTTTCCATAGAGTTAGTCAAACAGAAGTTCCTTCACATGCATCTTCTTTCTATATACATGTAAGTTTTTCTTTCTGAAAGGGAACTTTTCAAAAGTGTTTATTAGAATGCACACTTACTTTGCTTACTTTGCTGCAGTTATGCTTAAATCTATTGGCCTCATTAGCATGCATTTCTTCTCCAAGACTGCCAGACTTTCAACTAATCATTTGCAAAATGGTTATTTACAGTGAACTGCCAATCATACCAAGGCCCTGGGTCTTTCAGAGAAGTGTCCCCAGATTCCACCGCCCCTGTGAAATGCACTCGGCTTGCTGCCCCTCACCGCTGGGCTGTCCCAACCACTGGCTGCAGCTGTCTGCACTTGCCAGCAGTACCAGATCCCTGTGACTGACCGAAACCCCTTGGAGAGGGGCGACAGTCTCAGGGACCACCCCTACACGAGCAGATCCAGAGCAAGCAGGTGAAGAACCCAAGCTCTGCTGGGGGGCTGGGTGTCTGCTGGGAGCCCTGGCTGCCAATCAGCCTCAACAAGATTTCCTCAACATTTACTACGGCATCTGATGGGTGAACAGAAGTGGCCGGGACTTCCATGCATAACTGAACGCATGGAGAACTGACTTGCGTTCTGACTTGGGGGCTGCACAGAAGCCTTTGCTCTCAGCCCCTCAATCTGCTTCTCCAGGGCCAGCCAGAATCCTGCCTCCTCTTGGGGCCACTTGGGCCTCTGCTCTGAGGTCCTGGTCTTGATCTTGAAGCTCCTCTTGGTCTTGAAGCCCAGGGTGTCAGCAGGCTGCTTGGCCTCAGGAGGGAGGTTCAGAGACTTGGGCCTGTCCTTGTGTTTGGGCCTGCACTTCTGTCTTCTGGGGCAGCAGCCGGCCTCAGCGGGTGGGCAGGCCCTGGGGGAGTCACCGGGCCCCGGTTCTGTCCACTCCTGCACTGCCTCCTGGCACTCATCCATCTCCAGGTGGTGTGCGTCATGGGCCAGGTAGCCTTGCCCCTCGCAGTCCGTGCCCTGCAGGGAGCTGTAGCGGATGTAGTAGGTGATGCCCTCCTCCTCTTCAGGCAGCCCTGAGTCGTAGTCCTTCTCCTCCGAAGTGTTGTTCACGGAGTCAGAGCTGGAGTCCCCGTCGGGGCTCTGGTCGGGGCCACCTTGCTCAGAGGACGCAGGCTCTCGGGCCACAGGGCTGCCAGCTCCGGGCCGCCGGGCACGTGCTGCTCCAGGGCCAGCTCCCGGTCCTCACGCTCGGGACCCAGGCCGTCTCTTGCCCTGCAGCCCAGTAGGCTGCTCGCAGCACCCTGACGCTTCAGGTGGGCCATGGCGGGGCTCACGCTGCCGTCGTCACCGGGAGGCAGCCACTGCAGTCAGGAAGGGGGACAGGAGAGTCAGAGACCACCCCAAACGGCCAACCCGAGGGGCACCCAGAAGTGACCTGCATCCACTCGAATGACAGGGTGCCCCTCCTCAGCTGACTGTGGTGCCAGGACCAGCACATGCTCTGCCTAAGAGACAGGTGGGCGCCAGGGCTGGAGGAGGAAAGGGGGCCCTGGGGACTTCCCAGGACACCTGCTCCTTCCCCCTAACTCCCTGCTCATGCGTGAATTCTCCCTTTGATTTGATTAGCATATAGTTAACTTATAATACTGTTAGTTTCTGGTGTACAGCAAAGTGCTTCAGTTATGTATATCTATGTGTGTGCATTATATATATACATATATAATACACACACATACATATTCTTTTTGAATATAGTTCCCTGTGCTGTACTGCAGGTCTTTGTTGACTGTCTAATTTATATATAGTAGTGTGTATCTGCGGAGAAGGCAATGGCACCCCACTCCAGTACTCTTGCCTGGAAAATCCCATGGATGGAGGAGCCTGGTGGGCTGCAGTCCATGGGGTCGCTAAGAGTTGGACACGACTGAGCGACTTCACTTTCACTTTTCACTTTCATGCATTGGAGAAGGAAATGGCAACCCACTCCAGTGTTCTTGCCTTGAGAATCCCAGGGACGGGGGAGCCTGGTGGGCTGCCATCTATGGGGTCACACAGAGACGGACACGACTGAAGTGACTTAGCAGCAGCAGCAGCAGTAGCATGTATCTGTTAATACCAAATTCCCTATTTATTCCTCTCCCCAGCCTTTCTCTTTGGTAACCATGGTTTATTTTCTATGTCTATGAATCTGTTTCTGTTTTGTAAATCAGTTCATTTATATCTTTTTTAGATATGATACTGTATGATATTTGTTTTTCATTTATTTACTTCACTTAATATGATCATCTCTAGGTCCATCCATTGCTGCAAATGGCATTCTCTCATTTTTAATGGCAGAGTAATATTCCATAGTATATATGTATCACATCATCTTTATTCATTCATCTGAGGATAGACATTGAGGTTGTTTTTATGTTTTGGCTATTGTAAATAATGCTGCACTGAACACTGGGGTGCATATATCTTTTTTTGGATAGGGATGGGGTTGCTGGATCATACAAAAGCTCTATTTGTAGTATTTTAAGGAACCTCCATACTGTTCTCCATAGTGGCAGCACCCACTGACATTCCCAGCATCAGTGTAGGAGGATTCCCTTTTCACCATACCCTCTCCAGCATTTATTATTTGTGGACTGTCTAACAGTGGCCTCTCTGGCTAGTGTGAGATGGTACCCCACTGTAGTTCTGATATGCATATCCCTCATAAGAAATGAGTCGGACACTGCTGAGCATCATCACTTTCACTTTTATGCATTGGGGAAGGAAATGGCAACCCACTCCAGTGTTCTTGTCTGGAGAACCCCAGGGACGGGGGAGCCTCGTGGGCTGCCATCTATGGGCTCGCACAGAGTCGGACACGACTGAAGCTACTTAGCAGCAGCAGCAAGCCTAAGAAATGATGCTGAGCATCTTTTCATGTACCTGCTGACCATCACACTCATGACTTTGTGAAGATGGTTCCTGGGCTGAGGAGCCCAGGTGACGGAGACAACAGGTCGTAAAATCAGGTTATTTGTTCTCAAAAAGAAAAAGAGAAGCTTTCATCCCAAAGATATTATGAAACCAAAGAGGAGGTGCCCTACCCCTTCCAAATCTCATCTGCTGCCCCTGAAGCCCATCTCCAATCTTCCCATTGCTTGCCTCCAACTCCCAGCACACACAAGCTTCTGCTTCCTCCTCACTCCAAACAAAACCACTGACCGGATTTGCCAGGAACCATCCAGGCTGAATGCCACACAGAGACACTGGACATGAGCCCCAGCCTCACAGGCTTGATGGGGTGGGGCCTCAGGATGGAGTTGGGGGGAACACCAGAGGGAGGACAGCCACCAGGAGAAGGGGGCACCCAGGAGGGTGCAAGGGATGTGGCTGCCATTTCAGGGGTACAGGTCATGATACCGCAGGGCACTGCAAAGATCCCATGGGCCCAAACCAGGGAGGTCCCGAACCCCACCCTCCAGAACCCTACATTTCATCCCACAAAACATAGAGTCCCTGGACAATTCTCAACAGGCACGTTGACTCACAGGATTTCTTTTTCAGCCCCTTGGAGAGACAGTGGGGGAAGGGAGGTCAGTGGAAATCTCCTTCCTGTCCTCTAGGGAACCTGAAAGGCTCACATGTGGCTGTGTCTCCATCGCATCACCAGACTCCAGCAGATCCACCGTGCTTATCCAGAGCAGCTCACACACCAGAAATGGTCCCACAGCAGGAAAACTGTCACTGAGATGGACCCTGCAGGGTCTGAGCATCCTTCTGTGTCACCCCATTCCCAAACCTGAAACTGATGGGCCCATTTCAGAGACCTGCTCCCAGGGAGAGGCAAGGTGTCCAGTGTTTCCTAGAACACGGGTGACCACAGAGGATGCACCCAGAGCACCAAGCCTCATTTCACAGCAGACTTCCCATGTTCCCTTCGCTGTGCAGCAGAAACTAACACAACATCAGAAAGCAATCATAGTCCAACAAAAAGATGACAGAGGAGAAAAATAAAACTGGCAAAAATTTTAATTTTTAAAAAGCCTAACCTTTCTGGAAACTAATTTGCAACTGGGAATCAAAAACCTTTCAAAAGACTGGCCTGGCAATTCCAAACCTAGGAATGTACACTAGATAAACAATGGTGTATATGTACAAAGTGAAAGTCGCTCAGGCATATCCAACTCTTTGCGACCGCATGGACTATACAGTCCATGGAATTCTCCAGGCCAAATACTGGAGTGGGTAGCTCTTCCCTTCTCCAGGGGATCTTCCCAACCCAGGGATCAAACCCAGGTCTCCCACATTGCAGGCAGATGCTTTACCAGCTCAGCCACCAGGGAAGCCCATGTGTACAAAGGTATAGCCTAAAAAGGATGTCCATTTCACCATTACATTGTTTGAAATAAAGAAAATTCATTTGTTAATGTACAAATCGCATATTACTTAAATGTCCAATAATATGCAATTTGTACATTATGATAAAATAGTGATGAGTATTGCAATCATTGAAAATGATATTATTACAACCATTTCATGGAAGATACAATATGTTAAGTAAAATACACAGGTTATAAAATATAATACTTATTTATGAAAATATATATTTATATTAAATAAACGCATTTTTGTAAAAAAACAACAAATCAAGGTTACAGATGGTGGCCGGACATGCCCGCTTCAAGGGGAGATGTCCAGTCCCTCTCATGGGGAGTTTGCATTCCTGGCAGCTGTGATGGGGGGGCAGCTCACAGGCTGGGGAAGTGAACACATTTCTTGCCCCCCAAGTGGCATGCACATTGTCCCCTGGAAAAACAGATGTGGCCAAGGACAGCCCACTTCTATCCACAGTTTAAAAATAGAGGCTCCTTCTCTTGCCTCAACAAAGAAATCCAGGTGGCCAAGCCACTGCAGCAAGTCGGCTGAAAAATCATCTTGTGCCTTACTTCATACTGTCCAACAGTGATGGAATTTTATACACACATCAGGTCTTTTCACTCAAGATACGTCTCCCCGTTTATTCGAGCCTTAAATGTCAACAGCACTGTGGGTTTCTTCATAGCTATCGACACAGGAAGCTCATTCTAAGACGTTTTAGTTTTTGTAGCCATGGGGAATAGATTTTCTCTATCTTATATACCTGTTGTTGGTACATAAAAAAAAAAAATTCTACTGATCTTGTAAAAGCCTTTTTGTTTGTTTATTTTTGGCTGTGCTGCATCTTACTGCTTGAGCTATTCTCTAATCAGGAGGATTAGAGTTGTGGTGCGTGGGTTTCTCATTGCAGTGGTGTCCCTTGTTGGGGAGCATGGGCTTTAGTAATTGAGGCACGTGGGCTCAGTAGTTTTGGCTTCTGGACTCTAGAGCACAGGCTCAATAGCTGAAAAACAAAGGCTTAGTTGCCCCACAGCATGTGGGGTCTTCCTGGATCAGGGATTGAACCCACGTCTCCTGCATTAGCAGGCATGATTCTTTACTGGGCCACCAGGGAAGCCTGAAAAGCCCATTTTGAAATTTCAGTACTTTTAGTTGATCATTTGATTCTCTTCTCCAGCATTCTGTCTGGCTGCACTGCCCTTCCATTTACACGATGGAGGTACTGGGGCATCCCTGACTTATTTCCAATTGTAATGAAAATGCCTTTACTTTTTTAAAATTATTTTTTTATTGGAGTGTAGTTGCTTTACAGTGTTGTTACTATCTGCTATACAGCAAAGTGAATCAGCTACATGTATACATATATCTCCTCTCTTTTGGATTTCCTTCCCATTTAGGTTACCACAGAGCATGGGACTGTCATACAGGCTTCCCAGGTGGTGCTAGTGGTAAAGAACCCACCTCTCAATGCAGGAGACATAAAAGATGCGGGTTCGATCCCTGAGTCAGGAAGATCCCTGGAGGAAGGCATAGCAACCTACTCCAGTATCCTTGCCTGCAAAATCCCATGGACAGAGGAGCCTGGCATGCTGCAGTCCACAGGGCCACAGAATCGGACACAACTGAAGCAACTGGGCGCACACACACAGAGTGAAGTAAGTCAGAGAGAAAAAACAAATATCAGGTATTAAGGAAAATGTCTTCACTTTTTAAAGGCAGGGCTGGCCCAGGGTGAGGTAGGCATGACCCTTGCCTCAGGCGCAAGATTTAACAGGGTGCCAAAAAAATCTCAGGAATCAAAATAGATACAATTTTAATGCAAGACTTCAAAAAATAAAAATTAATGCAAAAAAAAAAAAAATCCACGATGAATAAGGTAGTAAAATGTTAAAGACAAGATTGATTATTAGTGATTTGTTTTGGAGGGTGGGCTCAGGCTCCAATAGGGCTTGGCTGGCCTCTGTGAATGATCCTTTTTTTTTTTTCAAGTGTTCCCCATTACAGACTTCCCTGACGGCTCAGTGGTAAAGAATCCACCTGCCCAGTGCAGGAGACACAGGTTTGGTCCCTGATCTGGGAAGATCACACAGGCTGTGGAGCAACTAAGCCCAGGAACTGCAGCTACTGAAGCTCACATGTCCTAGAGCCTGTGCTCCAAAGCAAGAGGAGCACCTGCAGTAAGAAGCCCTCACACTGCGCTGGAGAGTAGCCCCTGCTCACCACAACTAGAGAGACGTCCGAGCATCACTGAAGACAGCTATAAATTAATAGCTAGCTGAATGAAATTATATATAAAAAAGAACCGACCTTCCAATGCAGGAGACTAGGGTTTGACTCCTGGCCAGGGAACTATTAATAAGCTCTCACATGCTGAGGGGCAACTAAGTCCGTGCCCCACATCTAGAGAAAGCCCACGTGCAGCAACAGAGACCTAGTGCAGCCAGAATTAAAAGAAAAGTTTTCCCCATTACACATAGTGGCATGTTGGCTTTTCCAGCGCTTGATGGTGCAAACCATTCTCTCATCATGGATACAAATGCAAGGACCCAGGTTGGTCACCCAGGACAGAAGTCACATTGTTGGTCTGCAGAATTAACCTATAGCACACTTGTGGTGTAAGAGATAGCGTCTCCTATTAAAGATGAAGACAGGAGGTCCTTGTTTCAATTCAGTCTTCCATTCACTGTCAGGTCCTGAGCACGATATTTAATGAATGGATGGCCTTCTCATCCTGGGAAACTGGAAATGACGGTCCTGACTGCTGGGCTTGAAGTGGGTTGAACAGGAGAGCAACCCACGCTGGCCTCACTCCCATGAATGCTTTTTCCCCTACCATATACAAGGAGTGGAGAAACTTTTAAAAATCTTTTGGTCACACCACATGGCATATGGGATCTTATTTTCCTGACCAGGGATTGAACTCATGCCCCATGCATTGACAACACAGAGTCTTAACCACTGGACTGCCAGGGAAGTCCTGGGAAGCATTTTAAGTGAAACATGAAGAAAGGGAATGCAGTAGAAACCCACTATTAAGTATTATTTAATGGCTACATAATGTTTCCTGTCCCAATAAACATTATCTGACTCTTCCCCTATTAAATACATGAACTGTGTCTTATTTTTGTGTAATAAATAGTGTCTTGGTATTTCCTTAAGGATATGCTCTGGGCCTTTCTTCACGCTCTAGGGCTTTACCCAGGACCCTTTAAAACTTTTTTTTTCTTCAATCCAATGTCCAGGTCCTCAGAAAAGGCGCGGAGGTGTAGGGCCGGGAGAGTGTTCACTGCCCCTATGGTGGGAGCTGTAGGCAAACATGTTGAAGGTCTCTGCTTATATATATAATTGAAATATACTTGATTTACAATATTGTATTACTTTCTGCTTCACAGTAAAGTGACTTAAGGTCTACATATATTTTTCCATATTCTTTTCCATTACAGTTTATCACAGGATATTGAATATAGTTCCCTGGGCTGTTCTGTAGGACCTTGTTGTTTATCCATCCTAGATATCATAGTTTATATCTACTAACCCCAAACTCACAATCCTTCCCCTCCACCCTCCTCGGCAACCACAACTGGGTTCTCTGTGTCTGTTGAGCCCATTTCTGTACTGTAGATAGGTTCATTTATTTCACATTAAAGATTTCACATATAAGTGATATCATATGCTATTTGTCAAATTCTGTCTGACTTACTTCACTTAGTATGATAATCTCTAGGTCCATCCACATTGCTATATGCCCACAGGCCCTGCGTGGGCACCTCCAGGCAGCTCTGCCTTCCTTATTGTTATTGTTCACTTGCTCTGTCATGTCCAAGTCTTTGCAACCCTGTGGACTGCAGCATGCCAGGCTTCCCTGTCCTTCTCTATCTCTCAGAGTTTGCTGAGACTCGTGTTCATTGAGTCGGTGATGCCATCCAACCATCTCAGCCTCTGCCTTCCTTGGGCTGCACCGGACGCCTCCTCCCACCTGACACTCTCCCTCCCCAGTTTCCTTGCAGGCTGCTCCCTCAACAAGGTCCACACGTATTTAATCCTGCCTTGGGTCTGCTTTTCAGAGGACCTGACCTAACACAGATCCTTACAGGAAAGAAAACAGAATAAAAAATCACACACACCCCAAACAACCTCCAATATACCCTTTAGAAAGCACAGAACCAAATACACAAGTTTATTTATAGATAAATTTACAATAAAAGTTCTAAGAAAATATGAGAGACAGTGACTACTGTCGCAGGAAGGGGAGAAGTTTACACCCCTAGGACCAGGCTGGCTGCTCACCTTCAAGACTTCCTGAACTTCTTTTAATTTTTTTTAATTGTCAAAATAACCCTCAAGCAAAACAACAGCATAAGGCAAATAATTTAGCCAAATATGCCATGTCACTTCAGTCGTGTCTGACTCTTTCGTGACCGCATGAACCACAGACCACCAGGCTCCTCTGTTCATGGGATGGAGTGGGTTGCCATGCCCTTCTCCAGCGGATCTTCTCAACCCAGCGACTGAACTCATGTCTCATGTCTCCTGCACTGGCAGGCAGGTTCTTTACCGCTAGCACCACCCGGGAAGCCCTGATACATGAATATTAAACACCCTGGCAATCCCAGTCAGGTAAGAAGATAGACTGAGCCGACCTCCCCTGAGGCTTCCCCAGTGCTTTTCAGAGACCAAGACCCCGCCATGTGTGCCCTGACCATCTGGATCGTGTGGTCATCATGGCCTCACCTCTCCTTAACCATTTTCCACTGAGCACCCAGCCGTCAACATCGAGTACATCACATTCAATTCATCGGCTTCTACTTCTCTATTTACCCTTGCAATTTACTCACTGAAGACACTGAATCGATTATTTGTCGGAGAGAATTTCCCTTGACTGAGATTTTGAGGACTGTCTCTACAGCGGAGGAGAACACTGTCCCATGTCCTCCATGCTTCAGCAGACTGGTGGTGGGAAATGGAGGCTGAATTGGTTCAGTCTTTTCTGTTATTTACCAAAATTCAAAATAATCATTCTCCAAAGGTGACCAGTTAGGTTGTTTTGTTTTCCTTAGTGTCATTCAGAAGTCACAGAAAACTCTTTCGAAAAGATACACGCAGCCTGTGTTCAATGCAGCACTAGTTACAAAAGCCAGAACACGGATGTAACCTAAATGTCCCTGAACAGAGGAATGGGTGGAGAAGATGTGGTGCATACGTACAGCAGAATACTACTCTGCCATAAAAAGAATGAACTAATGCCGCTTGCTTCCCTTGTGGCTCAGCTGGTAAAGAATCCGCCTGCAATGCGGGAAATCTGGGTTCGATCCCTGGGTTTGGAAGATCCCTTGGAGAAGGGCAAGGCTGCCCACTCCAGTATTCTGGCCTGGAGCATTCCATGGACTGTATAGTTCATGGGGTTGCAAAGAGTCGGACATGACTGAGTGACTTTTTTTCTTTACTTTAATGCCGCTTGCAGCAACGTGGATGGACCTAGAGACGATCACACTAAGTGAAGTCAGCGAGACAGAAAGACAAATGCCATATGATACCACTCATATGGGGCTTCCCAGGTGGCACCAGTCGCAAAGAACACACCTGCCAGTGCAGGAAGCACGAGAGATGGGGGTTCGATCCCTGGGTCGGGAAGATTCCGTGGAGGAGAGCATGGCAACCCACTCCAGTATTCTTGCCTGGAGAATTCCACGGACAGAGGAGCCTGGTGGGTTACAGACCATGGGGTCGAAAAGAGTCCGACAGGACTGGAGCACTTGGCACTCACATATGCACTTGCAATAACCAGTTGGCTCTGTCGAGACCATTACCTCAGCGCCCTCAACTTCCACCCTATGGTCCAGGGTCGGCAGCGAATGTTTGCCATGAGATCTTTCTGGAACATGTATGTTCTGTGTTAGGGTCCACAAGGGGCTCATAGCGTATTATTTAAAAATGGCCCATTCTG
This sequence comes from Budorcas taxicolor, assembly GCF_023091745.1. Taxonomy (NCBI): domain Eukaryota; kingdom Metazoa; phylum Chordata; class Mammalia; order Artiodactyla; family Bovidae; genus Budorcas; species Budorcas taxicolor. The sequence goes on along the minus strand of NC_068914.1, from coordinate 42,443,759 downwards.
GTGACCTGACAAACAAGAGATGAAGTCACAGTGGCCACACTGCCCTGGTGGCATCCTGTTTTTCCTTAAGTCAATGTCCCGTTTTTCCCTGCTGGTGCCAGTTTCTCAAGACTATGTGACCACTAGACTGTGAGATTCTCTCCAACTATGTGACACAAGACCCCCGCTTCGGGCTAAAGATAAACTAAGACCCCCTCCCTTTGGGGCACAATATCCCATCGATAGGGTGTAAGAAGAGTTGGCTATAAACGGAGAGCACTGGTTTCTCTCTAAAGCCAGTCCCTTTTTTCTTCCTATAAAAAATCTTTCTCTCCCTGAATGCCCAGCTCCCTCTTTTTCTCTGTGCTCACCATACATTCTGGAAGATTTGTTCTGGATTATGGCTGTCCCCTGTTTCATCCACAGTAAAGCTGTCCTCCAAGTTGCAAATGGATCAGGGCATTAAGGAGGAAATCGGATTAGTAGAATTGCTTCAGGCCAAGATCTTGCCCTGGGTAAGTTCATCCCCCTGCTGCCTAGGGGTCATCTGTATGAAGGTGGTGTGTGTGGAAGGGGAGGAGGGATCCTGGGCCTCAGAGAGAGAATCCAGCAGTGTTAGCAGACACTGGAACACATTCACTGGGTATTACTTTGATGGGTCAGTGAAAGACAAAGTCTTCAAAGGTTAAAATATGCTACCAGCAGCCATAATAAAAGCAACCAAGAAAGTACTTATGTAGGATTCCTGAAGAGCAGCATCTTTGGTGGCAAAACAATTTCTTTTACAGGCTAACTAAAATAATCAGCTTAATTCTGAAGAAAGGACTCCTTCTGCCCCCTAACTCTGGATGTAAAATAAATAAAAAACAAACTCTCTCATCTAGTGACTCTCCCCATCCCCCTCAATCTTGCTTGGATTCATTTGAAACCTGAGATAATGATGGGAAACAGGCAGCCGTTTCTTTGCATTTCTATGAACAAGAAATTAGCTAAGCAAATTTACATGGGCAAATATTTCAGGGTATTAGTTATTGAACTGAACTGAAGGAGAAAACGAAGTCTGACACTGTTTCCACTGTTTCCCCATCTATTTCCCATGAAGTGATGGGACCAGATGCCATGATCTTAGTTTTCTGAATGTTGAGCTTTAAGCCAACTTTTCCACTCTCCTCTTTCACTTTCATCAAGAGGCTTTTTAGTTCCTCTTCACTTTCTGCCATAAGGGTGGTGTCATCTGCATATCTGAGGTTATTTGTATTTCTCCCGGCAATCTTGATTCCAGCTTGTGCTTCTTCCAGCCCAACATTTCTCATGATGTACTCTGCATATAAGTTAAATATGCAGGGTGACAATATACAGCCTTGACATACTCCTTTTCGTATTTGGAATGAGTCCTTTGAAACAGTGTCAGACTTTATTTTTTTGGGCTCCCAAATCACTGCAGATGGTGATTGCAGCCATGAAATTAAAAGACGCTTACTCCTTGGAAGGAAAGTTATGACCAACCTAGATAGCATATTTGGAGAAGGCAATGGCACCCCACTGCACTACTCTTGCCTGGAAAATCCCATGTGCGGGGGACTGACCGTGAAAGGGTTAAGTCTTGGGAGCTGCTCAGCAGGTATGCAGAGCCTTAGGCATGTCCCTAAGCTCCCTGTCCCGCCACCCTCAAGAATTTTTATAGCCCTTAAAGCCCCAAGATGTCTTGTTTCTGCAACATGTAAGATAGATAATCTTATAGTGCTCTGTACACAATGGTAAGGGTCTGGTGATTGTATCCTGAGGTTAAAAAATAATCCTGTGCATGTCTTCAGTCACGTATTTTATCCTATAAATATTGTAGCCTAATAAAGAAAGGCATCAGCCATTTGTGGTCTGATCCTCTCAACCCCATCTTTTGTCTCTATCTCTTATTTTTCTTAGCGGGGACGCTCCGTTCTCTCCCTGTGCAGGTGCAACTCTTGCTTGTGCTGGCCGCGGCAGGTGGCGCCCAACGTGGGGCTCGATCGACAGTTTTCCTCGCCACTACTCTTATTAAGCTGAAAAGAGTGAGTATATAAGTATACAAGTGATTTAAATTAAGGAGGAGTAGTAAGGTATATAGTTGAGAGTATAAATATGGGACAGACGCATAGTCGTCAATTGTTTGCACATATGTTATCTGTAATGTTAAAACACCGGGGAATTACTATTTCCAAACCTAAATTAATCAATTTTCTTTCATTTATTGAAGAAGTCTGCCCTTGGTTCCCCAGAGAAGGCACAGTAAGTTTAGAGACGTGGAAAAAGGTAGGGGAACAAATTCGGACTCATTATACTTTACATGGCCCTGAAAAGGTTCCTGTAGAAACTTTATCTTTTTGGACACTAATTCGTGATTGCTTGGACTTTGATAATGATGAATTAAAACGTTTAGGAAATTTTTTAAAACAGGAAGAAAATCCTCTTCATGTTCCTGATTCGGAGCCCAAGTATGCTGTTCCCGAGGGAATTGAAGGTGACCCTCCATTTTGTAACTTATCGCGTCCTTCGGATAATGATGATTCACTTTCCTCCACAGATGAGGTGGAATTAGACGAAGGGGCTGCTAAATACCATCAAGAAGACTGGGGTTTTTTAGCACAAGAAAAGGGGGCGTTAACATCTAAAGATGAATTGGTTGAATGTTTAAAAAATCTCACTGTTGCTTTACAGAACTCAGGAATTAAGTTTCCTAATAACAATTTAAAATTCGCTTCTGCTCCACCTCTTCCCTCTGCCTATGCTCCTTCTGTTGTTGCGGGTCTCGATCCCCCTCTGGGGCCTCCTCCTCCTCCGCCATCTGAAATAGTGTCTCCGCTACAAAAGGCATTAAGACAAGCACAACGACTTGGTGAGGTTGTCTCCGATTTTTCTCTTGCTTTTCCTGTCTTTGAACATAACAACCAGCGTTTCTATGAAGCGCTGCCTTTCAAACAATTAAAAGAGTTAAAGATTGCTTGCTCACAATACGGTCCTACCGCTCCATTCACTGTTGCTATGATAGAAAATTTGGGTACTCAGAATCTACCCCCAAATGACTGGAAACAAATAGCTAGAGCTTGTCTTTCGGGGGGAGATTATTTATTGTGGAAATCTGAATATTTTGAACAGTGTGCTCGTATAGCCGATGTTAATCGGCAGCAAGGTATACAAACCTCCTATGAAATGTTGATTGGTGAAGGTGCTTTCCAGGCTACTAATACTCAACTTAATTTCTTACCTGGTGCATATGCGCAAATATCAAATGCAGCCCGGCAGGCATGGAAAAAACTCCCTAGCTCCAGTACTAAGACAGAAGATCTTTCAAAAGTCCGACAGGGACCTGATGAGCCTTATCAGGACTTCGTGGCACGGCTCTTAGATACTATAGGTAAGATAATGTCAGATGAAAAGGCTGGGATGGTATTAGCAAAACAATTGGCTTTTGAAAACGCTAACTCTGCCTGTCAAGCTGCTTTACGACCTTACCGAAAGAAGGGAGATCTGTCTGATTTTATTCGCATTTGTGCTGACATTGGACCCTCCTATATGCAAGGCATTGCCATGGCAGCGGCATTACAAGGAAAAAGCATTAAGGAGGTACTTTTTCAGCAACAAGCCAAAAACAAAAAAGGATATCAAAAGTCAGGTAATTCGGGCTGTTTTGTTTGTGGTCAACCTGGCCATCGGGCTGCAATGTGCCCCCCAAAACAACAAATTCCTGTTAACACTCCTAATTTATGCCCAAGATGTAAAAAAGGGAGGCATTGGGCCCGAGATTGCCGTTCTAAAACGGATGTTCAAGGTAATCCTTTACCCCCGGTTTCGGGAAACTGGGTGAGGGGCCAGCCCCTGGCCCCGAAACAATGTTATGGGGCAACACTGCAGGTTCCCAAAGAACCATTGCAGACCTCTACCGAGCCACAAGAGGCAGCGCAGGATTGGACCTCTGTGCCACCTCCTACACAGTATTAACTCCTGAGATGGGGGTTCAAACCCTTGCCACAGGAGTGTTTGGGCCTTTACCTCCAGGAACTGCTGGACTGCTTTTGGGGCGCAGCAGTGCGTCTTTAAAAGGAATACTTATTCATCCTGGCGTAATTGACTCTGATTATACAGGAGAGATAAAAATATTAGCCTCCGCTCCTAACAAAATTATTGTAATCAATGCAGGACAACGTATAGCTCAACTCCTTTTAGTTCCATTAGTTTTACAAGGAAGAACAATTAACCGAGATCGTCAGGACAAAGGTTTCGGGTCCTCTGACGCCTATTGGGTGCAAAATGTTACCGAGGCACGACCGGAATTTGAACTGCATATCAATGGATGCCGAAGCGCCGCGCTGGGTTCCGGAAAGGCTGGTACGCGCGACGGAGGAACTCCCTGACATATCAAATGCACCGCATGACATTGAGCGAGCCCACGAGTGAGCTGCCTACCCAAAGGCAGATTGAGGCATTGATGCGGCATGCTTGGAATGAGGCTCATATACAACCCCCAGTGACACCTACAAATATATTGATCATGTTATTATTATTGTTACAGCGGATACAAAACGGAGAGGCTACGGCTTTTTGGGCATACATTCCTGACCCGCCTATGATTCAATCATTAGGATGGGATAAAGAAATAGTACCTGTCTATGTCAACGACACAAGTCTTTTAGGAGGAAAATCAGACACTCATATTTCCCCTCAGCAAGCCAATATCTCCTTTTATGGTCTTACTACGCAATATCCTATGTGCTTTTCTTATCAATTACAACATCCTCACTGTATACAGGTGTCAGCTGATATATCCTATCCTCGAGTGACTATTTCTGGCATTGATGAAAAAACCGGAAAAAGATCGCACCGTGACGGAACTGGACCTCTCGACATTCCGTTTTGTGACAAACATCTAAGCATCCGCATAGGAATAGACACTCCTTGGACTTTATGTCGAGCCCGGGTTGCGTCGGTGTACAACATCAACAATGCAAATACCACCTTTTTGTGGGATTGGGCACCTGGGGGAAAACCTGATTTTCCTGAGAATCGAGGACAGCATCCACCCATTCTCTCTGTAAACACTGCTAATGTATATCAAACAGAACTGTGGAAACTTTTGGCTGCCTTTGGTCATGGTAATAGTCTATATTTGCAACCCAATATCAGTGGGAGTAAATATGGTAATGTAGGAGTTACGGGGTATTTATATCCCCGAGCTTGTGTCCCTTACCCATTCATGTTGATACAAGGCCATATAGAAATAACATGGTCATTGAATATTTATCATTTAAATTGTTCTAATTGCATACTTACCAATTGCATAAGAGGTGTTAAAAAAGGAGAACAAGTTATAATAGTAAAACAACCTGCTTTTGTAATGTTACCAGTTAAAATAACTGAAGCTTGGTATGACGAGACTGCTTTAGAATTGCTACAACGCATTAACACGGCTCTTAGCCGCCCTAAAAGAAGTGTAAGCCTGATTGTTCTGGGTATAGTATCTTTAATCACCCTTATAGCAACTGCTGTTACCGCTTCTGTATCTCTAGCACAATCCATTCAAGCTGCTCATACTGTAGATTCCTTGTCATATAACGTTACTAAAGTAATGGGAACACAAGAAGATATAGATAAAAAAATAGAAGATAGATTATCAGCTTTATATGATGTGGTTAGAGTTCTAGGGGGACAAGTTCAGAGCATTAACTTTCGTATGAAAATTCAATGTCATGCTAATTATAAATGGATTTGTGTTACTAAAAAGGCCTATAATGCATCTGACTTTCCGTGGGATAAGGTGAAGAAACATCTACAAGGAATTTGGTTTAATACTAATGTTTCTCTAGATCTATTGCAATTACATAATGAAATCCTTAATATTGAAAATTCTCCTAAGGCTACTTTAAATATAGCTGATACTGTCAACAATTTTTTACAAAATTTATTTTCTAACTTCCCTGGCCTGCATTCACTGTGGCAAAGCATAATTGCTGTGGGCGTGGTTTTGACTGTTGTACTTATCGTGATTTGTTTGGCTCCTTGTTTTATTCGTAGTATTGTTAAAGAATTTTTACATGTAAAAATTCTGATACATAAAAACATGTTGCAACACCGACATCTTATGGAACTTTTAAAAAAATAATAAAGAGAGGGGAGCTGCGGGGGACTGACCGTGAAAGGGTTAAGTCTTGGGAGCTGCTCAGCAGGTATGCAGAGCCTTAGGCATGTCCCTAAGCTCCCTGTCCCGCCACCCTCAAGAATTTTTATAGCCCTTAAAGCCCCAAGATGTCTTGTTTCTGCAACATGTAAGATAGATAATCTTATAGTGCTCTGTACACAATGGTAAGGGTCTGGTGATTGTATCCTGAGGTTAAAAAATAATCCTGTGCATGTCTTCAGTCACGTATTTTATCCTATAAATATTGTAGCCTAATAAAGAAAGGCATCAGCCATTTGTGGTCTGATCCTCTCAACCCCATCTTTTGTCTCTATCTCTTATTTTTCTTAGTGGGGACGCTCCGTTCTCTCCCTGTGCAGGTGCAACTCTTGCTTGTGCTGGCCGCGGCACCCATGAACAGAGGAGCATGGTGAGCTGCAGTCCATGGGGTCGCAACTGAGCGACTTCACTTTCACTTTTCACTTTCATGCATTGGAGAAGGAAATGGCAACCCACCCATGTTCTTGCCTGGAGAATCCCAGGCACGGTGGAGCCTAATGGGCTGCTGTCTATGGGGTCGCATAGAGTCGGACATGACTGAAGTGATTTAGCAGCAGCAGCAGCAGATAGCATATTGAAAAGCAAAGATATTACTTTGCCAACAAAGGTCCATCTAGTCAAGGCTATGGTTTTTCCAGTAGTCATGTATGGATGTGAGAGTTGGACTGTGAAGAAACCTGAGCACCAAAGAATTGAAGCTTTTAAACTGTGGTGTTGGAGAAGACTCTTGAGAGTCCCTTGGACTACAAGGAGATCCAACCAGTCCATTCTGAAGGAGATCAGCCCTGGGATTTCTTAGGAAGGAATGATGCTGAAGGCCAGTACTTTGGCCACCTCATGCAAAGAGTTGACTCATTGGAAAAGACTTTGATGCTGGGAGGGATTGGGGGCAGGAGAAGAAGGGGACGACAGAGGATGAGATGGCTGGATGGCATCACTGACTCGATGGACATGAGTTTGAGTGAACTCTGGGAGTTGGGAATGGACAGAGAGGCCTGGCGTGCTGCGATTCATGGGGTCGCAAAGAGTCGGACACTACTGAGCGACTGAACTACTACTAAGGAGAAAACTTTCCAACATGTAGCAATATTTATTCCCAGTGAAAATGAATACACTAATTCTAATGCAAATTTTTTTCTGTAATGTTATATATTATATATCTATTGGGATATAATTGCTTTACAATGTTGTGTTAGTTTTGTAACCAGGAAGGGTTAATTTTGAATTTATGTTGCATCTGTTTCTGTGACTTTACCCCTTTTTTGTTATTAACCCTACATAATGGCCTGCCTCAGGGAGATAACCTGAGCTGCCCTCCCACCTATGAAGGACTGCAAGCAAGTGAAGCACATCCCCCTGCCTGAGGCTTCCCATTCCAGGGGACATTTGCAAGGATTGAATAGTCTGTTTACTTGGTTTCCTCACCTTCCCCCACCCCCCATCTCTGAGGTATGAAAGAACCTGGCAACCAGGCCCTGACAGGAAAGTTATTTTGAGGCACTAGCCTGGCATCTTCTTCATCAGCTGGCTCCCCAACTAAAATCTGTTCCTTGCCTCAATGCTTCCTCTCTCAGATTCATCAGCCTGTCCTGTGGTGAACTGAGTTAGCCTGGACTCAGTAACAGTTTCTGGTGTACAAGGAAGTGAATTAGTTCTAAGTATACATATATCCCCTCCCCCTTGGACCTTCCTCCCTCCCACCTCCCATCCACCCATCTAGGGCAGCACGGAGCACCTGAGCTGAGCTTCCGGTGTTTAATTCAAAAGGACACACGCAGCCTAATACAACTTTTCAGGAGCAGATAGAGTATTGTGCTATGGCTATTTTGTTCAAGGAAGCACTTCAAGGTAAGCGGAAATAATTCCTTTTTTTTTCTAATTCAGACTGTCTTACTCCACGGAGAATTTTCTCCATTTTCTCTATATTTACGGAGGTTTTAATATACCTTTGTAAATGTTTAACAAATTCGAGTAACACTCCTCCATTTCTAACCAGTCTGTATTCCAACAGAAACTTCATATTTACAACAGATGTATCATCTGTTCTCTCTTGATATTGCTGATGGAGTAAAGAGAAGAAAAAACAGATAGAGCACGTCTGTGGGTTTGGCTAGCAATAAAGGCAGGTTTGGGGTGTAAGATTTTGGATGCCGATCAGAAGCAGATAGAGATACCACCCTATTGGCACATGGCTGAGGTTGCCTCTCTTGATGGATAAGGACCTGGAAAAAGGAGTTTCTGAGCTTATTCTGAAGGAGAACCCAGCAGGATAGGGACTTGGTCCTCTGGTGAGATGCAAGCAAGGGGGACCCAGGCTTTCCCTCCTCACACACCTGCCTTCAGTGCTTGGTGGATGGGCAGGATGGCTCCCCTGAGCAGCAGGGACTCCTGAAAGAAGTTGTGCTGGTTGGTGTTTCTCCAGATGCTTCTAGAATGCTGGGATGCCTTTGGTGGTTTCTTGGGAGCTGGCTGGCCGCCAGGGATCAGGAGGGGGTAGACAGGGCGCTGAGAAGCAGGCAGGCAGGAGTCTGCTGTGTGAGTTGCTCTGCCCTCCAGTTCTCAGGAGCAGGTCTGTGTGTCTGCAGTGATGCTCTGGGCAGAGGAGAAGCCAGGAAGCTGCCCATGCATATGCATGTTAAGGTGGCTGTGGCAGCAGAGATTGGCTGGAGTTGAGACAGCCGAAGGCAAGAGGCTTGGCCAGGTGATCTAGGACCACTTGGTGATGCCCAAATAATCACATGGGTGACCCTTTGTGCCCAGGAAGGGCTCTGCTGTTTGCAAAGCACTTTATATCTGTTACCACGACTAGTGTTCACAAAATAATTAGGGAAGGTGCCAGGCATAGCTTCTTCTTCTTTTTTACTTTTAACTATCAAGCAAGAAACTTAGAGACAGTAAGAAGCTTGTCCGTGTCCATGTAATAGGGAAGAATAAATCTCACTCCATATTAAATCTGTTTCTTTTAGTTGAGTCTTTGTGTTCTATTGCGTGCATTAAGAATGCTGCCATAGCCTGAAATACACAGGATAGCCCATTCGCAGAGCCGGAAGGCTCTGACCTTTAAGGGTATAACACTTTTCCTTTTGTATAGAGATAAAAAGTTGCAGAGCAGAGAATAACATTTGTCCTGTTGGAGGTGTATAGGAATACTGTGACCTGATCTACCTGTACAGCTGTGGGAACAAAGGACTCCTACACCAAGACCTTTGCAATAATCAACCATGCCCCTCCCTCATGTGTGTGCTAAGTCACTTCAGTTGCCTGTGACTCTTTGCGACCCTATGGACTGTAGCCCACAAGGCCCCTCTGTCCATGGGACTCTCCAGGCAAGAATACTGGAGTGGGTGGCCATGCCCTCCTCCAGGGGATCTTCCCAACCCAGGGATTGAACCTGTGTCTCTGAAGTCTCCTGCACTGGCAGGCGGATCCTTGACCCCTAGCTTTATTTCACCACTATTTACCATTCTTTACCATTACTATTCCAGTGTTATTTTTCTCTTTTGAAAAAAGTCAAACCTACAGAAATATTGATAGAACAATACAAAGCATGTAAGTACTGTATGCTTATAACCTAGATTTCCACCAATTGCTAACATTTTGTCACATTTTCTTAATTTTTATCTATACATTCTCCGCATGCCACCACCATTTTAAAGTAACTATCTAGAGGGAACTTCCCTAGTGGTCCAGTGGTTAAGACTACACTTTCAGTGTAAGGGGTGCAGGTTTGATCCCTGGTCAGGGAACTAGATCCCACATGCCATGAGGTACAGCCAAAAAAAAAAAAGAAAAAGAAGTAGTTATCAGGAAAGTGGGCTTCCCAGGTGGTGCTAGTGGTAGAGAACCTGCCTGCCAATGCAGGAGACATAAGAGACCCAGGTTTGATCCGGGTCAGGAATATCCCCTGGAGAAGGAAATAGCAACCCACTCCAGTTTTCTTGCCTGTGACTTAGCACACACACACATCAAGAAAGTAACTTAGAGTAAGAAACTTGTCCATGTTCATGTAATAGGGAAGAATGAATCTAACTCCTTGGAAAACAAGCTATGACAAACCTAGACAGCATATTAAAAAGCAGAGACATTGCTTTGCCAACAAAGGTCAGTGTAGTCAAAGCTATGTTTTTTCCCATAGTCATGTATGGATGTGAGAATTTGACCATAAAGAAGGCTGAGTGCCAAAGAATTGATGCTTTTGAACTGTGGTGTTGGAGAAGACTCTTCAGAGACCCTTGGACTGCAAGGAGATCAAACCAGTCAATCTTAAAGGAAATCTGGGGGAACCCAGTTTTGCTGCTTTCTCAGGAATGTCTCCTGGAATTTAATCTTACTCATTCTCTCTTCCTTGCTTGCTCTTCCCTCTGCCCTTAAGTTAGAAGTTCTGGCTGACATGTCAGCATTAGCTAGATACTGTTCTGCACGCAGAACAAACTCTCTTATCCTCAAAGACCTTTCTTAACAACTCTCATGTGATTACCTCCAGACTTCCAGGAGGACCCTTAATCCCAGAGTTTTGATCTCTGTCTTGCTTTACTGCTCTTAGTTAAAGATTATAAGTTACCAATAAATATGCACTCAGCATTTGTGGTTCAGCAGGTAAAGAATCCACCTGCAATGCAGGAGACCTGGGTTTGATCCCTGGGTTGGGAAGATCCCCTGGAGAAGGGAAGGGCTACCCACTCCAGTTTTCTGGCCTGGAGAATTCCATGGACTGTACAGCCATGGGGTTGCAAAGAGTCAGACACGACTGAGTATCTTTCATGGATTTTGGGCTTCCCTGCTGGCTCAGGTGGTAAAGAATCTGCCTGCAATGAGGGAGACCTGGGTTCGAACCCTGGGTCAAGAAGATCCCCTGCAGAAGGGAATGGCAGCCCACTCCAGTATTCTTGCCTGGAGAATCCCATGGAGAAAGGAGCCTGGCAGGCTACAGTCCGTAGGGTCACAAAGAGTCCAGCACGACTGAGTAACACACACACACACAGCGTTTTCTCAGGGAGCTGCTCTTCTGCGACTCTCCCTGCACTGTCTCTCATTATCCTGTGTGTGAGATTATTCAGTGCGAAACCGTCACAGAAATCAATCCTGAGTGTTCACTGGAAGGTCTGATGCTGAAGCTGAAGCACCAATAATGGCCACATGATGTGAAAAAGCTGACTCATTAGAAAAGACCCTGATGCTAGGAAAGATTGAGGGCAGGAGGAGAAGGGGACGACAGAGGATGAGATGGTTGGATGGCATCACTGATTCGATGGACATGAGTTTGAGTGAGCTCTGGGAGTTGGTGATGGACAGGGAAGCCTGGCGTGCTGCAGTCCACAGGGTTGCAAAGAGTCAGACAGGACTGAGCTACTGTACAACAATAAAATCTAACTCCATATTAGATTTGTTTCTTTCACTTTGACTTTTGAATTTGTCCCCAAGTCCAGGACTTTTCAACAGTTTCACCAAATAAAACTCCATTTAAAAAAAAATAATTAACACAAGAAATTACTTGCTTGCAATAAGGTGCCTCATTCCGGGATGGAGCAGGGGGAGGTGGAGCGCAGCTTTTTTATCTAGTTGTGTAGCTGGCAGTGTGTTTATTGAAGACAGACATCTTCGAAATGCGTGCCTTGGCAAGCAAAGCTTAAGTCAGTCACTTGGATTACAAAAACAAACAGAAAACCCCGCTGTCCAGGCTGCACTACACTCCCTTCTCCTTTAGTTGCCTCCTGGCCCCCAGACTGCCTGCCCTCATTTTTGTTTGTTTCATCATGACAATGAAACTGTTCACAAATATACCAGTGACTTCCTCAGTGCTAGGCATAGCTGACTCTCAACACTTTAGCCTGCATAACACTTTTCAGCATTTGACCCTGTCTGCATTCTTGAAGGTACCAGCTAGTTTGAGAAATCTCAAGAAGAGTTCTTCTGTAGCAGAGGATGGAGACTCACCGTCCACTGCTCTAGAAGGCTAAAAGTTGCAGGGAAGCAGGTTCTCTGTCATTATGAGGAAGAAAACACACAAATATAAATGTTCAGAAAAGACTCTGTGACAGTTTGTTCAGGTTCAAGAGAGGTTCTGTTTCTCTAAATGTTTGTGTTATTATCATCATACTGTTGGCATCACATGGAGGAGATGAAAAGCAGGTGGAAACTGGGAATATCATTGCTACTCTTTGGAAAAAGAAGATTGATGAGATGGCAGGAAGATTGGCTGGTGGGAAACATCAGTGCCATTTCAAAGCAAAATCTAACCATCTTCATGGCCATGGAGAGGAGAAAAACTTGAGGACCCCTCTTGAGATGTCATTTTCTCTCTGTTTTCTTAGGGGGAAAAAAATCTTACTGATTCAATCAGAGAAATAAAAAACCTGCCTATACAAGTTGCCTATTTTAGTTATTTTAGAATCAAAATACTTATCTTTGGTAAGTAAAGGTGGAGAAGTTATGGAAAGGAACCTGACTCTAACTATAAACTAGGTGGAATAGATGGAAGAGTGGGAATTCAAACAATATTGCAATGAACTCTCAACTTTCATTTAAAAAAATATATGATGATGTTTTTCACATTCAACATATCAGTATATCGTGACAAAATGAAAAGTCAATTTTAACCATTTACCTAAAATGATTTGAACTCACCAACCTAAAAGCCCAGATGAATATATTAAACTGCTTATTGTATTTTTTATGAATTAAAACTTTATTTTATGTTATAGACAGGAAACGGTTCTGTTTGGTGATATTTGGCATAGAAAATGGAACTGAACAGTGGTCTAATTAGAACAGTAAATAATATGGGTTTAATTAGCCCTTATTCCCGATGACAGACTTGGTCAGTTGCCAGATATCTATATTTTCTTTTCGCTTGACTCTTGCTGAAATATTGCCTCTAGTAGAGTTGCTTGCTGCTGCTGCTAAGTCGCTTCAGTCGTGTCCGACTCTGTGCGACCCCATAGATGGCAGCCCACCAGGCTCCCCCATCCCTGGGATTATCCAGGCAAGAATACTGGAGCGGGTTGCCATTTCCTTCTCCAATGCATGAAAGTGAAAAGTGAAAGTGGAGTTGCTCAGTCGAGTCTGACTCTTAGCGACCCCATGGACTGCAGCCTACCAGGCTCCCCCATCCATGGGATTTTCCAGGCAAGAGTGCTGGCGTGGGTGCCATTTCCTTCTCCCAGTAGAGCTGCTTACTGTGCTATAAATAGATGACTTGGTAAGAAGCCAGAAACCCACTGATGGGTGAGATATGGGTAAAAATTATTGGAAAACCTCCTCCTAGCTAGGAGTCATTATTTCTTCATTTTACATTTGAAGGTCCTTTCTATAGATTCCACTCTTAATTTAATTTTTTTTTTTTTTTTTTGGTTGGATGAGGTAACTTGGCCTAAAGGCTTAAGGAAATTTGTGTAATATCTAGTGGAATCCCTTGCTTCAGTTTATTAGATGTCAGGGTTTCCTGCATAAACTCTCCTGGCCTCTAAGGTAGAACTCACCTATGAAGTCCTGTCTGACTCGAGCTTCTCTGTATGTCAACAGGATGTGGTTTTATTTGTTTGCTTGCTTGTTTTCGATTAAAATATTAAAGTGTTAGCTTTACAAAAGAACTTTACAAAATGCAGAGACACAAATACAAAAGAAGTAAAATAGCTCAGTATCCTTCCACCTAGAGGTAGCGGCTGCTAACATCTTAATTAACCTCTGATTCCCTTCCTAGGCACGGACACACTTACCTGTATTAAATGTGGTAAGGCTTACATTCTTCTCTAATTATTGCCTTTTATCCCCAAGTGTTTAAAAAGAAATTTCAAAATCTATAGCAATTCAGAGAAAACTAACATCCATTCTGACTTCATCACCACCTGACTTCATCAAATTGAATGTTTTGTCATGTTTGCGTCAGATTTTTTTATGGGAGGGGTGGGAGGAGAATAAAATGTTCCGTTGGTATTCCTTCTGTGTGTTTCCCTAAGAGCCTTCACTCCTTGTCCTGCTCCCTCCACACTTAGAGGCACTTTGGTGGGTTTTTTTCCAGCCCATATGCTTGTGATTTTACTACTGCCTTTTCGTGTGGATATTCACATTTGTTGGTGTTGTTTAGTCACTAAGTCACGTCTGACTCTTTGCAACCGCATGGACTGTAGCCTGCCAGGCTCTGTCCATGGGATTGCCCAGGCAAGACTATTGGAGTGAGTAGCCACTTCCTTCTCTAGGGGATGTTCCTGAGCCAGGGATAGAACCCGCCTCTCTTATGTCTCCTGCATTGGCAGGAAGATTCTTTACCACTAGTGCCGCCTGGGAAGCCTGGATATTCACATGCTTATCACTTTATCTGTAGGTGAGACAGAAAATGCTGTGTGTGCTTCTATTTTAATGTAATTAAATCTGTCATTCTTTTCCTTTAGGGTCTCTGCCTTGGTTGATGTATCCAGGACAATCTTTGTTGCATCAAGTTTGTGTGACTTTTAATCTATAACTTCTTTACTATTTTACAATGGCCAAACAACTCCATTTAGAAAAATTATTTCCAGAAGATATGTCTTTTCTGTGGCTTAAAAAAAAAAACAAATGGGCATTTATAAGATATATGATTTTCTAATTTGACTTTATCATACTTCAGCAACCTCTTCATATCTAGAAGGCCTAGATACAGTGCGTTTCCTTTTGCAAGGTTGAGTGAAAAGTTGAGAGCAGCTTTTTCATATTATAGATATGGGCTTTCTATAACTGGACAGTCTACCCAATTGGCTGCATGTGGTAAGTTATTCCACTATTTCTGTTAATATCTTTCGATGACAAGGTCTTGGTAGGACCACCACCAACTGCCAAACCGCTAATTTCTATCCTTTGCCCACCGTGGCTCCACTCACCTTCAGTGCCATTAAGGTCTTCGTCAGTCTCCACACAGGACTGGTCACCTCAGGTACCGGATCCGCGCGGGTCCAAGGCGTCCATGCCCACCCGCGAGGGCCTGGCGGAGGCTTGGCCTAAGCCCTGCAGCCTTGGGCCAAGAAACTGGTCGTTGGTCAGTGAGATCTGGGCTCTGAGTGGCCGCCGCCGTTAGGCTGCAGAGGTGAGGGTGAGGGTGAGGTTTGCTGTGGCTTCCAATGGGTGATGGTGGTGAGAGCTCTGAGGCCCCGCAAGACACAGCCCAAGCTGTCTGACTGAGTGCACCCCCAGTTCACCTACCAACCGGGGGCCCCGGTCCAGCCCAGGGGCCCCCAGTTCGCCCACCCACAGGAGGTGCCATCCAGGGCCCCCCAGTTCACCTGCCCACCGGAGGTCAGAGACCTGGAGGGCCCCTGGGTTGAAGGCAGCCATCCGCTTCTCACCGTGCTCCCTGCCGGAACTGTATGTGCTGCTGCTGCTAAGTCGCTTCAGTCATGTCCGACTCTGTGCGATCCCATAGACGGCAGCCCACCAGGCTCCCCCGCGCCTGGGATTCTCCAGGCAAGAACACTGGAGTGGGTTGCCATTTCCTTCTCCAATGCATGAAAGTGAAAAGTGAAAGGGAAGTTGCTCAGTTGTGTCCAACTCTTTGAGACCCCATGGACTGCAGCCTACCAGGCTCCTCTGTCCACCGGATTTTCCAGGCAAGAGTTTTGGAGTGGGGTGCCATCACCTTCTCTGGGAACCGTATGTAATATTCTTGAAATGCAAAGATTATAGACATGTAGAACAAATCAGTAATTGCCTGGTATTAAATGAGAGGTGGGGTGGGCAGAAAGGAGATACGACTGTAAAAGGCAACTTGAGGGATCCTTGTGATAGAAGTGTTCTGCACTGACTGAATTATATCAACCATGACTAGTTTTTTGTGATTATGGTTTCAGTGTGTCTGCCCTCTGATGCCCTCTCGCAACACCTACCATCTTACTTGGGTTTCTCTTACCTTGGACGTGGGAAAACCACTAAACCAATCAGGTATGACCTAAATCAAATCCCTTATGATTATACAGTGGAGGTGAGAAATAGATTTAAGGGACTAGATCTGATGGACAGAGTGCCTGATGAACTATGGACAGAGGTTCGTGACACTGTACAGGAGACAGGGATCAAAACCATCCTGTGGAAAAGAAATGCAAAAAAGCAAAATGGCTATCTGGGGAGGCCTTAAAAATAGCTGTGAAAAGAAGAGAAGTGAAAAGCAAAGGAGAAAAGGAAAGATATAAACACCTGATTGCAGAGTTCCAAAGAATAGCAAGGAGAGATAAGAAAGCCTTCCTCAGCGATCAGTGCAAAGAAATAGAGGAAAACAAGAGAATGGGAAAGACTAGAGATCTCTTCAAGAAAATTAAGGATACCAAGGGAACATTTCATGCAAAGATGGGCTCGATAAGGACAAAAATGGTATGGACCTAACAGAAGCGGAAGATATTAAGAAGAAGTGGTAAGAATACACAGAAGAACTGTACAGAGAAGATCTTCATGACACAGATAATCACAACAGTGTGATCACTCACCTAGAGCCAGACATCCTGGAATGTGAAGTCAAGTGGGCCTTAGAAAGCATCACTATGAACAAAGCTAGTTGAGGTGATGGAATTCCAGTTGAGCTATTTCAAATCCTGAAAGATGATGCTGTGAAAGTGCTGCACTCAATACGCTAGCAAATTTGGAAAACTCAGCAGTGGCCACAGGACTGGAAAAGGTCAGTTTTCATTCCAATCCCAAAGAAAGGCAATGCTAAAGAATGCTCAAACTACCGCACAATGGCACTCATCTCACACGCTAGTAAAGTAATGCTCAAAATTCTCCAGGCCAGGCTTCAGCAATATGTGAACTGTGAACTTCCTGATGTTCAAGCTGGTTTTAGAAAAGGCAGAGGAACCAGAGATCAAATTGCCAACATCTGCTGGATCATGGAAAAAAGGAAGAGAGTTCCAGAAAAACATCTATTTCTGCTTTATTGACTATGCCAAAGCCTTTGACTGTGTGGATCACAATAAACTGTGGAAACTTCTGAAAGAGATGGGAATACCAGACCACCTGACCTGCCTCTTGAGAAACCTGTATGCAGGTCAGGAAGCTACAGTTAGAACTGGATATGGAACAACAGACTGGTTCCAAATAAGAAAAGGAGTACGTCAAGGCTGTATATTGTCACCCTGCTTATTTAACTTTTATGCAGAGTACATCATGAGAAACGCTGGGCTGGAAGAAGCACAAGCTGGAATCAAGATTGCCGGAAGAAATATCAATAACCTCAGATATGCAGATGACACCACCCTTATGGCAGAAAGTGAAGAGGAACTAAAAAGCCTCTTGATGAAAGTGAAAGTGGAGAATGAAAATGTTGGCTTAAAGCTCAACATTCAGAAAACGAAGATCATGGCATCTGGTCCTATCACTTCATGGGAAATAGATTGGGAAACAGTGGAAGCATGTCAGACTGTATTTTTCTGGGCTCCAAAATCACTGCAGATGGTGATTGCAGCCATGATATTAAAAGATGCTTACTCCTTGGAAGGAAAGTTATGACCAACCTACATAGCATATTGAAAAGCAGAGACATTACTTTGCCAACAAAGATCCAACTAGTCAAGGCTATGGTTTTTCCAGTGGTCATGTATGGATGTGAGAGTTGGACTGTGAAGAAACCTGAGCACTTTTGATGCTTTTGAACTGTGGTGTTGGAGAAGACTCTTGAGAGTCCCTTGGACTGCAAGGAGATCCAACCAGTCCATCCTAAAGAAGATCAGTCCTGGGTGTTCATTGGGAGGACTGATGCTAAAGCTGAAACTCCAATACTTTGGCCACCTCAAGCGAAGAGTTGACTCATTGGAAAAGATCCTGATGCTGAGAGGGATTGGGGGCAGGAGGAAAAGGGGATGACAGAGGTTGAGTTGGCATCTGGATGATATCACCGACTTGATGGACGTGAGTTTGAGTGAACTCTGTGAATTGGTGATGGACAAGGAGGCCTGGCATGCTACGATTCACGGGGTCTCAAAGAGTCGGACACGACTGAGTGACTGAATTGAACTGAGTCAAGCCATGGAAGAAAACAGAAGAGGACACTCAATATACCTGTGAGCCCCTGGGAGATCTCAGATACCTATTCAGAACTACAAATGAGTGCCATTATAACAAATACCCCCCAAATTAAGTTTCTGGGGATAAGATTTCTCAGGACAGCTCTAAACAGCCAACACAGCTTGGCAGGGGTTGTACTCCAGAACAGACAGGAGATAGATCTTCTGAGCCCTGAACAAGCAGGGACTTGAGCCATCTGAATGGTAAGTGTTGTTTCTGGGTAAATACCTCCAGCTAAGTTAAAGAAAGTCTCACAGTCCTCGTGAAAAACATTCAGACCCTACAAGATCTCAAAGAACGAGCTGGAGAATTCTCTGGGTGCCTACAATCTCGCTTTGGGGGATCTTCCTGGTGATGGGAATTTGGAGTCGGCTGATGCCCCTGCTAGTCCTTGTTATCACCACATTGATTCTGCTTATGATTGCTCCATGTATTATCAATTGTCTAACCCGTTTTGTCTCTGCCCAGGTCAACAAGCTACAACATGCACTGTCAGTTCAACAAGGATATATAAAACTATAGACGACCACAGAAATATCACTCACCCTTAGATGGGTACCGCTATAAGGACTCGGAGGCCTGAGACTGGCAAGAGGGGGAGGCCCAATGCCCCTCACCATCCCAGTTCAGCAGGAAGTAGCCAGAAAGACCTTGACGCCCCTATTCCCAAAGAATTTGGCCTCCCATCTCTTGAGGCGGGCAATGTTAGGTAGTTAGAATAGGAAAAAGGAGTATAGAATGGCGGTGGCTAAAAGACAGGGAAGGGAAAAGCCCATGAAAACAGAACAAAGGAAGGGCGGAGGACCAGAGTGAGAACCTCAGGTAGAACAAACAGCATTCGAGGCTAGCCCAGCTCACATAGGGCAGGCCCAGGGGGAGGAGAAAAACATATAAAAAGAGGAGTCAGAGGGCCAGGGGTCTCTCTCTCTCCTCTTCGCGTCTTTTGGGTCAGCATGCCCTCGTGCCTCACGGATGTATTTTCCTTTGTTTTCTAAATAAAACTGAGGTGTAGCATGGAGCTGTAACACTGGTCCGTCACTTCAAGTTTTTGTTGTGACAAGACTGAACTGAGGAAATTAGACACTCCTCCAACACTTCCTCTGGCCCTGGCCTCTCACATGTGCTATGTTCGCCACCTTGCACTGGCTGTGGCTTCCTGGAGTCGCTCCTTAAGTTGCTGGCCTGCTCTCCTTAGTGAACATTCCAGTGCTTGAGTAAAGGGCCTGCTGCCGACTTGGGGGCCAGATCCTTTGCTTGTTGGGTGACTTAGGGGCCCGGTGCCTTGGTAGGGCATAGGGGTGAGGCAGATGACCTCAAGTGACTCTTCTGTTGGCTCCCGCTATTGCAGGGCATGATGGGCAGTCATGATTCTGGGCCTTGGTTTGTTAGAGGGCACATAAGACTGAGGGCCCTGGCCCATGTAACCAGACACCTTAGGAGACAGCTTCCCCAAAGCAGGGTTCTATATCGTGACCCCGGCATGGATGGGTCTAGGGAGGTGGGAGAGCACAGAGATTTTTGCATCCACCCCCCTCCTGTCTGGTAGTACTGTAATATCTCTGGTTGTGGGGACTGGGGAAGCCTTTGGGCAGCCTTGTTGGAGGTGGAATGGGGGTTGCGGGGCTTATCTGTAATTAGGCCTTTTGTATAGCCACGGCTGCTAGGCTCCTCTTAAGCTTTGGCATAGTTACTGCCACAAGTCAGCTGTGAATCTTCACTGGATCATATCTTTTTTTTTTTTTTTGTCCTGGAAAATTGGTTTGCAAAAAGGAAAGGAGAAAACCCTTACCATTACTCAGCTGATTTCATGAAATGTAGCTGATGGAATGCGTTTTCTGAAGATCTCTTAATTTGAAAAATATATTCTTTAACTGACAGGTAGATCATAGTCCATTTGTGATTTACATAGTCTAGAAATAGCAAAATGTGATGAAAAGAATTTTCAAATATGTGGAGTGCATTTTAGGTATTAATATTTTAAAATGTCTTCTACGATTAGAAAGGAAAAATACCTTTGGGCTTGATTTCCTAAATTCAGAGCTTTCCTTAAATTATTCAATTTCTTCTGCATTGTACTTAGGGCATTATTTTGATATTAAATAGTACTAGATGGGAAGAATCAGAGGAATCTGCACTCAGTTGCAGCAGCCACCTTCTCAGGACTCTGGGGTTGTTGCAGAAGAGTGGTCTACTGGCAATAATTGCTGTGGAATCAGGTGGATGTGACACGGAGTGTATCCCAGCTGTTTAATAGCTCTGTGGGCTTTTCAACAATTTATTAATACTTCTCTTGGCACCTATATATAAAACTTGTTTGTTTAGGCATGATGATACTGATTGTAAAAACAGTGATTGTGTGTTTTCTACATATATCCATGCCCTTTGCAATGTGATTTTACAGCTGGTTCTGTAAAAAGTGAAACAAAAGATGGAGAGACAGAAATCTGTCCTTTAAACTTTGTGAGGCTGGTCTTGAAAGGTTGTTGTTGAATCACAATGCCTCGATTCTTGGCCCCTGGAGGAGAATTCAATCCGAGGCCAGAGACGAGGCTTGACCGCTCAGAGCTTTTGTGTAATAAAGTTTTATTAAAGTATAAAGGAGATAGAGAAAGCTTCTGACATAGGCATGAGAAGGGGGGGGCAGAAAGAGTACCCCCCTGCTAGTCTTCAGCTGGATGTAATATAGTCACTAGCAGTCTGTTAATGAAAGAAAAGAATGTCTTAAAACTCAGAATGGCACCAGGCCCCTTAACCATAAGATGTATTTTGGGATAATCTTGGCACCAAATGCTTTATCTTGGGCCATAAAATGATTAACTTGAATCTTGAAGAAGGGCAGATCACCATGCAAACAATTTCATTTACATAGATTAGAGGAACAATATCTGAGTATAACATACTGGTTTGTCAAGCGGAACAGACTGGAAGACAGAGTTTGGGGTAAATGCATAGTATATTAGCATAGCTTAAGATAAACATTTCCATAAGAAAAAGGCATTGGTTATCTCTAGGTTTGAGAATAGTTAACTTCAGGTGAAACCAGGTGTCATGGCAACGCAGAATTTTAAAAGAAACCTCCTTTTAAATTTGTATAGAGAAGGAAAAAATAGCACTAGTTTGTTTCCTCCTGCCACTTAAGAGAGATAAAAGTCTGACACTTGCAGGCTATTTCCTCTCTTTGGAGACCCTGGCCTTCCTGCCTGTTACCCTCTCAGTCTCATGTGCTTTGGCCAGAAATATGCAATAGGTATGACCCTGCCAGCTTTGGGCCTAAGCTGGAAAGATCTTGAATGTTTTGCTTTTTCTCTGGATCCCTGCTCTCCATGAAAACAAGCCCATATGAGCTTGCTGGATGACAGCCAGGTGCCCAGGTGGCACCCAGCTCAACCCTAGAAGTAGAGCACCCTAGTTAACCAGCAGCAGACCATACACTCACCTTGGTGTCCAGGTGAAATGAAAGAATGGCTCAGCTGAGCTAAGCTCACTGTGCTGACCATGAGTTCAACCATGAGCTAGCTAGGTTTTGGTGTGGTTTATCATCCAACGGTAGCCAATTAGCACACACAACCACTTAATATGCACACCCATTCCAAGCTGGATGCCAGGTCCAGTGGCTAAGACAACTAGTTCCCAATGTTGGGGCCCTGAGTTCAATCCCTGGTCAGGAAACTAGATCCCACATGCCCCAACTAAATCAATAAATTAAAAAAAAAAATTCTTCATCTATGTACTTCCATGTATTGACACAGTCCACAGAGGGGCACCGTTAATGTGTTTGTGGATTTCCATACCAGTCACAGGAAGAACGGTGGAGAAAAGGAGAGACAAAGCAGTCTGGCTCCGAGTCCTCACCAGAACTTCTGGGATCACAAGTCCTTGCACAGGGTAGATCATATATTCTTCCTGGCTGTTAACTTCCCCTACTGCAGCTGCTGCTGCCAGTTTCCACCCCACGTGCTATTGCAGGGTGGTTGTGATCTTGTCAGCCAACACCAGCCCACTTGTGGTGGCAGCATGGCTCTGTGATGGAGAGGACTGTGAAGGCAAGTTCAGGCTGAGGAGGAGGGAGGCCTCTGCTACCAGCTGCTGCATCAGCTCCATTTCCAAGCACTGCCCCCCTTCTGTGCTGCTCCCACTCATAAGGAGGCACTCGAGCTTCAACCAACAGGACCTGGGCATTCAGGGAGCTTCCCAGTCAGAGAACTTTCTCCTTTCACCTTCACTGCCTATATCTGCAAGCACAGATATTTATGGGTACTCTGTGTTTTGGACTTGCACCCAGACTCAGAAATTTATTTTTTAAAAAAACTGAAAATTTTTTGAGGAGTTGATCATTAAATTCCCTACTTATTTCTAACTTTATTATGACTTGGAAATGTAATGTGTAAAATTCGTGTCCTTTTTACTAAGTACATCCTTTTGTTTACAGGATATGAATTTGTTTATTAGCAAGACTGTTGGCTCAGGTTTTTAAAAAATTCATTTTGTTACCACAATCTTTTGGATTTCTACATACAGGTCAGTTATGTTTCCAGTTTTGAGTGCTTTAAAAAAAAAAACATTCTGGCCCTTCGTACTGTCTCTTAGACTTTTCCTCTACAGTCCGTGATCTAATACCTTTTTTGTCTATTAAGACTGCTTTGGCAGGCTTCCTTGGTGGCTCAGACGGTAAAGAACCTGCCTGCAATGCGGTAGATCCGGGTTCCAGCCCTGCGTTTGGAAGGTTCTCCTGGAGAAGGCACTGGCTACCCACTCCAGTATTCTCGCCTGGAGAGTTCCATGGACAGAGGAGCACGGCGGGCTACAGTCCGTGGGGTCGCAAAGGACACGACTGAGAGCCACTAATACTTTCACTTTCAGCTCTAGATGCCGGGTCCAGAGGGAAGATTTACCGCAGTCCAGAGGGAGAGATAAAAAGGAGGCCTTCAAAAGGCAATTCCAGGTCCCTAGGTACCAGGTACTGTACTTCTGTTTTAAACTGGACTTACTGTTTCAGACACCCAGCGTGGGGATTCAACGAGTTGTCTGTAAAGATCTGAGTAACCACGGAGGCTCCCCACGCCAGCCTCACTGCACTTGGCGGCGGAGCGGGGACCAAAGGAGACGGTGCGGCCAGAGGAGCGCGCTCCTGACCCAGCCGAGCTCCAGGAACCCCAGGCTGCGCTGCGCCGGCTGCCGGAAGTGCAAGCCGCTTGCTGGTCAGCGAGAAACCCAGTCTCACCACCAGCATCTCGTGGAGACGTACCTGTCTGCAGGGTGACTCCAACCACACTGGGCTCCCCGCCTCGCTTTGTCTCCGCAGGCAGGAGATGCTGGGGAAGAAAACGCACTCTTCTTTGGGTGGCAGGACCTCCCTCCGCCCACGCGGAGGGAAGGCGGGAGGCCCTCGCTGCGCATTCTGGGAGCGGTAGTCTCAGCTGCTGCAGCCGGCGGCTTGCAGGGCTGTAGAACTACAGTTCCCGGTTGCACAGGGTAGGGCGTGGGGGCGGTGCCCAGCCTTCCGCGCTCACGGAGGGGGCAGGGCAGGAGGCGGGGCTGTTGCGGCGCATTCTAGGTGCTGTGGTGTCTCACCCAGCTGTCGCAGGTGCCTTGGGGAGGTTGTTTAGTAGCTCAGTCCTGCCCGACTCTTTGTGACCCATAGGCTGCGGCATGCCAGGCTTCCCTGTCCTTCGCTATCTCCCGCAGTTTGCTCAAACTCACCTCCATTGCATCAGTGATGCCGTCCAACCGTCTCATTCTCTGTTCCCTTCTCCTGCCCTCAATCTTTCAGTGCATCAAGATGTTTTCCAATGAGTCGGTACTTCCCATTAGATGGTCAAAGTATTGGAGCTTCAGCTTCAGCATCGGTCCTTCCAATGAATATTCAGGATTGATTTCCTTTAGGATTGATTGGTTTGATCTCCTTGCTGTCCAAGGGACTCTGGAGGGTCTTCTCCAGCACCACACTTCAAAAGCATCAGTTCTTTGGCACTCAGCCTTCTTTATGGTCCCAACTCTCACATCCATACATGACTACTGGAAAAACCATAGGTTTGACTATATGGACCTTTGTTGGTAATGTCTCTGTTTTTTAATACGCTGTCTAGCTTTGTCATTGCTTTTCTTCCAAGGAGCAAGTGTCTTTTAATTTCATGGCTGCAGTCACCGTCTGAAGTGATTTTGGAACCCAAGAAAATAAAGTCTATCACTGTTTCCCTATCTATTTGCCATGAAGTGAGGGGACTGGATGCCATTATCTTCATTTTTTGAATGTTGAGTTTTAAGCCAGCTTTTCCACTCTCCTCTTTCACCTTCATCAAGAGGCTCTCTAGTTCTTCTTCGTTTTCTTCCATAAGGGTGACGTCATCTGCATATCTGAGGTTATTGATATTTCTCCTAGCAGTCATGATTCCAGCTTGAGCTTCATCCAGCCTGGCATTTCACATGATGTACTCTGCATATAAGTTAAATAAGCAGGGTGACAATATACAGCCTTGATTTAGTCCTTTCAAACTTTGAACCAGTCCATTGTTCCACATCCAGTTTTAACTGTTCCTTCTTGTCCTGCATACAGGTTTCTCAAGAGGCAGGTAAGGTGGTCTGGTATATCCATCTCTTTAAGAATTTGCCATAGTTTGTTGTGGTCCACACAGTCAAAGGTTTTATCATAGTCCATGAAGCAGAAGTAAATATTTTTCTGTAATGAGATGCTAACAGGCAGGAAGAAAAGGGATCTCCAAATGGAGGAAATAGGCTGCAAGTGTCAGACATTTTTTTTTATCACTCTCTTAAGCGGCAGGAAGAAACAAACAAGCATTCGATTTTTTTCCCCTTCTGGATACAAGTTTAAAAAGAGGTTTCTTTTAAAATTCTGTGTTGCCATGGTGATACCTGGCTCCACCTGAACTTAACTTTTCTCAAACCTTGTGGTAACCAATGCATTTTTCTTATGGAAATGTTTGTCTTAAGCTATGGGAATGAAATATGTATTTACTCTAGACTCTGTCTTCAAGTCAGTTCTGCCTAAGACTCAGAACCAACTTGACAAACCAATATGTTTTACTCATACATCATTTTCCTAATCTAATGAAACTCTATATTTACTTGGAAACCTGCCTTTCTTCAAGATTCATGTTAACCATTTTATGGCCTGGGATGACTCATCTGGTGCCAATGTTATCTCAAAATGCATGTTGTGGGTGAGGGGCCTGGTGCCACTCTGAATTTTGAGACATCTCCTTTCTATAAGTAACAGCTTGCTAGTAGCTATATAACATCCAGCTAAAGATTAGCAGGGGGGCACTCTTTCTGCCCCATTCTGATATCTAAGTAAGAAATTTTCTCTATCTCTTTTATACTTTAATAAAACTTTATTACACAAAAGCTCTGAGCGATCAAGCCTCATCACTTGCCCGGGATTGAATCCTTCTCCTCCAGAGGCCAAGAATCCCAGCATCTTTCATTGTTTGCCTACAACCTTTCAATTTCCTTTCTTTTTCTATGATCCAACAGATGTTGTTGGCAATTTGATCTCTGATTTCTCTGCCTTTTCTAAATCCAGCTTGTACATCTGGAAGCTCTCAGTTCACATATTGTTGAACCCTAGTTTGAAGGATTTTGAGCATTGCCTTGCTAGCATGTGAAATGAGTGCAACTGTGCAGTAGACTGAACATTCTTTGACATTGCTCCTCTTTGGGATTAGAATGAAAACTGCCCTTTTCCAGTTCTGTGGCCACTGCTGAGTTTTCCAAATTTGCTGGCATATTGACTGCAGCACTTTCACAGCATCACCTTTTAGGATTTGAAATAGCTCGGCTAGAATTCCATCACCTCCACTAGTAATGCATCCTAAGGCCCACTTGACTTCACACTCCAGGATGTCTGTCTCTAGATGAGTGATCACACCATTGTGGTTATCTGGGTCATTAAGACTTTTTTTGTACAGTTCTTCTGTGTATTATTGCCACCTCTTGTTAATATCTTCTGCTTCTGTTATGTACATAGCATTTCTGTCATTTGTTGTGCCCATCTTTGCATGAAAATTCCCTTTGTGTCTCTAATTTTCTTGAAGAGATCTCTAGTCTTTCCCATTCTATTGTTTTCCTCTATTTCTTTTCATTTATCACTGAGGAAGTCTTTCTTATCTCTCCTTGTTCTTCTTTGCAACTCTGCATTGAGATGGGTATCTCTTTTCTTTTTTCCTTTGCCTTTTGCTTCTCTTCTTTTCTCAACTATTTGTAAGGCCTCCTCAGGCAGCCATTTTTTCTTTTTGCATTTCTTTTTCTTGCTGGTGGTTTTTCTCACTGCCTCCTATACAAAGGTTATGAACTTCCATCCATAGTTCTTCAGGCACTCTATCATATCTAATCCCTTGAATCTATTTGTCACTTCCACTGTATAACCACAAGAGATTTTATTTAAATCGCACCTGAATGGCCTAGTGGTCTTCCCTACTCTCCTCCATTTAAGTCTGAATTTTGCAATAAGGAATTCATGATCTGAGCCACAGTCAGCTCCCAGTCTTGTGGGGCTGCTTGACTGCCATTTCCAGAATGTACAAGGCTGGGAGCGGTGCCTGACCCTCCAGCACACACCAACAGGTGTGCCTGTGAGCGCCAGATCGCAGTTGGAGGCTGGGGTGCCTGTGGATTCTGGTCCTACCTATCACTCCCCATCCTCCCCTGTGAAACGAGGCGCTGGGAGGAGAAGAAGGGGCTTCAGTTCAGTTCAGTTCAGTCGCTCAGTCATGTCCGACTCTTTGCAACCCCATGAATTGCAGCATGTCAGGTCCCCCTGTCCATCACCAACTCCCGAGGTTCACTCAAACTCACGTCCATCGAGTCCGTGATGCCAGCCAGCCATCTCATCCTCTGTCGTCCCCTTCTCCTCCTGCCCCCAATTCCTCCCAGCATCAGAGTCTTTTCCAGTGAGTCAACTTTTCTCATGAGGTGGCGAACACCCAGGACTGATCTCCTTTAGAAAGGGACTTAGAGGGGTGTAAAAGCTGCAATTTGCAGCCTGCAGCCTGCCCTGTGCATCTCAGTTTTGTCCCAGATCAGATCTTGCCCTTCCTGCTGCCGCCCGTCTTTGCAGCTTTGTTCATTCTCCTGTCTGTGTGCCCAGTCCAGGCCCAGAAAACTACGCTTTTCTTTTCTGAACTGTTTATGGTAACCGGTTTGATATCTGAGAAACTATATTTGGCTCACTGACCTCCTCTTCCTCCACCCAAAGTGTACCCGTTTGGGGATAAGTTATCATAGTGGCCCTGTCTGAAAGCACAACTGAAGAGTGGGAGAGGGGATGTGGACTGGGGCTTCATGAAATACGACCCGAAAGACACACGGAGTGCCTTTTTCGGAAATTTGGATGTTGAGGCATTTAGTCTGCTGAGATGAGTTTCCTCAGTTCCCAAGCGAGTATCTAGTAGGCTGTTGTCACCAACCCAATTAAGTGGTCAGGTCTCAAAAAAAAGAAAGAGAAAAAAAATCAACCTAAAGATGTTAATGGTTTGTTTTGCTCTTTATTTTTTAATGCTCTAAATTGATCCTGTCAGGCCTGACTGGCCAGTTTCTCAGAGACACAGGTGATGACCCAGGTGCTTAGGAGCAGGCTGATGTTCCCACTTTGAGACAGCGAGTTTCAAGGTATAGCACACTTAGCAGCATTTGAATCACAGCAAGTGTAACATCTCTGCTTTGGGTGGAAAGCTCATCAGAGACAGCAGTTAGGGGTGTGTACCTTCAGTTCAGTTCAGTTCATTTCAGTCGCTCAGTCGTGTCCGACTCTTAGCGACCCCATGAATCGCAGCACGCCAGATGTTCATCACCATCTCCCAGAGTTCACTCAGTGTGTACCTTAACTTTTCCATTCTGATCTGTCGAAGTTTTCTGTCTAGAAAATGGAAATATCTGGGAGCACTTCTGCTTCCAGGTAATCTGTTGGTAACTGATGTCTCTAAATTCCTTATGCTGCAAGGGACAGTTCTTTTGCTCCAGCAGAGCACCAGGAGAAACAAATCAAGGGATGTTCAGCCGTACATATTTACTTACACATTTGAGTACTGAAAGGAACCAGACATAAAATATGGGTATGTCTCATTTTATTGTTTTTCAGTTATTGTGCTTTGCAGATACTGAGTTTTTTTTTTCTTTTTCTTTTCCTTTCTTTCTTTTCTTTTTTTTTTTTTACATATTGAAGGTTTGCGGCAACTCTTGTCAGATGATGGTTAGCATCTTTTAGCAATGAAGTATTTTTTAATTAAAAAGTACATGTTTTGTTTTCAGCCTTCTTTACATTCTGACAAGATGAGATGCAATGGGTCCATCTTGCGTATTTCCTGCTGTTTTGCCGAAAGTTTTCACTTTTGTCTTAGGTTCAAAGGATTTGTTAACAAAATAAGCCACTCATTATATACAAATACATAATACAGATATCTACTAGAGAATTATCTAGCTTACTTTCAACATACTAACATTAAAAGAAAAGAGAAATAGAAAGATCAGAGAATACATCACCAAATTGGGTTTAGACAAACATCCAGACTTAAACAGCTCTGGGAAGTCCCGTGTCACAGCACGTCTGGAGTCCCAGTTGGGAAAGGGTCCCAGGCAGCACATCCTCTCCGTGGGTGAGACTTCAAAGATTTAGTTCTGGGTTCTCGTTTATAATCCCAGGATGGAAGCAAGCTGATATCACCAATCTGTGACCAAATTGCAGCTCTGGTTTCATGATAATGCTGTTTGTTTTTTCTTGTAAAATTTGGAATATAGTTAAGCCTGGGTCTTGGTCAGCCAGGCCTCCTCCAGGGTCTCAACAATCTCAAGATTTCTCCCCCATCTTATCTAAGGTGCTGTGAGTTTTGCACTCACAGCAGGCAGTCACTCCCAGTCACTCCCAGTTAGGGCAGTGTCCAGGCAGGTTAGACGCCAGGTCAGAGGCCTGCTCTGCTTTGTCTCTGAAGCCTAATCGAGACTATTCATTTAATTTCCCTAACAAATGTCTCAGTTCTGGAACCAACAGGAGCCTTGGTTCCTTTGATTGGAGAATGGCATTAGAAACCAAGATTTGGGTATTGGTGAGCTCATTGATACTGAGGTGGGCCGACTATTTCGTTTTCACTAGTCTTTTTTTTTTTTTTTTTTTAACTGAAGTATAGTGTAATTACAATGTTGTGTTAATTTCTTGCTGTACAGCAGAGTGACTCAGTTATACATATATTCTTTTTCATATTCTTTTCTGTCACCCTTTATCCCAGGATGTTGGCTATATTTCCCTGTGCTATACAGTCAGATCTTGCTGTCTGGACAACTGTTATTTCAATGCTATGGGCACTCTGTACTCTGACATCAAGTTTCCACTCCAAGCAAAGGGTTCTCTTTGCATTTCCTGGTGTTGACTTAGCCTTCCTGTCTGTGCCTTTCCCACCTCAACCCCAGCACATCAGGCCCCTTGTGGACTGTCATCTCCTGCAAGATTCCCTTGTCCAGGGGCCACCTCTCTGCTTCCTGACCTCCCAGAGCGCGCACCACTCTAGCAGCACACCGTGCGTGTTGTGGTTCAGAGCTTCTCTGCTCCTGTCTGCATTCTCCTCTTCCACTTATACTCGAGGGCAGGTCAGAATCACCAATCGCCCACTGTCCTCAAGTTCCTAGCAGAGGGACTCTGCTCTCATATCTTGCAGCTGATTTGGAACTTGAAGATGAATCACCATCCTGGGAAGACCCACCACTGGGGATTGGAAAACTTCCAGGTGCTCTATT
Organism: Budorcas taxicolor; assembly: GCF_023091745.1. Taxonomy (NCBI): domain Eukaryota; kingdom Metazoa; phylum Chordata; class Mammalia; order Artiodactyla; family Bovidae; genus Budorcas; species Budorcas taxicolor. The sequence continues at coordinate 42,413,815 of NC_068914.1, read as the reverse complement.
CTTTCTCCCTGAGACCGCTATGAACCACCAGCTGAAGCAGGCGGCAGGAGGCATTTTTGTTTCAGTAGGTTTCTTTTATATTCTGTAAAAATGTATGCCAGCTGAGAGGAACTGATGTAATAGGGAACTAAATTTAGGCGATATCAGATGAAGTTAGAAATATTAGAAATTGGAAGTTATTGCTGTAAATTCTCTTGAATTATATCTGCCAGTTAATAACTATCTTAAACAATTTTCCAGGTCAAATTAAAATCTGATATAAAAGGCTGATTTGAGGAATTTACATGACTGGGGAAATGGGCTTGTAAGATATTCAAGGAATGAGTATTAAGAGTTTTCTGTGGGGGAAAAAGACCTAAAAATTACTGAGAAAGCTTTCTTAGTTTAATGCAGGGGAGATAATAACTCAGCAACCCACAGAAAAAGCTGCATGGAAGCTCCCCTTTGAGGGAGTTAAGGCTGCTCAGGTTTTTTCAGCATAACCTGTTTGGCTTTGGGGACCAGAGGGGCCACTGAAACATTCAGAATCTAGATTAGGCCTTATTGACTCCCATGCAAACTATTACAGCCAAAGGAGCTGGATGAACACGTGGGACATGATGGAGTCTGGTGGGCGGGAAGCCTGGCCCTGGGCTGAGAAGACCCTGGGAACCTGCTGGTCTGGGGGCTCCTCTCCCCATCCTTCACTCCCACACTCCCTGGGTCCCCATGTGCCCGTTTGGGAAGGCATTGCCCATTGGACACACGCTGTGTTTGACTAGAATTTGACAGGAGCTATTTCCTCTAGTGATGAGTGAAAAGCTTTTCTCAGGAAAATGCGCTGCTTTATGGAAACAGTTATTTTCTTACATATAACTAACCCTGGGCCCCATTTAGTAGTTCATGCCTTGCTTCTGTGGGGTGACTTTCCTTATTGTAGGTCAGGGGAGGCTTGTGGAAAAGGTGATCAGGGTGGGACTGACTTTTTCCTCTTTTAACATCCCCTGCACTGGCAGGAGGATTCCTATCCACTGCACCCCCAGGGAAGTCCCCCACGTTTTCTTTATCAATTTATTTGTTGGGAGGCATTTATGTTATTTCCATGTCATGGCTGTTGTTAATAATGCTGCTGTCACCATGGGAATGCAGGTGTCTCTTCAGTGACTAGTCTTCATCTTCTGTGAGCTTAGACCCGGAAGCAGGCCTGGTGGATCATGTGGTTCTACTTTTAATTTTCGAGGAGCTTCCATACTGTGCTCCATAGTGGCTGCACCAGCTTCCAATCCCACAAGCAGTTCACAAAGAAAAGTCCCCCTTTCTCTGTATTCTCTCCAATGTTTGTTATTTTTATCTTCTTGAGGATCAACATCCTATCAGGTGTGAGGTGAGACCTCATAACGGTTTCAGTTTGCATTTCCCTTGATTAGTGATAGTTGCTGGGTCATGTCTGACTCTCTGTGACCGCATGGTCTGTAGTCTGCCAGGTTCCCCTGTCAATGGAATTCTCCAGGCACGAATGCTGGGGTGGGTAGCCATTCCCTTCTCCAGATTAGTGATGAGGTTGAGCACTTTTTCACGTCCCTTAGGCAATGTACATGCTTTCTTAGGAAAAATGTCTGTTCAGTTCCTCTACTCATTTTTTAATCAGGTTGTTTTATGAGTTCTTTTTATGTTTTAGATATTACTCCCTAATCTGAAACATGAATTACAAAATTCCCTCCCATCCTGTAGTTTGTCTTTTCATTTCACTGATTGTTTCATTTACTGTGCAGAAGCTTTTGTCTGATGCAGCTGCATTTCTTGATTGTGTTGTTGTTTGTGGTTTTGATGTCATACCTAAAATATCAATGAAAGACCAGTATCGAGGAGTGTCTTCTCATTGTTTCCTTCTAGGAGTTTTATGGTTTCAGATCTTATGTTCAACTGTTTATCCATTTTGAATTAATTTTCTGAATTTTGCAAAATAGGAGTGCAATTTCACTTTTCTGCATGTGGTTCTTCAATTATTCTAACACCACTGTTGAAGAGATTGTCTTCTTTTCCTATTGGATGTTCCTGCCTCCATTGTTAGATTTTAGCTGACTGTATATGCAGGGGTTTAATTATGGGCTTCCATTAGTCTATGGGTCTATTTTTACACCAGTATTATACTGATTTAATTGCTATATTTTGTAGTATAGTTTAAAATTAGAAACTATGATGCTTACAGTTTTGTTTTTCTTTCTTATGATTGCTTTGGCCATTTGGGATCTTTAGTCATTTCATCCAAATTTTAGGATTGTTTTTTCTATTTCTGTAAAAATGCCATTGGGATTTTGATAAGGAGTTATCTGACATTTAACAAAATTAACTCTTCCAATAATGAACACAGGGTGTCTTCTTTCCATTTATTTGTGTCTTCTTTGATTTCTTTCCAGAGAGTCTTGCAGTTTTTGTTGTACAGATCTTTCATTTTTGTAGTTAGATTTATTCTTAGCTTTTCTATTGTGTTTGATGCTATTGTGAATCTTTCTGTGAGTTTTAATTCTTTTTCACATGTTTCATTGTTCATTTATAGAAAAAAACTGATTTCTGTGCATTGATTTTTTTTTCTGTGCATTTATTTTTATATCCTGCAAATTTTCTGAATTCTTTGATTATATCCAACAGATTTCTAGTTGAGTTTGGAATTTTCAATATATAACATCATAATCATCAGTAAATAGAAAACATTTACATTTTTTTTTCAAAATTTTGTTTTTAATCGAAGGATAATTTCTTTACCATGTTGTATTGGTTTCTGCTGTACAACAGTGCTGAATCAGCCGTAAGTATATGTATATCCCCTCCCTTTGAAAGCTCCTTCCCTCTCCTCCCCCCATTCCAACCCTCTGGTTTGTCACAGAGCATCTGGCTGAGCTACTTGTGTTATGGAACAACTTCTTGTTTTCTAATTTAGATGTCTTTTATTTCTTTGTTTTGCCTAATTGCTGTAGTTGGCACTTCCAGAATTCCACTGAATAAGAGTAATGAGAGTTAGCACTCTTTTCTTATTCCTGGTATTAGGGGGGAAGCTTTTGTGTTTTCTCCACTGAGTGTAATGTTAGGTCTGGGTTTGTTGTATATGCCCTTAATATGTTGAGGTGTGTTCTTTCTAACCTCAGTCTACTGAGGTTTTTTTTTTTTTTAAATCATGAAGCAATGTTGTATTTTGTTAAAGCTTTTACTGCATCTATTGAAATGATCACATTATTTTTATCTTTCATTCTATTAATGTGGAGTATCACATTTTATTTGCATATGTTGAACCCTCCTTGCATCCCAGGGAAAAACCCACCTGGTCATGGTAGTATAATCCTTTTAAGGTGTTCTTGAACTTGATTTACTAATATTTTGTTGAAGAGTTTTTGTATCTATGTTTATCAGGGATGTTGGTCTGTAGTTTTGTTTTCTTGTAGTGTGCTTATCTGTCCATATCAGGGCAATGCTTGCCTCATATGAAAAGTTTGGACATATTTCTACCTCTTCAAATTTTGGAAGACTTTAAGAAGGATTAGTGTTAAGTCTTCCTTAAATGTTTGGTAGAATTTACCAGTGAAGCCATCTGGTCCTGAGGTTTTCTGTGCTGGGAAGTTTTAGATTACTGATTCAATCACCTTCCTCATTATTTGTCTGTTATTTGCTTATTTTTCCCCCTGGTTCAGTCTTGGTAGGTTGTATAATTCTACATAATTATCTGTTTCTTTTAGGTCATTTTGGCATAAAGGTTTTCATAGTAGTTTCTCATGATTTTATGTATTTCTGTGTTAACAGTTTAATGTCTCCTCTTTCTTTTCTAATTTTCTTTTCTCTTTTTTCCTAGTTAATCTAGAAAAAATTTTCTCATTTTTATCTATTTAAAAAATATTTATTTGGCTATGCAGGGTATTTTTTGCAGCCTGTGGGATCTTCACTGGGGTGTTCGATCTTCTCTCTAGTTGTGGTTTGCAGGCTCCAGAGTGTGCCAGTTCAGTGGTTGGGTACATAGGCTTAGTTGGTGAGCAAAATGTGGGATTTTAGTCCCTGACTAGGGATGGGGCCCACATTCTGGCATTAGAAGGTGCATTCTTAACCACTGGACCACCATGGAAATCCCCCATATTTTATTTTTTACAAATACCATCTCCTAATTTTGTTGACCCATTCTATTGTTTTCTGCTCTCTATTCTCATTATTTCTTTTCTTCTGCTAACTTTAGGTTTAATTTCCTCTGCTCTTTGTTGCTCTTGAGTTTTAAAGTTAGATTTTATTTTAGACTTTTTTAAACAAAGGTCCATCTAGTCAAGGCTATGGTTTTTCCAGTAGTCATGTATGGATATGAGAGTTGGGCTGTGAAGAAAGCTGAGCACAAAAGAATTGATGCTTTTGATCTGTGGTGTTGGAGAAGACTCTCGAGAGTCCCTTGGACTGCAAGGAGATCCAACCAGTCCATTCTGAAGGAGATCAACCCTGGGTGTTCTTTGGAGGGAATGATGCTGAAGCTGAAACTCCAGTACTTTGGCTACCTCATGCAAAGAGCTGACTTATGGAAAAGACTCTGATGCCGGGAGGGATTGGGGGCAGGAGGAGAAGGGGATGACAGAGGATGAGATGGCTGGATGGCATCACTGACTCGATGGACGCAAGTCTGAGTGAACTCCGGGAGATGGTGATGGACAGGGAGGCCTGCGATTCATGGGGTCACAAAGAGTCGGACACGACTGAGCGACTGAACTGAACTGAACTGAATGTTAATCTATGCATTTAACTCTGTAAACCTCCCTCTGTGGACTGCTAGGGATTTTGGTAAGTTATGTTTCTATTTTCATCTGAGACTTTTAAAAGTTCTTCTTTGACCCATTAGTTTTTCATGAATGTTTGTGGATTTTCTAGCTTTCTTCCTGTTGTTGACTTCTAGCTTAAGTCATGGTGGTTGGAAAGGATACCTATTATGATTTCAATCTCCCTAAATTTGCTAAGAGCTGTTCTTTGTCCTATTAGATGGTCAACCCTCAAAAATGTGACGTGTACATTTGAGGAGAATGTTGGGTTCTGCTGCTGTTGGATGGAGTGTTCTATAGATGTCTGCTACATTCCTTTGGTCTAATGTATGTTTCACTTCCATCATTTCTTGCTGACTTGCCGTCTGGGTGTTCTATGAATTGTTGAAAGTGGGATATTGAAATGCCCTTCCATGAGTGTATTGCTCTTTATGTCTCCTTTCATGTTGTTGTTTAGTCACTAGGTCATGTCCTATTCTTGGTGACCCCATGGGCGTCACTCTCTCCTGGAGTTTGCTCAAACTCATGTCCGTTGAGTCGGTGTTGCTCTCCAGCTATTTCATCCTCTGTCGCCCCCTTCTCCTCTTGCTCTTAATCGTTCCCACTATTGGGGTCTTTTCCAATGAGTTGGCTCTTTGCATCAGATGGTCAAAGTATTGGCTCTTCAGCATCAGTCCTTCCAATGAATATTCAGGGTTGAATTCCTTTAGGATTGACTAGTTTGACCTCCTTGCTATTGAAGGGACTCTCAAGAGTCTTTTCCAGCAACACAATTCAAAAGTATCAATTCCTCAGTGCTCAGACTTTTTTATGTTCCAACTCTCACATCCATACATGACTACTGGAAAAACCAGAGCTTTGACAATATGGACCTTTGTCAGCAAAGTGATGTCTCTGCTTTTTAATATGCTGTCTAGGTTTCCTATAGCTTTCCTTCCAAGGAGAAAGCATCTTTAAATTCATGGCTGCAGTCACTGTCTGTGGTGATTTTGGAGCCCAAGAAATAAATCTGTCACAGTTTTCACCTTTTCCCATTCTATTGTCTTCCTTCATATCTATTAGTATTTATTTACTATATTTAAGTGCTTAACATATTTAGGTGATGGATGTGTTATTTGTTATTATTATATCTTTTGGATGGATTGGTCACTTTGTCATTTTATAATCAGCCTCTTTTGTCCCTTGTTACACTTTTGGCTTAAAGTATTTTGTCAGATGTAAGTATAGTTATTCCCACTTGTTTTGGTTTCCAATTATATGGAATATAATTTTCTATACCTTCACTTTGACTGTATATTTGTCCTTAAATCTGAAATGGATCTCTCTTACAGTTTGGTGTCATTTAAAAAAATTCATTCAGCCACTCAGTGCCTTTTAATGGTGAAATCAATCCACTTAAATTTAGAGTAATTATTGATATGTAGGGATTTACTAATGCCAATTTGTTTTCATGTTTTGTATTTCCATTATTTCTTTTCCTGTCTTTCTCAGCCTAATTCATAAATTGCTTAATTTCCATGGTGGTATGCTCTGTTTCCCCTTCCTTTGCCCTTTGTGGGTCTACTCTAGGTTTTTGCTTTGTGTTTACTTCGTAAATTATATAAAATATCTAATAGATAAAATAGTCCATTTAAACCCCAAATTGCCAAAGCAATCATTAGGAAAAAAAACAAAGCTGGAGGCATAAGTTTCCCAGACTTTGGATTTGACTATAAAGCTGTAGTAATCAAAATAGCATGGTACTGGCACAGAAACAGACATACAGATCAATGGATGAGAATACACATAAACCTACACACCTACAATCAATGAATCTTCTATAAAGGAGGCAACAATATACACTGGAGAAAAGATAGTCTCTTCAGCAAGTGGTGTTGGAAAAGTCGGACAGGCGCATGTAAATCAGTGAAGTTAGAACACACCCTCATACCACATACAAAAATAAACTCAAAATGGCTGAAAGACTTAAATATAAGACGTGACATCATAAAACTCAGAAGATAACATAGGCAAAACATTCTCTGACATAAATTGTAGTCATGTTTTCTTAGGTCAGTCTCCCAAGGCAAGAGAAATAAAAGCAAAAATGAAAAAATGAGATCTAATGAAACTTAAAAGATTTTGTACAGCAAAGGAAATGAAAAGAAATATATGGCCTGGGAGAAAATATTTGCAAATAATGAGGTCAACAGGGGTTAATTTTCAAAATATACACACAGCACATATAACTCAACGTCGATAAAATAAACAGCCCAATCAAAAGGTGGACAGAAGACCTAAATAGATATTTCTCTAAAGAAGACACACAGATGGCCATCTGGCACAGGAAAAGATGCTCACCATTGCTAATTATTAGAGAAATGCAAATCAAAACTACAGCGAAGTACCACCTCACACTGGCTAGAACAACCATCATCAAAAAGTCTGTATACATCCAGAGAAAGCTCTGATTTGAAAAGATACAGTCACCCCAATGTTCATAGCAGCACTGAAATGTCCACCAGCAGATGAATGAATAAAGACGAAGTGGTACCTGTATACAATGTGTCAGGAAGCATTTAACAGGAGGCTTCCCGTGTGCTGTTTTGGATCTGTCATGAATCCTCTGTTCCTTATTAATTCCTGAATATTCAGGAATTAAGAGGTGTGGCAAACTGCTCTGGGGCCGAGGAATGCATACATTTCCTTCGTTAGTTTTTCCATATGGTGATAAGTAACTATTTACGACCCTCTTCCTTTTTCTGAACCATACGGTAAAAGTGATTATTTACAACCCTCTCTCTTTGATATGGATTGCCTTGTGTTTTCTTGATAATTAGTAAGTGTGGACTTTTGATTTTTGTGTTTGCTGAAAATAGCTACCTTGTAAGACAGTATATATACCCATACTATGTTGAATAAAACACATTTACTCCATCAGAGCTTGGGTCCTCATGTCTTTCTTTCTCTCTCTCTCTCTGTCTCTCTCTCTCTCTCTGTCTCTCTCTCTCTCGCTCAGGCTAATTCTTTGGAGTTCAGAAGCCCGCTGAGCTACTTTCTTGCCCAGGCTTCTGAGACTCTCCCGAGAAGGTGCGCTGTGCCTTCACCCCCTCGAGAGGGTGCCTGGTGCGTACGTGAAGCAGTGCAAGCCTTGTGTCAAAGGCTTTATTGGCTTTCTGTGTAAACCAAGGAATATCAGCCTCTTTCTCTCTCTCTTTTACTGTCTTATTGTCGACTCCGGACCACCAGGTTCCAGTCCATTAAAGGACCTCAACACACTGGAATATTATTCAGCCATAAAAATATGAAATATTACCATTTGCAGCAACATGAATAAACCTAGAAATTATCGTATCAAGTGAAGTCAGACAGAAAGACAAATATCACACATGTGTATGTGGAATCTAAAAATTAATACAAGTGAACTTATCTACAACAGAAATAGACTCACAGACATAGAAAACAAATTTATGGTTACCAAAGGGGAAGGGGAAAGGGTAAATTAGGAATATGAGATTAATAGATGCCACTTTATTTAAAATAGATAAACAGGGATTCACTGTGTAGCACAAGGAACTATATTCAAGATCTTATGATAACCTATACAAATCTAAAAAATCTGGAAAAGTAGGTAACTTTCTACGTTCATCGCTGAATCACTTTGTTGTTTACCTGAAACTAACCTGACATTTCAGTTTAGCCTGTGTACCACCTGCTGGCTGCAACTGGAAAAGCCCACGCGCATGCGCGTGTTAGTCACTTCAGTTGTGTCTCCTTGCAACTCCATGGGTTGTAGTCCGCCAGGTTCCTCTGTCCGTGGGATTCTCCAGGTAAGAATGCTGGAGTGGGTTGCCATACCCTCCTCCAGAGACTCTTCCAGACACAGGGATGGTGTCTTTTTGCACTGGAATGGTAGAATGTTTTAGTAGTTTTATAGACCTGCATGTCTATGTTTTCCCCAGGTTTGTAAAGTTCTCAGCTGTATTTCTCTCTTTTTTCGGTTGGACCACTTGGCTTGTGAGATCTTAGTTCCCCCATTAGGCAACAAGCCCAGGCCCATGGCGATGAAAGTGCCGAGTCCTAACCACTGGACCACCAGGGAAGTCCCTCAGCTGCTGTTTCTTTAAACAAACTCTCTGTCCCCTTTTTTCCTCCTCTCCTTTGGAATCCCAATTATTTGGATATTCGCCTTTCTGATGGAAACCAATGGCGCTCTTAGGCTTTCTTCACTATTATTAAGTCTCCCATTCTCCTGACTGTATTCTTTCTATAGGCCTGTCCTCCAGGAGACCATTGCTCCCCCTGGTCTGCCTGGGTGCAGATGCTCTCCACTGCATTCTCCATCTCATTCAGTCACGGAGTCCTTCAGTCCAGAGTTTTAAAAATAATTTCAAAGTCTTTGCTAAGGAAATCCTTATGTTTTTATTTATTTCTGGGTTTATTAAGTTGCCTTCTTGAGTTTTCTTGTTGAATTTCTTCATAATAGCTATTTTGAATGCTTTATCAGTCAGATCATAATATTCCATGCGTTTGTGTTCAGTTGCTGGGGAATTTTCTGTCTGTGATAACATATTTCCCTGAGTTTTCATAGTGTTTGCATATATGCAACTGTGCACTCACATTTGAAGTAGCAAACACCTTTCTTAGTTAAGGATTTATGTTTACTTTGGTTCTTACAAACTGTGTAGTGCTGTGCTTAGTCGCTCAATCGTGTCTGACTCTTCTGACCTGAGGCTCCTCTGTCCATGGGGACTCTCCAGGCAAGAATACTGGAGTGGGTTGCCATTTTCTTTTCCAAGGGATTGTCTCAACCAAAGGATTGAACCCAGGTATCCCGCATTGCTGCTGCTGCTGCTGCTAAGTCGCTTCAGTCGTGTCCAACTCTTTGCGACCCCATAGACGGCAGCCCACCAGGCTCCCTCGTCCCTGGGATTCTCCAAGCAAGAAGACTGGAGTGGGTTGCCATTTCCGTCTTCAGTGCGTGAAAGTGAAAAGTAAAAGTGAAGTCGCTCAGTCGTGTCCAACTCTTAGCGAACCCCATGGACTGCAGCCCACCAGGCTCCTTCGTCCACGGGATTTTCCCGGCAAGAGTACTGGAGTGGGTTGCCATTGCCTTCTCCACTCCCGCATTGCAGGCAGGTTCTTTACTGCCTGAGCCACAACGGACCAGGGCTACTAGAAGCATTTATTTTGTATTCCAGAAGGTGGCGCTATAAGTCAAGTTTGTGATTTTGCTTTTGCCCACCGTTTGCGGTCTGTTTTCTGAGCAAGCTCCCCGTATCCTGGATGCCTCTCTCACATTGCACTGGGGGTGCACGCAGGAGCTGACAGCAGAATTGGGGGCAGGTGTGGGGTTAGCACTGGGGCTTTGAGGATGTCTTTAGGCCAGGTGGAGATTCTTATGTGTGGTAATCCAAGCCTAGTGGGCAGATCCCACGCTGACTTCTGAAGCAGACAGCAGTAACCTGCTCATATAATGTTCTAATGTTTCTATCTGCTTTCTTTCCATCCCTCCCCCCCAGAAACCAGGGTGCTGTTGGAGAGAAACAAGTTTCTCCATCCCTAATCCCTAAACTGGGTAGCTGGTGGTTACCACTTTCCGCCTCCTCTCAGGAGAGGTTGCAGTTGCTGTCTCCCTACCCAGGCAGTATCCAGGGAAGGGGGGTAGTTCTGGTATAGTTCTCCATCTGTCTGTCCATGGCAGTGGCTTGCTGGACTCTGTCTCCAGACAGGCTGGGCTTGCACAAAATCTCTTGCCTGTACTTTCCCAGGTCAGAACTCTCCTGACCTATTGGGGGAAGGTTCTCTGACTCCTTGAATCCACAGCCCTTACCAAGGTCTCATTTATTTATTTTTGGATTTATATTTGGATAGCCCTCTGAGTTCCTTGGCCTAGGGTGCTAAGTACTTTAGTTCCTGTAAGTCTATCTAATTAGTTGTTTACAAAAGGCTGGGGGAGAATTTACTTTCCTGCTGTGAGCTCATGCCACTGCCTAGAAGTCAATACATTTATTTATATGTCAACACAGTCATTCCATCCCAAAGAAGGGCAATGCCAAAGAATGTTCAAACTACCCCACAATTCCACTCATTTCACATGCTAGCAAAGTAATGCTCAAAATCTTTCAAGCTAGGCTTCAGCAGTACATGAACTGAGAACTGCCAGATGTACAAGTTGGATTTAGAAAAGGCAGAGGAACCAGAGATCAAATTGCCAACACCTGTTGGATCATAGAGAAAGCAAGGGAATTACAGAAAAACACGTGCTTCAATGACTATGCTAAAGACTTTGACTGTGTGGATTACAACGAACTGGAAAATTCTTAAAAGAGATGGAAATATGAGACCACCTTACCTGCCTCCTGAGAAACCTGTAGAAGGACAAGAAGCAACAGTTAGAACTGAATATGGAACAATGGACTGGTTCAAAATTGGGAAAAGACTACATCAAGTCTGTATATTGTCACCTTGCTTATTTAACTTCTATGCAGAGTATATCATGCAAAATGCTGGGCTGGATGAAGCGCAAGCTGCAATCAAGATTGCTGGGAGAAATATTGATAATCTCAGATATGCAGATGACACCACCCTTATGGCAGAAAGCGAAGAGGACCTATAGCGCCTTTTGATGAAGGTGAAAGAGGAGAGTAAGAAAGCTGACTTAAAACTCAGTATGAACCTAGAGCCTATTATACAGAATGAAGTAGGAAAGAGGAAGATAAATATTGTATTTTAACACATATATACAGAATCTAGAAAAATGGTACTGAATAATTTATTTACAGGGCAGCAATGGAGAAACAGACATAGAGAATAGACCTTTGGACATGGGGATAGGGGAAGAGAGGATGAGACGTATGGAAAGAGTAACATGGAAACTTACATTACTATATGTAAAATAGATAGCCAATGGGAATTTGCTCAGGAAACTCAAACAGGGGCTTTGTATCAACCTAGAAGGGTGGGATGGGGAGGGAGATGGGAGAGAAGTTCAAACGGGAGGAGATATATGTATACCTATGGCTGATTCATGTTGAAGTTTGACAGAAAACAGCAAAATTCTATAAAGCAATTATCCTTCAATAAATAAATAAATAAATTAAGAAAAGAATAAAATAAAATTTCCAATACATTGAAGAAACTCTCAACATTCAAAAAATGAAGATTGTGCCATCTGGGCCCATCACTTCATGGCAAATAGATGGGGAAATGATGGAAACAGTGACAGACTTTATTTTCTTGGGCTCCAAAATCACTGTGGATGGTGACTGAAGCATGAAATTAAGACATTTGTTCCTTAGAATAAAAGCTATGATAAACCTAGACAGTGTATCAAAAAGCAGAGACATCATTTTGCCAACAAAGATCTATATAGTCAAAGCTATAGTTTTCCCAGTTGTGATGTATGGATATGACAGTTGGACCATAAAGAAAGCTGAGCGCCAAAGAATTGATGCTTCTGAACTGTGGTGTTGGAGAAGACTCTTGAGAGTCCCTTGGAATTGCTAGGAGAGCAAACCAGTCAAATCTAAAGGAAATCAATCTTGAATATTCATTAAAAGGACTGATGCTGAAGCTCCAATACTTTGGCTACCTCATGCGAAGAGCCAACTCATTGGAAAAGACCCTGATGGTGGGAAAGATTAAGGGCAGGAGGAGAAGGGGGCGACAGAGGATGAGATAGCTGGAGAGCATCACCGACTCAATGGACACGAGTCTGAACAAACTCCGGGAGATAGTGAAGGACGGAACTGTGGCATGCTGCAGTCCATGGGGTCTCAAGAGTCAGACTTGACTTAGCAACTGAACAACATGTATAAATGCCACATCAGTTTTAGCCGTTTATCCATGGATGGGCACTAAAGTTGTTTCCATATCTTCTCTTTCATGAATGCTGCTGTGGTAAACATGGGACAGCATGCATCTCTTTGATATCCTGTTTTCATTTCCTATAGGTATATACCCACAGGTGGAATTGCTGGGTCTATGGTAGTTCTATTTTAAATTTTGAGGAACTTCTCTATTATTCTACATAGTAGCAGAAACGGTTTACCTTTCCCTCAAGGGTTCCCTTGGTGTGCAAGAGTTCCCTTTCCTACACATTCTCATCAACACTTGTTGCTTGTCTTTTGGATGATAGCCGTTCTGACAGGCATGAGGTTTTTCTCATTGTGGTTTTGACTTGTATTTGCCTGATGATTAGTGATGTTGAGCACATTTTAATGTACTTGGACCATTTGGTTGTCTTCTTTGGAAAAATGTCTTTTTAGTTCCTGTGCCCAGTTTTTAGCTGAATCATTTGTTTTTTGTTGTTGAGTTGTAGGAGTTCTTTATATGCTTTAGATATTAACCCCTAATCTGATATATTGCTCACAAATGTTTTCTCCTATTGTGTAGGCTGCCTTTTCATTTTAATAGTTTCTTTCACTGTGCAGAAGCTTTTGAGATTAATGTTGAGATTAAGTCCTACTTGTTGATTTTTTTTTTTTTTTTGCTTTTTCTATCGTATCTAAGAAATCTGTGCCAAGATCAATGTCAAGGTACTTCTTCCTTACATTTTTAAAAGGGGTTTTATGCTATCAGCTCTCATATTTAAGTCTGATCCATTTCTAGTTAATTTTTGACAGTGATGTAAGATTGAGGCCCACTTTCAATTTTCTTGGGTATTTATCTAGTTTCTCCTATATATGTGGAGATTTAATTCTGTTCCATTGGTCTATATGCCTATCTTCATGCCAGTAAGATGTAGTTTTGATTACTATAACTTTGTATGATGGTTTGACATTAGGAAGTGTGCTGCTTCTGGCTTTGTTTTTTCCCCTCAGATTTGTTTTGGCTATTTGAGGTCATTTTTGGTTCCATATAAATGAAAACTTTTTTTGTTTGTTTGTTTCTTTTTTTTTTTGGAGGGACTGGTTCTTTATTTTAAAAAGACATTTATCAATTTTCAGTATCAAAACAGTTACATTATTGGTTTTTTTTCTCCCAGTTGGTCCCCAAAGAGACCACACCGAAGGAGAGAACATTTTAAGCCAATTAAGCAGCAGGATGCACACCTAACAGACCTCACTGAAACCTCATCAAAAAAGGGGGACTGGGTAGGGAAAGAAACTTGAAAAGATCAGCACACTGCTAGCCCACAGACTGTACAGAACTCTCATAGGCAGAGGGGTGACCAGTGTGCCTCAACCCCAAAGAAGCAAAGTTCCAAAATAATAGAAAAATTTTAAAGTTTTGTACATACGCTTTTCAAGATTTCTCCAGCACTAACCGATACAAAGCACAATGAGATGGCACTTCTTAGAGACAGCAGCTTCAGACCCAGAAAAGGGTAATGAGATGAGTTTCATATGGCTAAATCAGTGGCAAAACATAATTTTCTTTGCTTTCTTTCAAGGAGGCAGAAGAGCAAATAAGTGGTCACTTCAACATAAGGGGCACATGGTCCATTCTGTGAGTAGTTGGGAACAGGGTAGAGCTGGGACAAGGATTTGGTCTCAGAGGTTTCACCATCTTAATTGTTTGGTCACTTCTGATGCAAAAAGAAAAAAAAAGGTTGTCCAAAGATACCGTAAAGCTGAAAACCTGAACAGCACTTTTTTTTTTTTTGGGCTAACTCCTCTTGGAATCATCTTTATGGTTTGGCAGGTACTTTTTACAGAGCAATGAGGTTTCCCCAAATGGAGCCTTTCTCTGGGCTGCTAGGCTCTCAGTAAGGCAGGCCCAAACCTTTTCCCTTTCTCTCTGTTGAAGGCAATATGTATTAAGCTGAAATGTTACCTTCCAAAAGTGAGAAAGGGATTAGACTGCTGCTTCAGAACTACAGAATTATCTGGAATGTTTTTTACAAATGGTTGTTACATCAACAACAAAAAAGGTAATTACAAAATGTGTACATCACAACATGCTTTTAAAGACACTTTGCATTGTGCTCACATTCCCTTTATCGTTGTTCCCAAAGGTGTTCAGCCTCTAGCCCAACTGGAATCTCTGGGAAGAGGCAGAGACAGTTTGGTGAAAAGGACACAGGAATAGGGGGGTGGGAGAGGTGGCGAAAGGAGAAAGCAGCCTTCCAGTTAAAGATCAGCCCTCAGTTTAAAGGTCAGCTTCGGGCAGGCTGGCCTCAGCGGAGTCGGGGTGAGAGGGAGGAGCAGTGGCAGGGCGGGACTGGGGTGCTCCACATCTCATTCAGGTCAAGCAGAGTCTGGTCCAGCATCCTTTGTGTACAGAGGTGCTCCTCTTTGGTGCATTTCAGTTTATCTTCCAAATCATCAATTGTCTTTTCCAGCTTGGCTACCGATCTCTCAGCAAACTCAGCACGGGTCTCTGCCTCCTTGAGTTTATCGGTAAGAATCTTTATCTCTTCCTCATATTTGTCTTCTTTTTGAGAGTACTTTTCTTCAGCAGCACTCAGACACTTCAGGTTCTGGTCCATCAGTCTGATTTGCTCATCCATCTCTCGGCAACGGGACTCTGCCAGCTCGGCTCGCACCTCTGTGCGCGCCAAGTCTCCCTCAATAATCACCAACTTGCGAGCCACCTCTTCATACTTCCTGTCTGCCTCTTCTGCAATGTGCTTAGCTTCTTTGAGTTGGATTTCCTGGAGTTCCATTTTTTCTTCATCTTTTAAGGCTCGGTTTTCAATAACCTTCATACCTCTCTCGCTCTCATCAGCAGCTTTTTCAGCTTCCTCCAGCTTTTGCAGGGCAGTGGCCAGGCGCTCTTGAGCTCGGTCCAGCACCTCTTCAACCAGCTGGATCCTACGGTTCAAGGAGGCCACCTCAGCCTCAGCCTGTTCTCGGGCCCGTCTTTCTCCCTCCACTTCCCGCTGGAGGTGCTCAGCCCTCTCCTCTGCATCATCGGCCTGCTGCTGCAGAACCTGCTGCTGCACTTCACCGCCTCTATGGTGGTGATCCCGGCCATGGTCCCCACCCAGCTCCGGCTTGCCTTCGGGTTCCTGCCTCCTCCGCTCGGCGTTGCAGCCGCTTCTCCTGTTTGTTTGTTTCTATGAACAATGAATGCCATTGGAATTTTATTAAGGATTGTGTTGGATCTATAGGTGGCTTTGGGAGGCATGGGCATTTTAACAATATTAATTATTACACCCATGAACAAGAAATCTTTTTCCATTTGTGTCTTCTCCAGTTTCAACAAAATCTTGCAGTTTTCATCATATACATCATTCACTTCCTTGGTTAAATTTATGTTTATGTATCTTGTTTTTTATGCTATTCTGAATGGGATAGTTTTAAAATTTCTTTCTTAGATGTTTCATTATTACTATATAGAAATGCAGTTGATTTCTGATTATTGATTTTATATCTTGCAACTTTACTGAAATCATTGATTAGCTCCAATATTGGTTATATATTTGGGTTTTCTAAATAAAATCATATAATCTGCAAAAATGACAATTGTACTTCTTCCTTTCCAATTTGGATGAATTTTACTGCTTTGTTTTGCTTAATCGGTCTGTCTTGGACTTCCAGGATTATACTGAATAAAAGTAGTGGAAGTGGGCATCCTTATCTTGCTCCTAATCTTAGAGGAAAAGCTTTCAATGTTTTTACCATTTACTATAATAATAGCAGTGAGTTTGCTATATTTGACCTTTATTATGTTGAAGTATGTTTCTTCTATATCCAATCTGTTGAGGAATTTTATCATGAAAGAATGTATTTTTTTAGCCTTTTTTTCTATATCAATTGAGCCAATCATGTAGTTTTTCTCTTTCATTCTATTAGCGTGACATGTTACATTTATTAATTTGAAGATTTTGAACTATCAGAGCATGACTGGGATAAATCTCAAATAGTCACATTGTATAGTTACTTTAATATATTTTTGAATTTGCTTTGCTAACATTGTTGAAAAGTTTTGCGATTCATTGAAATTGTTGATCTATAGTTTTCTTGTAGTGTCCATAACTGGCTTTGGTAACAGGATAATACAGGCCTCACAGAATGAATTGAAAAGTATTCCCATCTCTTAAATTTTTTGGAATAATTTTAGAACGACTGGCATTAATTACTATTAAAAAAAAATTGGTTGAATTTGCCAGAGAAGACTCCTGGCCTTGGAAAGAAATAGAAAATCTGAACAGACCGATAACAGGTAAAGAGAATGAATCGGTAAAAAACTTTACAGCATAGTGAAGTGAAAGTGAAAGCCACTCAGTTGTGTCCGACTCTTTGTGACCCCATGGACTATAAAGTCCATGGAATTTTCCAGGCCAGAATATTGGAGTGGGTAGTCATTCCCAGCTCCAGCAGATCTTCCCAATCCAGGGATCTACCAGCTGAGCCACAAGGGAAGCCCGTTCAGCATCATACTGGCTTTTAAATTTGTGCAATTTAATATGCACTGGCAATCTGTACTGGCAATTTAATATGTTGGGATTTTGATAGAAACTGTCTTGAATCTGATCTGTTATCATAATAATATTAAGTAATTTGCTTCATTAATATGGGCTATATTTCCACTTACTTGTCTTTTAAATTACTTCCAAAATGTTTTGCATTTTCAATGTGAAAGTTCTATACTTAAGTTAAATTTCTTCCCAAGTATTTTAGTCTTTTATTTAGTTCAGTTCAGTTCAGTTGCTCAGTCGTGTCCGACTCTTTGTGACCCCATGAATCGCAGCACGCCAGGCCTCCCTGTCCATCACCATCTCCCGGAGTTCACTCAGACTTGCGTCCATCGAGTCAGTGATGCCATCCAGCCATCTCCTCCTCTGTCGTCCCCTTCTTCTCCTGCCCCCAATCCCTCCCGGCATCAGAGTCTTTTCCAATGAGTCAACTCTTCACATGAGGTGGCCAAAGTACTGGAGTTTCAGCTTTAGCATCATTCCTTCCAAAGAACACCCAGGGCTGATCTTCAGAATGGATTGGTTGGATCTCCTTGTAGTCCAAGGGACTCTCAAGAGTCTTCTCCAACACCACAGTTCAAAAGCATCAATTCTTTGGCATTCAGCCTTATTCACAGTCCAACTCTCACATCCATACATAACCACTGGAAAAACCATAGCCTTGACTAGACGGACCTTAGTTGGCAAAGTAATGTCTCTGCTTTTGAATATGCTATCTAGGTTGGTCATAACTTTTCTTCCAAGGAGTAAGTGTCTTTTAATTACATGGCTGCAATCACCATCTGCAGTGATTTTGGAGCCCCCCAAAATAAAGTCTGACACTGTTTCCACTGTTTCCCCATTTATTTCCCATGAAGTGATGGGACCGGAGGCCATGATCTTCGTTTTCTGAATGTTGAGCTTTAAGCCAACTTTTTCACTCTCCACTTTCACTTCCATCAAGAGGCTTTTTAGTTCCTCTTCACTTTCTGCCATAAGGGTGGTGTCATCTGCATATCTGAGGTTATTGAGATTTCTCCTGGCAATCTTGATTCCAGCTTGTGTTTCTTCCAGTCCAGCGTTTCTCATGATGTACTCTGCATATAAGTTAAATAAGCAGGGTGACAATATGCAGCCTTGATGGACTCCTTTTCCTATTTGGAACCAGTCTGTTGTTCCATGTCCAGTTCTAACTGTTGCTTCCTGACCTGCATACAGATTTCTCAAGAGGCAGGTCAGGTGGTCTGGTATTCCCATCTCTCTCAGAATCTTCCATGATTTCTTGTGATCCACACAGTCAAAGGCTTTGGCATAGTCAATAAAGCAGAAATAGATGTTTTTCTGGAACTTTCTTTCTTTTTCCATGATCCAGCGGATGTTGGCAATTTGATCTCTGGTTCCTCTGCCTTTTCTAAAACCAGCTTGAACATCTGGAAGTTCACAGTTCATGTATTGCTGAAGCCTTGCTTGGAGAATTTGGAGCATTACTTTACTAGCATGTGAGATGAGTGCAGTTGTGCGGTAGTTTGAGCATTCCTTGGCATTGCCTTTCTTTGGGATTGGAATGAAAACTGACCTTTTCCAGTCCTGTGGCCACTGGTGAGTTTTCCAAATTTGCTGGCATATTGAGTGCAGCACTTTCACAGCATCATCTTTTAGGATTTGAAATAGCTCAACTGGAATTCCATCACCTCCACTAGCTTTGTTTGTAGTGATGCTTTTGACTTCACATTCCAGGATGGCTCTAAGTGAGTGATCACACCATCGTGATTATCTGTGTCATGAAGATCTTTTTTGTACAGTTCTTCTGTGTATTCTTGCCACCTCTTCTTAATATATTCTGCTTCTGTTAGGTCCATACCATTTCTGTCCTTTATTGAGCCCATCTTTGCATGAAATGGTCCCTTGGTATCTCTAATTTTCTTGAAGAGATCTCTAGTCTTTCCCATTCTGTTGTTTTCCTCTATTTCTTTGCATTGATCCCTGAGGAAGGCTTTCTTATCTCTTCTTGCTATTCTTTGGAACTCTGCATTCAGATGCTTATATCTTTCCTTTTCTCCTTTGTTTTTTGCCTCTCTTCTTTTCACAGCTATTTGTAAAGCCTCCTCAGACAGTCATTTTGCTTTTTTGCATTTCTTTTCCATGGGGATGGTCTTGATCCCTGTCTCCTGTACAATGTCATGAACCTCTGTCCATAGTTCATCAGGCACTCTATCTATGAGATCTAGGCCCTTAAATCTATTTCTCACTTCCACTGTATAATCATAAGGAATTTGATTTAAGTCATACCTCAATGGTATAGTGGTTTTCCCTACTTTCTTCAATTGAAGTCTGAGTTTGGTAATAAGGAGTTCATGATCTGAGCCACAGTCAGCTCCTGGTCTTGTTTTTGTTGACTGTATACAGCTTCTCCATCTTTGGCTGCATAGAATATAATCAATCTGATTTCGGTGTTGACCATGTGTAGAGTCTTCTCTTGTGTTGTTGGAAGAGGGTGTTTGCTATGACCAGTGCATTTTCTTGGCAAAACTCTATTAGTCTTTGCCCTGCTTCATTCCGTATTCCAAGGCCAAATTTGCCTGTTACTCCAGGTGTTTCTTGACTTCCTACTTTTGCATTCCAGTCCCCTGTAATGAAAAGGACATCTTTTTTGGGTGTTAGTTCTAAAAGGTCTTGTGGGTCTTGATAGAACCGTTCAACTTAAGCTTCTTCAGTGTTACTGTTTGGGGCATAGACTTGGATTACTGTGATATTGAATGGTTTGCCTTGGAAATGAAGAGAGATCATTCTGTCATTTTTTTTTTTAATTTTAATTTTTACTTTATTTTACTTTACAATACTGTAGTGGTTTTGCCATACATTGACATGAATCAGCCACGGGTGTACATGAGTTCCCAATCCTGAATCCCCCTCCCACCTCCGACCCCATATCATCTCTCTGGATCATCCCCTAGTACCAGTCCCAAGCATCCTGTATCCTGTATCAAACATAGACTGGCAATTCGTTTCTTACCTGATAGTATACATGTTTCAATGCCATTCTCCCAAATCATCACACCCTCTCCCTCTCCCACAAAGTCTAAAAGTCCGTTCTATACATCTGTGTCTCTTTTGCTGTCTCGCATAGAGGGTTATCATTACCATCTTTCTAAATTCCATATATATGTGTTAGTATACTGTTTTGGTGTTTTTCTTTCTGGCTTACTTCACTCTGTATAATAGGCTCCAGTTTCATCCATCTCATTAGAACTGATTCAAATGTATTCTTTTTAATGGCTGAGTAATACTCCATTGTGTATATGTACCACAGCTTTCTTATCCATTCATCTGCTGATGGACATCTAGGTTGTTTCCATGTCCTGTCTATTATAAACAGTGCTGCGATAAACATTGGGGTACACGTGTCTCTTTCAATTCTGGTTTTCTCGGTGTGTATGCCCAGCAGTGGGATTGCTGGGTCATAAGGCAGTTCTATTTGCAATTTTTAAAGGAATCTCCACACTGTTCTCCATAGTGGCTGTACTAGTTTGCATTCCCACCAACAGTGTAAGAGGGTTCCCTTTTCTCTACATCCTCTCCAGCATTTATTGCTTGTAGGCTTTTGGATCGCTGCCATTCTGACTGGTGTGAAACCACTAATTGTGGTTTTGATTTGCATTTCTCTGATAATGAGTGATGTTGAGCATCTTTTCATGTGTTTGTTAGCCATCTGTATGTCTTCTTTGGAGAAATGTCTATTTAGTTATTTGGCCCATTTTTTGATTGGGTCATTTATTTTCCTGGACTTGAGCTGCATAAGTTTCTTGTATATTTTTGAGATTAGTTGTTTGTCAGTTGCTTCATTTGCTATTATTTTCTCCCATTCAGAAGGCTGTCTTTTAACCTTGCTTATAGTTTCCTTTGTTGTGCAGAAGCTTTTAATTTTAATTAGATCCCATTTGTTTATTTTTGCTTTTATTTCCAGTATTCTGGGAGGTGGATCATAGAGGATCCTGCTGTGGTTTATGTAGGAGAGTGTTTTGCCTATGTTCTCCTCTAGGAGTTTTATAGTTTCTGGTCTTACATTTAGATCTTTAATCCATTTTGAGTTTATTTTTGTGTATGGTATTAGAAAGTGAGCTAGTTTCATTCTTTTACAAGTGGTTGACCAGCTTTCCCAGCACCACTTGTTAAAGAGATTGTCTTTAATCCATTGTATATTCTTGCCTCCTTTCTCAAAGATAAGGTGTCCATAGGTGTGTGGATTTATCTCTGGGCTTTCTATTTGTTCCATTGATCTATATTTCTGTCTTTGTGCCATACTGTCTTGATGACTGTGGCTTTGTGGTAGAGCCTGAAGTCAGGCAAGTTGATTCCTCCAGTTCCATTCTTCTTTCTCAAGATTGCTTTGGCTATTCGAGGTTTTTTGTATTTCCATACAAATTGTGAAATTATTTGTTCTAGCTCTGTGAAAAATACCGCTGGTAGCTTGATAGGGATCGC
This sequence comes from Budorcas taxicolor, assembly GCF_023091745.1. Taxonomy (NCBI): domain Eukaryota; kingdom Metazoa; phylum Chordata; class Mammalia; order Artiodactyla; family Bovidae; genus Budorcas; species Budorcas taxicolor. The sequence goes on along the minus strand of NC_068914.1, from coordinate 42,392,251 downwards.
ATTGAATCTGTAGATTGCTTTGGGTAGTATACTCATTTTCACTATATTGATTCTTCTGATCCATGAACATGGTATATTTCTCCATCTATTAGAGTTCTCTTTGATTTCGTTCATCAGTGTTTTATAATTTTCTATATATAGGTCTTTAGTTTCTTTAGGTAGATATATTCCTAAGTATTTTATTCTTTTCGTTGCAATGGTGAATGGAATTGTTTCCTTAATTTCTTTTTCTATTTTCTCATTATTAGTGTATAGGAATGCAAGGGATTTCTCTGTGTTGACTTTATATTCTGCAACTTTACTATACTCATTGATTAGCTCTAGTAATTTTCTGGTGGAGTCTTTAGGGTTTTCTATGTAGAAAATGTCATCTGCAAACTGTGAGAGTTTTACTTCTTCTTTTCCAATTTGGATTCCTTTTATTTCTTTTTCTGCTCTGATTGCTGTGGCCAAAACTTCCAGAACTGTGTTGAACAGTAGCGGTGAAAGTGGGCACCCTTGTCTTGTTCCTTACTTTAGGGGAAATGCGTTCAATTTTTCACCATTGAGGATAACGTTTGCTGTGGGTTTGTCATATATAGCTTTTATTATGTTGAGGTATGTTCCTTCTATGCCTGCTTTCAGGAGAGTTTTTTTTTTTTTATCATAAATGGATGTTGAATTTTGTCAAAGGCCTTCTCTGCATCTATTGAGATAATCATATGGCTTTTATTTTTCAATTTGTTAATGTGGTGAATTACATTGATTGATTTGCGGATATTGAAGAATCCTTGCATCCCTGGGATAAAGCCCACTTGGTCATGGTGTATGATCTTTTTAATGTGTTGTTGGATTCTGATTGCTAGAATTTTGTTAAGGATTTTTGCATCTATGTTCATCAGTGATAGTGGCCTGTAGTTTTCTTTTTTTGTGTCATCTTTGTCAGGTTTTGGTATTAGGGTGATGGTGGCCTCATAGAATGAGTTTGGAAGTTTACCTTCCTCTGCAATTTTCTGGAAGAGTTTGAGTAGGATAGGTGTTAGCTCTTCTCTAAATTTTTGGTAGAATTCAACTGTGAAGCTGTCTGGACCTGGGCTTTTGTTTGCTGGAAGCTTTCTGATTACAGTTTCAATTTCCGTGCTTGTGATGGGCCTGTTAAGATTTTCTATTTCTTCCTGGTTCAGTTTTGGAAAGTTGTGCTTTTCTAAGAATTTGTCCATTTCTTCCACGTTGTCCATTTTATTAGCATATAATTGCTGATAGTAGTCTCTTATGAGCCTTTGTATTTCTGTGTTGTCTGTTGTGATCTCTCCATTTCATTTCTAATTTTATTGATTTGATTTTTCTCCCTTTGTTTCTTGATGAGTCTGGCTAATGGTTTGTCAATTTTATTTACCCTTTCAAAGAACCAGCTTTTGGCTTTGTTGATTTTTGCTATGGTCTCTTTTGTTTCTTTTGCATTTATTTCTGCCCTAATTGTTAAGATTTCTTTCCTTCTACTAACTCTGGGGTTCTCCATTTCTTCCTTTTCTAGTTGCTTTAGTTGTAGAGTTAGGTTATTTATTTGACTTTTTCTTGTTTCTTGAGATATGCCTGTGTTACTATGAACTTTTCTCCTAGCACTGCTTTTATAGTGTCCCACAGGTTTTGGGTTGTTGTGTTTTCATTTGCATTCATTTCTATGCGTATTTTGATTTCTTTTTTGATTTCTTCTGTGATTTGTTGGTTATTCAGAAGCATGTTGTTCAGCCTTCATATGTTGGAATTTTTAATAGTTTTTCTCCTGTAATTGAGATCTAATCTTAATGCATTATGGTCAGAAAGGATGCTTGGAATGATTTCATTTTTTTTGAATTTATCAAGGTTAGATTTATGGCCCAGGATGTGATCTATCCTGGAGAAGGTTCCGTGAGCACTTGAGAAAAAGGTAAAATTCATTGTTTTGGGGTGAAATGTCCTATAAATATCAATTAGGTCTAACTGGTGCATTGTATCATTTAAAGTTTGTGTTTCTTTGTTAATTTTCTGTTTAGTTGATCTGTCCATAGATGTGAGTGGGGTATTAAAGTCTCCCACTATTATTGTGTTATTGTTAATTTCCCCTTTCAAACTTGTTAATATTTGTCTTACATATTGCGGTGTTCCTATGTTGGGTGCATATGTATTTATAATTGTTATATCTTCTTCTTGGATTGATCCTTTAGTCATTATATAGTGGCCTTCTTTGTCTCTTTTCACAGCCTTTTTTTTTTTTTTTAAATTTTTACTTTACAATACTGTATTGGTTTCGCCATACATTGACATGAATCCACCACGGGTGTACATGCAATCCCAAACATGAACCCCCCTCCCACCTTCCTCCCCACAACATCCCTCTGGGTCATCCCCATGCACCAGCCCCAAGCATGCTGTATCCTGCATCAGACATAGACTGGTGATTCAATTCTTACATGATAGTATACATGTTTCAATGCCATTCTCCCAAATCATCCCACCCTCTCCCTCTCCCTCTGAGTCCCAAAGTCCGCTATATACATCTGTGTCTTTTTGACATACGGATGGCTAACAAACACATGAAAAGATGCTCAACATCACTCATTATTAGAGAAATGCAAATCAAAACCACAATGAGGTACCACTTCACGCCAGTCAGAATGTCTGCGATCCAAAAATCTGCAAGCAATAAATCCTGGAGAGGGTGTGGAGAAAAGGGAACCCTCCTACACTGTTGGTGGGAATGCAAACTAGTGCAACCATTATGGAAAACAGTGTGGAGATTCCTTAAAAAATTGCAAATAGAACTGCCATATGACCCAGGAATCCCACTGCTGGGCATACACACTGAGGAAACCAGAACTGAAAGAGACACAGGTACCCCAATGTTCATCACAGCACTGTTTATAATAGCCAGGACATGGAAACAACCTAGATGTCCATCAGCAGATGAATGGATAAGAAAGCGGTGGTACATATACACAATGGAGTATTACTCAGCCATTAAAAAGAATACATTTGAATCAGTTCTAATGAGATGGATGAAACTGGAGCCGATTATACAGAGTGAAGTAAGCCGGAAAGAAAAACATCAATACAGTATACTAACACATATATATGGAATTTAGAAAGATGGCAATGATGACCCTGTGTGCAAGACAGCCTTTGTTTTAAAGACTATTTTATCAGATATGAGTATTGCTACTCCTGCTTTCTTTTGGTCTCTATTTGTGTGGGATATCTTTTTCCAGCCCTTCACTTTCAGTCTGTATGTGTCCCTTGTTTTGAGGTGGGTCTCTTGTAGGCAGCATATATAGGGGTCTTGTTTTTGTATCCATTCAGCCAGTCTTTGCCCTTTGGTTAGGGCATTCAACTCATTTACATTTAAGGTAATTCTTGATAAGTATGATCCCATTGCCATTTACTTTATTGTTTTGGGGTTGGGTTTATACACCCTTTTTGTGTTTCCTGTGTAGAGAAGATCCTTTTGCATTTGTTGGAGAGCTGGTTTGGTTGTGCTGAATTCACTTAGTTTTTGCTTGTCTGGAAAGCTTTTGAGTTCTCCTTCATATTTGAATGAGATCCTTGCTGGGTACAGTAATCTGGGCTGCAGGTTATTGTCTTTCATCACTTTAAGTATGTCTCGCCATTCCCTCTTGGTCTGGAGCGTTTCTATTGAAAGATCTGCAATTATCCTTATGGGAATCCCCTGTGTGTTATTTGTTGTTTTTCCCTTGCTGCTTTTAATATTTGTTCTTTGTGTTTGATCTTTGTTAATTTGATTAACATGTGTCTTGGGGTGTTTTGCCTTGGGTTTATCCTGTTTGGGACTCTCTGGGTTTCTTGGACTTGGGTGATTATTTCCTTCCCCATTTTAGGGAAGTTTTCAACTATGATCTCCTCAAATATTTTTTCATGGTCTTTCTTTTTGTCTTCTTCTTCTGGGACTCCTATGATTCAAATGTTGGGGCATTCAACATTGTCCCAGAGGTCTCTGAGATTGTCCTCATTTCTTTTAATTAGTTTTTCTTTTTTCCTCTCTGATTGATTTATTTCTACCATTGCATCTTCTACCTCATTAATCCTATCTTCTGCCTCCCTTATTCTACTATTTGTTCCCTCCAGAGTGTTTTTTTTATCTCATTTATTGCATTATTCATTATATATTGACTCTTTTTTAATGTCTTCTAGGGTCTTTGTTAAACCTTTCTTGCATCTTCTCAATCCTTGTCTCCAGGCCATTTATATGTGATTCCATTTTGTTTTCAAGATTTTGGATCATTTTCACTATCATTATTTGGCATTTTCAGGTAGATTCCCTATCTCTTCCTCTTTTGTCTTGTTTGGTGGCCATTTATTCTGTTCTTTTACCTTCTGGGTATTTCTCTGCTTCTTCATCTTGTTTATATTGCTGTGTTTGGGGGTGTCCTTTCTGTATTCTGGCAGTTTGTGGAGTTCTCTTTATTGTGGAGTTTCCTCACTGTGGGTGGGGTTGGACAGGTGGCTTGTGAAGGTTTCCTGATTAGGGAAGCTTGTGTCAGTGTCCTGGTGGGTGGAGCTGGATTTCTTCTCTCTGGAGTGCAATGAAGTGTCCAGTAATGAGTTATGAGATGTCAATGGGTTTGGAGTGACTTTGGGCAGCCTGTATATTGAAGGTCAGGGCTATGTTCCTGTGTTGCTGGAGAATTTGCGTGGTATGTCGTGGTCTGCAACTTGTTGGTCCTTGGCTGGTGCTTGGTTTCAGTGTAGGTATGGAGGCGTTTGATGAGCTCCTATCGATTTATGTTCCCTGGAGTCAGTTCTCTGGTCTTCTGAGGATTTGGACTTAAGCCTCCTGCTTCTGGTTTTCAGTCTTATTTTTACAGTAGCCTCAAGACTTCTCCATTTATACAGCACCATTAATAAAACATCTTGGTTAAGATGAAAAGTTCCTCCACACTGAGGGACACCTAGAGAGGTTCACAGAGTTACATGGAGAAGAGAAGAGGGAGGAGGGAGATAGAGGTGACCAGGATGAGACAAGGTGAAATCAAAAGAGGGGAGGGCAAGCTAGCCAGTAATCACTTCCTTATGTGTGCTCCACAGTCTAGACTGCTCAGAGATGTTCACGGAGTTATACAGAGAGGAGAAGAGGAAGAAAGGAGACAGAGGTGGCCAGGAGGATAAAGGGGGTAATCAAAAGGAGAGAGACAGATCCAGCCAGTAATCAGTTTCCTAAGTGTTCTCCACTGTCCAGAACACACAAAGAGATTCACAGAGTTGGGTTGAGAAGAGAAGGGGGAGGGAGGAGATAGAGGTGACCTGGTGGAGAAAAAGGAGAGTCAGAAGGGGGAGAGAGCAGTCAAGCCAGTAATCTCATTCCCACGTAAAAATGGATACTGAAGATTGGGTTCTTAAAGGTACAAAATTGAGAACAAATACTAAGAAGCAAAGATTAAAAATCTAGAGTAGAGGTTGGATTCTCAAAAATACAATATTAAAGAAAAAAACAACAACAAAGTCACAAAAATTATAATATATATATATGAAGTTTGCTTTAAAAAATAGGGTCTTTTTATTTTTTTTGCAAAGTAATAGTAGGGTGCTGCTGCTCCTGCTAAGTCCCTACAGTCATGTCTGGCTCTTTGCAACCCCCTAGATGGCAGCCCACCAGGCTCCCCCATCCCTGGGATTCTCCAGGCAGGAACACTGGAGTGGGTTGCCATTTCCTTCTACAAAGCATGAAAGTGAAAAGTAGAAGTGAAGTAGCTCAGTCGTGTCTGACCCTTAGCGACCCCATGGACTATAGCCTACCAGGCTCCTCCATCCATGGGATTTTCCAGGTAAGAGTACTGGAGTGGGTTGCCAATGAGTGGGTTACAAATATGAAAATTAAAGGAGTAATAGAGGACTTAAAAATAACAAAAATTTTTTTAATTTAATGAATGATAGTAGTAAAAATATATCTAGGACTTTCTCTGGTGTTGTTGTGGATAGTGTGGGGTCAGTTCATTTTCAGATAGTTCCTTGGTCCGGCTTATACTTCTCAAGATCTATAGGCCCTTTCCTATGTAGTAGGTGCTAACTACAGAGTTTTAATCTATTGCACCTGTCACTTCCAAGGCGGTTCCCTCTGTTTTAGCTTCTTCTGTTTTCTGGTCCTTCAGTGTCTAATTTCTGCCCTGACATAAGGGGGCGGTGGTGGACACTTTTTTTAGGCTCCCTTGTTCACTTGCGCTCTGGGCAGGGAGAAACACTGCAAACAAATAACACTGGTGTCTGTGGGGAGTGCTCCCAGTGTCTTGGCTACACTGGGTTTGCCCCCGCTCACAGCACCTGTGCTTTCCCTGTCTACATTGCTTAGGCTCTAGGTTGCTCTGCCGGGAACTGTCTGACGTTGGCCCTGGGCTGCATGCATCTCCCAGGTCTAAGCCGCTCAGGTTCAGGCACTCAGGTAGTCCTCAGAGGTGCACACTCGGTTGGGCCTGCGTTTTGTACCCTTCCCAGGTCCAAGCAGCTGAGGTGTTTGGCAAACGCAGTCACTGTGACTTATCGCCTCCGCCGTCCCTGCCGCTCGGTTTTCTGGGTGTACAACTGACATACCTTCTCAGACGGATGTCGACCATCCAGAATACCAAGAAGTTTTGGTTAGCAATGAAGCCTGCTTGCAGTTTGGTAGATGATGCCTCTGGGGTCACGACTGCCCCCTTCTGGCTCTGGCTGCCCTCGCCTGCTTGTCTTCGGTGGGGGATGGACCTGTCTGCAGCCAGCTAGCTCTGCTCAGTCCATTGTTCTGTGAGCAGGCCTGGCAGTGTTTTTGGTTAGGGCTTTTCGCAGGGTAGCTATCCTACAGTCTGGTTTGCTATCTCAAGTTAGTTCTCTAAGATTGCCCTCAGGGCATTCAGGCCTGGTCCTTACCCTAAGCAATGCTGCTGGCACCTCCCTGCCCAGCCCCCACTTACTAGTGGTGGATGCGGGTATTTGGGCTGCTTTTCCGCAGGGAGTTACTGTTGGCCATGTAATCTGTGGGTTTTAATTATTTATTTATTTTCCCTCCTGGTTATGTTGCCCTCTGAGGTTCCAAGGCTTGCCACAGACTTGCCAGTGAGAGTGTTTCCTGGTGTTTGTAAACTTCTCTTTTTAAAGACTCCCTTCCCGGGACAGATCTCCATCCTTACCTCTTTTTCTCTTTATCTTTTTTATTTTTCTACCTCCTTTCGAAGACAATGGGTTGGTTTTCTGAGTGCCTGATGTCCTCTGCTGGCATTCAGAAGTTGTTTTGTGGAATTTACTCAGGGTTCAAATGTTCTTTTGATGAATTTGTGGGGGAGAAAGTGGGCTCCCCATCCTATTCCTCTGCCATCTTAGACCATCCTCCCTCTAATTTTCTTGAAGGGATCTCTAGTCTTTCCATTCTATTGTTTTCCTCTATTTCTTTGCATTGATCACTGAGAAAGGTTTTCTTATCTGTCCTTGCTATTTCTTTGGAACTCTGCATTCAAATGGGTATATCTTTCTTTTCTCCTTTGCCATTTGCTTCTCTTCTTTTCTCAGCTATTTGTAAGGTCTTGTCAGACAACCATTTTGCCTTTTTGCATTTCCTTTTCTTGGGGATGGTCTTGATCCCTGCCTCCTGTATGATCTCATGAACCACACTGTCCATAGTTCTTCAGGCACTCTATCAGATCTAATCCCTTGAATCTATTTCTCACTTCCACTGTATAATCGTAAGAGATTTGACTTAGGTCATACCTGAATGATCTAGTGATTTTCCCTACTTTCGTCAATTTATGTCTGAATTCAGCAATAAGGAGTTCATGATCTGAGCCACAGTCAGCTCTCAGTCTGTTTTTGCTGACTGTATAGAGCTTCTCCATCTTTGGCTGCAAACAATATAATCACTCTGATTTTGGTATTGACCATCTGCTGATGTCCTTGTGTAGAGTCTTCTCTTGTGTTGTTGGAGGAGGGTGTTTGCTAAGACCAGTGCGTTCTCTTGGGCAAAACTCTGTTAGCCTTTGCCCTGCTTCATTCTGTACTGCAAAGCCAGAAATACTCCAGGTATTTCTTGACTTCCTACTTTTGCATTCCAGTCCTATAATGAAAAGGACATCTGTTTTTGGTATTAGTTCTAGAAGGTCTTGTAGGTCTTCTTAGAGCTGTTCAACCTCAGCTTCTTCAGCATTACTGGTTGGGGCATAGACTTGGATTGCTGTGATATTGAGTGGTTTGCCTTGAAAACGAACAGAGATCATTCTGTCTGTTTTGAGACTGCATCCAAGTACTGCATTTCAGATTCTTTTGCTGACTCCATTTCTTCTAAGGGATTCTTGCCCACAGTAGTAGATATAATGGTCATCTGAGTTAAATTCACCCATTCCAGATCATTTTAGTTTTGCTGGTTTCTAAAATGTTGATGTTCACTCTTGCCATCTCCTGTTTGACTACTTCCAATTTGCCTTAATTCATGGACCTAACATTCCAGGTTCTGATGCAATATTGCTCTTTACAGCATCGGACTTTACTTCCATCACCAGTCATATCCACAACTGGGTGTCATTTTTGCTTTGGCTCCGTGTCTCCATTCTTTCTGGAGTTATTTCTCCACTGATCTCCACTAGCATATTGGGCACCTACCACCCTGGGGAGTTCATCTTTTAGTGTCTGATCTTTTTGCCTGTTCATACCTAACAGGAGTTAGAAAGTGTTTTGTTTTGTTTTTATGGGGTGATTTTGAGGAGGATTGGTGTTCGTTCTTGTCAAAGGTCTGGTAGGATTCACCAGTGAAGCCATCAGTTGGGTCCAGAGGTGTTTCTGTGGAGGGGTTTTGATTAGTGATCCAATCACCTTACTAGCTGTGAGTTTATTCAGAGTTTCTATTTCTTTGTGACTCAGTCTTGTGAGGATTTGTAGCAATTTGTCCATTTTATCTATTTACCCCATTTGTTAGAGAACAATCATTTACAGTACTCTCTATAATCCTTTTTATTCCTCCATGTTCATTTCTCATTTCAGTAATTTGTCTTCCCCCTTTTCTAAGTCAGTATAGCTAATAGCTTGTCGACATTGTTGATTTATCCAAAGGGTCAACTTTGTGTTTTTTTGACTTTCTTTGCTTTTCTATTTTGTCTCTGGTGCTAATCTTCAGTATTACCTTCCTTCTGCCAGCTCTGGGTTTAGTAGTTTGCTCTTCTTTTTCTAGTTACCAAAATTGCATGAAGTTGCTGGTTTGAGATTTTTATGTTTTTAAAGCTATAAATTTCCTCTGAGCACTGCTTTTCTGTTTCTCATAAGGTAGTGTTTCACTTTCCTTCATCTCTAAGTATTTTTTTATTTCCTCTATGCTTTATTCTTTGCTACATTGGCTAAAGTGTGTTTAATTTTTGCAAATATGTGAATTTCCCACTTTTTCTTCTCTTACTGATTTCTAACTTTATCCCATTGTAGTTAGAGAAGATACTTTGTATGAGATCTATCTTGTCAAATACACTGAGATAAATTGTAGCCTAACCAATTGTCTGTCCTGGAGGAGGCCCTAATGGAGGAGAACATGTGTTCTGCTGGTGTGTTTGTCTGTTAGACCTAACTGATTGTGTTGCTGAAATTTTCTACCTTTGCACTCATCTTGCCTGATATCATCAAATGAGAGTGGGGTATTGGAAGTTCCAAGTATTGTGTGAATGGTCTATTTCTCCCCTCAGTTCTGTTCATTTTTGTTTTATGTGTTTTGATGATATCATTAGGTGTGTAAATGTGATTTTGTCTTATTGCTATATTGTTGAATTTCCTATTAACATATAATATTCTTTTCTCTTGTAGCCTTTTCTCATTTAGTCTATTTTGTCTGATATTAGTACAGCCACAATTGATCTCTTTTGGTTACTGTTTGCATGGACTATCATTTTCTGTCCTTTCATGTTCAACTTTTTTCTGTCTTGGGATCTAAAATTAATCTCTTATAGATAGCAAATAGTTGCATCATATGCATCATTCTGCCAGTCTTTTGACTGGAGGGTTTAATCTGTTTACATGTAATGTAATTACTCATATAGAAGGAGTTACCTCTGTCATTTTGTTCTTTGTTTTCTGTATGGCTTAATGATTTTTTTGTCTCTCATTTCCTGCATGACCACTTTCTTCTGCATTCATTTTTTGGTAGTGCAACATTTTAATTCCCTTCTCATTTCCTTTTGTGCATATTCTATAACTATTTTCTTTGTGGTTATAATTAGATTATAAGTAACATCCTAAAGTTATAACACTCTAATGCCAATTTAAGCCAGTTTGATGTCAAGAACATAAAAAGCCTCTGCTCCAACAGCTCTGACTTGAACTCCTTTTAGTTACTGATTATACCTTTTGTGTTGTGTATCCAAAACCCCTTCATGGATTACAGCCTTGCTGTGGCAAAGGGCTTGCAAAACTCAATGAAGATCTGAGCCATGCCATGCAGGGTCACCCAAGATGGATGCGCATAATGAACAATTCTGAAAAAATGTGGTCCTGTGTAGGAGGAAACGACAAGCCACTCCAGTATTCTTGCCTAGAGAAACCCATGGACAGTATGAAAAGGTAAAAGATATGACACCAGAAGATGAGCCTTCCAGGTCAGAAGGTGCCCAGTATGCTACTGGGGAAGAGTGGAGGGCAATTACTAATAGCTCCAGAAAGAATGAAGCAGCTGGGCCGAAGTGGAAACAATGCTTAGCTGTGGATATGTCTGGTGATGAAAGTAAAGTCCAGTGCTGTAAAGAACAATATTGCATAGGAAGCTGGAATGTTAGGTTCATGAATCAAGGTAAATTGGATGTGGTAAACCAGGAGATGTCAAGATTAAACATCAACATCTTAGGAATCATTGAACTAAAATGGACAGGGATGGGTGGATTTAATTCAAATAACCATTATATTTACTACTGTGGGCAAGAATCCCTTGGAAGAAATTAAGTAGTAGCCCCCACAGTCAACAAAAGAGTCCAAATTGCAGTACCTGGGTGCAATCTCAAAAATGATAGAATGATCTCGGTCTGTTTCTAAGGCAAGCCATTCACCATGTCAGTAATCCAAGTCTTTGCCCCAACCATTAGTGCCAGAGAAGCTGAAGTGGACTGGTTCTTGAAGACCTACAACACCTTCTAGAACTAACACCAAAAAAGATGTCCTTTTCATCACAGGGGACTCTAAAGCAAAAGTAGGAAGTCAGGAGATACCCAGAATAATAGGCGAGATTGGCCTTGGAATACAAAATAAAGCAGGGCAAAAGCTAACCGTTTTGTTAAGAGAACACACTGGTCATAGCAAACGCCCTTTTCCAACAACCCAAGAGACAAATGTATACATGGACATCACCAGATAATCAATATCAAAATTAATATATGTTCTTTGTAGCCAAATATGGAGAAGCTCTATACAGTCAGCAGAAACAAGATCTGGAGCCGACTATGACGCATATCATCAGCTCCTTATTGGCAAAATTCAGGCTTAAATTAAAGAAAGTAGAGAAAACCACTAGGCCATTTGGTATGACCTAAGTGAAATCCCTGAAGACTATACAGTGGAGTGACAAATATATTCAAGGGGTTAGATCTGGTAGACAGAGTGCCTAAAGACTTATGGACAGAGGTTCATAACAACATACAGGAGGTGGTGACCAAAACCATCCCCAAAAAAGACATGCAAGAAGGCAAAGTGGTTGTCTGAGAGGCTTTACAAATAGCTAAGGAAAGAAGAGAACTGAAAGGAAAAGAAGAAAGGGAAAGATACACCCAACTGAATGCAAAGTTCCAGAAAATAGTGAGGCAGTAAAAGAAAGCCTTCTTCAATGAACAATGCAAATAAAGAGGAAAACAACAGCATGGGAAAGATGAGAGATCTCTTCAAGGAAACTGGAGTTATCAAGGGAACATTTCACACAAAGATGGGAACGATACAGGACAGAAATGATAAGGACCTATCAGAAGTAGAAGATATTAAGAAGAGATGGCAAGAATACACAGAAGAGCTACACAAACAAGATCTGAAGGGCCCAAATAATCAGGATACTGTGATCACTCACCTAGAGCCAGATATCCTGGAGTGTTAAGTCAAGTGGGCCTTAGGAAAAAGCATTATTATGAAAAAAGCTAGTGGATGTGACAGAATTCCAGCTATTTCAAATCCTAAAAGATGATGCTGTTTAAGTGTTCTCAATATGTCACCAAATTTGGAAAACTCAGCAGTGGCCACAGGACTGGAAAAGATCAGTTTCCATTCCAATCTGAAAGAAAGACAGGGTTAAAGAATGTTCAAACTACTGTATGCTTTTGCTCATTTCACATGCTAACAAGATTATGCTCAAAATCCTTCTGGCTAATCATCAGCAGTATGTGAATTGAGAATTTCTTGCCTGGAAAATCCCATGGACAGAGGAGCCTGGTGGGCTGCAGTCCATGGGGTCGCTAAGAGTCAGACACTATCGAGCGACTTCACTTTCACTTTTCACTTTCATGCATTGGAGAAGGAAATGGCAACCCACTCCAGTGTTCTTGCCTGGAGAATCCCAGGGATGGGGGAGCCTTGTGGGCTGCCGTCTAGGGGGTCGCACAGAATCAGACATGACTGAAGCGATTTAGCAGCAGCAGCAGGTGTACAAGCTGTTTCAGAGAGACAGTGGAAACAGAGGTCAAATTTGAAGCATTCATTGAATCATAGAGAAAGCAAAGGAATTCCAGAAAAGCATCTACTTCAATGACGAAAGCCTTTGACTGTGTGGATCACAACAAATTGTGGAACATTCTAAAACAGATGGAAATACTAGACCATCTTACTTGACTCCTGGGAAACCTTATGTAATTCAAGAAGGAACAGAACCATACATGGAACAATGGACTGGTTCAAAATTGGGAAATGAGTATGTAAAGGCTGTATATCGTCACCCTGCTTACTTAACTTATATGGGGAGTGTATCATGTGAAATGCCAGGCTGGAGAAATCACAAGCTGGAATCAATCCAGGAGAAATATCAACAACCACTGATATGCAGATGATACCACTCTAAAGGCAGGAAAAAAAAAAAAAAAAGGAGGAACTAAATTCCTCTTGATGAGGGTAAAAGAGGAGAGTGAAGAAACTGGCTTCAAACTAAACATTAACAAAACTAAGATCATGGCATCCAGTCCCATCACTTCGTGGCAAATAGAAGGGCAACAACTGGAAGCAGTGACAAATTGTATTACCTTGGGGCTCCAAAATCACTGTGGATTGTGACTGCAGCCATGAAATTAAAACAACAACAACAACAACAACACTTGCTCCTTGGAAGGGAAGTGATGACAAACCTAGACAATGTATTAGAAAGCAGAGATGTCACTTTGTGGACACAGGTCCCTATAGTCAAGCTATGGTTTTTCCAGTAGTCATGTATAGATGTGAGAGTTGGACCATAAAGAAGGCTGAGTGAAGAATTGATGCTTTCCATTTGTATTGTTGGAGAAGACTCTTGAGAGTCCCTTGGACTGCAGGGAGATCAAACCAGTCCATCCTAAAGTATATCAACTCTGACTCTTCATTAGAAGGACTGATGCTGAAATGGAAGCTCCAATATTTTGACCACCTGATGCGAAGAGCTGATTTATTAGAAAAGACCTCAATACTGGAAGATTGAAATCATCAGAGAAGGTGGCATCAGAGTATGACATAGTTAGATGGGATCACCGACTCAATGGACATGAATTTGAGCAAATTCAGGGAAGAATGGAGGACAAGAGAAGCCTGGTGTGCACAGTCCATGAGGTCACAGAGAACTGGACATGGTTTAGTGACTGAACAACAGTAGTAATTCATAACCACACTAAAAATGGTGCTTAATTCTTTTTATTAATCTCATCTATCAGAGAGAAAATAAAATAGTGGAGCTACAAACCACAGTTACAATAGTAGCTTTTCTAATTGCTTGTCTATCTACTTTTACCGGAAATCTTTATTTCTTCTTAACATTTTGAGCTGTTATCCAGAGCCATTCACTCCAACCTGGAGGACTCCCTGCTGCAGGAGTATAGTTAGCACAGTTAGCACAGTTAGCATTGTTAGTTAGTGCTGCCAGTCAGTGTAGTCAGCAGATCATCATGATGCTGGGCCTCACAGCTGTTTCAGGGGACAAGGCTTCTATTGAGAACTGCAATTCTTTACATGATTGGTAAAGGTTGGTTTGCCAAAGTGGGCCCGGTATGTTCTGACTGGGACAGAGTTGGCCATAAAGGTCATTAGGAAGAGTCATCAGCACTCCTCCAGCCTCCAGGACTCTTCCAGGAAGTGAATAGTATGAAGGTGCCAAGGTCCAGCCTCAGCAGAGTCCAGGGATATCCTCAGGATGGACGACATCCCCGAATGAAGAAAGATAGAGAAAGAGATAAGGAAAGAATGTTGCAGATAAGAAAATAGAGGGGAGAAAGAGGCTGAAAGAGAGTAAGAAAGAGAAAAAAAGAAAGACATGGGGTGACCTAGCTTCAGTGAGTGAGGCCCGTTTACTTTATTTTCAGAGAGGGCTTTTATACCCTGAGTTGTACATACAGCAAGGTGAAAAATGCAGAGTCAACTCAACATTCCATCATTATTAACTTTTATTGATATCAGGTTCCTTCTTGCAAGAGTCTTATTTTTTGTACATTATCTTCTGGCCTGGAGGCCTGTTGATACTTTATGACCTCTTTTTGATAAAGTTTGGTCAGCCAGAACAATAGTTTTCCCTTAAAGTGTTTCTTCTTAAATTCCTAGCCTGCATCACCCTTAAAGTACAGAGTTACATTTTTATGGAGCAAAGATTCAGTGGGTTACAGCAAAGAAAGAACTTATTAACTCAAAGTCTAATGTGGCTAATGCTAAAACTGCTGCTTGTTATTTCTACATCCTGACTATATGCACTCCCAGGAACACAATGGGTAAGGGATGTGAGAACTTGGCAGCAAGCATTGGCTCAACAATGTTGCAAGAGTCTGGATAAACCTGCCAAGTAAGCTGGAATGCTAACAGGGGGTTTGAAACACTCCTTTCATGCCCAGGAGATTTATCAACTAGAGCCCTAAGTTAACTCTTTCCAGAGAAAGGTGGTTGGGGACAGCCCTCTGTTAATGTCAGAGGAGTTAGTGAAAGTCATGAAAAAACAGACAGATTCTGGTTTGGGGGTAGATGCTCGAGAAGGAGGGCCCCTCGAGGCCAATCTCGCCTTTGCCCATCAGGCCTCTTCCTCATGACCTTTGCCATGGGCAGGATTCTCCACGCTGGCTCCTGGCATGAAGGATCTAAACCATGGAAATATTGTCAAACTACTGGAGGTGACTGACACAGAGAACACCTTTTTCCTGGAGCTGGAGGGCCTCAGTGAGGTGGACGTGTAGCCATTTCAAGGACCATGGGACATAACAGAGGCTGATGCCCAAGGGCTGTTCCGGCAGCTGGTCTCTGCCCTCCAGCATGGCCACCAGAGGCACGTCCTGCACCAGGACCTGAAGCCAGGGAACCTCTTCTTTGACATCAAGTAATACAGAAAATTACAGACTTTGGCCTCAGCAATGAGTGTGATGAGAGTGGGAAGCTCAACACTTTCTATGGCAGCTGCACTTATGCTGCCTGAGAATTCTTGCTGGGACAGGGCTCTGACTGCCCTGTGGTGGATGTGTGGAGTCTGGGAGTAGTTCTCTACTCCATGGTGAATGGGACCCTGCCCTTTAGGGGATAGGACTTCTCAGAGCTGCGGCTGTGAATCCTTATAAGGCAATACCCCATTCCCCTGTGTCGGTCATCAGAGAAGGAATTTGCTAAAAACTACGGTCCTCAACCCCAGTGACAAAAGCACCTTAAATGACTGATGAGGCATCCATGGGTGAACCTGGGCCAGAAGGAGCTACTCAGGCCATTCTGTGTGCCACCCTGTGACAAGGACTGAGGGGTGACAGTGGTAAGGACTCTGGTGTCGAGGTGGGACCTGATCCATGACTCAGGGAACAGGCAGCAGGCACTGCACTGTGAGCTCAGGGGAACACAAGGTGGAGGGCTGCTCCATCACTGCGAGGCTCTCCCCTTCCACTGACCTCAGCAGCCATAACTTGAGCCTTCTCCAAGGCCTGAGGTGTCCACACTCATACCACGTGGCTCAAGCAGGGAGAAAAGGTACAACTGCAGGAGGCCCAGGAGTCAGGGCAGAAGACCAGGGAGCCTGCCGGTCTCCACCCAGCCTGGAGCAGAAGCCTGCCATCCCCAGTCCAGCGCCCCGTGTGGCCCTGAGGCCTTCCCTCCATCAGCAGCACCAGCAGCAGGACTGAAGTCCCAGAGGGAAGCACCTGCCCCTGGGTGTGTCCAACACCAGGAGCTCCTCCAATGCTGGCCAGCCTGAGAGTCTGACCCCAGACACTTTCCTCTGGCCACAGCCAGAAAGAGCAGGGTTAGCCTGAAAATATGCAGATGTATAATAGTCTGCCCAGCAAGAGGCGGCGTAACAAACGGAGCCCAGGTAAAGTCCATGGATGACCCAAGATGAAACGTCAGGATGCACTTCCTGGCAGTGGTCGGGGGGTCGAATCCTCTGACAAGACTCGAATCAGGAGGGTATCCCACACCACCATGCCCTTCAGAAGCATCGTATCCAAAACCCTGGCCAGGTCAGAAGATGGTCTGCAGTGGCCTGCATGACCAGAAGAGGGCCCGCCGGGCTGCAGGCCCACCCCTCAGCTCTCACCTGAAACCGCAGAGACTGGACTGCCTCTCCTGGGCGTGTCTCCCTACCCGACTCTTCTGTCCTCCACGTGAGAGGGGGAGGGGGAGAGTTCTTGTCAACTCATTGGTTCTTCCAATTCCTGTTGATAAACTTGACGCTCCACTTTTGCATCCTCCCTGCACAGAATTCAGGCTGTGTATTTTCCAGTCTAAGAAGCGTGCAGTCATGTGGTACTAGAAGTAAATCAGAATGACTAAATGCAAAGACAATTGAGAGAATTTGGATGATGACTCCCAACAGCAACAATTGCTGCGCTGCCGGGCCGAAATGCAGAAAGTGTGTATGACCTCCCTGCACTGACATTACCCAACATCTTCAGAAGGGCTGAGGGGAACTTTTGGTCCCTGGGGCCTGTGTTAATCATGACTGAGATGCCCATAAATAGGATAAAGTGAAAGTGAAGTCGCTCAGTTGTGTCCGACTCTTTGCTACCCCATGGACTGTAGCCTATCAGGCTCCTCCATCCATGGGATTTTCCAGGCAAGAGTGCTGGAGTGGATTGCCATTCCTTCTCCAGGGGATCTTCCCGACCCAGGGATCGAACACGGGTCTCCCACATTGCAGGCGGACGCTTTACCATCTGAGCCACCAGGGAAGCATAAATAGGATAAAGTCCCATGAAAGCCTGTGGGTGGTGTAGTCAGGTACTGGTGCCGCTGAGTTTCCTGACTCTCATAGAGAAGTCAGGATCTCCCCTTCCACATGGTGGGGGAGTTGTCCTGATGTGTGGGTGTGACCACAGGGACTGGACGGCAGGCTATCCGGCAGGAGGAAGCGGGAGTGTCAGGCGCACACAGGACAGAGGTCAGGAGCCAGGCTGGGGAGAAGGGGCTGGGCCGGCCCCCTTGCTTCCAGGACCATCCACACCGGTGCTCTGTGCTCTGTGTCTCCAAACTGAAACTTCCCCACCTCAGGGCTGGAAAGTAGTTGACTCTGATGATGGAACATTGTGCTCACAGGCTGTCTCCTCTTCTGTGAGGTGTGGGCTGGGGCTGGCTGGGGCACGGCTGCCTCCATCCCTTTATTTGTCCATCACCGTCCCACAGGGAGGGTGTGGGTTTTGTACTAAAGAGCAGGACACCCATGAGCAGCGCGGGACACAGTCACCTTCCTCTGGACAAGATGTCTTGGGCTGCCGCCCAGTGGGCTCTGCAGGAAGAGGGTGGGGAGAAAGCCTCAGTGTCAGTGATGGAGCCCCACCAGTGATTTGCCAGCAAATCTCATGAGAAGCACCCACTTTCCCATGATCTTCAACTGTTTCCTGAATTATTAATTCCTTAATGCAGTTTACCTAACGAACAATCTCATAAAATGTGAACTCAAGGTAGAGATGGGTCCGGTGGTGGGAGGAAGCCTTAGAGGTGGTGGGCTGAGGCATCCAAGGGCTCGCAGTACCTTGTCCACTCCCAGGTCACCAGAAACCCTCCTTTATCTGGACACTGGCTGCCCAGGACCACAGAGTTCCTGCCTCCTCTGCATCAAGGCTGCTTGTGTGACCAACCTCTCCCTCCAGGGGGATGGGAGTGATATGCACAAACTCTAGAATGTGTCCTGGGAGAGAGAAGCAGGCCCTTTCTGCTCCTCCCTCTGTCCTGATCTGGAAACGTCAGCTCTGAGCTTGGAGCTCTTGCTGCTCTGTGGACAAAGCAACTCCTCTGGATTGAAGGGCATCAGGGACAGGAGGCTCCGGACCAGCCCTGGACTGTCCGCTTCCTGACCCAATGTGAGGGGGGCCAGCTTCCTTTTGCCCCTCAGCCATGGGCCCTGAGTTACAGCTGCTGAGCCTTATCCTAAGCTGGACAGCAGGCTTGGAGGGGACCTTTCCTGTGGCTCCCGGGGTCAGGCTGCTCCCAGGACCACAGCTGTCTGATGTTTCCCCCCTCACATCCATGGGGGATAGCCCAGCTCAGCTCCAGCCCACTGTCCCCTCTAGAGGCTTCTCTGGAAATCTAATGACTAAAAGATTCAGGAGCGATACATTCCAGGGGCACCCCCGCCCCCCACCACTCTCTCCCAGAGACACAGCTTGTTTTGAAACAATGACATTTTCCCTGTTACCATCTGCAGATTCTAACCAAATAACTCGGGGAACAGGCCATCTCACGTGTGGTGCAGCTTGATTATTGCCGGACAGATGAGTTGAAACCAAGAACTTTCCTGCTAAGCTGACAACTGCAAAAGCTTAATTGGAAAAACCAGCCAAATTCCACTCAGTTTTAAGTCAGAGACTGGGATTCAGTCAAGCCTGGGCCCGAGCCCTCAGTGTGGGGAGATGGGTATAGGACCTTGCAGGAGTCTGGTCCTGAATACATGATTTTTATAGGCCCTCCACCTTGGTGGAGCCTGTGATTTTATGGGAAAAGGAATTCCAATACATATTAAGGTATCACCACTTGATGGTTTTGTAAGAAGGTGTATAGTTCACTTGTTCTTCATTTGTTTACTCTGTCTGCAAAGTGTCTTGTAGGCTGGTTTAAAATAGAGTGTTTAGTGGAAACTTTGAGGGTCAGTAAGGCTAACCAATCGAGAAACAACTGCCATTGAAATGAAAGTTTCCCCTCACAGTCCTGGAAGAGGGGCTTCCCCACGCAGGGAGCATGGGGAAAGCAGGAGGCAGAGGAGCTGGAGCTGTGGACAGAGGGAGCCTTCATCTGGGCTGAGCAACTTCATGGGCTCTGGGATGAGGGGACCCTGAGTGTCCTGGAACCTGACGCTGGGGAGCAGGGCAGGTAGATAGTGGCGCGGAGTATGAGCCCAGTTAAAGAGGAGGTTGGATTGTATTTGAATAGTGGGTCCTGGGGGAATCCCTTGGTGTGCAGGGGTTAGGACTGGGCATTTTCTCTGCCAGGGGCCTGGGTTCGATCTCTAGTCTGGTAACTAAGATCCTACAAGCCATAGGATGCAAGCCCCCCCCCCCCCCCCCGCCCCCCACCAAAAAAAAAAAACCAACACACAAAACAGTGAGCCCTGGAAGGATTCCTCTGTGTGGGGAGAGGGACTGACAGGTGGGGATGGGGGGCCAAGTTGAAGTGACTCAGAACAGGGGGCGTCTTGCAAAAGCAAAGCATCAAGTTGACAGAAGGTAGAAATGGTCCATACAAGGCTCAGTTGAAATATCACCTCCTCAGAGGAGCCTTCCCTGCCTGTACCGTCTACAGGGAGAACCTCCTCAGGGCTCACCAGCTTAATTTCTGCCTAGCATCGGGGCCCAAACCCCTGATCCTCACCAGCTGTGCCTCATTGCACCCAGTGCAAATATCCTCACAGGGACTACAGTTCCTGCATGATCTGGTCTCTCCATTTCTCCCCCACCACTGTCCCCACTCACCTCAGCCAAAGATGTAACTAACTGATACAGCCTTCAAATCTCAGTTGAAATTTCTCTGTCCTTAAGCAGTTCCCCTAGCAGACTCGGGTCTCTGCCTCTGCCCCACACCCTTCACCCGTGAAAGCAGCTCAGGCTCTATGACTTGTGGCACGGCTGACTTGTCTATATGTGGTCTGTGAGCACTTTCCAGCAGGCCTCTGCCTTCTCTTCTTTGTGCACCCTGAGCCTGCACACAGTGGGCCTTCAGAACCTCAGGGACCTCACCCCACCCCGTGGTTGGAAACCTGAGCTGTCAAAAGGCCTGTGGATTCAGTTTGGCCCAAGCACTGCTTCCAGACCCTGGGGGCTTCTACAGCCTGTATAGCGTGAAGAGCGAGGTCCCTTGTAAGCTGAGCTTCCCAGCTGTCAGATCTCATCTCTCAATTACCTTCCTGTGCTGTCAACTCATTGTCAGTTTGGTCTCTCCTGTGGCACCACGGGAGGCTACATAGTGGAGAGAGGAGGACTGGAGCTGAGTTTCAAGGGAGACATGGAAAGGACAGTGATGGATGCATCCTGTTCAAACTGAGTGAAGTTCTCTGTATATTCTGGAAAAGTCCTTTGGTGTGCAAGAGGGGAATACAGCCCTGAAGACCCCAAAGCAGAAGTCCCCAGGTGGGGGGAGTGGCAAAAGCTCTTGGCCTCCCCTGTAACAGCTCCAGATGAGAGCCAGTGAACCAGAGACTGCCTGTGTGGTCACATGAACATGATTCTGTGGTTGTCATGCAAAGCAAGACTAAGGGGTACAGAGCTTGAAGGAGTCAGGAAGGGGGGTGGTTGTGGTGAAGTAAGGTCCCGCTACCTTCAGCGTGAATTGCTTTTGTGAGTGACAAAGCAGCCACATGGCAGTTTCCAATCCTTAGGCCCCCCACAGCAGCCAGTGCAGGGCTGGGTGCCTTAGTGCCTTCACGTGGACAAGCCCTAACCATGTGGCTTCCCAGAGTTTAAGGAGCAGGGGGTTCTGTTGGCTGCACACCTCCTTGCTGTGGTCTGGCTACCTCCCTTCTCTGAGCCGCCATCTTGTCCTCTAACTGGGGACAGGTGTTGCTACCTTAACAGGACTAACCCTGTGAGAGCTAATTAGGGGAATCCTAGAGTTAACAGCTGGCCTCAACAAATACTGCTTGAGTTCATTCAGATCTCCAGATTAAACTAAAGTCTTGCAATGTTATCTGGAATTTCTTCCCTGAAACTAGACAAAACCCACATTGTTTCAGTTCTCGGGACTCCACTTAGCCAGCTGAAAGGAAGAGTCACAATTTTTTTGAAAGCGGTTATAGAAAACCCAGAGTGGCTTAAATAAGCAAGTCAACAAGCAGGAGAAAATGACTTAAATAACTAAGAGATCCACAGGCAGACAGTTTCTGACAGGACTGTACCTGGATCTCAAGGACCTCAGCAGAAATTCTCTCCCCCCAACTTCTCAATTCTGCCTACTGCTGTCATTCTCCTGCAGGGGTCTCTGAGTTTATGGGAGCAAGACGGCCACCAACTGCTGCAGGCTACCTCCCATCCCCTCCAACTACCACAGGCTGAACTCACGTCCCCACCAACTGCCACAGGCTGACCTCATAGCCCCACCAACTGCCACAGGCTGACCTTTGCCCTGCTCCAAAGAGAAATAAAGCTCCTCTTCCCCGGTATTCCAGCGGGACGTCTGCCCTGAGTCCTGATTGGTCATTCGCCCAGCTCAGAGCCAATCACAATGGCCAGGGAGGGCTGAAACATGCTAATAGGCCAGGTTGAGGTCAAATGACCATCCTTTTCCTGGAAACCTGTGCCCTGTTCACTCTGCTTCCAGAGAGAGACAGTGTGATGCCCCACAAGCAGGAGTTAGGGCGCAGCTGCTGCACCCTCTGTGCTCAGTTTCCTGGGATGTGCCTGCTCACATCCTCTTCCCACATGTCCCTGGTTTACTAGATAATTTGTAACACATCGTTTCCCTTTCCAAACCCTATTTCACTCACCCATACCAAAAAGGAGAGCCCTCATGTTTGAAGACAGGATTGGGGATCTCCTCCCAGCCTCAAGGCTTGCTTTCAGTGTCTGATTACAGCCATTTATTCAGTCAACAAACACCGACTGAGCACCACAATGTGCTGCTATGGGTTTCAGGAATGTCAGTTGTTCTGAGTAGTGGTCATTGCCCAGGGGCCTCCCAAAGGGAGTGAATTTTTTTGAGGAATCATCTCAGATACTGTATCACTGAAAAACTGAGTCAGTTTGCTATGCTTGTGCAACTAACACAACTTGGCAAGTCAACTATACTATTAAGAAAAAAAGATATTCCCTCATGAAAAATTGTCCTTAGGGTTGTAAGTTTTCCCTTTCAAATATAAGTTCTTAATGTGTCTAATTGCTTTTGGTGGTGTTTCCTGACGTAGGTATCCAGCTTTGTTTTCCAATTGGATGCCAAATTGTCCCAACACTATTTACTTAATGGGCCTTCTTTCTCCATTTACATATTAAGAAAGCTTTTTCAAAATCCTAAGTATTAAGGACCTCAGGTCTTTGGTAATTTGTAGAGCCCCACGGTCATGCTCTGGTCTGTGCCTTCTCCTCTCCTTTCACCATTGCAATTTCTACTATTCACAAGTGCCCCAGAAAGCCCCATGTAGTGACCTGTGGATGTCTTTGTGAGGACAGGGGGTGTGAGCATGGAGGAGGGGCTGAGTCCTTAATGACCATGTGACCATGCTGTGTGATCCCAACAGGGGATCTGGCTTCCTAAGGCAGGGTCTGTGTGTCTTCTTGGTGTTGTGATATGCACATTAGGGCTGATAGATTGGGACCTGCGGCTCTGGGGCTGGGAGTGAAGAGACTAGACTCCACAGGCTGCTTTTCCATTCGTTTGCCTCCTATTGTTGTTCAGTTGCTAAGTCATGTCTGACTCTTTGCCACCTCATGAACTGCATCATGCCAGCCTTCTGTGTCCTTCACTATCTCCCTGAGTGTCCTCAGACTCATGTCCTTTTTGTCAGTGAAGCCATCCAACCATCTCATCCTCTGTCTCCCCCTTCTCCTCTCGCCCTCAATTTTTCCCAGCCTGAATCTTTCCAGTGAGTCAGGTCTTTGCATCAGGTGGCCACAGTTTTGGAGCTTCAGCTTCAGCATCAGCCCTTCCAATTAATATTCAGGGTTGATTCCCTTTAGGATTGACTGGTTTGATCTCCTTGCTCTCCAAGGGACTCTCAAGAGTCTTCTATAGCACCACAAAGTGCTTGCCTTCTGTGTTCTTATGGGCTCTGCCTACCTGGTGTAGAGACACTTCTGACACCTTTCACCTGAAGGATGGAGAAGTGCTTGCTTTTTGTGCTTTCATCCCCTGCCCTATCCTTCCTTGTGTCATGCTGACAGTAAGATACCTGTTGTTATGTTCTATGTTTTTAATCACAGTTAAAAAAATGTAGGATTGATACATGCTACCACATGGATAGACAGTGACAGCTGACAATGTCTTCAGTGAAAGAAGCCACCTAGGAAAGGCCACCCAGATCACATGCTCATCCTATGCTTTAAATCTATCAAGGATTTGAATATGAGGGTAAGTCTCAATCATGGTTCCAGAAAAAAAAAAAAAAAGAAAGAAAGAAAACTAAATCAGAATGAAAAAAGACAATTCCATAGAGTTGAGGCAGCTGGTAAAAGTTGAAGTGGGCCTGTGGTTGGATTATTATAAGATCGTCTCATGATGCTCATTTGGGGGATATATGCTGGGTTGCTTGGAGAGTGTCCTTGTTTGAGGTAAAACACATTGGAGTATTTTGTATGAAGGGGCAAATGTGAGTACTTTGAGTCTTGCTGTTGAAAATTTTTTGTAAGTTTGAAATGACTGAAAAATAAATTACTTCTCAAAACAACCATGTGAACAGAAGGACAGAAAAGTCAAGACGACATCAAACACGGCTAAAGAGGCCAGGCCCCACCCAGATCCTGCTCACCCCAAGTGGCTAATCAAAGCCCACAGGTTTCCACATCAAGCTCTTCCTCTGCTGGGTCCTCTGAAGACAGTGCCCCTCCAGACAGCCAGCTAGGCACAGGAAGCCTCTCGCCACTGTTTCTTCACCTCTTCTTCCCATGGTCTCCTGATGACACTGAGTTCCTGAGGGAACTGAATTCCTCTCAGTGTGGATGCAGCCCAGTCCTGTCCCAAAGCCAAACCCTGGTTGGGTCCTGAGGAGGCCTAGAGCCAAGTCTGGTGACAAAATAGGGAGGCCCTGCGCTGGTAAGACAGGCGGGATTGTCGCCCTCTGCTGGTCAACTGGGAAATGCAGGCCGCAGACACTCCCAAATCAGGGGAGGCCTAGTTTCTTGCTGGTGATCCTACTGAATCCACTGCATGTTGGAAATTCAAACGGATGCAGGCAGATATCCCAGGACTTCCGGAAAAACAGTTATAAAATAATTATAAAACATACACAATGAAATGCAAGTAGACACAAATTGACAACTTTAAAAAAGCCATTCACCTTGACCACAGACAAATTTAAAATAGTAAACTATAAATGATACAGAAGAAAACCTACATGACCATAGGTTTCATTGCATAGATCATCAGCTTTGACACTCCAGACACAGCATACACACAAAAGGAAAAAAAGGTAACAGACAGCCAAATACTGGAGAAAAAATGTTTACCAAACACTTCTGATAAAGAATTTGTATTCCCATTACATAAAGAAGATATGTATGTGTGTGTTTGTATACATACACAAAGCACACATGTATAAGGCAAATGCCTGCATGAAAAGTAGGTAAAGATTGTAACAGACACTGACCTGAGAAGAAGTACAGATAGTAAAAAGTGAAAAAAAAAATGATTAATATCATATCCCATTAGGTGATTATAGATTGAAACAACAAGAGAGCACTACATACCTATTAGAAAAGCTAATCTCCTCCCAAAATGACAATACTGATCATGGGACAATAAGGAACAATAGCCAATAGCAACTCTCCTTCACTGCTGATGGAATGCTTCAACAGCCTCTTGAGATACAGTTTGGGACATTTTTCGAGCCAAACAAGTCTCACACCTTAAGATCAACCCATCATGCATCCAGTTTTGAGATAATGGCATTGAAAAACTATCCAAACAGAAACAAGGACCCTATTCTGCACTGAACCTCTACTCATAATGTCTAAACCTTAAAAGAACCAGAGTGTCTTTGGCAGATGAATGCGTATGCAACTCGGGGTACAACCATGTGAAGGGGAGCAGGATACAGCACAGCAAAACATGCAATTTCAGGAAACATCAAAGAGCTAAGACAGGGTTTTCCTGGTGGCTCACTGGTAAGGAATCTGCCTGCCCAAACTGGAGACATGGGTTTGATTCCTAGTTTGGGATGATCCCACATGTTGGGGAGCAACTAAGCCCATACATCACAACTATTAAGCCTGGTTGTCACAACTACTTAGCCCATGTGCCACAACTGCTAAAGCCCACAGGTTCTAGAACCTGTGCTGTGCAACAAGAGATGCCAGTGCAGTGAGAAGCCCATGCACCACAACTAGAGAGTAGAGCCCATTTCCCACAACTAGAGAAAAGCCCAATCAGCAAGAAAGACCCAGCACAGCCAAAACAAAAAAGCTAAGACAATTTTTGAAGAGGAAGTAAAAGTTGGAGGTGCTCACTTCCAACAACATTTAGAATTAGACGTGGAACAACAGACTGGTTCCAAATTGGGGAAGAGTACGTTAAGGCTATATATGTCCCCTTGCTTATTTAACTTATATGCGTGCAGAATGCTGGACTGGATGATGCACACGCTGGAATCAAGACTTCAGGGAGAAATATCAATAACCTCAGTTATGCAGATGATATCACCTTTATGCCAGACAGGGAAGAGGAACTAAGGAGCCTCTTGATAAAAGTGAATGAGGAGTGTGAAAAAGCTGGCTTAAAACCAAAATTCAAAATTTAACAAAATTTAAAATTCAATAAAATAAAGATCATGGCATCTGGTCCCATCACTTCATGACAAACAGTTGGGGAAACAATGGAAACAGTGATGGACTTTGTTTTCTTGGGCTCCAAAATTGCTGCAGATGGTGATTGCAGCCATGAAATTAAAAGCCACTTGCTTCTTGGAATAAAAGCTATGACCAAACTAGAAAGCAAATTAAAAAGCAGAAACATTACCTACCAAGGTCCGTCTAGTCAAAGCTATGGTTTTTTCAGTAGTCATGTATAGATATGAGAGTTGGATCACAAAGAAAGCTGAGCACTGAAGAACTGATGCTTTTGAACTGAGGTGTTGGAGAATCTCTTGGGGATCCCTTGGACAGCAATCAAACCAGTCAATCCTAAAGGAAGTCAGACCTGATATATTCACTGGAGGGACTGAGGCTAAAGCTGGAGCTCCAATACTTTGGCCACCTGATGCAAAGAACTGACTCATTGGTAAAGACCTTGATGCTGGCAAAGATTCAAGGTGGGAGGAGAAGGGGACGACAGAGGATGAGATGGTTGGATGGCATCACTGACTCGAGGGACATGAGTTTGAGCAAGTTCAGGAAGTTGGTGATGGACAGGGAACCCTCACGTGCTGCAGTCCATGGGGTTGCAAAGTCAGACACAACTGAGCAACCGAACTGATCTGAACTGAAAGACCTGCACACTGAACACTTTCAGACATTGATGAAGAAAATGAAGATGACACCAATAAATGGAAAAATATCCCATGCTCATAGAATGGACGAATCTGTATTGTTAAAATGTCCATTCTTCCTCAAGCAATGTCCACTGTGAATGCAATCTCTGCCTAATTTACAACGGTATTTTTCACAGAAATAGAGCAAAGCTCCTAATAATCATGTAGAAACATAAAGGGCCCCAAATAGTCAATGAAATCCTCAGAAAGGTGAACAGGCTGGAGGCATCTCACGTTCTGACTTCAGCAATATCAGAAGCTACAGTCACCAAAACAGGGTAGGACTGGCAGTGAGGCAGGTGCACAGACCAGAGGAACAGGATGGGGGCCCGAAAACTCAGCCCACAAGGAGGTGGTCCATTCATTTATGACAGAGGAGCCAAGGGGGCATGGGAGGAAGGACAGTCTCACAATAAACAAGACTGGGGAACCTGGACACCACATACCCCATGCTTTGTACACTGCACACAAAGCCGACTAAAAACACAATTTTCCATATCAGGCCCTTCCTGCATCCTCTGAAGACAGTACTCCCTCACACCCAGCAGTCAGTGGCTCACAGAAAGCTACCCACCACTTTTCTGCATTTCTTAATTTTCCTCAATTTTTTCCCCTGGCATCGCCTGTGCCCTCAGGAAATGCAGCTCTTGTCAATGTGAATACAGCCCCGCTTTGTCTGGAAGCCAAAGCCCTACTTGGTCTTAAAGAACTAGAGTCCTTTTAGAGTGGACACAGCCTCGTGTTGTCCTGAAGCAAAACTCCAGTGAATCCTAAGGAGAAATAGTCCTGTCAACAGCGACGCTGACCCACAGTTTCCCAGCCCAAGCCTGGGTGGTTCCTGAGGAGGCACAGCTGGTTTCAGTCACCTGAGGAGCCAAGTCAAAGGGTGGAATGCACATGTGCCAGTGGGTCAGAGAGGTGGGCTGAGCCCCTCATGATCAGTGTGGGAACTTCAGGCCCTGCCTACTTCATAGCCCACTAAACAGTGCTCCCTGCTCTCAGAACTGCTCAATCCATTCAACTTGGGACAGTCACACTGAAATGGAGATGTGTTTGCATGCCTGCTTAGTTCGCAAGTTGTGTCGACTCTGCAACCCCATGGCCTGTAGCCCACCAGGCTCCTCTGTCCATGGGCTTTCACAGGCAAGAATACTGTAATGGATCACCATTTCCACCTCCAGGGAATCTTCCTGACCCAGGGATCAAACCCATGACTCTCTCATTGACCCGGGGGGTCTTGACCATTTCACCATGTAGGAAGCCCTGAAATGGAGACAATGTCCCATAACTCTTCTAAAAATAGTTAAGTAGCAATTAATTTGAAACCATTTTGTGTGAAATCAATGCAGTTGCAAAGATTACAACTTGCATCAAATTCACTCAAAGTTATTCACAGACACATTTTTAAATGCAAAATGATTAAAAATTATAGGAGAAAACATAGAAGCAAATCAACGTGAGCTATGGCTTGGTCATATAGATCATGAACTTTGATGTTTAAGACACAATGTAAAAAAGGCACTCCACATAGAAAAACAAGGGATACTGTGGACTTCATTATAAAGTTGAAGATTTCAACTCTGTGAAAGACCTTTTTCAGAAAGTGAGACGACAAATCACCAACTGGGAGGAAAACAGTTGCAAAAACAACCTGGTAAGTTCAGTTCAGTTGAGTTGCTCAGTCATGTCCAACTCTTTGTGACCCTGTGAACTGCTGTACTCCTAGCCTCCCTGTCCATCACCAGCTTCCCGAATTTGCACAAACTCACGTCCATCGAATCGATGATGCCCTCCAACCATCTCATCTCTGTCATCCCCTTCTCCTCCCGCCTTCAATCTTTCAAATGAGTCAGCTCTTCATATCATGTGGCCAAAGTATTGGAGTTTCAGCTTTAATATCAGTCCTTCCAATGAATATTCAGGATTGATTTCTTTTAGGATGGACTGATTGGATCTCCTTGCAGTCCAAGGGACTCTCAAGAGTCTTCTCCAACACCACAGTTCAAAAGCATTAATTTTTTGCCACTCAGCTTTCTTTATAGTCCAGCTCTCACATCCATACATAACTACTGGAAAAACCATATCCTTGACTAGATGGACCTTTGTTGGTAAAGTAATGTCTCTGCTTTTTAATATGCTGTCTAGGTGGGTTATAACTTTTCTTCCAAGGAGTAAGCATCTTTTAATTTCATGGCTGCAGTCACCATCTGCAGTGATTTTGGGGCCCCCCAAAATAAAGTCTGTCACTGTTTCCATTGCTTCCCCATGGGACCAGATGCCATGATCTTAGTTTTCTGAATGTTGAGTTTTAAACTAGCTTTTTCACTCTCCTCTTTCACTTTGATCAAGAGGCTGTTTAGTTCCTCTTCACTTTCTGCCTTAAGAGTGATGTCACCTGTGTATCTGAGGTTATTGATATTTCTTGACCCCAGCTTGTGCTTCATCCACTCCGGCATTTTACATGATATATTCTGCATATAAGTTAAATGAACAGGGTGACATATTGACGTACTCCTTTCCCAATTTGGAACCACTCTGTTGTTCCATGTCCAGTTCTAACTGTTGTGCTTCTTGACCTGCATACAGATTTCTCAGGAGGCAGGTAAGGTGGTCTGGTATTCCCATCTTTTGAAACATTTTCCACAGTCTGTTGTGATCTACACAGTCAAAGGCTTTGGTGTAATCAATAAAGCCAAAGTAAATGTTTTTTTCTGGAATTCTGTTGCTGTTTTTTTGATACAGTGGATGTTGACAATTTGATCTCTGGTTCCTCTATCTTTTCTAAATCCAGGTTGAACATCTGGAAGTTCATGGTTCATGTATTGTTGAAGCCTGGTGTGGATAATTTTGAGCATTACTTTGCCAGAGTGTGAGATGAGTACAATTGTGTGGTAAAGGATTTTAACCTGTTAAAGGATTTACCTAAAAGTATAAAAGGAACTCTAACACAAATAACTCCATTAAACACAGGTGTAGATCTACCAAAACCAGACTGTACATGATATGATACTCTATATAGAACATACTGAAGATAACCCCCTAAGACAAATAGACCTCATCGAGAAAATCAGTTAAGGGAGGGCGGTCCTAAGATGGTGGAGGAATAGGACGGGGAGATCACTTTCTCCCCCATAAATTCATCAAAAGAACATTTAAACGCTGAGTAACTTCCACAAAACAACTTCTGAATGCCAGAAAAGGACATCAGGCACCCAGAAAAGCAGCCCATTGTCTTCAAAAGGAGTGCTGTATAGAAGAAGTCTGGAGACTACTGTAAAAATAAGATTGAAAACCAGAAGCAGGAGGCTTAAGCCCAAATCTGGAGAACACCAGAAAACTGACTCCAGGGAACATTAATCGACAGGAGCTCATCAAACACCTCCATACCTACACTGAAACCAAGCACCACCCAAGGGCCAGCAAGTTCCAGACCAAGACATACCACGCAAATTCTCCAGCAATACAGGAACACAGCCTTGAGCTTCAATAGCAGGCTGCCCAAAGTTACTCCAAATTCAGTGACATCTCATAACACATTACTGGACACTTCATTGCACTCCAGAGAGAAGAAATCCAGCTCCACCCACCAGAACTCCGACACAAGTTTCCCTAACCAAGAAACCTTGACAAGCCACCCGTACAAACCAACCGACAGCAAGGAAACTCCACAATAAAGAGAACTCCACAAACTGCCAGAATACAGAAAGGACACCCCCAAATTCAGCAATATAAACAAGATGAAGAGACAGAGGAATAACCAACAGGTAAAGGAACAAGATAAATGCCCACCAAACCAAACAAAAGAGGAAGTGATAGGGAATCTACCTGATAAAGAATTCCAAATAATGATAGTGAAAATGATCAAAATGGAATCACAGATAAACAGCCTGGAGACAAGGATTGAGAAGATGCAAGAAAGGTCTAACAAGGACCTAGAAGAAATAAAAAAGAGTCAATATATAATGAATAATGCAATAAATGAGATCAAAACCACTCTGGAGGCAACAAATAGTAGAATAATGGAGGCAGAAGATAGGATTAGTGAAGTAGAAGATAGAATGGTAGAAATAAATGAGTCAGAGAGGAAAAAAGAAAAATGAATTAAAAGAAATGAGGACAATCTCAGAGACCTCCAGGACAATATTAAATGCCCCAACTTTCGAATCATAGGAGTCCCAGAAGAAGACAAAAAGAAAGGCCATGAGAAAATACTTGAGGAGATAATAGTTGAAAACTTCCCTAAAATGGGGAAGGAAATAATCACCCAAGTCCAAGAAACCCAGAGAGTCCCAAACAGGATAAACCCAAGGCGAAACACCCCAAGACATATATTAATCAAATGAACAAAGGTCAAACACAAAGAACAAATATTAAAAGCAGCAAGGGAAAAACAACAAATAACACACAAGGGGATTCCCATAAGGATAACAGCTGATCTTTCAATAGAAATTCTTCAGGCCAGGAGGGAATGGTGAGACATACTTAAAGTGATGAAAGGAAATATCCTACAGTACCAGATTACTGTACCCAGCAAGGATCTCATTCAAATATGAAGGAGAAATCAAAAGCTTTACAGACAAGCAAAAGCTGAGAGAATTCAGCACCAACAAACCAGCTCTCCAACAAATGCTAAAGGATCTTCTCTAGACAGGAAACACAAAAAGGGTGTATAAACTTGAACCCAAAAAAATAAAGTAAATGGCAATGGGATCATACTTATCAATAATTACCTTAAATGTAAATGGGTTGAATGCCCCAGCCAAAAGGCAAAGGCTGGCTGAATGGATACAAAAACAAGACCCTTATATATGTTGTCTATAAGAGACCCACCTCAAAACAGGGGACACATACAGACTGAAAGTGAAGGGCTGGAAAAAGTTATTCCATGCAAATAGAGACCAAAAGAAAGCAGGAGTAGCAATACTCATATCTGATAAGATAGACTTTAAAACAAAGGCTGTGAAAAGAGACAAAGAAGGACACTACATAATGATCAAAGGGTCAATCCAAGAAGAAGATATAACAATTATAAATATATATGCACCCAACATAGGAGCACTGCAATATGTAAGAAAAATGCTAACAAGTATGAAAGGGGAAATTAACAATAACACAATAATAGTGGGAGACTTAAATACCCCACTCACACCTATGGATAGATCAACTAAACAGACAATTAGCAAGGAAACAGAAACTTTAAATGATACAATGCACCAGTTAGACCTAGTTGATATCTATAGGACATTTCACCCCAAGACAATGAATTTCACCTTTTTCTCAAGTACACACGGAACATTCTCCAGGATAGATCACATCCTGGGCCATAAACCTAGCCTTGGTAAATTCAAAAAAATTAAAATCAGTCTAAGCATCTTTTCTGACCACAATGCAGTAAGATTAGATCTCAATTACAGGAAAAAAACAACTATTAAAAATTCCAACATATGAAGGCTGAACAACACGCTGCTGAATAACCAACAAATCACAGAAGAAATAAAAACAAATCAAAATATGCATAGAAATGAATGGAAATGAAAACACAACAACTCAAAACCTGTGGAACACTGTAAAAGAAGTGCTATGGGGAAAGTTCATAGCAATACAGGCATACCTCAAGAAACAAGAAAAAAATCAAATAAATAACCTAACTCTGCACCTAAAGCAACTAGAAAAGGAAGAAATGAAGAACCCTAGAGTTAGTAGAAGGAAAGAAATCTTAAATATAAGGGCAGAAATAAATGCAAAAGAAACAAAAGAGACCATAGCAAAAATCAACAAAGCCAAAAGCTGGTTCTTTGAAAGGATAAATAAAATTGACAAACCATTAGCCAGACTCATCAAGAAACAAAGGGAGAAAAATCAAATCAATAAAATTAGAAATGAAAATGGAGAGATCACAACAGACAACACAGAAATACAAAGGATCATAAGAGACTATTATCAGCAATTATATGCTAATAAAATGGACAACTTGGAAGAAATGGATAAATTCTTAGAAAAGTACAACTTTCCAAAACTGAACCAGGAAGAAATAGAAAATCTTAACAGACCCATCACAAGCACGGAAATTGAAACTGTAATCAGAAAGCTTCCAGCAAACAAAAGCCCAGGTCTAGACGGCTTCACAGCTGAATTCTACCAAAAATTTAGAGAAGAGCTAACACCTATCCTACTCAAACTCTTCCAGAAAATTGCAGAGAAAGGTAAACTTCCAAACTCATTCTATGAGGCCACCATCACCCTAATACCAAAACCTGACAAAGATGCCACAAAAAAAGAAAACTACAGGCCAATATCACTGATGAACATAAATGCAAAAATACTCAACAAAATTCTAGCAATCAGAATCCAACAGCACAGTAAAAAGATCATACATCATGACCAAGTGGGCTTTATCCCAGGGATGCAAGGATTCTTCAATATCTGCAAATCAATCAATGCAATACACCACATTAACAAATTGAAAAATAAAAGCCGTATGATTATCTCAGTAGATGCAGAGAAAGCCTTTGGCAAAATTCAACATTCATATATGATTAAAAAAAAAAAAAACCCTTCAGAAAGCAGGCATAGAAGGAACATACCTCAACATAATAAAAGCTATATATGACAAACCCACAGCAAATGTTATCCTCAATGGTGAAAAATTGAAAGCATTTCCCCTAAAGTCAGGAACAAGACAAGGGTGCCCACTTTCACCGCTACTGTTCAACATAGTTCTGGAAGTTTTGGCCACAGCAATCAGAGCAGAAAAAGAAATAAAAGGAATCCAAATTGGAAAAGAAGAAGTAAAATTCTCACTGTTTGCAGATGACATGATCCTCTACATAGAAAACCCTAAAGACTCCACCAGAAAATTACTAGAGCTCATCAATGAATATAGTAAAGTTGCAGGATATAAAATCAACACACAGAAATCCCTTGCATTCCTATACACTAATAATGAGAAAATAGAAAGAGAAATTAAGGAAACAATTCCATTCACCATTGCAATAAAAAGAATAAAATACTTAGGAATATATCTACCTAAAGAAACTAAAGACCTATATATAGAAAACTATAAAATACTGGTGAAAGAAATTAAAGAGGACACTAACAGATGGAGAAATATACCATGTTCATGGACTGGAAGAATCAATACAGTGAAAATGAGTATACTACCCAAAGCAAACTATAGATTCAATGCAATCCCTATCAAGCTACCAACGGTATTTTTCACAGAGCTAGGACAAATAATTTCACAATTTGTATGAAAATACAAACAACCTTGAATAGCCAAAGCAATTTTGAGAAAGAAGAACAGAACTGGAGGAATCAACCTGCCTGACTTCAGGCTCTACCACAAAGCCACAGTCATCAAGACAGTATGGTACTGGCATAAAGACAGAAATATAGGTCAATGGAACAAAATAGAAAGCCCAGGGATAAATCCACACACCTATGGACACCTTATCTTTTACAAAGGAGGCAAGAATATACAATGGAGAAAAGATAATCTCTTTAACAAGTGGTGCTGGGAAAACTGGTCAACCACTTGTAAAAGAATCAAACTAGATCACTTTCTAACACCATACACAAAAATAAACTCAAAATGGATTAAAGATCTAAATGTAAGACCAGAAACTATAAAACTTCTAGAGGAAAACAGGCAAAACACTGTCCGACATAAATCACAGCAGGATCCTCTATGACCCACCTCCCAGAATATTGGAAATAAAAGCAAAAATAAACAAATGGGGCCTAATTAAACTTAAAAGCTTTTGCACAACAAAGGAAACTATAAGCAAGGTGAAAAGACAGCCTTCTGATTGGGAGAAAATAATACCAAATGAAGCAACTGACAAACAACTAATCTCAAAAAATATACAAGCAACTCCTGCAGCTCAATTCCAGAAAAATAAATGACCCAATCAAAAAATGGGCCAAAGAACTACACAGTCATTTCTCCAAAGAAGATAAACGGATGGCTAACAAACACATGAAAAGATGCGCAACATCACTCATTATCAGAGAAATGCAAATCAAACCCACAATGAGGTAACATTTCATGCCAGTCAGAATGGCTGCGATCCAAAAGTCTACAAGCAATAAATGCTGGAGAGGGTGTGGAGAAAAGGGAAGCCTCTTACACTGTTGGTGGGAATGCAAACTAGTACAGCCACTACGGAGAACAGTGGAGATTCCTTAAAAATCTGGAAACAGAACTGCCATACAACCCAGCAATCCCACTGCTGGGCATACACACCGAGAAAACCAGAATTGAAAGAGACACGTGTACCCCAATGTTCATTGCAGTACTGTTTATAATAGCCAGGACATGGAAGCAACCTAGATGTCTATCAGCAGATGAATGGATAAGAAAGCTGTGGTACATATACACAATGGAGTATTACTCAGCCATTAAAAAGAATACATTTGAATCAGTTCTAATGAGGTGGATGAAACTGGAGCCTATTATACAGGGTGAAGTAAGCCAGAAAGAAAAACACCAATACAGTATACTTACGCATATATATGGAATTTAGAAAGATGGTAACGATAACCCTGTATGTGAGACAGCAAAAGAGACACAGATGTACAGAGCAGTCTTTTGACTCTGTGGGAGAGGGAGAGGGTGGGATGATTTGGGAGAATGGCATTGAAACATGTATAATATCATATAAGAAATGAATCTCCAGTCCAGGTTCGATGCAGGATACAGGATGCTTGGGGCTGGTGCACTGGGATGACCCAGAGGGACGGTACAGGGAGGGAGGTGGGACAGGGATTCAGGAAGGGGAACACGTGTACACCCGTGGGGGATTCATGTTGATGTATGGCAAAACTAATACAATATTTTAAAGTAATTAGCCTCCAGTTAAAATAAATAAATTTAAATTAAAAAATAAATAAAATCAAACTATTACTCAAAAAAAAAAAAAAGAAAGAAAGAAAAAGAAAATCAGTTACATTTCAGGATACAAATTAATCTACCAAAATCGGCTGCATTTCTGTATACTCAAAACAGATTATCAGGATGAGATTTCAGAAGATAACCCTATCAACAATGACATTTCCAAAAATTAAAGATCTAGTGAAAAGCGAAAGTATTAGTCACTCAGTTTTGACTCTTTGTGACCCATAGACTATAGCCTGCCAGGCTCCTCTGCCCATGGAATTCTCCAGGCAATTGGAGTGAGGTGCCATTCCCTTCTCCAAGGGAGCTTCCTGAACCAGGGATCGAACCTGAGCTCTCTGAATTGCATGCAGCATCTTTACTGTCTGAGCCACCGAGGAAGCCCAGAAGATCTGGGGATATATTTAAAATCAGGAAGTAATTATTGTATACTCCCCAAACTAGAAGACACTGATGAATGAAATTAAAAATAGTGTGAGTGAATGGAAATATATATGACATGCTCACTGATTCGAACAATTCACATTGTGAAAATGATTTCACAGCCCAAGGCAATCTAGAGATATGAGACCATTCCTGTTAAAAAACCAATGGGATTCTTTGGAGGACAAAGCATATAACATATATGGGAAAAAAAAAAAAAGCCCAAAGAGTGAATATGATTAAAGGAAAGAAGGAAAACCTGGGACATATCATGCTCCCTGACTCCAAACTATACTAGAAATCTAGAATCATCAAAATAATATGATATTGGCATGAAAGAAATACACATAGATCCATGGAACAGAACTGAGAGTCCAGAACTAAACCTGTGCTTCTATGGTCAACTCATCCAAGACAAAGGAGATGAGAAGAACAATGGGGAAAGGAAAACCTCTTCAGGAAATTGTGTTGGGAACACTGGACAGCTACATGCACAAGAATCATACTGGAAAACTTTCTCACACCATTTCCAAAAATAACTTCAAAATGAATTCAGTACTTCAACCTAACACCTGAAGCCATCAAACTCATAGAAGAAAACATAGGCATTATGCTTTCAGACATCAGTCTTAGCAATATGTTTTATCTCTATCCTCTCAAGCAAGGGAAACAAAAACAAAATAAACCAATGAGACTTCATCTAACCAAAAACTTTTCACTGCAAAGGATACCATCTACGAAAGAAGAGTTTCTGAGAAAATACTTCTAAACCATTTTTCTGATCGACTGTGAGAAAATATTTCCAAAATATTGTGGTAAAATATTTCCAAGCCATATATCTGAAAAGGGGTTTATATCCAAAGTGGACCAAGAGCCACACTACTCACTCTCCAAAAGACAAAAACCAAGTAAATACTTGGCATAAGACCAAACATTTTCCCAAAGCATATATCCTGAAGGCCAACAAGATACATGGAAAGATGGTCAGCATCACTTATCTTCAGGGAAATGCACATCTAAACCACAATGAGATGACCACCTGAAATCAGAAAGAATGTCTGTCATCCAAAAGACACCAAATAGCAATGATTGGTTAGGGTGTAAAGGAAAGGAAATCCTTGTGCATTTTGTTAGGAATGTTCCTTGGTACAGTCACTGTGGGAAACAGCATGGAGGGTCCTCAGGAAGTTAAACATAGAAATACCATATGATGCAGGAATTACACTTGAGAGTATCATTCTGAAGGAAACAAAGCCATGAATTCAAAAAGATATACACACCCCTAAGTTTACAGCAGCTTTATGGCTGAGATATGGAAGGCACAAATGGATAAAGAAGATTTGTGTATATAGACCATTCTCACAGCGACAGTGGGGTTGTCTTCGGTCGTCACAAAGCTAACTGGCACCTCAGTAGTCACAACGGAAGGACCCTACAATGAGATAATTTGCAGGAGCTAGCACGTCTATATCCCTTCACCCTCAGCCCTCAGCCTCCATGTAGTGCTCCTTTTACAGGAGAGATATTTTTCTTGCTTTCAGACAGAGAGACAAAAAGTGGAAAGTGTCTCTCCTCGTGGGTCTTTTCTTCAGTAACAATAATTAAAAGAATGTATCATTAGAGCATTATTTTGAGGTGATCTGCCTTGGGCCTTAACAACACATACATACGCACATGCAAACATACATGAAAGAGAAAAAGAGAATGAGAGACAGAGAGGAGGAAGGGATGGAGAAGAAGAGAAACAGAAACACAAGCAGAGAGAAGTCAAGAGACAGAGGCAGAGAGACGCACGGTGACAAGAGAAAGAGAGTCACAGAGTGAATGAACACAGGGGAGAGGGAATGAGCAGAAATCACAGTTTCCATCACCCAGTATACGTGTTAGATCCAAGTCACCATGTCCATCCACCCTAGAGGGGTGGGGATGACAGAAAGATATTTATCCAGGAGGCAAAAATGCTGGACACCATTTGGAGAGTGGGGCCAAGTCACCTCTGGGCCTGACATGAAACAACTGGACATGAATCTAAAGGAACAGGAGGATCTGGAAAGTTGGGGCCAGTGTTTGAATTTTATTTACTCTCACTCCTCCCCTGGGGTTATGGGAAACAGGGAGGAAAGGGGTCTGCTTGACCTCAGAGCAGATGCAGGTCTGTCTCTGTTGCATTCTGTGCTATGCCAGCCCTTTTTGGAATCCACCCTTTGTTGTCTGTGTGTGTGCTTCATTTGATACCAGCCCTTGGGACTTCCCTGGTGGCTCAGACAGTTAAGTGTCTGTCTACAATGTGGGAGACCTGGGTTCAATCCCTGGGTTGGGAAGATCCCCCAGAGAAGGAAATGGCAATCCACTCCAGTACTATTGCCTGGAAAATCCCACGGACAGAGGAGCCTGGTAGGCTACAGTCCATGGGGTCGCAAAGAGTCGGACACGACTGAGCAACTTCACTTTCACTTGGGTTTTATAGGCAGTGCAGGTGATTATTGGTCCATGTAACTGATGGCTTCCCCAGGAAGTCAATGCCACAGTGACCCTCACTGTGCAGATGGGGAATTGGGGAGACCTTGACAGGCCCATGGTGTGTCCAGGGTCACATCACTGATAAGGAGGGTGAGCCAGGTCTGAACCCAGTTGTGTCCTCAGAGCTGGGGCCCTGGCTGCACCCAGGCCTCCAAGGATGGTGGGATGGGCTTTCAGTGTCACTGTGCATGGACATAGCTTGGGGTAGGGGATGAGCATTCAGCAACGCAGAGGTGCCTTTGGGGAGCTTCGTGTGAGGAGGAAGCCTGGGTAAGTGGACTCCAGGAAATTACCTCACTTCCCTGGCAAGAAAGCCCAACAGAACCTGGAACCTGGGTCACCAGGCATGACTTCTAGAGGAGCCCCAATCCAACTTACCTGGTTGAGAAAAAGGAATGGACATGTTGTGTTGTGTCCCAACATCCTGTGTCCTTGGCCTCAGAAAAGGTCACAGTGTCTTCCAACACTGTAGATGTTGAGTCAAGTCTCACCCCAGATGCCGTTGACTCTTTGCTCTGAGGGACCGAAAGGCAACACAGTAAGGCCCAGGGCAGTCCACTCAGGTCCTGAGGAACCCTATGATGTCTCACTGTGCATGTGGAGGTAGGGGTTCCCATGGGGTGGATCTGCATCAAGCAAGAGCAGGCTGCAAGGGGTCAGAAACCTTGTGGGCTGGATGCGTCCACAACCCAGGTCCAAGCTGGCTGCATGGGAGGTGGAGAGCCAGGGCGAAGCCCTTCTCAGCCCTCTAGGTGGATCCAATAGATTATTTTTACATGAAATATTGTGAATAATAAGGGTGAAACACCTGGTAGCTCAGTTGGTAAAGAATCTGCCTGTAATGCAAGAGACCCTGGTTTGATTCTTGGGTTGGGAAGATCTCCTGGAGAAGGGAACAGCTATCCACTGCAGTATTCTAGCTTGGAGAATTCCATGGACTTATACAGTCAATGCGGTCACAAAGAGTCGGACGTGACTGAGCAACTTTCACTTTAAAAAATCATGTTTAAACTATGCAAAGAACATGAATTGTGTTTTGGTTAGGAAAGATATACAAATATTAAGGGTGTAGTTTTGACAAGGTGAAGTGAGGGGTTATTTTTGCCCTTAAATAATGTAGAGGTTGGGTCATTGTTCCAGAATGCATAAGAGAGAATTGAGGACAAAGCCTGAATGCACAAAGTTGTAAAGGTCTATGGAAAAAGAGAATCATGTATAATCAAACTGATTAAGATTGAAAAAACCCATTTATAAGATTTGTTTGCAAGCTTGCTTGCTTCTCTGTTTTTAATAAGCCCAGCAGTGTACTGATACAAAACTAGAATTTAGTCTGTCTCTGTCAAAATGGCAAAGTTTCTTGGATTATCAGTCTGCTTTAATAAGAGATTGGAGGAGATTTTTCTTGACCCTTTGAGTAATCAGCCTAGGAAACAACTATCTTGTATCTTAATAATTTCCTGTTGTCTTTACTATGTATTTGATTATTCAAGAAAATCAAGACTTCTCTGTATTGAAAGAGTTATGTTTTTTGGTCTTTTATAAACATATGGCCTTCTTTTTTTGTTTTTAAAATCCTTTATTGTAACTTTGATTAAGTAGATAACAAAGTTGTTTCATGGTGACCTATAGTTCTATTTAATCAAGTGGTCAAGTATTTTGACATTTCAGACAATTTTCTGAACTAATTTCTAAATAAAGTTTTATTGACTTTGAAGTGACTGAGATTGTCCAGAGGGCTCCCGGAAAATTCTCAAAGGATTTGTTCTCACACCTCGTAAAACAAGAGATGTTAAACTAGGTTTACTTGATATGCTGAAATTCATATACAGCACTGTCAAACAAGAAGGGATGTTTATGAAGGAGGAAGATGGAGGTGGAGTTGTACATTACCCAGGAGGAAATAGAGGAGTAAGAGAAGCTGATCAATCGAGAGAAGACATACCTGGTGCTGCTGTGTACCTTCAATATGAGCAATGTCTCCCACTGTGAAGTGCACTGGTTCTCCTACAGAAATGTACCATCCAGTGATCTACAGATCTACATTTGGTTGAATACAACCTTGAGAGAACCAACTAGTAAAAAGAAGTCTACTCAGGAGCTAGAAAGAGCACAGAGTTCAATTTTGCTATTGTTTTATGGAACTTAAAGATTCAGCTTTCAAGTAAGGAGATTAGCAGCACCATGTCTAGGAGAAAGATTGATGATTCTGTAAACTCACAATCTTATAAGTTCTAAAGAGATCACTTTGACGTAAAAGTCACCCATCTAAATGGGACAGTGCCTCTGTCTGGCTACATGAGACTCTAGTAAATTTTATTTCTAGTTTTTTGGGAAAAAAGGAGCAGTGTATAATCTTCTTTAGTTTTTATTTTTATGTATACATATCTATTATTTTTCCAAAATTGTATGAAATTCCTAGAAATTTGTCAGCATCTTTGCTGTCCATAATGTGTGCTATTGTAATTAGTCATAATTCCAGTTATTATCTCAAAATGTTATGTCACCCAAAACAGTCAAATTTCATATCAGTTGCATTCAGGTGAACTCCCATCAGCTCCTCAATTCTGGCCATCTTAAGCCTTTTGTCATTCATTGTTATTCTCTTACTCTTATGCTTTCTGAAAGCTCTTACAGTCAGTTACAAACCAGTGTGCTTCATGATCAAGAAAAAAGGAAGCATTTAGTGGAGGTGTTCATGGGTTCCTGAAAGTGCTGATCTCAAATCAAGCAAAATGAGTTAATTACATAAAAGGCAATGAAGATGATTATACTTTTTACAGCCTT
Organism: Budorcas taxicolor; assembly: GCF_023091745.1. Lineage (NCBI taxonomy): Eukaryota > Metazoa > Chordata > Mammalia > Artiodactyla > Bovidae > Budorcas > Budorcas taxicolor. The sequence goes on along the minus strand of NC_068914.1, from coordinate 42,350,906 downwards.
TAGTTTGAAACATGCTTGTTCTTTAATGACTTATTTTCCAGATTAAGGAACTGCTTTGCCCCTTTTAAATAAGCTATCTCTAACTTGCAACAGTTTAACCCTTTAAACCTTTGTAAATGTGAAGAAAGTATTTGTCTTTTTCTCCCTGCCTGATCCCTCTAGAATTTAAAAACTCTTGCTGAATACAGTTGATCCTTGAACAACATGGTTTTGAACTTTATGGGTCAACTTACACGCTGATTTTTTCCCCTATAAATATTACAATACCACACAATCTGGATTTGTTGAATCCAAAGGTACAGAAGTGTGGAAATGGGGGGCTGACTCTAATTTATATGTGGGATTTTCAACTACAGAAAGGGTTGGTACCCCTAAGTTGACATTGTTCAAGAGTCAACTGTATTCTTATTTTCATGGCAATCAAATTATTTGCATAAATTCTATAACAATTTATTCTCCTTATAATAGGACACAATTAGAAACATTGTTTTATTACAAAGTTTTACCTAAGATGTCATTTTTGGGAAGATGTATATAGAACCAGATATGACCAGACATTTCTTAGGAACTATGTTGATTTATGGTGCTTGCAAAGTCCCTTGGAAGTAATTGGTCTGCTACCTGGCTTACAGGGTACCCAGGCTTACTAGTAAGTAAGGAAGTTAACATCCTGACAGACCCAGGAACATTAGGCTTTACTGGGGACATGGAGAAAAGAGAAATTCATCCAGATCTTGGTATGGCAGGGGAAATATGGTGATGAGTCCCTAGTTTGGCTTCCTAACCTTGAGAGACATTTAAAAAGTGAATCCGATGGAAAGCGCAGAAATAATCCCACGTTCCTATGGTCAATTAATCTTTGACAAAGGAGGCAAGAATAAACAATGGAGAAAAGAGTCTCTTCAGTAAGTGGTGCTGGGAAAACTGGACAGCTACATGGAAAAGAATGAAGTCACAACATTCTCTCAGGCTTTATGCTAAGATAAATTCACGCTGAACTAAAGACCTAAATATAAGACTGGATAGTATAAAACTCTTCAATGAAAACAGACAGAAAAATCTTTGACATAAATCCCAACAATATTTTTTAAACTGTGTCCTAGAGTAATGCAAACAAAGGCAACAAAGAAACAAATAAAACCTAATTAACCTTAAAATATTTTGTACATCAAAGGAAACCACAAAAGAAAAGACAGTATAAAGAATGGGAAAAAATAATTGCAAATATTGTGATCAATCCAAAATATTTAATATACTAACAGTGCAATATAAAAAATCCCTACAAACAACTCATCCAAAAATGGGTGGTTGATGTAAATATGCATGTGCATAGTCAGTTGCTTCAGACGTGTCTGACTCTTTGCTACCCCATGGACTGCAGCCCCCCAGGCTCCTCTGTCCTTGGGATTCTCCAGGCAAGAATACTGGGGAGGGTTGCCATGCCCTTCTCCAAGGGATCTTCCTGACACAGGGATCAAATGCCCATCTCTTGAGTCTCCTGCATTGCAGGTGGATTATTTACTGCTAAGCCACCAGGGAAACCCCCATGTAAATAAACATTTCTCCAAAGACATAACAGATGATCTAGAGGCACATGAAAAGCTGCCCACATCACTAATTATTAGAGAAATGCAAATCAAAATTTCAGTGAAATATCACCGCATATGTCAAAATGGCCATTATCACAAACTCTCTAAATCATAAATGATGGAGACAATGTGGAAAAGAGGGAACCCTCTTTACACTGCTGGTGGGAATGTAAATTGATGCAGCCACTTTGGAAAAACAGTATAGAGATTGTGCAAAAAAAAAAAAAAAATTGCATTACCATGTATATGATGTGGCAACCCCACTTCTGGGCATATATCCTGAAAAACTATTATTTGAAAAATATGTGCACCCCAGTGTACACAGAAACATTATACACAATAGCTAGGACATGGACGCAACCTAAGTGTCCATCAACAGTTGAATGGTATAGATACCACTGTGGTATACATACACAGTGGAATACTACTCAGCCATAAAAATAATGAAGTAATTATTTCATTAAAGCAACATAGATGGACCTGCTGCTAAGTTGCTTCAGTCGTGTCTAACTCTGTGCGACTCCATAGATGGCAGCCCACCAGGCTCCCCCGTCCCTGGGATTCTCCAGGCAAGAACACTGGAGTGGGTTGCCATTGCCTTCTCCAATGCATGAAAGTGAAAAGTGAAAGGAAAGTCGCTCAGTCATGTCCGACTCTTAGTGACCCCATGGACTGCAGTTCACCAGGCTCCTCCATCCATGGGATTTTCCAGGCAAGAGTACTGGAGTGGGGTGCCATTGCCTTCTCCGTAGATGGACCTAGATATTACTATATAAAGTGATGTTAGACAGAGAAAGAAAACTGTATATCATACCACTTATATGTGGAATGTAGAAAAATGATACAAATGAGCATATTTACAAAACAGACTCACAGACATAGAAAACAAACTTATGGTAACCGAAGGAGGAAGGGAGAGAGGGGTAAATTTGGAGTTTGGGATTAAAATACTCACACACCATATATAAAATAGATAATCAACAAGGATCTACTTGTATAGCATAGGGAACTATACTCAATAACTTGTAATAACCTAAAATGGAAAAATAAAATCTATTATATGGTAAATATCATATTTATAAATAAATATTTATAAATATATATAACTGAATCATTTTGCTGGACACCTAAGAGTAACAACATTGTGAGTGAACTAAATTTCGATAAAAATTTAAAATATAAATTAAAATAAAAATTGAATCTGAGAGTTTTGTTAATAGTTCCAGAAATGCAGATTGCTCTGTTCTGAGAAATGCCATGGCAAATGCATGTCATGAATGCAGGTGCTGTCACTGAAGGCATTCAAAGTACAAACTGAGAATCTTTTTGGATTGCCAGTGCTGTCTTAAGTCTACCACTTCAGGATTATTTATTCAATTATTTGAGTTCTTCCTGTATGTCAGCAAGGATTTGACCTGCTCAGTAACTAAAAGGGAGGTACGATAATGGACCCATTTCACAGATGAAGAAACTGAAGTCCAGAGAGTTAGTCACTTGTTGGGTTTCTGGAAAATATAGAGTTTAGATACTGGATATTCATCTACAGCCTGTATTTCCAGATTCTTGCACCAACCACTATGCCCTCTGGCCTTGGGAATAACCAGAAAATAGTCTTATAATCATCTGAATGAGTTTTCAAGTTGAAGCATAGTCTACTACCCCAAAAGTCTGGGACTGAAATGTGTATTGCTTCATCAGTTATCCTGAGAAAATGCATCTGGCAACCTAAATATTTATGAAACAGAATATTACCAATGTTGGGCACACGTGATCCACCGATTCCAGGTTATGGGCCTCTCTTCCCGAAGGGGAGCCAGTTTTCTAATTTTGGAATTAATTTTGCTTGTTGTTGAAATCGATTTAAGTGGAATTGTATATAATACTCTCCTTTAGATCTGGCTTGTTTCATTACGCTTGTTAGAATCATCCCTATTCTTCAAAGTGGCTATAGCTCAGTTTACTTCTGTATAATATTCTATTATGAAAATAGACATCATGGGAGAAAATTAAGTCAAAATGGATCGAAGACCTAACTGTGAGACACAGAACTATAGAAACCCTAGGAGAAAACACAGCAGAAAATCTTCATGACAAGGCATTTGGTGAGGACTGCCTGGATATGAAAACATAAGCACAAGCAACAGAAGTAAAAATAGGCAGCATGGACTCTATTCAAAGCTAAAACTTCTGAGCATCAAAGCAACTGATAGGCAGAATGAAAAAGCAACAACCTATGGAATCAGAGAAGATACTTGCCCATCGTATATCCAGTTAAGAACTGGAAGACATAAAGAGCTCCTATGACCACGGATCCTGCTCCTCAACATGCAGCCAGCTGACCAGGATCCACAGGGCCCTGCTGCCGGTTTTCCCAGACCTGGCCCTGCCAACCAGTGGTCAGCAGGCTAGAAATTGAGGCCCTGCTGTCCCTTGAGGTTTGGCTGGGGAAGGAAGGAAGATAGTGGCAAACTTTATTTTTTACTTTTTTTTTTTTTTGGCAAACTCTGACTTGTACAGGCAGATGTGGCTCCTATAAAGCACATCCTGCACCACTGTACAAGAGACTGACTATTGCTTTAAGAACACTCAAAGCTTTAGGAAAATATATTCCATACAAATAATAACCGAACAAAGCAGGCATGGCTATACTTATACAAGACAAAATAGAGTTTGAATCAACAAGTGCTTCATAAGGGACTTCCCTGGTGGTCAAGTGGGTAAGTCTCCGGGCTCCCAGTGTATGGAGCCCAGGTTTGGTCACTGGTCAGGGAACTAGATCCTATGTGCTGCAGCCAAGAAGTTCTCATGCCTCAGCTAAGGTCCTGTGAGCTGCAACTAAGACCAGCGCAGCCAAAATAAATAAATATGCTTTAAAAAACCCCGCTACATGAGATAAAGTTCATTATATAATGATAAAAGGGTTTCTTCCACAGGGAGCTATAATAATTATCTATGTACCTATTCCACTCCTGGGTATGTATCCAAAAAAAGCAAAAATGCCATTTCAAAAACATACATGCACCACAAGGTTCATAGTAGCATTATTTACAATTGTCAAGATGTGGAAGCAAACTAGGTGCTCATTAGCAGACGAATGGATAAAGAATGTATGGTGTATGTATGTAATGGAATACTATTCAGCCATAAAAAGAATGAAATCTTGCCATTTGCTTAAATATGGATGGATTTTGAGAGCCTTATGCTAAATGAAAAAAGTTCAGTTCAGTTCAGTCCAGTCGCTCAGTCATGTCTGACTCTTTGCGACCCGATGAATTGCAGCACGCCAGGCCTCCCTGTCTGCCGGGAGCCAGCATGGGCCAACCCACCCACGACAAGGTCATGCAGAAGAGATCAGATAAGCAAGGCTTCAGGACCTGCCTGAGCATCTACCCCAAAACCAGAATCTGCCTGTCTTACTATTTTGTGCCTTTCACCAACTCTCCTGACATTAACAGGGGGCTATCCCTGACCACCTTTCTCTGGAGAAAATCAATTTAGGGCTCTAGCTAACAAGTCTCCTGGACATGAGAGGAATATTTCAAATCAAACTCCCTCTGTTAGCATTCTAGCTTGCTTGGCAAGTTTATCCAGACTCTTGCAGCTACACATATGATTGTTCACAGCCTCCCAACTGTGAGAGGCACGAGAAGCCTAAAACATAGAGCCTTTCAAAGAGTTAAAAGCTATTAGAATAGTGCTGGTGTAGGATTTCACTGTTAAGCCAATGCTTGCTGTCAAGTTCCCATATCCCTTATCCACTGTGCACCTGGGAGTGCATTAGTTAACATAGTTGGAATGTAAGAAAAACAAGTGTAGCCTTGAAATTAACCACATCAGACCTTTGAGCTAATTGGTTCTTTCTTGTAACTCACTGCGCCTTTGCTCGTGAGAAATGTAACTCTGTTTTGCCGGGAGCCAGCATGAGGAATCCCACCCGTGGCAAAGGTCATGAGGAAAGGGGCCTGACAAAACGCAAAGGCAGGATCAAGCCTCAGGGGTCCCCCTGTATTTTCTTGAGCATCTACCCCCAAAACCAGAGTCTACCTGCTTTACTGTGTTAGGCTTTTCACCTACTCTTCTAACATTAACAGGGGGCTGTACCCCCACCACCTTTTTCTGGAAACAGTTAATTTATAGCTTTTAGAAAATATGTCTCCTGGGCATAATAAGAGTGTTTCAATCCAAAAACCCCTCTGATGGCTTTCTAGCCTGCCTGACAGGTTTGTCCAGACTCTTAGACCTGCGCATGTGATTGTTTGCGGCCTCCCACCTGCGAGAGGCACAGGAAGCTTAAAACATCCTAGGAATGTAGGGGCTTCCAAGGAGTCAAAATCATTAGACTAGGACTGATTAAGGGTTTCATTTGTTGAGCCAGTACTTGCTGCCAAATTTTCATATCTTTTACTTGTTGATATAGTTGGTATGTAGAAAAAACAGGTAGTAGCCCTGGTATTAGCAACATTAGATCTTTGAGTTAAGTACTTTCTTTGTTTTAACCCACTGCACCTTGGTTCTACAGGAATGCAACCTTATTTAGTACTTTGAGGGTGATGCAGATTAAAGAAAAAACACTTAAAGGGAAAATGAGTTTTCTGGTTGATAGACATTTATCTAGGAAAAGAGCCATAAAAATGTTAACAGGCCCCCTGGCCAGAAGATGATGTAAAACCCCCTAAGACCTTTTGTATACAGGAAGGTATGCAAAAAGAAAGCCTGGTCTCAATAAGGGTCAGGACTGCTGCCCCTGCATAACTCTGCATATTCCATTATTTCTTTATGTACAACTTGGGGTATATAAGCTGCTTTTGAAAATAAAGTTGTGGGTCTGGCACCAATGCTTGGCTCCCCCATGTCATTCTTTTCTCCCTTTTCAGGCCGAATTCCCATCTGGAGCACAGAGGCTCTCTGGGTCTACTTATTTGCCCTGGCTTCTAAGACCCACGCGAGAGGGAGCCCAAGGCAGGGCACCCTCCACTATTCAAGCGGGCTCCAGTGGCCTACGTAGACGGTGCAAGACCCTTGTCTCAGAGCTTTATTGGTCTCCTGTGTAAACCAAGTTATTCAGCCTCTTTTCTTCACTAATTTTCCTACCACACTATTCTTTCCTAATCTCTCTTTATATCTCTAAATAAATAAGTCTCTCCTCACTGATGCCGTCTTGCCCTCGAATTCCCTGGATCCACCGGGGCTGGACCCCGGCACCATTTAGCATTTTCTGAGGCTGACATAGATTAGAAATATAAAGAAAAAACACTTTGAGGGAAAAATAAGTTTTCTGGTTGAGCAGCCTTTATCAAAAGAGGGTCATAAAATGTCCACAGGCCTCCAAGGCCAGAAGATAATGTACACAACATTGTTTATGGGAAAGGTTTGCAGAAAAAAATCCTGGTTTCGATAAGTGCAAAACTGATGGAATGTTTGGGCTGACTTTGTATGACCTTGCATCTTTCATTTCCCTCTATGTACAAGTCAAGGTGTAAAAGTCCCTTTTGGAAATAAAGTTATGGGCCTCGCTCACTGAAGAAGCTTGGTCTCCCCATGTTTTTCTTTCTTTCTCTCTTTCTTTCTTTCTCTTACTCTTTTTTCCAGGCTGATCCCTTGGAGCATAGAGGCTCTCTGCATTCACTTATCTGCCTGGGCTTCTAAGACCTGAACAGGAAGGCGCTCTGTGTTTTCACTCCCACAGGAGACCAGGAGGATGCCTGTGGCCTCCGTGAACAGAGCAAGTCCCTTGTCTTGGGGCTTTATTAGCTTTCTGTGTAAACCAAGGAATATCAGCTTCTATTCTTTCCTCTCTCATTCATTCATTCATTCATTAGCCAATGCTGTTTCTCCTGAGGGTTCCCCTGGATCCTGTGGGGGCTGGACCCCAGCACCTGTCTATCACCAATTCCTGGAGTTCACTCAGACTCACGTCCATCAAGTCAGTGATGCCATCCAGCCATCTCATCCTCTGTTGTCCCCTTCTCCTCCTGCCCCCAGCATCAGAGTTTTTTCCAATGAGTCAACTCTTCATATGAGGTGGCCAGAGTACTGGAGTTTCAGCTTTAGCATCATTCCTTCCAAAGAAATCCCAGGGCTGATCTCCTTTAGAATGGACTGGTTCAACATCCTTGCAGTCCAAGGGACTTTCAAGAGTCTTCTCCAACACCACAGCTAAAAAGCATCAATTCTTTGGCGCTCAGCCTTCTTCACAATCCAACTCTCACATCCATACATGACCACAGGAAAAACCATAGCCTTGACTAGACGGACCTTAGTCGGCAAAGTAATGTCTCTGCTTTTGAATATGCTATGTAGGTTGGTCATAACTTTTCTTCCAAGGAGTAAGCGTCTTTTAATTTCATGGCTGCACTCACCATCTGCAGTGATTTTGGAGCCCCCCCAAATAAAGTCTGACACTGTTTCCACTTTTTTCCACCTATTTCCAATGAAAAAAGTTAGAAAGAGTCAAATACCTTTAATTGAAAATACTTATATTTGGGATTACCATATATACAATTCAATTCAGTTCAGTTGCTCAGTCATGTCCGACTCTTTGCGACCCCATGAATCGCAGCACGCCAGGCCTCCCTGTCCATCACCATCTCCCGGAGTTCACTCAGACTCACGTCCATCGAGTCTGTGATGCCATCCAGCCATCTCATCCTCGGTTGTCCCCTTCTCCTCCTGCCCCCAATCCCTCCCAGCATCAGACTCTTTTCCAATGAGTCAACTCTTCGCATGAGGTGGCCAAAGTACTGGAGTTTCAGCTTTAGCATCATTCCTTCCAAAGAAATACCAGGGTTGATCTCCTTCAGAACGGACTGGTTGGCTCTCCTTGCAGTCCAAGGGACTCTCAAGAGTCTTCTCCAACAACACAGTTCAAAAGCATCAATTCTTTGGCGCTCAGCCTTCTTTACAGTCCAACTCTCACATCCATACATGACCACAGGAAAAACCATAGCTTTGACTAGATGGACCTTAGTCAGCAAAGTAATGTCTCTGCTTTTGAATATACTATCTAGGTTGGTCATAACTTTTCTTCCAAGGAGTAAGCGTCTTTTAATTTCATGGCTGCAATCACCATCTGCAGTGATTTTGGAGCCCCCCAAAATAAAGTCTGACACTGTTTCCACTGTCTCCCCATCTATTTCCCATGAAGTGATGGGACCAGATACCATGATCTTCGTTTTCTGAATGTTGAGCTTTAAGCCAACTTTTTCGCTCTCCTCTTTCACTTTCATCAAGAGGCTTTTTAGCTCCTTTTCACTTTCTGCCATAAGGGTGGTACCATATGTAAAACGGATAAACAATAAGGTCCAACTGTACAGAACAAAACTATATTCAATATTTTGTAATAACCTATAATGGAAATGAATATATATTCTTTATATATATATAGGAATGATGTTAAAGCTGAAACTCCAGTACTCTGGCCACCTCATGCGGAGAGTTGACTCATTGAAAAAGAGTCTGATGCTGGGAGGGATTGGGGGCAGGAGGAGAAGGGGACAACCGAGGATGAGATGGCTGGGTGGCATCACTGACTTGATGGACATGAGTCTGAGTGAACTCCTGGAGTTGGTGATGGACAGGGAGTCCTGGCGTGCTGTGATTCATAGGGTTGCAAAGAGTCGGACACAACTGAGTGACTGAACCGGACTGAACTGATGCATCCAACATCAGAGTTCCTAACTATATAAAACAAACATCCATTGATCAAAAGGGAGAAATAAATGACCATGCAATAATAATTGGACACTGGAATATTTCACTTTCAATACTGGATAAAACATCTGGACAAAAATCAATAAGGAACAGAGTTGAACATCACTGTAAACCAACAGAACAAATATATCTATATCTATATCTATCTCTCTCTATATATATGCATTTATCAAACATCCAGCAATAGCACAATATACCTTCTCACACACACATGAATTCTAGAGAATAAATTATATTATACGTCACAAGACAGGTCTTAACAAATTTAAGGAGATTGTTTCATCCGAGATGTCTTTTCTAGCCTCAGTGGAATGATATTACAAATCAATAATACAAGGAAGATGGGGAAATACACAAATCATGGAAATTAAGCTACACCTTCTTGACTAACATTGAATCAAAGAAGAAACTTAAAGGAAAATTAGAAAATATTTTAAGACAAATGAAAAAATACCTAGAGATACCAATAAATCCCTACCTTGTAAAAAAAATTTCAAATAATCTAAATATATTCCTCAGGGAAATAGAAAAAGAACAAACTAAGCCTCAAGTTAGAAGAAGGAAAGAAAAATAAAGATCAGCACATAAATAAAGTTAGAAAATAGAAACAGAGTAGAAAAATATGATGAAAGAAAGAGGTGGTTTTTGAAAAGACAAAACTGACAAACCTTTAGCAAGATTAAAAGAAAAAGAGAGAAGACTCAAAATATGATACAGGAGTTATTACAATGGATGGCACAGAAATTAAAAAAATATGAGAAACTATTATGTACAATTATATACCAGTAAATTGTTAAACCTAGAAGAAATTGATAAATTCCTACCAACCACCTACCAAGAGGAAACAAGAGACTGAATGCTTGAACGGGCCAGTAATACATAGGGAGATTGAATCAGTAACCCAACTGTTCTCCACAAAGAAAAGCTCAGGGCCTGGTCTTCACAGGCAATTCTATCAAACTGTTAAAGAATAGTTAATAGTTTTTATTACACTCTTCCAAAAGTGGAAGAATGAACACTTCTAACTCATTTTATGAAGCCATATTACCCTGACACCAAAGTCAGGCAAAATATTAGAAACAGGGCTACTATATGATGTAGCAAGTATATAAATACATACACAAAGAAATTGAAATCAGGATCTCAAAACTGCATCTGCATTCCCTGTACACTGTGTGAGTGCATGCTAAGTCATTTTAAGTCGTGTCCAACTCTTTGTGACTCTGTAGGCTGTAGCCCTCCAGGCTCCTCTGTCTCAAGGATTCTCCAGGCAAGAATGCTGGAGTGGATTGCCAGGCCCTTTTCCAAGGGAACTACTGAACCCAGGGATCAAACCTGTGTCTCATTATGTCTCCAGCATTGCAGGCAGATTCTTTACCAGTGTCGCTACCCAGGACCCCCCTGTTTACTACAGCACTGTTCAAAGAGCCAAGACATGGAAGTAACCTAACTGTGCATTGCCTGAAGAATTGCTGAAGAAAATATAGTACATACACAAATGGGATATAATTCAGAATTTATAAAACAGAAGGAAATACTGCCATTTGCAGCAACGTGGATGAACCTGGGGGACATTATGCCAAGTGAAGTAAGCGAGACATGGAAGGACAAACACTACACAGTATCACTTATATGAGGAATCTGAAATAGCCAGACCCTCAGAAGAGAGTTCAAGATGATTGCCAGGGGCTGGGGATGGGGAGAGACAGGAAGGTGATGGTTAAAGTGTACAGAGTATCAGGTGCTCAACAGGAGGCGCAGTCACGTTATACACTCAGAACTGACCAGCAGCTGGCCGCGCCCTCACTGTGTCCTCACATGGTGGAGGGAGCTCTGGAGTCCCCTCCTCTTATGTAAGGACCCTGGCCCTACTGGTTTAAGTCTTACCCCTAGGACCTTGTTCAACCTTTGCTTCTCTTCACAGGTCCCCCATTTCCGAACACCGCTACAGTGGGGGTTGGGACCCAGTGAATCTGGGGGACATGAACATTCCATGTGTGATGGGGTGAGGGGAGCTGGAGGGCCTGGAGCAGATGTGGGGCGAGGGGGAGGCTACATTTCTGTACCTGCTTTTGTGAAGTCAACCACCCATAAACACAGCGGTTTTAAACAAGCATCATGTATTCAGGCCGGACTACATGCTTTGGGCAGGGCCGAGGTATGGCCCCTCACTGCTGCAGGGGACCTCAGTTGAGGCCTCACTCATAGTGGCTGCCGTCCAGGGCTCATCTGGGCTAGTGGCAGAGCCTCATCCTCTTCCATGTCTGTTGGGCTTCTTCACAGGCTGGGGGCTAATTTCCAAGAGTGAGGAAGCAAGAGCCACCTGTCCCATGGCAACTTGGGCCTGACCCTGGCAGGACAGTCATGTCTGCCATCGTTGAAGTCACAGCATTAAGGTGAGCTGCTGGCCACTCATGTCACAGATCTTATCTCCTTTTTTTTTTTTAATGAAAACTGGGTGAATTTCAGGTGGTGGTGTTCAGTCGCTAAGTCATGTCTGACTCTGTGACCCCATGGACTGTAGCATGCCAAGCTTCCCTGTCCTTCACTATCTCCCTGAGTTTACTCGTGTCCATTGAGTCAGTGATGCCATCCAACCATCTCATCCTCTGTCACCCCCTTCTCCTCTTGCCCTTACCTTTCCTAGCATCAGGGTTTTTCCCAATGAGTCTTCTCTTTGCATCAGGTGGCCAGAGTATTGGAACTTCAGCATCAGTCCTTCCAATGCATATTCAGGCTTGATTTCCTTTAGGTTTGATTGGTTTTGAAAGATTGTTGCCAAATCATGAGAGACGCTGGGATTCTTGGCCTCCAGAGGAGAAGAATTCAATCCGGGACCAGTGATGAGGCTTGATCGCTCAGAGCTTTTGTGGAATAAAGTTTTATTAAAGCATAAAATAGATAGAAAATCTTCTGACATAGACATCAGAAGAGGGCAGAAAGAGTGGTCCCCTGCTAGTCTTTAGCCGGATATTATATAGCTACTAGTAGTCTGCTAATTAGAGAAAGGGAATGTCTCAAAACTCAGAGACTGGCACCAGGCCCCTCACCCACAACATTCATTTTGAGATAACATTGGCTCAAGGTGAGTTGTCCTGGGCCATAAAATGACATGAATCTTGAAGAAAGTCAGGTTTCCAAGTAAACATAGAGTTTCATTAACACAGATTAGGAGAACAATGTATGAGTAAAACATACTGGTTTGTCAAGTGGGTTCTGAGTCTTAGGTTAGCTCAAGGTTTGAGGATAGTTAAGTTCAGGTGGAGCCAGGTGTCATCATGGCAACACAGAATTTTAAAAGAAACCTCTTTTTTTGGTCATTAATTTTATTTTATTTTTTAAAATATAAATTTATTTATTTTAATCAGAGGTTAATTACTTTACAATATTGTATTGGTTTTGCCATACATCAACATGAATCTGCCACAGGTATACACTAATAGATGGAGAAATATACCATGTACATGGATTGGAAGAATCAATATAGTGAAAATGAGTATACTACCCAAAGCAATTTATAGATTCAGTGCAATCCCTATCAAGCTACCAACGGTATTTTTCACAGAGCTAGAACAAATAATTTCACAATTTGTAAGAAACCTCTTTTTAAATTTGTATAGAGAAGGGGAAAATATAACACCAGTAGTTTGTTTCCTCCTGCTGCTTAAGAGAGAGATAAAAAATGTCTGACACTTGCAGCCTATTTCCTCCATTTGGAGACCCCTGGCCTTCCTGCCTGTTACCCTCTCAGTTTGATCTCCCTCCTGTCCAAGGGGACCTTGAGAATTTTCTCCAACACCACAATTCAAAAGCACCAGTTCTTTGGTGCTCAGCCTTCTTTATGGTTCAACTCGCATCCCTACATGACTACTGGGAAAACCATAGCTATGACTATATGGACCTTCGCTGGCAAAGGTCTTTGTTTTTTAATATGCTGTTTAGATTTGTCATAGCTTTCTGTCCAAGGAGTGTCTTTCAATTTCATGGCTGCAGTCACTGTGCAAAGTGATTTTGGAGCCCAAGAAAATGAAATCTGTCACTGCTTCCACTCCCCCTGCCCCCATCTATTTGCCATGAAGTTACAGGACCAGATGCCATGATCTTAGTTTTTTGAATATTGAGTTTTAAGTCAGATTTTTCACTCTCTTTCACCTTCATCAAGAGGCTCTTTAGTTACTCTTCGCTTTCTGCCATTAAGTTGGTATCATCTGCATATCTGAGGTGGTTGATATTTCTCCTAACAATCTTGATTCCAGCTTGTAACCCATCCAGCCTGGCATTTTGCATGATGTACTCTGCATATAAGTTAAATAAGCAGGGTGACAATGTACAGCCTTGACGTATTCCTTTTCCAATTTTGAACCAGTCCTTTGTTCCATGTCTGGTTATAACTGTTGTTTCTTGGCCTGCATACAAGTTTTTCAGGAGGCAGGTAAAGTGGTCTGGTATTCCCATCTCTTTCAAAATTTCTCACAGTTTGTTGTGATCCACACAGTCAAAGGCTTTAGCATAGTCAATGAAGCAGAAGTAGGTGTTTTTTTTTTGTTGTTTTTGTTTTTTTTTAATTCCCTTGCTTTTTCTATGATCCAGTGGATGTTTGCAATTTGATCTCTGGTTCCTCTGCTATCCCTCCCTGGTGACACTGAACCTTGTCTTCTCTCAGCAGACCGCTTCAGAAAACACAGCACATCTCTGCTGTTATTTATATTCTTGACCTTGAAGAGCACACTGGCCAGCTCTTTTCCCAAGCCAGCACAGCCCCAGAGGGTTAAAAGACAGTGGGTTGGGCACACAAAGGCTGTGAAGTCAGAGCCAGCTGACCCAGATGCCTCCACTGTGTCTGCTTCCTGTGTGTCCAGTGCACACAGGCTCCATGACTGGAGATGCAGTTGAGCGTGTGCATGTTGACCATGAGTGAGGTTCATGGCTTTGATTAGATTCTCTGGGTGAGGGGGGAGTGGTCTCTTGCCTAGGAGAGGGTGCATGATCACAAGGATGGGTATGATTTGAACCCATCTCTGTGTCCTGGCTGAAGGGGTGGACAGTGTGTCCAGCCCTGTGAGCCTGTCTTGGAGTAGCTGGTTTATCCCATGCCCCACCCACCACCTGACTCAGCATGAGTCCAGTGATGCAGCACCACTTTCACTCACTCTTGTGTTGTTTTTTTTTTCATTTTGCCTTTTCACTTTTTCTTATGGAAAACTTTTAACATATACAAAAGTAGGCAAAGCAATATAATGACCCCCCTTCCCATGAACCCACCTTCAACAGTTATCATCTCATGGCTGGTCTCATAGTATCTATCCCACTTCCACCTTCCCTGCCATCATTTTTTTTTTCAATTTTTTTTTTATGAAGCAGCAGACATATTGAAGAGTGCTTGTGTCCTAAGTGTGCAGCACGCTCTGTTTCACCCTGTGAACTCACATGGTAATGGTTTGAGTACCCAGTTCTGGTGTGTGTGTGTGTGTGTTTGTGTATGTATGGTACAGGGGATGTTCTCTATGCCCAGCAGCTCTTCCATACCTGCTGGGCATCCCACAATTCAACTCAGCCCCGACACTGTCTATCTGGAAATAGTTAAGGCCTCTGTCCCATGAGCTGGCCTCTGTTTGAGATGCCAACTGCAAGCCTATGTTGTTACTTGTACTTCTGACCAACAGGCTATAAACCAGGCTCCCACGACTCTCCCTTGGTTAATTAGGTAGAGCGGCTCACAGAGCTCAGGGAACCAGTGTGCTCAACTGTATCAACAGTTACTATAAAAGGTTATAACTCAAGGGCACGGGATGGAAGAGGTTCTGGGGGCAGGATGTGGGGAGATGGTACAGAGCTTCTGTGCCCTGCACGGGCTCCACTTTCCAAATTTTCAAACTTCACCAACACGGAAGCTGTCCAAACCCTGTCCTCCTGGAGTTTCAGCACATGAGCCAAATGATTAAATCACCAGTTGGTGGTGATCGATTCAACCTTTAACTCTCCTACCCTCCAATGAAATCAAAGGCTGGGACTGAAGGAAAGTACCAAGACCTTATAGGAACCAGATCAAGTCACTGGGCAAACAACCCCTCTGCTGGATATTTTTCAAAATCCTTTGATGACCGTTGAGAAGATGCACCAGAGATTTTGGGGTCCCAAGGTAATACTGGTCTCACAGAAGGAGTTAGGAAGTGTTATGTCTCCTGAATCTTTTGAGTTATTTTGAGGAGGCTTGGTGTTCCTTCTTCTCTAAATGTCTGGTAGGATTCACCAGTGAAGCCATCAATTGGACCCAGAAGTTTTTCTGTAGAGAGTTTTGTGATTCAATCACCTTACTAATTATGTCTCACCTTACTAATTATGTCAATAGATTCTCTTTTTCTTTGTGACTCAGTCTTGGGAGGATTTGTAGTTCTAGGAATTTGTCCACTTTATCTAGTTATCCCCTTTGTTAGGGAACAATTATTTACAGTACTCTATAATGCTTTTTTAAAACTAACACCCCCAAAAGATGTTATTTTCATCATAGGGAACTGGAATACAAAAGTAGGAAGTCAAGAGATACCTGGAGTAACAGGCAAGTTTGGCCATGGAGTATAAAATGAAGCAGGGCAAAGTCTAACAGAGTTTTGCCATGAAAATGGACTGGTCATAGCAAACACCCTCTTCCAACAACACAAGAGATGACACATGGACATCAGATGGCTAATACCAAAAGCATATTGATTAGATTCTTTGCAGCCAAAGATTGAGAAACTAAAATGGACTGGAATGGGTGAATTTAACTCAGATGACCATTATATCTACTACTGTGGGCAGGAATCCCTTAGAAGAAATGGAGTAGCCATCATGGTCAACAAAAGAGTCTGAAATGCAGTACTTGGATACAATCTCAAAAACAACAGAATGATCTCTGTTCGTTTCCAAGGCAAAACATTCAATATCATAATAATCCAAGTCTATGCCCCAACCAGTAATGCTGAAGAAGCTGAAGTTGAATGGTCCTATGAAGACCTATAAGACCTTTTAGAACTAACACACAAAAAAGACGTCCTTTTCATTATAGGGGACTGGAATGCAAAAGTAGGAAGTCAAGAAACACCTGGAGTAACAGGCAAATTTGGCCTTGGAATACAGAACGAAGCAGGGCAAAGACTAATAGAGTTTTTCCAAGAGAACACACTGGTCATAGCAAACACCCTCTTCCAACAACACAAGAGAAGACTCTACACATGGACATCACCAGATGGTCGACACCAAAATCAGACTGATTATTTTCTTTGCAGTCAAAGATGGAGACGCTCTATACAGTTAGCAAAAACAAGACTGGGAGCTGACTGTGGCTCAGATCATGAACTCCTTATTGCCAAATTCAGACTTAAATTGAAGAAAGTAGGGAAAAACACTGGACCATTCAGTATGACCTAAATCAAATCACTTATAATTATACAGTGGAAGTGAGAAATAGATTTAAGGGACTAGATCTGATAGATAGAGTGCCTGACGAACTATGGATGGAGGTTTGTGACACTGTATAGGAGACAGGGATCAAGACCATCCCCATGGAAAAGAAATGCAAAAAAGCAAAATGGCTATCTGGGGAGGCCTTACAAATAGCTGTGAAAAGAAGAGAAGCAAAAAGCCAAGGAGAAATGGAAAAGTATAAGCATCTGAATGCAGAGTTCCAAAGAACAGCAAGGAGAGATAAAAAAGCCTTCCTCAGTGACCAATGCAAAGAAATAGAGGAAAACAACAGAATGGGAAAGACTAGAGATCTCTTCAAGAAAATCAGAGATACCAAGGGAACATTTCATGCAAAGATGGGCTCGATAAAGGACAGAAATGGTATGGACCTAACAGAAGCAGAAGATATTAAGAAGAGGTGGCAAGAATACAAAGAAGAACTGTACAAAAAAGATCTTCATGACCCAGATAATCACGATGGTGTGATCACTCACCTAGAGCCAGACATCCTGGAATGAGAAGTCAAGTGGGCCTTAGGAAGCATTACTATGAACAAAGCTAGTGGAGCTGTTAGAATTCCAGTTGAGCTATTTTAACTCCTAAAAGATGATGCTGTGAAAGTGCTGCACGCAATATGCCAGCAAATTTGGAAAACTCAGCAGTGGCCACAGGACTGGAAAAGGTCCGTTTTCATTCCAATCCCCCAAAAAGGCAATGCCAAAGAATGCTCAAACTACCACACAATTGCACTCATCTCACATGCTAGTAAAGTAATGCTCAAAATTCTCCAAGCCAGGCTTCAGCAATACGTGAACCATGAACTTCCAGATATTCAAGCTGGTTTTAGAAAAGGCAGAGGAACCAGAGGTCAAATTGACAAAATCTGTTGGATCATAGAAAAAGCAAGGGATCTCCAGAAAATACATCTATTTCTGCTTTATTGGCTAAGCCAAAGCCTTTGACTGTATGGATCACAGCAAGCTGTGAAAAATTCTTCAGCTGGTGGGAATACCAGACCATCTTACCTGCCTCCTCAGAAATCTGTATGCAGGTCAAGAAGCAACAGTTAGAATGGGACATGGAACAATGCACTTGTTCCAAATTGGGAAAGGAGAACATCAAGGCTGTATATTGTCACCCTGCTTATTTAGCTTATATTCAGAGTATATCCTGTGATATGGTGGGCTGGATGAAGCACAAGCTGGAATCAAGATTGTTGGAAGAAATATGAATAACCTCAGATATGCAGATGACACAACAATTATGGAAGACAGCGAAGAAGAACTAAAGAGCCTCTTGATGAAAGTGAAAGAGGAGAGTGAAAAAGCTGGCTTAAAATTCAACATTCAGAAAACTAAGATCATGGCATCTTGTCCCATCACTTCATGGCAAATAGATGGGGAAACAATGGAAACAGTGACTATTTTCTTGGGCTTCAAAATCACTTCCAATGGTGACAGCAGCATGAAATTAAAAGATGCTTGCTCCTTGGAAGAAAAGCCATGACCAACCTAGACAGTGTATTAAAAAGCAAACCCAGAGGGATGGTATGGGGAGGGAGGTGGGAGGGGGGTTCAGGATGGGGAACATGTGTACATCCGTGGCAGATTCATGTTGATGTATGGCAAAACCAATACAATATTGTAATTAGCCTTCAATTAAAATAAATAAATTTATATTAAAAAAAGCAGAGACGTTACTTTGCCAACAAAGGTCCATCTAAGTCAAAGCTATGGTTTTTCTGATAGTCGTGTATGGCTGTGAGAGTTGGACTATAACTATAAAGAAAGCTGAGTGCTGAAGAATTGATGCTTTTGAACTATGGTGCTGGAGAAGACTCTTGAGAGTCCCTTGGACTGCAAGGAGATCAAACCAGTCCATCCTAAAGGAAATCAGTCCTGAATATTCATTGGAAGGACTGATGCTGAAGCTCCACTACTTCGGCCAGCTGATGCAAAGAACTGACTCATTGGAAAAGACTCCTGATGCTGGGAAAGATTGAAGGCAGGAGGAGAAGGGGACAACAGAGGATGAGATGGTTGGATGGCATCATTGACTAGATGGACATGAGTTTGGGTGAACTCCAGGAGTTGCTGATGGACAGGGAAGCCTGGGGTCACAAAGAGTCAGACACAACTGAGCCACTGAACTGATGTAGCTGAAGCCACTGTAAGTATGGATTTCTATCATTTCAGCCAAAGACATAACTAAATGATACAGCCTCAAATCCTAGTTGAAAACTGTCTGTCCTTAAGGAGTTCCCAGCAGACTTGGGTCTCTGCCTCTGCCCCCACACCCTTCACCCATGAAAGCAGCTCAGGCACTATGGTGTCTTTTTGGTCTGGCTAGCTTGTCTATAAGTGGTCTGTGAACACCCCAGGTAGGTCTCTGCCTCTTCTCTGTGCACCTGAGCCTGCACACTATGGGCCTTCAGAACCTCAGTAACCTTGCCCCATCCCTACCATGGCTGGAAGCCTGAGCTGTCAAAACTCTTGTGGATTCAGTTTGGCCCAAGGACTGCTTCCAGACCCTGGGGGCTTCACTACCTCTATCGCATGAAGAGCAAGGTCCCTTGTAAGCAGAGCTTCCCAACTGCCGTCCTGTGCTATTGTTTGTCAGTGGGTCTCTCTTGTGGCACCACGGGAGGCTGAAATGTAGAGAAAGGAGGACCAGGACTGAGTTTCAAGAGAGATATGGAGAGAGAAAGATGCATCCTGTTCAAACTGAGTGAGGTTCCCTGTATATTCTGGAAAAGGCCTCGTGTGCAAGAGGAGAATACAGACCCTAAGGCCCCAAAGAAGAAGTCCCCGGGTATGATGGGGGGAGTATCCCCTTTAGCAGCTCCAGATGGGAGCCAGTGACCCAGGAACCATCCAGTTTTAAGCCAGCTTTTTCACTCTCCTCTTTCACTTTCATCAAGAGGCTCTTTAGTTCTTCTTCGCTGTCTTCCATAATTGTTGCGTCATCTGCATATGGTCACATGAGCATGACTATGTAATTGACAAGCAAAGGAGAAAGGGGTACAGGTTTAGAGGGTGTTAGAGGGTAGGGTGGGGTCTGGTGAAGTAAGGTCCCCTCCTTCCTTCTGTATGAATTGCTCTTTTGGAGTTTCAAAGCAGCCACATGGCAGTTTCCAATCCTTAGGACCCCAGGGTAGCCTGCGTGGGGTTGGGTGCCTTAGCCCCTTCACATGGACAAGCCCCACCATGTGGCTTCCCAGAGTTCAAGGAGCAGGATCTGGGGGTTCTGTTGGCTGCACACTTCCTCACTGTAGCCTGGCTACCTCCTTTCTCTGAACCTCTGTCTTGTCCTCTAATCGGGGACAGGAGCTGCTACCTTAACAGGACTAACCCTGTGAGGACTAATGAGGGGAATCTTAGAGTTAATAGCTGGCTCCAGCAGATTGAGTCTATTCAGATCTCCAGATTAAAATAAGTCTTGCAGTGTTACGTGGAATTTCTTCCCTGAAGCCAGATGAAACCCACACCTTGGCAGTTCCAGGGTCTCCACTTAGCCAGCTGGACATCAAACCCAAAGGGGCTCAAACAAGCTAACAAACAAACAGGAGAGAATGATCATAGCTAAGTCCACAAGCACAGCTTCTGGCTGGACTGTAGCTGGGTCTCAGGGACATCAGCAGGAATTGTCTTTCCCCACCTCTCAGCTCTGCTTACTGATGTCATCCTCACCCAAGCAGCTCTGCCTTTATGGAACAAGGCCACTAACTGCAACAAGCTGATGTCACATCCCTCCAATTGCCACAGGCTGACCTCACTTCCCTCCAACTGCCACAGGCTGACCTTAGGTATCCCCTGTTCCTGACGGAAATAAACCTCCATTCTCCAGGATTCCAGCATATGCCCTGAGTAGTCACTTGTCCAGCCCCGAGTCAATCACAGGTGTCCAGGGAGGATGGAATATGCTGATTGGTCAGGTGGGGGTCATGTGACCACCCCCTCTGGGAAACCTGTGAGCTGTTCAGCATGTTTCAGGGAGGAGACAGTGTGATGCCCCAAGAGTAGGGGTGAGGGTGCAACTGAAGGACCTGCCGTGATGTGTTTCTGGGCTGTACCTGCTTACATCCTCCTCACATACCCAGTTTCCCCTACTTACAAAATGCTTTGTGATGGGTCTCTTCCCTTCCCAAGCCCCATTTCACTCACCCACACCAAACAGGATCAAGCCCTCCTGTTTGGAGACAGGATTGGGGATCCCCTCCCAGCCTCAAGGCTTGTTTTCAGTGTGTGATTGCAGTCATTCATTCAGTCAACAAACATCCACTGAGCATCACCACCTGCTGCTATGGGTTTATAGGACTGTTGGCTGAATACTGGGCATTGCCCAGTGGCCTCCCAAAGGGAGTGAATTTTGTCTGAGGAGCATCTCAGACACAAATCACTGAATAACCGAATCGCTTTCCTATACCCCTGAAACTAAAACAGCCTTGTAAATCAACTTTACTTCAATTAAAAAAATACACCCTCATTAAAATTGTCCTTAAAGTTGTAAAGTTTTCCCTTTCAAATGTAGGTTCTAATATGCCTGTAATTGCTTTTGTGGCATTTTTTGAGGTAGGGAATCCAGTTTTGTTTTCCAATTGGATGCCAAATTGTCTGAGCACCATTTATTAAATGGGCCTCCTTTCCCCATTTACATATTAAGAAACCTTTTTCAAACTCCTAGTATCAAGGACCTCAGGTCTTTGGTAATTTCTAGACCACCCCACATCCATGCTCCCATCTGTGCCTTCTCCCCTCCTTTTACCACTGCAGTTTCTCGTATTCACAAGTACCCCAGAAAGCCCCATGTAGTGACCTGTGGATGTTTCTGTGAGGACAGGGGACGTGAGCATTGAGTCCATAATGATCATGTGACCATGCTGTGTGACCACAACATGGAGTCTGGCTTCCTAAGTCAAGAGTCTATGTATCTTCCTTTTGGTGTCTGGTTGTGCACAGTAGGGCTGGTAGATTGGAACCTGGGGTTGTGGGGCTGGCAGTGGAGAGATTAGACGTCACAGCTTGCTTTTCCATTCATTTGCCTCCTATGGGCTCTGCCTAGCCAGTGTGGAGACATTTCTGACACCTTTCTCCTAAAAGCCTGAGAGGTGCTCACTGCTTGTGCTTCTCATCCTCTGTCTTATCCTTCCTTATGTCATGTTGACTGTAAGGTACCTGTTGTTATGTGTTTTTAATAACAATGAAAAAATGTAGGATTGATACAAGCTACAGCATGGATGAACACTGACAACATCCTAAGTGAAAGAAGCCACCCAGATCACATGCACATCTGATGCTTTAAATCCATCCAGGATTTGAAATGAGAGAAAGTCTCAGTCAAGGTTCCAGATAAAAGAAAGAAAACCAAATCAGAATGAAAAAAGATACTACCATAGAGTTGGGACAGCTGGTGAAAGTTGAAGTGGACCTATGGATCAGATGGTTAGAAGATAGCTTCATAATCCTCATTTCGGGGATATGTGCTGGGTTCCTGGAAGAGTATCCTAGTTTAGGATAAAACACACTGGAGTATTTTGTATGAAGGGGCAAATATGAATACCTTGAGTCTTGCTATTGAACATTTTCTGTAAGTTTCAAATGACTGAAAAATAAATTACGTCTCAAAACAACCATGTCAATAGGACAGAAAAGTCAAGACAATATCAAACATGGCTAGAGAGGTCAAGTCCTACCCAGATTCTACTCACCCCAAGTGATGATACAATTCACCCTTGTAGGGTTTCACATGATTGTAAGGGACACTGTGGGAAGATTCTATTAGGAGTCACCATCTCTTGGGTGTTATAGATGATCTGGATGTGGTAGAAACAGTGGGATTTCTAGTTCTAGCTTTCGAGATCAATCCACCAAAAATCTCTCAGAATGTATGAATTCAGTAGAGCTGCAGAACCCAAAATGAATACATAAATCTCAGCTGTGTTCCTGTACACAAATAATGAACCATCAGAGACAGAAATTAAGAAAACAGTCCCATTTAAAATAACATCAAAAGAACAAAACACCTAGGAATAAAAGTATCCAAAGACATGAAAGACTTGAGCACTGAAATTATGAAGATATTGGTGAAGAATTTGAAGACTCAAATGGAGGAAAGAGATCCTGTGCTCATGAATGGAAAGACTGCTTAGTGCTAAAATGTCCATTCTAACCCAAACAGCACACACATTCAATGCAATTCCAACCATACTTCCAATAGTATTTTTCACAAAAACTGAACAAACAATCCTGACAGTTGCATGGAACCACAAAGGCCCCTGAACAGCCAAGGGGCTCCTGAGAAAGGAGAACAGTAGCTGGAGGAAACTCACTCCGACTTCAAACCATCTTATGCGGCTATGGTAACCAAACCATGTAGAAATGGCACAGAAAGAGGAAACTAGCCAGAATATTAGCAGGGAGAATCAAGGGAAAAATCCTGCTAATATATGGTCAGTTAACTGATGACAAGTCTGCCAAAGACATACACCTGGGAAAGGAAGGTCCCCTCAATAAATTGCCTGGAAAACAGAACATCACAAGCCAAAGGACACTGGACACTGTCTGCACTGCACACAAAACTAATCCAAACCCACAGTTTTCTACATCAAGCCCTTCCTCTGCTGGGTTCTCTGAAGACAGTGCCCCTCCAGACAGCCAGCCAGGCACAGGAAGCTTCTCACTGTTTCTTCACCTTTTCTTCCCACGGCCTCTTGTCGAAACTGAGCTCCTGAGGGAACTGAGCTCCTCTCAGTGTGGACGCAGCGCTGTGTTGTCCTGAAGCCAAACCCCAGGTAGGTCCTGACTAGGCCCATGTCC
Source organism: Budorcas taxicolor (assembly GCF_023091745.1). Lineage (NCBI taxonomy): Eukaryota > Metazoa > Chordata > Mammalia > Artiodactyla > Bovidae > Budorcas > Budorcas taxicolor. The sequence continues at coordinate 42,327,349 of NC_068914.1, read as the reverse complement.
TGTAGGCTGTGCGCAGGGCCAAGTCTGGGGGCAGAATCCGGAGGCCCTGCACTGGTAAGAGAGGTGGGACTGTCGCCCTCTGATGGCTAACTGGGAAATGCAGGCCGTAGCCATTCCTAGCTCAGGGGAGGCCTAGATTTCTGCTGGTCGTCCTACTGAATCCACTGCATGCTGGAAATTCAAAAGGATGGAGGCAAATATCATGGGACCTCTAGGAAAAATAGTTATAGAACAATTAGAAAACATACACAATGAAATGAAATTAGACACAAATTTGACAACTTACACCAAAAGTCATTCAATACTGACCACAAAAAAATTTAAAATAGTAAACTATAGACATTACAGAATAATAATAAATAAGCTATAAATAATACAGAAGAAAACCTACATAATCATGGGTTTGGTTGCCTAGATCATGAGCTTTGACTTTTAACACACCACAGACACAGGACACACACACATATGCCATTTGTGTGTGTGTATATACACACACATGCACATATACATGAATTCATGTATGTATAAATATATATATATATACACACAGGAGTGTGTGTGTATACACACACATATACATGAATTCATGTGTGTATAAATATATATATGTGAATTTGTGTGTGTATATATCATGAATTCATATACATACATACATATATGTGTTTATATGTATATACATACATGTGTTTATATATATATATACACACACACAAGAATTCCTATGTGTGTGTGTATATACATTAATTCATGTGTGTGTATAAAGTGAAAGTGAAGTTGCTCAGTCGTGTCTGACTCTTTGTGACCCCATGGACTGTAGCCTACCAGGCTCCTCTGTCCATGGTATTTTCCAGGCAAGAGTACTGGAGTGGGTTGCCATTTCCTTTTCCAGAGGATCTTCCTGACCTAAGGATAGAACCTGGGTCTCCTGCATTGTAAGCAGACGCTTTATCGTGAGCCACCAGGGAAATCGTGTGTGTGTATATATATATATATGAAATTGTGTGTGTGTGTATGTGTGTGTATACACACATGAATTCCTGTGTGTATGTGTGCATGCATGCTAAGTTGCTTCAGTTGTGTCTGACTCTTTGTGACCCTATGGACTATAGCCCGCCAGGCCCCTCTGTCCATGGAGATTCTCCAAGGATGAATACTGGAGTGGGTTGCTATGCCTTCCTCCAGGGGATCTTCCCAATCCAGGGATCAAACCCAGGTCTCCTGCATTGCAGGTGGATTCTTTACCAGCTGAGCCATCTTTACCATCTGAGCCACCAGGGAAGCCCTTGTGTGTGTATACACACACACACACACACACACACACACACACACACACACATATGAATATATTATACATATACATACATGAATGGTATTGACTCGAGATTCCAGAAATACACCTTCCATTCATAATGAGCTCATTTTACACAACAGTCCACAGAACTAAATTGGGGGGAAATGGTGTTTTCAACAATTGGCATTGCTAGGCAATTGGCTATCCACATGCAGCAGAATGAAACTGGACCCTTAGCTCATGCCACGTACTAAAAAGTATCTCAAAATATATAAAAGGCTTAAATGTAAAAAGTAAAAGTGAAGTCAGCCCCTTGTATCTATGGGTTCCACATCCATGGATTCAAACTCTGTTGAGGTCCTTTAATGGACCAGAATCTGGTTGTCTGGAGTCGATGATAAGAAAGTAAAAGAGAGAGAGAGAGGCTGATATTCCTTGGTTTATGCAGAAAACCAATAAAGCTCTTGGCACAGAGCTCGTGCTGCTTCATGTAGGCACCTGATGCCCTCTCGAGGGGGTGAAGGCACAGTGTGCCTTCTTGAGAGGGCCTTAGAAGCCCGGGCAAGAAAGTGAGCTCAGTGGCCTTCTGTGCTCCAAAGAATTAGCTGGAGGGAGAGAGGGAGAGGGAGAGAGAGAGAGAGAGAGAGAGAGAGAGAGAGAGAGAGAGAGAGAGAGGGGGAGAGAGAGAGAGAGAGAGAGAGAAAGAAAGACACGGGGGACCCAAGCTCTGATGGATAGTGTGGGTATATATACTGTCTTACAAGGTAGCTATTTTCAGCAAAGATAAAAATCAAAAGTCCAGACTTACAAATTATCAAGGAAACATAAGGTAATCCATACCAAAGAGAGAGGGTTGTAAATAATCACTTTTAGCATAAGGTTCATAAAAAGGAAGAGGGTTGTAAATAGTTACTTGTCACCGTATGGAAAAACTAATGAAGGAAATGCATGCATTCTTCAGCCCTGGGAGTGACTTGCCAACTCCTCTTAATTCCTGAATATTCACGTGCCTCACAGCAACTAAATCTATGCCCCCACAACTACTGAGCCTGCTTGGTCTAGAGTCTGCATAACACAACTAGAGACTCTGTGCACAATAGTGCACAATGAAAAGATATCTCATGACACAAGGAAGACCCTGCCTGCTCCAATTAAGACCTGATGAAGCCAAACAAATAAATATCTTTTTAAAAAACATTAAAAAAAACAAATGTTGGCAACAATGCAGAGAAGTTGGAACCTTTAAACATTACTTGTGCAAATGGAAAAGGATTCAACATATGTCTATGATATGAATGTAAAGTTACCATACAGCTCAACAACTCTACTCTTGGATATATACCCCAAAGAAGTGAAAACAGGTGTTCACATATATTGATAGCAACACTCTTTATAAGACCCAAAAGGGAGAAATGGTGCAAATGCTCACCAGTGGGTAAATAGATAAACCAATTGGAGTGGATCCATAAACCATTATTATTTTTCCATAAAAGAAATCAAGTGGAATGGTGCAGGCTATGTGGAAAACAGTGTGCCAGTTCCTCGAAGCTCCCTCACAGGGTTTACCTGTGATCCGCCACATCCATATCAGGGCATACTCCCAACAGACTGGGAACAGGGGCTGGGCACCTATGAGTACACCGCCCCCCCCCCCCCCCCCCCCCAAGAGCAGTATGCATCACAGTAGCAAAAGGCGCCAGTGACCCAACTGTCCACCATGGATGAGGGGACCAAATAAATGTGGTGGCATACACGCAAAGGAATGGGATTCAGCCTAAAAAAAGAAGGGATTCTGGCATGTGCTATTGTGAAGGGAAACCTGGAAGCCATTATAAATGAAGTAACTGTCACAAGCAGAACAAAACGACATGATTCCACTTATATGACGTACACACAAGTTCCTCATATAAGTCAAGTTCAAAGGCAGAAAGTAGAGTGCAATGGCCAGGGGCTGAGGTAAATTTGTCTTTAATGAGCACAGTTTTACTGGTGAAAACAGAAAAGTTCTGAACATGGATGGAGAAGATATTTGTACAACAGTGTGAGTGTGGTTAATGCCACAGAACAGTGTACTTAAAATGTCTTAAATGGTAAATAATCTGTACAATTAATCACACACACCTACACAAACACACAAAATACATAAAGTCCCGATACATGTTATAATACAGAAAAGGCCATATTTATCTTATGACTCAGGTCATATTTACCTTGTGCACTTTGCATCCACCAAGGTTGTGAAAATGAGGAAAAGTATCAATCATGGTTCCAGGAAAAGAAACCTGGATCAGAATGGGGAAAGATGTCTCCCTAAAGTTGGGGCAGCTGGTGAAAGTTGAAATGGGCCTTGGGTTGGATTGTAACATGGAAACCATGTAATTTCCTCGTTTGGACACTACATGCTGGTTCCCTGGAAGAACACTTTCCCTTTTCCTTTCTTGGGTAAAACTCACTGGAGAATCTTGTGTGAAGTGGCGAGTGCACTCAAGTAAGGAAGGCTGGGAAATCTGAGTGTGTAGATACACAAGACTTTGTTCTGCTACTGCCGGTTTCTGTACGTTTGGAATTATGGCAAAGTCAAAAACTTTCCAAAACACCTTATCAATACCACACCAGAAAATCAGAGAAAACATCAGACTTCCTAATAGAGGGCAAGCCTTGTTACCTAGATCCACTTCATACAAACTCATGAACCTGATCGCCCCATGCAATTGACAGGCACTGTGGGAAGATGCCAGTAGAAGCCACTTTTTCTTCCATGTTGTGAATGACCTGGATGTGATAGAAACAGTGGGATTTTTGAGTTATAACTTTTTACATAATTCCATTAAAACACCATTGGAACTAACACATGAATTCAGTAATGGTACAAAATCAATACATACAAATCAACTGTACTTCTAAACACAAAAAATAAACCATCAGAAAGAGAAAGAAAACAATCCAATTGACAACTGCATTAAAAAGAACAAAATACCAAGTAATAAATTTAACCAAGGGCTTCTAAGACCTGCACACTGAGCACTTTCAGATGTTGATGAATAAAATGAAGAAGAAACCAATAAATAGAAAGATACCCCATGCTCATGGAATGGAAGAATTAGTGTTGTTAAAATGTCCATTCTTTGCAAAGCAATGTCCACTGTGAATGCATTCTTTGCCTAACTTTCAATGGTATTTTTCACAGAAATAGAGCAAATCCTCTTAATATTCATGTGGAAATGGTCAAAGGAATCTTCAGAAATGAGAACTGGCTGGAGGCATCTTATACTTTGACTTGAAGTGTCATGAAGCTATAATCACGAAAACAGCGTAGGGCTCATCAGTGCACAGACGAGAAGAGCAGGACGTGTTACAGAGCCCAAGCTCATTCTGCTCACTGCACAACAGGCCAATAAATTGGGAGAAAAAGTGTTGGAACAAGGAATAATGATTTTAATTGGAAAGCTAGCAGACCAAGAAGATGGCAGACTAGCCACTCAGTCCATCAGACCTAATTGGGGTTCCTTTTATACACAAGGGGAGGGGTTGGTGCCCACTGCAATGCTGACCAGTGGCTGTTTGGCACTGCAGCTCCACCTGCCCCAGCCCTATTACAACTGTATTACTTCAGATAGTGATAAGTGCCCTGCAGAGAATGAAGCCGGTCTACAGCCATAATACCCTGAATGCATTGCATCGCCTCTGGTCTTGGAAGCTAGGTTAGGGTTGGGCCTGGTTAGTACTTGGATAGACCACCTGGGAATACTGGGTGTTGTAGGGTTTCAGGCTTCCCTAGTGGCTCAGATGGTAAACAATCTGCCTGCCACGCAGGAGATTTGGGTTTGATCCTTGGGTTGAGAAGATCCCCCTGGAAAAAAGGAATGGCTACTGTCAGGAGCCAGCGTGAGGAATTCCACCTGTGACAAGGTCATGTGGCAGAGCTCTGATGGCAAGGCTAATCAGACCTCAGGTTTTCCCCCTGGAATTTCCTGAGCATCCCCCCCCCCCCCCCCACCCCAAATAAGAATCTGCCTGCTTTTCCACTCTTCTAATATTCTCTGGAAAAAGTCAACTCAGGGCTTTAGTCTTCTGCATTTGAAAGGGATGTTTCACTTAAAACCTCTCTGATAGCTCTCTAGCTTGCCTAACAGGTTCCCCTAGACCTCTTACAGCTTGCAAATTGCTTACAGCCCCCCAACCGTGAGAGGCACAAAGCTTAAAGCATCTTAAAGATACAGAGCCTTTTCTAAAGAGTTAAAAATTACATTGGTGACCGGTTTTCACTGTTGACTCAATGATTGCCGCCAGGCCTCCATATTCTTTATCTTTTAGGCACCTGGGAGGATGTTAATCAATGTAAACGGGATATGGAAAAAGATATATAGTAGTTTTGATGTTAGCAACACTAGACTTTTGAGTTAATTACTTTTCTCTTTGTTATATATCACTGCACTCCTCTTGTGTCCTTGCTATGTAAGAATGTAACTTTATTTAGTGCTTTCTGAGAATGGCACCAGACTTTGGGAAGATCAACACAAATAAGTCTTCTGGTTGACAAACCCTTATCAGAAAAAAGGCTGTAAAATGTTAATTGGCCCTTTTGGCTGGAAGATAATGTAAATTACCTAAGACTTGTGTATACAACTAGGTATGCAGAGAGAAAAGCCTGGTTTTGATAAGAGTCTGGGCTGCTAACGCTGCATAACTTTGTATTACCCATTGATCTCCATGTTTTATCAAAAGTATAAAAGGCCTTCTGAACAACAGAGGACAGAGCCAGTTGCTGGGCTGGTTTCCCCCGTGTCTCTCTCTCCCTCTCCTTTTCTCCCTCTCCCTCCCTCTCCTCTTTACTTTAATTTCAGGCTGAATTCCCATCTGGGGCGCAGAGGCTCGCCAAGTCTACTTACTTGCCCTGGCTGTTAAGACCCTCGAGAAAGGGAGCCTAAGGCGAGGCACCCTTAGATATTCAAGCAAGCACCAGTGGCCCAACATAGATGGTGCAAATTCCTTGTCTGGAATTTTATTGGTCTTCCACAAAATCCAAGTTATTCAGCCCTCTTTCTCCACTTAATTTTCCTACTACACTATTTCTTCCTAATCTAATCTTATATTAATAAATAAATAAGTTCTCCTCGCCAACGCCATCCCCGCTTCGAATTCCCTGGATCCACCAGGGCTAAGGCATTGCATCGCCTCTGGTCTTGGAAGCTAAGTTAGGGTTGGGCCTGGTTAGTACTTGGATAGGAGACCACCTGGGAATACTGGGTGTTGTAGGGTTTCGGGCTTCCCTAGTGGCTCAGATGGTAAACAATCTGCCTGCCACGCAGGAGATTTGGGTTTTATCCTTGGGTCGAGAAGATCCCCCTGGAAAAAAGAAATGGCTACCCATTCCAGTATTGTTGCCTGGAGAATTCCATGGACAGAGGAGCGTGGCAGGCCACAGTTCATGGGGTCGCAAAGAGTTGAACACAGCTGAGCAACTAACATTAACTAACTAAGGGGATGAAGACTCAGAGAGCTGCCTTTTTTGGTAGGCTCAGCAGAGAAGGTTCTCCAGGCGCCAATGGTTGTGAAGGAACTTAATGGACCCCTTTCCTATATGGCCTCACTGATGCCAGGAGCCAGGCTTTGCCAAATAACAGTCCAGAGACCAGCCTGTCATGGTAAGTTCATTCTGCTTTCTTGTTTCTTACATCTGACAATTCAAGAAACCCTCACATGTGTTTTACCTCCTTACCATGTCTTTTCTTCATCCAGGTTTCCATCTGTACTGGTAGTGCCTCACCTGCATCCATTCCTGCTTCGAGCCACAATTGCCCCTTTAAGCTACAGACCCCATCCTCCATGCTGCAGCAGGGCGGGCTGGGTCACCTGGAACACAGGTCCTGCCACTGCTGTGAGTAATGTTCCAGGATGCTCATCATCCTTTAGGTTTGCCCTGCTCAGCCCCTCACCACCTCCTGTCATCCACGGGGCCAGTTCTCCCAAGGGGGGTGGCAGGCTCTTCAGCTTCTGGTTGACATGCTCTTTCTCCAGCTTGTTACCTTCCTTAGAAATGTTTCATCATCTCCACCAAATACCCACTTGGAACTTTTAAGATGGCACTTGAAACGGGCTCCTGTGTCACGTCAGTGCCCTTGCCCCCTCCCCCTTGCCTCCACGTGACCTCTGGGCATTCCCCATCCCAAACCATAACAAACTTACCTTAGTTCCTGCCACAATGTCCTTTTCTGCATCTCTGGCGACATCTCTCATCATCCTTTCCCCTCTGCACCGTCTTCCCTCCATCAGGATCACCTGGTTGCAGGAACTGAGAAAAGTGAAGCTCCCTGTGCCCCCAGAGACCTCTCTTCTCCCCAGCTCTCACCTCATCCTCATCCCTCTGGATTTAGCATTTTGTACTCTTTGAACTGGGCGTTACGATGAATTTAACTGCTGCTGTACACTCTTCCCCACTCCAACTTGATATTCAGTTTTCCTTTTTAATTTTTCAAGTTATTTTAATTGTGGTAACAGTGATTCATGATATTACATAACTCTCGTGTGTGCCTTGTATGTCGACTTCACACACACAACACTGTGCTCACCGCCAAAAATTTATTTTCAGTTCCTCACCATACAGTGGGCCCTCTACCTATTTCTCCCTCTTTCTTTTCATTTTTAAATGTCAGTGATGAGTACAGGCCTTGGCACAAAGTAGATGACAAGCCAACGTATAGGTGATGAAAAATTTATAGTGAAAAAAATTAGACCTAAACTCAAAGATGATTTATGGAGAAAAAAAAGAAAGTCTTTTCCATTAGCTTTTTTCCCCCATTAGCTTCAATAATGCTTTTCTATTAGCATAATGCTTCCTTTTTTCCTTCTATTCCCTTGTCTATTTCCATCTCTTTGGATCATAATGTTCTCTGCCTTATTGTCTTCCCATAATGCTGACGTAGGAGAAAGATGGACTCCAGGTCAGACATTTACAACTAGCCTTCTGTTTACATTTTCTGAGACAAGAGATAGGTGGGCTCCAGTTGAGGCATTTACAATCAGCCTCCTGTTTGCCCTCTGAAATGGTAGTAACAACAGAAAGATGATAAATAGCCAGCGTTTGTCTCTTATAAACACTTTAAAGTAATAGTCATGGCAAGGACAAAGAGGGACAAAATCCTGCTTGAATAAAGGATTAAGATATCTCCCCTCCCCCCACCCCCTTTTGGGACAAGGGAAACACTACACATGTGCAGAAAGGCTCCTTGTGGGTCAAAAGTCAGGTGGAAATGCCAGACCATAATGAGTCTTGCTTCTGCCAGAAGCCTCCACTTCGAGATCCATCTTAGCTGAGGGGTGTGGGCACACCAGGGGAGAGTCCTAGGATAGGTCGGATGTGAAAAAAGAAACCAGAAAATTGGCAGAAAGGAAGACAAAGACCCAGAAGAACTGGCCTATGTAAATGACTTAGCCACCTCTTTATTGCACTCCTTCTCACTAGGGCGGGGGGCCCCCATAACCTTGCTCTCCTGGTGTGTATCTCTGTCTTGCTTCTGACTTAACGAAATCAACTGTTTCTCTATGTTCTTTCCCACGTGTTGCTGTGCTATGTCTTTAATAATAAACTTTGTACCTGCATTTACAGTTTCTGCCTCCATACTAAATGCATTTTTCACTGGGGCAAAGATCCAGGGAAAATTAGCTTCTAGCCTCTAGCCCTTGCTGGCCTGGTGGCTAGGATTCCTGGTTTTCATTCAGGCTACCCAGGTTCAGTTCCTGGGTAGGGAATTAGATCTCACTTCATGTCACCACTCACTGCTGCCTCACTGAAGTGAAGTGAAGTGAAGTTGCTCGGTCGTGTCCGACCCTTTGCAACCCCATGGACTGTAGCCTACCAGGCTCCTCCGTCTATAGGATTTTCCAGGCAAGGATACTGGAGTGGGTTGCCATTTCCTTCTCCAGGAGATCTTCCCAACCCAGGGACTGAACCCTGATCTCCCGCATTATAGGCAGATGCTTTACTGTCTGAGCCACCAGGGAAGTGAGCTGCCTCACTGAGATCAACTCAATTTTTATCACCATTTAATCTACATCATATGAATTTTTGCAACTAATTTGTAACTTATAGAAAAAAAACTTCTTAGGTATTAACATACTGGTACTTCCAAAAGGGGGAAATACTTCTTCCCTAAAACTGCAGTAAGAAAATTTGAACTTAAGAAAATATGTTTTGGTGTAGCAGAATTATTATTTTATCTTTACAAACCAGCATTTGTTAAATACTTAACTGCTAATAACTCTTCAGGCTTCCCTGGCGGCTAAGCTGGTAAAGAATCCACCTGCAATGCAGAAGACCTGGGTTTGATCCCTGGATTGGAAAGATCCCCTGGAGAAGGGGATGGCTACCCACTCTAGTATTTTGGCCTGGAGAATTCCATGGACTGTGTAGTCCATTCATTTGCAGAGTTGGACATGACTGAGCGACTTTCACTATTCACTAATAACTTTTCAGCCTGAAATAAGAACTTACAAAAATCTTTGGACACAGACGCTCTAACTTAATTCCCCTCTGGGATAAATATTTTGCATGTACTTTTAGGTTATATATACACAGTAGGCACAGAACTCTTTTATTATGTATTTTATTTTCATATAAATTAACATCCTAGAAAAATTAAAATAGAAACACTAAATACAGTATTGCACATAGCAATCTCTGTTAAATGCCCCATTATATCATCAAAGTTCATATACACATGGAGGGACTGAAGGAGACAGGAAGATGGCAGAACAGCAACCCGAGAGCCACTACTGTGTCTGTGCACATCAACTACAGACTGAAAGGTAAGGACAGTATTTTACATAAATAGAAACATAGTTACAATTCAGATTTTCCTTGTAAGTTGCTTCCATAATTGGTTTGCAATAGCAACATATTCTCCCCTTTATTCATAGCCATACCCCAAGACATATCATTTTTAAAAATCTATTAATGTTAGACAAAGCCATCACAATGCTTCAGGAGTGACTTTAAAATACTCTCAGAAAGAGCGGAGATATACTTTTTCCCTCTCAAACTAAAATAAAATATTTTCCTAGGCTCCTTTAGATCATAAACTCTTGCATACTCATTTCATAGCTTTTGATTAACTGCCATAACACATAAAGAAAACCCCAATCAAGTCACAATACTCAGGCAGGTGGGGTTAATGAACAAGTCCTAGGTAGATATCAATCCATCTAAAAGTTACTTTTTTTTTTTTTGCCAACAGTTATCATGTTTGGCAATTTTATGAGGATCATTTAAAAGCACTGTGTCATTTTCTTTGAGAAGGGCAATGGTAAAAGTTACCGAGAGGCACGACTTTGGTTTAATTGACCTTTGCTGCAGACTGGCTTTATGTAGGTCCTAAAGGACATGGTTGATAAAGGCCCCCATTTAACTTAAAATTATGATTCCTGCCTATATTAGATGATGTATAGAAAGGGTTTTCCTTTTGCTATATTTTTTTCTATTCATTGTCTGATGAATTAAAAAAAATGATAATCTTCTTTCACAAATATATAGTTACAGAGGCCAACCCAAGAGCTGGGAAAGCCTTATCTATGACACATATAAATGGTACCTCAATTTTAAAATAGAAAATTTATATGTAGATGTGAAACTGATACAAACAAGTCACTAGAAATAACCTGTTAACCATAAATCTAAATGCAGTGACGTGGAGTACTGGTCGTCAGGAGAAAGAGTGTTTCGCTGTGACAGGGAATAGTCTCACAACAGTAAGTTGGAGGTTACTGTTTAGCATGTTCAGAATTAATGCAGATACTGCCTCTTACACATGCTGTTTTGGTCTATTGGTAAAATACCATAAACTTTTACAAAAAGAAAAGGTGTCACATTCTCCACTGGCCTACTGATTTTGCATTTTTATATGAATACAGTGTAGAATTCAACAACCAGTAAACTGTCTGGAAAGCATAAAGATTATGCAAGAGGCCAAGAAGAAACATGATCAAAATGATGAGTTTCCTTCTGCCCTCAGGCCGGCTGAATTCTGTGGAAGTGGCTTCAGTGACTCATTTTTGTTCTGCTTTTCATTGGTCAGGTTTTCATGCTTATTTTTGCTTTCTGAAATAAATGCATCAGATAAGAGAAATAGTCAGAAGGAATAACTTTAAAGAGTGTATGGAGTTTAGAATAGTATTTTCATTTGGATCAAATTCTTTGAGAAAAGGTTAAAGATCCACAGCTCATAAACGAAAAAAGATAAAAGTAAAATCTATTTATCTCTTAGAATTTTCACTAATATTTTTGAGGGGAAAAAAAGGTTTCAAAATTTAGCTTCTAATCGATGTGAAAGAGTATCAGCTCACCTTTCTCATTTTCAGTCTTATGTACAAACACATAAATATGAAAATTGAACCGAGGCTTCATCTCATTGTTAATGTGATTTAATTCTCTTCTATGACTCAGATGGTAAAGAATCTGCCCACAATATGGGAGACCGGGTTTGATCCCTGGGTCAGGAAGATCCCCTGGAGAATGGAGTGGTGACCCATTCCAGAATGCTTGCCTGGGGAATTCCATGGACAGAGGAGCTTGGCAGGCTATAGTCCATGGGGTTGAAAAGAGTTAGACACAATTGAGTGACTAACACACTTTCATCTCATTCTTAATGTGATTTAATTCTCTTCTATCCTTATAACAGCATAATCGTGGTTAGTAAATAACTATTCCTTCTCATTCTATACATGTACTTGAAGATTTACTTTCATCAAAAAGACAGAACATAAACCAAACCATAATATAATACTTGTTCAATAAGATTTTGATACAGAGAAATGGAAGGGAAAATATCTTTTAAATGCAGATATAATTTCTAACTTTTTCTAAATAAAGCTGTTTAATTGTGGCCCAATTTGGGTTATTCAGTATCTTCGATTTACACTATATTAGATGAACTCAATTCAAAATGCTATTTTAAGGTCTAACCCAACTTTTCATTTAAAATAGCATTTACTCACTCTGTAGTGCCAAGTGATAGTCCCTCAAACATTCAACAGAACGTAAGACAGCATCACATGGATGCATCATGTCCACCAAACCCTCCCCTTCAAGGTGCACAACCTGGTGTTTTATTTTGAAAGGGGAAACGAGCAAAGAGGGACCAGCTTGGCTTGTTACACTTGGCTGTGGGCTGACAGCTGCTGGTAGCCCCCTGTGTAGCCTGAGCCCCTGGTCTGAGTAAAGAACAATGCTGCACCTGGCACTCCCTGTGTTAGGCCCCAAGGGTGCTCATGGGATTACAACAGCTGTGCTGTGACCCATGTATGATGAGGCGAGTGAAAGATGGCCCCCAACTCCACCAGCAGCCCCCCACATATATGCACCCCCTCAGTGGACCCATCTGGATGGTTAGGCTTTGAATGCTGAACACTGAGATTCTTGTAGCCTCTGGTACCTGATTACAGGCAGAAGGAAAAGCAGATTCTCTAAGTTGGAAGCTCACTATTTGTTCAAACTTGAGAGGAAGATGATTAAAATGTTATTAGGTGGATTTGTATATTCTGAGAAAAGAGGTTAAAAGCCAGAGAAAACCACAAATCAAAAAACAGAATAAATACTTACAATTCCAGAGTCATGTCTTGGTTTTATTTTATAGAGTGACTTTCCCTTTTTCTGCCTACACACCTCTTCAGCTTCTTTTACTCTAGGTGGGGAGAAAACACATGATATAAACAAAGACTTACAAAGATCACTATAGTCCATCTATAGTAGGTGAGCAAGTATCATGATGTATTTGATTTATTAGAGAAAAATAATACCACATACACAGGAATGTTACCTGATACTTGATTTAAAAACATAATAGAGCTAGAGGTGAATTCATCCAGTGGCTCTTAACTTGGAATCAAAGAAGGTTGAATGGAATAGGACACAAGTACGTTTATATTTTTAGGCATACTAAAGGAGTCTTACACACAGGAAAATAGTCTTACACACACAAGAAATATCCATCATATTCAGGTGAGGGTGCTGAGATTGGCTCCATTACATAAATGGGGATGGCACTACCATATAAATCAGAAGCATTAGTGAAATAAGCAGTATCATTTAAGAACTCATATGTTTATTTAAAATGATCTCAGATTCAGTTTCCATATTATGTTTCCCCAGGCATGGAAATCTATACAATGAATACTTGGGACCATTTTTCTTTTTTAATTGAGCTTCATCAAGCATGGGAACCAGTCATTTGAAAACAGAAAATAGAGACTGAGCAGTAATGTTTGAACACATCTAGGATTTCCTTTTAAACACATGCTTCAAGGTAAACAGTACTGAATTTACCAGAGGAACAGTTAAAAGAGAACATCATTGGAAGGGAGGTTGCACAGCAAGTCTGCCCTGCGGTCTGATGCTGGGGCAGCATCTGCTCACTTGGCCCCCTGTGTCCCGCAGGAAGGACAGGGGCTCAAGAATGCAGAACAGTATCACTACTAGGACTGCCCAGAGCTGCTGCAAACATCCAAAAAGCTTCACTTTAAGAGTTCTTTAGAGGGCTTCCCTGGTGATCCAGTGGCTACTCCCAATGCGGGGGCCGGGGTTCAATCTCTGGTCAGTGAACTAGATCCCATACACTGCAAGTAAGAGTTTGCATGCCACAGTTAAAGATCCCATGTGTGGCAACTAAGACCTAGTGCAGCTTTTTAAAAAAGGCACTAAAAGTTCTTTATAAAATGCTATAAAATGTTATGAATGATTGCGTCTACTAAGCAAATAGTAAGAAATATGTGTGTTAGTTGCTCAGTTGTGTCCGACTCTTTGTGACTCCATGGACTATAGCCTCCCAAGTTCCTCTGTCCATGGAATTCTCTAGCAAGAATACTGAAATAGGTTGCCATTCCCTTCTCCAGGGGATCTTCTCAACCCAGGGACTGAACCCAGGTCTCCTGCATTGCAGACAGATTCTTTACCGCCTGAGCCACCCAAAAAATATGTAGACTGGAATTTTATTAATAAAAACAGGTGCCATTAGAAAGGAAATAACCTAATAGGTTAATTTATTTTTATTACTGTGATTCTCCTTGGGAATTAAAAATAGAGTACTTCTGGAGAAACTGACAAAGCTGTGATTTATCTTAATAAAAGACCTCTTATGGAGATCTTGAAACCTGGTTCCCGAAAGAAATGAGTTATAAATATATTTCTTAAGCCTGATGGCAAAATTTCTAATGACAGAATTCATCTCCTATGCAGCTGAATGAATACCTGTTTTAAAACAATAGAATGAAACAAATCGTTGAGTGCAGCAGCTGTGAGGTTACTGTTACAGCTCACAGTAAGGCACAATGGATCAAAGTAATTCTCTCTCTTTTTTTTAAGCAGTTAGTGAAAATCCAGTAGATCCTCTCTTAAATTTACTTGGGACTCTTTAAGGCATTTTGTAATATTTTTTTAAAAAAATCGACTTCACAAGTATTTAGACCACCAAAGCATCTTAATTTTCTTACTATCTTATTTTCTAAGTATCACAGAAAGCCCAGTCTAATACAAACATTTTCAGTTTTACACAGAAAACAAGTGTGGCCATTCCTACAGCAGGAGAACTAGACAGTGTGGTCAGGATGCCTGAGTCGATGCAGGGCTGAGGGCCCTGAAACTCAGGCAAGAGCCACAGGTGTGCGCAGATGCCAAGGATGTTGCCCCAGCTCAGGGTTCAGGGCAGTTGTGCCCTGAGAGGTTTCAAAGAGAACTCTTAGTTTTCCATACTTTCCTTGGAAGGGGAAATGGGGCTGAAAGCAAGGACTCTGTACAGAGTAACCTGGGAGTGCTGCAGGGGACCCTGTTGCCCTAGGACTCCCCACTGAGGCCAGAGCTTCCTCCACCCTACTGATTCAGGCTCTGGATATGAACATGACCGATGGGGCAAGTGGTTCGTGTGTCCCCACACAGGCTGCACACACGGCTGAGCTAGGAGCCGGGCCCTGGGCACCAGACGGCCGAGAGGATTCCCAAAGTCAGGTGCAGAGGAATTTCGGAAAAGCAGCTCCCGGGCCAGGTGGCTCTGTTCCAGGTCAGTCCCCCAGGATGTGCTTGCTTGGAAGCAGGAGATGCAGGCACTTGTGGGCAGCTCTGTGAGCAGGCCCGTCTATCCTAAGCCTCCTAGCAACTGCTGCTCCCAAATGCCAGTTCTCTTTCAACAAAACTCTGACAAGACTTTTCCCCCACACTTTAGGCAGGAAAAAAGAACACGTCCCTGGAGGTGAGCTGGCAGAAGAGGAAAAATACTGAGGGAAGCAGGGATGGAGAGGCCCCAGTCCCCTCCTGCTCAGGCCTTCCTCTGGCACTGGGGATAGTCCATGAGCTCCAAGCACGAGCCTGCTGATAACCGCCTTCCCTTCTGCCTCAGCCCTCAGTCAATGATTCCTAAAGGTTCTTAAACTGAGTAGGAAAGAGAAGTTCATTACATAACTAGATACTAAGTGAAAAGGCACAGTGGTGATAACATTTCAAATAACAAACAAAAATGACCTACATGTCCAAGTTGGAAAGGAGAAGGGGATAGGACCTCCTTCACAAAGGGATTCCCTGATAGCTCAGTTGGTAAAGAATCCGCCTGCAATGCAGGAGACCTGGGTTCAATCCTGGATTGGGAAGATCCCTTGGAGAAGGGAAAGACTACCCAGTCCAGTATTCTGGCCTGGAGAATTCCATGGACAAGTCCATGGGGTCACAAGGAGTTGGACACGACTGAGCACTTTCACTTCACTACACAAAGAGAGAAAGCAGCCTGGAAAGCAAGGAAGAAGCCAGGTCTTGGCACTTGAGTTTAACTTCCAGTGAGGATTTGAGGGCGGGGGGGGGTGCGGTGCGGTCTGTGGATGGTGTGCAGAGATATAACTCTTGCAAGATTCATGAAGATGATTTCTTTCTAATGTGGCTGTGCCCTTGATTAAGGGCATTCCTTAATCAAGACTTTACCTTGTTAGTTTCCCAACAGAAATAAAAGCCATAGATACACTGCTGTTGTCATTCAACTGAAAGAGAAGGGAGCCACTCCTCTAACACCGAACAGTAATAATCCAGTCTAAGTAAGTGCCCCAGGAGCCGGGTTTGAGCATCAGGTCTGGAGCAGAGAAGAGTCTTCCAACCACGGGCTGAGAGCAGCGCTCCCCTCCCTCACCAGCTTAGCAGAGTCACCTGGACTGTTCCATCTAAAAAATAATGCTAGCTTTCCTTCTTCCTAGTCTCTCTGCTTTTTGTAATGCTGTTTTTTCAAAACCACTGGAAGTGATGAGAGAAGAGTTTTCATTATCACATGGTTTGTTTTCGTTCACATTTTCTTTGTTTAGGTTGCTCACTAGAAGTTGCACTTCTTAGAATTAGCCTACCAAAGATGTCATCTGAAAAAATTTTACTTCCTTTTATAATTCTCTATCGGCAGCCTTTTAATTCAGTGAAAATATTTTAATCCGAAAGAGCGGGGAGGGGCTCTGGACGGAGGCTGGGTGGAAGCAGGGGTGCGGCTCCAGGAGACAAGCAGGTATAGACGCCGAGTGGACTGAGTCCCGGCTCACCCACCCTTCTTTATAACCGCGATGATCACACAACCACACACCCACACAAATCCTGAAAATACAGTAGAAACAATCAACCACAATACTTCTTATGACTACAGGTGGAAAGAACTTAAGTGTTGTCAGGGACGTATTTCTGAATTTGAGTTGGATTTCTGAACTTTAACGCTGACAGTCTGACTCAGCGAGAAAAGCAACAATATCCGCGCCTCCAGGGGTGACGATGTAGTTAGAACAGCTCACAGCGACTTCGACTCTTCTGACCAGACTTCACAGGAGCCTCAGAACTCTGCGGGACCAGTCTGTGGGACCCACCTCGGGATGCTGGGCTGGCGGAAGGCGCCTCTGTGCAGCGCACACCACATGCGCCACTCAGCGCGCAGACACGTGAGGGGAGTCTGCCACTTAGTCAACAAGACCCGCTCAACTTTGGGGACTGTTCATAGTTCAGAGTCCAAGATTCCGTGACAATTAGATATATATGTTTTGTCCTTATGCTCTAAAAGCTGCAAATATATTCCTTTCACGAGTATAAGGCCAATAAGCAGAAATGATTTACATCAGCGTTTCCTGAAACTGTTATTGTGGAGAAGAGGTGGGTCCAAAGAGATGGATCATTTCTTCATAAGAAAACACATTCAAGTATCAAGTTAATCCCCTAGATTCAGGATCTCTTTGATAACTGTCTAATGTCCTATAAATGTAGGACATTATATGCATGAGCTACCGCAGGAAGAAACAGTTGTTTCTTAGGTTTGGAAAGGCTGTAGGTAAGGAAAGATGGGTCCACAGGACAAGGCTGTGCACTTACTTCAAGGCAAAGGAAACAAAGATACCACACACACATACACACACATACACACATCTCAGGAGATGCACACACATCTCCTGAGGTACCTATTATTGTTACCAAACTTTAACCATGAAGAAACTGAAACTTAAAACGGTCAAATTACTCACTCGGGGTCAGAGTGAGTGGCAGATTCAGCCAGACAGACAACACCTCCTCAGCCCAAGCTGTAAGCCTCCCTCTGTATAGCCTCCTCACAAGGCAAACGCAGATGACGATGAAAAACACGGCCAACAAAATCTTCCTCTAGTTATTAACATGAACATAGTTATTTACACTTATGCATTTATATTTATCATATATTTATATTCATTATAGTAATTTATATTTATTATATTTGTTTTTATTTCTGTTTATTTAGAAGTATTTGATTCTGAAAGGCTGAATCTCCTAGAACCCTGAATATAAAAAATGTGGCAGGTTAAAATAGTTTTTGATAAAAGAAAGTACCTAGAAAAATGGGTACATGTGTTTTACCAGATCCTAGAGACTCCAGGTTCAATCTCTGGGTCTCCCACATTGCAGGCAGATTCTTTACTGTCTGAGCCACTAGGGAAGCCCGATCCTGGAGAGGAATAGTCTAACTGGACAAATTCTGAACCGTATTCAAGGAAACATATTAATGGAAACACAATGGGCTACAGTGTTCATTTTTGAAAAAGGAAAGCATATAAGATCATCCAGAGAAAACAAAACTACAACCACATTTTCTTGATTCTAATATATGGGAAGAATTCTTGGTGTGGCTGTCTACATAAGGGATGTGAACTGCAGTAAAAGGCAAAAATACAGAAGACAGAAACTTTTCCATTAGGCTTTTTGTTTGTTTACACAAATCTCCACTATAAACAGACTAACTTTTGAGCTTTAACTCAGTGAAGGCATTTGTGAGGAGAGGCAAGTCAGCACATACTTGGAGTGTGTAGTGCCCTTGCTTTTTGGTGATATAACCTGACAGAGGGCTACAACTCAGAAACCTACAAGGGCAGGGAGCACATTTCCCCTGTTATCTCAGATCATAGTGGTCTTACCCAAATGGCAGCCAGTAGGTGCTCAGAGTCTCTGACAAGTGTTGAAAATGCCGACATTCTGTGCTGCTGAACATGGGAGATGCATCTATGTTAGAGCCTAGATGACTAAATAGTAAGGCGCACACTCCATTGTGTAAATAAGACCCTGAATTACATTCTGTCACACCAGAGCATCTTCCCCTGTTCTTCCATAAGAAATTTACTATGGTATCAGAAAGTTGAGAAATCTGGAAGATGCCATTTAGAACCTTTAAAAACGCTTGGATGATACATTTTAAACATTCACTGAAAAAAGGGAATATTTGT
Organism: Budorcas taxicolor; assembly: GCF_023091745.1. Lineage (NCBI taxonomy): Eukaryota > Metazoa > Chordata > Mammalia > Artiodactyla > Bovidae > Budorcas > Budorcas taxicolor. The sequence continues at coordinate 42,308,325 of NC_068914.1, read as the reverse complement.
ATTCATAAACATGTTGGGACCCTAAAGCCCTGATAACAGTTTTCATGGTTATTTTAAAACCTCTCGGGAGTTCCCTGGTGATCCAGTGGTTAGGAATCTGCCTGTTAACGCAGGGGACATGGGTTGGATCCTTGGTTTGGGAAGATACCACAGGCCAATGAGCAACTCAGCCCAGGCACCACAGCTACTGAGCCCACAGGCTCCAGAGCCTGCGAGCTGCAGCTACTGAAGCCGGCACACCTGCAGGCTGCGCTCTGCAACGAGAAGCCCGTGTGCCATGGAAGAGCTGCCCCGCTCACTAAAGCTAGAGAAAGACTGAGCACAGAACCAGGACCCAGGCCAGCAAAGAACAAAGCAAAGCGAAAAAGCTCTCATTAAAAAAAAAAAAAAAGGCTTGCTTTTCTATGGCTTTTGTAGTCTCACTGTTTAGTTGCTCAGTCATGCGTGACTCTTTGTGACCCCATGGACTACAGCACACCAGGCTTCCCTGTTCTTTACCATCTCCCGGAGTTTGCTCAAATTCATGTCCATTGAGTCACCAATGCCATCCAGCCATCTCATCCTCTGTCATCTCCTTCTCCTCCTGCCTTCAATCTGCCCTACCATCAGGGTCTCTTCCAATGAGCTGGCTCTTCGTATCAGGTGGCCAAAGTATGGGAGCTTCAGCTTCAACATCAGTCCTTCCAATGAATATTCTGGGTTGATTTCCTTCAGGATTGACTGGTTTTATCTTGTATCCAAGGGACTCTCAAGAGTCTTCTCTAGCACCACAGTTTGAAAGCATTAATTCTTCCATGCTCAGCCTTCTTTATGGTCCAACTCTCACATCCATACACGACTACTGAAAGAACCATAGCTTTGACTATACAGACTTTTGTTGGCAAAGTGATGTCTCTGCTTTTTAATACACTGCCTAGGTTTGTCATAGCTTTTCTTCCAGTGAGCAAGCATCTTTTAATTTCATGGCTACAGCCACCATCTGCTTTGATTTTGGAGCCCAAGAAAATTGGAATTCTCGAGGCAAGAATACTGGAGTGAGTAGCCACTCCCTTCTCCAGGGGATCTTCCTGACCCAGGGATGGAACCCAGGTCTCCTGCATTGCATGCAGATTCTTTACTGTCTGAGCCACAAGGGAAGCCTCAAGGACTATTAGACATAGACACAGACTACAGACTATTAGACTATAGACACAGAGAGTTTATCACGTTTCCTCCCGTGACACTCAAAAGAGAGTACAGCAGAGCTATTTACACCACAGTGGTTTGGAATCACATGCGAGAAAGATGTGGGTGATACAAGGCAGGAGAGCCTCTAGGAAACATGCATATTAAGGGAGAACAAAACCACAGTTTTTTCCTCTACTGGATTATTCCTTTCAGGCTAAAAATATGCTGTTGATTCCTCCATAAAAAAAAAAAAAAAATCCCTCACTCTTCCCCCTCCAGCAAGACCTTCTTTCTCTGCTGACCTCCGAGTGTACTGGCTCCTCCAGAAAGCTACCCATCATCCTCTTCTCCTGCGTCCATCTAACCAGGCGCCTGTCACTGACTACCTAATGGTGCCTGCCCTTGTGAAGACACCGATTCCTCTTGCTCCTGCAAGCACCACAGCATGTTATATGGCTCTGGTTTATGCCCTTCTTCTGAAGCCTGTTCCACATGGTCCACCAGGCTCCATGATCTGGCCCAGCACCCCTCTGTGCAGTCATCTTCCACCTCTTTCCTCCTGCTCACTCTGTTCAGGATGCTCACTGCATCTGCCTCCCTCAGACTTTGCACTTGCCACTCTTTCTGGCTGGAATGTTCTATCTCCATCAGGTCAGTTCAGTTCACTCACTCAGTCGTGTCCGACTCTTTGCGACCCCATGAATTGCAGCACGCCAGGCCTCCCTGTCCATCACCAACTCCTGGAGTTCACTCAAACTCATGTCCATCGAGTCAATGATGCCATCCAGCCATATCATCCTCTGTCATCCTCTTCTCCTCTTGCCCCCAATCCCTCCTAGCATCAGAGTCTTTTTCCAATGAGTCAACTCTTTGCATGAGGTGGCCAAAGTATTGGAGTTTCAGCTTTAGCATTAGTCCCTCCAATGAACACGCAGGACGATCTCCTTTAGAATTGACTGGTTGGCTTTTCTTGCAGTCCAAGGGACTCTCGGAGTCTTCTCCAACACCACAGTTCAAAAGCTTCAATTCTTCAGTGCTCAGCTTTCTTCACAGTCCAACTCTCACATCCATACATGACCACTGGAAAAACCATAGCCTTGACTAGATGGACCTTTGTTGGCAAAGTAATGTCTCTGCTTTTTAATATGCTATGTAGGTTGGTCATAACTTTCCTTCCAAGGAGTAAGCGTCTTTTAATTTCATGGCTGCAATCACCATCTGCAGTGATTTTGGAGGCCCCCCCTCAAAAAAAAAGTCTGCCACTGTTTCCACTGTAGCCCCTGCATTATCCCTTCACCTCCTTCAAGTCCCTGCTTACCTGTCACAGAACACTTGTCTGACAGGTGCACATATACTGCTGTACTTCCTTCAACTCTCTCTTCCCTTCGCCCTGAGTCCCCAAAGGATAGGGCAGGCCTCTTTCCTCACTGAGCACTAACACAGGACACCTTCATTCCCCTCTGAGCCTTAGTTTCATGTTGTCAAGTGTAACCTCTGGACAACACAATGGCTCATGCTGGGAGAGTGCCATCTGCCCTTTGAGTAAATGCAGAGTGGCCAGGGCTTGGTGGGGGAGGAGGGAGAAAGCTGGTGGATTATCCAGAGAATGTCAACATTGCTCAGTAAGATAAAATGGCAGATGAAAGTGATTAAAGTTTTCAAACTTAGAAAGATACTCAAAGTATCGGGGATCCTGGGTGTTTTGTTATTGATTTTAATAAACAAACAAACAAAACACCCAAAAGCAAAATAAATCAAAATAGAATGAAATAAAATGTTCATGGGCTTCACATAAGGCAACATTCAGAAAGAGCAAGCATGAATTGGTGCAGTCACCATGGAGAACAGTATGGAGATTCCTCAGAAAAACCGAGGTACCAGCAGATCCAGCAATCCCACTCCTGGGCATAGATTCAGAGAAAACTGTAATTCAAAGAGATACATGCACCCCAATGTGCACCACAACAGCAGCACTACTTACAATAGTCAAGACACGGAAACAACCTAAATGCCCACAGACAGATGAATGGGCAAAGATGCAGTACATATATATTCAATACAATGGAGGTTCACCATTCTCTAGGTCCATCTAGGAACATGGATCCAGGGATGGGTGAATCCATACTAAGTGAAGTCAGTCAGATGGAGAAAGACAAATATCGTATGACATCACTTATATGTGGAATCTAAAATAAGGCTCAAATGAACTTATATAAGAAACAGAAATAGATTTACATAGAGGACAGACTTGTGGTTGCCAAGAAGGAGGGGGCTGGAGGAGGGATGGAGTGGGAGGATGGGACTAGCAGATGAAAACTATTATATATAGAATGCAAATACAACAAGGTCCTACCGTATAGCACAGAGAACTGTATAGCACTGAGAATATATATCTCAGGATATATATTCAATATCCTGAGATAAATCATAATGGATATATGTATGACTGAATTACTTTGCTGTACAGCAGAAGTTAATACATTATAAATCAACTATACTTCAATTTAGAACTTAAAAATTAAAAAAGAGGAAGCAGACAAAAGCACCCGAATTTGAGTTTGATATGGAATTATAATATGCAGATGAGAAATATTATGCACGTGTAATAACTTTGATGATGATGACAACCATGGTGCTAAGGATCTAAAGGTCCTTTTAAGGAGGAACAAATTATGAACAAGAGCTTTCCACAGAAACTAAGGAGCCTGGACTGGAGGACACTTATTTGCCATGACGGCTGTTCATCTGGACAGCTGAATAGACTAGCAATGCCTGTGTCCAAGGCCATGCTGTGCTTCCACGGCCAGTTCCACAGCACCAGGATGGCCAGTCCTCACTGCGGGCCCACTGGCTAGGAAGCACCATGTAAAAGGTCTGTCCTTGCCCCAAGAAATGTCTGCTTTCTTCTCATACGTCCTCTCCTGATCTAGCAGTTGCCCATGGTTCACATTTCTAAGCCTGTTTATGATAAGTAGAAGCAAAGATCTTGAGCAGCGGCTTGGTCAGGGGCTCATGGGGAGGGGTCCTAAGTGAAGATTCAGATCCAGGCAAGGGCCCAGTGGGTGGTAGATGGGACATTCTGGTGAGAGGGTGGAGGCCCAACACAACAGAAGTGAGAGATGGGGCTTTACCCCAGAGCAAAGGCAAACACATTTCTTCCCCCTTTTATTTATTTTAACCATTATCATAGCCACTCTTTTTTTCCTAAGGATTTATCTCTTCTCCATTAGAACTACAGATTGAGAAAACTTGGACAATCTGACTCCTCTCATGGAGATTATATCTGAAAAAAGTGTATTTGGAATACATGAGTCATTTCAGATCACATATACACATATTACCTATTTTGTGTCTGTGTGTGTTTTAACATGACTTAAGATTTCCTGAAAGAAGAGATAAGAAAGCCTTCCTCAGAGATCAATGCAAAGAAATAGAGGAAAACAACAGAATGGGAAAGACTAGAGATCTTTCAAGAAAATTAGAGATACCAAGGGAACATTTCATGCAAAGATGGGCTCGATAAAGGACAGAAATGGTATGGACCTAACAGAAGCAGAATATATTAAGAAGAGGTGGCAAGAATACATGGAAGAACTGTACAAAAAAGATCTTCATGACACAGATAATCACAATAGTGTGATCACTCACCTAGAGCCAGACATCCTGGAATGTGAAGTCAAGTGGGCCTTAGAAAGCATCACTACGAACAAAGCTAGTGGAGGTGATGGAATTCCAGTGGAGCTATTTCAAATCCTGAAAGATGATGCTGTCAAAGTGCTGCACTCAATATGCCAGCAAATTTGGAAAACTCAGCAGTGGCCACAGGACTGGAAAAAGTCAGTTTTCATTCCAATCCCAAAGAAAGGCAATGCCAAAGAATGCTCAAACTACCACACAATTGCACTCATCTCACATGCTAGCAAAGTAATGCTCAAAATTCTCCAAGCAGGCTTCAGCAATATGTGAACCGTGAACTTCCAGATGTTCAAGCTGGTTTTAGAAAAGGCAGAGGAACCAGAGATCAAATTGCCAACAACTGCTGGATCATCAAAAAAGCAAGAGAGTTCCAGAAAAACATCTATTTCTGCTTTGTTGACTATGCCAAAGCATAGTGACTGTGTGGATCACAATAAACTGTGGAAAATTCTGAAAGAGATGGGAATACCAGACCACCTGACCTGCCTCTTGAGAAACCTATATGCAGGTCAGGAAGCAACAGTTAGAACTGGACATGGAACAACAGACTGGTTTCAAATAGGAAAAGGACTATGTCAAGGCTGTATATTGTCACCCTGCTTATTTAACTTACATGCAGAGTACATCATGAGAAATGCTGGACTGGAAGAAACACAAGCTGGAATCAAGATTGCCGGGAGAAATCTCAATAACCTCAGATATGCAGATGACACCACCCTTATGGCAGAAAGTGAAGAGGAACTAAAAAGCCTCTTGATGGAAGTGAAAGTGGAGAGTGAAAAAGTTGGCTTAAAGCTCAACATTCAGAAAACAAAGATCATGGCATCTGGTCCCATCACTTCATGGGAAATAGATGGGGAAACAGTGGAAACAGTGTCAGACTTTATTTTTCTGGGCTCCAAAATCACTGCAGATGGTGATTGCAGCCATGAAATTAAAAGAGGCTTACTCCTTGCAAGAAAAGTTATGACCAACCTAGACAACATATTCAAAAGCAGAGACATTACTTTGCTGACTAAGGTCCGTCTAGTCAAGGCAATGGTTTTTCCAGTGGTCATGTATGGATGTTAGAGTTGGACTGTGAAGAAAGCTGAGCACTGAAGAATTGAAGCTTTTGAACTGTGGTGTTGGAGAAGACTCTTTTTTTTTTTTTGTATCTCACACCCTCCAGAATGGGTTTTACTCTTTCAAGTATATACAGTTCAGTTCAGTTCAGTTCAGTCACTCAGTCGTATCCGACTCTGCGACCCCATGAATCGCAGCATGCCAGGCCTCCCTGTTCATCACCAACTCCCAGAGTTCACTCAGACTCATGTCCATCGAGTCCGTGATGCCATCCAGGCATCTCATCCTCTGTCGTCCTCTTCTCCTCCTGCCCTTAATCCCTCCCAGCATCAGAGTCCTTTCCAATGAGTCAACCCTTCGCATGAGGTGGCCAAAGTACTGGAGCTTCAGCTTTAACATCATTCCTTCCAAAGAAATCCCAGGACTGACCTTCTTCAGAATGGACTGGTTGGATCTCCTTGCAGTCCAAGGGACTCTCAAGAGTCTTCTCCAACACCGCAGTTCAAAAGCATCAATTCTTTGGTGCTCAGCCTTCTTCACACTCCAACTCTCACATCCATAAATGACCACAGGAAAAACCATAGACTTGACTAGATGGACTTTAGTCGGCAAAGTAATGTCTCTGCTTTTGAATGTGGTATCTAGGTTGGTCATAACTTTCCTTCCAAGGGGTAAGCATCTTTTAATTTCATGACTGCAGTCACCATCTGCAGTGATTTTGGAGCACAAAAAAATAAAGTCTGACACTGTTTCCACTGTTTCCCCATCTATTTCCCATGAAGTGATGGGACCAGATGCCATGATCTTTGTTTTCTGAATGTTGAGCTTTAAGCCAACTTTTTCACTCTCCTCTTTCACTTTCATCAAGAGGCTTTTTAGTTCCTCTTCACTTTCTGCCATAAGGTGGTGTCATCTGCATATCTGAGGTTATTGAGATTTCTCCCGGCAATCTTGATTCCAGCTTGTGATTCCTTCCAGTCCAGCGTTTCTCATGATGTACTCTGCATAGAAGTTAAATAAGCAGGGTGACAGTATACAGCCTTGAAGTGCTCCTTTTCCTATTTGGAACCAGTCTGTTGTTCCATGTCCAGTACTAACTGTTGCTTCCTGACCTGCATACAGATTTCTCAAGAAGCAGGTTAGGTGGTCTGGTATTCCCATCTCTTTCAGAATTTTACACAGTTTATTGTGATCCACACAGACAAAGGCTTTGGCATAGTCAATAAAGCAGAAATAGTGTATTTCTGGAACTCTCTTGCTTTTTCCATTATCCAGCGGATGTTGGCAACTTGATCTCTGGTTCCTCTGCCTTTTCTAAAACCAGCTTGAACATCTGGAAGTTCACAGTTCATGTATTGCTGAAGCCTGGCTTGGAGAATTTTGAGCATTACTTTACTAGCACGTGAGATGAGTGCAATTGTGCGGTAGTTTGAGCATTCTTTGGCATTGCCTTTCTTTCTTTTTTCTTTTTTTTTTTTTAGTTTTTTATTTTTTTAATTTTAAAATCTTTAACTCTTACATGCGTTCCCAAACATGAACCCCCCTCCCACCTCCCTCCCCATAACATCTCTCTGGGTCATCCCCATGCACCAGCCCCAAGCATGCTGTGTCCTGCGTCAGACATGGACTGGCGATTCAATTCTTACATGATAGTATACATGTTAGAATGCCATTCTCCCAAATCATCCCACCCTCTCCCTCTCCCTCTGAGTCCAAAAGTCCGCTCTACACATCTGTGTCTTTTTTCCTGTCTTGCACACAGGGTCGTCATTGCCATCTTTCTAAATTCCATATATATGTGTTAGTATACTGTATTGGTGTTTTTCTTTCTGGCTTACTTCACTCTGTATAATCGGCTCCAGTTTCATCCATCTCATCAGAACTGATTCAAATGAATTCGTTTTAACGGCTGAGTAATACTCCATTGTGTATATGTACCATGGCTTTCTTATCCATTCATCTGCTGATGGACATCTAGGTTGTTTCCATGTCCTGGCTATTATAAACAGTGCTGCGATGAACACTGGGGTACATGTATCTCTTTCAATTCTGGTTTCCTCGGTGTGTATGCCCAGCAGTGGGATTGCTGGGTCATAAGGTAGTTCTATTTGCAATTTTTTAAGGAATCTCCACACTGTTCTCCATAGTGGCTGTACTAGTTTGCATTCCCACCAACAGTGTAGGAGGGTTCCCTTTTCTCCACACCCTCTCCAGCATTTATTGCTTGTAGACTTTTGGATCGCAGACATTCTGACTGGTGTGAAGTGGTACCTCATTGTGGTTTTGATTTGCATTTCTCTAATAATGAGTGATGTTGAGCATCTTTTCATGTGTTTGTTAGCCATCCGTATGTCTTCTTTGGAGAAATGTCTATTTAGTTCTTTGGCCCATTTTTTGATTGGGTCGTTTATTTTTCTAGAATTGAGCTGCATAAGTTGCTTGTATATTTTTGACATTAGTTGTTTGTCAGTTGCTTCATTTGCTATTATTTTCTCCCATTCAGAAGGCTGTCTTTTCACCTTGCTTATAGTTTCCTTTGTTGCACAGAAGCTTTTAATTTTAATTAGATCCCATTTGTTTATTTTTGCTTTTATTTCCAGAATTCTGGGACATGGATCATAGAGGATCCTGCTGTGATTTATGTCTGAGAGTGTTTTGCCTATGTTCTCCTCTAGGAGTTTTATAGTTTCTGGTCTTACATTTAGATCTTTAATCCATTTTGAGTTTATTTTTGTGTGCAGTGTTAGAAAGTGATCTAGTTTCATTCTTTTACAAGTGGTTGACCAGTTTTCCCAGCACCACTTGTTAAAGAGATTGTCTTTCCTCCATTGTATATTCTTGCCTCCTTTGTCAAAGATAAGGTGTCCATAGGTGTGTGGATTTATCTCTGGGCTTTCTATTTTGTTCCATTGATCTATATGTCTGTCTTTGTGCCAGTACCATACTGTTTTGATGACTGTGGCTTTGTAGTAGAGCCTGAAGTCAGGCAAGTTGATTCCTCCAGTTCCATTCTTCTTTCTCAAGATTGCTTTGGCAATTCGAGGTTTTTTGTATTTCCATACAAATCTTGAAATTATTTGTTCTAGTTCTGTGAAAAATATGGCTGGTAGCTTGATAGGGATTGCATTGAATTTGTAAATTGATTTGGGTAGTATACTCATTTTCACTATATTGATTCTTCCGATCCATGAACATGGCATATTTCTCCATCTATTAGTGTCCTCTTTGATTTCTTTCATCAGTGTTTTATAGTTTTCTATATATAGGTCTTTAGTTTCTTTAGGTAGATATATTCCTAAGTATTTTATTCTTTTCATTGCAATGGTGAATGGAATTGTTTCCTTAATTTCTTTTTCTACTTTCCTATTATTAGTGTATAGGAATGCAAGGGATTTCTGTGTGTTGATTTTATATCCTGCAACTTTACTATATTCATTGATGAGCTCTAGTAATTTTCTGGTGGAGTCTTTAGGGTTTTCCAGGTAGAGGATCATGTCATCTGCAAACAGTGAGAGTTTTACTTCTTGTTTTCCAATTTGGATTTCTTTTATTTCTTTTTCTGCTCTGATTGCTGTGGCCAAAACTTCCAGAACTATGTTGAATAGTAGCGGTGAAAGTGGACACCCTTGTCTTGTTCCTGACTTTAGGGGAAATGCTTTCAATTTTTCACCATTGAGGATAATGTTTGCTGTGGGTTTGTCATATATAGCTTTTATTATGTTGAGGTATGTTCCTTCTATTCCTGCTTTCTGGAGAGTTTTTTTTTTTATCATAAATGGATGTTCAATTTTGTGAAAGGCCTTCTCTGCATCTATTGAGATAATCATATGGTTTTTATTTTTCAATTTGTTAATGTGGTGAATTACATTGATTGATTTGTGGATATTAAAGAATCCTTACATCCCTGGGATAAAGCCCACTTGGTCATGGTGTATGATCTTTTTAATGTGTTGTTGGATTCTGATTGCTAGAATTTTGTTGAGTATTTTTGCATCTATGTTCATCAGTGATATTGGCCTGTAGTTTTCTTTTTTTGTAGTATCATTGTCAGGTTTTGGTATTAGGGTGATGGTGGCCTCATAGAATGAGTTTGGAAGTTTACCTTCCTCTGCAATTTTCTGGAAGAGTTTGAGTAGGATAGGTGTTAGCTCTTCTCAAAATTTTTGGTAGAATTCAGCTGTGAAGCCGTCTGGACCTGGGCTTTTGTTTGCTGGAAGATTTCTGATTACAGTTTCAATTTCCGTGCTTGTGATGGGTCTGTTAAGATTTTCTATTTCTTCCTGGTTCAGTTTTGGAAAATTGTACTTTTCTAAGAATTTGTCCATTTCTTCCACGTTGTCCATTTTATTGGCATACAACCGCTGATAGTAGTCTCTTATGATCCTTTGTATTTCTGTGTTGTCTGTTGTGATCTCTCCATTTTCATTTCTAATTTTATTGATTTGATTTTTCTCTCTTTGCTTCTTGATGAGTCTGGCTAATGGTTTGTCAATTTTATTTATCCTTTCAAAGAACCAGCTTTTGGCTTTGTTGATTTTTGCTATGGTCTCTTTTGTTTCTTTTGCATTTATTTCTGCCCTGATTTTTAAGATTTCTTTCCTTCTACTAACTCTGGGTTTCTCCAATTCTTCCTTTTCTAGTTGCTTTAGTTGTAGAGTTAGGTTATTTATTTGACTTTTTTCTTGTTTCTTGAGGTATGCCTGTATTGCTATGAACTTTCCTCTTAGCACTGCTTTTATAGTGTCCCACAGGTTTTGGGTTGTTGTGTTTTCATTTTCATTAGTTTCTATGCATATTTTGATTTCTTCTGTGATTTGTTGGTTATTCAGAAGTGTGTTGTTCAAACTCCATATGTTAGAATTTTTAATAGCTTTTCTCCTGTAATTGAGATCTAATCTTAATGCATTATGGTCAGAAAAGATGCTTGGAATGATTTTGATTTTTTTGAATTTATCAAGTTTATATTTATGGCCCAGAATGTGATCTATCCTGGAGAAGGTTCCAAGAGCACTTGAAAAATAGGTGAAATTCATTGTTTTGGGGTGAAATGTCCTATAGATATCAATTAGGTCTAACTGATCTAATGTATCATTTAAAGTTTGCGTTTCTTTATTAATTTTCTGTTTAGTTGATCTGTCCATAAGTGTGAGTGGGGTATTAAAGTCTCCCACTATTATTGTGTTATTGTTGATTTCCCCTTTCATACTTGTTAGCATTTGTCTTACATATTGCAGTGCTCCTATATTGGGTGCATATATATTTATAATTGTTATATCTTCTTCTTGGATTGATCCTTTGATCATTATGTAGTGGCCTTCTTTGTCTCTTTTCACAGCCTTTGTTTTAAAGTCTATTTTATCGGATATGAGTATTGCCACTCCTGCTTTCTTTTGGTCTCTATTTGCGTGGTATATCTTTTTCCAGCCCTTTACTTTCAGTCTGTATGTGTCCCTTGTTTTGAGGTGGGTCTCTTGTAAGCAGCATATAGAGGGGTCTTGTTTTTGTATCCATTCGGCCAGTCTTTGCCTTTTGGTTGGGGCGTTCAACCCATTTATGTTTAAGGTAATTATTGATAAGTATGATCCCATTACCATTTACTTTATTGTTTTGGGTTCGGGTTTATACACCCTTTTCGTGTTTCCTGTCTAGAGAATATCCTTTAGAATTTGTTGGAGAGCTGGTTTGGTGGTGCTGAATTCTCTCAGCTTTTGCTTGTCTGTAAAGCTTTTGATTTCTCCTTCGTATTTGAATGAGATCCTTGCTGGGTACAGTAATCTGGGCTGTAGGTTATTGTCTTTCATCACTTTAAGTATGTCTTGCCATTCCCTCCTGGCCTGAAGAGTTTCTATTGAAAGATCAGCTGTTATCCTTATGGGAATCCCCTTGTGTGTTATTTGTTGTTTTTCCCTTGCTGCTTTGAATATTTGTTCTTTGTGTTTGATCTTTGTTAATTTGATTAATATGTGTCTTGGGGTGTTTCGCCTTGGATTTATCCTATTTGGAACTCTCTGTGTTTCTTGGACTTGGGTGATTATTTTCTTCCCCATTTTAGGGAAGTTTTCAACTATTATCTCCTCAAGGATTTTCTCATGATCTTTCTTTCTGTCTTCTTCTTCTGGGACTCCTATAATTCGAATGTTGGAGCGTTTCATATTGTCCTGGAGGTCTCTGAGATTGTCCTCGTTTCTTTTAATTCGTTTTTCTTGTTTCCTCTCTGATTCATTTATTTCTACCATTCTATCTTCTATTTCACTAATCCTATCTTCTGCCTCCGTTATTCTACTATTTGTTGCCTCCAGAGTGTTTCTGATCTCATTTATTGCATTATTCATTATATTTTGACTCTTTTTTATTTCTTCTAGGTCCTTGTTAAACCTTTCTTGCATCTTCTCAATCCTTGTCTCTAGGCTATTTATCTGTGATTCCATTTTGATTTCAAGATTTTGGATCATTTTCACTATCAATATTCGGAATTCCTTCTCAGGTAGATTCCCTACTTCTTCCTCTTTTGTTTGGTTTGGTGGGCAACTCTCCTGTTCCTTTACCTGCTGAGTATTCCTCTATCTCTTCATCTTGGTTATATTGCTGCGTTTGGGGTGGCCTTTTTATATTCTGGTAATTTGTGGAGTTCTCTTTATTATGGAGCTTCCTCACTGCGGGTGGGGTTCTATCAGTGGCTTGTCAAGGTTTCCTGGTTAGGGAGGCTTGTGTTGGAGTTCTGGTGGGTGGAGCTGGGTTTCTTCTCTCTGGAGTGCAGTGGAGTGACCAGTAATGGGTTATGAGACATCAAAGGTTTTGGAATAATTTTGAGCTGCCTGTATATTGAAGCTCAGGGGAGTGTTCCTGTGTTGCTGGAGAATTTGAGTGGTATGTCGTGTTTTGGAACTTGTTGGCCCTTGGGTGGAGCTTGGTTTCGGTGTAGGTATGAAGGCATTTGATGGGCTCCTATTGCTTAATGTTCCCTGAATTCAAGAGTTCTCTAATGTTTTCAGGCTTTGGATTTAAGCCTCCTGCTTCTGGTTTTCAGTTTTATTTTTACAGTAGCCTCTAGACTTCTCCATCTATACAGCACTGATGATAAAACATCTAGGTTAAAGATGAAAAGTTTCTCCACATTGAGGGACACTCAGAGAAGTTCACTGAGTTACAAGGAGAAGAGAAGATGGAGGGGGTAGTTAGAGGTAACTGGAATGAGATGTGGTGAGATCAAAAGAGGAGAGAGCAAGCTAGCCAGTAGTCACTTCCTTATGTGCGCTCTATAGTCTGGACCGCTCAGAGGTATTTACGGAGTTATACGGGGAAGAGGAGAGGGAGGAAGTAGACAGAGGTGACCAGGAGGATAAGAGAGAGGAATGAGAAGGAGACAGACAAATCCTGCCAGTAACCAGTTTCTTAGGTGTTCTCCACCGTCTGGAACACACAGAGATTCACAGAGTTGGATAGAGAAGAGACGGGGGAGCAAAGAGACAGAGGCCACCTGGTGGAGAAAAAGGAGAGTCCAAAGGAGGAGAGAGTGGTCAAGCCTGTAATCTCGCTCTCAGGTAAACTTGCGTAGTGAAGTTTGGGTTTTTAAATGTACAAAATTGACAACAAAAACCTAAGAGCAAAGATTAAAAATCTGTTTTTGAAGACAATGGTCTGCTTTTCTGGTTGCCTGATGTCCTCTGCCAGCCTACAGAAGTTGTTTTGTGGAGTTTGCTCGGCGTTGAAATGTTCTTTTGAGGAATTTGTGAGGGAGAAAGTGGTCTTCCTGTCCTATTCCTCCGCCATCTTTACAGTTCCTCTGGAGAAGACTCTTGAGAGTCCCTGGGACTGCAAGGAGAGCCAACCAGTCCATTCTAAAGGAGATCGATCTATCCTGGGTGTTCTTTGGAAGGAATGATGCTAAAGCTGAAACTCCAATACTTTGGCCACCTCATGCAAAGAGTTGACTCATTGGAAAAAGACTCTGATGCTAGGAGGGATTGGGGGCAGGAGGAAAAGTGGACAACAGAGGATGAGATGGCTGGATGGCATCACTGACTCGATGGACATGAGTTTGAGTGAACTCCAGGAGTTGGTGATGGACAGGGAGGCCTGGCGTGCTGCAATTCATGGGGTCGCAAAGAGTAGGACAAGACTGAGTGACTGAACTGAAGATTTCCTGAATCTGAAGTTTATACAGAGAAATACTGGTCATTTCACCACTACAGAGTCATTATTTAAATAGATGGAGATCTTTTAAATTTTGGAATGAACTCTGCTACCTGTTTTCCTACAAATTTGTGCCCGTGGATTTATCTCTGAAATTTTGATTTAGCTCATTTAGTCATATTAGTAGTTGAAAGACTTGGTTTCCTTAAATGTATCTCCTGAGCACAGGGGAAATGGCCAGGATGATTTCAAAACTGTAACCAACCTGAACAGATTGCTGAGGGCAGGTGGAATGTTCAATTGTGGTCCATGATTAGACCTAGTGGCTAATGTGAGAAATTCTATTTACTTGTTTTTTTTTTAATAGCTTTATTAAGATATCATTAACATATTATTAAATGTCCACTTAAAGTGGACTGAACAGGGAATTCCCTGGTATCCTAGTGGTTAGGACTCAGCGGTGTCACTACTGAGGGATGGGGAAGGATGAGGGAACTAAGACCCCACAAGTCACATGATGTGGCCAAAAAAACAAATAACAAAACAAAACAAACAACAGAAAAACCTATACCCTACACCCCACAATGCTGTGCAGCTGTCTATTCTTAGAACATTCCACCCACCAAAGGAAACTTGTCAGAGGTCAATTCCCATTCCTTTCTGCCCCCAGCCCTCAACAAGGGCTAATCTACTTCCTGATCCTATATAAATACTTGCCAATTTTGGGTGTTTCATAGTCTTCTTCTGTGACCATGTTCTTTCGCTTAGCACAGCATTTTGAAGGCTTACCCATGTTATAGCATATATCAGTGCTTCATGTCTTTTCATCATTGCATGCTATTCCATTGTAAGGATGTGCTGTATTTTGTCTATCCACTCATCTGCTGATGGACATTTGAGTTTGTTTCCAGTGTTCAGATGTTACGAATAACACTGCTGTGTGTCCTCTTCCACGGATTCCAGGAGGGAACTGTGGACCTCATGGAAACTCTAGGCTGACCTTTTAAAAAATATTTTGGCCATGTCCTTCCATCATGTGAGAGTCACAGACATTCAAAATTGAGTTTGATGTCTTATAACACTTGCTTCTTAAGTGTTAATCAGAGTTCAGCAGGCAAAACCAGTGAGTTAACTGCTCTTTGTCAAAATGACCCAGCATGGCTGGGTCTAATGCTGCCATCAGCTTCAAATCTGTTGTAGAGACTAACACCTATGTCTTGGAGATGATCCTGCCCACCCCCTTCTCTCACAACTAGCTTCTGAATACCCATTACTGACCCCATGATCTCAAACTTCTAAAAATTTATTTTTAATTGGAGGATAATTGCTTTACAATGTTGTGTTGGTTTCTGCCATAAACAATGTCAATCAGCTATAAGCATACACATGTCCCCTCCCTCTTGAACTTCTCTCCCACCCCCTACTCCATCCACCTCTCTAGGTCATCACAGAGCACTGGTTGAGCTCCCTGTGTTATACAGCAACTTCCCACTAGCTAGCTATTTTACATGTGATTTACATACACATGTTTCAATGCTACTCTCAACGCTTTCCATTTCTCTCAGCTCCCCCCTGGTCTGCCATGTCTGAGTGTGCAGTGCCAAGCAGACAGGAAGAAGGATGTTTGGCCAATGGGCTCCTCTGCTTGGGGGGCTCAAAGCCAGTCAGGAAGATGTCACAAGGGGGTGACTGGCGGGGCCCCTGAATTCTTACCTTTTTCACTATTTAAAAAATCCAGGCTCCAGTGAAGTCCACACAAACCTAAGAATTTAGTTTTAGACAAATCTGGCCTCCTCTTCCCACAGGTTATAGCCATCACATTGAGAGGCTCCTGAAGAAATTGAAAATGACTCCCCAAATAATAGCTTGCTGGTAAACGAATAGCTTACTTTAGGAATTATTTTCAGTTCACTGTTGTTTAGTCACTAAGTCATGTCCAATTCTTCTGCGACCCCATGGACTGTATACTGCCAGGCTCCTCTATCCACGTGATTTTCCAGACACTGATATTGGATTGGGTTGCCCTGTCCTCCTCCAGGGTATCTTCCCAACCCAGGGACTGAAACTGTGTCTCCTGCATTGACAGGGGGGTTCTTTACCACTGAGCCACAAAGGACGCCCATTTTCAGCTCTTCTAAACTCCATGATGTTATTTCTAATGAGTAATTTTTAAATATCTTTACTCCATGAACCATACTTTGACTCAAATATGTTTTACTACAAACTTTGCTAATACATCAAAAAAACTTTTTAGCAAATGCTGAAGAGAAATTAATAATTGCTCAGATACCTTCATAAGTCTCTACAAACTCACCAGAATTGTTTAAATCCTTTTCCAAAGCAAAAAATGTCTGTGGACAAGTTATTTCTTGACTCTTGACCCCGACTATCTGTTAGAAGCTCAAACCAGAACCTTTCAAGGTGAATTTTTTTCCATTTTTGAACATGAGGCTTTGAGAAAGGATTTTCTCAAAATTTAAAAACATCTCTTGAAACATGATAAGATAAAGAAGCAAGTGCAGTGACTTTTTTCCATCTAACCTTCGCCTTAGAGTTTTACATCATTTTTTGAGAACTAAGTTTTAGAAAATAAATTTTCTGATAGCCACAGTCTCAGATCTTTTCTTAGCCATGGCTTTTTGTAAATCATTTTAGGAGAAAGAAAGGGGAGGTTTGCTTTCCTGATCTCTAAAATCTGGGTAACATAAGCTTGCCATGACGCAGCTGAGACTTAGATTTTCTGACCTCCAAAGTCGCTCCAGTCAGGAACTCAAGATAATGTGTGTGCAGAGGGTCCACTTCCTGTCACCTCTTGCTGCCTCTGCTGGTCCAGAGCATCACGCCTTTCACCTGGGCCATCTCAGTTTCTCCCAACTCGTTTCTCAATGCCATGGTCCCCCGTCTCCTACCCACTTGGCCCAACTGTCTCTTCTGTGCATGAATCGCATCAGGTCATTCCCTTTCAAAAGCCCTGCGAGAACTTTTACTGTACCCATGATACAAGTCAGTCTGTTTGCATAATTGCAAGGGCCTGAATGGTCAGGCCCCTGCCTGTTCCCTCAGACTCATCTCATGACCTGGAGAGCAGTCAGTCGTTTCTGTCAGGCTCTGTGACCTTCCCACACCTCTGCCAGCCAGGCTCACCATCCTGCCCTCACCAGCCTCAAGTTCTTTCACACCTCTGCCAGCCAGGCTCACCATCCTGCCCCTCACCAGACTCAAGTTCTTCAGGTGTCAACATAAATGTTGCCTCTTCAGAAAGGCCTCCTCTGACCACATTTTCTAAATGAAACTCTTCTGCTTTTCATTCTGCAAAATTGGCTCACTCTTTACTCTCCTCATAGTGCTAATTTCAACCTATAATTTAAAAATGTGTGTGTTCACTTCTTTATTGTCTGCCTCTCTCACTAGCGGGTAAGATACACATGGCCTGGAAATTTGCCGAGCACACAGTAGGATGTAAATATTTGCTGAATTAATAAATGCATGAATTTAATTGCCTATTATATCTTAATGCATATGAATTACTCCTTTAATGAGCATACGTCATATCCCTTACACATTCCCAGGCTCCACTGGCCACTGTTCTGTCTTGTCATTTCCAGCCAAGGCATCTGCTACAGGGATCAGAACTAGGAGGAAGGTTTCGTTATGGGTCGTTTCTCTAGAAACTGATGCCTGAATTAAAGGGGTAAGTGGTTGGCCAGCTTCACGTGCTGCTGCATGTGACAGTGCGGAGTGGAGGTCCAGGAGGCAGCTCCACTTAGGTGTCCAAGGAACACATGATTACAGAACAGTAAGTCTGTCTCTTTAGCTCCAGTTTATTTTTCATTGCTCTGAAAATGGTTGCTTCCTTCTACTCTGATGACACCCCATTTCAATCTGAACACACAGCTCATATGCATACATATGATGGAAAAAGGAATGCTAGCAGTGTATGAGGCACCTTCAGTTTAATGTGCAACATCCTAAGGCAGGGAACACAGACACTTTTCCTCCAACCGCAGACCAGTGGGGTTGAGACCAGATCCGACTGCCCCTCGCCTGCGCAGTGGGAGGAGTAGCTGCCCTTTCTCCTGGTTCCTCAGAGTAAAGTAAACAGCAAATTAAGTTAGACAGCACTTTAAGCACAACCCTTACTAATGCCACCACTGATTAATTAAAATGTCTCAAGCTGACTACAAATGAAATGGTGACAGGCCTCACTACATGATGGGGCTTGAGGCCTGGCTCCTGGAGGTTGGTCTCCTCGTCTAGGACACTCTCACCCCCAGGACCACCTGGTACGCTCCTAATCAGATCTGCGTCAACAGAATTCTGGAGGAACTGATCCCCCCTTGTTGCTTCCCCCCGCCCGTCACACTGTACCAGGGCTAGGCTGTCAGCTCCAGAGAGACAGGGTCGCCATCAAACGACTGAGGGTCTCCTGGGCCTGGAAACGCAACATGGAATGAGACGATGACCACACGTCACACAACTGGACTCTGCCTAAAAACCGAGTCCAGCTATAACAGAGCATTTGCCGGCGATGAAGCTGTCTTGGGCACAACTGTCTCCCCCAGGACCATGGTCCCTCCATCACTGTGGAAAAGCATGTGTCAACAGAGGGGATATATTGTACATATATATACATATATATATGTACACACACACACGTATAGCTGATTCACTTGGCTGTATAGCAGAAACTAACACAACATTGCACAGTAACTATACTCCAATACAACTTTTTTAAATACAAAAAAAAGAAAGAAAGAAAGAAAAGCACCAGGGCCTCCGTCACTCTGTACTAAGTCCCCTAGCTCCTATCCCCCGAGCTCCCTGGGCCTCCCAAGTGGTCGGTGCTGCTGATAGCCCTTGGAGATGAGATGGGTCCCCTGGGTCCTCACACACGGACAGTGTGCTTGGGCAGCATTCATGTCAGCTTGTCCCCATCCTCTGGGTAGAGTCGAGCTGACATTTAAAAAAAATTATTTTTCATATTTTGTGTTGTTCAATAATGAGTCCAGATTTCTTTGGAGATGGACCTCTAATTAATAAGTGTACAAGCTTAGTTCCACATACATGAAAAAAATTTTTTCTGACTCAAGACAAAACCAATGACTCAGCTGTCTAAAGCATCAAGAGGAGTAGAGCATGATTTAAAACCAAGAAAGGACAGGTCACTTCAGCATCTTCAAACAAAAGTTCATCCTTGGACTCAGAATCAAGACATTTTACCAAACAAGAAGGCAACTGCATCACAATAATGCCTTGCATTTACAGATATGTTCCTAACATGCCTTGTCAGAATGTCACGTGACTTTGTGGGTCATCATAATCAAGAGGTCATTTATATTAAATGATGGGCAACAGCCACTGAATATTGAGCATGGAGACACTACCCTACATACTCTAATATAGCATCTTGTTCAGTTATAGTCTCTCTGCAGGACAGCTATTACTGTCTCCACTTTGCTAAATCTGAAGCCATGCCTGTCTAAGGCTCAAGCCAGCAAGTGTGTGTGCATGCTAAGTCGCTTTAGTCATGTCCGACTCTCTAAGACCCCATGGACTATAGCCCACCAGGCTCCTGTCCAAGGGATTCTCCAGGCAAGAATACTGAAGTGGGTTTTCATGCCTTTTTCCATGGAACCTAGCCAACCCAGGGATCAAACCTGAGTCTCTTACATCTGCCTTGGAGGTGGAGTCTTTACCACTAGCACTTACCTGGGAAGCCAATAAAAACTCTGGTCTGGAAATGCTTGTGTTTTCCATACCCCATTGATTAGAAAGACAGCAGACCTTTTCCCCACAGACTAGAAACTCACCATTTCAAGAAATATATTAAATCATATAAGTCATCAGAAAAAGCCCCAAATACATTATTACCACTCCATACTCAAACAACAATTAGTAATGATTTTTATAGAGTATTTACAACCTTAAAATAGTATTCAATGTAAACATAACAAATTAGAGCAAGGAAAACTTGATCAGAAACGAAAATTTCAACCATGCCATTAAAGCATCTTTTGAGTTCAAGACATGCTAAGACATTCTGGTAATTACACAGGTTATTTTTAAAGGCTTAATATATTAGGGCTAGTAGAGTATCATTTACTTGCTCCTCCCTAACTCCAGTGACAGTGCCAAGAAGGGGGTTGTCACTCACAGCAATCCTCCTCTCTGGCTGCAGGACTGCTGAACCAATCACAGTCCCCACAGAACCAACCTCTGGCTACTGTGGCTGATCCACAGATGAACATGACTCCTCTGGAATTCCTCTCTGGGATTTTACTAGAAGCTCGAGAATGCGTCCTCCTGGGTTGGGAGAATGTGAGCCCGCTGGACTGATGGCCAGGGGTCCACCCTTAAAGAAACAGCCTGGCTTGGAAATTGTGCTAAAGCACAGAGTGATTGGAGGGAGGGAGCTGAAAGGCGAGAGAAGGTGAGAGTCCAGATGAGAGAGAGAAAGAGAGAAGAGGGAGCACAGGAGGAGGAGAGGACACTGAAAAGACAGGTGGAAGGTGGCAGGTACAGACACACGTGACCAACGCCCCCACCCAACCCCAGGCTGCAGTTAGGATTTCTGCAGTGAGGCATCCACAGACACCTTCCACCCTTTCCTCTGGAGGGCTAAGGAGCTCTCTCACCTGCCATGTGCTCCTCCTCAGTCCTCTGTTAAGAGCAAGCGAGCAGTGTGCAGGGGACAGCACCCATCACCTGCCCGTTAACACCACTACGAGATGAAATGAAGTCACCTCCAGCGAGCCGAAAAGCCCACTGGATTTTTTTAAGCACAGGAGGAAGTATAAAAAAAGGATCGGGTTGATTGTATGAGATACTCAGCGAGCATGTCCAATGCCTAAGATCTCATAAACGGTGGACTGTTTCAGCAGTGTTTCCTGGAGATCCAGCTCTATTTCAGGGACAAGGCCTTCGCCATTTCTGACAGTGAATGACTTGCTCCAGGCCAACGTCATCTCCATGGGAGCCGCTCAGCACTTCTGGACAGGCCACGTGGTGAGGAGAGCTTGGATGAGAGACCCCTGCGATCTCATGCCAGGACCTTAGCTGAGAACCCCTTGCTCACTTGTGTGCCCTCAGGCCCTCTCCACTCCTGCTCTGTCCGTGCCTACCTCTCGCCATTTCCACTCTGTCAGTATTGAGGTAGGAGACGGCAGGCCTCTGGGCCAGACACCTGGTATTTGTCAAGTGGAGTAAAATTCAAGCTTTGTTCTCACCCAGATACTCCAAGGACAAAGCTAGTGGTAAAAGCTGAGTTCTGCTAAAGCAAAGAGGAAAGGTGCCCACTCCTGAGGTCAAGGAAGACTTCCCTGTCTGCACATGTTCACGAAGTCTTCTTTGGGGTTGAACAGGGAAGGGACCCCACCCCATAATAAGTGTGGACATGCACCCATAGGCCTCTATGGAGGGATGCATCTGAGAAGAAAGTTGCACACACATCCTTGGGAAGGTGTGTGGACCAGTTAGGTGTGAAGAAAGAAACAAAATAATTGCCCAAAGGTAAGCAAAGACCTAGAAGGGCTGTCCTATATAAGTGATTTAAACACGTCCAGGCTGTGTTCCTCCTCACTCACTCTGCACTCCTCTCCAGGTGTATATCTCTGCCCTCCTTCTGAGCTGGATGAACAAACTGTTTTCCTGTGCGCTCTCCCATATGTTGTGCTTTGTATCTAATCATAAATGTTGGACCTGTTTTTACAGTTTTTGCCTCCTTGAAACAGTCTTGCTTACAAACAGGGGCAAGAGCCCGGGCCACTTTTGCTTCTCACCTCTAGTCCCTGGTTGTCTAGTGGCTAGGACTCTTGGTTTTCATCCAGGTTCCCCAGGTTTAATTCCTGGGCAGGGAACTAGGATCTCTCCCTCTGAGATCAGTATCATCCCAGCTCCCATGCAAAGTGAAACACTGATCTTTCTATATTGTTTCCCAGTGTGACTGAGCCCCAGGCCCTTCCCAGGCTTAGGTCAGAGCTGAAAGGAGGCATGAGTGGAAGCAGGGAGCACCAGGAAGGGAGGCTGTCTGTGACATGCCAAAGTTAAAAACAGTTTCCTCCTCGCCATTTTCCAAACTGAGCAAGCCTTGCTCAGTGAAAAGCTGGAAACATCCACGTCTGAACAGTGGTCCAGATAGGCCCGTGCTCACTCAGTTCTCTCCTGCCTCACCAGCCTGGACTCCTGGCACATGTCCTTCACATTAACCTGGGTGAGGCATCTTGAGGTAGAACAGGTTCACTGTCTCCAAGTAGATGTTTACAGTGTTTCCCTTCCATTCAGACTGCTCTCTTTCCCATCCACTTGTCACCGAGGCAGACTTCCTGATCTGATGGAGTCGCGGGCTCTAGGTAGGTAATTCTATTAGCGAGAACAGTCCACTTGCTCAGCAAGTGTCAGCAATTAATCTCACCTGATTTAAAGACCGATTGAAATCTACTTACAAGTGAAAACTAGGTGAGCCAGCATGGTTTTGTATATAAGTAAGACCAAAATGAAGACGATATGAAAAAAAAATTGTGGAACTTTGTGCTAAGATGAATAAATTCCCTTAAGAGGTACGTTTTCTAAAGCAAAGTCCTTGTTAGGGTCAGGATGTGGGAAGTGCACTAATAGGCTCAGGATTAGGGTTTGTTTCCCTTTTATTCTCCCTTCAGACCCCACAATTTGGGGACATGCTTCCCAAGCTGGTAACAATGCACTTGTGTAAGCTTCATAATCAAGGGACAGGACTCTATTCCATGTACTTTAGACGGGAAATTTCCCTTCATTTCTGAAGATATACTTAAGGAAATGTGATATGATCTGATAAATCTTGAAAATATCTCTTAAAAATATTGATCATCTTTTTCTTGGTGACACCTGGGAGAAATTTTGATATGAATGGTGAAATGTGCAACAATATCCCATGAATTGAGTAAAAGTTAAACCAAACTGATTCATCTTACCTTATTAAGGTCTTTTGGAAATGAGTGGGTCTGTCATCCCAGCAGGGTTCTTTCACTCCTCTTCTTGCCTGTCTGCTTCTGTGTGGCTTCCTCACCACATAACCTGGTCTACCAGACAGTGGTCCTGGCAAACCATCACCCCAGCTGCCCTTTGCAGCATCACAGCCACTGTGCTGACTCTTCTTACTTGAACTCCAAATACTTCCCAACCTCAGCACCCTCTTAGACTGGAAACCCCAGGGTGAGGACCTGGTTTTTCATTCAGGCTGTGAAAGTTGGCAACCCCTAACAGGTTACCCCTGAGAAAACACCAGTTTTAAAATGCCACTGTGTAAATGAAAAACACCTACCTTTCTTGTAGGATAAGTTTGTTCTCTTTCTTCCAAAAGTCTTTAAAGTCAGAGCTGAATTCATGCCAGATACCGAAGAAAACGTTTGGGGACACTTCCTTCTCTCCAAGTTTTGGTCTCATGAAGAAATAGGCTGTAGTCTCCAAAAAGCTGTGAAAGCACACACACATACAAGTGTAAAAGCTATAATTACTTTCCAATATGGGGTATTCTTTCTTCATCCAAAGGCTGATGTCATTCAGGCAGTTACTATTACCAAGAGGACTCAACTCCTCAGGAGTTCTCTTAAGGTTTCATGTTAGAGTTTTTGGACACAGATGTTAGCAGCGGATAAGAGTCCTCCATATACTATCTGGTAACTATCCAGGTAACTATCCCATGTCCATCCATTTTCAATATTAATCACTATGCGTCTGACCTATTTCAGAAATGAACCTGTAATCAAGTTGGGACATAAGGGAAGCTGTGGGTCTATACCTTTTTTCTAGACTCTAAACAAATGAAATATCAGCCCTCTGCCCCTAAACTAACATGTACCTATATTGTACATGCTAGTTTAATACGTGGACATGTTATATAATATGTGTATTGTACTGCTTCTATACTATTGGACTTCCTATATTCCTGATGGGGGAAAAATCAACAGCCCTGGGAGATACTGACAGAGGCTTCCCCTGAAGATCACGGTAACACAGCTGAGTGGGTATGAGCAGGGCGGCCAGCATCCTGACAGTGGCAACAGTGCCCATCTCCAGTAGGTGCCGTCAAGGCCGCTTCATATTACACATACACGATGCTCAGAAGAGTTTCAAAGGGTTGACAGATGGCACACAACTAGTAAATCATTGATTTATGCTGCATCTTGACATGGACCTCCCAGACTCCAGACGTGTGCACCATCCAGTATGGTATTTTGTGATAACACTCAGAACTAAGGCAAATGATCTACATTTTTAAATACATAAATTTCAGGGGGCAAAGTCTATTATAAACACTTAAAAGACACTGTCTAATTATAATGGTTTGAATTTCTTTATATCTTGCTCCAAACAAACTAAGAAAATAAAATCATTTATTACATATATGAACTAATTGGAGTTTTGAAAATAAACTGGGTATTTGATGAGATTAGAGATTATTATTATTGTTGGGGATGAAACTACTGGTGGTTATTTTTTAAAGGGGATCTTTTAGAGATACATACTAAAATCTACATAAAAGACATTATACCTGTTGAAGACTTGCTTCAAAACAGTGTGGGAGGGGGCACGCGGGCAGGGGTATAGATTGAACCAATTCAGGAGCTGCTGAGACTGGGTGATGAATGCATGATGATCGCTGTTCACTCTGTTTACTGCCTCTGAATCACAGTTAAGCTCTTCACCTGCATGGTGTTTAATTCACCTACCCCTGCTTCCTTTAGCAAAGTATCAAATCATTGTCTTCTATTTCTGGCATCCCAGATGTCTTATTATTGGATTTTCCTCGAGGTCCTAACAGCATATGCAGATTTCTGCATCTATAAGTAATATTTTCTCAGCCATGCAGACTCATTGAAAGACACCATTATTTATATACAAAAATGTTCCCACATCCTCACTCATTTTAAAATCTGGCTATTCATAGACCACCATTCCATTACTTTTCTCTCAAGAGTCTCTGATCTAAACATATAATTTTTAGCAATTTTCCTTCTCATGACCTAAAATAATGGAACCATTACTATCTTGTTTACTTAAGCTTGAAAGTGAGAAATTATTAACAGCTTTCTTTTGCTCCTTTAGGTTAAACTGATGCAAACTGAATTAAATATATTCCATTTTCCCCTTACAAAAGTCTCAGGAGTTTACAGGAGACAGCTGACATAACGGTCACCTATTTCATGGCCTAAGTTTGCATTAACTTTAGATTTAAAAAAAAGTTGAGAAGATAATATAGAGAATTCCAATACAGCCTCCATTCAGCTTCTCCTAATATTAACATCTCAGACAACCACTAAGAGATAACATTGAAAATGAGAGGATTCTCTTGTTAGGAGCCATTGAAAACTATCTGCTGAGTAAAGTGAGTGAAACTGTATAGATGAGTGGGGAGGACAGGTAAGGGTGGTCACCCCAACGTGGTGCTGGCCTGCTGACCCTAAGAGACACAGACAGACAGACACACAAAGGTATATATATTTAATTGAAGTATAGTATTGTGGTAATTTCAGGTATACATCATAGTGACCCAGTTATTTTTTCAGATGCCTTTCCATTATAGTTTATTACAAAATACTGACTATAATTTCTAAAATACTGACTATAAAGTAGGTGCTTGTTGCTAATCTATTTTATGCACAGTGGTTGTATCTGCTAATCCAAAACTTCTAATTACTTATATCACATGTAAGTAAGATCATAAGAGTATTTGCCTTACTCTGCCTGTTGGTTTCAATGGGTATAATATTCTCTAGTCATGTCTAGCTCTTTGCAACCCCGTGGACTGCAGCACGCCAGGCTCCTGTTATTCACCATCTCCTGGAGTTTCCTCAAATTCATGTCCATTGAATCAATGATGCCATCCAACCATCTTATCCTCTGTCACCCCCTTCTCCTGCCTTCAGACTTTCCCAGCATCAGCGTCTTTTCCAATGAGTTGGCTCTTAAAATCAAGTAGCCGAAGTAATGGAGTTTCAGCTTCAGCATCAGTCCTTCCAATGAATATGCAGGACTGATTTCCTTTAGGATTGACTGGTTGGTTCTCCTTGCAGTCCAAGGGACTCTCAAGAGTCTTCTCCAACACCACAGTTCAAAAGCATCAATTCTGTGGCACTCAGCTTTCTTTATAGTCCAACTCTCACATCCATACTTCCGATGATTACTGGAAAAACCATAACTTTGGCTATACAGACATTTGTCAGCGAAGCGATGTCTCTGCTTTTTAATATGGTATCTAGGTTTTTCACATCTTTTCTTCCAAGGAGTAAGCATCCTTTAATTTCATGGCTGCAGTCACCATCCGCAGAGATTTTGGAGCCCAAGAAGACAGTCTGTCACTGTTTCCACTTTCCACTATTTTCCCATCTATTTGCTACTGTTTCCACCTTTCCCCCATCTATCAGGTGAAATAATGGGCTGGATAAAGCACAAGCTGGAATCAAGACTGCCAGGAGAAATATCAATAACTTCAGATATGCAGATGACACCACCCTTATGCCAGAAAGCAAAGAGGAACTAAAGAGCCTCTTGAAAAAGGTGAAAGAGGAGAATGAAAAAGCTGGCTTAAAATTCAGCATTCAAAAAACTAAGATCATGGCATCCAGTCCCATCACTTCATTGCAAATAGATGGGGAAACAATGGAACAGTGACAGACTTTATTTTCTTGGGCTCCAAAATCACTGCAGATGGTGACTGCAGCCATGAAATTAAAAGATGCTTGCTCCTTGGAAGGAAAGCTTTGACAAACCTAATGTGATAATCACTCAGTCATGTCCAACTCTTTCGAACTCCATGGACTGTAGCCCACCA
Organism: Budorcas taxicolor; assembly: GCF_023091745.1. Lineage (NCBI taxonomy): Eukaryota > Metazoa > Chordata > Mammalia > Artiodactyla > Bovidae > Budorcas > Budorcas taxicolor. The sequence continues at coordinate 42,281,459 of NC_068914.1, read as the reverse complement.
GCCTTCTCTGTCCATGGAATTCTCCGGGCAAGAATACTGGAGTGAGTTGTCATGCCCTTCTCCAGGGGATCTTCCTGACCTAGGGATTGAACCTGGGTCTCCTGCATTGCAGGCAGATTCTTTACCAGTGACAAACACAGACAGTGTATTAAAAAGCTGAGATATTACTTTGCTGACAAAGGTCTGTACAGTCAAAGCTATGGTTTTTCCAGTAATCATGTATGGATGTGACAGTTGGACCATAAAGAAGACTGAGTGCCAAAAAATTGATGCTTTTGACCTGTGCTGTTGGAGGAGACTCTTGAGAGTCCCTTGTACTGCAAGGAAATCAAACCAGTCAATCCTAAAGAAAACCAATCCTGTATATTCATTGGAAGAACTGATGTTGAAACTGAAGCTCCAATAGGTTGGCTGCCTGAGGCGAAGAGATGACTCATTAGAAAAGACCCTGATGCTGGGAAAGATTGAAGGCAGGAGTGGAAGGGGATGACAAATGATGGGATAGTTGGATAGCATCACTGACTCAATGGACATGAGTTTGAGTAAGCTTTTGGAGATGGTGAAGGTCAGGGAAGCCTGGTATGCTGCAGTCCATGGGGTCACAAAGAGTTGGACATGCCTGCAGGACTGAACAACATTTGCCATGAGGTGATGGGACCAGATGCCATGATTCTAGTTTTCTGCATGTTGAGTTTTAAGTCAGCTTTTTCATTCTCATCTTTTACCCTCATCAAGAGGCTCTTGAGTTCCTCTTCACTTTCTGCCTTTGGTGGTATCATCCGCATATCTGTGGTTATTGACATTTCTCCTGGCAATCTTAGTTCCAGCTTGATCTTCATCCAGTCTGGGCTTTTGCATGATGTGTTCTGCATAAAACTTAAATAAGCAGAGTGACAAATATAGCTTTGACATACTCCTTTCCCAATTTTTAATCAGTTTGTTGTTCCATGTCTAGTTCTAACTATTGCTTCTTGACTTGCATTCAGGTTACTCAGGAGACAGGTAAGTTGTTCTGGTAACCCCATCCTTTTAAGAATTTTTCAGTTTGTTGTGATCCACAGAGTCAGACTTTAGCATAGTAAATGAAGCAGAAGTAGATGACTTTCTTGAATTTGCTTGTTTTTTTCTATGAGCCAATGGACGTTGGCAATGTGATTTCTGGTTCCTCTCCCTTTTTTAAATCCAGCTTGAACATCTGGAAGTTTTCGGTTCACATACTGTTGAAGCTTAGCTTGAAGGATTTTGAGCATAACCTTGGTAGCATGTGAAATGAGTGCAGTAGTTTGAACATTCTTTGACATTGGCCTTTTTTGGGATTGGAATGAAAACTGACCTTTTCCAGTCCTGTGGCCACTGCTGAGTTTTTTCTTTCATATTGAGTGCAGTACAGCATTATCTTTTAGGATTTGAAATCATACAGTAACCCTATTTTTAGTTTTCTAAGGAACCACCATAATGTTTCCCATAGAAGCTGCACCAGTTTACATTCCCACCAACAGTGTAGGAGGGTTCTCTTTTCTCTGTACTTTCTCCAGCATTTATTATTTGCTGACTTTTTGAAAATGGCCATTTTGACAGGTGTGAGGGGATATTTCACTGTAGTTTTGATTTATGTCTCTCTAATAATTAGCCACACTGAGCATTTTTCATGTGCCTTTTGGCCACCTGTAAGTCTCCTTTGGAGAAATGTCTCTTTAGCTTTTCTGCCTACTTATTGGCTGGGTTGTTTCTTTAATACTGAGTAATACGAGCTACTTGTATATTTTCCATGATAGCGCCCTGTTGGTTGCATTATTTGAAGATAGTTTCTCTCCTTCTGCAGGTAGCCTTTTCATTTTCTTTAAAAATTTTTATGGTTTCCTTTGCTGTGTGGAAGCTTTTAAATTTGATTAGGTCTCATTTATTTATTTTTTTTTAATATTTATTTATTTCTGGCTATGCTGCCTCTTTGTTGCTGTACTCAGGCTTTCTCTAGTGGTGGCGAATGGGGACTACTTCCCATTTGGGGTGTATAGGTTTTTCATTGTGGTGGATTCTCTTTTGTGGAAAATGGACTCTAGAACACGGGCTCAGTAGTTGTGGTGCATGAGCTTACTTGATCTGCAGCAGATGGGATCTTCCCAGACCAGGGATCAAATCCATGTCCCCTGCACTGGCAGGTGAATTCTTAACCACTGGTCCACCAGCAAAGTCCAGGTCTCATTTATTTTTTATTTAGTCAATTAATTTAAAAGTTTATTTATTTTAAAATTTTTACTTTTATTTGTTACTTTATTTTTAATTTTTAATTTTAAAATTTAATTACTTTTTATATTATCATTTTCATTTTATTTATTTTATTTTAATTTTATTTAATAAACTATTTAAAAATTTTTATTTGGCTGTGCTGGGTCTTAGCTGTAGCACACAGGATCTTAGTTGCAGCATGTGGGATCTAGTTCCCTGACCACAGATCAAAGCTGGGACCTCTGCATTGGGAAGACAGAGTCTTAACTACTGGACCACTAGGAAGTCCTGGTCTTATTTATTTTTGCTTTTATTTCTTTTGCCTTGGAAGACTGATCTAAGAAAATGTTGCTGTGATTTATGTCTGAGAATGTTTTACCTATGTTCTCTTCTAGGAGTTTTATGATGTCATGTCTTGTATTTCAGTCTTTAAACAGTTTTGAGTTTGTATCTGGAGCGAGAGAGTGTTCTAAAAAACACAAATTAGTAATGTAAATAATGAAACAAGGGTTGTCACAACTAATTCCATTGACATTTAAAGAAATGCTGTGAATAATTCTTTGACAAAAATTTTGATAATTTAGATAAAATAAGTCAAATCTTGGAAAGACATTAACTACTAGCAATCTCACAGTGGAAATAATCTGAAAACATACATCTATTAAAGAAATTGAGTCAATAATTTATAACCTTCCAGAAAACAAACCACAAGGCCTAGGTGATTTCCCTAGGGAATTCTATCACATCCTTATAGGAGAAAAAAAACGAATCTCTCAGAAAGTAGCAGCAGAAGAAAGAGTTCCTAACTCATTCTATGAAGCCAGCAACTGTCTCATACCCAAACAAGATAATGATATTACAAGAAAAAAAAAAGTGCAGGCCAATATGCCTCTTGAGAATCAATTTAAAAATTCACAACAAAATTAGCCAATAGAATCCAACGTGAACAAAAAGAGCTATACACCATGACCAAGTGATGTTTATTCTAGTTATGCAAATGAGTTCAATATTCAAATCTAAAAATTTAATCTACTGCATCAATAAACTAAAGAAAAAATCATATGATGATATTAATTTATGCAGGAAAGTTATTTGACAAAATACTCTCAGCAAACCAGGGATAGAGAATTTCTTTGACTTAAGAAGAACATCTACAAAAGAATTCCTAGAGCTAACACCATACTGCTGCTGCTGCTGCTAAGTCGCTTCAGTCATGTCCGACTCTGTGCGACCCCATAAACGGCAGCCCACCAGGCTCCTGTGTCCCTGAGATTCTCCAGGCAAGAACACTGGAGTGGGTTGCCATTTCCTTCTCCAATGCATGAAAGTGAAACGTGAATGGGAAGTCACTCAGTCGTGTCCAATGCTCAGCAACATCATGGACTGCAGTCTTCCAGGCTCCTCCATCCATGGGATTTTCCAGGCAAGAGTACTGGAGTGGGGTGCCATTGTCTTCTCCGAACACACTAAATGTTAAGATACTGAAATTTTTCCTCCTAAGAATGGTTACAAGGCTAGAGTGCCCTCTCTTTTACTTCTGTTTCACATCACACGGGAAGTTGTAGCTAATGCAATAAGACAAGAAAAGTAAATAGGGTTTACAGATTGGGAGGGAAGAAGTAAAACTGTATTTGCAGATGAATGTGCCTATGTAGGGGCTTCCCTGGTAGCTCAGCTGGTAAAGAATCCACCTGCTATGCAGGAATCAAATTGACCCAGTTCAATTCCTGGGTCAGGAGGATCCCCTGGAGAAGGAGTAGGCTACCCATTCCAGTATTCTTTGGCTTTCCTGGTGGTTCAGACAGCAAAAATCTGCCTGCAATGCAGAAGACCTAGGTTCAATCCCTGGGTCTGGAAGATTCTCTGGAGGAGGGCATGGCAACCCACTCCAGTATTCTTGCCTGAGAATCCCAATGGATAGAGGAGCCTCGAGGGTTACAGTCCTTGTGGTTGCCAACAGTCAGACATGAGTGAACAACGAAGCACACAGCACAGCATGTCTATGCAGAAGTGCCAAAGAACCTGCAAAATAACTCCTGGAACTAACAACCAAATATAGGAACAGTGAAGGGTACAGGTCAATAAACAAAACTCGAATGTTTTCTGATATACCAGCATTGAACAATTAAATTTTGAAATTAAAAACATAAATAATTTCCTATAGCACAAAAACATGGAATACTAAGGTATAAATCTAGTTACAGATATAAAGTCTGTGAGGAAAATTATAAAACTATGATGAAAATATCAAATAAGATCTAAATAAATGGAGAGATATACTAAGAACATGGGTTGTTGTTCAGTCACTAAGTTGCCTCTGACTCTTTGTAACCCCATGAACTGCAACACACCAGGCCTCTCTGTCCATCACTATCTCCCTAAGTTTGTTCAAACTCATGTCCATTGAGTCAGTGGTGCCACCTAACCATCTCATCCTCTGTCACCCCCTTCTCCTCTTTCCCTCAATTTTTTCCAGTATCAGAGTCTTTTCTGATGAGTTAGCTCTTCACATCAGGTGGCCAAAGTATTGGACCTTCAGCATTGGTTCTTCTATTGAATATACAGAGTTGATTTCCTTTAGGATTGACTGGTTTGATCTCTTTGCTGTTCAAGGGACCCTCAAGATTATTCTCCAGCACCACAGTTCAGAAGTGTCAATTCACTGGTGCTTAGCCTTCTTTAAGGTCCAATTCTCAGGTCCATACATGACTATTGGAAAAACCATAGGTTTGACTACACAGACCTTTGTCAGCAAAGTGATATCTCTGCTTTTTAATACACTGTCTAGGTTTGACATAGCTATTCTTCCAAGGAGCAAATATCTTTTAATTTTGTGGCTACACTTAGTGTCTGCATTGATTCTAGACCCCAAGAAAATGAAATCTGACACTGTTTTCACATTTTCCCCATCTATTTGCCATGAAGTGGTAGGACTGGGTGCGATGATCTTAGCTTTTGGAATCTTGAGTTTTAAGCCAGCTTTTTCACTCTCCTCTTTCACTTTGAGCAAGAGGCTCTTTAGTTCCTCTTCGCTTTCTGCCATAAGGGTGGTGTCATCTGCATATCTGAGGCCGTTGATATTTCTCCTGCCATTCTTGAGCAAAGCCTGTGATGCATCTAGCCCAGCATTTCACATGATATACTCTGCATATAAGTTAAGTAAGCAGGGTAACAATATACAGCTTTGATGTACCCCTTTCCCAATTTTGAACCAGTCCTTTGTTCCAATGAACATGGGTAGGAATAGTCAATATTGTAAAGATGCCAGTTCTTCCCAACTTAATTTTATCCATGTAATTCCAATAAAAATCCTAACAAGTTATTTTGCAGATGTTGACAAACTGATTCACTACCCACTATAAAGTGGGACAGTGTGATATATTAGTGAAAGAGTAGACATATACATTAATGAAACAGAACAGAGTGTCCAAAAAGAGGCTCAGAAATATAGCTGACTGATCTTTGAAAAAGGAACAAAGGAAGGTAACTCAATGGAGAAATTATAGTCTTTTCAACAAATGTGCTGGAACAGCTGAATTTTTATATGCAAAAAATCAACAAAAGGACTCTATAAACAGACATCACATCTTACACACACACACACACACACACACACACACACACACACACCCCTAAAATACTGATCAACAACCTGTGGTGAGAAAAGTTAAACAATTTGAAGGCGTTATATAATTTTGGGAAGGGGAAAATATATTAAATAAACATTGGTTAATGTAAAGGTATTAAAAATAGGAGAAATAAAATTTATTGTAGCTGTTTGTGGCAGCTACAAAATGCATCTTTCAGATCTCCCAGGTTCCAACTGTGGAAAATGGAAATGAGCAAGGTCCTTGAATGCTGTGCTCTGAAGTCCATCACTGCATCTGCACAGAGGCCCAAGGTTGCTCCTGGCCAGCAAGTGCACTCAGCAGGGATGCTGGTGTAGGTGTCATCTAGGACACACAGGCTCCTCTAAATGGTGACTTTGGCTCAAGGACTTTCAATTGGCTTTAACAAAACTTTCTGGTAACTGCACTGCAGTCTAAGGCTTTTGCTATTTAGGCTTTCTTCCTTCCCTTTCCACCATGAGAGCTCGACCTGCATCTGGGTCTAATAGCTGCCCCAGCTTCCTCTGCCTCCGTTACTGTTTTTCCCAGTAAATCCAGTCTTGGCACCAGGTTTGTGGAGAACTTGAAATAGTATAAGTGGAGCCACAGAAAACAAGCAGTAAGATGAGGTTTGAGACACAGTCAGCCAGCGCCCCACTGTCCTGGGTGGTACACAGGGTGGACCCTGGCACAGTGGAGGAGGCCATGAACTGGTAAAGATATCAGCAAAGTGGCCTAGGAAATGTCTTCACAGGTGTGATGATTCAGGTTGCTGAAGATACGGTGAGAAAAAGCCACAGAGACACTGGAACTGGCTGACTACAGCTGAGTTGGACTGACACCCCACAGAGAGATAATGAGGGATCCTGAGCAGTAACAGACAGCTAAAGACTAGGGGGCAACTCGATAATTGGAAAGAAGCCGTTATCACCTGTAGTGAGAAAACAGGAACAGCGACACAGCAAAAAGCAGACCTAACAGAACCGAAGATCTCCAGAGACATTTAGAAGCACAGCCAAGCAGGTCTGCTATGCTAAAATCAGATCCCTGGCTAGGAAAATCTGGGATCCTGAAACAAGTGAGAAAGATATGAGTCACCCTTACAGATCCCTGAAACTATCGGTAGTTTGTAGAGAGGGCCTACTCTTCTCTAGTAAAGGTGAGCTCCCCATCTAGGAAAGTGCCAGAACTGATGAAGGAAAAGAGACTATACACACAGGTTGCTGCAAGAATTAACTTTCCTGAGGTAGCAGGACCCAGGGGTGACTCTTACAGGTCTAGAGTAAATGGTGGCCAATGCAGAGAGAAGCAGACATGACTCAGCTGCTTTGGAAAACAGAAGAGGGAGTGAGGAGGCTGAGATGTGTGGGCATGCCCATATATAGTAAAAGAATCCTGAACACTAAGCAAAGGAACACTCCATGGGAGGTCCCAGAGCCCTACTGTGCACCAAGGCAGTCAAGACTGTGCTGGTAACAGGGATACTGTTTTCAGTCCATGCTGTGGGCCAGGAAAGGAGAGGAGGTCACAGCCGAGCCCGTTAACATCCATGGAGATGATGATGAATTAACATTTCCTTCTCCAGGGGATCTTCCCGACCCAGGGATTGAACCCGGGTTTCCTGCATTGGAGGCAGACACTTTAACCTCTGAGCCAACAGGGAAGCCCAGTGGTGAAGCCAGGGATCACAGTTACCATCGTGTCTGCCCCACAGGGAATGTGGAGATAGTTAACAGATCATGGTATCCTTAGAGGTACATGGGCACATGCACGCACATGCGCGCGCGCGCGCACACACACACACACACACACGACACTGTTTAACATCTACAACCAAGGGAAAGGGCAAGGACAGAGAAACAGGAGGATAACAGTTGCTCTAATAAAAAATCAAGATGCCTTGCTCAGTTCCTGGAGTTGAGCTGATTTCAGATCCAGAACTCACTGACCAGAGGGATGACTCTGAAACACTGTGGGGAGCATGTGCTGTACTAATCCCCCTGGTGCTTCTCCATTGCTCAGGGACAAAGGGAAATATTCAGGCATTTCAAGAGGTGTGGGACCCAGGGTCTGAGCAGACACTACAGCTTCATTGTGGTCACCTGCACTGGAGGGGGTCCCATACACCAGTATGCAGACACCAGTCTCAGAAGTCCCTGAGCCTCACCCCACTCATCAGCAAGAAGGCAGGACTTGGCAATCAAAGGGACCAAGGCCCAGCAATGTCTAGGAGACCATCCACAATAGCCAGCCTGCCTCAACAGAAGGACCAAGGCAACCCAACAGGGGTACTTCTAGAGCATGCAGCTATGGTAACCAGAGGAGAATGTGCTGCTGGAACCTACAGGATGCCACTTCTTCCAGGTCGGGAAATGTAACCAAGCCACCAGATACATAGAAGAACAGCGAATTAGGAAAAATGAGATGACAGAGGAACACATTCCAAGAAGAAAAAAATAAAACCCCAGAAGAAATGATGTGGAAATAGGCAATATATCCGATAGAGTTCAAGGCAATGATCATAATAGTCAAACAATTTGGGAGAAGACTGGATGAACAGAGGGAGAGGCTAGTTTTTAACAAAGAATTAGAAAAAAATGAAGAAGAATCAAACAGAGATGAAGAATACAATAACTGAGCTCCAAAGAGGAGACTCAAGCAGTTAATGATGAGAGAAGTGAGAAAATGCAGAAACAAAGTAAGACTGGTTAAAGCCTGAAGATTGATGACGGAGATTCTCAAACCATCACCCAGTTACGTCATCACCAATCAGTCAGAAGAATAACTAGACATGATCGTGTACCCTGTGACTCTTACCCCTAATGTGGTCTTTAAACCCATGTGTGAAAGCCATCAGGGAGTTCTAGTCCTTTGAGCATGACTGGCCTGTTCTCCTTGCTTGACACCTGCAATAAATGCTGTATTTCCCTTCGTCACAACCCAGTGTTAGTAGATCGACTTTCCTGCACATTGGTGAGCTGACCCAAGCTTGATTTGGTAACAAAGTGAGTTAAAGCTTCACCTTCCTTTATTGCAGATTAATAATGAACTAGTAGTACAAGGTTATTATTGAGAAATACGGCGGAAATACGAGAGGAAACTGCTCAGAGAAGTGTAACCGGGTGTAGGGAAGGGTGGAGCAGGGGGAGGCTGCCTTTTCTTACAAGCCTGGTGGTACTAATTGACTTTCTCAATTCTGCCTACAATTAAAACCTTAAGAAAAATAAAAATTAATCAAAAGCAAAATGAACTGGAGAAATAGTGTATGCCTGGAAAACATGAGGATAACAAGCTGAAAAAACTTTCCTAAATGAATCTGACTGTATCGTCTGCAATTTGCTACTTAGAAGAACACCAACAACAGGTAACTCAGGAACAGTAAGAAAAATAGAGATACACATTGACACTCTGCGGCTACAATGCTTGGAAAACTTACCCCAATTTTAAAATCTACAAGTATTTCCCATTATTTTCTTCTTGTTTAAGTTTCAATTTTAATGTTTATTTCCTTAATTCTTTCGAAATTTATTTGGTCAATGGCCTGAGGCAGAAATCTAGAAATCTAGATCTACTTCTGGCAGAACCATTATCCTAAGTTTGATTTCCCCCTACTTCTTTTTTTTCCCCCATAACCAAGTTAGTTTATTTCAGGATTGCAAGGTTGGCTCAACATTAAAAAAAAAAAAAATCAATGTATTACACATTAACATGTTAAAGGAGAAAATTAATACGACCATTCAATAGCTTTAAAAAAGTTTGAAAAAAATTAATCCCTATTCATAATTTTATTTTATTTTTTTTGGCTCTGAACATTTTATCTTAAAAAAAAAAGAAAAGGAAAAAAAAAATACCGTCCCCACAATGGGGTAAGGCCCCCAGTGGGCCCTGCCTCCTGTTCTCGCTGGTGCCAGAAACCTGCATAGGCCTCAACTGCTTGCTGGCCAATCTCCTCTTCCTGGGGCAGCAGCCACTGCCAAGCCTCCGATCCCCACTTCCTGCTAAAGCCTGTTCCCCAGAGTCCTGAGGAGCATATTTGAGCTCCAGGGAACGGAAGAACCAGTGGGAAGCGCCAGTCCTGGGGCAAGGCAGAACACTGCTTGTCAGCAGACCCTCTGCTGGCACTTTGAGCAAGCACGGGGCAAGCCCCCCAGTTTAGTGTGTGCAGTGTCCAGCATGGAGACAGTACATGCATTGTGCAAGAGGAGCACAAGGGCCCAGGGGCTGCATGGTAGGGCTGGTTGGGCAAGACTGTCGGTGCACACCCACGTATGTGTTTCACACCACTGCAGGCTGCTAGATCACAGGGCCTTAATTCAAAGATACGCCTTCTGAACTCCCCCCAGTCCCATGCCAAATGTGGGCAGTGAAGGAAAGGGGCACAGGGTTATTAGCCTGTGGCTCCTGGGCTATCTGAAGTTCTTGCAAAGGGGCTGTAGAGCTTAGAGCCCGAGTCCCCAGTTAGTTGCTGTCACTCTTGATGACAACCTCTACTCCGTGGTGCTGCAGCTGAGCTCGTAGCAGCAGATCCTTGTTCTTAAGATCTTCTACCTGCTGTTGAAGCACATTGTTGTCCAGCTGTAGTTGGTCAAGCCCCTGCAGTTCTTCAGACAACCGGTGGTTACTCTGCCGAAGTTCCTGGATATAATCACAGGCTTTGGCTAGAATTCCACCTTTACTCTGGCCAGACTTGGTGCTCTCCATGGAGCAGTCTGGAATGATCTTGGACAGCTGTACGATCCAGCTGTTAATCTTGTCTCAGTGGCGGCGTTCCACTTCATTATGCTGAGCCCTGCATTTCTCATCCTGAGTTGTCCGGGGAGCTTCTGGCTTCAGGGAATAAGGGTGGGTCCTGGGGGCAACAGAGCGCTGGCTTCCTCCCTGCAACACTTCCTGTGGTGACATCATCACAAAGAACTGACCAGTGCCAGGAGGGGTCGCCTGCCCCAGTAGTGCCTCTGAGCCCTGGGTAGTAACAACAGCTGCTGTACTCCCTGATGTGGTACCCCCTGCCCCATCTCCCACTGCAGTGCTGGGGAGGTAAGTATAGTGTGTCTCAGCAGCTGTCCCCTCTGTGTCAACTGCATCACTCGTGAACGCACCCTGGATCACGGCCTGGGTCATGGATTGAGTGGCAGGGTAGCCACTGATGGCACCAGTCCCCTCAGTCTGGCCATCCAGCTGCCCTTCAGACACCTGGATCACCCTGTACATCACCTGACCCCCATTTTCAGTTCAGAAGACGTACTTAACGTTGGGGTCAGGGAAAGTGGCAGCTGACTGGATGCTAGCTATAGCCACACTGGTGGGGTCCTCCCCAGTTGCCACTGCACCTTCCTGAATCTGCACTGTCCCCTCTTTGGTTTCTGCTGTTTTCTGCTGCCCCTTCATCTCTCTGTGAGAGGGCACATCCGAGGAACTGGTCCTTCTCTGGAAATCTTCGTATCTCCTGCCTCACAGGCCTGAGTGCTAAGTCCTTTATCTTCAGCGGATGAGTCATGGAAAGCTTGTATCCAAAGTGTTAGCCCCCAAAAAAGACTATTCATAATTTTAAAACTTAGCAAATTAGGTAACTGAAGGAGATTCTTAATTTGATAAGGAGTATCTACAAAACTTACAGCAGAAGTAATGTTACTTAACTATACTTCCCTATCTTCTTTCCTGTTTGTCATTTATAATTAATCTAGTTGATTTTTATTTCTCCTCGTTTTACTCCTTTCAGAGCTCGTCTCAGAACCATCCTATGCAAAAAAAGTGGTGAAAGTGGTGAAAAGATAAATTCTTTCATTTTCCCCTGTTAACACAGGCCTTCTTCTCATTGTCCCCTTCTGAATGCTAACACTTTGATCACTATTTCAAAGCCTTCATTTTGCTGCCCTATCATTGACTCTCAATTTTTCAGATTCCTTGATTTAGCTAGTGAGAAAATGCAAACAGAAAACCTTAAAGACAGTGTTTCACTTCTGAGATGGCACTGAAATATGTCTTTTTTAGGATGGAATTAAGAAATAATGATTTTTAAGATGCCAGTATCATTTTATATTACCTAGCAGCAAACCTTCACTTTTTTCTTGTTTATGAACTATTATCCGGGAGATAGGCTATCCCATCCTTCACTCATTGTTCTATAAATCTTAGAACTAACATCACTAAATTTATTCTGCACCAAATAATAACCATTATAATTGAAACAAGCTACCAAGTGCTGGATTTTGACATTTAGTTTTCTTTTAAAATTTATTTTTTATCAAAATAATTTGAGTGGGTAGTTATTTGTGTTATTGATTGTAAAAAAATTTTAACATTAAAAATTACTTAGATATGCATCCCCTGATATTTCTGGTAAATTTTGTTCTTGAACTATACAATAGGCTATGGAAAAAATGCCACTGTCTTAAATCAACACAGTAATATTTAACAACTGTAGATTTAGCAAAGCAATAAGGACATTTATGACTATTTTAACCTCTTGCTACTTGTTTTCCTTATTATCTGGTCATTTCTATTAAAATGCTGGATAGTTTATGGAGTTTACACAAATATTATAATGCTGAATAACTGTGTGTGTACAAATTATTGGGGAGGATAGAGAAGAGATTCTCCCCTCCCCCAGGGATTTATATGAGGAAATTAGATCTCATAATCCATTAAAATAGAATCTCACATTTTTCTATAGGCATTGTGTACAGAAAGAAGATTCAATAGCATGAAACTGTAAAATGCCCTATGCAAATACTAACTCTAACCATAGAGGCTGCTTTTAACACGAGGTGCAAATTCTGAAAGCCTGTATTTGAGAACATGACTTAGCCTCTTGAATAGCACAGCTGATAAACACATATTTCAGATTAAGTTAGTAGATTTGAAACATTATCTTTATCCGTATCTAACCAGGAACATGTGGGACATCGCTAAAGGGAAAAAGGAAAGATACGTGGCATGAGTTTTGGAAAAAAAAAAAGAGACCTATATTTTTATGTTCATTAAGGACAGGAATTAAAAGGTTCTTAACACAAATTTTAAAAATGTGTATGCCAACCTATAAGGCACTGCTTCTCCTAAGACATCAGTGGAGCCTTCAAGTGAAGAAAGAGTAGCTCAGTTTTAAAGTGTAAACTTGGAGGTACAAAGGGGTTTTGATCATTTTTCTTCTGATTATATGAGCACGTTGATTCATAGCTTGAAATGTCACAAGCAATAATTTTCTTGTTATTTTTTACAGGGCCTATATTTCAAGTTCTCTAAATAAATGATGACAGAGTACCTGTATCACCAATATGCAACCGTGCTCTCAGCTGTCACTGAAGGCTTGAAATGAAATCAGCTTCAAAAGAGTGAGGTCTAAATTTTAGGTCATAAAAAAAGAATATTGGATAAGACTCTCCCCCAGGTATTGATTCACTACACTCTAGAATAAAATAAAAAATACTGTTTAGTGAAGTATCTTTATCACATCCTATTTCTGCTGCTGCTGCTGCTGCCAAGTTGCTTCAGTCGTGTCCGACTCTGAGCGACCCCATAGATGGCAGCCCACCAGGCTCCCCCGTCCCTGGGATTCTCCAGGCAAGAACACTGGAGCGGGTTGCCATTTCCTTCTCCAATGCATGAAAGTGAAAAGTGAAAGTGAAGTCGCTCAGTTGTGTCTGACTCCTAGCGACCTCATGGACTGCAGCCTACCAGGCTCCTCCATCCATGGGATTTTGCAGGCAAGACTACTGGAGTGGGTTGCCATTGCCTTCTCCGCATCCTATTTCTAGTCCCCCTCTTTTTTTTTTTAAATTTATTTACTGAACTCATTTCCCAATCTCTTGTTTCCCCTTTTCATCACTTTTTGCTTTCTTTCTAGTGGATTCTTCACAGTGAGTAACTCAAAGTCAAGAATATTCTTGCCTATATTTTCATAGTTGTTTTTAAGGCCAATTTTAAAAACCAGTGTTCCAAGGGTGGGATGATTTGGGAGAATGGCATTGAAACATGTATAATATCATATGTAAAACGAATGCAGGTTCGATGCATGATACAGGATGCTGGGGGCTGGTGCACTGGGATGACCCAGAGGGATGGTATGGGGAGGGAGGTGGGAGGAGGCTTCAGGATGGGGAACATGTGTACACCCATGGCGGATTCATGTTGATGTATGGCAAAACCAATACAATGTTGTAAAGTAATTAGTCTTCAATTTAAATAAATGAATCTATATTAAAAATAAAGATAAATAAATAATTGCCCAATGCTAAAAAAAGATTTGATTTCAATACTGTGAAATCAAATAATTTTGATCAATTCATGATTTCTCCTAGAAGTACTAATGACTTTATTGCTAAACAATGTAAAGACTACAAACAAAACCAAAAACACTTTATCAATTATTTTATGAGGATGTATTTTCATAACTACAAAAGTAACCCTAGTCACTTGGGGAAATATTTTAGTGGGTTAAAAAATAAGGTTAGGCAACTTTTGAGAAGCCCCAGAAAATCTGCATCTATTAATATTCATCCTAATCTGGGACTGATCTTACTTTTTCAAAACTTGTTACAGATGCAAAATTCCACACCACAGTACTACCAGAGGGATTAAAATGTATTTTCATTGCAAATATACTGATATTTTCCCTTAGGAGTCTCTGTGGCCAGAAGCAGGTGTGTTTGGTCTCACCCAGATGGGCTGACATTGTTTGGAAAGGAGCGGGACAGGACCTGGGAAAGCCTTAAAGAAAGAAAGTACTGTTTTCCCAGCAACCCCATTTCTGGGCATACACACTGAGGAAACCAGAATTGAAAGAGACACGTGTACCCCAATGCTCATTGCAGCACTGTTTATAATAGCCAGGACATGGAAGCAACCTAGATCTCCATCAGCAGACAAATGGATAAGAAAGCTGTGGTACATATACACAATGGAGTATTACTCAACCATTAAAAATAATACATTTGAATCAGTTCTAATGTGGTGGATGAAACTGGAGCCTATTATACAGCGTGAAGTAAGCCAGAAAGAAAAACACCAATACAGTATACTAATGCATATATATGGAATTTAGAAAGATGGTAATGATAACCCTGTATGCGAGACAGCAAAAGAGACACAGATGTATAGAACAGTCTTTTGCACTCTGTGGGCGAGGACAAGGGTGGGATGATTTGGGAGAATGGCACTGAGACATGTATATTATCATATGTGAAACAAATCGCCAGTCCAGGTTCGATGCATGAGACAGAATGCTCAGGGCTGGTGCACTGGGATGAGCCAGGATGGTATGGGAGGGAGGTGGAAGTGGGGTTCAGGATGGAGAACACACGTACACCCGTGGCAGATTCATGTCAATGTATGGCCAAACCAATACAATGTTGTAAAGTAATTAGCCTCCAATTAAAATAAATAAATTTATATTAATAAAAAAAGAAAAGTAAAAGAAAAAAAGCACACTGTCTAGTGAAAAAACTGTGTGTATGGTGGATCTACTGCATGTTTGGCTACTGTGTTAAAAGCTGTCTACTTGACCATGTTGAGCTCCCATGCAAATGAAGGAAACAGATCAGAAAGATGGATGGCCTGCAGTCAGCCTAGGTGTACTGCTGTCTTCCTCTGGAACACTTTCTGCAGATGTACAACTTCAGTGGGACAAGAGTCTATGAGGTGACTTCCTACCAGCTCTGATGCAAAGTTTGCAAAGTAAACGCAGCTGCACTTTCCACTGGTCTAAGTCCAAAACTCTCAGGACAAATGGTGAGCAAACCAGGCAAAACAATTCTTCATGCTACTTTTCATGTAAGTTTATTAGCATCTGATGTATGCAACTATAGTCCCAAAAAGTGAAATGATGCACTTTGTGATGTAAAATTCCCACAAAGAAACAAGTTCAACCTATAAAAGGTCACTGGCTATTCACCAAATTATCTCTTTTTAACCCTTACTGTTACACTACCTATGCCCCCTAAGTCAATGGGCCATTACTTCTTAGCTTGGCAAGACTTGCTGCCCACAGCCTGAACTGAACTTCGGGAGCCCATGCCACCTGTCTGGAAGTTAATCAGACTCATCCTTTTCAGAATCTGCAATAATAGCCACAGGGAAAATTCAGACTTGGGTCATTAGTGGCAGGTCCCCACAGTAAACATCATGAAGTGAGAAGAATACCAAGAACACTAAGAATACCAATACATGGTGCTGATACTGTGCCCGGCACTGTTCTATTATTCTCCTCATTTTAGAGATGAGGAAATGGAGGTATGGTTTCAATAAATATCTCCAAATCAGACAACTTGAAAAAAAAGTGAAACCACAATTTGCCAGTGACTGGGCCCTGTGCTCATCCCTACTGGGTTCCCACACCTGGAGGCTGTTTCCCTTTACTGTGCAGCCTGGAGGCCTCTGAGAAATCCCATGAGTTACTTAATCCCATGTAATTTAACTGAGTTACTTAATCCCATGTGTTACTTAATTGAAGGTGGTTCTCTGTAGCTTGTAACCAAATATGCCCCTCTAACAACAACCTTCTAAAGAAGATTTCTAATCTGCCTTATGAAATGTGTGTATAGGTAGAGTCACCGATAACTTTCATTTTTCTTTTAGTTTCATTCTAGCCTGAAAAATATTTTCTTTCAATATGAAAGTAACTACTTTTATTCAACTGTTTTTTCTAGAACATCTACTGGGCTAGTAGCATAGTTTATTAAAACATACAGCTCTAATGGATTTGAATCATGATATGATTGAATACAACTGTTATCTTAAATTACTAAGACTAGAGATCTCTTCAAGAAAATTAGAGATACCAAGGGAACATTTCATGCAAAGATGGGCACAATAAAGGACAGAAATAGTATGGACCAAACAGAAGCCGAACATACTAAGAGGAGGGGTCAAGAATACACAGATGAACTTTTACAATAAAGGTCTTAATGGTCTGGATAACCACGATGATGTGGTCACTCACCCAGAGCCAGTCATCCTGGCGTGTAAGTCAAGTGGGCCTTGAATCATTACTATGAACAAAGCTAGTGGAGGTGATGGAATT
Organism: Budorcas taxicolor; assembly: GCF_023091745.1. Taxonomy (NCBI): domain Eukaryota; kingdom Metazoa; phylum Chordata; class Mammalia; order Artiodactyla; family Bovidae; genus Budorcas; species Budorcas taxicolor. The sequence continues at coordinate 42,264,608 of NC_068914.1, read as the reverse complement.
CCAGGTGAGCTATTTTGAATCCTAAAAGATGATACTGTTAAAAGTGTTGCACTCAATATGCCAGCAAATTTGGAAAACTCAGCTGTGGCCACAGGACTGGAAAAAGTCAGGTTTCATTCCAATCCCAAAGAACTGCAATGCCAAAGAATGTTTAAATTACTGCACAATTGCACTCATTTCACATGATAGCAAGATTATGCTCAAAATCCTTCAAGACCAGCTTTAACAGTATGTGAATTGGGAACTTCCAGAAGTTCAAGCTAGATTTAGAAAGGGCAGAGGAACCAGAGATTACATTTCCAACACCCATGAGATCAGAAAAACATCTACTTCTGCTTCATTGACTATGCTAAAGCCTTTGACTGTATGGATCACAACAAACTGTGGAAAATTCTTAAAAGGATGGGAATACCAGAACACTTTACCTGTCTCCTGAGAAACCAGTATGCAGGTCAAGAGGCAACAGTTAGAACTGGATGTGGAACAATGAACTGGTTCAGAATTGGGAAAGGAGTACATCAAGGCTGTATATAGTCACCCTGTTTTTTCTAACTTATATACAGAGCACATCATGTGAAATGGCAGGCTGGATTAAGATTAAACTGGAATCAAGATTGCCAGGAGAAATATCAATAACATCAGATATGCAGATGACACCACCTTAATCACAGAAAGCAAAGAGGAACAAAAGAGTTCTTGATGAAAGTCAAAGAGGAGAGTGAAAAAGCTGGCTTAAAACTCAGCGTTCAAACAACGAAGATCATGGCATCCGGTCCCATCACTTCATGGCAAATAGATGGGGAAACAATGGAAATAGTGACAGACTTTATTTTCTTGGGCTTCAGAATCACTGTGGACAGTGACTGCAGCCATGAAATTGAAAGATGCTCCTTGCAAGGAAAGCTGTGACAAACCTAGACATGGTATTAAAAAGCAGAGACATCACTTTGCCAACAAAGGTCCACATAGTCAAAGTTATGATTTTCCCAGTAGTCATGTATGGATGTGAGAGAGTCAGACCATAAAGGAGGCTGAGTCTGAAGAACTGATGTTTTCGAATTGTGGTGCTGCAGAAGACTTTTGAGAATCCCTTGGACAGCAAGGAGATCAAACCAGTCCATCCTAAAGGAAACCAACCCTGAATACTCATTGGACAGACTGAGGCTGAAGCTCCAATACTTTGGCCACCTGATGCAAAGAGTCAATTCATGGGAAAGGACTCTGATGCTGGGAAAGATTGAGGATAGGAGAACAAGGAGGGGTGACAGAGGATGAGATGGTTGAATGATATCACCAGTTCAACGGACATGAGTTTGAACAAATTCCAGAATATGGTGAAGGTCAGGGAAGCCTGGTGTGCTGCAGTCCGTGGGGGTGCAAAGAATCTGATATGACTGAGTGACTGAACAATAACAACAAAGCTTTTCTATAACTTTCTATTGTCTAAAACATAAAACAGTGGGCAAAATAGTGTATACTTTCTTACATGTCTCTTTTCTCCACATACTGCAAGAACACGGGTATCAGAATCTCTAATAAAAATGTGGCCATTTCTTTTCTTCTTTGTTATAGAGGACAAAAATTTTGGAGTTCTAAACTATTCTAAGTTGAAGAACTTAGCTTCCTGAAACACTTTAGGCCCAAATATCTTTTAAAATATTGGAATGGGGAAGATTTTATCAACCCGATACAATAGGAAAGTTTCCATTTTTAAAACAAAACTCTGCAGAAGAGCAGAAATTATTTGATGCATATTTCCCCTTTATAACTACAAACCAAAACTCTAAGGAAACATATAAAACTCTATAAAGCAGAAGGTCCTGAAGCTGTTCCACTCAGAATACATACAAGCTAAAACATAAAAAAATTCCAGGAGAGATAACCTCCTCAGAATGTTTTTTTATAACTGACAGAGGCCAGCAAATCTGCAGTGGGTTTCACAGGCCCCACACTACTGAAAGTCAGTGGGGTTTGTAAAAATTTCAATAATGTAGCTACTGAAGAAAATGCATTTGTACAAAGAAAAGTGCTACACCCCAAATGTGTGCCAAAGCCTGAGACTGGAAGGCGTGAAGCAGTTTTCTTCCACTGCCCCGGAAGCGTCCCTCCTGCAGGCCACCACATGGTGACTCTTTGGCAGGATTTAAGGTAGTTAACTAAGAAATCCAAATTGGAAAATACAAACTCCAACTTTGTTTTTACTTGATCAATATTGTTAAGAGAATGATATTAACTGTTTGGGGTATTTTCAGAGATATTCCATATCACTTCAGTTTTTTTTTTTAAATTAATTATTTATTTATTTTTTTGTTTCACTGTTGACATTTTATTTAAAAGAATTTAAAAATCACTTATTTCCTCTCATGACAGAATACATTTTTATTAACAATAGCAGAAGGCAATCCTTCAGGTATCCCAAGTTATTCTGAACTCACTTCAGTTTTAATACCAGGTTGCAACCTGCCTCGTCTGTCAGCCCAAGCCAGATAAACACAGACTATTCATCTCTACATAGTTACTCAGAAAGATCTGGAAAACAGGAGTATCATGAACTGAACATTTCACTTCTCATTTCATCCATATCCAGAAGTTCATTCCCCGGGACAACACTTTAAAAGCTGATCCCTTAAAAGTCACCACACATGACAGAGTATGCATATGTCATTTCAGGACTGATTCAGTATTTTTTCCATCATGATGGTGAAAGTTACATATTACATACAATGATTAAAACCAATGTTCTTTTTCTTCCTCCATTTTGTCTACTTTTTGAGAAATATTTTCCATTTAAATTCATATGTTATACAATCTTGACTTTGGTAAAATACCATTCAGTGAAACTTACATGCAGAAAAATAATATTTATTTTTTAAGATGTGTGATTTAAAATTCTTTCACACATGTGTTTTCCCCCACTACTATTTTTTTCCTTTGATTAGTGGTTATTTCCAATTGCCTTTGTTATTAATCAAATAAATGAGGGGAGAGAAATAGCGCATTCAAAATTCTAAAAAAAATTGGTACTATGAGGTACACTAACTATATTTTTAAACTATACAGTCAAACCTTTATCTCATAATAATGCTCAAATAAGGCATATTAATTTTTTAATCTGTAAGTATGGCTGCAAAAATTGCTTCTCCATTCAACAGATTTACTAGTCTTACTTATGAAAGATTAATTACATTAAAATCTTGTAGTTGTTTTTAATTCCTGGTGGAGAGGGAGCTTAAAAAAAAAGAACTTCCATTCTGAAATATATTTTAAAAACAGTTTTATGTAAAATTTTCAGTAGCATATATATCCCATTGGAAAAATACAAACATCTTTAAAACAAATGTTTTAATCTGTAGGAAAAGTCACAAGCTTCCTAGAGAAAGGAGACAGCCTAATTTCCTTTACCAAGTACAACATGTAAATGAACTGAATAAGGTAAATTATCTAATGTGATTTTTGTAATATAGCTCAAATTTTACCATTAGTCATTTCTATCTACTTATTGATGCCGGAAGTAAATTTAGTGAAACTAAAGGAACTCATAGCTAAAACAAACTGTTTCTAAAATCTGCTCTTTCTCAGCTACTGGCTGGCTGTCCACTTAGGCATCAGGGTTCCCTTAAAGGGCCTCTCAAATTACTGGAGACACTTGATCTACTCTTTTCTACTAAACCCAATGCTGGTTCTTGACACCACATCTGGCAACGAGTCTTATCATTTGATGCCATTCAAAGTGCACTGAGACAGTCAAGTGGGCCTTAGGAAGCCCACTATGAACAAAGCTAGTGGAGGTGATGGAATTCCTGTTGAGCTATTTCAAACACTAAAGATGATGTTGTTAAAGTGCTGCACTCACTATGCCAGCAAATTTGGAAAACTCAGCAGTGGCCACAGGACTGGAAAAGATCAGTTTTCATTCCAATCCCAAAGAAAAGCAATGCCAAAGAATGTTCAAACTACTGCACAATTGCAATCGTCTCACATGCTAGTAAAGTAATGCTCAAAATTCTCCAAGCCAGGCTTCAACAGTATGTGAACCATGAACTTCCAGATGTTCAAGCTGGATTTAGAAAAGGTAGAGGAACCAGAGATCAAACTGCCAACATCCACTGGATCATGGAAAAAGCAAGAGTTCCAGAAAAACATTTACTTCTGCTGTATTGACTGTGCCAAAGCCTTTGACTGTGTGGATCACAACAAACTGTGGAAAATTCTGAAAGAGATGGGAATACCAGACCACCTGACCTGCCTTCTGAGAAATCTGTATGCAGGCCAAGAAGCAACAGTTAGAAGCAGACGTGGAACAATGGACTGGTTCAAAATTGGGAAAGGAATACATCAAGGCTGTACACTGTTACCCTGCTTATTTAGCTTATATGCAGAGTACATCATGCAAAATGCCAGGCTGGATGAAGCACAAGGTGGAATCAAGACTGCAGGGAGAAATACCAATAACCTCAGATACACAGATGACATCACCCTTATGGCAGAAATAGAAGAAGAACTAAAGGGCCTCCTGATAAAAGTGAAAGAGGAGAGTGAAAAAGCTGGCTTAAAACTCATTCAGAAACTAAGATCATGGCATCTGGTCCCATCACTTCATGGCAAATAGATGGGAAAACAGTGGAAACAGTGGCAGACTTTCTTTTTTTGGCCTCCAAAATCACTGCAGATGGTGACTGCAGCCATGAAATTAAAGGACACTTGCTCCTTGGAAGGAAAGCTATGACCAACCTAGACAGCATATTAAAAAGCAGAGACATTACTTTGCCAACAAAGGTCCATCTAGTCAAAGCTATGGTTTTTCCAGTAGTCATGTATGGATGTGATAGTCTGACTATAAAGAAAGTTGAGTGCCACAGAATCGATGCTTTTGAACTGTGGTGTTGGAGAAGACTCTTGAGAGTCCCCTGGACTGCAAGGAGAACCAACCAATCAATCCTAAAGGAAATCAGTCCTGCACATTCATTGGAAGGACTGATGCTGAAGCTGAAATTCCAATACTTTGGCCACCTGTTGCTAAGAATGGACTTTTTGGAAAAGACCTTGATGCTGGGAAAGATTGAAGGTGGGAGGAGAAGGGGACAACAGAGGATGAGATGGTTTGATGGCATCACCAACTCAATGGACGTGAGTTTGAGCAAGCTCTGGGAATTGGTGATGAACACGGAAGCCTGGCGTGCTGCAGTCCATGGGGTTGCAAAGAGTCGGACATGACTGCGCAACTGAATAGAATTGAAATGATTCAAAGTGCCCTGGAAATTTTTCCTATTGCATTTATAGCAGCAATAAATTTACTACATATGAGAGGACAAGATTATGGAGTAGAAGGACTGGAGCTCACTTCCTCTTGTGAGGACACCAGAATCACTGAATAACTATCATTAAAAAAGACTGCAGTCTATCAACAAAAATATTCTGCATCCAAAGACATAAAGAAGAAACCCAATTAGATAGTTGGAGGGGTGGTGGCCCACAGACTGGAGAATAATTAAATGGCAGATATTCTCCCGCAGGAGTGAGAACTGTGAGCCCCCTGTCAGCATCCTCAGTCTGAGGAACTGGCATTCAATAGAGGAGTGCCCAGACCATTTGGTTTGATGGCCAAACAGGGCTGGGGTGCGGGAGCTGCACAGGAGTGCGGTAAAACAGAAACTCTACTCTTGGGGAGGGTGCACACAAGGACGCAAATGCACCAGGACCCATGACAGAAGGACTGACTATATAGGAGCCTGGGTCAGACCTACTTGCTGGTCTTGGAGGGCCTCCTGGGGGGTAGGGGTGGCTCTGGCTCACTGTGGGGACAAGGACACTGGTAGTGGAAACATGCACCAGCATGAGCTCTCCTGGAGGCTGTCATTTTGGCACTAAGACCTGCCCCCACTCAACAATCTTCAGTGTTTAATGCTGGAATGCCTCAGGCTAAACAACCAACCAGGTGGGGATATAGACCCATCCATCAGAAAGTAGGCTATCTAAAGTCACCCTGAGCCCACAGCCACTTATAAGTACACCCCTTCACATGGCTCTACCCACCAGAGGGACAAGACCCTGCACTCTCCACCAGTGGGCAGACACTAGTCCTTCCTACCAGAAAGCCTGAAAAAGCTTTTCAACCAGCCTCAACCACCGGGGGGCAGACAGAAGCAGCCTGCACATGAGTTTGAGTAGGCTCTGGGAGTTGGTGATGAACAGGGAAGCCTGGCATGCTGCAGTCCATGGGGTCACAAAGAGTTGGAAATGACTGAGGGACTGAACTGAACTGAACTGAGCAGCCTGCAGACTGAGTCCCCAAATGTAGATCAGAACCTACCCTGGAGCCAGCTGATCCCTGGTCCTTATGACAAGAGAGGAGTGCATTGCTGGGACACGTAGGACATCCCCTACAGAGGGCCATGTCTCTCAGGTTGAGAAATATAACTAACTTTCCACATACATAAAAATAAAAACAGAAATTTAGATAAAATGAGACAGCAGAGGAATATGTTCCAGAAGAAGGAACAAGATAAAACCCAAGAACAACTATGTGAAGTGGAGTTAGGCAACTTACAGGAGAAAGACTTCAAAGTATAAAAGATGATTATAAAGATGATCTAAGAACTTGGGGAAAGAATGGATGCACAGAGTGAGAAGTTACAAGAATTTTTAAAAACAAAGAGTTATAAAATATAAAGAACAACCAAATGGAGCTGAAGAGTAAAATAACTGAATTGAAAAATACACTAGAAGGAATCAATAGCAGAATAAATGAGGCAGAAGAACTTACAGTGAACTGGAAGAGAGCAGTGGAGATCACTGCCATGGAACAAAATAAAGGAAAAGAATGAAAACAGTTGAATAGACCTGTGGAGGAACATCAGATACACCAACACTTGCACTGTGGGGTCCCAGAAGGAGGAGAGAGAAAGAGAGAGAGGCAGAGAAGGCCTGAGAAGAGTTATGGAGAGATAATAGCAGAAAACTTTCCTAAAATGAAAACCAAAAGAGTCACCCAAGTCCAGGAAGCACAGAGGCCCACGCAGGATAAACTGAAGAAGGAACACAATGAGACACAGAATAATCAAACTGACAAAAATTAAAGATAGAGAAAACTAAAACCAATAAGAGAAATGCAACAAATAAAATACAAGGGAATCCCCACAGACTATCAGGTGATTTCTCATCAGAAACTGCAGGCCAGAAAGGAGTGCCAGGATATAAAGGGATTAAAGGGAAAAACCTATAAGCAAGAACACCCTACCCAACAACATTCTCATTCAGATTTGATGAAGAAATCAATTGATTTATAGACAAGCAAAAGATAAGTCAGTACCATGAGACAAGCTTTGCAACAAATGCTAAGGAAACTTCTCTAAGTGGAAAAGAAAAAGCCACAAGAAGAAGCAAGAAAATAACAAAATGGGGAAGTTTACTGGTAAAGGCAAACATATAGCAAAGATGGGAAATCATCTATACACATGCATGATATCTAACCCAGTGATTGTGAGAGGAGGAGAGTACCAATGCAGGATATTTGAAACACATTTCAATACACACAAAAAGAAAAAGGAACCCAAACATAATACTAAAAATAGTCATCAAGAAAACTAGAGAAGAGAACAAAAGAGAAAGGGAAGAAAAAAGACCTACAAAAACAAATCCAAATCAATTAAGAAAATGACAATAGGAATACACATATTGATAATTACCTTAAATGTAATGGATTAAATGCTCCAACCAAAAGACACAGATTGGTTGAATGGATACAAAAATAAGACCTGTATGCATGCTGTCCACAAGAGACCCACTTCAGATCTAAGGACCCATAGAGACTGAAAGCGAGAGGATGGAAAATTATTCCATGTAAACCAAAATCAAAAGAAAGCTAGAGTAGCAATACTCAAAGCAGACAAAGGACTTTAAAATAAAGACTGTTACAAGAGACAAAGGAGGCACTATGTAATCATCAAGGGATCAGTCCAAGAAGAAGATATACCAATTGTAACTATATATGCACCCAAAAGAGGAGCATCTCAATAAGACAAATGTTAACAAGACAGAAAAAGAGAAATCAACAGTAACACAACAGTGGAGGATTTTAACAGCTCACTTATATCAATCAACAGACCCTCCAGACAGAAAATCAATAAGGAAACACAGGCCTTAAATGACACATTAGACCAGATGGACTTAACTGATACACATATATGTGTATATATATATATATATATATATAGTCATTTCATCTGAAAGTAGCAGAATACACATTCTTCTCAAGTGTATATGAAACATTCTCACATGCTGGGATTGATCGCATTCTGGACCACGAGGTGAATCTCAGTAACCTTAAGGCAATTAGAATCATATAAAGCATCTTTTTCAGTCACAACCCTGTGAGATTAGAAATAAGCTACATGAGCTTCCCTGTAGCTCAGTAGTAAAGAATCCACCTGCCAGTACAAGAGACATGGGTTTGATCCCTCATCTAGGAAAATCCCACATGCCCTGTAGTAAACAAGACTGTGGGCCACAACTATCTGAGCTTGCACTCCAGAGCCCACAAGCAGCAACTACTGAGCCTGCATGCCACAACTACTGAGCCTGCATGCCACAACTACTGAAGCCCACATACCCTAGAGCCTCTGCTCTGCAACAAGAGAACCACCACAATGAGAAGCCATGTACTAGAGAGTAGCCACCACTCACCCGACTAGAGAAAAGCCCACGTAGCTATGAAGACCCAGAACAGCCACAAACAAATAAACAGTAAAAAAAGAAATAAACTAAAGAACTGCAAAAACCTCAAACATGTGGAGGCTAAACAATATGAAAATAAACAACCAATGGAGCACTCAAGAAATCAAAGAGGAAATAAAAAAATACCTAGAGACAAATGAAAATGAAAATACCAGATCGAAACCCCATGGGACACAGCAGAAGCAGTTCTAGAGGGAAGTTTATTAACAATACAACCACACCCCAGGAAACAAGAAAAATCTCAACCATACATACTAACCTTACACCTAAAGCAATCAGAGAAAGAAGAATAAACAAAACACAAAGTTAGGAGAAGGAAAGAAACCATAAATACCAGAGCAGAAATTAAATGAAATAGAGACGAAGAAAACAATAGAAAGGAGCAATGAAGCCAAAAGCTGGTTCTTCGTAAAGTAAACCAAGTTAGGACCTTTAGCCAGACTCATCAGGAAAAGAAATGAGAGGGCCTAAATCAGTAAAATCAGAAATGCAAAAGGAAAAGTTACAACTGACACCACATAAAGGACCATGAATACTACTACAAGCAACTGTATGACAATAAAAGGGACAGTCTGGAAGAAATTCCGTTGAACAAATTGAACAAATTCTTAGACAGAGTCTCCCAAGACGGAACCAGGAAGAAATAGAAAATATGAATAGACCAATTACAACTACTGAAATCGAATCAGTAATTTAACAACTCCCATCAAATGGAAGTCCAGGACCAGATGACTTCACAAGTGAATTCTGCAAAATATTTAGAGCAGTGTTAACACTTTTGCTTCTGAATATATTCCCCAAAATCGCAGAGGAAGGAACACTTTCAAACTCCTTTTATGAGGTCACCATTACCCTGATATCAAAACCAGAAAAAGAAAATTACAAGCCCATATAACTGATGAATGGGGGCTTCCCTGGTGGCCCAGTGGAAAAGAACCTGCCTGCCAGTGCAGGAGATGTGGGTTTGATCCCTGGGTCAGGAAGATCCCCTGGAGAAGGAAATGGCAACCCACTCCAGTATTCTTGCCTGGGAAATCCCAGGGACAGAGGATCCTGGTGGGCTACAGTCTACGGGGCCACGCAAGTCATGAGGACATGACTTAGAGACTAAAAAGCAATCACATAACTGAGGAACATAGATTCAAAAATCCTCAACAAAATACTACCACATCAATCAAATCCAGCAATACATTGAAAGGACCATGCACCATGATCAAGTGAGATTTATCCCAAGGATGCAAGGATTTTTCAATATTTACAAATGAAACAATGACTGGACACCACATCAACAAACTGAAGAAGGAAAACCATATGATCATCTCAATAGACACAGAAAAAAGCTGTTGACAAAATCAACAACCATTTGTGATGGAAACTATCTAGAATGTGGACACAGAGGAAACCTACCTTAACATAGTAAAGGCCAAATACATCCAACCCACTGCAAACATTACTCTCAATGGTAAAAAACTGAAAGCATTTTCTCTCAGATCAGGAATAAGACAAGGATGTCCACTCTCACCACTATTATTCAACATAGTTTTGGAAGTCCTCACCACAGGAATTGGAAAAGGAAAAAAAATCCAAATTGGAAAAGAAGTAAAATTGTCATTGTTTGCAGATGACATGATACTATACATAGAAAATCCTAAAAATGCTACCAGAAAACTACTAAAGCTCATCAGTGAATTTGATAAAGTCACAGGGCTTCCCTGGTAACTCAGATAGTAAAGAATCTATCTGCCTGCCATGCAGGAGACCTGGATTTGATCCCTGGGTTGGGAAGATCCCCTAGAGAAGGGAATGCCACTAGAGAAGGGAAACCCACTCCAGTATTCTTGCCTGGAAAATCCCATGGACAGAGGATCCTGGTGGGCTACAGTCCATGGGGTCACAAAGGTTGGATAGGACTGAGCGACTAGCACACACACACACAGGGTACAAAATCAATACACAGAAATCTGTTGCATTTCTATACAGTAACAACCAAAGATCAGAAAGAAAAATTAAGGAAAGAATCTCATTTACCATCACATCAAAAAGAATAAAACACCTCAGAATAAACCTACCTAAAGAGACAAAAGAACTATATTCTGAAAAGTGTAAGACACTGCTGAAAGAAATCAAAGATGACACACACAGATGAAAAGATATACCCTGTGTTTGGATTGAAAGAATCAATATTGTCAAAATGACTTTACTACCAAGGGAGTCTACAGATTCAATGTAATCCCTATCAAATTACCAATGGCATTTTCCTCAAAACTATAACAAAAATTAAGGAAACACAAAAGACTCCAACTAGCCAAAGAAGCTTGAGAAAAAAGAACAGAGTTGGAGAAATCAGGCTCCCTGGGTTCAGACTATATTACAAAGTTATAGTAACCAAGACGGTATGGGACTGGCACAAAACAGACACATAACTCCATGAAACCGAATAGGGAGCCCAGGAATAAACCCACATGATTACAGTCAATTAGTCTACAACAAAGGAGGCAAGAATACACAATGGAGAAAAGACGGTCTCTTTAATAAGTGATATTGGGAAAACTGGACAGCTATATGTAAAAGAATGAAATCACATCATTCTCCTACACCATATAAAAAATAAACTCAAAATCAATTAAAGGCCTGAATGTAATTCCAGAAACCATAACACTTCTAGAGGGAAACATAGGCAGTTCACTTTCACACAAATTGTAGCAATGCCTTTTTGGATCAGTCTCCTAAAGCAACGGAAAACAAAGCAAAAATAAAGAAATGGGACCTAATTAAATTTAAACTCACAGCAAAGGAAACCATAAACAAGATGAAAAGGCAACTTACAGAACTGAAGAAAATATTTGCAAAGGGGGTGTGACTGACAAAGGATTAATCTCCAAAACATACAAAGAGCTATGCAGCCGAATATCAAAAAACAAAACAAATCACCCAGTCAACGAATGGGTAGATCTAAATAAATGTTTCTCCAAAGACACCATACAGATGGCCAAAAGGCACATGAAAAGATGCCCCACATTGTTAATTATTAGAGAAATAAAATCAAAACTATAATGAGGTCTCACTTCAACACCAGTCAGAATGGTGTACAAATAACAAATGCTGGAGAGAATGTGGAGAAAAGGGAACCCTTCTACAATGTTGGTGGGAATGTAAATCGGTACAGCCACTATGGAAAACAATATGGGCATTCCCTAACAAACTAAAAATAGAGCTACTATATTATCCTGCAATTCACTCCTGGGCATATATCCAGAGAAAACCATTATTTGAAAATATATATATATGTACTCCAGTGTTCACTGCAGCACTGTTTACAATAGCCAAGACAAGGAAGCAACCTAATTGTCTGAATGGATAAGGGAGATGTGATGTGTGTATACATATACATATATGATGGAATAGTAATGCCTTTTGGAGCAACATAGATATACCTAGAAACTATCATACTAAGTTGCATAAGACAGAAAAATATATGCTATTGCTTATATATGAAATCTAATAAAAATGATACAAATGGACTTATATACAAAACAGAAATAGATTCACAGATAGAGAAAACCAGCTTATGGTTACCAAAGGAGAAAGCTGTGGGGAGTCAGAAATTAGGAGTTTGGGATTAACATATACACACTATTGTGTAGAAAAAAATAACCAACAAGGACCTACTGTATAGGACAGGGAACTATACTTACATTTTATAATAACCCATAAAGGAAAATAATCTGAAAAAAGATATATAACTGAATCACTTTGCTGTACACCTAAAACACAAATTTGTAAATCAACTATACTTTAATTTAAAAAGAGTAAAAAAATAAAAGAAAATCTTCTATTTTTGTATTTCAAAATCATTGTCACCATAAAGTATGGTTTTTACCCATGGAGTAAAAAAAAAGAAATTCTAAGATAATTTTTAAGCTAGCCATAATTTATAAATAAGGACCACTGAATGTGAGCAGTCAGTTTTACACCTCTCATTCTCATTATTTTTAAATATAGGTGTAAAGGAATGGCCACTTCTTAGACAAATCTAGAACTGCTACATTCTCTACCTGTGAGTTGATATAGACACTGAGTAATCATATTTGGTCTGGTGATATTTTGCCATAATCGAAGAAAGCTGTGGATGGTAATTAAGAAGAAATAAGACACAGGCTGAAATAAACACATTCAGTTGGGTTGCACCTAATGGAACAGAATTCTGGTGAAGCCCTGTAAGACAAAGTGACCTCCTGGCTCTCCACTGAAATCATCTGAAGAAGACAACATGCTTATCCAACGTGTATTTGGATTTTGGGTGTGTGGTTCAAGATTCATCGGCTCAGTTGTCTTACTTTCTGGGAAAACTGAAGAGTTCCGTCAAGCAATTTATCTAAAAGTTACATAATTCTGTACATACAAAATAGGAACTTGAAGTCCCACTTCTCAGATTGATAGCAAAATTCTATGAATAAAAAGACAAAATTAGCACATAATACAATTACAGTAAGAAATGGAATATAAAAATGATTTGACTTGCTTTAAAACTTACTAACCATTTCTTAGTTAGAAATACTAACCATTTGACTACTTTTATTTAGTTAGGGAATCATAAAATGACCTGAAAAAATAATATTCCACTGCAGAAAAGAATCCTAATTTGTTGAGGAGAGTTCGGTATCCATTTTAAAATGAATAAGAGTCAAGGCTTTTTATTTTCTAAGTAGTCAAATATAAACACAAATGAGTAAAATTCCCTTCAAAGCAAGCTGAAAACAAGTTTGTGCAGTTTACAACACATTTTCATGTGAATATGCTTTTCTAGTAAGATCTCTTACTGTTCACACTTGAAAAAATTATGCATACTGCAAAAACCAAGGCATTCCATCCCTACAACCCTGGGCGGTGGAGGAAGGCTAAGGAAGCTGGTCTAGGCACATGGTGTGGTTTCCCAGGTGCCATTCAAGAAGAACCGTCAGGGCCCTGGCGCCTCACTGGCCGCCTTCCTTCATAGCAACCTTGGTGGGAATACGCAACAACACATGGCCTCAAAACCTTTGGGGACCTTCTCATTTGTTGTAGAAAAGATGCCCAGGACGTTATAGCCCAACTCAGCTATCACAGTCTGTAAATGACCCTCAACTTGTTCTAGAAATTATACCACATGCATCTCCCACCAATTTGTCACTTGGTCTCTGGTGAGGTGCAAAGTAAAACTAAATGTCTTGTTAGAAGAACACCACTGCCCCGATACAGGGTCAACTGCAGGGGATAATGAGGAAGGCCAGCTCTGCTGTGATGATGGACTAAAATCACGATGGAGGGATAACCATTTATAAAATGAAGTCAGGCAGCCACTGCTATAAGCAAATTCCTTAAAATCAATCTCTCTCTCTCTCTGGGGAACTGTGGAAAATTCTTAAAGAGATGGGAATACCAGAACATCTTACCTGCCTCCTGAGAAATCTGTATGTGGGTCAAGAAGCAACAGTTAGAACTGGACATGAAACAACAGACTGGTTCCAAATTGGGAAAGGAGTATGTCAAGGTTGTATACTGTCACGCAGCTTACTTGACTTTTATGCAGAGTACATCATGTAAAATGCTGGGCTGGATGAAACACAAACTGGAATCAAGATTGCCAGGAGAAATATCAATAACCTCAGATATGCAGATGACACCACACTTATGGCAGAAAGCAAAGAGGAATTGAAGAGCCTCTTGATGAAAGTGAAAGAGGAGAGTGAAAAAGCTGGCTTAAAACTTAACATTAAAAAAATGAAGATTATGGCATCCAGTCCCATCACTTCATGGCAAATAGATGGGGGAACAGTGGAAACAGTGACAGACTTTCTTTTTGGGGGCTCCAAAATCACTGCAGATGGTGACTGCAGCCATGAAATTAAAAGATGTTTGTTCCTTGGAAGAAAAGCTATGACCAACGTAAACAGTATATTAAAAAGCAGAGACATTAATTTGCCAACAAAGGCCCACCTAGTCAAAGCTATGGTTTTTCCAGTACTCATGTATGGATGTGAGAGTTGGACTATAAAGAAAGCTGAGCGCCAAAGAATTGATGCTTCTTAACTGTGGTGTTGGAGAAGACTCTTGAGAGTCCCTTGGATGGCAAGGAGATCCAACCAGTGCATCCTAAAGGAAATCAGTTCTGAATTCATTGGAAGGACTGATACTGAAGCTGAAACTCCAATACTTTGGCCACCTGATGCTAAGAACTGACTCTTTGGAAAAGAACCTGATTCTGGGAAAGATTGAAGGCGGGAGGAAAAGGGGAGGACAGAGGATGAGATGGTTGGATGGCATCACTGACTCGATGGACATGAGTTTGAGTAAACTCCAGGAGCTGGTGATGGACAGGGAAGCCTGGTGTGCTGCAGTCCATGGGGTCGCAAAGAGTCAGACATGACTGAGCAACTGAACTGAACTGTTGATGGCAAACCTCTACTGTGAAAGTGAGGGTCATGCAAGGGGAACTCAGGGGGCCACTTGAACTCTGCTTTTGCACATGGAAACTCATGTCCTATAACTAAACCCTTCACACTTTTTCTTGAAATAGTTTCCTGCTGTCTTTCTTTCTGGTATTTCCACAGCCCTAAAACCTATTCTAAAGAGAAGGTGCTAATAAGCTATCTAGTCACAATAATTTGATATAACAGGTTTATATGTCATCCAGAATTATAAAAATAAGTCAGAAATCCAATGTATAATTCAAGTACAGTTAGTTTCTTTTATGCTTGAAAATAAAAACTGAGCTAATGACTGACTCCTTGAGATGAAGCACATTAAATGCTTTATAAGCCCACTCTGAGAACAAATATTAAGGGAAAGTAATTTCTCACCACTTATGAGTCTCTGTCAGTGAGTTCTCCTCTGCTTCTTGGTCAATTTTAGCTGAAAATACAAGAAAAGAAATAGATGAGCTATGATAAATGGTTATAACCATCTCAAACAAAATAGATCAAATAATATGAAATGTATCTTAATACATTAATGCTAATGTACTCCACCAAAAGTTTATTTTTTAAAAATTTTATTGGAACATAATTATAGAATTTTATTTAAAATCTATGAATAGATATGATTGAATAGGTTATATTTAATTTTCTTTAAGTTAATAATACTTTCTAAGTAATTTCTTTAAATTAGTCACATTAACCTGAGAAAATAAAATACCACATAACTTGATATTCACATCAAATTTGTCTGTCAAGGATTTAAATGCCAATAATTAGTTGAAAACAATTCTCTCAAGCAAAGGTCCAAAAACCAAGTAAAAACCTAAGTAGAAATGGTATGTAATGATCTTTACCAGTGCTCTTCACTTTAGATCACAATTGAGCAGATCCAGAGCTGACTTCTATGCAGACATAGGATAAAATACTAACACTTTCTCCTAACTTCAAGTGATGACATGACAGTGCACCCACTGATTTGCTAGAAATAAAGAATGGTAGCTGGACACAAACCCAAAGATCGAATTTGGGAAAGGGATTACGTCACTATTTTAAAACTGCTTAAAATAACACAGAAACTCCCATCACATAAAGTATGTATGGCAATGACTTTCACTGGCCAGTAAGCATTCTAGCATTTATGTATTACTTTATATACATACACACATATCTGGCACAAAAATTTAAAAAATACTCCCACTTCTTACAATGCTTTTAATAATATTTTTAGTCTATTCCCCCAGATCTCAAAATGTAGTTGTGACCCACTAAATTCATTTCATTCTTCACTAACTATCTGTGACACACAGTTTGAAAATCACTGAGCTACTGGACAAAAAAAATCAAAGAACAAAACCACCCTGGAGCTAGTGAAAGAACTTTCCTTTCATAATCATTTCCTTTGGGGGCACACTTGCAGCCATTTGGAAAAATTAAAAGACAGAAAGGAGTAGGGCAAAATGATTATAAATATTGGAACTGGGCGTGAAATCACACCTGTGGCGACTTGGGAAATGTCAGTGACTACATCACGACTTAAACAGTTGTCAGCTTCGCCTGCTGTTTCACAACCTCAAGATAGTGTTTGTTTGAAGGTCTGGACACGTCTGCAAAGCCGCCATGGAGTGTTATGCAGGTCCTCTACAGGACTGCCTGAATTTAACAGCAATCCTGGGAGATGGTAGCAGAGGTATGTTTCCTCTTTCCCTTCTGGTTTTTTAAAATGCTTACATAAAGCTACAGGTCAATCATTAGCCATATTAAGAAACAGGATAGATATTCCATGACTTCACTTTGAAAAGTCTCCAATGTTAACCTATTTTCTTACAAAATCTTTGGGCTGCTGTATGAAAACAGTTTGTTTCCAGAAGTAATTCTAGAACCACAGAAAAGTTTAAGAGAAAACAACAAAGCAACACAATGCATAACAGTTTCAGGAAGGAAGTTCTTTCAACTGCCCTTGCATCATTTTTTTTTTTTTTTGTAAAATATAGAATTTAAGACTGAGAAAGGAAGAAATTTTTTTGACTATTCTAGATGCACCGAGTAAATGATTTATGAAATTTAACACACCCTAGAATGAGATTCCAATGATGTGTATTCTATTCTGATTCTGCCTCTGAAATTAGCTTTGTAATCTTAGTCTTTCCTGGTGGCTCAGATGGTAAAGAGCCTCCTTGCAAAGCAGGAGAAGGAAAGTGAAAGTCGCTCAGTCATGTCTGACTCTTGGTGGTCCCATGGACTACACAGTCTATGGGATTCTCCAGTCAGAATACTGGAGTGAGTAGCCGTTCCCTTCGCTAGGGGATCTTCCCAACCCAGGATTTGAACCCAGATCTCTCACACTGCAGGTGGATTCTTTACCTGCTAAGCCCCCAGGGAAGCCCCGGGTTCAATCCCTGGGTGGGGAAGATCCCGTGGAGAAGGAGATGGCAATCTATTCCAGTATTCGTGCTTGGAAAACCCCACGGATGGAGAGGCCTGGCAGGCTACAGTCCAAGGGGTCGCAAAGAGTCGGACACGACTGAGTGACTAACACACACAGAATCTTAGGCATATAAATTAATCTGTTCAGTTCAGTTCAGTTGCTCAGTCATGTCCGACTCTTTGCGACCCCATGAATCGCAGCACGCCAGGCCTCCCTGTCCATCACCAACTCCCGGAGTTCACTCAGACTCACGTCCATCGAGTCAGTGATGCCATCCAGCCATCTCATCCTCTGTCGTCCCCTTCTCCTCCTGCCCCCAGTCCCTCCCAGCATCAGAGTCTTTTCCAATGAGTCAACTCTTCGCATGAGGTGGCCAAAGTACTGGAGCTTCAGCTTTAGCATCATTCCTTCCAAAGAAATCCCAGGGTTGATCTCCTTCAGAATGGACTGGTTGGATCTCCTTGCAGTCCAAGGGACTCTTAAGAGTCTTCTCCAACACCACAGTTCAAAAGCATTAACATATACAAAATGTTTAGCATAGTGCCCCCAATAATTAGTAGGGGCTACATAAATATTCTTTGAAAATGTTGGATTTCAAGCTCTTGAAATCCTAAAGTGATACAATACATAATAATGTTTAACTGAATACACCAACTGCTATTGTATCATGCTTCAACATTATGCGCAGATAAAGAAAACAGATACTCAACAGCTTTTTACATAATATAAGCCCCTAACTAGTTGTGAGTGGAATGAAGTGAGTTTCAGTTATTCATAATGATTCCTTGTGATGTATACTAAAACAGCTTTGGCTTCACTGTATGAACAAGTTTTACTGAATAAACACTGCAGTTCAATGTGGCAGAAGAATGATTCTTACTAAAGTAATAAAACAAAAATAGGCTCTCTGTCCAAACCTAATAGCCATATTAGAACCATAAAACCAAATTGGGATAGAAGGAAATACTTTAAATTACTCTGTTTTCCATTTTTTTAAACATGATTTTGAAGCTAAAAGTTGTTTTCTCTGCTGTAATCAGCTTTGATAAAGTCCTATGAGAGATGATTCTCTTTTGCAGGGCAATCTTAGAAATAAAAAACTTGGGACTTCCCTGTTGGTCCAGTGGTTAAGAATCCACCCTGCAATGAAGGGACATGGGTTCAACCCTTGGTCAGGGAACTAAGATCCCACAGGCCACAACTAAGACCCAATGCAACCAAAAAAAAAAAAAAAAAAAAAAAAGAAATTTTCTAGAAACTTGGGATGCAATTCGGATTTCTCGAGACACTGAGCTACCATTTCTCAACACACTGCTTGCAGAGAAACACCACCAACATTTTGTTATCACAATCTTTTAAGCACACTTATGATGTTAACATGGGCTTCCCAAGTGATGTGAGTGGTAAAGAACCTGCTTGCCAATGCAGGACACGTAAGAGACGAGGGCTCAGTCCCTAGAGGAGCGCATGGCAACTCAGTCCAGTATTCTTGCCTGGAGAATCCCATGGAGAGAGGAGTCTGGTGGGCTATAGTCCATAGGGTCACAGAGAGTCTAACACGACTGCAGTGACTTAGCATGCACATACAAGATGTTAACTTAGTGACAAATGCTGGATGTGTTTCTTTAGTTTGTGAGGATGAAACCGATCAAACTAAAATAAAATGTTACTAAGGTAGTAAAAATTAAGGTATTTTTTAGATAACTCTGCCATTCATTTAGGGAGCACTCTAATTAATTATATGCAGTGACCAAAATCTTAGACCAACTGTGTGTTTTATTAGGTTGCTGCTGCTGCTGCTAGGTCACTTCAGTTGTGTCCAACTCTGTGCGACCCCCATAGACGGCAGCCCACCAGGCTCCTCTGTCCCTGGGATTCTCCAGGCAGGAATACTGGAGTGGGTGGCCATTGCCTTCTCCAGTGCATGCATGCATGCTAAGTCGCTTCAGTTGTGTCTGACTCTGTGAGACCCTATGGACAGCAGCACACCAGGCTCTTCTGTCCACAGGATTCTCTAGGCAAGAATACGGGAGTGGATAATTGCAGTTTCAGACCATGAATTTTAAATTATTTTAACTAGGCTCAAATATATATTTATTAATCAAAATAGGAACCATTACAGTCAACACATTTTTGCCAACGAGAAATAAGCTTGTTTATTCCTGAAGCATAAAAATCTGTACTTTGGGATTTGATGAACTCTTGGAAAGCATTTTCTGAATCCTGCTGGTTGTGGAAACATTTTCCCTGCAAAAAGTTGTCAAGATGCTTGAAGAAGTGAAAGTCGGTTGGTGAGATGTCAGGTGAATATGGAAGGTGAGACAAAACTTCATAGTTCAATTTATTCAAATTTTGAAGCACTGGTTGTACAACATGTGGTCAGGAATTGTCACGGAGAAGAATTAGGCCCTTTCTGTGGACCAGTGCCCGCTGTGGGCAATGCAGTTTTAGGAGCATCTCATTGATCTGCTGAGCATACTTCTCAGATGTAATGGTTTTGCCAGGATTCAAAAAGCTGTAGTGGATCAGACTGGTAAGTTCAGTTCAGTCGCTCAGTTGTGTCCAACTCTTTGTGACCCCATGGACTGCAGCATACCAGGCCTCCCTGTCCATCACCAACTCCCAGAGTTTTCTCAAACTCATGTCCATTGAGTCGGTGATGCCATCCAACCACCTCATCCTCTGTCTTCCCCTTCTCTTCTCGCCTTCAATCTTTCCAAGCATCAGTGTCTTTTCCAATGAGTCATGTCCATCTCTTTGTGACTCTTTGGACTGCAGCATGCCAGGCTCTTCTGTCTTTCACTATCTCCTGGAGTTTGCTCACATTTATGTTCATTGAGTTGGTGATGCTAGCTAACAAATTTATCCTCTGCCACCCCCTTCTCCTCCTGCCCTCAATCTCTCCTAGCATATGGGTCTTCTCCAATGAGTTGGCTCTTCACATCAGGTGGCCAAAGCATTGGAGCTTCAGTTGCAGCAACAGTCCTTCCAATGAATATTCAGGACTGATTTCCTTTAGGACTGACTGGTTTGATCTCTTTGCAGTCCAAGGGACTCTCAAAAGTCTTCTCCAGCACCATAATTCAAAAGCATCAATTCTTTTTTTTTTTTTTTTTTTATTTTTTTTATTTTTTTTAATTTTAAAATCTTTAATTCTTACATGTGTTCCCAAACATGAACCCCCCTCCCACCTCCCTCCCCATAACATCTCTGTGGGTCATCCCCATGCACCAGCCCCAAGCATGCTGTATCCTGCGTCAGACATAGACTAGCGATTCAATTCTTACATGATAGTATACATGATAGAATGCCATTCTCCCATATCTTCCCACCCTCTCCCTCTCCCTCTGAGTCCAAAAGTCCGTTATAGACAGCTGCGTCTTTTTCCTGTCTTGCATACAGGGTCGTCATTGCCATCTTTCTAAATTCCATATATATGTGTTAGTATACTGTATTGGTGTTTTTCTTTCTGGCTTACTTCACTCTGTATAATCGGCTCCAGTTTCGTCCATCTCATCAGAACTGATTCAAATGAATTCTTTTTAACGGCTGAGTAATACTCCATTGTGTATATGTACCACAGCTTTCTTATCCATTCATCTGCTGATGGACATCTAGGTTGTTTCCATGTCCTGGCTATTATAAACAGTGCTGCGATGAACATTGGGGTACATGTGTCTCTTTCAATTCTGGTTTCCTTGGTGTGTATGCCCAGCAGTGGGATTGCTGGGTCATAAGG
The DNA here is from genome assembly GCF_023091745.1 of Budorcas taxicolor. NCBI lineage: Eukaryota > Metazoa > Chordata > Mammalia > Artiodactyla > Bovidae > Budorcas > Budorcas taxicolor. The sequence continues at coordinate 42,243,256 of NC_068914.1, read as the reverse complement.
GAGTTCTATTTGCAATTTTTTAAGGAATCTCCACACTGTTCTCCATAGTGGCTGTACTAGTTTGCATTCCCACCAACAGTGTAGGAGGGTTCCCTTTTCTCCACACCCTCTCCAGCATTTATTGCTTGCAGATTTTTGGATCGCAGCCATTCTGACTGGTGTGAAGTGGTACCTCATTGTGGTTTTGATTTGCATTTCTCTGATAATGAGTGATGTTGAGCATCTTTTCATGTGTTTGTTAGCCATCCGTATGTCTTCTTTGGAGATGTGTCTATTTAGTTCTTTGGCCCATTTTTTGATTGGGTCGTTTATTTTTCTGGAATTGAGCTGCATAAGTTGCTTGTATATTTTTGAGATTAGTTGTTTGTCAGTTGCTTCATTTGCTATTATTTTCTCCCATTCAGAAGGCTGTCTTTTCACCTTGCTGATATTTTCCTTTGTTGTGCAGAAGCTTTTAATTTTAATTAGATCCCATTTGTTTATTTTTGCTTTTATTTCCAGAATTCTGGGGGGTGGATCATAGAGGATCCTGCTGTGATTTATGTCTGAGAGTGTTTTGCCTATGTTCTCCTCTAGGAGTTTTATAGTTTCTGGTCTTACATTTAGATCTTTAATCCATTTTGAGTTTATTTTTGTGTGTGGTGTTAGAAAGTGATCTAGTTTCATTCTTTTACAAGTGGTTGACCAGTTTTCCCAGCACCACTTGTTAAAGAGATTGTCTTTACTCCATTGTATATTCTTGCCTCCTTTGTCAAAGATAAGGTGTCCATATGTGTGTGGATTTATCTCTGGGCTTTCTATTTTGTTCCATTGATCTATATGTCTGTCTTTGTGCCAGTACCATACTGTTTTGATGACTGTGGCTTTGTAGTAGAGCCTGAAGTCAGGCAAGTTGATTCCTCCAGTTCCATTCTTCTTTCTCAAGATTGCTTTGGCAATTCGAGGTTTTTTGTATTTCCATACAAATCTTGAAATTATTTGTTCTAGTTCTGTGAAAAATATGGCTGGTAGCTTGATAGGGATTGCATTGAATTTGTAAATTGCTTTGGGTAGTATACTCATTTTCACTATATTGATTCTTCCGATCCATGAACATGGTATATTTCTCCATCTATTAGTGTCCTCTTTGATTTCTTTCATCAGTGTTTTATAGTTTTCTGTATATAGGTCTTTAGTTTCTTTGGGTAGATATATTCCTAAGTATTTTATTCTTTTCGTTGCAATGGTGAATGGAATTGTTTCCTTAATTGCTTTTTCTACTTTCTCATTATTGGTGTATAGGAATGCAAGGGATTTCTGTGTGTTGATTTTATATCCTGCAACTTTACTATATTCATTGATGAGCTCTAGTAATTTTCTGGTGGAGTCTTTAGGGTTTTCTATGTAGAGGATCATGTCATCTGCAAACAGTGAGAGTTTTACTTCTTCTTTTCCAATTTGGATTCCTTTTATTTCTTTTTCTGCTCTGATTGCTGTGGCCAAAACTTCCAGAACTATGTTGAATAGTAGCGGTGAAAGTGGACACCCTTGTCTTGTTCCTGACTTTAGGGGAAATGCTTTCAATTTTTCACCATTGAGGATAATGTTTGCTGTGGGTTTGTCATATATAGCTTTTATTATGTTGAGGTATGTTCCTTCTATTCCTGCTTTCTGGAGAGTTTTTATCATAAATGGATGTTGAATTTTGTCAAAGGCCTTCTCTGCATCTATTGAGATAATCATATGGTTTTTATTTTTCAGTTTGTTAATGTGGTGAATTACATTGATTGATTTGCGGATATTGAAGAATCCTTGCATCCCTGGGATAAAGCCCACTTGGTCATGGTGTATGATCTTTTTAATGTGTTGTTGGATTCTGATGGCTAGAATTTTGTTGAGGATTTTTGCATCTATGTTCATCAGTGATATTGGCCTGTAGTTTTCTTTTTTTGTGACATCTTTGTCAGGTTTTGGTATTAGAGTGATGGTGGCCTCATAGAATGAGTTTGGAAGTTTACCTTCCTCTGCAATTTTCTGGAAGAGTTTGAGTAGGATAGGTGTTAGCTCTTCTCGAAATTTTTGGTAGAATTCAGCTGTGAAGCCGTCTGGACCTGGGCTTTTGTTTCCTGGAAGATTTCTGATTACAGTTTCAATTTCCGTGCTTGTGATGGGTCTGTTAAGATTTTCTATTTCTTCCTGGTTCAGTTTTGGAAAATTGTACTTTTCTAAGAATTTGTCCATTTCTTCCACGTTGTCCATTTTATTGGTATACAACTGCTGATAGTAGTCTCTTATGATCCTTTGTATTTCTGTGTTGTCTGTTGTGATCTCTCCATTTTCATTTCTAATTTTATTGATTTGATTTTTCTCTCTTTGCTTCTTGATGAGTCTGGCTAATGGTTTGTCAATTTTATTTATCCTTTCAAAGAACCAGCCAAAAGCATCAATTCTTTGACACTTAGCCTTCTTAATGGTCCAAATATCACATTGGTACATGACTCCTGGAAAATCCATAAGCTTGGACTATACGGACCTTTGTCGGCAAGTGATGTCTTTCTTTTTTAATATGCTGTCTAGGTTTGTCATAACTTTCTTTCCAAGAAGCAAGCATCTTTTAAATTTCATGGCTGCAGTCACTGTCAGCAGTGATCTTTCATTATTAGTATATAGGAATGCAAGAGATTTCTGTGTATTAATTTTGTAACTTGCAACTTTACCAAATTCATTGATGAGCTCTGGTTTTCTGGAAGCATCATTAGGATTTTCTATGTATAGTATCACGTCTTGGAGCCCATGAAAATAAAATCTGTCACTGTTTCCATTTTTTCCTCATCTATCTGCCATGAAGTGATGGGACCAGATGTCATGATCCTGGTTTTCTGAATGTTGAGTTTCAAGCCAGCTTTTTCACTTTCCTCTTTCACCTTCATCAAGAGGCTCTTTAGTTCCTCTTCATTTTCTGCCATTTGAGTGGTATCGTACTGCATATCCGAGGCTCTTGATATTTCTCCCAGCAATTTTGACTCCAGCTTGTGATTCATCGAGCTCAGTGTTTCACGTGTATACAAACTTGCCCTTATTTATACATACATAACCTTTCAAAGGTGATCCTCATTATTCATGGATTCTGTATTTGTGAAGTTGTCAACTCATTAAAATTATTTTAATCCAAAATAAATAACTGCAGTGCTTTTGTAGTTACTCGCAGATGTATGCAGAACATTGGAAAGTCTGAGTCACCAGGTACATGTTCCTGGTTAAGGCTGAATACAGTGTGCCTCTGCTTTATTCCAAGTCTCATACTATACAAGTGTCCTTTTCTCAGTCTACTGGGATGCAGTTTGGCATCTTTTTACCTCCTTCTTTTCTGGTAATCTCTCTTTTTAAACAGTCCACAAGCATGGAGGTGCAGAGCTATCTAGTGCCCTAAACCTGAGGAGGCTATGGTGTGCCTTATGGGGAAAATACATGTGTTGGGTAAGCTTCACTCATGGGCTGTCAGACTTGGCTGTGAGTTTGATATTAATGAATTAGCAGTACAGTAAAGAAGGTGTATTCAAACATGAACACACATAAAAAAAGATTGTACTTTGGTTGGTTGATGAAACGAGACCAAAATGTGACCAGAGGCTTGAAGAACTATATTTACTGCTAGGAACAGTGATCTAGTACTCACTAATTCAGTGTCTGCAGCAACCTTGTAGAACATAATTATGGCAAATAATGAGAATATATTTATCTTGTTTTATAAGTGAAATGAATATAAAATCTGAAAAATTATATGTATGTGTGCATACATATGTACATAAATATGCTATGTTTCTATTATATATAAAATATGTTATATGTAATATAAGATATCTAAAAATACATATAGTAATATTTTTAAATTTCATAATAAAAATTAAAAAGGAAAAGAAGTAAAATGTCACTGTTTGCAGATGACATGATACTATACTAGAAAATGCTAATGATGTTGCCAGAAAACCAGAGCTCATCAATGAATTTGGTAAAGTTGCAGGCTACAAAATTAAAACACAGAAATCTCTTGCATTCCTATACACTAATAGTGAAAGATCAGACAGAGAAATTAAGGAAACAATCTCATTTACCATCACATCAAAAAGAATAAAATATCTAGAAACACATACCCAAGGATGTAAAAGACTTGTACTTCAAAAACTGTAAGATACTGATGCAAGAAATCAAAGATGACACAAACAGATGGAGAGATATACCATGCTCCTGGATTGGAAGAATCAGTGTTGTCAAGATGACCGTACCACACAAAGTAATCTACAGATTCAATACAATCCCTATGGAACTATAGCATTTTTCACAGAATTAGAAGAAAAGAATTTATGATTTGTATGGAAACATGAAATACTCCAAACAGCCAGAGCAATCTTGAGAAAGAAAAATGGAGCTGGAGGAATCAGGCTCCCTGACATCAGACTATACTACAAAGCTACAGTCATCAAAACAGGTTGGTATTGGCACAGAAACAGAAATATAGATCAATGGAATAGGATAGAAAGTGGAAATAAACCCACACAACTATGGTCACCTAATCTATGACAAAATAGGCAAGAACATACAATGGAAAAAGGACAGTCTCTTCTATAGGTGGCACTAGGAAAACTGGACAGCTACATGTAAAGTAATGAAAGAATACTCCCTAATATCATACACAAAAATCAACTCAAAATGGATCAAAGACCTAGATGTAAGACTGGACACTATAAAACTCTTAAAGGTAAACACAGGCAGAACCTCTCTGACATAAATCACAGTAAGATCTTTTTTGATCCACCTCCTAGAGCAATGAAAATAGAAACAAAAATAAACAAATGGAAGCTAATTAAACTTCAGAGCTTTTGCACAGCAAAGGCAACCATAAACAAAACAAAAAGGCAATCCACAGAAAGGGAGAAAATATTGCAAATGAAGTGACTGGCAATGGATTAATCTCCAAAATATACAAGCAGCTCACACAGCTCAATGTAAAAGAAAACAACCCAACTCCAAAATGTATCTAAATAGATATTTCTTAAAAAAAAAAAAAAGACACACAGATGGTCAAGAGGCACATGAAAAGATGCTCAACAGTGCTCATTATTTTTTAAAAAAATGCAAATCTAAACTACAATAAGGTACCACCTCACACCAGTCAGAACAGCCATTATCTAAAAGTCTACAAACAATAAATGCTAGCGAAGGTGTGGAGAAAAGGAAACCTTCCCACACTGTTAGTGGGAATGTAACTTGGTACAGCCACTTGGAGAACAGTGTGGAGGTTCCTTTAAAAACTAAAACTAGGGCTACCATATGGTTGCAAATATATCTGAAAAAAACACATATTCAAAAAGATGCATGCACCCCAATGTTCATTACAGCACTATTTACAAAAGCCAGGACATGAAAGCAACCTAAATGCCCATCAATAGACAAATGGATTAAGGAGATGTGGTGTGTGTATATATGTATACACAATGGAATACTACTCAGCCATAAAAAGGATGAAATAATGCCATTTGTGGTGAAGCAAATCTGACAAAGACAAATATCATATATTACCACTTATACGTGGACTCTAAAATAAATGGTACAAATGAACCTAGTTAAAAAACAGAAACAGAGTCACAGATATAGAAAAAAAAAATTCATGGCTAACAGGATGAATGGGAAGTGTTAGCTGCTCAGTCAGATCTGATTCTTTGTGACCCCATGGAGTGAACCCCACCATGCTCCTCTGTCTATGAAATTCTCCAGGCAAGAATATTGGAGTGGGTTGACATTCCTTTCTCCAGGGGATCTTCCTGACCCAGGGATTGAACCCTGGGTTGAAAAATCTGCAGGCAGATTTTTTTGCCATCTGAGCCACCAGGAAAGTCCAGAAGAATGGGGAGCAGGGATAAACTGGGAGACTGGGATTGACATATGCATGCTACGATAGACAGCCACCAAACAGAAACCAACAAATAGGTAACCAAAAAGACATTCTGTACAGCACAGAGAACTCAATTCAGTACTCTGTAATGGCTATCGGGAAAGAAATCCAAAAAAGAGCAGATGCATGTATAACTGATCCACTGAGCTGTACAGCAGAAACTAGCATGACATCAGAGCTCAACTATACTTAAAGCTGCATAAATAAAGTCTTAGGAAATAAATGATGCATAAGCATCTGGAGATTACCAACTAGTTTTCTAACACTGCACAAAAATAAAATGATCACATATGTTGGTATACATCAGAGAAATCTAATTGCAGTGATTTCGATTAAACAGTAAGTCATGCTCATGTATCACTTATACTTGTTCAACAATGACTTTTAAAGTCACTGCAGAGTTGCACTCTATTTTCTCACTTCCCTTCAATGTAAAAACCTCTGAGAACTGGTTTCTGCCTATACCAATTCAAGAGAAATGTTTCATTCAGGAGCATGTACCACTATTATCATTCCCCTCTTCTGAACTATCCCTCACTCTGGTTTCCCTTACAATAGCTTCTCTCATGTTCTTTCCACCTGTCTGACTACTAACACCTGTTGGGGATTCTCCTGTTCATCCTGTAACTGTATTCGCCTCCAGAATTCTACCCTAGAATCTATTTTCTTATCTTCCTAGGTGATCACATGCACTAAATAATCACTTGGCCTGTGATGTGCAATCCTGCATCTCAGCTCCTCTCCCACATCTACTGCACACAGGACACCTGATTATACCACCCATTCAAAACTTTTCCAAGATTTCTTTTCTCTATCTCAGTGACTCACCCAGCCATTGAAACCTGAAATCTGGACACCATCCATTGCCTTTATGTTCATTTGGTCCCCAAGTGATTTCTGTTCTATGTTATTAATATCCCTCAAATATATCCTGTCTCCAGCACTGTGACTATCCCCCCACAACGTGTTACAGGCCTCCTTGCCTCTCTAACAGTGTAACCAAACAATCTTCAAAGTGGCCTCCTGACTCCGAGTCTAGGCAGGCTCCACGTAGATGGTCCCTAGGCTGTCAGTGTACCCTCGCTTAAATCTTTAAGTCTCTGCTCCCCCAAATTCAAGGCAAAGCCCAAGGTCTTCAGCCAGGTTTGCAGATGCAGTGATGGGTGGGTGTGGGAGAAGCTTTATAACAGAGTTTGTTTTTTCACCAGAGTATGTTGTGGTTCAGTTGCTAAATCATGTCTGACTGTTCGTGAACCCATGAACTGCTATCTCCTGGAGTTTGCTCAAACTCATGTCCATTGAGTGGGTGATGCCATCCAACTATCTCATCTTCTGTTGCCTCCTTCTCCTCCTGCCCTCGATCTTTATGGTCTTTACTCTGCCTTCATTATGGTCCAACTCTCACATCTGTACATGACTACTGGAAAAACCATAGTTTAGACTATAGGGACCTTTGTTGGCAAAGTGATTTCTCAGTTTTCTAATACGATGTCTCAGTTCAGTTCAGCCAGTTATATCTGACTCTTTGCAACCCCATGTACTGCAGTATGCCAGGCCTCCCTGTCCATCACCAACTCCCGGAGCCTACTCAAACTCATGTCCATCAAGTTGGTGATGCCATCCAACCATCTCATCTTCTGTCCTTCCCTTCTCCTCTCACCTTCAACCTTTCCCCGCTTCAGGGTCTTTTCCAGTGAGTCAGTTCTTTGCATCATGTGGCTAAAGTATTGGAGCTTCAGCTTAAGCATCAGTCCTTCCAATGGATACTCAGGACTGATTTCCTTTAGGATTGACTGGTTGGATCTCCTTGCAGTCCAAGGGACTCTCAAGAGTCTTCTCCACCACCACAGTCCAAAAGCATCAATTCTTTGGTGCTCAGTATTTTTTTTTTTTAATGGTCTAACTCTCACATCCATACATGACTATTACAAAAACTACAGCTTTGACTAGACAGACCTTTGTTGGCAAAGTAATGTCTCTGCTTTTTAATATGTTGTCTACGTTTGTCATAGCCAAGCATCGTTTAATTTCATGGCTGCAGTCAAAATCAGCAGTGATTTTGAAGCCCAAGAAAATGAAGTCTGTCACTGTTTCCATTGTTTCCCCATCTATTTGCCATGAAGTGATGGGACCAGATGCCATGATCTTCATTTTTTGAATGTTGAGTTTTAAGCCAGCTTTTTCACTCTCCTCTTTCACTTTCATCAATAGGCTCTTCAGTTCCTCTTTGCTTTCTGCCATAAGGGTGGTGTCATCTGCACATTGGATGTTGACATTTCTCCCAGTAATCTTGATTCCAGCTTCTGCTTCAGCCACCCCAGTATTTCACATGATGTATTCTGCATATAAGTTATATAAGCAGGGTGACAGCATAACAGCCTTGACATACTCCTTTCCCAATCTGGAACCAATCCATTTTTCCATGTCTGGCGGATGTCTAGGTTTGTCATAAACTTTTTTTTCCAAGAAGCAAGTGTATTTTAATTTTGCGGCTGCAGTCAACATCTGCTGTGATTTTGGAGCTCAGGAAAAAAAAGCTGTCACTCTTTCCATTTTTTCCCCATCTATTTGCCATGAAGTGATGGAAATGAATGCCATGATCTTAGTTTTTTGAATGTTGATGAAGTGAGATTATCATTAGAGCAATAGGTAACGGAACAGGAAGATTGTGGAGGTTCAAGAGAAGACAGAAACAAATCTCAGAAGCTGGGAAAACTAACTTTGCAAGGGAAATATCATAGTACTGCTGAGAAGTGAATTCCAGCAGCAGCTCTCTGGCATGACTTAGGTGACAGCAGTCAGTGTTGTACAAGGACAGCCACCCTGTCAAGAAACAAACGTTGAGCTACCCTGGTGTGAATATAGGCTTAATGAGGGTTGTTGGGCTTCTGTCTAGTGAGCAGGATGGTGTATACTATACTCCAGGCATTTTTCTAGGTGTAGGGACACAGCAAGAAGCAGAGTAAAGTGCTCTCTTAATGGACCTTACACTGTTTGGGGACAAGTAAATGACACAATCTCAGAGAATGGTTAAATGTCACAAGGAATATAAAACTGGCGGGGGTGTGCTCAGAACAGTATTTGTATAATAAATAATTGAATATTATTTATTCACACTACATTCTCAGTTCTCCAAGGGATGGCACTTAGCTGGCACCATTACAATCAATATCTGCTTTATGGCAGCAGGACTCAACTCTCTAAATCTGTCTATTTCAGAGCAGAGGTAAGGGATATTCCCAAAGAGGTGTTTAAGTAAAGGCCATGAAGTTTTGTCTTGAGTAGAACTGGAAAGATGGGGAGTGCAAGTCGGGGTGGATCAATGGAAAACTGGACCAGATGGACTCAGAGGCTCTTAGAGTACGGTTAAGAGAGGTCTCTATTATACTGTGAGAGCTAATGCAATTAAAATGTTTGGTTAGCACTGGATATAGGCTCTCGGATTGTCTGAGACAGACTTTAGCTTTAGAAAATGAAGCACATTGAAAAGCCTTTGCTGCTGAATATACCCATGTAAAGTAACCTGAGCACACAGGTTAATGTAAGAAAATGGTTTTACTACTGAAGAAGGCCTAATTATAAACAAAGATTTGGCATATATAATGGAACACATTTTCAGTATATAGATTTAAATTTAAAATTTTGTCCTGATAACTAGAAAAAATATGCAATCCAAAATTGGCCATATTCTCAGAGAAGTGTACCTTGAAATTCAGTTTTTCACCATATGTTACTGAATACAGGCTCATGAGCAATTGTGTTTAAAGCTAGACTTTTGTTTCTTCCATGTTTTAGACATACTTGATCTACACAAGTTTTTCCTAAGGATTTGCTGTTGTCATCATCTGTCTTCCAGATAACATACAATGTAATGCCCACCAAGACACAAACATTTTCTTATTCACTGCTGTGACTCAGTACCCCAAAGAATGTCTGGGCAAATAGCTGTTCAAAAATTTTTAAAAATCATAGAACACGTGAAGAGAACCAGAGAAGAAATAAAAGGCTAATTAAAGGTGCTTGACGAAGAGACATGAAGAAAAGATTCACATAATTAGGACTGAAAGTGAAAGTCACTGAGTCACGTCCGACTCTGTGACCCCATGGGACTGTATAGTCCGTGGAATTCTCCAGGCCAGAATACTGGAGTGGGCAGCCGTTCCGTTCTCCAGAGGATCTTCCCAACCCAGGGACTGAACCCAGGTCTCCCACATTGCAGGTGGATTCTTTACCAGCTGAGCCACTAGGGAAGCCCCAAAGTGAAAGTGAAAGTCGCTCAGTCATGTCGGACTCAATGAGCATTAACCTAATGGTAATACGGTGAAGCATTTCACACCTATAAGGATAAAAAGGTATTATCTTTACAAGAGTCATTGCTTCTTTGACCAGGAAGTCATGGAGAAGCAGAAGAATTACTAACACCTGAATTTCATAATAAAGGGGATACAATACAGAAGACCAGTAAAACATGAATAGATACCTATCCATTTAGTCTGAAGGGATATGGTCTCCCACCCACGTGAACTACTGGGCAAATTCTGAGGGTCTCACACAACCTTGGAATCATCATGATTTTGAAAGATTAGATATGGCTGATCATGTATGATTTATAAGCAAAATTTCTAAATTCTACCTGGGTCGCTAAAACACACTTTTGCTCTTCATTCAAAAAGATGGAGTCAAAAGAAAAATTCAGCACTTGGTCTAAAAAATACAGATTTAGAATACTGTATAATATAATCACATATAATGTGAACAACTATATGAATCACATACTCATTCAAGTATTAGATGTGAAATCTAGCAAATTGTTTGACTTCTTTTTTAATGAGTTATAGAGTTAAGGACTCCTTTTTACCCATAAGCAAAAAAGAATATTCCATAAAATTACAGTCTCTTGATCCTAAAGGCCCACTGGATGAAAAATCAAGATTCACTTTCCTTCACCATTAAGAGTGGAGTGAGCTGACAGAATCCTCCACCATGTGACTACAGAACATGGATTTCAGTCAAGGACTATTTAGGAAGCAGTGAGCAGACTTTCTATTCTCAGTTATGAGGCCCTGAGGATATGAAAATGACAACCACTCTGATATATGATGGACCAAACTTCTGTTTCTAAGATCACAATTAATATAAATGATTAAATGGTCCTGTCTCATTTAAAAAAGAGCTGTGTTTAATGTTTAATCAAATTCCAGTATATCTCATTTTCTGGATTATCATCATTACAGACACCTGAACAACCTGTGAAACGACAGAAGATGAAGCCAGTCTTCAGAGCACTGCTCAGCTTCAGTCTCAGGCCCCATCAGTCTCTGGAGAATTCCTGAACTAGGAGAGCCTCCCAGAGCCCAGCTTCATACAGATCTGATCTTCAGAAGAAATGCCATATTCCAAAGCAGAAATGTGTGGAGTAGTGAGTCTTTTGATATAATCATGTTTCAAGGATTTCAAACAGCAATAGATTAATAGATTTCTCCTATTAACACTGTTTGTTCTTTTAATATTGCTTGAAATTTCCTACTGCTGCTTATTTCATAGGAATATAGGAAGAATCAAGAATATAATATTTATAAGGCTTTTACGGTCCTTGGGGAAAACGTGTTAAATATCCAGGAGTATTTATACATCCTATAAAAATAGAATATAATGTTTTAAAGATCAGAAAATCATCAATGTACTTGGTTTTGTAGCACAATGTTTTGATAAAGCAAATACCAAGTTGAACTGAACTTGTACGTGTAGATAAAACTTTAAAGAATATCTAACTTTCTATTACAAAAAGCACAAAAATTGTAATGCCTTTGTAAGCATATGCCATTTTAACTAATAACTACTGCATTTACTGTCATTAAAAAACAGTAATAATGAATATTATCCACAAAACAGCATGTTTAGCTAATTGCTTGTATGTCACAACTGTGTGACTTATGATAAAACATCATTTATTTTTCTGTGATGTTAAAATAATCCCTTTTAAACCAATGCCTATTTTTCAAAATGCCTTCTACCTTTCTGCTGAGCAGGGAGGGAAGTGCAGCATCTTTTCAGAATTTACCTTGAATAATAAATTGTTCCATGTTTTCTTTGAAAGGCTGGATGTGCTCTTTTGACGACACTTGGTAAACTTTCCCTGCTTCAACTTCACAGGCTGAAATTAAAGAGAAACCCTGTTCAGAATGTCACACTGCTAATGGTGCATTGAAACAATTACAAATTGTTTTAGGAAATCCTGTTAATCGTGATAACTGACAAATGTCAGCATCCAATGCTGTCAAAAGAAGCCTAGCATCAAGGCTTCACTTTAGGGGATTATAAAAAGAAATTAAAAATATTATAGTTGATGTACAACATTATGTTAGTTTCAGGTATACAACAGTGATTCAACATTTAAATATATTATGGAATGAATGCAATGGTGAGTCTAGTAACTATCTGTGACCATACAAAGCTATTACAATATTACTGAGTATATTCCTCATGCTGTATATTAAACCCCATTCAGTTCAGTTCAGTCATTCAGTCGTGTCCAACTCTTTGTGACCCCATGAATCACAGCACACCAGGTCTCCCTGTCCATCACCAACTCCCGGGGTCTACTCAAACTCATGTCCATCGAGTCGGTGATGCCATCCATCCATCTCATCCTCTGTCGTCCCCTTCTCCTACTGCCCCCAATCCCTCCAAGCATCAGGGTCTTTTCTAATGAGTTAACTCTTCACATGAGGTGGCCAAAGAATTGAAGTTTCAGCTTCAGCATCAGTCCTTCCAATGAACACTCAGGACTGATCTCCTTTAGGATGGACTGGTTGGACCTCCTTGCAGTCCAAGGGACCCACAAGAGTCTTCTCCAGCACCACAGTTCAAAAGCATCAATTCTTTGGCACTCAGCTTTCTTCACAGTCCAACTCTCACATCCATACATGACCAATGGAAAAACCATAGCCTTGACTAGATGGACCTTTGTTGGCAAAGTAATGTCTCTGCCTTTTTTGTTTTTTAAATGGGTTCTTTTTTTAAAATATAAACATATTTATTTTAATTGGAGGTTAATTACTTTACAATATTGTATTGGTTTTGCCATACATCAACATGAATCCGCCACAGGTATACGCATGTTCCCCATCCTGAACCCCCTCCCTCCTCCCTCCCCGTACCATCCCTCTGGGTCGTCCCAGTGCACCAACCCCCAGCATCCAGTATCATGCATCAAACCTGAACTAGTGATTCGTTTCATATATGATATTATACATGTTTCAATGCCAAATCATCCCACCCTTTCCCTCTCCCACAGGGTCCAAAAGCCTGTTCTATACATCTGTGTCTATTTTGCTGTCTCGAATGTCTCTGCTTTTGAATATGCTATCTAGGTTGGTCATAACTTTCCTTCCAATGAGTAAGTGTCTTTTAATTTCATGGCTGTAGTCACCATCTGCAGTGGTTTTGGAGCCCCCAAAAATAACGTCTGACACTGTTTCCCCATCTATTTCCCATGAACAACAGACTGGTTCCAAATAGGAAAAGGAGTATGTCAAGGTTGTATATTGTCACTCTGCTTATTTAACTTATATGCAGAGTACATCAAGAGAAATGCTGAGCTGGAAGAAGCACAAGCTGGAATGAAGATAACCTCAGATATGCAGATGGCACCACCCTTACGGCAGAAAGTGAAGAGGAACTAAAAAGCCTCTTGATGAAAGTGAAAGAGGAGAGTGAAAAAGTTGGCTTAAACCTCAACATTAAACCCCATTTTATATTAAATACAAGATTATACCTCTTATCCACATTGCCTTTTTCAGCCACCCCTGCACCCCTACCCCAGCAACCACAAGCTTATTCTCTGTATCAATGTATCTTTTCTGTTTTGTTTCATCATTTGTTTTGCTTTTTGGATTCCACACATAATTTACAGTCATACAACACTGTCTTTCTTGTCTGACATGTTCCACTTAGCATAATACCCTCCAGGTCCATTTGTGCTGCTGCAAGTAGGAATCTTTCCTTTTCCCATGGCTGAATAACATTCCACTGTGCGTGTAGGTGAAAATGTGTGTGTGTGTGTGTGTATATGTATGTATGTATGTATGTATGCATGTATGTATGTATATATATATATATATATATAACAGATATACACACATATGTATATGTAAAACATGTCTTCTTAATCCATTCATCTATTGGTGGATACTTAGGTTGCTTCCAAATCTTGGCTATTTATAAATTAGGCTTCAACAAACATAGGGGTGTATACATCATTTTCAACTAGCATTTTCACTGGTATAAATACCCAGAACTAGAATTCATAACTGGTTCCAAATAGGGAAAGGAGTACGTCAAGGCTATATGTTGTCACCCTGATTATTTAATTTATATGCAGAGTACATCATGAGAAACCCTGGGCTGGAGGAAGCACAAATTGGAATCAAGATTGCTGGAAGAAACATCAATAACCTCAGATATGCAGATGACACCACCCTTATGCCAGAAAGTGAAGAACAACTGAAGAGCCTCCTGATAAAAGTAAAAGAAGAGAATGAAAAGTTGGCTTTAAAACTCAACATTCAGAAAACTAAGATCATGGCATCTGGTCCCATCACTTTATGGCAAATAGATGAGGAAACACTGGAAACAGTGACAGACTTTATTTTGGGGGGGGGGGGCTCCAAAATCACTGCAGATGGTGACTACAGCCATGAAATTAAAAGATGCTTGCTCCTTGGAAGAAAAGTTATGACCAACCTGGACAGCATATTAAAAAGTGGAGACATTACTTTGCCAACAAAGGTCCATCTAAGTCAAAGCTATGGTTTTTCCACTAGTCGTGTATGGATGTGAGAGTTGGACTATAAAGAAAGCTGAGTGCCGAAGAATTGATGCTTTTGAACTGTGGTGTTGGAGAAGACTCTTGTGGGTCCCTTGGACTACAAGGAGTTCCAATCATTAAATTCTAAAGGAAATCAGTCCTGAATATTCATTGGAAGTACTGATGCTGAAGCTGAAACTCCAATACTTTGGCCACCTGATGCAAAAATCGACTCATTAGGAAAGACCCTGATGCTGGGAAAGACTGAAGGCAAGAGGAGAAGGGGAGGACAGAGGATGAGATGGTTGGATGGCATCATCGACTCAATGGACATGAGTTTGAGTAAACTCCAGTAGTTGGTGATGGACAGGGAGGCCTCGCGTGCTGCAGTCCTTGGGGTCACAAAGAGTCAGACACGACTCAGCAACTGAACTGGACTGATGATATTTTTCTATTTTCAATTTCTTGAGGAATCATCATACTGTTCTCTATAGTAGCTCCTTGAATTTACATGCCCAGCAACAGTGAATGAGGGTTCCCTTTTCTCCGCATTCTTCTCACCAATAGTTATTTCTTGTCTTTTTGATAATGGTCATTCTAAGGGAAGTTAGGTGATAGCACATTGGTTTTGATTTCTGTTTTCCTGATAATTAGTGATGTTGAGAACCTTTATCATGTGTTTCTTGGCTATCTTTTTGTCCTTTGGAGAAATGACTGTTCAGGTCCTCTGTAGTTTTAAATTGGATTGTTTGTTCTTTTTAATATTAGGTTGTAAGATTTCTTGATATAATTTGAATATTAAGCCTTTATCTAGTATATTATTCACAAAATATCTTCTCCCATACAGCAGGCTGCCTTTTCATTTCGATGGTTTCTTTGGCTGTACAAATGTTGTTTTGTTTGACATAGTCCTATTTATTTTTGCTTTTCTTACCCTTGCCTGAGGAAACATATCTAAAAAAATGTCCCTAGGATGCAAGACGAAAAAGAATATACTGCCTATATTTTCCTGTACGTATTTTGTGGTTTCAGGTCTTACATTTGACTCTTTTACCATTTTGCCTCTGAATATGTTGTAAGAAAATAATCCAGTATCATTGTTTTGCATGTGGCTGTCCAGTTTCCCCAAAAGCATTTATTGAAGTGGCTGTCTTTCCCTCACCACGTATTATTGATTTCTCTGACATATATTAATTTACCATGTAAGTGTGAATTTATTTCTAGACTTTCTGTTTTGTTCCAGTGATACATGAGTCTCTTTTCCTGCCAGTACCAATCATGTTTTGATTACTGTATCTTTGTAGTGTAGCCTGAAGTCAGGGAATGTGATATCTTCAGCTTTTTCCTTTCTCAAGATTGCTTTGGCCTTGGGGTCATTTGTGGTTCCATACAAATTTTAGAATTTATTCTAATTTTGTGAAAAATTCCACTGGTATTTTGTTAGCGACTATGTAGATTACCTTGGGAAGTATGGACATTTTAGCAACATTAATTCTTCCAATCCATAGGCATGGTATGCCTTTCCATTTACTTGTCTTGTCCTCAACTTCCTTTATCAACATCTTGGAGTTTTCAGTCAGGTCTTTCCCTTCCTTGGTTAAATTTATTCCCAGGTATATTTTTCTTGATACAATTGTAAATGGATCATTTTCTTAATTTTTCTTTCACATAATCATTATCAGTGTATGGAAATGCTGCAGATTTTTGTGTACATTAAGTCCCTTATATACAAACAAGCTCTATTCTGAGAGCACGTTCATAAGTCCAATTTGGTCGTAAGTCCAACAAAGATGGTCTACGTACCCAACTAACAAAATCGGCTATTTACTGCTGTTTTACACTTGTGTTCAGACATCCTGAGCTTGAAATAAAGAGACTCTACTATTGTACTCTTTACGACACTGTAAAGCACAGAAAAGCACAATCACTTGTAGAGAATGCACATGAGTGACAACGTATGCCAGACACACGAACTAACTGATGTGACTGGATATGTGAACAATGTTGGCATCATTGAAGGTTTGCAACCTGAAGGTTCATATTAATATGTGGGGGACTACTCTATTAAATTTTGTACCCTTTAACTTTACTAAATTCATTTATTAGTTCTAGTAGTTTTTTGGTGGTGTCTTTTTTCTTTTTTTTAATTTTTATTTTTACTTTATTTTACCTTACAATACTGTATTGATTTTGCCATACATAGACATGAATCCACCACGGGTGTACATGCGTTCCCAAACATGAACCCCCCTCCCACCTCCCTCCCCATAACATCTCTCTGGGTCATCCATATACTATCATGTAAGAATAGAATCGCCAGTCTATGTTCGATGCAGGATACAGCATGCTTGGGGCTGGTGCATGGGGATGGCGGTGTCTTTAGAAATTTTTATATATAGTATCATGTCATCTGTAAACAGCGACAGTTTTACTTCTCCCATTCCAATTTGGATTCCTTTTCTTTCTTTTCCTTGTCTGATTGCTGTGGCTAGGACCTCCAAAACTATGGTGAATAAAAATGGCAAGATGGACATCCTTGCCTTGCTCCTGACCTTAGAGAAAATGCTTCTTGCTTTTTACCAGTGAGTATGATGTTTGCTGTGGGCTTATCCTACAGAGATTTTGTTATGTTGAGGTATATTCCCTCTCTACCCACTCTGTGAAGAGTTCTTATTGTAAACAGAAGTTGAATTCTGTCAAAAGCTTTTCCTACATCTATTAAAATGATCATATGATTGTTATTCTTCAGTTTGTTAACTGAGGAGGATTTTCAGAGTCTACGTGCCAAGGCTTTCATCCTAGTCATTTTGAAAAGTAATCTCCAGGTACAAGACACAGAAAAGATTAAAACAGTGATTCTAATGTGCATTACTGTGTGAAGGAGGGAGGAGAAAGAAGGATGCTGACTGGGTTCATAGCTTTGGAGGCTTTGGGATGAAGCACACAGGAAGAAGAGTATTTTTCAGAGAAAAGAAAATTAATTTGCTTTGAACTCACTGAGTTTTAAGATGCCAGTGGAACATCCATGTGTAGCTGCCAGCAAGTGGCTGGGTGTATAAGTCTGCAGATCAGAGCAATACAGGAAAACTCTGAATAAGACCGCTTGAGAAAGCATGTCTAGTGAGAACAAGAGCAAGCCAAGGTTGAACACCTGAGCAATGCCAACTGTAATGAAGAAGCAGAGGAAGAGAAGGCTATGAAGACAGAAGATTTAGAAGGAAATGTCAGATATTATAAGGAGAACCAGGAGTGAGTGGGACCAGTGAGTTCCAACGAGAGGAATTCTCAGTATTTTTGGTCACTCTCCATACACAAGTGATGAACTTCCATGGACAAATCAAGTGCGCAGGCTACAAAAATTTAAGAGGTAAAAGCAACAAAAAGGTAAAACGTAACAGCTGTAACTTTCAAAAAGACAGTCAGCTTTTCTGTGCCTGAGGCTTTTTATCTGTAATACACAGTGATAGAACCTGCTTCTTGGGGTTGTCACAAGGAATGTCAGTTAATGCGTGTAGAGCACTTAGAACAGAGCCTGGTACATGTTAAGGCCCGTGTAAGTTTTCACCACCATTACTGCTATTATCTTTAGTTTCATCAGCAACAGTAGCAGAGCAGGATGGCCTGGAGGCTGACAGCATGGCTTCTGGAGACTGGGTTTATAGCTTACTTACAAGCTGTGAGTCTTTGCCAGGCATGAACCCCCTGTGTGCCTCAGTTTCTTCATCTGTAACATGCAGCTAATAATAGTGTCTACTTTGCTGGGAAGATGAAAGGGTTTTACATAGGTAAAATATGCAGAAGACTACAGGCTACACAATAAGAGGATTATCAGCTTTGCTGCAATTACCACCACCACCAGAGGGACAGCTTCTAACACACAACAAGAACACAGAACTCTCATCTCCTAAGCATTGCACTGAGGCAATGCTTCAGATTGTGGGAATGACATTTATAGGGACAAACTCAGACATGTTGTCGTTTTCCATACTATTACTGTATTCTTTGCTGGCCATCACTAACCCTGCTCTACCTCACACTGATGATCAACAGCCACATGATGTGTGTGGATGTTGTGGGTGACACACCAGGGCTAGATGACCATCCAGTTCTCTGTCACCACCTGCGATACCACTCAAGGTATCTCTGTTCTCAGAGAGGAGGGGCCATAACTTCAGAGTCAGCAAAGGCACGAACCTCTGTGCAGTGTGAGCAAGCCTCCAAGTTGTTTTCTGGTGGGGAGGTGGTCTCAGCATAAACACATGACATGGGGAGTGCACATTGTTGGCAATGGGCTTTTTTCTCACATGAGGCTTCAGGAAGCACGAAAAGTCAACATTCACTCATTATCATAAGCAACATCATAGAGGTCACTTAGATCATCTAAATGCATTCACTCTATTAAGTGACAGCAGTCCAAAGCAAAACTAAAATAATTCTAAATTACTTATTTGACATATGTAGTATCTATGTAAACAGCATAATTTTATATAAGAAAACTCCACAAGTTTGTACCCTGTAGAATTTAGGAAGAGACAGTGGTATTGATTCTTTAAGCTTCAACCTTGAATATACTGAATGACACCAAAACATTGTAACATGTGTAAGACATGGAAGCAACCTAGATCTCCATTAGCAGACGAATGGATAAGAAATCTGTGGTACATATACACAATGGAGTATTACTCAGCCATTAAAAAGAATACATTTGAATTAGTTCTAATGAGGTGGATGAAACTGGAGCCTATTATACAGAGTGACGTAAGCCAGAAAGGAAAACATCAATACAGTATACTAACACATATATATGGAATTTAGAAAGGTGGTAATGATAACCCTATATGCAAGATAGCAAAAGAGACACAGATGTATAGAACAGTCTTTTGGACTCTGGGAGAGGGCGAGGGTGGGATGATTTGGGAGAATGGCATTGAAACATGTGTATTATCATATGTGAAATGGATCACCAGTCCAGGTTCAACGCATGAGACAGGGTGCTTGGGGCTGGTGCACTGGGATGACCCAGAGGGATGGGAAAGGGAGGGAGGTGTGAGGGGGGTTCAGGATGGGGAACACATGTACACCTGTGACAGATTCATGTTAATGTATGGCAAAACCATTACAATATTGTAAAGTAATTAGCCTCAAAAAAATAAAAAGACATGATGAAGTCATGAAGATTAAGTGCCATGCAGGCATGCACAGTTCCAAGCTTAGGGCACACATTGGGACATTTCCAGTGATGGGGCTCAGTACTACTGAGGCCAGCCTTTTTACTGATTCATCTCTCATCTTGAGACAGCCCTTCATTTAATACTGACCTCTGCTTGCCTCTCAGTTCACACCCTCATCTTACTGTCATCTGGCACAAAAGGGAGGCTAATCTTAGGATAGTAAGTTTTGTTTCAAACACCAATTCTGATCACATAACAGGAGATAACTAAAGCATCTACTCTCTCTTCAAAAAGATTCTGAAGAATCAAAACCTAACTCAACAAGGGAAGTTACCTTTTCTTTTCCTTTAAATTTAATTAATTTATTTTTGACCACACCAGCACACGTGGGATCTTAGTTCCCAGACCAGGAATAGAACTTAAGCCCCCTGCACTGGAAGCCCAGAATTTTAACCACTGGATCTCCAAGGAAGTCCCTACCTTTTCTTTTCTTTCTCTTCATTTTTATTAAACAGAAGTTCATTTTAAAAATTTTATTTATTTACTATTTTATTTTGGCTTCACTGGGTATTCACTGCTGCACTTGGGCTTTCTCTAGTTGCAGCAAGCAGGGGCTACTCTTCGTCGCAGTGCACAGATTTCACATTTTGGTGGCTTCTCTTGTTCCAGAGCACAGGCTCTAGGCACACAGCCTTCAGCAGTTGTGGCTCATGGCCTTAGTTGCTCCTCAGCGGGTGGGATTTCCCTGGACCAGCGATCAAACCTGTGTCCCCTGCACTGGCAGGTGGATTCTTAATCACTGGACCACAAAAGGAAGTCCCCTACCTTTTCTTCATTGAAGTATAATTGATGTACAAATTATGTAAGTTCCAGGTATACAATATAGCAACAAACAGTTTTAAAAGTTATACTCCATTTATAGTTATTAAAATATTGGCTGTATTCTCTGTATTGTAAAATACATCCTTGTAGTTTATTCTATACATGACAGTTTGTACCAGCCACTCCTCATTCCCCATATCATCCCTTTCCCTTCCCTCACCCAACTATTAACTACTAGTTTGTTCTCTATAACTGTGAGTCTTTTTTTTTTTTTTACTAAATCTACTACTTTGCAATATTTTATAGTTTCCATGTATAAGTGATATCACACAGTATTTATCTATCTTTTTTCACTCTGCACAGTACCTTCTAATTCTATCCATGTTGTTTTAAGTGGCAAAATTTCATCCCTTTTTATGGCTGAGTAGTGTTCCATTGTGTACATGTTTGTATATGTGTGTGTGTGTGTATACATCTTTTTTATCCATTCATCTGCTGATGGACATTTAGGTTGCTTCCATATCTTGATAACTGTGAATAATGTTGCTATAGATATAGGCATGTATGTACCTTTTCAAAATTTTCTTTGTGTATTTTTTTTAAGACATATACCCAGGAGTGGAATTGCTGGTTCATATGGTAGTTCTATTTTTAGTTTTTTGTAAATCTTCCATAGTGTTTTCCACAGAGACTGTACCAATTTACATTCCCAACAACAGTGCACAAGCATTCCCTTTTTTCCATATCCTTACCAACATTTGTTATTTGTGTTTTTTGATGATAGCCATTCTGAAAAGTGTGAGGTGATATCACATTGTGGTTCTGATTTGCATTTCACGAGCAGTCAAGAGTCTTCTCCAGTACCATAATTTGAAAGCATCAGCTCTCCAGCACTCAGCCTTCTTTATGGTCCATCTCTCACATCTGTACATGACTACTGGAAAAACCATTACTTTGACTATATGGTCCTTTGTTGGCAAAATGATGTTTCTGCTTTTCAGTATGCTATCTGGTTTCTCAAAGTTTTCATACATTTCTCAAAGTTTGCTGTGAAGGAGCAACTATATTTTAATTTCATGGCTGCAGTCACCTCCACAGTGGTTTTGGAGCCCCCCAAAATAAAATCTGGCACTGTTTCCACTTTTTCCCCTTCAGTTTTCCATGAAGTGATGGGACTGGAAGCCAAGATCTTAGTTTTTTGAATGTTGAGTCTTAAGCCAGCTTTCCTCTTTCACCCTCATCAAGAAGCTCTATAGTTCCTCTTCATTTTCTGCCATTAGAATGGTATCATCTGCATATCTGAGGTGGCTAATATTGCTCCTGGCAATCTTGATTCCAGCCTGTGCTTCATCCAGGCTTGAGCTTCATCCAGCCTGGCATTTCGCATAATATACTCTGCATATAAGTTAAATAAGTAGAGTGACAATATACAACCCTGTCCTACTCCTTTCCCAATGTGGAGCCAGTCAATTGTTCCATGTACTGTTCTAACTGTTACTCCTTTGATGCACATACAGGTTTCTCAGAAGACAGGTAAGGTGGTCTAGTATTCCCATCTCTTTAAGAATTTCCCAGTTTGTTGTGAAATACACAAAGGCTTTTGTGTAGTCAATGAAGTGGAAGTAGATGTTTTTCTGGAACTCCCTTGCTTTCTCCACGATGCAGCGAATGTTGGTCATTTGATCTCTGGTTCCTCTGCCTCTTCAAAACCCAGCTTGTACATCTGGAAGTTCTCAGTTTATGTACTGCTGAAGCCTAGCTTGAAGGATTTTGAGCATAACCTTGCTAGCATGTGAAATGAGTGCAACTGCAGGGTAGTTTGAACATTCTTAGTATTGCCCTTCTTTGGGATTGGAATGAAAACTGACTTTTTCCAGTCCCATGGCCACTGCTGAAATTTCCAGATTTGCTAACTTAAAAGTATTAGACAGACTGTCAACAAAGAAAAGTCTCAGCTTTTAATATGCTGTCTAGGTTTGTCATAGCTTTTCTTCCAAGGAGTAAGTGTTTTTTAATTTCATGGCTGCAGTCACCATCTGAGGTGATTCTGGAGCCAAAGAAAATAAAGTCTGTCACTGCTTCCATTGTTTCCTCATCTATTTGCCATGAAGTGATGGGACCAGATGCCATAATCTTAGTTTTTTGAATCTTGAGTTTTAAGCCAGTTTTTTCACTCTCCTCTTTCACCTTTATCAAGAGGTTCTTTAGTTCCTCTTCTCTTTCTGCCATAAGAGGGGTGTCATCTGCATATCTGAGGTTATTGATATTTCTTCAGGCAATCTTGATTCCAGCTTGTGCTTCATCTAGCCTGGCATGTCGCATGATGTACTCTGCATGTAAGTTAAATAAGCAGGGTGACAATATACAGCCTTGACATACTCCTTTCCCAGTTTGGAACAAGTCTGTTGTCCCATATCTGTTCTAACTGTTGCTTCTTGACCTGCATACAGATTTCTCAGGAGGCAGGTAAGTGGTCTGATAGTCCCATCTGTTTTAAGAATTTTCCAGTTTGTTGTGATCCACACAGTCAAAGGCTTTAGCATAGTCAATAAAGTAGAAGTAGATGTTTTCCTGAAATTCTCTTGCTTTTTCTATGATCCAATGGATGCTGGCAATTTGATCTCTGGTTCCTCTGCCTTTTCTAAATCCAGGTTGAACATCTGGAAGTTCTTGGTCCACATACTGTTGAAGCCTAGCTTGGAGAATTTTGAGTATTAATTTACTAACATGTGAAATGAGTTCAATAGTTCAACTGTTTGAACATTCTTCAGCATTGTACTTCTTTGGGACTGGAATGAAAACTGGCCTTTTCTAGTCCTGTGGTCACTGCTAAGTTTTCCATATTTGCTGGCATATTGAGTGCAGCACTTTCACAGCATCATATTTTACAATTTGAAATAGCTCAACTGGAATTCCATCACCTCCACTAGCTTTGTTAGTAGTGATACTTCCTCAGGCCTCCTTGGCTTTGCATTCCATGATGTCTGGCTCTAAATGAGTGATCACACCATCGTGGTTATCTGGGTCATTAAGACCTTTTTGGTATAGTTCTTATGTGTATACTACCCACCTCTTCTTAATATCTTCCACTTCTGTTAGGTCCATACAGTTTCTGTCCCTCATTGAGCCCATCTTTGCATGAAATATTACCTTGGTATCTCTAATTTTCTTGATGAGATCTCTAGTCTTTCCCATTCTATTGTTTTCCTCTATTTCTATGCATTGATGACTAAGAAGGCTTTCTTATCTCTCATTGCTATTCCTTGGAACACTGTATTCAGATGGGTATATCTTTGCTTTTCTTCTTTGCCTTTAGCCTCTCTTTTTTTTTCTTGGCTATTTGTAAGGCCTCCTCAGAAAGCCATTTTGCATTTCTTTTTCTTGGGAATGGTCTTGATCACTGTCTCCGGTAAAATGTCATGAAGTGAAGTGAGCTTGCTCAGTCATGTCTGACTCTTTGCGACCCCATGACTGTAGCCCACCAGGCTCTTCCATCCATGGGATTCTCCAGGCAAGAATACTGGAGTGGGTTGCCATTTTCTTCTCCAGGGGAACTTCCCGACCCAGGGATTGAACCTGGGTTTCCCACATTGTGGGCAGGCGCTTTACCCTCTGAACCACTGGGGAAACCTCTGTCCAATAGTTCTTCAGGCACTCTGTCTGTCAAGTCAAATCCCTTGAATCTGTTTGTCACTTCCACTGTATAATCATAAGGGATGTGATTTAGGTCAAACCTGAATGGCCTAGAGGTTTTCCCTACTTTCTTGAATTTAAGTCTGAATTTTTCAATAAGCTGGTCATGATCTGAGCCACTATCAGCTCCTGGTCTCTTTTTTTTTCTTTTTTTTTTTTTTTTTGATGCTTGTATAGAGCTTTACCATCTTCAACTGCAAAGAGTATAATCAAACCATGAGTACCCATATTTGATATTCTCAGGGGAGCACCTAAGGGGCAGGATTTCACTAATCCTTGACAGTGATGCTTGTATCTTTGGTACTCACGGCACCTAGCAAAGGCCTATCATGCCTCAGGCATACAATAAATATTAATGGCACCCCACTCCAGTACTCTTGCCTGGAAAATCCCATGGACGGAGGAGCCTGGTAGGCTACAGTCCATGGGGTTGCTAAGAGTTGGACATGACTGAGCAATTTCACTTTCACTTTTCAGTTTCATGCATAGGAGAAGGAAATGGCAACTCACTCCAGTGTTCTTGCCTGGAGAATCCCAGGGATGGGGGAGCCTGATGGCTGCCGTCTATGGGGTTGCACAGAGTCGGACACGACTGAAGCGACTTAGCAGCACTAGCACCAGCAAGCAAACTATACGAGCTACCACACGCCCAAGGTCAGGGAAGGCAGCAGAGAGGAGCAACCCCACATCGAAGGAGAGGTGGCTGTGTGGGTGCAGAAGGGCTAAGAGGAGCTACTCCACTTTCAAGGTAAGGAGGGGTGGCCATGAGGAGATACCCCTCATCCAAGGTAAGGAGCAGCAGCTGTGCTTTGCTGGAGCAGCCGTGAAGAGATACCCTATGTCCAAGGTAAGAGAAGCCCAAGTAAGATGATAGATATTGCGAGAGAGCATGAGAGGGCATCAGAGGGCAGACACACTGAAACCATAATCACAGAAAACTAGCCAATCTGATCACATGGACCACAGCCTAGTCTAACTCAATGAAACTAAGCCATCCCGTGTCGGGTCGCCCAAGATGGGAGGGTCATGGTGGAGAGGTCTGACAGAATGTGGTCCACTGGAGAAGGGAATGGCAAACCACTTCAGTATTCTTGCCTTGAGAACCCCATGAACAGTATGAAAAGACAAAAGGTAGGACACTGAAAGAGGAACTCCCCAGGTCGGTAAGTGCCCAATATGCTACAGGAGATAAGTGGAGAAATAACTCCAGAAAGAATGAAAGGATGGAACGAAAGCAAAAACAACACCCAGTTGTGGAAGGGACTGGTGATAGAAGCAAGATTGATTCAATGCTGTAAAGAGCAATATTGCATAGGAACTTGGAATGTCAGGTCCATGAATCAAGGCAAATTGGAAGTGGTCAAACAGGAGATGGCAAGACTGAACATCAACATTCTAGGAATCAGCGAACTAAAATGGACTGGAATGGGTGAATTTCACTCAGACGACCATTATATCTACTGCTGTGGGCAGGAATCCCTTAGAAGAAATAGAATGGCCATCATGGTCAACAAAAGAGTCTGAAATGCAGTACTTGAATGCAATCTTAAAAACGACAGAATGGTCTCTGCTTGTTTCCAAGGCAAAACATTCAATATCATAATAATCCAAGCCTATGCCCCAACCAGTAACGCTGAAGAAGCTGAAGTTGAACGGTTCTATGAAGACCTACAAGATCTTTTATAACTAACACACAAAAAAGATGTCCTTTTCATTATAGGGGACTGGAATGCAAAAGTAGGAAGTCAAGAAACACCTGGAGTAACAGGAAAATTTGGCCTTGAAGTTCCGAATGAAGCAGGACAAAGGCTAATTGAGTTTTGCCAAGAGAACGCACTGGTCATAGCAAACACCCTCTTCCAACAACACAAGAGAAGACTCTACACATGGACATCATCAGATGGTCAACACCGAAATCAACTGATTATATTCTTTGCAGCCAAAGACGGAGAAGCTCTATACAGTCAGCAAAAAGAAGACCGGGAGTGGACTGTGGCTCAGATCATGAACTCCTTATTGCCAAATTCAGACTTAAATTGAAGAAAGTGAGGAAAACCACTAGACCATTCAGGTAGGACCTAAATCAAATCTGTTATTATTATATAGTGGAAGTGAGAAATAGATTTAAGGGCCTAGATCTGATAGATAGAGTGCCTGATGAACTATGGATGGAGGTTCGTGACATCGTACAGGAGACAGGGATCAAGACCATCCCCATGGAAAAGAAATGCAAAAAAGCAAAATGGCTGTCTGGGGACGCCTTACAAAGAGCTGTGGAAAGAAGAGAAGGGAAAAGCAAAGGAAAAAAGGAAAGATATAAGCATCTAAATGCAGAGTTTCAAAGAATAGCAAGGAGAAATAAAAAAGCCTTCTTCAGCGATCAATGCAAAGAAATAGAGGAAAAGAACGGAATGGGAAAGACTAGAGATCTCTTCAAGAAAATTAGAGATACCAAGGGAACATTTCATACAAAGACGGGCTCAATAAAGGACAGAAATGGTATGGACCTAACAGAAGCAGAAGATATTAAGAAGAGGTGGCAAGAATACAGAAGAACCGTACAAAAAAGATATTCAAGACCCAGATAATCACAATGGTGTGGTCACTCACCTAGAGCCAGACATCCTGGAATGTGAAGTCAAGTGGGCCTTAGAAAGCATCACTACAAACAAAGCTAGTGGAGGTGATGGAATTCCACTTGAGCTATTTCAAATCCTGAAGTGAAAGTGCTGCACTCAATATGCCAGCAAGTTTGGAAAACTCAGCAGTGGCCACAGGACTAGAAAAGGTCAGTTTTCATTCCAATCCCAAAGAACGGCAATGCCAAAGAATGCTCAAAGTACCACACAATTGGACTCATCTCACACGCTAGAAAAGTAATGCTCAAAATTCTCCAAGCCAGGCTTCGGCAATATGTGAACCATGAAC
Organism: Budorcas taxicolor; assembly: GCF_023091745.1. Lineage (NCBI taxonomy): Eukaryota > Metazoa > Chordata > Mammalia > Artiodactyla > Bovidae > Budorcas > Budorcas taxicolor. Next base: position 42,215,904 of record NC_068914.1, on the reverse strand, counting down.
TTTCAGATGTTCAAGCTGATTTTAGAAAAGGCAGAGGAACCAGAGATCAAATTGCCAACATCTGCTGGATCATCGAAAAAGCAAGATAGTTCCAGAAAAACATCTATTTCTGCTTTATTGACTATGCCAAAGCCTTACACTGTGTGGATCACAATAAATTGTGGAAGATTTTGAAAGAGATGTGATTACCAGACCACCTGACCTGCCTCTTGAGAAACCTATATGCAGGTCAGAAAGCAACAGTTAGAACTGGACATGGAACAGACTGGTTCCAAATAAGAAAAGGAGTACGGCAAGGCTGTAGGTTGTCACCCTGCTTATTTAACGTACATGCAGAGTACACCATGAGAAATGCTGGGCTGGAAGAAGCACAAGCTGGAATCAAGATTGCCTGGAGAAATCTCAGTAACCTCAGATATGCAGATGACATGACCCTTCTGGCAGAAAGTGAAGAGGAAATGAAAAGCCTCTTGATGAAAGTGAAAGAGGGAGTGAAAAAGTTGGCTTAAAGCTCAACATTCAGAAAACTAAGATCATGGCATCTGGTCCCATCACTCCGTGGGAAATAGATGGAGAAACAGTGGGAATAGTGTCAGACTTTATTTTTTTTGTGCTCCAAAATCATTGCAGATGGTGAAAGCAGCCATGAAATTAAAAGACACTTACTCCTTGGAAGGAAAGTTATGACCCACCTAAATAGCATATTGAAAAGCAGAGCTATTACCTTGCCAACAAAGGTACGTCTAGTCAAGGCTATGGTTTTTCCAGTGGTCATGTATGGATGTGAGAGTTGGACTGTGAAGAAAGCTGAGCACTGAAGAATTGATGTCTTTGAACTGCGGTGTTGGAGAAGACTCCTGAGAGTCCCTTGGACTGCAAGGAGATCCAACCAGTCCATTCTAAAGGAGATCAGTTCTGGGTGTTCATTGGAAGGACAGATTATGAGGCTGAAACTCCAATACTTTGGCCACCTCATGCAAAGAGTTGACTCATTGGAAAAGACCCCGATGCTTGGAGGGATTGGGGGCAGAAGGAGAAGGCGAAGATAGAGGATGTGATGGATGGATGGTATCACTGACTCGATGGACATGAGTTTGAGTGAACTCTTGGGAGTTGGTGATGGAGAGGGAGGCCTGGTGTGCTGTGATTCCTGGGGTCACAAAGAGTGGGACACGACTGAGCGACTGAACTGAACTGAAGCAAACTATATAATGTTACTATGGTGATATAAATATATATAAAATCATCTATGACCAGAATATAGCAACTCTATAAATTTGATTATAGATCACTAGGATAGAATCTCTTTAAAATGTTGTATCATCTTTTTGGCTTCTGGGGTAAATAATGCTCTTCTCATCTAGTGATACAACATGCAATGAAAATCTCACATAAATGTCCTCCCTGACTGTGCTTAAATAGTGAGAAAGAGGCTTAAGTTGGCAGTTGTTGTATTCTGAACTCCTTAAATGAAGAAACTTCATGAAAAGGAGATAAAGCAGGTGAGTGAAATAGGTGAAAGGGATTGAAGAAACACAAACTGCTGGTTACAAAATAAATAAGCCACAGGGATGCAAGGTACAGCATGGGGAATATAACACTGTAATAACGCTGGTGCATAATGTATGAAAATGTTGTTGTTCAGTGCAGTATGCCAGGCTTCCCCAACCCTCCCTATCTCCTAGAGTTTGCCCAAGTTCATGTCCATTGAATCCGTGATGCCATCCAACCATCTCATCTGTCACTCCTTTCTCCTGCCCTCAATCTTTCCCACCCTCAGGGTCTCTTCCAATGAACTGGCTCTTCACATCAGGTGGCCAAAGTATTGGAGCTTCAGTATCAGTCCTTCCAATGAGTATTCAGGGTTGATTTCCTTTAGGTTTGACTGGTTTGATTTCCTTGCTGCCTAAGAGTCTCTTAAAAGTCTTCTCCACCACTGCAATTTGAAAGCATCAATTCTTCAGCACTCAGCTTTCTTTATGGTCCCACTCTCACGTCCATACATGATCACTGGAAAGACCATAGCTTTGACTATACAGACCTTTGTCATTATTAAGTTGTACGCCTGAAACTAATAATAATATTATAAGCCAACTGTACCTCATTTGTAAAGGTAGGACAGACGAAAGGAGTTTTATTTACAAAAAATAAAAATTGTAAACTATTTGCTTTTGTGCATTAAATTTACCATTCTGAAGAATTTCAAAGTCTCTTCAAAATGATCTAATGCTTCTCAACGAACAATTGAGAAGACTCTTTAAGAGTCAGTTGGACACTAAGGAGATTAAACCAGTCAGTTTAAGGAAATCAATCCTGAATATTCACCAGAAGGACTAATGCTCAAGCTGAAGCTCCAATAATTTGGGCACCTGATGCGAAGAGCCGACTCATTGGAGAAGACCCTTATGCTGGGAAGACTGAGGGCAGTAAGAGATGGGGTGACAGAGATGAGATGGCTGGATGGCATTGCCACCTCAATGGACACGCGAGCCTGTGTGCTAAGTTGCTTCAGTGGTGTCTGACTCTTTGAGACCCTATGGACTGTATCCAGCCAGTCTCCTCTGTCCATGGGGGTTCTCCAGGCAAGAATACTGGAGTGGACTGCCACGCTCTTCTCCAGGTGGTCTTCCCAGCCCAGGGATAGAGCCTGCATCTCCTCTGTCTCCTGCGTTGCCAGGTGGGCTCTTACCACTAGTGCCACTTGGGAAGCCCCAGCGGACATGAGTGTGGGCAAACTCTGAGAGACAGTAAAGGACAGGAAAGCCTGGTGTGCTGCAGTCCACGGAGTCACAAAGAGTCAGACACGACTTAGCAACTGACCAATAACAGTAAAGCATTACACACGCACCTTCTTCTTTTTTTTTTTTTTTTTACCAAATACGTGAAAAAATGTTTTCTTCCCAGGAAAGTTCACATGCCACAAAATCTTAGGCAAGTATGCCAAGGGCGGGTGGGGAGGAAATATGTGTCTTTTAACAAGATATGATAAACGTACAAATATTCTTGAACATAAAGTGAAAGTAAGACAATAAAATTTGTCCCTGATGAAAGAGGCTGCTATTCAAATAACCAAGATGTGATTAAATAACTAGATATCTAATACACTAATACACATAGAAATCTATGTGTATTTTTAATACACATATATTTCTAATACACATTTCTTTTTTAAAAACAAAAAATAAGATTATTTGTAAAATTTTTATTTTGCCACATATGAAAATGTTTATTTACATTGATGTTTACTTTCTTTAGAAACACTGAAAAATCTATTCTCTCATTAAAGAAGCATAAATAACAACTGAGTTTTCTTAACATTGTAAGTTACCTCTCAGGTCTTTCTTGAGTTTTCTGAGGTCTTTTTGAAAATCTTCAAACTTCATCTGCGAGGCCTGAAAGAGGTCCTGGGGTTCAGGCAGTGGAAACATACACTGTTCTTTCCCAGCGTCCTGGTCAGCATGAAGCACAGAATATTTAAATAAATGAGGACAGAAGAGCAGCAGCAATGACAAACAACATGAAACACGACCACATCGCTCAACAACAGGGAGTAACAAAGTGTGACTCTGCGAACATCATCTCACCTCATCAAAATTGCGAAGATAATATGACACGATATATGACAACAGGCTTCTGCTATTGTCCTAGGCAGAGAGACCAAAGTGAGTAGAAATACATTTTTAAAAATGACTAAATATATGGCATTAAATAAAATTCATCCCATTAAACCCACACATGTAGATGAGAATGTTTAGGATGAAAGGAGACGTTCTCTGTTTCATGTTACTTTAGTTTAATGGCCCAGATGGTCTTGTCCTCCCCGCCTCTGTTCCCACCTGAGCCCCAAGTGGAAGCACAACTGTTTCGAGGGTTGTCTCAGTGGCACACACCTTCCTGCTTTCACCTTCCTCAACCAGAAAATTAATTCATTAATTTCATATCTTATTATTAACAGGTATAACTACAGGTATTAATACTATCTAAACAGAAATGACTAAATGACACCAGCATTTCTGTATGGCTGAACCAATAGGGACCACTCCAACGGGAAGCTTGACTGAGGTTTATTACTAAGTAGATTAATAAAATTTAAAAGTTAAGTATTATCTCAAGTAAGCTGGAGCTTTAAAAATGCAAATATAAATTATGTCAGCAACTGAGATTCAAGAAGTAGTATCTGTGCAGCTATAAAAATGCAATGTATGTAGTTCTAAAGAAGAAAAACTGCTTCATATCTAACAATCTTCAAAGAGCTTTTAACCTTCTTTTCTGGCACATTTAGAAGCATTAATACATGTTTTTTTAATTCTCAAAATAAATAAACTAGATAATTGGGATGTGTGAAACCAAATACATATTTTTAAAAACATACCTTATAATAAAAACTTTGCTTTCTGGAATATTCAATCTAACCATGACTTTCCCCTCATTGATAAAAAGAGCAACATTCCTTTATAAACAAGTCTGATGGGATATGATAAGATATCTATTAGACTCCCCGATGGGCTTCCCTGGTGGCTCAGATGGTAAAGAACCCGCCTGCCAATGCAGGAGATGCAGGTTCAATCCCTGGGTCGGGAAGATCCCCTGGAGAATGAAATGGCAACCCAATCCAGTGTTCTTGCCTAGAAAATCACTTGGATAGAGGAGCCTGGTGGGCTACAGTCCATGGGGTCACAAAGAGTTGGACACGAGTGAGTGACTAACACAACACAGACTCCCTGAACATATTACGGGCTTCCCTGGTGGCTCAGCAAAAGAGAACCCACCTGCCAATGCAGGAGACATGGGTTCAATCCCTGGGTGGGGAAAATCCCCTGGAGAAGGAAATGGCAGCCCACTCCAGGATTCTTGCCTGGGAAATCCCATGGTCAGAGGAGCCTGGTAGGCTACTGTTCATGGGGTTGCAAAGAGCTGGACATGACTTAACAACTAAGCAGCAACAACAACATACTTTACTATATACATCGAATATATGGAAATACATAGCTATAATAACAAAAGTAGTACATTTACTAGAAGCAGGATTACTTGTAAAATGATTTAAGCAACTAACTTCCTTTGTCTTTCCTGACTTGTAAATCAGTGAAATGATCAGCAAATAATCAGTCAATTAACAAAACACTTATTAAGTGCCTAAGTAATTTTGAGTGATCTGAGTAACAGTTCCATGTGTGCAAGTCTATGAAACTATACAGATATAGTTATCTTTATTTTCTAGAGAAAGAACCAAATAGACTTTGCATAGCCCTTGTGAGAATGCAAGTTAAATTATTAAAATATCTTACTTCTTGATTATTTTTATCCATATCATTCCTTATTTAAATTAATGAAATTTAACTTATAGGAGGATTGAATAAGATACATTAACCAATACAAAAAACAAATAACTGCTTATACATATATAATTATGACCATAAGAATCTATTTCAGATTCATTTTTTATAAGTAACATTTATTGATTATACTTATATTTTAATGTTATTTGCAAAAATTACTTGTTTCAATCCAACAATCAGTTAAGAACTATTCAGTATTTCCCTGGTGGTCCAGTGGTTAAGGATCCACCTTCCAATGCAGGGGACACAAGTTGGATTTCCGATTCGGGAAGATTCTACATGCTGTGGGGCTAAGCAAGTGTGCCACAACTACTGAGCTCATGTTCCAGAGCCTGAGAGCTGCAACTAGTGAAGCCTGCACACCTAGAGCCCGCGCTCCAGAACAAGAGAGACCACTGCAATGAGATGCTTGTGCACTGCAACTGGAGAGTAGCCCCCACTCACTGAAATTAGAGAGAGACTGCACGTGCCCCAGCAAAGACCCAGCACAAAAATAAAACAATAAATCTTAAAAAAAAGAACTATTCAAAACCTACCATGCATTTAGAAGAATAAATTTTGAATAAATGTGATTTATCAGGTTGACATATTGAAGGTTCCTGAGAAAATGTGTGTCATACAAATAAAAAGGCATTTGAACAAATAGAACCATAAAAATCACAAAAGTTATATGCTGTTGGTGTTCCAAGAAAGGACTATGCTTTTCCCAATTTTGGAAAAGTACAGTGTCTGGCATTTCATAGAAGCTGGATAAAAGAATGTCAAATGAACATATGAGTGTATGACTAAATAAACCAGTGAGTTGTTGACTGGCAGAAAAAAGCAAAATAAGTATCTCCCTTCTGTCAGGGAGATTATTTCCTTATTATTTTCTTATCTAGGAGGACAATTCTCTATATTTTCATTTTTATAGGCCAATTGTTCACTTAAACTTGCGGGCATGCATGCTAAGTCGTTTCCGTCATGTCCAACTCTTTGTGACCCAGTAGACTGTAGCCTGCCTGGTTTCTCTATCCATGGGATTCTTTAGCAAGAATACTGGAGTGGGCTGCCATGCCCTCCTCCAGGGTATCTTCCCAACCTAGGAATCGAACCTGACCCAGGATCTCTTATGTCTCCTTCACTGTCAGGCACATTCTTTATCACTCGTGCCACCTGGGAATTCCCTCACTTGAACTTAATATTTTAAAAACATTTCCTTCATCATATAGATCTTTGTGAAGCTTCTATAATCTCTATCCTTTAGAAATAAATGCTATTATTTTCGAAGTTTACAATGTCAGACTTTAACCACTCTGGTGGTTTCCCTGATCTTATATTTCTACTGACACTCTCATAATTTCTTAGATGTTAATTTTAAGAAAAATAATTATGCTTGCAAAAGGACTTAGATTTTCCCACGCCTACCAATATCAGGAAGAAGATCATAAGGAGAAAAAATATTTAAAAGATGATTCTCTTTTTCTCCATATAGCTCTCTTTGATATTGGTAGGCATGGGAACATCCTTTAGGAAGCCTTATTTTTTTTTTTTAAACTCTACTTCTCTACTTGTGTTTACTTAAAATTAATGTCTAAGAGATTAAGAGAGTTTTGGTACAAATATAAGATCAAGGAAACCACCAGAGTGGTTAAAGTCTGACATTGTAAACTTTGAAAATAATAGAATTTATTTCTAAAGGATAGAGATTAAAGCTTCACAAAGAGGGCTTAGATGTTCCCATATATACCAATATCAAAGAGAGGATTATATGGAGAAAAAGAGAGTCATCTTTTACATTTTGGGCTTTCCTGATAGCTCAGTTGGTAAATAATCCACCTACAATGCAGGAGATCCCAGTTCAATTCCTAGGTTGAGAAGATCCACTGGAGAAGGGATAGGCTACCCACTCCAGTATTCTTGGGCCTCCCTTGTAGCTCAGCTGGTGAAGAATCTGCCTGTAATGTGGGAGACCTGAGTTTGATCCCTGAGTTGGGAAGACCCCCTGGAGAAGAGAAAGGCTACCCACTCCAGTATTCTGGCATGAAGAATTCCACAGACTGTATAGCCCATAGGGTCACAAAGAGTCAGACATGACTGAGTGACTTTCACTCATCTTTGTTTTGCTTTTAAAATCTGGGCCTGTTGGGGGTCACTTGCTTAACATAGAAGAAAGTGATGGATATACTGTCTAATTCATAAAAATTAACTAGTCCTCAGATCCAAATAGACAAATATTAGCAGACATGGTAAAGAAAGTAAAAATTAGTTATTTTTACTTTAAAATACTGTCTATTCAGTTATTTATTACAGGATTCAAAATTACTCACTTTAGGAAAATTATGCTTCTCTTGATCACAAAATATGGTGGCCATTACCTTTATCTGGCTCAGAACATAATAGAACTTCTGACCTTGGAGCATAAACATTTATCGCACTGGTTTACAGTTCAACTTATTACAAAACAGACATCCACTCCTCAGTTTGCTACATTTACTCACTCAAAATACTTACACTGCTTTTAACATCTTTCAGCTTCGGGAGAATATCTAATCCAAAACCGTCTGCCTGTCCCCGAGTATTATTTCCACCATTCATGTAGTTGCCAAAGGCAAGAACCAAACCCAAAACCTGCATAACCCCTGAGCCATGTTTTAATGTCTGTAAAACAGGATAAAGAAGAATTTCTCACTTACTGTTTGAATTTTCTTAAGTCAGTGGCAGATATTCAGATCATGCTAATAATTATGGGTCATATCCAAACTTCATCAGTGCTCATTTTAGGTATATTTAAGAACAGCATCTCCAAAGATCACTTTGAAAAAGCTGCACCACTAACAGCATGCAGATTGTGCTTCTTCAGCTGAGAGGTACCAGCCTAGGATGCTCCTGTGGTGTAATTGCAAGGAAACCAAATACACCCGTAACATGAGAACCACCACAGTATAATGTCACTGCCATCAGTCCAGCTGCACCTGCCTCTGTGTAACATTTTGAGCATAAGGTGTGGGAAGCCAAAACACAGTTATAAAGTTTAATTTCCAAATTTAGATTTATCCCTGAAAGGTTCACACTCACTTCTTCCAAAGCACACAGTTTAACTTGAATTTGTGCATCACTTCCTCTGAAAATCTCTTTAATGACATAATTCTACTTTTCAAAATAATTTACCACAACCAGAATGAACGGTACTATTTAATTTTGATAAGCTGTTTTAGATGTTAATAGTGGTCATTTCTGCCAAGCATTTGCTCTTTATTTTCAGAAGAATATTTCTCTTCTGTCGAATCATATAGCTATTCCTGAAGCATTTGGTTGGAATCACTAACAATTTGTTGAGGGGCTCTCTGCAAAATGGAGGAAAACAAAGAAAATGCATTCAAATGGTACTCAGTTGGCAGTATTTACTGTAAATAAAAGACAATCTGTTTGAAATATGAACATGACTGAGCACAATTAGGTATCAGAACCCAAGCACCCACCTCACACAACTTCTGTAGCAGCTCCAGTTTGCGCCGAATTGAGCAAATGCTTTCTGAAAATGTGGACTGAAACAGGATGCAAAAGACTCGCTCTGAAAAGTTGGGGATTAGTGACAGTTCATAAAGGAACCTAAGGAGACAAAGCCAAGTTAAGAGGACAAGACGAGGCACATAAACACGTTCATCCCCACGTCATTCATGGCACTGATGCACAGAAGACGCTCCATTTTCCCAATGGAAAGAGCCCCCCATGGCCTGCATGCTGCCCCTGGGGGCCATGGTGTGCTTACTGCTCAGGCTTGTCCAGAGACTTGGCGTTCTCCTTGTCTTTGGAGGACCGACCATGCTTTTCAATTTTTTCCAGTTCATCTGACTGTGCTCTCTGGAAGAACAAAAAACAAGCGGTTTTTAGATAATGATCTTAAATACAGCAAAACTCTACATATTTTCATATTTCTTAGGATCTGAGGTAAATCTTGACTTAATTCATGAGGTATTTTAAAGTGTATGTGTGTAATACAAACCAGATCATCTCCAAATCTTCCAAATATTATTGGCTATCAAAAGTGAAAGTGAAACTCTCTCAGTCATGTCTGACTCTTTGTGACCCCATGGCCTATACAGTCCGTGGAATTCTCCAGGTCAGAATACTGGAGTGGGTAGCCTTTCCCTTCTCCAGGGGATCTTCCCAACCCAGGGATCGAACCCAGGTCTCCTGGGTTGCAGGTGGGTTATTTACCAGCTGAGCCACAAGGGAAGCCCAAGAAAACTGGAGTGGGTAGCCTATCCCTTCTCCAGGGGATCTTCCTGACCCAGGAATCAAACCAGGGTCTTCTGCCTTGTAGGCAGACTCTTTACCAACTGAGCTATCAGGAAAACCATTATTAGCTATTGGTGATGTGCAAAATATTTATTCCAGCATGGTTTAAATCAATATGATTTCCCTTTTTTGTTTTTTTAGCTGTTTATAATACCCTCTGGAGGGACTTCTCTGGCAGTCCAGTGGCTAGGATTCTGAGCTTCCACTGTAGCAGGGCACAGGTTCAATTCCTGCTCAGGGAACTCAGACCCCACATGCCAAATAAACTATAATACTCTCTGGAATGCAATACTTTTATTTAAAAATGGTATTTCTTATTCAGAAGTTAATCAAATTAAATTTGGAAGGAATTTGATCCTAAAGCTGTTATAAGATTTTTAAAAGAAAAAGTACCTATTTACCTATTGCAATCATTGTCTATGCCTATCTGCTTTGGGAGAAAGAAAAGTACAGTTGAATTATTAAGTCATGGAACAAAAATAAAAGATTTTGATTCTCCTGAATTTTCTTTTTGATACAAAAATAGCTCCGGGCTTTATCTTCCCAAGTGTCTCCTTTTACCCTTGAAAATCTCAAGCTAAAAATCTGTAATTCTAAATTTGTTTCTTTATGGGAGAGGATTTTCTACATTTTAACATAAGGTAGAAAATTTTATAGGCTGACCAAAACACAAACTTATGCTTTATGGAGAATCTGGATGACTGTTATTTTTTATTTTAATGTCTCTGTCATTCACAAAGATGTTTCAAACCAGCCTAAATACTTCATTTTCTAAGTGCATGAAGAAATTTGAGTAGGTCACCCTATGTTGGGTTTGAGTCTAGTCCTCAGAAGGTAAAATCCCTTCAAGATTATTTGTTGTTTACACAGAAAAGCAGCCCAGCCAAAAACTGCTGTACATGACAGAACCTGATCAACTTTCAAGTGAAGTGATGGTTCTATTTTGAACTCACTGATTATTCTGAAAGGCAGGTATTTCTGTTGATGGGATTAATTAGCAAAGACTAGTTCCTCCAAGAAAACTTCTTTTAGCAGGGAAAGAAGATTTGATGACAGATTGGTCAGTCTTCTGAGGGTTTGATAAATTTTGCTTTTGGAATATGATGCAACAGAAGAATACTGACAAGTAAAGATACAACATCTGCTGCAAAGCCTGCCTTGCCCACCTCAACCTCTACTATAACCAGTCTCTCTCTAGAACAACACAAAACCTTATATTTGCTCTGTATTGTGCCACGGATACCACCATGTCTTACTGGTGATGTGCAGACATGTTTCCAACTTCTGTAAAAGAAGGGCCACGTCCTGTGTATCTCTGTGGTCCTGGTGACCAGCATGATTCATGATGTGGTCAGCCCTCTGCATCCTGGGCTCCGAATTCATGGATTCAACAAAATGCAGATCCAAAATACTGGGGGGAAAAATTCCATAAAGTTCTCAAATGATTGCACTCCAGCAATCATTTACACAGCATTTCCAGCATATTAGGCATTATAAGTAATTGAGGTGATTAAAAGTATACAAGAGTGTAGGGTGGGGTGTTCTATGCAAGAACTGTGTCATTTTATTTAAGGGACTTCAGCACCTTTTTTGTATCAATCCTTCCTCGTGTCCCCCTCCCTGCAGATATCCAGGGATGACTATATGGCTGTTGTTCAGTTGCTAAACCATCCCCGCCTCTCTGAGACCCATGGACTGCAGTGTGCCAGGCTTCCTTCACTATCACCCTGAGTTTGCTTAAACTCATGTCCATTGAGTCAGTGATACCATCCAACCATCTCATCCTATGTCACCCACTTCTCCTCTTGCCCTCAGTTTTTCCTACCATCAGGGTCTTTTCCAAAGAGTCAGCTCTTCACATCAAGGGGTCAAAGCACTGGAGCTTCAGCTTCAGCATCAGTCCTTCCAATGAATATTCAGGGTTGACTTCCTTTATGATTGACTGGTTTGATCTCCTTGCATTTCAAGGGATTTTCAAGAGTCTTCTCTAGCACCACAATTCAAAAGCTTCAATTCTTTAGCACTCAGTTTTCTTTATGGTCCATCTCTCACATTCATACACGGCTCCTGGGAAAAACATTGCTTTGACTAGATGGACCTTTGTTGGCAAAGTGATGTCTATGCTTTTTAATATGCTGTCTAGGTTTGTCACAGATTTTCTTCCAAGGAGCAAGCATCTTTTAATTCTGTATCTACAGTCATTGTCCATAGTGATTTTGGAGCCCAAGAGAGAATATCTGTCACAGTTTCCACTTTTTCCCCATCAATTTGCCATTAAGTGATGGGACCAGTCAAGGCTATGGTTTCTCCAGTGGTCATGTATGGATGTGAGAGTTAGACTGTGAAGAAAGCTGAGCACTGAAGAATTGACGCTTTTGAACTGTGGTGTTGGAGAAGACTCTTGAGAGTCCCTTGGACTTCAAGGAGTTCCAACCAGTCCCTTCTGAAGGAGATCAGTCCTGGGATTTCTTTAGAAGGAATGATGCTAAAGCTGAAACTCCAGTACTTTGGCCACCTCATGTGAATAGTTGACTCATTGGAAAAGACTCTGATGCTGGGAAGGATTGGGGGCAGGAGGAGAAGGAGACGACAGAGGATGAGATGGCTGGATGGCATCACTGACTCGATGGACATGAGTTTGAGTGAACTCCAGGAGTTGGGATGGACAGGGAGGCCTGGTGTGCTGCAATTCATGGGGTCGCGAAGAGTCGGACATGACTGAGCAACTGAACTGTACTGTGGAGAACATCAGTAATCCTATTACACTTATTTGAAGAAACTAATGATTAAATGTTTCCTAAAACAGTAAAGACCTCTAGGAAGTGATGGGAACAGACAGTCAATCTAGTTCACTTTTACTAAGGTACCACAGTGCACACCTTTGAGGATGCTCTGTCCTCTGCTGTGCGCTGGATCCTTTTCCATACTGAGGTTTACAACCTGTCAACCAGGGAACTAAGTAAAGATCACTCCAACTATGAAGCCTGCCTGTGAAATCCAATCTTGAAAAGTATAAATTTAAACCTCTAATTCTTTCTACTTTGCCTGATTTCCCCCCTCCTTCCAATTGGATTAGTTGTTTAATTAAAAAGAGATGTGGAATTTTTGTCCTTTTTCTTTTTAATATCTTTTCTTGGACTAAACTTCTAATAGGACTTACTTTCAAGGTTTGCTTTTGTCTTACTATTTAAGATTATTTCTGTTTCTTGAATATGAAATACAGAAAACAGAAACATTCTCTGAAAAAAAATTATACAAGGATGTTTTTACAGGCACATTTCTGACTTTATGTTAAATATTTGATTCACTGAAAAAAAAAAAAGCATTCTACCTCAACTTCTCTTCCATCCTCCCAACCTCTGTCCACCACTTCTCACTGGGCCATATCAAGTATGTACTAAGAATTAGAATCAATAGATATATTGAAGCATCCATAAACACTGCATAGTTTCTGAAGAGATCTTACTCTCAGAACTCAATGGCAGTCAATAACCCAAAGTTAACTATAAAGATTTTTGCTTTTAAAAAAAATCAATAGGATATACTGTATTTAGAATCTCTGGATTTTCTAGGATTTAATTCCTCAGGAAACAAGTATCGGGCCCTCAAGGCTGTGGTTTTTGAAATTATGTCGTATTTAGATCTGGAGACTGCCCAAAATTCACGGACAACTAGAAGGGAAAGCCCCCTGCCAAACATATGCCATCAGAGAAAAATAAAGATTGCATTCTTAAGAAGGCTGCATAACAAGAGCATCCGTCTGTTCCACAGAGGTCACACACAGATGCTGCAAAACAAGCCAATGATCTGGAAGCATCTGGCAAAATGCAAACATGGATTTACAGCAAAGGATTCAGGCTGGCTATGGGTACTGCTCTCAAGGACAAGGAGTGGAAAGGCAAGTGTTCCTTGTACCCCTGAAACAAATATAACAATGTATGTCAATTATATCTCAATAAAAATGAAAAGGAAAAAATAAATCACTAATTAAAAGATCATTTATCATTTATTTACTAGGAAAAATTGAGTTTAAACATTAGTCTATTTTCTACTAAATAAAACTTAAATAGCAGTTCAAAATACCATTATTGCCTAAGAGGAACAACATCAGGAATGCACCTTCAGACACAGAAGTGTATGCAGAATACCAGCTGAGAGTGGACAGGAATACATGACCAGTGGTAAAGAATATATAGAACCATGCAAAACTCAAGATCAAGCTCTGAGCCTCTGCAGTGAGAACACTGAATCTAAGACCCTGGACAACTGGAGAACTAACCCTAGGGAGAATCAAATAGCAAGAACTTCCACAAAGGAAACTACTTGAATACAAGACCCACCAACACCCAAGCACCAGTAGAACCCTGTGCAGAATGCCTCATCCAAACAACAGACAAAACAAAAATACAAACCCAATCATCAGCAGACAGGATTACCACCTCACTCAGCCTTGCCTATCAGAGGAAAAAAATAACTCAGCACAAATCTCACCCTATACGAAGCTTACACAAACCACTGGATCAACCTTAGGAGGGCAGAAACCAAAGGATGAAAGAATTCAGCCTTGAAGCCTGGAAAAAGGAGACCTCAAACACAATAAGTTAAAAAAAAAAATAACAAAAAGGCAGAGAAATACTACACAAATGAAGGAAAAAACTAGAAACACAAGTGCAAATAAATGAAGAGGAAATAGGCAAACTACCTGAAAAAGAATTCATAATAATGATAGTAAAGATGATCAGAAACCTTGAAAACAAAATGGAGAAAATGCAAGACTCAGTTAACAGAGACCTAGAAGAATTAAAGAATAAACCTACAGAGACAAACAACACAATTACTGAAATTAAAAATACTCTAGAAAGAATCAATAGCAGAATATCTGAAGCAGAAGAACGAATCAGTGGGCTGAGAGATAAAATGGTAGAAATAACTTCTGAAGAGCAGAATAAAGTAAAAAGAACAAAAGAGCTGAGGACAGTCTCAGAGACTGGGACAATATCAAATGCACCAACATTTGAATTATAGGGGTCGCAGAAGAATAAGAGAAAAAGAAAGGGCATGAGAAATTTTTTGAAGAGAATATAGCTGAAAATTTCCCCAGCATGGAAAAGGAAATAGTGAGTCAAGTCCAAAAGGCACAAAGAGTCCCATACAGGATAAACCCAAGGAGAAACACACCAAGACACATACTAATCAAACTAACAAAGACTAAACACAAAGAAAGAAAATTAAAAGCAGCAAGGGAAACCCCATATGTTCAACAGCTGATCTTTCAGCAGAAACTCTGTAGGCCAGAAGGGAATGGCAGGATATATTTAAAGGGAAAAATCTACAACCAAGATTACTGTACCCAGAAAGTATCTCAGTCAAAATTGATGGAGAAATCAAAAGCTTTTCAGACAAGCAAAAGTTAAGAGAATTCAGTACCACCAAACCAGCTTTACAACAAATGTTAAATGGATTTATATAACCAAGAAATAGAAAAGAAGAAACAGATATACAAAATCAAACCCCGAACAATTAAGAAAATGGCAGTAGGAACGTACATATCAATAATTACTTAAAATGTAAATGGATTAAATGCTCCAACCAAAAGACACAGACTGGCTGAATGGATACAAAAACAAGACCCATATATATTCTGTCTGAAGAAACCCACTTCAGGCCTAAAGACACATATACACTGAAAGTGAGAGGATGGAAAAATATATTCCTGCAAATGGAAAGCAAAAGAAAGCTGGAGCAACAATCCTTATATCAGACAAAATAAACCTTAAAATAAAGAATATTACAAGAGATAAGGAAGGGCACTACATAATGATCAAGGGATCAATCCAAGAGGAAGACATGACAACTGTAAATATCTATGCACCCAACATAGGAGCACCTCAGTACGTAAGACAAACACTAACAGACATAAAAGGAAAAATTGACAGTAACAATAATAGTAGGAAACTTCAACACCCCACTCACACTAATGGACAGATCAACAAAACAGAAAATGAATAAGGAAATACAAGTCTTAAATGATACATTAGATGAGCTGGATCTCATTGATATCTTCAGGACATTCCATCCAAATGCAGAAGAATACACTTTCTTCTCAAGTGCAAATGATACATTCTCCAGGACAGACCACATCTTGGGTAACAAATCACACTTCAGCAAATTTAAGAATATTGAAATTGTATAAAGCATCTTTTCTGACCACAATGCTATGAGACTAGATATCAATTACAAAGAAAAAAAACTGTAAAAAACAAAAACACATGGAGATTAAACAACGTTTCTATATAACCAACAGGTTACTGAAGAAATCAATAGGGAAATCAAAAAATTTCTCAAAACAAATGATGATGAAAACATGACAACTCAAAATCTATGGGATACAGCAAAAGCAGTTTTAAGAGGGAAGTTTATAGCAATACAATCCTACCTCAAGAAACAAGAAAAGCATCGAACAGACAACTTAACTTTACACCTGAAACAACTGGAAAAGAAGAACAAAAATCCCAAAAATTAGCATCAGGAAAGAAATCATAAAGATCCCAGCAGAAATAAATGAAAAAGAAATGAAAGAAAAATTAGTAAAGATTAATAAAACTGAAAGCTGTTTTTTTGAGAAGATAAAGAAAATTGACAAATCTTTAGCCAGACTCATCCATAAAACAAGAGTGAAAATCAAATCAACAAAATTAGAAATGATAAGCGAGGGATTATTACAGACAATGCAGAAATACAAAGGATTATAAAGGACTATTATGAACAACTATATGGCAATAAAATTGTTAACCTGGAAGAAATGGACAGATGCATAGAAAAGTTCAATCTTCCAAGACTGAACCAGGAAGAAATAGAAATTATGAACACCCAAATACAAGCACTGAAATTGAAGTTGTGATAAAAAATCTCCCCAAAAAACAAAACCCCAGGACCAGATGGCTTCACAGGAGAATTCTATGAAACACTTAGAGAAGAGCTAATGCCTATCCTTCTAAAACTCCTTCAAAAAATTTCAGAGGAAGGAAAACTTCCAAACTCATTCTATGAGGCCACTATCACCCTAACATCAAAACCAGGCAAAGGCAACACAAAAAAAGAAAACTACAGGTCAATATCACTGATGAACATACAGATGTAAAAATCCTCAACAAACTTTTAGCAAACAGAATTCAACAATACATTAAAAAGCTCATACACCATGATCCAGTTGGGTTTATACCAGGGATGCAAGAATTCTTCAATAAATGCAAACCAGTCAATGTGATACACCATGTTAACAAATTGAAAGATAAAAACCA
Source organism: Budorcas taxicolor (assembly GCF_023091745.1). Classification (NCBI taxonomy): domain Eukaryota; kingdom Metazoa; phylum Chordata; class Mammalia; order Artiodactyla; family Bovidae; genus Budorcas; species Budorcas taxicolor. Next base: position 42,198,983 of record NC_068914.1, on the reverse strand, counting down.
TATGATCATCTCAACAGATGCAGAAAAAGCCTTTGACAAAATTCAGCACCCATTTATGATTAAATTCTTCAAAAATTGGCATAGAAGGAACATACCTCAACATAGTAAAGGTCATATATGATAAGCCTACAGCAAGCATTATTCTCAATGGTGAAAAATTGAAAGCATTCCTCCTAAGATCAGGAACAAGACGAGGGTGTCCACCTTCACCACTATTTTTCAACATAGTTTTGGAAGTCCTAGCTAGAGCAATCAGAGAAGGAAATGTTATTAAAGCAATCCAGACCAGAAGAGAAGTTAAGCTCTCACTGTTCGCAGGTGACATGATACTGTACATAGAAAACCCTAAAGATACTATCAGAAAATTACTAGAACTAATCAGTGAATTTATCAAATTCACAGGATACAATATCAATACACAGAAATAACTTACATTTCTATATACTAACAATGAAGAATCAGAAAGAGAAATAAAGGAATCAATCCCATTCACCATTGCAACAAAAAGAGTTAAATATCTAGGAACAAACGTATCTAAGGAGACAAAAGAACTGTACATAGAAAATTATAAGACACTGATGAAAGAAATTATAGATGACATAAACAGATAGATATTCCATGTTCCTGGGTAGAAAGAATCAATATTGTAAAAATGACTATACTACCAAACACAATCTACTGATTCAATCTGATCCCTATCAAATTACCAACGGCACTTTTCACAGAACTAGAACAAAAGTTTCACAATTCATGTGGAAACACAAAAGACCCCCAAATGCCCAAATCAGTCTTGAGAAAGAAGAATGGAACTGGAGGAATCAACCTTCCTGACTTCAGATTACACTACAAAGCTACAGTCATCAAGAAAGTATGGTAGTGGTACAAAAACAGAAATATAGACCAATGGAACAAGATACAAAGGAGGCAAGAATATACAAAGGGGCAAAGACAGCCTCTTCCATAAATGGTGCTGGGAAAACTGGACAGCTACATGTAAAAGAATGAAATTAGAACACTTCCTAACACCATAAAGATAAACTCAAAATGGATTAAAGACCTAAATGTAAGGCCAGAAACTATAAAACTCTCAGAGGAAAACAGAGGCAGAACACTATATGACATAAATCAAAGCAAGATCCTCTATGACCCACCTCTTAGAGTGATGGAAATACAAAACAAAAGTAAACAAGTGAGACCTGATTAAACTTAGAAGCTTTTGCACAGCAAAGGAAACTATAAGCAAGTTGAAATGACAAGTCTCAGAATGGGAGAAAATAATAGCAAATGAAACAACTGACAAAGAATTAATTTCCAAAATATACAAGCAGCTTATACAACTCAATACCATAAAAACAAACAACCCAATCAAAAAGTGAGGAAAAGACCTAAACAGATGTTTCTCCAAAGAAGACATACAGATGGTTAACAAACATATGAAAAGATGCTCAACATCGCTCATTATTAGAGAAATGCAAATGGAAACTACAATGAGATATCACCACACACCAGTCAGAATGGCCATCATCAAAAAGGTCTATAAACAATAAATGCTGGAGAGGGTGTGGAGAAAAGGGAACATTCTTACACTGTTGGTGGGAATGTCAATATATACAGACACTACAGGAGATGGTATGGAGATTTCTTAAAAAACTAGGATTAAAACCACCAGCAATCCCATATGACCCAGCAATCCCACTCCTAGGCATACACCCTGAGGAAACCAAAACTGAAAAAGACATGTGTGTCCCATTCACTGCAGCACTATTTACAATAGCTAGAACATAGAAGCTATGTTGAACCTAGATGTCCATCAACAGATGAATGGATAAAGGAACTGTGGTACATATACACAATGGAATATTACTCGGCCATAAAAAGGAACATATTTGAGTCAGTTCTAATGAAGTGGATGAACCTAGAGACTATTATACAGAGTGAAGTAAGTCAGAAAGAGAAAGATAAATATCGCATACTAATGCATATATACAGAATCTAGAAAAGTGTTACTGAAGAATTTATTTGCAGGGCAGCAATGGAGAAACAGACATAGAGAATAGACTTATGGATGGGGGAGAGGGGAGGAGAGGGTGAGATGTATGGGGAGAATAACCTACATTACCATATGTAAAGTGGACAGCCAGGGGGAAATTGCTGTATGTTTCAGGAAACTCAAACAGGGGCTCTGTATCAACCTAGAGAGGTGGGATGGGCAGGGAGATGGGAGGGAGGTTCAAAAGGGGGGGTATATGTATACCTATGACTGATTCATGTTGAGGTCTGACAGAAAACCACAAAATTCTGTAAAGCAATCATCCTTCAGTTAAAAAATAAATAAAATTTAAAAATACCATTATTAAACATTATGGCAAATTTAAGGCTCTATTCAGATATATTTCCAATACTGTTTCACACCTGAAATGAATATTTACAGTTATATCGCATGATAGAGTTTGAAAGACTTTCAAGGAGACCCCAAGCCAGATCCAAGTGCAGATAAATTTTTCCTTCCAGAAGCACCTTCATATGAGCAAGACTTGAGTCTTACAGAGTCACAAGTGACATGGGACTTACCCGCAAAATAACAAAACTCCCAAGTCTCAACGCTCCCTACTGTCCATGCCAGTTATTGACTCTCAGCCCTCAGTTTACCCCCACTGACCCCATTCTTCACATAGTAGACAAGCCTTTCAGCATCTTGCCTTTCGCCCTGTGAACACAATGTTAAGCTCTGCCAGTAGAGGGCGCTGGAGGAACACAGCCGGCTGAAAGGTGCTCTTCCTGATCCTGGCGCGCAGGGGTTGGTCTCTTCTTTCACCGCTGCTCAAGTGATTCCCTCAGGGGAGCCATCTGCACAGGTGATCCAAAATGTGGGTGTGTGAGAACATGGGGGTCCTTCGGCCTCAGCTGTAGCCACAAACCAGAACACAGAGAGCCCTTTCGAACTTTGCAGGCCTGACTGAGGCCCAGTGACCTCTTCAGCCCCATGTGGACATCAGGCACTTGGCACCTGTGCCAGCCAGGGCTCAGCTAACACCCCCTGGCATCTGCCTTGGCGTCCTGCTCCATGACAACGGCCCCCAGGGTTTCAGCGTCTTCGAGGAGCTGGCACTTCACCACATCTCTGACCACCTCCAGCTATATCCCCCTCCCTCACATCTTGTCCTTTGGGCCTGCCTGCTGGTCCTTGAACACATCAGGCTTGCTCACACCTCAGGCAGAAGTCATCCTTGAAATATCCACGTGGCTTCTCTTCTCCCTTTCCTGAAATTCCTACTTAAAATGCCATCTTTCATATGGTATTTACAATTGTACATATTACCCTGGGCAATCTTCATTCTCCTGAAGGACTTTGCTGGAGAGAGTATTTCTGGCTGACATTTTTTTATCATTCAGTATTTTAAGAATGTCATTCTGCTCTTGCCTGGCCTGCAGGGTTTCTGCTGAGAAATCTGATGATGGCCCAATGGGAGCTCCTTTGTAGGGTTCCATTTTTTTCTTGCTGCCTTTAAAATTCTTTGTCCTTGACTTCTGACAGTTTTAACATAATGTGTACTGCAGAACGTCTTTTTGTGTTGAGGTAACCAGGAGGAGCCGAGAGTGCCAGGCTGCCCGAGGCCAGGGGCGGCAACCAGAAGGAGCAACCCCACATCCAAGGAGCGGTGGCTGCACGGGTGCAGGAGGGCCTAGAGGAGCTATTCCACGTTCAAGGTCAGGAGGGGAAGCGGTGAGGAGATACTCCTCATCCAAGGTAAGGAGCAGCGGCTGCGCTTTGCTGGAGCAGCCGTGAAGAGATACCCCACGTCCAAGGTAAGAGAAACGCAAGTAAGATGGTAGGTGTTGCAAGAGGGCATCAAGGGCAGACACACTTAAATCATAATCACAGAAAACTAGTTAATCTAATCACACTAGGACCACAGCCTTGCCTAACTCAATGAAACTAAGCCATGCCCGTGGGGCCACCCAAGACGGGCAGGACATGGTGGAGAGGTCTGACAGAATGTGGTCCACTGGAGAAGGGAATGGCAAGCCACTTCAGTATTCTTGCCTTGAGAACCCCATGAACAGGATGAAAAGGCAAAATGATAGGATACTGAAAGAGGAACTCCCCAGGTCATTAGGTGCCCAATATGCTACTGGAGATCAGTGGAGAAATAACTCCAGAAAGAATGAAGGGATGGAGCCAAAGCAAAAACAATACCCAGTTGTGGATGAACTGGTGATAGAAGCAAGGTCCGATGCTGTAAAGAGCATTATTGCAAAGGAACCTGGAATGTCAGGTCCATGAATCAAGGCAAATTGGAAGTGGTCAAACAAGAGATGGCAAGAGTGAACATCGACATTCTAGGAATCAGTGAACTAAAATGGACTGGAATGGGTGAATTTAATTCAGATGACCATTACATCTACTACTGAAGGCAGGAATCCCTTAGAAGAAATGGAGTAGCCATCATGGTCAACAAAAGAGTCCAAAATGCAGTACTTGGATGCAATCTCAAAAACGACAGAATGATCTCTGTTCGTTTCCAAGGCAAACCATTCAATATCACGGTAATCCAAGTCTATGTACCAACCAGTAACGCTGAAGAAGCTGAAGTTGAATGGTTCTTTGAAGACCTACAAGACCTTTTAGAACAAACACACAAAAAAGATGTCCTTTTCAATATAGGGGACTGGAATGCAAAAGTAGGAAGTCAAGAAACACCTGGAGTAACAGGCAAATTTGGCCTTGGAATGCAGAATGGAGCAGGGCGAAGACTAATAAGAGTTTTGCCAAGAAAATGCACTGGTCATAGCAAACACCCTCTTCCAACAACACAAGAGAAAACTCTACACATGGACATCACCAGATGGTCAACACCAAAATCAGACTGATCATATTCTTTGCAGCCAAAGATGGAGAAGCTCCATACAGTCAACAAAAACAAGACCAGGAGCTGACTGTGGCTCAGATCATGAATTCCTTATTGCCAAATTCAGACTTAAATTGAAGAAAGTAGGGAAAACCACTAGACCATTCAGATATGACCTAAATCAAATTCCTTATGATTATACAGTGGAAGTGAGAAATAGATTTAAGGGTCTAGATCTGATAGATAGAGTGCCTGATGAATTATGGAATGAGGTTCGTGACATTGTACAGGAGACAGGATCAAGACCATCCCCATGGAAAAGAAATGCAAAAAAGCAAAATGGCTGTCTGGGGAGGCCTTACAAATACCTGTGAAAAGAAGAGAAGCAAAAAGCCAAGGAGAAAAGGAAAGATATAAGCATCTGAATGCAGAGTTCCAAAGAATAGCAAGAAGAGATAAGAAAGCCTTCTTCAGCGATCAATGCAAAGAAATAGAGGAAAACAACAGAATGGGAATGACTAGAGATCCCTTCAAGAAAATTAGAGATACCAAGGGAACATTTCATGCAAAGATGGGCTCGATCAAGGACAGAAATGCTATGGACCTAACAGAAGCAGAAGATATTAAGAAGAGGTGGCAAGAATACACAGAAGAACTGTGCAAAAAAGATCTTCACGATCCAGACAATCACGATGGTGTGATCACTCACCTAGAGCCAGACATCCTGGAATGTGAAGTCAAGAGGGCCTTAGAAAGCATCACGACAAACAAAGCTAGTGGAGGTGATGGAATTCCAGTTGAGCTATTTCAAATCCTAAAAGATGATGCTGTGAAAGTGCTGCACTCAATATGCCAGCAAATATGGAGAACTCAGCAGTGGCCACAGGACTGGAAAAGGTCAGCTTTCATTCTAATCCCAAAGAAAGGCAATGCCAAAAAATGCTCAGATTACCACACAATTGCATTCATCTCACACGCTAGCAAAGTAATGTTCAAAATTCTCCAGGCCAGGCTTCAGCAATAGGTGAACCATGAACTTCCAGATGTTCAAGCTGGTTTTAGAAAAGGCAGAGGAAACAGAGATCAAATTGCCAACATCCGCTGGATCATGGAAAAAGGAAGAGAGTTCCAGAAAAACATCTATTTCTGCTTTATTGACTATGCCAAAGCCTTTGACTGTGTGGATTACAATAAACTGTGGAAAATTCTGAAAGAGTTGGGAATACCAGACCACCTGACCTGCCTCTTGAGAAACTTATATGCAGGTCAGGAAGCAACAGTTAGAACTGGACGTGGAACAACAGACTGGTTCCACACAGGAAAAGGGAGTATGTCAAGGCTGTATAATGTCACCCTGCTTATTTAACTTACACGCAGAGGACATCATGAGAAACGCTGGGCTGGAAGAACCACAAGCTGGAATCAAGATTGCCGGGAGAAACCTCAATAACCTCAGATATGCAGATGACACCAAACTTATGGCAGAAAGTGAAGAGAAACTAAAAAGCCCCTTGATGAAAGTGAAAATAGATGGGGAAACAAAGGAAACAATGTCAGACTTTATTTTTGGGGGCTCCAAAATCACTGCAGATGGTGACTGCAGCCATGAAATTAAAAGACACTTACTCCTTGGAAGAAAAGTTATGACCAACCTAGACAGCATATTCAAAAGCAGAGACATTACTTTGCTGACTAAGGTCCGTCTAGTCAAGGCTATGGTTTTTCCAGTGGTCATGTATGGATGTGGGAGTTGGACTGTGAAGAAAGCTGAGTGCCGAAAAATTGATGCTTTTGAACTGTGTTGTTGGAGAAGACTCTTGAGAGTCCCTTGGACTGCAAGGAGATCCAACCAGTCCATTCTGAAGGAGATCAGCCCTGGGATTTCTTTGGAGGGAATGATATTGAAGCTGAAACTCCAGTACTTTGGTCACCTGATGCCCAGAGTTGACTAATTGGAAAAGACTCTGATGCTGGGAAGGATTGGGGGCAGGAGGAGAAGGGGACGACAGAGGATGAGATGGCTGGATGGCATCACTGACTCAATGGGCATGAGTCCGAGTAAACTCTGGGAGTTGGTGATGGACAGAGAGGCTTGGCGTGCTGCGATTCATGGGGTTGCAAAGAGCAGGACATGACTGAGTGACTGAACTGAACTGAACCAGGAGTTCTCTTAGCCTCATGGACTTGTATATCCACTTCCTTCCCCTGTCTGGGAAGTTATTTCTTTAGATAATCGCTCTAGTCCCCTCTCCCTCTCTTCTCCTTCTGGGTACCCATCACTCTGTTGCCCCTTATAAAAGAATCATATAGTTCCTGTAGGATTTCCTTACTTTTTAAAGATCTTAATTCTCTGTTCTCTTCTATCTGAATCATTTCTAGATTTATATCTTCAAGTCACTATTTCTTCCACATGGTCTGCTCTGTTTCCAGTACTTTCTAATGAATTTTTCATCTTGTTAATTGAGTTTTTCAGCTCTAGAATTTCTGTTTGTTGGTTATGTTAGAGCTCCAGCCTCTTTGGTAAAGAATTCCTTCTGTGCAATAATATTATTCCTGATATCACTGTAATGCCTTTCTGAGCTTTCTGTGCTTCTTCACAATGGCCATTTTGAATATTTTTCACTTGGATAATACTCCTTAGGTTTTTTTTTCCTGCAGGACTGTTGTTTCCTTTTTGAAATACAATGTTACCTTGGTTTCATGGTGCTGGATGAGCTGTTCCTCCACAGGCACATTTGAAGTAGACAACACCTTTCTTCTTTAGGTAAAGCTTTTCAAACTTGATTCTAACATTTAAGGGAAGGGAAAGTTGCTTAGTTGTGTCCAACTCTTTGTGACCCCATGGACTATACAGTCCATGGAATTCTCCAGGCCAGAATACTGGAGTGGGTAGCCTTTCCCTTCTCCTGGGGATCGTCCCAACCCAGGGATTGAACCCAGGTCTGCCACATTGTGGGTGGATTCTTTACCAGCTGAGCCACCAGGGAAGCCCAAGACTACTGGAGTGGGCGCCTATCCCTTCTTCAGGGGATCTTCCTGACCCAGGAATTGAACCGGGGTCTCCTGCTTCACAGGCAGATTCTTTACCAGCTGAGCTACTAAGAGCTAACATTTGTAAAGGTCAGTAATTAGAGCGCTTTCCTCGATTTCCAGTAGGTGGCGCTGTGGCATACGTTCGTGTGTCTCCACCTGCATGGCCTCTCCAGCTGTTACAGGTGACCTGGGTACTGCTGCTGGTGTTACTGGGACGTGGGAAGCTTCCACCACGTTCCGGGGCCTCCTGCATGTCCAGGGTGTGGGGTCCACAGGCACAATCCCGGGGGGTGAGGAGGCAGGTGGCTAGAGTCCCTGACGCCCAGCTCCCATGGCCCAGGCGTTTCAGTGGCCAGGAGGCTGGAGTCCTATACAAGCTGCCTGACTAGTGCGGCCAGGCTCCCTGGGGATGCAGGTGAGCCCACAGCCGGTCCAGGATCACAGGCACCACCTTCACTGTCTCAGGCTCCGCTTTCTGTACATGTCCTAAGCACCTGCCTTCAGATGCACAGATCCAAGGAACTCTCCAGAGACCGATGCGCTGAGCAGAGGCATCTTTGTTGAGTTCTGGATGTTTTACTGATTATATATCAAAGGGGAAAGAAACAGAGATCATTTCATTCCACTCTGATGCTGGACATCGTTAAGATGACATTTTCACATAATAATTCTTGGTAAAAAGAAACGTAACTGGAAAAAGACGCTTTAAAAGCTATATGTTCAATTAGTTTGTAACAGGTAAAGACTAACAATATTAATTTATAATTATATAATAGACACTTGCCTTGACATTTTATAACAGATAAATTTCTGAAAGCCTGGGTTTATTTCAACTGCAACACAGTAGTATTTTCAAAAGTATATAATTTGTGTACTATCTGTTCTTTTTTTTATGGCTGAGTACAGGATTTTTAGATAAAGAGGAAGTGGTGCTGGTACAGCTGCGATGGGCTCCAGGAAAGGCAGGGGGGTCGCACTGCAAAGGGCCAGGACGTGTCACTGAGCTGGCCTTGCCTAGCCTGTCCACTCGCTCTCCCCACACTTTCAATAGCGCAGAGGAGACATGAAATGTCCGCTGCAGTTCCACTGGGTTGGGGTGCTGCCCCTTATAATACACGATGAATGAGAAGTGCAGCTGGTACCCCATTCCCCTGGGGACTGGCACACATACTGGTTTCACATGGCTGGAACCACACCTTCTGTTGTGCCTTGTGTGTAAGGGCAGGAGAAGAGGGTTGGTTCAGGAAAGTCACCTCATCTCAGGCAGAAACAAAACTTCAGCCTATTTAATGCAGCTCTGCTCCAGCTGTAAAGGCTGGAGGGGAGAGGGACATGGGAAGGGCCCCAGAGGTCCACAGAGACACATGGTCATGTGGCTGCCACCTCATTTCTGTGAGTCACAGGTAAACACAGAGGCTTTAACAACTGAAAAACATGGAGAACTGTGTTCTGAATTGTGCACAAAATACATAAACTACAACTGGGTCCAAGTCTTGGGTTCACCTTGGGATCAATGAACTGGGATGAGAAAGTTCGCACATCCAGTCAATCCACTAGGCATTCAAAGGTCAAGGTGACCCGGGAAAAGGGAAAACTTGCTCCAGCAGCGTCTGAGGCAAAAGCCTCTCAACTTGGCATTAACAAGAAGGAGAAGAACACACTGAGCCTGCTATGACAAAACGCCACTCACTAAATTTAAAATACTGTTTGGGAAAAACTACACAAAAATCTGATGAACCATTTCTGGGATAGTAATGATTAACTTCTATCCAGGTAGTTATCAGCTCTGAATCTTTGAATACATATTTCTGAAATTATATTTAAGAAAGCAACGTTACTTTTTACACTGTTCTTTCAAAAAAGTACAGTATTTGAAATAGTGACATTCACCATTTTCATCTCTTTCATTGACAAAACCACACCAAGAGCAAAAAAATAGTACAATTCTCAGATCATTCTTTAATTAACTAGTAATTATTATATTACACATAAACTATTGTGCTAAGCATGGAATATGAAAATCCTACTAGTAAGGAATTTATGGGGAAACAGTGGAAACAGTGGCTGACTTTATTTTGGGGGGCTCCAAAATCACTGCAGATGGTGACATGAAATTAAAAGATGCTTGCTCCTTGGAACATATTAAAATATGTTATTTTGATTATTAAAATAATTAAAAAGCAGAGACTTTACTTTGTCAACAAAGGTCCGTCTAGTCAAGGCTATGGTTTTTCCAGTAGTCAGGTATGGATGTGAGAGTTGGACTATACAGAAAGCTGAGCTCTGAAGAATTGATGCTTTTGAACTGTGGTGTTGGAGAAGACTCTGGAGAGACCCTTGGACTGCAAGGATATCCAACCAGTACATCCTAAAGGAGATCAGTCCTGAGTGTTCATTGGAAGGACTGATGTTGAAGCTGAAACTCCAATACTTTGGTCACCTGATGCGAAGAACTGACTCATTGGAAAAGACCGTAATGCTGGGAAAGATTGAAGGCAGGAGAAGAAGGGGACAACAGAGGATAAGATGCTTGGATGGCATCACCAACTCAAAGGACATGAGTTTGGGTAAACTCTGGGAGTTGGTGAAGGACAGGGAGACCTGGCGTGCTGTGGTCCCTGGGGTTGCAAACAGTCGGACATGACTTAGCGACTGAACTGAACTGAAGGAATTTATAGTTAAATTGAAAGATAAGACATATGTACACATGATAATATAAATAAAAAAGAGGCATGTGCCCAAGGAAAGAAAGACAGAAAGGACGTCATAAGGGATGTTATTGGAACAACCATCAAAACAACGGGATCTGAGGATTAGATGATAGCAATATATCAGTGTCAATTTCATGGTATTGCTGGTGGTATTATGATTAAGTGTCTGCTACATTGTAGGAAATACACACTAAAGTATTCAGGGACAATCAGGCATAATGTTGATAATTTATTTGCAACTGATACAGAAAAAGAATAGCCCTTCATAGTGTACCTGCAACTTCAGTGTATCTCTGAAACTGTTTTAAAAAATAAAATACAAATGTTAACATGAAGATTGTAAATAAAGTGGTGACAATTTTTTAAAAAAGTATTCCCTATGAATTCATGTTGCCTATAAATACATAGATATTTATTCTCCTTCGTTCAGCAAAATCTTCAGACCCTCGAGGAAAGGTCCAGTTTTAAGATCCATGGTGCACGACTTTTGCTATCTTCGATGCCAGCAGTCTTAGACATAGTCACTGTCATTTGACAGTCTTAGTTATTTTAAGTTCTATGCTCATGCTTATTTTTATTTAAAAGAAAAGCATAATGGTATTGAATAGTCCAGAAAATTCTCTTTATGTCCATTTGACAGTGACAAAAATTGACGTTTTTATGAATTATTAGACACCCTATTTAGAAATGGGGAAATGGAAGCTGAAGGAGCATCAATAAATCACTGGAGGCAACCATGAACGTCTGCTGCTTAAACCTGGGCCACACTCTCACTTTTCACCCCGAGTTCCTGCCACCACACAGTGTGTCTTACCTCCTCCCAGAGGGTCCTGTCCAGTGCTCTTCAAGAGTCAGGAAATTCTGTGCTTCAGAGCATGGTGGTCAGGGACCAGGGTCACACCCAGTAATGAGCTGACTATCTCTCTGGGTCAGTTTCCTCTTTTCTACCAAATAGTGCTTCTTTCTTCTAAGTTGGATATAAGCCACTTGGAGGATTAAATTAAGTAACACATGTAAGATGCTTAGAGTGGTGTCTGGTGCATAATACGCATTAAATTACTACTATTCTAAAACTCAGATAGCCTGATTTTTAAATGATCACAGCTCTCTTAGGAACTTAAACAACTGAAATGAACATTTTGAACAAGTGTGTTTTTCACCACTAGGGAATATGTAACTCAATTTTCTGTTGAGTTACGGGGAGTTTCTTGCTTTGCTGAAAGTACATTCATCACCTAATGGGGCAGCCTTCATCCATGACTGTTGTCTGACACCCAGAAAACCAGACACTGCCTCAGCCCATATCCCTAGAAAACCAAAGACCATCACATGCCAACAGGTCTCGGAAGTCTGACCTTAATGGCCCAGAATTCTAAAAATATGTAACAAATTTATCTTTCTCATTTACCCTTTTCAAAGTTTCAGCCATTCTGTTCCTCACCACGTGTTGTGCAGATCAGGGTACAGTAAGCTGTCCACACCCTCCCAGAAATCATCCTCCCTCTCATTATCATGCACATGCAGTCTCATTGTCAACAAAGTGAAGAGGGCACGAATCGATGTTCAACATGGATCCTTACTCATGATGAGTATCTATCAGTGTGAAGAGGCAAAAAGGATCTGAAAACTATATAACAGAAAATCCAAGAGGTCATAAAACCAAGCCTACCAGCAGAGTTCACTCATGAATTCACATATATATTCAAAAAAGATGTCCTTTTCATCACAGGGGACTGGAATGCCAAAGTAGGAAGTCAAAAGAACCTGGAGTAACAGGCGACTTTGGCCTTGGAGTATGAAATGAAGCAGGGCAAAGGCTAACAGAGTTTTGCCAAGAGAATGCACTGGTCATAGCAAACACCCTCTTCCAACAACATAAGAGAAACCTCTACACATGGACATCACAAATGGTCAATACCGAAATCAGACTGATTATATTCTTTGCAGCCAAAGATGAAGAAGCTCTAAACAGTCAGCAAAAGCAAGACCTGGAGCTGACTGTGGCTCAGATCATGAACTGCTTATTGCAAAATTCACTAAAACTGAAGAAAGTAGGGAAAACCACTAGACCATTCAGGTATGACCTAAATCAAATCCCTTACGATTATACAGTGGAAGTGACAAATAGATTCAAGGGATTAGATCTGATAGAGTGCCTGAAGAACTCTGGACAGAGGTTCACGACACCGTACAGGAGGCAGGGATCAAGACCACCCCCAAGAAAAAGAAATGCAAAAAGGCAAAATGGTTGTCTGAGGAGGCCTTACAAATAGCTGAGAAAAGAAGAGAAGCTAAAGGAAAAGGACAAAAGGAAAGATATAAGCATCTGAATGCAGAGTTCCAAAGAATAGCAAGGAGAGATAAGAAAGCCTTTCTCAGTGATCAATGTAAAGAAATAGAGGAAAACAATAGAATGGGGAAGACTAGAGATCTCTTCAAGAAAATTAAAGATACCAAGGGAACACTTCATGCAAAGACAAGCACAATAAAGGACAGAAATGGTATGGACCATAACAGAAGCAGAAGATATTAAGAAGAGGTGGCAAGAATACACAGACGAACTACACAAAAAAGATCTCAATGACCCAGATAACCATGTGGTGTGGTCACTCACCTACAGCCAGACATCCTGGAATGTGAAGTCAAGTGGGCCTTAGAAAGCATTACTATGAACAAAACTAGTGAAGGTGACAGAATTCCAGTTTGAGCTATTTGAAGTTCTAAAAGATGATGCTGTGAAAGTGCTGCACTCAATATGCCAGCAAATATGGAGAACTCAGCAGTGGCCACAGGACTGGAAAAGGTCAGTTTTCATTCCAATCCCAAAGAAAGGCAATGCCAAAGAATTCTCAAACTACCACACAATTGCACTTATCTCACACGCTAGCAAAGTAATGCTCAAAATTCTTCAAGGGAGCTTCAACAGTATGTGAACTGAGAACTTCCAAATGCTCATGCTAGATTTAGAAAAAGCAGAGGAACTAGAGATCAAATTGCCAATATCCCCTGGATCATCAAAAAAGCAAGAGAGTTCCAGAAAAGATCTACTTTATTGACTGTGCCAAAGCTTTTGACTATGTGGATCACAACAAACATGGAAAATTCTTTAAGAGATGGGAATACGAGACTACCTGACCTGCCTCCTGAGAAATCTGTATACAGGTCAAGAAGCAACATTTAGAACCAGATATGGAGCAACAAACTGGTTCCAAATAGGGAAAGGAGATTGTCAAGGCAGTATATTGTCATTTATCTAATATGAAGAGTATATCAAGGAAAATGCCAGGCTGGATAAAGCACAAGCTGGAATCAAGATTGTCAGGAAAAATATTAATAACCTCAGATATGCAGATGACATCCCCTAGATGGCAAAAAGAGAAGAGGAACTAAAGAGCCTCTTGATGAAAGTAAAAGAGGAGAGTGAAAAAGCTGACTTAAACCTCAACATTCTGGTCCCATCACTTCATGGGAAATAGATGGGGAAACAATGGAAACAGTGACAGACTTTATTTTGGGCGGGCTCCAAAATCACTGCGGATGGTGACTGCAGCCATGAAATTAAAAGACTCTTGCTCCTTGGAAGAAAAGCTATGACCACATGGACAGCATGTTAAAAAGCAGAGACATTATTTTGCCAACAAAGGTCCATCTAGTCAAAGCTATAGATTTTGCAGTAGTTGTGTATGGATGTGAAAGTTGGATCATAAAGAAAGTTGAGCACTGAAGAATTGAGGCTTTTGAACTGTGGTGTTGGAGAAGACTCTTGAGAGTCCCTTGGACTGCAAGGAGATCAAACCAGTCCATTCTAAGGGAAATCAGTCCTGAATATTCATTGGAAGGACTGACGCTGAAGCTTCAATATTTTGGCCATCTGATGTGAAGAACTGACTCATTGGAAAAGGCCTTAATGCTGGGAAAGATTGAAGGCAGAAAGGGAGGACAAAGGATGAGATGGTTGGATAGCATCACCAACTCAATGGACATGAGTTTGAGCAAGCTCTGGGAGTTGGTGATGGATAGGGAAGCCTAGTGTGCTGCAGTCCATGGGGCTGCAAAGAGTCAGACATGAACTGAACTGAACTGACTGATCCATTTAATATTTATTTAATATTTCCTATGTGCCCAGTACTAACTGAATCTAAGTGCTCGGGATGTTGCTGTAGATAAAAGAAATAGTTCTGCCATCTTTGGCCTTGTATATCAATGGACATGACTCAGGAATTAGTATGAGTTCTGTTTGTATACAAGGCATATATTATTACACAAGGCATCACTTATTCATAAGGGGTGCTTCCAGTTCCTCTACTGAAGACAGTGATCACACAATCCAGAATATTCCCACCTAAACCAGCATCACCGTGAACCACTCCTATCACAAAATGACTGTTTTCCTGACACAGCGAAAGTCTGAACCATCAGATTTAATGACATCAACAATATTAGAAAAACCACAAATGTAACCATTTCCAGTTGATGCTGGTCCTCCTTTCATGGAGTACGATGGTAAGAAATTCTGGGTAGCTATCTGGTTTGTCCACAGTCGGAAACTTCTATTTTGTGAAGTTACTTTACTTTAAAGGCGAAAACCTCCCAAAGAAAATACTCTAAATCACTGCAAAATAAACTCTCCTTATAAATACAATTGTCCCCAATGTTCTGGTTTTTTTTCTGTATGCTTCTGCACATAGATACACCAGCTGAAAATAAAACATTCATGCCTTCATATAATGTACAGACATATACACTATGTATCTGCCGAAAGACATGTACATAAGTACATGGAATATGTGCAGAAGCTACAGTTACACATATACCAATGAAATCTGACATGGTTACAACCTGCTGAAGACATTGTTCTCCCTGGTGTTTCCTTGTTTCTTCCACCTGGTTCTTGGTTGATAGCGGGTTGGCAGGAAGGATGAGGGAAATAAAAGCTTTGTATACCTCTAAACAGTTCCATTTTTTTTCCAAAGTTTTCCATCGTGTAGTGACCACCAGGAAACAAAACACTCATGCCTTCCTCTCCAGTTCATTAATGAGTCACACACCTGTGCCCACAATGGGCACCAGTTGCCAGTACTGCATTCACCACAGCTGTGTGTTTCACTCATGGACTGGGTGATACTTCATGAGAAATATCTGCCCATGAAGGTCCTGGCCTCATAGGGACAGCATGTGGACATGTGCTTTAAAAGCACCGAATCAAAAAAAATAAAAAAAAAAAATAAAAGTACCGAATCTAAGGACATATAGGTGGAACACACTGTCCTCAAGGGAGCAGCTGAGGAAGAGGGTCAGAAGAGCCCAGGACCAACCAAATCAGCGGAGAAGGCAATGGCACCCCACTCTAGTACTCTTGCCTGGAAAATCCCATGGACAGGGGAGCCTGATAGGCTGCGGTCCATGGGGTCACGAAGAGTCAGACACGACTGAGCAACTTCCTTTTCACTTTTCACTTTCATGCATTGGAGAAGGAAACGGCAACCCACTCCAGTGTTCTTGCCTGGAGAATCCCAGGGACGGAGGAGCCTGGTGGGTTGCCGTCTATGGGATCACACAGAGTCAGACACAACTGAAGTGATTTAGCAGCAACCAAATCAGGCCCCATTTAATCACAGAGGCTTAAACACCATGCAGACCAGAGGCCAGAACAGAAACCCAGGAAGAAAACATGGCCACACTGAGACTTTCCTAGATTCAACCGAGCACACTGAAGAGAGAATCGCTTTACTACATGAATCAATGTTATTTAATGCCAACCCCCAGCAAAAGTCATTTCACACAGCCTCCACCACCCCCTCCCCGCCAAGACTGCACTTCCCCAGAGCACGTGCCCTGCTCCATTCTCCTCATGCCGGTTTCTTGCCACCTTTCTAAGAGAAAGTGGTACCAGGAGAAAGATACCATGTCCTGACGCTCAGTGAAGGAAACTGGCAGACAGAGAGAGAGAGAATGAAATCACATCCCACCTCACCATAACACAGCATGTGTGACTTGGGCAGGTGGTATGTACTCTTTCTGCCAAGTTTACTCATCTGTAAAATAGGGCAGTAAGAGCAGCTACTGAGAGTTTTCACATCAAGAGTAAATGCATCAGCACATCACACAATGTTCCTCTCAAATTACCCTCTGCCTAAGCACTGATTATATTTCAAAAGAAGGAAGCTGAAAGACTGCACATACAACATGCTTTGAATCACAGTTTTTAAAACTATGAGACCATGCATTTATTCAATGCATTTCTACCAAGTATAAATTTTGACAAATCCAGACTTATGTAAATTCAGTGCCCCCGTATCAAACTTCCTCAGAGGACACGGAGGCAATGAGCCCAGATGTGGACATTGACAAGAACTGTGTGTGTCACATTCTCACACAGAAAGCCTCCTGTTACTCACATTCTCATAGAGAGCTTGAAGGGTCTCCAGGTCAACCACAGAATTGTCCAAGTTCACCACAGCTGTGTGAAAAAGACAAAACAGAAAGTATAAATGGCCATAAACCAGCTGTGAAAAGTGTCTGACCACCTCAAACAACAGTGACCGTCCACAGGGCAGACTTCATGTCCTGCAGGCAGCAGGCAAAGCTCTGCCCTCACTGCAGCTGCTCCCCTCACCGACAAAGACTGAGCTGAGCTGGGAATTTCAATGGGGCAGGTGTCAAGTGTCACAGCTTTCACACTCTCCACAAACACAAAATCCCAAGAATAGGCCCCCACGGCCAGAAAGAAACCCACCGTCTGTCTCTTTCATGACTCACCTGAATAAATTTGAAAAATCTGCTTAATACCAGAAAAATAGGCAACTCACTCATGTTACTGCCACATCCTGGTTTTATGCCAATAAATGCACATGTCTGCCAATTTATCTAAAGACACTTGGCAAAGGTTATATCTAATCACTAAATTGATAGACTTCATATGGAAACAGGTGCATTTCCTGTTACAACCCTTTAAATTATAATAATCAAAGGATAATTCTTTGATTATGGTTTTGAAATTGGCAAAGGTGTCTGTTCAGTGAGGCAGTAGGTGTGGACAATGGAGAAAGTTCAGTTCTTTGGATGAGATCTTCAAGAAACATGTATTGTTTATAGAGCACCCTTAACTGGAACTGTGTGGGGAAGGGGAGAGATGAGACTTAGAACTTGTATTATATTACATGATAGTGGACCTAGCTGCAGCGAAAATTCATGGTATCCAAGGAGGGTTAAACCTCTTCTCCACCTGATTGTTCTACCTGAAGCTTTCTGCACACTGATGCCTGTCTTCTGTTTCACAGTTTTTATGGATTGCCAGTGATAAGGATGTTAAGAGCTGCTTGGGGCTGGTGCACTGGGATGACCCAGAGAGATGGTATGGGGAGGGAGGTGGGAGGGGGTTTCAGGATTGGGAACACGTGTACACCTGTGGATTCATGTTGATGTATGGCAAAACCAATACAGTATTGTAAAGTAAAATAAAGTAAAATTAGAAAAAAAAAGTTCTTTAATTAAAAAAATCTTACAAGCCATGAGAAGGGTGAGTGCATCTTGATCGATTAACTCAATTAGAGGAGTGCTGCAGCTTCAGAAGTGGTGAAAGCACTGGATACTTAAAGTAATAAAGGCGGAGGGGACTGGGAGAAGCAGAGGCCACAGTCTCCTCCGCCAGAGTCGAGCTGCGAGCTTGGTCCTGCAGGCCAGGAGGATGAGACTCCAGCAGGGCTTTCCCTCTCCCATACAGCTGGCTATGAGTAGTTAAGGCTCAGAAACAACAAGGGATGGATTAGAACAGAGGCAGTGCCATCTTATATTTGAAAAGCTTGTATCTTTTTTAGAAGCAACTTTTTATGCATTAAAGTCACATTAAAGGGACTTCCCTGTTGGTCCAGTGGTAAAGAATCCACCTGCCAATGCAGGGGACATGGGTTTGATCCTTGATCCAGGAACTAAAGTCTCATATGCCACGCACTGCAACTAAGCTGCAGCTACTGAGTGGTGCCATGCGCCACCACTAGAGTCTGTGAGCTGCAATAAGAGATCCTGCATGATGCACTAAAGGTTCCATGCATTGCACCTGAGACCTGAGGCAGTCAAATTAATTAGTTAAAAGAAATCACATAAGAGAAATCCTAATGTCCTCCATGATTATCGGTTATTTTATTCCTCTGGACAATGAGCCATCAAACTAACCCTCACATATAAATATATATATCAACAGAGAAAACAGAAAACCTTCATAACTGAACAAATGACCAAGCATGACTTAACACACACATAACCAGCCCACCACATTTTATACATATTAACATGTTGAGTAAATCACACAATTATTCCAAGTGGATCATGATAAATATGTGTGTTCTTTAGATTTCTGTACATTTAAATATTTTGGAAAAAGTTTTTGTGAGACCCAGGTTTTTAGTCAAAACCATCTGTAATACAATGAAAGGAACGTGCCAAGTTTAAGTGTGTAAACTTCGATTTTCTCCATCACAGGTTATAAGTTCACAGCTGGTTTTTTTAATCCATTAATAGTTTACGGTATGAGATGAGGAAATAAGTTTGTGTTATGACATTGTTTGACATTTTTGTTGCAACTTAATAGTCAATAGTCATAAATAGTTCATGTACCTTAAGAAGACAGGATATAACTATATAGTATATAAGATATAATCTCTTCTGTTTATATATTCTAAATCCTTATTTGTATTTTTCCTCTTGATCTGTTTTGACGAAAGCGGTTTAAAGTTGCTCTTATTAATGTGCTTGTATCTCCTTGTAAGTACTACATAGTTTCTTTCTTATGTAGTTGCATCTGTATTTAGAGGGACATAAATTCAAATCTATTATAATTTCATTGTGAATTATAGCTGTTAGTATTAAGAATATGTTTTCATTGTTTTGTTGTTGTTCACATAATGTTCCTGGCCCAAATTTTAAGTTGTCACATATCAAGATCATAACTCTTGCTTTTTTGATTCACATGTGTTGGGCCTAATTTCACTTCTCTTCATACTTCAGCCTTTCTGAAATATTTTGTTATAGCTAGGTTTTATTTAGAAGCAGAAGATATTAAGAAGAGGTGGCAAGAATACACAGAAGAACTATAAAAAAAGATCTTCACGACCCAGATAATCATGATGGTGTGATCACTCACCTAGAGCCAGACATCCTGGAATGTGAAGTCAAGTGGGCCTTAAGAAGCATCGCTATAAACAAAGCTAGTGCCAGGTGATGGGTTCCATTTGAACTATTTCAAATCCTAAAAGATGATGCTGTGAAAGTGCTGCACTCAATATGCCAGAAAATTTGGAAAACTCAGCAGTGGCCACAGGACTGGAAAAGGTCAGTTTTATTCTGATCCCAAAGAAAGGCATTGCCAAAGAATGCTCAAACTACTGCACAGTTACACTCATCTCACACACTAGCAAAGGAATGCTCAAAATTCTCTAAGCCAGGCTTCAACAATACATGAACCATGAAATTCCAGATGTTCAAGATGGATTTAGAAAAGACAGAGGAACAGAAGATCAAATTGCCAACATCCGCTGGATCACTGAAAAAGCAAGAGAGTTCCAGAAAAGCATCTACTTCTGCTTTACTGCCTATGCCAAAGCCTTTGAATGTGTGGATAACAACAAACTGGAAAATTCTTCAAGAGATGGGAATACCTGACCACCTGACCTGCCTCTTGAGAAACCTGTATGCAGGTCAGGAAGCAACAGTTAGAACTGGACATGGAACAACAAACTGGTTCCAAATAGGGAAAGGAGTATGTCAAGGCTGTATATTGTCACCCTGCTTATTTAACTTATACGCAGAGTACATCACAAGAAACGCTGAGCTAGATGAAGCACAAGCTGGAATCAAGATTGCTGGGAGAAATATCAATAACCTCAGGTATGCAGATGACACCACCCTTATGGCAGAAAGCAAAGAACTAAAGAGCCTCTTGATGAAAGTGAAAGAGGAGAGTGAAAAAGTTGGCTTAAAACTCAACATTAAAAAAACTAAGATCATGGCATCTGGTCCTATCACTTCATGGCAAATAGATGGATAAACAATGGAAACAGTGACAGACTTTATTTTCTTGGGCTCCAAAATCACTGCAGATGGTGACTGCAGCCAGGAAATTAAAAGACGCTTGCTCTTTGGAAGAAAAGCTACGACCAACCTAGACAGCATATTAAAAAGCAGAGACATCACTTTGCCAACAAAGGTCCATCTAGTCAAAGCTATGGTTTTTCCAGTAGTCATGTATGGATGTGAGAGTTGGACTATACAGAAAGCTGAGTGCTGAAGAATTGATGCTTTTGAACTGTGGTGTTGGAGAAGGCTCTTAGGAGTCCCTTGGATTGCAAGGAGATCCAACCAGTCCATCCTAAAGGAAATCAGTCCTGAATATTCATTGGAAGTACTGATGATGAAGCTGAAACTCCAATACTTTGGCCACCTGATGCAAAGAATCGACTCATTTGAAAAGACCCTGATGCTGGGAAAGATTGAAGGCAGGAGGAGAAGGGGATGACAGAGGATGAAATAGTTGGATGGTATCACTGACTCAATGGACATGAGTTTGAGTAAGCTCTAGGAGTTGGTGATGGACAGGGAGGCCTGGTGTGCTTCAGTCCATGGTGTCACAAAGAGTTGGACACGACTGAGCAACTGAACTGAACTGAAGTTTTATTTATTTTTGATGCATTTTTAATTTTCAGTGACTAAATTTCCCCTACCTTAACCTGTGTGCCAATATATTGGGTTGGCCAAAAAGTCCATTTGATTTTTTTCTATAAGATGGCTCCAGTAGCACTTAGTTGTCCTTAACTTCATTTGAAATCATTTTCTTAGATTGTATTCTATATTGTCATATCAGTGTGCATTTAAAAAAAAACACCAAAATTGGTGAATTTTTGTGCAGCCATTTTAATATTAAAGATGGAAGAAGAAAAGCATCATTTTTGACATACTTTGTTACTTTAAGAAAGGTTAAGAATGCAACTGTAACACAGTTTCATAAGAAAACTATTATTCAGTGGCAGGCAGAGGGGTAAAAGAACTGCTCCACCAGAAGCTACCAGAACACTCAGGGATAGAGTCACCACAAAACATCCTACACAGTTCTGGCAGTTTAGAAAGGGCATTTCCTCATTTTTAAGTGTTCTCATACTTTACCCTCAAAGCTAGAAACTAGTTCACCTTTCAGGAAAATAGTATGTCAAAGCAAGAAACAGAATCATCTGTCCATGTACTTAGATTCTGCTCACACCCATCACCAAGGTTCACCCTACCACCAAAACCTAACCCCTCCCCACTGCCATCTTCCCTGCCTCCAGTACCCACCAGCAATGCGTGTGGGGTGTGGTGACACATAGCACAGATATGGTGATGAGAAAGCACATGGTTACAGGACATCCCAGCCTTTCAAGAGTCAAACAAACTGCACCAGGGCTTCCCAGGTGGCTCACAGGTTAAAGCGTCTGCCTGCAATGCAGGAGACCTGGGTTCGATCCCCGGGTCGGGACGATCCCCTAGAGAAGGAAATGGCAACCTACTCCAGCATCCTTGCCTGGAGAATCCCATGGACAGAGGAGCCTGGTGGGCTACAGTCCATGGGGTCACAAAAAGTTGGACACGACTGAGCGACTTCAATTCACTTCTGCACTGTAGGTGGATTATCTACCATCTGAGCCAAAAACCACAGAGCCAACTTTGAAGAGTGGCTGATACACATAACTCTCATATCTGTCTCCATTCAGGAAACAGAAATGGACACAACCCAGTACTAACTCAGTGTTTCAGTAATAGTGATGGAAAACCCAAGCTAAGGACAATCAAATTTGCCTCATTTACATTCCCCCTGAACTTGAACTCCCATCTCTCCCCTCTCATTTCTCACTTGAGAATTCCATCACAAGGCTGTCTCCCAGGCAACGTTTGTAGTGGAACCACTCAGAGCAAGGAAGGAGGAATAAAACCTTTACACTCTCCCTCCTCCATGGGTGGCCAGCTGGAGTTTCAAATACTCCCACATCTGGAAAACAAAGCTCATTCCCTAAGGAATGAAGGAAGGGTATTGTATGTGTGTGTGCGCCAGTTAGCATGCATGTGTGAGTATGCGTCTGAATATCTATGTGTGCTTGTGTGAGTGCTTGCACGTGAGTGCACATGCACATATTTATAGGAAATAACTCATTTTACAGCCATTTTTACTACTGAGGAAACTGTGGAACAGAGATGAGGAAGACATTTGCCCAGATTTACCCACCTAACCAGTGGCAGAGCTGAGCTCCAAATCTGCCTTAGACTGGATGGTTTAAACAACAAGAATTCAGTTTTCAGAGTTCCAGAGACTGGAACTGGGGTGGATTCTCTTGCTTGCTGGCAGAGTCCTGGTTTTCCCTCCTCTTATTAGGATGCTAATCCCATGATGGGGGCTCCAGCCTCTTGACCTCACCTCAACCTGATTAATTCCAAAGGCCCCACTTCTGGATACCATCACATTGAAAGTTAGGACTTCAATGTAGGAATGGAGAGGAGGGGAGTGAACATGCCATCCATAATAGAAAACAGGGGGCCTGCCTGGTCCCAGAACCCATGTCCCCAATGGTGCTAGACTATACCAGAAAGCGGAGGGAAACCCAGGGAAGCAGAGATGCTAAGAAGAAATGTGTTTAGATGGTTAGTCAAAAGGAAAGCAGGCATCCCCAAGGACCACACCAGGGAGATACTCTGTGTTTCCCTACATACTCTCTGAGCAACTGGTTCCTAAAAGGGGGGCACAGGAAATTCCATCTAGAGGTACCACCAGACTCATAAATAATCACAATATGCTTCAGTTCATTGATAGCCGTAGCCTAGATTGCTTTTTATATAAAATTTTTTTTCTTTATCCTTGCTTGGTTCCATCAAGAATGAGCAACTCCATTAATCATTTATTTTAAAAAAATTTTCCTCACTTAACTCACAGATGTGAAAAAGAAACCCACAATTTCTTTTCTCTAAGAAATAGAATCAATAAGCAAACAGGGCAATATATAAAATGACCCTTAAAGCAAGAGACCAAATTTACTAAATTGATATTCTCCAAAGTTTTAAAATTCCATATTGGTGGCCAAAAGTATTATGTTCTCCTACCAGTTCTGGTTTTGCATTTTATTAGATAACAGAGGTCCTCACTCTGAGACAAGCTAACAACTATAGACAACACTGAACAAGGAGTCCGATGGACGGGTGTCCTTATTAAGGGGAAGCCTCAGATACGCTTGATCTATAAGCTGCAATTCTCTTCCCTGCAAAAGAGAAATTAACTGGACCATTTTACACAACCATCAGTAACAATGGGGTGGGAGTGTAAAATTCAATACTGAATTCCATATCTTTGGATACTAACAAAAAGATTTGATTATGAAAGATTTTAGAATATATCTCCTGTTTGTCAGAAGCAATTACCATTTTTTTCTTTTTTTTTTTTAAGGTTTTCTATTCTGTTTCTTTTTTTTTAATTTAAATTTATTTATTTTAATTGGAGGCTAATTACTTTATAATATTGTGTTGGTTTTGCATTCATCAACATGAATCCGCCACGGGTGTACACGTGTTCACCATCCTGAACCCCCCTCCCACCTCCCTCCCCATACCATCCCTCTGGGTCATGCCAGTACACCAGCCCCAAACATCCTGTATCCTGCATCGAAACTGGACTGGCAATTTGTTTCTTATATGATATTATACATGTTTCAATGCCATTCTCCCAAATCATCCAACCCTCTCCCTCTCCCACAGAGTCCAAAAGACTGTTCTATACATCTGTGTCTCTTTTCCTGTCTTGCATACAGGGTTATCGTTACCATCTTCTAAATTCCATATATATGTGTTAGTATACTGTATTGGCGTTTTTCTTTCTGGCTTACTTCACTCTGTATAATCGGCTCCAGTTTCATCCACCTCATTAGAACTGATTCAAATGTATTCTTTTTAATGGCTGAGTAATACTCCATTGTGTATATGTACCACAGCTTTCTTATCCATTCGTCTACTGATAGACATCTAGGTTGCTTCCATGTCCTGGCTATTATAAACAGTGCTGCGATGAACACTGGGGGACACGTGTCTCTTTCAATTCTGGTTTCCTCAGTGTGTATGCCCAGTGGTGGGATTGCTAGGTCATAAGGCAGTTCTATTTGCAATTTTTTAAGGAATCTCCACACTGTTCTCCATAGTGGCTGTACTAGTTTGCATTCCCACCAACCTTTTTAAGCACCTACAACCTCAGGCAATTCCTTCCTATACAATGGTCAGGATGAGGCTCCTTAGCCCTGAGCCCCTTTAAATGGGTCAACCGAGCGAATATCAAAACATCCACAACACAGGATCCAATGAAGAGTCAGAAATAGACAGATGTCACAGGAATTTCTGATTTAAATCTAAAAGCATGTTATTGTCCTTATAAGGTATCCTTAACTACATTTTTTAAAAAATAAAAAAGTGTTTGAAAAGCAATCATTAAGCTTAGAGACCAAATAATAAAAATAACCATGTTTCATTTACCTTATCAACTATATTGCTGATGGAATACTATGCAGTTTTACATAAATCATATTTAAATGCGATAGAAATTTCAATGACATACGTTAGTATTCATTGCCCTTGTGCCAACAATACCAACTGGCTTTATACGGGAAAGGCAGGACAAGGAGGGAAGGAACCAGGGGTCAGTGTCCTGGAGGGACAGTGACACACACTTCCCTGTGAGGGATCTTTACACACTTTCTTAAGTGTGTCTCACCACTCTATCTGTAATCACTGCTGACATGTGTGCACCAAGGGAGTGGAAGAGGGTAGGTGAGCAGTTAACACTTCAGTGCCTGGGCCCCCATGTGACTGGTGGCACTCCCGTAAGAAAAGCCATGCTCCAGAGGCAGCTCCTGCAAGGTCTTCAGACATACCCGCCACACTAACATCTGAAACGGGCGTCTGCTGGTGACATGAAAGGCACACAGGCCTGTGGATGAGATGAACCTTCTTAGAGATGCACAAGAGCATGAGAGCCCCATGCAGGAGCCCACAGCTGGGGTCCTTAAGGAGGCTCTGTCCCTAACAGCCTGGGTGCGTGCGGGCCTGGCTATGCTGGATTTCCAGTGTCTTGTGCAGACTGAGGGCAACAGATCCCTTGCTCTGTGGTGTGACTGCGTTGGCACAGAGCAAATCTTTCAGAAAAGATACTGGTGCGAGGATCTCTAAGTACAGACAGCCAGGAAACCTCAGGGTTACAGAGCAGGCTTTTCAAACTCTTGTGTTCCTGCTGGGCAATAAACGTTGGTTTAATAAATATCTAAACAAGAGAGAATTAGATCAGAAATTGCTTTGTCTGACCCTACTACCTGTGTGCCTGGAAAATGTCCACTTCCAAGCAGCATTATTAATGGCACCCCTTCCACTCTCAGAAGTATCGCACCCTGGATGATAAACCACACGGATACTCTACCCAGCAGTGAGACTAGGGGCTGGGAGGATAAAGCTGAGCCTTATGAAATTCAGAATTCTTTTACAGCTAACGTTATCTATGAAAATGGACCTGAGAGTTGTGAATACTGCACTGACACCTTATGGATCAAAAGTTGTACAGAAAATTCAGTTTATTTTCACTAAATTGCAAGTCTATAGCTACTCTCATAATACCAATTTTTGAGAACAATACTGGATTATTTAAAGGAATCCTCCCATTGAGAACAATTAAAAATGCTCAGCAAAATATATTTGAAAACTATCTTAACGGCTTCAAAGAGCTGACAGGATAGGAACCAGCATTTTAATCAAAACGCAAGAGACGACCTTCAGAGATGAGCCAGCTCAGAGCCTGCCTCTGCCCTGAGAGTATCTGCGTTTGTGCTCAGTCGCTTCAGTCATGTCTGACTCTTTGCAACCCCATGGACTGTAGCCCACCAGACCCCTCTGTCCATGGAATTCTCCAGGCAAGAATACTGGAGTGGGTTGCCATGCCCTCCTCCACGGGATCTTCCTGACCCAGGGACTGAATTTGGGTCTCTTACTTCTTCTGCACTGCCCGGCAGGCTCTTTACCACTAGGGCCACCTGGGAAGCTTACAAAGGTCCCTGCCTGACCCAACAAACTGAACTTTGTACTGATAGATTCTGGGGCTCAGAGCCCATCCAAAGTACAGATTCTAGACCCTCTGACAATAAATTGGGACTCAAACGACTACACACTCAGGGACTATGCACATAATGTGACTTTCAACTTTGATTATACATTATTTCGGTTTGGCTTCCCTGGTGGCTCGGAGGGTAAAGCGTCTGCCTGCAATGCAGGAGACCTGGATTTGATCCCTGAGTCGGGAAGATCCCCTGGAGAAGGAAATGGCAACCCATTCCAGTATTCTTGCCTGGAGAATCCCATGGACAGAGGAGCCCAGTGGGCTATAGTCCACAGGGTCACAAAGAGTCGGACACAACTGAGCAACTTCACTTTCACTTTTACTTTTATTTTGGTTTAATGACTATTTTTCTGCACATAGAAGGTAAATGGGTCTATATCTGGTGGTTTCCTACCTGATATTTATCAAATATGGGATGAGGTCATATGGCTAACTCCTGAAAAGAGATGCCTACTATCTAACATTCCCATATGCTGGGAACAAAAACAGTCATCCCCAGAAGTTAACCAACAACATAATTATAATGATTGGAAACAATTGGTATTTTTGCCTCAAGAAATATGCAATGTAATCATTCCTGTGTTCTCCAATCCCAGTTCAGGTCCTCCCTTTGCCTGGCCAGACTTATTGGGACTGGATATCTGAGACATGCTGGTTTGCCCCAAACAGGACTTACTGGATATGTGGCTCTTACCTATGGGGATGGCTTCCCCTTGCTGGATAGGAAGATGCACCCAAGGTTTACCTTTTACTCAGGGCTTCATATCTTCACAGCTTCCAGAGAAGCCTGCTAATCTGCCACATGTAAAACTCGCTAGGCAAGGTCTGTACTTCACTGGTATGATTATATGGCTGCAATATTCATTCCCTCTCTAGGAACTACAGATATTATGCTACAAGTTGATGCTCTCAACAGGATTTACGAGATTCTCAAAAAGCTATTTCAGCCCTTAATGCTGAACAAATACAAATGAGAAAGGTGATTTTACAAAACAGATTGGCTTTAGATATTCTAACAGCCTCACAGGGAGGAACTTGTGCTATTATTCATACCCAACGTTGTACATATATACGAGTTCAGTTCAGTTGCTCAGTCATGTCCGACTCTGTGACTCCATGAACTGCAGCACGCCAGGCCTCCCTGTCCATCACCAACTCCCGGAGTTCAGCCAAACTCATGTCCATTGAGTCGATGACGCCATCCAACCATCTCATCCTCAGTTGTCCCCTTCTCCTTCTGTCCTCAATCTTTCCCAGCATCAGGGTCTTTTCAAATGAGTCAGCTCTTCACATCAGGTGGCCAAAGTATTGGAGTTTCAGCTTCAACATCAGTCCTTCCAATGAACACTCAGGACTTATTTCCTTTGGGATGGCTTGGTTGGATCTCCTTGCAGTCCAAGGGACTCTCAAGAGTCTTCTCCAATGCCACAGTTCAAAAGCATCAATTCTTCAGTGCTCAGCTTTCTTTATAGCCCAACTCTCACATCCATACATGACCACTGGAAAAACCGTAGCCTTGATCAGATGGACCTTTGTTGACAAAGTAATGCCTCTGCTTTTTAATATGTTGTCTAGGTTGGTCATAACTTTTCTTCCAAGGAGCAAGCATCTTTTAGTTTCACAGCTGCAGTTACCATGCAGTGATTTTGCTACCGCTAAGTCGCTTCAGTAGTGTCCAACTCTGCGACCCCATAGATGGCAGCCCACCAGGCTCCCTCGTCCCTGGGATTCTCCAGGCAAGAACACTGGATTGGGTTGCCATTTCCTTCTCCAATGCATGAAAGTGAAAAGTGAAAGTGAAGTTGCTCAGTCGTGTCCAACTCTTAGTGACCCCATGGACTGCAGCCTACCAGGCTCCTCTGTCCATGGGATTTTCCAGGCAAGAATACTGGAGTGGGGTGCCATTGCCTTCTCTGGCAGTGATTTTGGAGCCCCCCAAAATAAAGTCTCTCATTGCTTCCATTGTTTTCCCATCTATTTGCCATGAAGTAATGGGACCAGATGCCATGATCTGTTTTCTGAATGTTGAGGTTTTTTTTTTGGGGGGGGGGGGTATAAAATCTTTTATTGATTACACATGATAATGGATGATACACAAGCTTCATTCCCATCTATAACTTTATCTGGTACCATAATTCAATTTAGATATATTGCATAGGATGTGCCAACAATCATTAATAACCAAAAAATAAAAATAAAAAAAACTCCATGACTTTGCATGGGTGACCCTTTTAATGGTGAACTCCAGGTCACAACACAGTAACTGTCAGTTCAACTACACCAAGGTTCTGAAGACAACAGCTTCTCCACCAAGCAGGCTGTAAATAAATTTCAAATGAACCTGGCATCACCCTGAAGGAATTCTAACTTCACACTGTTGGGGTAGTTTACCAAAATGGCTTCAGAGTAGACTAACTTTACACAGCACATTAAAAAAAGAAAAAGACATTTATTCAGCGTCATGATCAGACTATTACATTTAGCAATCAACAGCATGGGTGCAAAAAAAAAAAAAAATCTACATTAAAACCCTTTGTTAGAATGCTTTACACTTTCCACAGAACAGAAACTAAAATAACCTGTTATACAATTAGTCACAAGTACAGTCCTCGAGTTTTTTGCCCATGCACATAAGTATTGTCTAAAACATGTCTTCTTTGTAGCAGCTAGGCCCTGCCACCACTGTGCTTGGCTGAGTTCACAAATCTGTTGTAACCTGTAGCTTCCCTGTCACTTCTCTGGCTCTCCTCTCCTGCTAAGCTTTGTTTCCTGGCAGTAATTAAAACTTTCTGCCACTGCCATAGCTACTGCTGCTTCTGGAGCCACCACAGCCACCTTGGTTTCGTGGTTTGGCAAAGTATTGGCCTCCACCACCATAGAGGCCAGAACTTCTTCCTCCAAAGTTTCTTCCTTTCATGGGTCCAAAATTTGAAGACTGATTGTTGTAATTGCCAAAATCATTGTAGCTTCCGCCACCTCCAAAATTGCTTCCGTCATTACCAAATCCATTATATCCATCCCCACTGCCACCATATCTGCCACCACCACGGCTGCCACCAAAGCCACCTCGACCAATGAAGCTTCCTCCACGACCAAAGTTGTCATTCCCACCAAAACCACCTCCACGACCACCACCAAAGTTTCCAGAACCACTTCGACCTCTCTGGCTGGCTGAAGCACTAGCCATCTCTTGCTTAGACAGGGCTTTTCTTACTTCACAGTTGTGGCCATTCACAGTGTGGTATTTCTGAATGACAATGTTGTCTACGGAGTCATGGTCATCAAAGGTTACAAAAGCAAAGCCTCTCTTTTTGCCACTGCCTCAGTCAGTCATGATTTCAATTACTTCAATTTTCCCATACTGTTCAAAATAATCTCTCAGGTGATGTTCTTCAGTGTCTTCTGTAATGCCACCAACAAAAATCTTTTTCACAGTTAAGTGGGCACCAGGTCTTTGAGAATCTTCTCTTGAGACGGCCCTCTTTGGTTCCACAACTCTTCCGTCCACCTTGTGTGGCCTTGCATTCATGGCCACATCCACCTCCTCCACCGTGGTGTATGTGACAAACCCGAAGCCTCTGGAGCGCTTGGTGTTTGGATCCCTCATCACCACACAGTCTGTGAGCATTCCCCATTGCTCAAAATGGCTCCTCAGACTCTCATCGGTTGTTTCAAAGCTCAGTCCTCCGATGAAGAGCTTCTGCAGCTGTTCGGGCTCTTTGGGAGACTCTGATTTAGACATGACGGCAGTGGAGGCGAGGAAGACTTCAACGATGCTTTCTCGGCGGCGTCCACGGGCAGAAAGGAGTAACCTCACGAACGTATCTCTGAATGTTGAGTTTTAGGCTAACATTTTCACTCTCTTCTTTCCCTTTCATCAAGAGGCTGTTTAGTTCTTCTTCACTTTCTGCCATAAGGGTGGTATCATCTGCATACATGAGGTTATTGATATTTCTCCTGGTAATCTTGATTCTAGCTTGTGCTTCTTCCAGCCCAGCATTTCTCATGATGCACTGTGAGTACTAATGTTACTCACTTTACTAAATACATGAACAAGATGATTCAGGCTATGGATTCTCCTGAAGCCTCAGTCACCTCACTTTGGGAAATGTTAACTAGCCCCCCATGGTAGAAAAGTATCTTAATCATAATAATTCTAACTATTCTGTTTTTACTGTTTGCTCTGTGCATCTGTAACTATGTAACTGAATTTGTTTCTAACAGTGTGAAAGCTTTTAAGTTACAAATGGTTGTCCAGGCTACTAGAGTGCCACAGCCTCCTTCAACTATTATTTGGGGCCCCTGGATTGGAGACCCTCAATATGAGGGTTAAGAGAATACATTGCCTCAACAATTTAGGGATAGCACCCCATCACAGCAGGAAGTAGTTATGGAATGAAAATGACACCCCTTTCCCTTGGCAACTTAATGTTCCTAACAGAAAAGGGGGGAATAAGAGAGTCAATTTTTAGGCAGGTTGCTATGAAATCCAGGGTCCCTGAGGAGGGGAGAGGGGTCTGGAATTCTCAAGGAAGAGGAAAGGACAAACGTCCTTTTTTTTTTTTTTCTTTACATCCCTTAGTCTTAGTCACATAAAACTTTTTTTCCTTTAAGCCCTGAACTGATGGTTAAGCAACAACACAACTCAGCTTAAACTGTGTACTAAAGATTATATAACAACATATATGTAACTGCTTGAGGACAGTTTCTCCTTCCTGAAAACCTTCTGACTAATCCTGTTTGTTATTTTAAAATGTAAATTGTGAGAATGGGTCTGGTAAAATTTTTACAACCTTGAGACATTCTTTTGATTTATTGTAATAACTAATTTAAAAAGTATATAGCTCCCTTGCTGAAGACTAGCGAGGGGGCACTCTCCAACCCCTTCTGATGTCTATGTTAAAGCTTTCTCTGCCCCTCTTCACTGTAATAAAACTCCGCTACACACACATACAAAAGTAACTGAAGTTTTGCACTGTTGAAATTTGCCATTTGGTATTAGAATACATTCTTAAATGAATGTGGTTATGTTTATCTTATTTTTCTTAAATAAATTATGGTTATGAATATATATATACATCATATTAATGTACATTTTTCACTTTATTTTTTGCTAATGACTTATTACTTGCTGCTTATTTTATACTTATTTTAGACTAGGGAAATGATGTTAGACAGAAAGCAAATTCGAGTGATTTTCCTATTGAGTAAATAATGGGCTATAAATCAGTGCAGACAACTTATAACATCAACAACTCATTTGGCCCAGGAACTGCTAATACAGTTCAATGGTGGTTCAAGAAGCATTGCAAAGGAGATAAGAGCCTTGAAGATGAAAAGCATAGTGGCCAGCCATTATAAGTTGACCAGGACCACTTGAGAGCATCATCAAAGCTGATTTCCAACTACACAAGAAGTTGCTGAAAAACTGAACGTCAACCACTCTACCATTGTGCTGCATTTGAAGCAAAACAGAAAGGTGAAAAAGCTTGATAAGTGGGTGCCTCGTGTTGTCATTCAGTTGCTCAGTTGTGTCCGACTCTCTGCAACCTCGTGGACTTGCAGCATGCCAGGCTTCTCTGACCTTTACCATCTCCTGGAGCTCAAACTCAAGTCCATCAAGTCAGCGATGTCATTGAGTGCCTCATGAGCTGACCATAAATCAAAAAATGGGCCAAAGAACTAAATAGACATTTCTCCAAAGAAGACATATGGATGGCTAACAAACACATGAAAAGATGCTCAACATCACTCATTATTAGAGAAATGCAAATCAAAACCACAATGAGGTACCACTTCACACCAGTCAGAATGGCTGCGATCCAAAAATCTGCAAGCAATAAATGCTGGAGAGGGTGTGGAGAAAAGGGAACCCTCCTACACTGTTGGTGGGAATGCAAACTAGTACAGCCACTATGGAGAACAGTGTGGAGATTCCTTAAAAAATTGCAAATAGAACTCCCTTATGACCCAGCAATCCCACTGCTGGGCATACACACCGAGGAAACCAGAACTGAAAGAGACACATGTACCCCAATGTTCATCGCAGCACTGTTTATAATAGCCAGGACATGGAAACAACCTAGATGTCCATCAGCAGATGAATGGATAAGAAAGCTGTGGTACATATACACAATGGAGTATTACTCAGCCGTTAAAAAGAATTCATTTGATTCAGTTCTGATAAGATGGATGAAACTGGAGCCGATTATACAGAGTGAAGTAAGCCAGAAAGAAAAACACCAATACAGTATACTAACACATATATATGGAATTTAGAAAGATGGCAATGACGACCCTGTATGCAAGACAGGAAAAAAGACGCAGCTGTGTATAACGGACTTTTGGACTCAGAGGGAGAGGGAGAGGGTGGGATGATATGGGAGAATGGCATTCTATCATGTATACTATCATGTAAGAATTGAATCGCTAGTCTGTCTGACGCAGGATACAGCATGCTTGGGGCTGGTGCATGGGGATGACCCACAGAGATGTTATGGGGAGGGAGGTGGGAGGGGGGTTCATGTTTGGGAACACATGTAAGAATTAAAGATTTTAAAATTAAAAAAATAAAAAAACTTAAAAATAAATAAATAAATAAAATAAAAATTAAAAAAAAACAAAAAAAATTGTCATTTTGAAGTGTCATTTTCTCTTATTCTACACAACAAAAATGAACTATTTCTTGATCAGATTGTGACATGTGATGAAAAGTGGATTTTATATGACAACTGGCAAATACCAGCTGAGTGGCTGGACCAAGAAGAATTTTCAAAGCACTTCCGAAAGTCAAACGTGCACCAAAAAAGGGTCATGGTCACTGTTTGGTGGTCTGCTACCAGTCTGATCCACTATGGCTTTCTGAATCCCAGCAAAATCATTACATCTGAGAAGTATGCTCAGCAAATTGATGAGCTGCACTGAAAACTGCAAGGCCTGCAGTCAGCATTAATCAACAGAAAGGGCCCAATTCTTCTGTATGGCAATGCCCGACTGCACATCACACAACCAACGCTTCAAAAGTTGAACAAATTGGGCTAAGAAGTTTTGCCTCGTCGGCCATATTCATCTGATCTCTTGCCAACTGATTACCACTTCAAGTATCTCAACAACTTTTTGCAGGGAAAACACTTCCACAATGAGCAGGAAGCAGAAAATGCTTTCCAACAGTTCACTGAATCCTGAAGCACAGAGTTTTACACTACAGGAATAGGCAAACATTTCTCGCTGGCAAAAATGTGTTGATTATAAAGGTTCCTATTTTGATTAACAAAGATGTGTTTGAGCCTAGTTATAACGATTTAAAATTCATGGTCCCAAACTACAACTACATTTGCACCAATCTAATACTTCCTGGCATCTGCCTTTGCATCCTGTTCCATAACAATGGCCCCCAATGCTTCAGCTTGGGAAACTCTCCTCACCATCAAAGCAGTTTAATAAAAATTTAAATTGTGGTTGAGCTACTCAGCTAGTGACAGGGCATGCCAAGCTTGTGCTATTTATGAGTTACTCCGCACATATTTTAAGCCAACCAAATAGAATCCATATACATAAAGTGGTAAGCTGGAAAGCCAAGTAAATCTTTTCACAATTTATAAACCGTATTTTGTTAACAGGTAAATTGGCATTCCATTGGAAAATTTATCTGCTTTAAATCTACTCTCAGGCTCAGAACAGCTCAAGGGACATTTGAATATAGATTTAACTCATTTATTCACCTTGGGCAGTATCTTTCAGCACAATGTGATGGAATATGGATAGGGATATTTGTCTAGAGCAAAGTAGAGTCTAGTATTAAAACACTGACACAAAAAACATTTTAAAAATGGTAAAAGCCATCCTAATTCCAAATATAGAGAATATTTTATAAGCCTGGTTAAAGATGTAAATTAAAACAGCACCATTAAAGAAATAACAAAAGGTCACCATATCACTGTTTCCATGGGTCTGGATAATCAACAATATATAAGTGGCCAAGAGTAATTTGAAACTATCTTTGATGGATACTAGAAAAAATAACACGGGTAGAGAAGCCTAGGGGTTACATTCTAGTCATCCAAGGAATTGAAAAAAGAGGGACCACTTGTCCACACTAAAAAGTTATACATAATAAAGCTGCTTTAGTGATTCCTTCAGCATCTCATGGCCTATCAGAACCAGAGGAGGAAGAGGACACACCCCATCACCCACTCTTTGCCTTACGCGCATCTGAGACAAATGGTCATGTAGTCTCTTGAACAGCTCTGAGCTTTCGTTTAATCACTACATATGGCAATCCAGTCTACTCTTTGACATCTCCAATCATAAGATCATTTTAGAAAGAACAATCTAAAGAAGCTTTCCTGTAACTCCTACACTGGTTTTAGCTGATAGATTAGAAAGTCTTGGGTTTACTTCCTCTTCTCTGTGTTAGCTCAGCAAACATCTGAGACTCACCCTCAGAGATTTTCCTCTCCTGTGGACCATCCTCCCCAGGTACTGTCAGGTGAAGGACCTAAGCTACTCCATTTTGTAAGGTTCCGGGAAAAGAGCCTTTGGAAATCCCCTGACCTCACCCCACCACCTGTGAATCAATCAGAACCCTTGGCCAGCCTGGGAAATTCGAGTCAAGCCCGGGAAAGGAGAACCAATCAGAACTCAACACCTAACCCTTCACCAGAAGGTGACCAATCAGACCCGGAGACTCCCGTTTTTTGAATTTTTCACGCGATAATACCCTATATAAGCAATGTAACCCAGAGCTCAGGGCTCCTCCCTATAGCTGCTGCGTCGGTATCAGTGGGAGCCCCAGCTCGAGCTTGGTAATAAAACTCTCTCGCTTTTGCATCGGATATCGGCTCCCTGGTGGTCATTGGGAGATTTCGCGACTTGGGCATAACATCAGGGACTGAGACACAGCCCGCACCTGGATCTCAGGAGTGTTCACCAGTCCTTTTTCGGACGTGGCATGGAGCAGTCAATCAGGTACAGAGCACGGTGGGACTAGCATTTCTTATGAATCAAAAGTTAAGTATTTACTAATGCAGACTAAACATGTCACATGAGAATTAGGCTCTTTTTATAGATAGAGAAATAACAGAAAAGTCAAATTACCCATAACCCTTTCAAAAACAATCATGGCAGAAAGTGTGGTAGCACTCACAGGAAACATACTAATCTCAATACATACAGAAAATCTAAGTATGAAATAATTTTCCACATCAGCCCAAATTTGAATATTCAAAAGCTGAAATTTTATTTCTCACTTGGTGATGTTTTAGTCACTAAGTTGCATCTGACTCTTGTGACCCCCTGGACTGTAGCTCACCAGGCTCCTTTGTCCATGGGATTTCCCAGGCAAGAATACTGGAGTGGGTTGCCATTTTCTTCTCCAGGGGGTCTTCCCAACCAAGGGATAGAACTCTCATTTCCGACACTGCAGACTGTCTCCTGCATTGCAGGTGGATTCTTTACCTGCTGAGCCAGAGGGGAAGCCCATTTTTCACTTACCATGTTGTATATCTTTCATATCTAAGTGAAGGCTAGACATCAATATTCCAACTGCTTGAGACCTTTTGTTGCTTAGTAGCTTGACAACCTGCTCAAGAAAGAAAGGAAAAGGAAGAAATGTTACTTGAACTCAGTGATATGTTTAATATCGTGTGATTTTTATCCTAAATGAGAAACAAATAACTTAGAATTGTTGAAGTATCAGAACTAACGTGAAAGAGCTCTTGAATTTTGCATTTACTGTCTTCAAAATTCCCGTCTTCACCCTGCTCTTCATTATCCCTACCACTGTTTTTCTCATCAGCCTTTTAAGGGCCTGATTTACCAACACTGAAATTTCTAACCGCCTAGAAAATTAGATTGGTCTCTGTAAAATAACACTTATACATCTGATCATTTGCAGTCTGAGATTTTAAAAGTGTTCTTTGATTTTAAATGCAGAACCTTGAAACATTGGCTAACAGTAAAAGGAAAAATAAAAGTACTCAAAGAGTCTATTAGATCAGGTTAGTTTGACTACAAAATAGAATACGTGCAGTTTTTTTATGCAGTTTAATGTAGTTATTTATTTATTTATTTTGAGAAAGCTCACTATTTTACTGGCCATTGCTCTCATTCTGCATTTGGCCCACATTTTGTGAGGAACTTTCCAATTAACAGTGATACAATCATCAAATCCAATGGGTTGTGTTAGCTCAATCTCAGATCTTTCCAGAGTCCAGAAGAATTAGCCCACAGAAACCCAATAAGTTTCCTAACACAGATTGGGCATGTTTAAATTATGTTTTCCAGACAATAATACGCCACTGACAATTCCTACTTATGACACTATTACACCAGATACCAATCATGTGTAGGGCAGCGACTTCTATTTACTCTCAGGATTCCATGATAAATTTGCTCGGAAGAACACTACAGTAAAAGAAAAATGTTTATGGTCAAATTCCAGAAGTGATAGCTGCCCTAAATTGATCAGTTAGGAAACTAGTAAAATAATCCTGGCCAACTGTCACATAAATTACAGCATAATACTCTTAACAGGAATAATAGCATTCTTGGTTCCTATCACGGATATGGGTAGAGAATAAAACAAACCCTTTCAGAAGTTGTTCACTCGCTAAGTCATGTCCAGCTCTTTGCAACCCCATGGACTGCAGCAGAGCAGGGTTCCCTGTCCTTCATTATCTCCTGGAGTTTGCTCAAGCTCATGTCCATTGAATCAGTGATGCCATCCAACCATCTCATCCTCTGTTGCTTCCTTCTCCTCATACCTCCAATCTTTCCCAGAATCAGGGTCATTTCTAATGACTCAGGTTTTCCCATCAGGTGGCCAAAGTATTGGAGCTCCAGCTTCAGCAGCAGGCATCAGTTCTTTCAGTGAATATTCAGGGTTGATTTCCTTTAGGATCGACTGGTTTGATCTCCTTGCTGTCCAAGGGACTCTCAAGAGTCTTCTCCAGCACCACAATTAAAAAGCATCAAATTCTTCAGCACTCAGCCTTCTTTATGGTCCAGCTCTCACATCCATACATGACTACTGGAAAAACCATTGCTTTGACTATACACAGACCTTTGTCAGCAAAGTTATATCTCTCTTTTTTAACATGCTGTCAAGGTTTGTCATAGCTTTTCTTCCAAGCAGCAAGTGACTTTCAATTTCATAGCTGCAGTCACGATCTGCAGTGATTATGGAGCCCAAGAAAATAAAATCTGCCACTGTTTCCATGGTTTCCCCTTCTTTTTGCCATGAAGTGATGGGACTGGATGCCATGCTCTTAGCATTTTGAATGTTGACTTTTAAGCCAGCTTTATAACTCTCCTCTTTCACCTTCATCAAGAGGTTCTTTAGTTCCTTTTTGCTTTCTGACATTAGGGTAGTATCATCTGTATATTTGAGGTTGTTGATATCTCTCCCAGCAATCTTGATTCCAGCTTGTGCTTCATCCAGCCAGGTATTTTGCATGATATACACTGCATAGAAGTTAAATAAACAGGGTTACAATATACAGCCTTGGCGTACTCCTTTTCCAACTTTGAACCAGTCTGTTGTTTCATGTCCAGTTCAAACTGTTGCTTTTTGATCTGCATACAAGTTTCTCAGGAGGCAGGTAAAGTGGTATGGTATTCCCATCACTTTAAGAATTTTCCACAATTTGTTGTGATCCACACAGTCAAAGGCTTTAGTGTAGTCAATGAAGCAGAAGTTTTTCTGGAATTCTCTTGTTTTTTTCTGTGATCCAACAGATGTTGGCAAGTTGACTTCTAGTTCCTCTGCCTTTTCTAAATTAAGCTTGAACATTTGGAAGTTTTCAGTTCATGTACTATTTTAGCCTAGCTTGAAGGATTTTGAGCATTCCCTTGTTAGCATGTGAGATGAGTGCAACTGTATGGTAGTTTGAACAGTCTTTGGCCTTGCCCTTCTCTGAGATTGGAACGAAAACTGACCTTTTCAAGTCCTGTGGCTACTGCAGTCTTCCAAGTTTGCTGGCTCATTGAGTGCAACACTATAGTAGCTTCATCTTTTAAGATTTGAAATAGCTCAGCTGGAATTCTGTCACCTCCATTAGCTCTGTTCATAGTAAGGCCTCCTATGACCCCCTCGGCTTCACACTTCGGGATGTCTGGCTTTAGGTAAGTAACCACACCATCATGGTTATCCAGGTCATTAAGGCCTTTTATGCACAGTACTTCAGTGTATTCTTGCCAC
Source organism: Budorcas taxicolor (assembly GCF_023091745.1). Classification (NCBI taxonomy): domain Eukaryota; kingdom Metazoa; phylum Chordata; class Mammalia; order Artiodactyla; family Bovidae; genus Budorcas; species Budorcas taxicolor. The sequence continues at coordinate 42,160,034 of NC_068914.1, read as the reverse complement.
CTCTTCTTAACCACAAAAACTCCACAGTTATTTCTGCAAGCTTCCTGAGGAAAGGGACATTAATACCTCACGAGAGGCAGCACTTCATAACAGAAAAGCCATAGAAATTGATTCTCAGTTTGCTCTTTAAATACTTTATTCAACTTAGAACTTGAATTTAAATCCATTCACCTAAACTATTTTTAAATCAATAACCATATCCTGTTAAGAGATGAAAAAATAGAAACTTAATATCAGAAAAGCAGAAGGCATGTATTCTGTTCTAAAAATGTTTCTAACTTCAAATAAATATAATCTGGATCCCATCTGTGCTACTCTGACAAAACTGCTTTTCCTACGATTTTCTATCATCCCTGATTCCTAAATGCACAGAAATGGCTGCATCCATATGTCATTTGACCTTCCTGCAGAGCTGACATGTTGATTACACCCTTACAAAAACTTTGGTTAAAAGCAATTTCTAAGCCTCAACTAAAATTGGCCTTGGGAAGGCCAGCAAAGGGAGCTCTCATGCCTACCAATTACCCTGAACAAGAAGGGAGGGTCCCCCTAGCTTCAAAGGGTGTGTGTGTGTATGTGTTAACTCACTCAGTCGTGTCTGACTCAATGCAGTCCCATGGATCAGGCCACCAGGATCCTCTGTCTAAGGGATTCTCTGACCAAGAATACTAGAGTGGGTTCTTATTCCCTTCTCTATGGGATCTTCCTGACCTGAGGACCACACCCTGGTCTCCTACATTGCAGGCAGATTCTTTACCATCTGAGCCACCAGGGAAGCCCATCTCCGAAGGGAGGGGGCTTTAAAAATTCCCTGGTAGGAGGAAGGGAGATGTTCTTCCTGCTGGGTAACAAGCTCAGCCAATGGAAAACTCTAGCACAGCCAATGAGAAAGCTGAACTCTCACTTTCCTCCAGTGAATTTTCATAGAGAACAGCCTTGCCCACTCCTCTTTTTCTCTGTACAAGCTCCTCCCCTTTGTCCTCAGTATTTCCCTATAGTCCAAAGCTTGTATTTATTTCCCCAATTACAAGTCTTCCTACAATTTCCAAATAAACTTTTGCTAGTGAGACAACTGGCTATTTTATTTTTAAAGTTGTCACTCTCTACTGCAGGGTTCCTGCTAGTCCTAAGGCCTTTTTAAAGTGAACTATTCTGATTTTACATTGAATATTGGCGTATCCCAGAGTTCTATTCTCAGCTCCATATTCTCTTCAATATATGATGTATATTTTCTCCTCCAACATATATGCCTGCATTTACATAACTGTATTCTTTTAACAGCCATCTTCACCTCAGCTGTGTCCTATTGATATTTTCCTAACAAACATCTCCACTTTGATTACCCACACACATTTTCATTTGACATGTCTAATATGAAACTTATCAATGCCACCCCTAAAACTTATCATCAATCCCAATCTCCAAACCTACTCAGTTTCTCCTCTTTTATTCCATATGTTGAGATCATGCACCACTGCTTTCAATCCACCATCAAAGCCAGAAATCCAGAAATCATTCTAGAGCCAGCTCCCCTCCTACCCCTGCATGTTCTGGTCTAACAAGTCCTGTCAGTTTTAACTTTGATACAGCTTTGAAAGCCATCCCTTCCTCTTTCAACTCTAATATCAGCATTTACTTCCATATTATAACTTGCATAGATTGAGGCAAGAGATTCCTAATTGGTCTGCCCAAATCTAGTCCAGTAGTTCTCAAGGTATATTTCCTGCAACAGCAGGCATCATAATCACATGAGAATTTATTAAAAATGCAAAATCTCTATAAAAAACCTGCTTGTCAGAGATCTGAGCAGAGAAAGAATCAATCAGCATTAAAAAAGGATAAAAATTGTTTAAAGAATTACATGAATTATTTTCTTCATCCTGTTAAAAAATGGCTACTGCACCATATCTGTACTCTCAGCTTCCAGACTTCTGATTTTGTAAGAAAAAATAAAGCTATTAAAAAAAAAAAAAGCATTTCAGGTGATTTTCAAATAAATAATGAGTCTCATCTCTTCCTATTCATTCTCCAAACTAATATCCAATTGCCACCTCTAAAAGTGTCAATATTTCCATGCCACACTCTTGTCTTTTAAACCTAAGAGGCTCATCAATAAAGGAAGGTTACATAACCTCTTCATAGACTGTTTCACAGCTCATACTTCGAACTTGCTTCTCCTTGTATAATTCAAATGAACTAGATTAAAAGCTATATGTTACATTTAAATGCAAAAAATTATAGATAGGAAGAATAATTATCAATCACCTTCCAAAAAGCATATGGGAGAGAACAGATGTCTAAAAGGATCAATTCCACAATTCCCTAGAGTTATTTGACCTAATATTAAAAAAAGCACCATCATCATTTATCTCTCTCTCTCCCCATCTCTTTTAACACACTAAATAACAAAAATTTGAAGCTACCAAACTACAATATTTTTAGAATCCAGTAACTACATAGACAATGGAAACGAAGGACCTGACTCCTACAAAATGATCTCAGAACTCTTAGATGAAATGCAGAAAATACAGATTTAGCAAATTTGAATATTCTAGAATGAAATCTACAGATTCAATGCAATCCATGTCAAAATACTACTGGCATTTTTCACAGAACTAGAACAAATAAACCTAAATTTGCATGGAAACACAAAAGACTCCAAGTAGCCAAAACAAACTTTAGAAAGAACAAAGCTGGAGGTATCACATTCCTTGATTTCAAACTGTGCTATAGCTACCTTAATCAAAACATGATGATGCTGGCACAAAAAACAGACACATAGATCCATGAAACAGCACAGAGACTATAAGAATAAACCTGAGCTTATACGGTCAAATTTACCTACAACAAAGGAGGCAAAAATATATAATGAGAAAAGACGATTTCTTAAATAAATGGTGTTGGAAAAACTGGACAGTTCAGTTCAGTCGCTCAGTCGTGCCCTACTCTTTGCGACCCCATGAATCGCAGCACGCCAGGCCTCCCTGTCCATCACCAACTCCCGGAGTTCACTCAGACTCACCTCCATCGAGTCAGTGATGCCATCCAGCCATCTCATCCTCTGTCGTCCCCTTCTCCTCCTGCCCCCAATCCCTCCCAGCATCAGAGTCTTTTCCAATGAGTCAACTCTTTGCATGAGGTGGCCAAAGTACTGGAGTTTCAGCTTTAGCATCATTCCTTCCAAAGAAATCCCAGGGCTGATATCCTTCAGAATGGACTGGCTGGATCTCCTTGCAGTCCAAGGGACTCTTTAAACACTGGACAGTTTTATGCAAAATAACCAAAGCAGACTACTTTCTCACACCAAATGTATAAAGACTTAAGCATAACGTTGGAAGCCATAAAACTACTAGAAGAAAACACAAGCAATATGCTCTTTGAATCTCCTTCAGTGCAGGAGAACTGGGTTCAATCCCTAAGTCAGGAAGATCTCCTGGAGAAGAAAGTGGCAACCCACTCCAGTATTCTTGCCTGGAGAATCCCATGGACAGAGGAGCCTGGTGAGCTGTCCATGGGGTCGCAGAGCTGGACACGACTGAGCAACTTACACACTATGCTCTTTGACATCAGTCTTAGCGATATTTTTTTGGATATGTCTCCTCAGGTAAGGAAAACAAAAGCAAATGAATGGGACTACATCAAGCTAAAAAATTCTCGCACAGTGAAGGAAACTAAAGTGAAAATGAAAGTTGCTCAGTTGTGTCCGACTCTTTGTGACCCCATGGACTGTATAGGGAATCTATACAATGGGTTGCCATTCCCTTCTCCAGGGGATCTTCCCAACCCAGGGATCGAACCCAGGTCTCCTGTATTGCAGGTGGCCGTATCAGCTGAGCCACCAGGGAAGCCAGAAGGAAACTAAGAACAACAAAAAAGGCTGCCTAACTGAATGGATGAAGACATTTCCAAATGATGTATCTGATAAGGAGTTAATATTCAAACTATCCAAAGAACTCATAAAACTCGACACCAAAAAACCTCAAATAACCTGATTAAAACATTGGCAGAGAACTAGAATAGACAGTTTCCAAAGAAGACATACACATGGACCACAGACACATGAAAAGATGCTCAACATCACTAATCATTATGGAAATACAAATCAAAACCAGAATGAGATAACATCTCATTACCTGTAAGAATGACTATAAAGTCTGCTACAGTTATGGTGTTATTATCAATTTCTCCCTATATGTTTGTTAATATTTTCTTCATGTATTTACATGGACCATGTATTTACATGCACATTGGGTGCATATACACTTACAATTGTTATATCTTCTTGCACTGATCCCTTGATCATTATTTAATGTCGTTTTTTGTATATTGTTACAGTATCTTTTTAAAAGTCTACTTTGTCTAATATGAGCACTGGTACCCCAGATTTCTTTTCATTTCCATTTATACAGAATACCTTTTACTCCTTTCACTTTCAGTCTGTGTGTGACTTTAGATCTGAAGTGGGTCTCTTGTAGGTATCACATATATGAGTCTGGTTTGTGTATCCATTCAGCCAATCTACATCTTTTGATAGGAACATTTAATCCTTGTACATTTAAAGTAATTATTGATATGAACTTATTGCCATTTTTTAACTTTTTGAATTATTTTCATAGTTCTTTTCTTTTGTTCACTTGTGAGTTGATGACTATCTTTAGAATTAGGTACCTTTAGATACCAGTTAGATATTTTTCTCTATTTTTGTGTGTATCTATTATAGATTTTTGGTTTGTAGTAACCATGAGGCTTATATACAATAAAATTTTCTCTCTCTCTGTATACATGTATATATGTGTCTGTGTGCTTATTTGTTAATTTACTATTTTTATTGAATTATAGTTGATGTACAATATTACATAAGCTACAGGTGTACAATATAGTGATTTACAAATTTTAAAGGTGATGTTCCATTTGCAGTTATTGTAAAATATTGGCTATATTCCCCATGCTATACAGTATATCCTTATAGTTTATTTTATACTTATAATTCATATCTCTTACTCCCCTACTCCTTTATTGATCCTCTCCCTCTCTTCCCTCCTGGTAATCATTAATATGCTCTTTATATCTGTGACTCTCCATCTTTTTTTGTTGTTGTTATATTCACTAGCTTGCTGTAATTTTTAGATTTCACATATAAGTGATTTCATATTTGTCTTTCTCTGACTTACTTCACTTAGCGTAGTGCCCTCTAAGTCTATAATGTTGCTGCAAATGGCAAAAGTTCATTCTTTTATAGCTGAGAAATGTGTGTGTGATGGATTGGGGGCAGGAGGAGAGGGGGACAACAGAGGATGAGATGGCTGGATGGCATCACTGACTCAATGCACATGAGTTTGGGTGAACTCCCAGAGTTGGTGATGGACAGGGAGGCCTGGTGTGCTGTGATTCAAGGGGTCACAAAGAGTCGGACATGACTGAGCAACTGAACTGAACTGAATGCATGTGTGTGTGTGTGTGTGTGTGTGTGTGTGTAGTGAAGTGAAAGTGAAGTCGCTCAGTCGTGTCCGACTCTTTGCGACCCGTAGAATGTAGCCCACCAAGCTCCTCCATCCATAGGATTCTCCAGGCAAGAATACTGGAGTGGGTTGCCATTTCCTTCCATTTATCTGTTGATGAACACGTAGGTTGCTTCCAGATCCTGACTATGATAAACAATGCTGCTATGAACACTGGAGTGCATAAATGTTTTTAAATTAATGTATTTGGTTTTTTGGAGATATGTAACAGGAGCGTAATTGCTCAATTATATGATATTTCTTTTTGTAGTTTTTTGAGAAACCTCCATACTGTTTTCCACAATGGCTACACCAATTTACATCCCCACCAATAGTGTACAGGGTTCCCTTTGGTCCACATCATCATCAACGTTTGCTATTTGTGCTCTTTTTGATGACAGCCATTCTGACCAGTGTGAGGTGATACCTCATTATGCTTTTGATTTCCATTTCTTTGATAATTAGCCATGTTGAACATTTTTAATATGCCTGTTGGCCACCTGACATCTTATTTGGAAAAGTATCTATTACTATCTTCCGCCTGTTTTTTAATCACTTTAAAAAAAAAGACATTTATTTTTGGTTGCATTGGATCTTCATTGCTGCATGCAGGCTTTTTCTAGTTGCAGTGAGCAGGGGCTACTCTCCAGTTGCAGTGCACAGCCTTCTCTTTGCAGTGGCCTCTCTTGTTGTGGAGCATGGACTCTAGGGCACATAGGCTTAGTTGCACTGTGGCATGTCGGATCTTTCCTGACCAGGGATCAAACCTGTGTCCCCTGCACTGTAAGATGGATTCTTAACCACTAGACCATCAGGGAAGCCCTCTTTGCTTTTTTAGATGTTGAGCTCTATGAGCTGTTTATAGATGTTGGTTATCAATCCCTTATTGGTTATATTATTTCTAAATATTTTCTCCCATTCAGTAAGTTATCTTTCTGTTTTATTGATGGTTTCTTTTGCTGTGTGAAAGGTTTTAAGTTTAATTAGGTCCCATTTATGTTTCCTTACATTTCCTTTGCTATAGGAGACAGATCCACCAGTACACTTTGAAAGAGTGTACTACCCATGTTTTCCTCCAGTTTAATAGTATCCAATCTTTTTATTTATTATTATTATTATTTTACTTTACAATATTGTATTGGTTTTGCCATACATCAACATGAATCTGCCACAGGTACACATGTTCCCCATCCTAAACCCCCCTCCCCCCTCCCCCCCCCCCCCCATACCATCCCTCTGGGTCATCCCAGTGCACCAGCCCCAAGCATCCTGTATCATGCATCAAAGTTGGACTGGCGATTTGTTTCATATATGACATTATACCTGTTTCAATGCCATTCTCCCAAATCATCCCACCCTCTCCCTCTCCCACAGAATCCAAAAGACTGTTCTATACATCTGTGTCTCTTTTGCTGTCTCGCATAGAGGGTTATCGTTACCTTCTCCTAAATTCCATATATATGTGTTAGTATACTGTATTGGTGTTTTTCTTTCTGGCTTACTTCACTCTGTATAATAGGCTCCAGTTTCATCCACCACATTAGAACTGATTCAAATGTATTCTTTTTAATGGCTGAGTAATACTCCATTGTGTATATATACTACAGCTTTCTTATCCATTCGTCTGCTGATGGACATCTAGGTTGCTTCCGTATCCTGGCTATTATAAACAGTGCTGCAATGAACATTGGGGTACACGTGTCTCTTTCAATTCTGGTTTCCTTGGTGTGTATGCCCAGCAGTGGGATTGCTGACTCATAAGGCAGTTCTGTTTCCAGGCTTTTAAGGAATCTCCACACTGTTCTCCATAGTGGCTGTATTAGTTTGCATTCCCACCAACAGTGTAAGAGGGTTCCCTTTTCTCCACACCCTCTCCAGCATTTATTGTTTATAGACTTTTGGATCACAGCCATTCTGACTGGTGTGAAATGGTACCTCATTGTGGTTTTGATTTGCAGTTCTCTGATAATGAGTGATGTTGAGCATCTTTTCATGTATTTGTTAGCCATCTGTATGTCTTCTTTGGAGAAATGTCTGTTTAGTTCTTTGGCCCATTTTTTGATTGGGTCGTTTATTTTTCTGGAATTGAGCTGCAGGAGTTGCTTGTATATTTTTGAGATTAATTCTTTGTCCGTTGCTTCATTTGCTATTATTTTCTCCCATTCTGAAGGCTGTCTTTTCACCTTGCTTAGAGTTTCCTTTGTTGTGCAGAAGCTTTTAAGTTTAATTAGGTCCCATTTGTTTATTTTTGCTTTTATTTCCACTATTCTTGGAGGTGGGTCATAGAGGATCCTGCTGTGATTTATGTCAGAGAGTGTTTTACCTATGTTCTCCTCTAGGAGTTTTATAGTTTCTGGTCTTACGTTTAGATCTTTAATCCATTTTGAGTTTATTTCTGTGTATGGTGTTAGAAAGTGTTCTAGTTTCATTCTTTTACGAGTGGTTGACCAGTTTTCCCAGTACCACTTGTTAAAGAGATTGTCTTTTCTCCATTGTATATTTTTGCCTCCTTTGTCAAAGATAAGGTGTCCATAGGTGCGTGGATTTGTCTCTGGGCTTTCTATTTTGTTCCACTGATCGATATTTCTGTCTTTGTGCCAGTACCATACTGTCTTGATGACTGTGGCTTTATAGTAGAGCCTGAAGTCAGGCAGGTTGATTCCTCTAGATCCATTCTTCTTTCTCAAGATTGCTTTGGCTATTCGAGGTTTTTTTGTATTTTCATACAAATTGTGAAATTATTTGTTCTAGCTCTGTGAAAAATACCGTTGGTAGTTTGATAGTGATTGCATTGAATCTATAGATTGCTTTGGGTAGTATACTCATTTTCACTATATTGATTCTTCCGAGTATCCAGTCTCATATGTAGGTCTTCAATCCATTTTGAGTTTATTTCTGTGTATGGTGTTAGGGAATATTCTAACTTTATTCTTTTACATGTAGTTGTCCAGTTTTCCCAGCACCACTTATTGTAGAGGCTATCTTTTCACCACTGTATATTTTTGCCTCCTTTGTCACAGATTAGGTGACCATAGGTGCATGGGTATATCTCTGGGTTTTCTATCCTCTTCAATTTATTTACATGTCTGTTTATATGTTGTTACCATACTGTTTTGATTACTGTAGCTTTATAGTTGTAAGTGATTATTTTAAATTTCTGATCTCTTAAATTCAAACCATTTTTATCAATCCTGCATTTTTACTCCCTGCCCCCAAGTTTACTGTTTTTGACATCATATTTTACATGTTCTGTAACTACTTATCATGGGTATAGATGGTTTTACTACTTTTGTCTTTCAGTCTTTCTACTAGCTCTCTATGTGCTTGCTCTATTATTTTTAATGTACATTTGCCTTTATCAGTGAGAGATTTCCTTTTGGAATTTCACATTTCTAGTTGTGGCCTTTTCTTTCCAGGTTCAGTTCAGTTCAGTTCAGTCGCTCAGTCGTGTCTGACTCTTTGCGACCCCATGAATCGCAGCACACCAGGCCTCCCTGACCATCACCATCTCCCGGAGTTCACTCAGACTCACGTCCACCGAGTCCGTGATGCCATCCAGCCGTCTCATCCTGGGTCATCCCCTTCTCCTCCTGCCCCCAATCCCTCCCAGCATGAGTCTTTTCCAATGAGTCAACTCTTCGCATGAGGTGTCCAAAGTACTGGAGCTTCAGCTTTAGCATAGAAAAGTCCTTTTAGCATTTCCTATAAAGCCAGTTTGGCAGTGCTAAACTGTTCGAGCTTTGGCTCATCTGTAAAACTCTTTATATCTCCTTCAAATCTGAAGGATAGCCTTCCCCTGGTAAGGTATTCTTATTGTAGGTTTTTTCTTTACAACACTTTAAATATATCATGCTACTCTCTTCTGGCCTGCAGTTCTGCTTCAAAGTCAGGTGACAGCCTTATGGGAGTCCTCTAGTATAAACTAGTTGCTTTTGCCTTGCATATTTTAATATTCTCTCTTTATTTCAATTTTTGACATTTTAATCACAAAATGTAGACACCTTTGGGTTGATCTTGTTTGGGACTCTCTGTGTTTCCTGGATCTGGATGTCAGCTTCCTTCCCCAGGTTAGGGAACTTTTCAGCTATTACGTTTCCAAATAAGTTCTCTGCCCATTTATTTCTCTCTCCTCCTCCAGGGGTGCCTGTAATGTGACTATCAGGATGCCTGATGTTGTTACAGAAGTCTCTTAAACACTCATTTTAAAAGCTTTTTATTTTTTCTCTTTTGAATGTTTTCCACCATTTTGTCTTCCAGTTTGCTTATCCCTTCCTCTGTATCATTTAATCTACCATGGATTACTACCAGTGTATTTTAAAATATTTGTGTATTTATTTGGCTGAGCTGGGTCTCAGATATGGCATGTGGAATCTTTTAGTTGCAACATGTAGAATCTCTCTCTCTCTCTTTTTTTTTTCTTGCAGCATGTGAACTCTTAGCTGTAGCATATGGGATCTAGCTCCTGAAAAAAGTGAAAGTGCTAGTCACTCAGTCATGTCTAACTCTTGGTGACCCCATGGACTATAGTCCACCACGTTCCTCTATCCATGGAACTCTCCAGGCAAGAATATTGGAATGGGTAGCCATTCCCTTCTCCAGAGGATCTTCCCGCCCCAGGGATTGAACCCAGGTCTCCTACATAGCAGACATATTCTTCACTGTCTGAGCCACTGGGGAAGCCCTGACCAGGGACCAAGCCTGGGCCCTCTGCATCGGGAGCAAGGAACCTTAGCTCCTGAGCCACCAGGGAAGTCCCAAGAATAGTTTTAATTGCATTTACGGTATTCTTCAGCTCTTTAGATCTATTAGAATTGTCTAACTTTTTACTGGGTTCATGCATTCTTCTGCAGATTTCTTTGATGATCTTTGCCTTCATTATCTTGAACTGTTTGAGAGGTTGCTTATCTTCACCTGACTTAGCTCTTCTTCTGGGGTTGTGTCTTTTTCCTTTATTTGAAACACATTCCTCGTTCATCTCAGTTTTCCTAATTCTCTTTTCATTTACATATATTTATGGTTGGTTACATTTCCTGATGTTGGAAAAGGGGCCTTATGCAGGAAATACACTAGGGGCCCAGCAGCACTCTCCTGTAAAGGCTCTGGGGTGCCCCCTTTGTGGTTCTGTGGGTCCTTCTGTTGTGGAGGGTTAACTATGGTGGGTTCACTGGTAGGTGAGGTTGTACCCTGGCCCATTTGGTTGCCAGACCCCATATAACATGGAGCTGCATCTGTTGTTGAGCAGGGCTAGGCCCTGGCACAGCTGGCTGCATGGCCCATCGAGTTCTGGTGCTGGCTCAGTAGTGGACAGGGAAAGGTACCAGGGTGGGTGGATGGCTGCGGGCTTGGATTAGCCTGTGGTGGGTTGGTGGGAAGTCAAGTGGGGAGAGAGCATCTCAGGCCTGCTGATGGGTGAGGGTGGTTTCTGATGCAGCTGGCTGAAGGGTCCAGAGTTTCTTGTAGCTGGTATTAGCCCACTGGTGGGTGGGACCAAGGCCCAGTGCATCTTGGGGCTGGTGCAGACCCTTTGGTGGACAGAGTAAAAAATCAGGCTCTCTGGCTGTGAGGCCCAATGGTTCTGGAGCTGGTATCAAGCCATCTGCTCTGTAGGGCTGGGGCCCACGGTGTCCAGGGCTATTGCTGGCCCACTGATGTATGTAGCTGTGTTCCAAGATCTCTGTCTGAAGGTTCCTGGGGGTCCTGTAGCTGCTGTCAGCCAACTGAGGAGTAGAGCTGGGTCTTGAGGTCTAGACTTCCAGACCCAGGCATTCCAGATCTTGAGTCAGCTCACTTATGGGAATGTTTGGGTCCTGATAGCTGGCTGCAGAATCCACTGGTGGGTGGGCTGCCTCATGCCCCTCTACTGGGCAGGGCCTGGTCCTGGGGAAACAAGGGGATTAGGGAGCCCAGGGAAGCCAGCCTGCTGGTGGTTGGCTCTGTGTCTGCCCAGTTAGGTGCCTTTCCTAGGGCATCCCAGGAGTGGTGCTGACCACTGGTTGAGGGGCCAAGTCACGGCACTAATAAGCTAGAGGGAAGATTCCAAAAATGGCATCTATCTGCTCCAGTGTCCACGTAGAGAAAGAGCTCCAAAAGGCTGTGCCATTGTCCTTGTCCCCAGGGTAAATCCAAGCTGCCTCCACAACTAGTCAGAGGGTCCAGACTCTCCACAACTAGTCAGAGGGTCAGCCCCTGGTTCCCTTCAAACTACTGATTCTGCCCTTTGTCCCCAGGGTAAGTCCAAGCTGCCTCCACAACCAGTCAGAGGGTCAGCCCCCGGTTCCTTTCAAACTACTGATTCTGCCCTTTAACGGCAAAGTCTCTGCTTCCCACAGCCCTTGGGCTTTCTCTAAAGCAAGGCCCATTGGTGTTCAGAGTCAAACATTCTAGGGGCTCATCTGCCCCAGTGTAGGACCTGTGGGTGGGGAAGCCTGATGTGGAGCTCAGACCCTTCTCTCCTGGGAGAGAATCTCCACAATTGTGGCTATTTTCCTGCTTGTGGTTCACCTACCCACTGGTGCTGGTCTTGATTAAACCTCATATTTGCCCTTCCTGCCCCTCCTGTGGCTCCTTTCTTATGTCTTTAGTTTTAGATGATCTTTTCTGCTGGTCCTCTGGTTGTCCTCAAAGACAGTTGATCTATAAACAATTTTAATTTTGAGGTCCTCAGAGGAGGTCAGGTCTTCTTACTGCAACATCTCAGCCATTCCAAGTCTGGTCTTACCGTTTTTCTTTTTTTTTTTTAATGTTATCTCTAAGAAATAATGGGTGCTTGATAAACTTACTGTGGTAATCATTTCTTGATGTATGTGAATCAAATTATTTTGCAGTGCAATTGAAACTTATAGAGTGCTGTATGTCAATTACATCTTAATAAAACTAGGAGAAAAAACATTTGAAATCCACAAAATTAGAACATATACCAGGAAAGGGGATTATTTTAAATCAATTCAAATTCACATCAGATTCAGTTAATATTCTTAATGAAATTTTTATCTTAGACATCCTTTTCTTGAAGGACTGTGTAAGAATTATGAACATGGAATCTGTAAAATAAAGGGTTATTTCTTAAACTTCAACTTGCACATAAATCACATGGAATCTTTTAAAAATGCACTGAAATCGAAACTGTGATAAAAAGTCTTCTGACAAACAAAAGCCTAGGGCCAGATGGCTTCATAGGCAAATTCTATCGATCATTTAGAAAAGAGCCAATGCCTATTCTTCACAAACTCTTCCAATAACTGCAGAGGTAGGAACACTCCCAAACTCATTCTACAAGGCCACTATCACCCTGCTACCAATACCAGACAAACTTATTGCAAAAAAGGAAAATTACAGGCCAATATCATTGATAAATATAGATGCAAAAATCCTCAACAAAATAATAGCAAACAGAATCCCAGAAACAGAACAAGAAACAAAAGGAATCAAGATTGGAAAGGAAGAAGTAAAACTGGCACTGTTTGCACTTGACATGATGCTATAGATAGAAAATCCTAAAGATACCACCAGAAAATTACTAGAGCTAAACAATGAATTTAGTAATGTCACAGGATACAAAATTAATACACAGAAATCCCTTTTATTCCTATACACTAACAACAGAAAATCAGAAAAAGAAATTAAGGAAAGAATCCCATTCACCACTGCAACAACAGCAACAAAAATAAAATGCCTAGGAATAAACCTATCTAAGGAAACAAAAGACCTGTAGGCAGAAAACTGTAAGACACTAATGCTAGAAATCAAAGACAACACAAACAGGTGGAGAGATATATCAATAGAACTGACATTGTGAAAATGACTATACTACCCAAAGCAATCTACAGATTCAATGCTATCCCTATCAAATTACTGATGCATTTTTCACAGAACCAGAACAAAAAATTTTATAATCTGTATGCAAACACAAAAGACCCCAAATAGTCAAAGAAATCTTAAGAAAGAAAAATGGAGTTGGAGGAATCAACCTTCCTGACTTCAGATTATACTACAAAGCTATAGTAATCAAGACAGTATGGTATTGTTACAAAAACAGAAATATAGATCAATGGAACAAGATAGAAAGCCCAGAGAAAAATCATGCACCTATGAGCATTTATCTTTGACAAAGGAGGTAAGAATATACAACAGAGAAAAAGCAGCCTCTTTAATAAGTGGTGCTGGGAAAAATGGACAGCTACTTTTAAAAGGGACTTCCCTGGTGGCTGAGATGGTAAAGGATCCACCTGCAATGTGGGAGACCTAGGTTCAGTTCCTGGGTTGGGAAGATCCCCTAGAGAAGGGAATGGCTACCCACTCCAGAATTCTGCCCTGGGGAATTAAAAAAATGAGATTAGAACAGTTCCTAACAGAATACACAAAAATAAACTCAAAATGGGTTAGATACCTAAATGTAAGGCCAGAAACTATAAAACTCTTAGAGGAAAACATAGAACACTCTTTGATATAAATTGCAGAAATATCCTCTTTGACCCATCTCCTGGAGTAACGGAAATAAAAACAAAAATCAACAAGGCATCACTGACTCGATGGGCATGAGTTTGAGGGAACTCTGGGAATTGGTGATGGACAATGAGGCCTGGCATGCTGCAATTCATGGGGTTGCAAAGAGTTGGACATGACTGAGCGACTGAACTGAACTGAAACTTAAAACTTTTCCCACAGCAAAGGAAACTATAAATGAGGTGAAAAGACAACCCTCAAAATGGGAGAAAATAATTGCAAACAAAGCAACTGACAAAAGATTAACCTCCAAAATATATAAGCAGCTCATATAGCTCAACATCAGAAAAACAAACAACCCAATCAAATACTGGGCAGATGATTCAGACAGACAGTTCCCATTAACAACATACAGATGGCCAATAAACACATGAAAAGCTCAACCTTGCTCATTATTAGAGAAGTACAAGTTAAAACTACAATGAGATATTACCTCACACCAGTCAGAATGGCCATCATCAAAAATTCTACAAACAATCAACGCTGGAGAGGATATGGAGAAAAGGGAACCGTCTTGCACTGTTGGTGAGAATGTAAACTGACACAGTCACTATGGAGAACAGTATGGAGATTTCTTTAAAAACTAGGAATAAAGCTACCATGTATGCATGCTAAGTTGCTTCAGTCATGTCCAACTCTTTGCGACCCTATGGACTGTAGTCTGCCAGGCTCCTCTGTCCATGGGATTCTCCAGGCAAGAATACTGGAGTGGAACCTTCCTGACCCAGGTGTCAAACCCCAGTCTCTTGTGTCTCCTGCATTGGCAGGCAGGTTCTTCACCACTAGCACCACTTGGGAAGCCCTAAAACTACCATATGACTCAGCAATTCCACTACTGAGCATATACCGGAGAAAACCGTAATTCAAAAAGACATTTGTACCCCCAATGTTAATTACAGCACTATTTATAACAGCCAGGACATGGACGCAACCTAGAAGTCCACTGACAGATGAATAGATAAGGAAGTTGTGGTGATGTGAAGTTGCTCAGTTGTGTCCGACTCTTTGCAACCCCATGGGCTGTAGCCTACCAGCGTCCTCCCATGGGATTTTCCAGGCAAGAGTACTGGAGTGGGTTGCTATTTCCTTCTCCAGAGGATCTTCCCCACCCAGGGATCAAACCTGGGTCTCCTGTATTGTAGGCAGACGCTTTACCATCTGAACCACCAGGGAATATGTATATGTGGTACATATACAATGGTATATTTCTCAGCCATAAGTAGGAACAATTTTGAGTTAGTTGAACAGAGGTAGACAAACCTAGAGCCTATTGTACAGAGTGAAGTCAGAAAGAGAAAAACAAATATTGCATATTAATGTATATATATGGAATCTAGAAAAATGGTACTGATGAACCTGTTCGCAGGGCAAGAATAGAGACACAGACATAGAGAACAGACTTGTGGACCCAGCAGGAAAAGAAGAGGGTGGAATAAACTAAAAGAGTAGCACTGATATATATCTGGAGAAGGAAATGGCAACCCACTCCAGTATTCTTGCTTGGAGAATCCCACGGACAGAGGAGCCTGGCAGCCATGGTCCACAGGGTCATAGAGAGTCAGACACGACTGAAGCAACTAAGCATGTACTGACATATACACTGAAAGTGAAGTCGCTCAGTTGTGTTCGACTCTTTGCGACCCCATGGACTGTAGCCTATCAGGCTCCTCCATCCATGGGATTTTTCAGGCAAGAGTGCTGGAGTGGATTGCCATGTCCTTCTCCAGGGGACCTTCCAACTCAAGAATCGAACCCGGGTCTCCCACATTGCAGGCAGATGCTTTACCGTGGGAGCCATCAGGGAAGCCCACCATATATAAAACAGATAGCTAGCAGAAGCAGCTGTATAGCACAGGGAACTCCACTCGGTGTTCTGCAATGACCTAGAGGGGTAGGATGGGCAGGGGGGTGTGAAGTGGGGGATGGGAGGGAGGTTCAAGAGGAAGGGGACATATGTATACTTACAGCTGATTCACACTGTTGCATGGCAGAAACTAATCCAACATTGTAGAGCAATTATCCTCCAAATAAAAATAAAGTAAAAAAAAAAAAAAAAAGCCTCCTACCAATTCGTTCTCTATTAGACAGTGTAAGCCTAACACGTCAGAATTAAACACAGAGGGACCACATAAAACAGATGCCAGAATACAGACTCTCTGAGTGAGTTTGGGAAGATTCTACTTTCCACTGTATACAGAACTCCAGAGAATGAAAGACAACAACATCCAGGCCTTTTAGACAGGATTTGAACTTTCCTAGATTTAAGGGACTAGATCTGATAGACAGAGTGCCTGATGAACTATGGATGGAGGTTTGCGACACTGTACAGGAGACAGGGATCAAGACCATTTCCATGGAAAAGAAATGCAAAAAAGCAAAATGGCTGTCTGGGGAGGCCTTACAAATACCTGTGAAAAGAAGAGAAGCAAAAAGCAAAGGAGAAAAGGAAAGATATAAGCATCTGAATGCAGAGTTCCAAAGAATAGCAAGGAGAGATAAGAAAGCCTTCTTCAGTGATCAATGCAAAGAAATAGAGGAAAACAACAGAATGGGAAAGACTAGAGATCTCTTCCAGAAAATTAGAGATACCAAGGGAACATTTCATACAAAGATGGGCTCGATAAAGAACAGAAATGGTATGGACCTAACAGAAGCAGAAGATATTAAGAGGTGGCAAGAATACACAGAAGAACTGTACAAAAAAGATATTCATGACCAAGATAATCACTTAGAGCCAGACATCCTGGAATGTGAAGTCAAGTCGGCCTTAGAAAGCACCAGTACGAACAATGCTAGTGGAGGTGATGGAATTCCAGTTGAGCTGTTTCAAATCCTGAAAGATGATGCTGTGAAAGTGCTGCACTCAGTATGGCAGCAAATCTGGAAAACTCAGCAGTGGCCACAGGACTGGAAAAGGTCAGTTTTCATTCCAATCCCAAAGAAAGGCAATGCCAAAGAATGCTCAAACTACCACACAGTTGCACTCATCTCACATGCTAGTAAAGTAATGCTCAAAATTCTCCAAGCCAGGCTTCAGAAATACGTGAACCATGAACTTCCAGATGTTCAAGCTGGTTTTAGAAAAGGCAGAGGAAACAGAGATCAAACTGCCAACATCTGCTGGATCATGGAAAAAGGAAGAGTTCCAGAAAAACATCTATTTCTGCTTTATTGACTATGCCAAAGCCTTTGATTGTGTGGATCACAATAAACTGCGGGAAATTCTGTGCTGGGGGCCAGCGTGAGGAACTCCGCCCATGGCAAAGGTCATGAGGAAGGAGGCTTCGCATACGCAAAGGCGTGATCAAGCCTCAGGAAACCCCTGTTCCCGAGCATCAACCCCAAAACCAGAGTCTGTTTTATGCTCTCCCCCATAACCGTTTCTCTTGAAGGAGTAAACGTGCAGCTCCAAGGCAATAAACATTCCTGGGCGTGACAAGAGTGTTTCAGCTTACAGACTTCTCTGAAGGTTATCTAGCCCACCTGTATAGGTTCGTCCGGCCACATGTGATTGTTTACAGCCTCCCAATCTGAGAGGCACGAGATGTTTTAGACTTACCAAAGGCAAATTCTTTTGGGGAGTTGGAAATTATTAGTATAGTGGGTTGGTTAGGAATTATATTGATGAAGGGTTTTTCATTTGTTGTGTCAATAATTGCTGCTAATTCCCTGCCCTGGGTGTGACAACGGTGTCTTAGGTCAAACCTCTCTGCTGACAGACTAGCTTGTGTGACAGGATTATCCATACTCCTGCCACTATGCACATGATTGTTTACTACCTCTCAACCATATACAGCACAGAGAGTTTTGGAGTATTTTGAAAGTCTTAATTAGCATAGGGCTTTTCTTACTGTTCAGTCAATGATTGCCACCAGGCCTCCATATCCTTAGGCACCTGGGAATATATTAATCAATGTATTTGGAATATAGAAAAGGAAATATAGTAGTTTTTAAGGTTAGCAATACTAGACTTTTTGAGTTAATGAATTTTCTCTTTTGTAATAGATCACTGTACTTTGTTATAAATCACTGTGTCCTTGCTATGTAAAAATGTAAATTTATCACTATCTTAAGACTAAATAGATCTTAAGGGGAGCATTGGTGAAAGGATTTTCATTTGTTGGGCTGATTTTTGCTGCTAAATCTCCATGTTCCCTGCCCTTATAATGAATATAACTAGCATATAGGAGAAATAAGTATTAACCTTTAAGCATATAGGAGAAATAAGTATTAACCTTTAAGATTAATCATGTTAACCATGGGTTAAATAAATTCCTTTCTTAATTGTAACTCACTACACCCTCACCCTAGAGGAATGCAACTTTATTTGGAGGGTGGTGCCTGGTTTAAGAAAAAACACCCTTGGAAGAACTAAGTTTTTTGGTTATCAGAAAGAAAGGATCATAAAATGTCAGCAAGTCTCACTCATGGCCAGAAGATGATGTAATATCCCTAAGACCTTTTTTTTATACATTTATGTGAAGCACCTGATTTTGATAAAGGTCAGGACTGCTGACCCCTGCATGACTCTGTATTCATCCCTATGTGTAACAAAAGGTATGTAAGCAAACCCAAAAATAAAGAAATCGGATCAGTTTCCAGAAAGACTGATTCCCCCATGTTGCTTCTTTCTTGCTCCCCGTTTCTCTGGCTGAATTCCCATCTGGAGCATGGATGCTATTCCACATAAACCAAGTGATTCAGCCTCTTTTTCTCCACTAATGTTCCTACTACACTATCTGTTTCTAATCTCTCTATATCTCTGTAATTAAATATGTATTTTTCCAAGAACGCCGACGCCATCCTCACCTTCAAATTCCCTGGATCCACGGGGGCTGGACCCCAGCAATTCTGAAAGAAATGGGTATACCAGACCACCTGACCTGCCTCTTGAGAAAGCTATATGCAGGTCAGGAAGCAACAGTTAGAACTAGACATGGAACAACAGACTGGTTCCAAATAGGAAAAGGAGTACATCAATGCTGTATGTTGTCACCCTGCTTAGTTAACTCATACAGAGTACATCATGAGAAACGCTGGGCTGGAAGAAACACAAGCTGGAATCAAGATTGCTGGGAGAAATATCAATAGCCTCAGATATGCAGATGACACCACCCTATGGCAGAAAGTGAAGGGGAACTAAAAAGCCTCTTGATGAAAGTGAAAGTGGAGAGTGAAAAAGTTGGCTTAAAGCTCAACATTCAGAAAACGAAGATCATGGCATCTGGTCCCATCACTTCATGGGAAATGATGGGGAAACAGTGTCAGACTTTATTTTGGGGGGCTCCAAAATCACTGCAGATGGTGACTGCAGCCATGAAATTAAAAGACGCTTTCTCCTTGGAAGGAAAGTTATGACCAACCTAGATAGCATATTGAAAAGCAGAGACATTAGTTTGCCAACAAAAGTCCGTCTAGTCAAGGCTATGGCTTTTCCAGTGGTCATGTATGGATGTGAGAGTTGGACTGTGAAGAAGGCTGAGCACTGAAGAATTGATGCTTTTGAACTGTGGTTTGGAGAAGACTCTGGAGAGTCCCTTGGACTGCAAGGAGATCCAACCAGTCCATTCTAAAGATCAGCCCTGGGTGTTCTTTGGAAGGACTAATGCTAAAGCTGAAACTCCAGTACTTTGGCCACCTCATGCGAAGAGTTGACTCATTGGAAAAGACTTTGATCCTGGGAGGGATTGGGGGCAGGAGGAGAAGAGGACGACAGAGGATGAGATGGCTGGATGGCATCACCGACTCGATGGATGTGAGTTTGAGTGAACTCAGGGAGTTAGTGATGGACAGGGAGGCCTGGTGTGCTGCAATTCATGGGGTCACAAAGAGTCGGACATGACTGAGCGACTGAACTGAAGTGAACTGATTGAACAAATGTGGCTTACACCATCTGCTGACTACAAAATCTAACCCAAATGAGGCTACTGAATCTTAGAGAAATTTAAATGTCTTTTTTTTAACTTTACAGAAATCATATACTTGATCTTTTTTTAAAATGTCAATTTCAGCACTGAAATAGTAGAAAGCAAGTAATTCATGATAATGTCAAGTCTCAGCTACAAACACGGCCTCCAGCAAAGTGGATACATTTCCACACAGTCTTATAATCTGCCCCTGAGATGTCCTCTGAGCATTTTCCTCTGAAACAGGGAACACCACCCCCCACGATGGCCCATGTGACAGGACCTTTGGAAGGAGCCTCATGTTGACAACAGTCAGTTCTCTCCCCTCAGACACACTGCTTGGCCCCTACATCTTTTATTTTTGTCCTCTTCAAAGTTTTAGCCTTTCCCCAATATCATTTCATTTCTCTCCACTGTCACTCAGGAAATAGCATTTCTCAGTGTCTTTAGATGGCACTCTGTCAATTGTCTGGGTTCTCGCCACCAAACGCCATCTGACCTATAAACAGTCTCTCTGAGGTCTGTCTCCTGCTTTGTTCTCTGCAGCTCTTCTCTGTGTTCTAACCTAATGTCCACAGCCTTTGGAAGGGCCCCACGTGTTGACCATGTGGGCAGCTCATGGTTCTGAGTCCTGTGCCTTTCACTGCCTCCTGGGCATCTCTACTTGGGAGCGTCCCTCCTCCTCCAACTCCACAGGACCAAATTCCAACCCATTCATTCAACAAAACTAAGGACTCTGTGGCAGGTCCCATGTTTAAGACCTTATGCTGCAAAGTCCTCTTCAGCTTGGAAACAGAAGCTCTGTGTTTCAGCTGGTCCATGGCTGGCTGCTGACACAGCATTTTTCACAGCCTACTTCACGCTGAGGTGTGGCCATCAGACCACCTTACAGGTGATGGAGTGCAGGGAGCGATAAAGCACAGTGAAGCACAGCCGCAGAAGGAAATCTTGTCTCCACTTCCTCGTCCCTTCTCTGGGGCTCAAAGGCAGAGTTAAGGAACTGAGCCACTCGGCCATAAAAAACCCTGGGGATACTGAGACAACAAGAGCTAGAAAATGAATGACAATCTGATGGAATGGAGCCACCTACCTCCTAGACACTCATGTGCCTAGACACTTCTCTGAAAGAGTAAAATTAACTTGCCATCCTTTGTAAGTCATGGGGGAGGTAGCCAGACCAATACTGTAACTCCTACACCCACTAAGCAAAGGCGTCCTGCAGGCATGGAGGTATTGCTTACCCTCATGACCAAGAAGGTAGAAAAAGTAAGCAACCCCTTTGCAGCCAGAGACCACCACCGTCCCTGGTGGAGACCTGGACTCAGTTCTGGATCTGATCACACACTAAGGCTTCTGCATTTCCTGTTTCCCTTCCTCTCTTTCTCCCCTGTTCTCTAGGACAGGTTCTTATCTCTTCCAACAGTACAAGAGGCTTCTGCCCCCAGGACCCCACTCCTGCTCCTGGACTCACGCCCTGTAAATGCTCCTTTGTTGTTCCTCCTTCACAAACACTGAATGGCTCCTTGCTCTTCTGTTCTGTCTCCCACTGTCAATAGCACTGACTCTGCTCTTTAGACAAGTGTCCCAGCATCACCCCCCACCTCCCACACAAGTCTCAAGACTGACGTAAGGCCCTCTTTCTGCTGTCATCAGACCACAGAGTCTCCTCCCATCATATAGAAACTTTGAAGTAATTGTCAGGGTAACCCTCACTGAAACACGAGCACAGCTGGATAAAGACTCTCATGCCATGTACCCCAGCCACCGGCACAGGACGGGTATGCGAAAGCCTCAGCAAATTCCTACCGAATATGAACCTTGCTATGACCAACCTAGACAACACAATACAAAGCAGAGACATTTCTTTGCCAACAAAGGTCCGTCTAGTCAAAGCTATGGTTTTTCCAGTAGTCATGTATGGATGTGAGAGTTAGACCATAAAGAAAGCTGAGCACCAAACAGTTGATGCTTTTAAACTTTGGTATTGGAGAAGACTCTTGAGAGTCCCTTGGACTGCAAGGAGATCAAACCAGTCCATCCTTAAGGAAATCAGTCCTGAATATTCATTGGAAGGACTGACGCTAAAGCTGAAACTCCAATACTTTGGCCACCTGATGCAAAGAATTGACTCATTGGAAAAGACCCTGATGCTGGGAAAGATTGAAGGCAGGAGGAGAAGGGGTTGACAGAGAATGAGATGGTTGGATGTCATCACCAACTCAATGGACATGAGTTTGAGCAAGCTTCAGGAGTTGGTAATGGACAGAGAAGCCTGGCATGCTGCAGTCCATGGGGTCGCAAAGAGTAGGACATGACTGAGAGACCGAACTGAACTAAACCACCATGCTGTCTTGGAAGCCCCCTAACCTCAACAAAGAACTTCCACCCTTCGTAGACACCAGAGTCACCTCAGTAGCTTCCTAAGCAAAGGTTCTTACTTTGCACTCTGAAAATAATTTTTTTCTCTAGGATAGAGCCCTGGAATGTACATTTAACAAAAAAACTCCACAGCTAATGCCAATGCTCATATAGGAATCACTGAAAAGTAAGTACAGTTGCCTCTGAACAACATGGGTTGGAATATGGGTGTTTTTTCAATAGTAAACCCAACAGCACTGCAGGACCCAGTAGGTTGAATCCAGGGGCACAGATGGCTGATTCTAAGTTACACCTCGATTTTCAACTGCTTAGAAGTTGGCACCCCCAACCTCTCCTTTAAGTGTCAACTGTATTCAAATAACAATTGAGGTATGATGTTACAACTAAACTCGAGTCAAACACTGCAAAGAATTTATACAACTTGCCTCAGAGTCATGTCAAGACACAGTTGAAAGCTGATGGGAACTCCACTTATTATTTAAGTAGCCAAAACAACACATAATTATCTCATCAGTCAACCAAGGTGTCTGCTGTTTATGCAGTGATGTATGCATTTTACCTATGTCATGTGAAAAGTGACATAAGAAAGCTGATGTCTCAAAGGCTCCACGTTAAATATCCAATACACAGACAGCCTGTATTTCCTCACAATCTGGAACACACTAGAGACAGAAACTACCTAACTAGCTCGTGATCTAAATGCAGTCAGCACCAGGGCTTTGTTTCCTAATTCCTGGTCATGGAGAGTGCAGGGCTTTCCTCTCAGTTGCTGGCATGGCCCTGCTGAAAACTGAATACTGGCTTAGATGGATGCAGGGTCAGAGCCAATGAGGCAGACCCTCCCCTGAGGAGGGGAGAAGATGGAATAGAGGGAAATTCCAGAGCAGAGTCACAGAACACAAACACTGCTGTTCCACCCCATGTCAGGACACAAGAGGGATGCCAAGAGCTGGAGAAGCCAAGATGCAGAAAGTGGCCCCAAACCTGCAAACGAGCAAGTGGCGAGAGGACACAGGCAGACACGAAACAGTGAAGCTGAACTAAGCCAGAGGTGCAGGCTAGAGGGAGATGTGGGGCAGGGACAATCCCCACACTCAGGGTTCCCAGCGCACTGGCCTGCGTGTCGGTAGGAGGTCTGTACTTCAATCCATGTCTCTGACTAAATTAGCAGCCATGTAACTGCAAAATTTCTTCAGCCAATGGTTCTCAACTGTCCTACCTGTAAAGTATATGGCCTATATGCAATACTCCCATTGTTTGAGACAATCAAATATGTAATGTGAACTATTTTTAAAGTATAAGACGTCTTGCAAATGCACAGCGTTACTGTTAACTTACTAATTTAAAAACAAGCAATTATATTTCACAGTGATGCAAAAGCACTTAAGCTTATTCCAACAAGACGACAACAGACAATAACAGAAAGTAATAAGGAATAAACCAAATGAAGTTTGGTAAACGCCACAGTTAAGAAAGAACAACCCAACACATTGACTAATTTATAAAATGCTGTTTCTCTAAGGACTCTCCAGACAAACTGTTGGTTATTCCACAGCTTTGATTTGGATTCAATTTTTTTTTTTTTAAACTTTGGAAAGATATGGCTATTTCTAGAGTTTGACTTGATGAGAACCTGGAACCAGGAGTCTTCTCTGTATTGCCTGTACTATTACATAAAAACAGCAGACACAAAATCTTACCTAGTCTACACTCAAAAGTGAAAGATGCTTATATGGGATTTTGCAGAATGAGAGATTAAAAGGTTTTCTTATTGCACACATGAGCAGAGAAAACTCCCCTTCTACTCATACCACCTCCTTCTCCAATGGTTGTCAAGCCTCAGGGCAGGTTGCCCAGCCGCCAGGGCATCAGAGCAGACTCCCAAGGCCCTTCAGGTCACAGAAGGCATGGACACTCCATGCCTAGCAGTAATTTGCATGGAAATGTGAACCAATTTCTCTTGGATAAACACAATACTAGTGGATAAGACTATATATATGTTAAGATAGCATTTACTACTGGTTTTCCATAGAAGTTGTCCTTGTTTGGAACTTCGGCAGACTAATGAAATGAACAAAGAAAACTTCATACTTTTCAATAATATTTATAAAGCTTTACAAAGACAGGTGTGACCAAAAAATAAATATCTCAGAATAAAACCACAAGAGTTAAATAAGTCACCCAGTAACCTCTAAAGCAGTCAGGTGTTTTGGAAAGTGTTACACATGTCACTGGCATCCACAGAAGCACACACATGAAGGACACACAACACTAAGAGATTCATCAAATAACTTTTCTTTTCTTTACCCATGACGATTAGCAAAGCATTAGAAGCAGAGGATATAGAAATACAGCTTTATACATATTTCAAGTGTCCACAAAACTACTGAATGCATTTCTAGTGGATAGCTAAATTATATCACCATTACTGTCAGCTGCATAAAGATATTGATTAAAAGTAATTTTGAATGATCTGTAAGAGTACAATGTTCTTGGAAACCACTATTGGCAAGTGATTACTGCTGGATTAGGTTTTTCCAGCCAGTTCATTCTGTGTCTCTCCTAGAAGCTATGGGTAACACGTTCAGAGAACATAAACTAAATCAGATCAAAGTAGTAAAGAAACAAGTCTTTTTTTTTTTTTTTTTAGATTCAGAGAATCTGCCTGCAGGGCAGGAGACACAGGAGATGTGGGTTCAACCCCTGGCTTAGGAAGATGCCCTGGAGGAAAAATGGCAACCCATTCCAGTATTCTTGCTGGGAAAATCTCATGGACAGAGGAGCCTGGTGGGCCACAGTCCATGGGGTCACCTCAAGTCAGATACAAGTAAGCATGCATATATACATTAGAAGTCAAATAAATACAATTTCAGCATCGGATGCTATTTGGGATTATGAAGGTTTTTTTCTCCCAGCTCAGCATCACTCTCTTGATTTTAGGGCAGGAAGAAGGCAGACACTCAGGTATCCTTTGGAATTCTTTCTCACAAAGTCCAGGCTTATTCCCCAATCTTATCCTACCCTATGGAGATAAGTATGAAGTTCAGCACTTCACAGACAGAATTCAATAAAGAATCATGCACTGAATTAATGCCACGTGGAATCTGGTTATCCTCCTGCTCCTATGAAATCCTCTACATCATCAAACAATGATTTCACCTCGGGAAGCCGTGGGTTATACCCTGTAAGGGACTCTATCCCCAAGACGGCCAGCTGGGGTATTTCATTTGTCTATTTCTAAAAATCCAGAGACAGGAAAGATACTGAAAATGCAGAGTGGTAAACAAAGCTTGACAACAATACCTCAGGTCAAGAAAATGATAATGGGGTTCCAGAGGCATGAAAGCCCATGGTCTGTACAAAGGGCTGAGCCAGGGGGGCACCCGCAGCTTACGTGCACAGCTGAGCAAAGACTGATTTGAGTGACTCTTGTAAAAACCCCTGAACATTTGCTAAGTTGATGGTGATTTGTCTGATTATACCTGATAATTACCTGCTCCAGAGTCACGCATCAGCAGAGACCATCAACAGTCACATAACTGGATTAAAGCTTATGAAAAGAGAATTGTTATCCCAGCTCTCAAATCATTTTTTGGTTTTATAATCCAAGACCCAAGATACAAACCCCAGTGCCTCCCAAGACTGGCCCCGTTTGTCTATAAGACAGCATCCCTCCAACCTCAGCTGCTCCTAACAGAAACGGCACTGAGCTGGAGACGTGGAAAGAAGGGTCACTTTCAACTTTCTAAGGCACTTTTGTGAAGTTAAGCCCGAAGTACCAAACAAGAAGAAAATGAAACCCCTGAAAGAACATTTTACTGTATATATTGCCTTCTCAAAAAACCTAACAATTAGGAAACACACCACCTTTAAAGCTGGTAATGAGTCTATACCATGTGTTACTGTATCAGGGGCTGGAGTAACTGTAAAGGCCTGGCTAGATCTCCTGAAGACTCTCTAAAGAGGGTGGGTGGGGCCAGTGAGGAAAGCAAAAAACCTGTTTTTGTGTAGTCACTTGAACGGAAATCATTCTTCTATCACTGGAACCAAGTGGTTCTGAAGAACTTGCACTAAAGCCGTGCAGAAAAGGCGTAACTCCCAACAGGACCTCACACCTGACTTTCACAGTGGCTCATGTGTGGGCTAAATCTGTGTGGGCTTGTATCATGGTCCCACATCCTTTATGAGCATTTCACAACTAGCACACCACAGGCTGATCCTACACCAGAAACAGCCTGACGGGGGAAAAGGGAGGCATCTGACACATGGCATAACAGACATGAGTAACCTGAAGCAGTAAGAATATAGACACATTAAAAAGAGAAAATGTGAATAGTCAGGAGCAATTAAGGCACCGGCCTTCTGGGCAGGATCCTTTCTGCCATCCCATTCTGTTTTCTGACACTGGGGAGGGAGTAGAGCAGAGATGAGTCCTTATTCTTAGAGAGAACAGCTGACTTCTGCCACCTGAAGACAGGAAAGCCTTAAGGCTCACTGAGAAGATTATGTACCTAACAAACCAGTCACTCATCTAAACGAAAAGATGCTTTTAAAAGAAGAGCAAATGAGTACAAGAGCTGTTTTACAAATACACACTTTTTCACTTCTTCTCAGATTGCTGACCTGACCTAGAAGCTCCTCTATTGCATCAGGCAAAGATGACAGCCAAGCCTGGGTCCTCAGGGCCTGTAAAGAGACATCCCAGGACAGTAAGGTGTCATCCTTGACTCACTGCAAGAGCTCAGGCGTCCTCTTTTTCTCCCTTTCCGATTTTGGAACTGGAAGCCAAAACTTAGTAACTAAAGTACAGGTAGGAAAGAGAATGATTCCAGCTTTACAACTGGTTTGATAGAACATGACTGGGGGATAAGGTCAGGAAGCTGGTAAGGGAGTGAGTGACGACTCCCTGTTTTCTCAGAAGGACCACAGTGAATACAGTTTTCATCTGATTCAACACGTTTCTAATTATAACTCATCCACAGGGAGATGGATACTCTTTTTGGTAAGGACAGAATGTTTTCACACACCTAAAATTGCAGTCATGTGGTTATAGTCCAATATCACAATAATAATATGCATGACATATGTTTCCTTGTGGTAGAAAAGAAACGGCATGCAAACTCAGACCTGATTTGGGCTCAAAGAGACACAAACTGGCATCTTCACATACAAGGCTCACGTGCACTCACCCTTCCAAGGTCTCTTTCCCTTTCTTCTACAATGGGTTCCCTTTTTCTGGAAGTTCTCTACACCCTTGGAATCTTCTCCAACAGAAGTTCTGCCCAGTGTGTAAAATGTCTTTGGCCCTCCTCACCTTTTCCTCCTCTTTTCAAGGGTCATCGGGAAGAAGGTTAAAGATCGTGGTGAGGGGAGGGGGTTCAGTGCCACCTGAGGAGGTTGTTAATGCAAAAAAGATTTAATAATTTGTATCAAATTTTTTCTGTCCCCCCCTTTTTTGTGTTTTGTCCCCACAAAAAATCCAGATGATACTATGGATGAGAAGATAATCTGACTGGGATAAATGAAAAAGAATGAAAAGCTGTATTGTCACAGCTATCAATCAGTTTAAAACCACCTTATTCGTGAAAAGGATTCAGAGGAGAAATGAATTCACATACTGGAGCAATTCCATCCCCACCGACA
The DNA here is from genome assembly GCF_023091745.1 of Budorcas taxicolor. Lineage (NCBI taxonomy): Eukaryota > Metazoa > Chordata > Mammalia > Artiodactyla > Bovidae > Budorcas > Budorcas taxicolor. Next base: position 42,132,106 of record NC_068914.1, on the reverse strand, counting down.
TTTCTCTCATCCCTTTGAAAGACTGACTTACATACACCCCAAACTTGAATAAGGAAAATATGAAACACAGACATTATCACCAGGAGGCATCACAACACTGTCAGGAACCCATTTCCAGAGCTACGGATGGTAGCAGCGCGCTGTGTTTAAGCAGATCTGCTCTTTGCCTCCGGTTCTTTGTACAAAAATACAGAAAGAGAGAGGCACAATGCTCTGCTTTTACCCCTAATTAGTAAGGAGTCTGGGTCTTACTTCCTCCAAGATTATGTTACTGGCTTTTCAGAATAAAAAGTATATTTTCAACTGTTAACCTTTCTGTGAATCTTAGGGCGAGTCTTCAAAAAGATAATGTATTATTCTCTTCAAATAACTTTTGTGTAGTTAAAAAATAACAATCTTAGCAAGAGAGATGGTTTCAAATACTTTAGGAAGAAAATTTACAAAGAAGATAGACCTATACTCAATAGTTTTCTAGTAATGAGCTTATTAAGTGCCTATTAAAGTTGAATCAATGATAAAAGGTGAGCAATATATAAGCCTCTGAAAATTTAAAACAGATTACATTTTTTTTTTCAGATTATATTTTTAAGATGCAATTTCAGGGTAAGTAAACCTACAGAAAAGACCAAATTAATAGATGTGGAAAACAACAAGGCTGCAGTAAGCTGAGTAACAAAGACAGTGATGACAAGGATAGAATCTGGATCCGTAGTCCTGGGTGGCTCAGGGCAGCTGTGTGAGAAAGGGGAATGGTCTGGTTACTAAAACAAGGCAGTGGAATCCATGACCTCAACAATGGCAAATGTGATTTATGAAGCTGGATCAAGATAAACAGTGCATGCGTGCTGAGTCACTTCAGTCATGTCTGATTCTTTGTGACCCCATGGATTATAGTCTGCCAGGCTCTTCTGTCCATGGAATTCTCCAGGCAAGAATACTGGAGTGGGTTGCCATTTCCTCCTCCAGGGGAATCTTCCCAATCCAGGAATTGAGCCCACATCTCTTATGTATTCTGCATTGGAGGGTGGGTTTTACCACTAGCACTGCCTGGGAAGCCAGGAACCTGAGTCATTGCAGGCAGATTCTTTACCCTCTGAGCTACAGGGAATTCCTGGGACACCAGAGGGCAAACTAAAAGTAAACAACAAATCACTGTTTGGTATGAGTTGTGTGTTAAACACCCTTCTTGTAATTTTGCATTTGGGTCCAATACCTGAAATGCTCATTTACCTCAACATGGAATACAGGAAAGGGTGCAGATTCTAAAACAACGTGAATTTTAAGTACAGTTAAGATAGTCATGCTCATCCCTTAGACATATCAGCAGTTCCCATGGCCCTGATAAAAAGAGGTCTATAGATATATGAAAAAGATTTTGGAAGTGGAATAAACTGAAACCATGCTGTCATTTGATTTTCTTTGTGGATATTTTATAAAGATCAGACTCTAATTGGGGAGGGAGGTGGAAGGAGGGTTCAGGATGGGGAACACATGTACACCCACAGCTGATTCATGTCAATGTATGGCAAAAACCACCACAATATTGTAATTAGCCTCCAATTAAAATAAATAAATTAATTTTTTAAAAAGATCAGGCTTTGAAATAAAAACAAGCTTTAGGGACTTTGCTGGTGATCCATAGGTTAAGACTCCATGCTCCCAATTCAGGGGCCCCAGGTTCAATCCATGGTCAGGGAACTAGATCCCACATTTCAATTAAGAGTTTGCAAGCCACAACTTAAGAGCCTGTGTGCCACAACTAAAACCAGGCATAGCCAGATAAATAAATATTTTAAAACAAACTTCAGCCATACTTGGTAGAAAATGGGGGAAATATTTTTTATCCTTTTAAAAGGGGTAATTTGGTTAGGTCTTATATTTGGGCTGCTTTGCATTTTAGGGAAGACTTAATCTGGAATCCAAAAAGACATTGCTTCTATTTTGTTTTTGGAATTGAGTCCTCTCCATCTACTTGCTTTTTATGCAGCAATAATCAAAAGCAAGCTGGCATTACTATAATATAAAAGTTTGTACTTAACAAAATAAGTCAAGGGTATCTGGCATTGCCAGGGTAACACTGAAACTTAACTTTCAAAACAACAACAAAATGTTACTTTTCCTCCCCTCACCAGTTCAAAGATGGAGACTTGCTCCATTTTTATGGAGCCCTATGCTGATGTGGGCTTCAAGAAGTTTGTCTCGACTCAAATTCTAGCTTCCAGTGTTGCTTAAAAGCAAGCTGCTTTTATTTTTTGGCACTGGAAAGAAATCAGGAGAAATTCCAACCTGATTAAGAAAAATTAAAATCTTATTTATAACAGTAATTGATAAAACTACAGAGAATCTTAGTAAAAGGGGCCACAAGTAAAGCCACAAACATTATGTAGAAAAGTACAAAAAAAAAAAAGATTCTTTGTGTGTACTCAGAGCTAAGAAATTATAAAGAATCACCTGCCTATGTTTTGTGAAGTTTTAATTACATTAGAATAAATTCATGAGAAAAAATATACAAAACCACCCATTATGATCACCTTGAAGATCAAAGAAAAACCTTGTCTACATTCCTACCAACATTCACCTAAAAACAGAGTGGTTTTTATGACTGTACGGGAAATGGTGATAAGAAAACGTGCCTGACTTCTGCCAAGCTGTGGCTGACCGTGGTCCACGCACACTCATCTTTCTGCTTTCATGCAAGATCGCAGACACCACTCTCAGTACTTTTTCCAACAAATTCTGGGTGGTAATGTTTATCCTGGGTGTGAACGCAAGCTAGGTCACTTCAGTCATGTAGGAGTCTTTGTGACCTCATGGACTATAGCCTGCCAGGCTCCTCTGTCCCTGGGATTCTCCAAGGAAGAAAACTGGAATGGGTTGTCATGCCCTTTTCCAGGGGATCCTCTTGACCCAGGGATCAAACCCACATCTCTTATGTCTCCAGCATTGATAGGCGGGTTCTTCACCACTAGTGCCACCTGGGAGCCTCATGTTTATGCTAGAGCTTCCTCAAATGTTTCCTACAACTTGACATTTTGAAGTCACTTTTCCTACTTAGTTAAAATTTATCAGTTATGAAAGAATAGGCATTTTGTTCACTTAATCCTGGCACAATGTCATAGAAAACAATTTAATACAACTGCCAAACTTACATTTTTTGATTTGGAGGCTAAACATATATTAACAGTACAATGGTACTATAATTAGCAGCACATTAAGTCCCACTTCTTCTATGGAGGCATCATTAAGAAATCAGCAGTTTGGGGTCTGATTTCACTCTCTTCATGTGTGTAAAGGGTAAGAGGTGACAGTTTCCAGGAGTACATCAGTCTTCATGCATCATGTACCACTGCACATGGTGGTGGTGGGGGGAGGGGTTGCTGTTACTGAAGGGGCCAGGAGAGCCAATCTTAGTTTATGCACTGAAGTTTAGGTTTAATGATGCAAATCTCCTCTGCCACATATCTGTTCAATATACAAGTTAAAAACACACAGGGACTTAGATTTTGCTCTCAATCCTCTTTCATATGTAAGGACTTGAGGGAAAAAAGTCCTTTGAAGCTTCCACTGGTACAGGCAGTAATCCAATTTACAGTCAGAGTTAAGGTGGACCATAAAGAAGGCTGAGTGCTGAAGAATTGATGCTTTCAAACTCTGGGACTGGAGAGAGCCCCTTGGACTGAAAGGAGATCAAACCAGTCAATCCTAAAGGAAATCAACTCATGCTGCAACTGAAGCTCGAATACTTTGGCTACCTGATGCGAAGAGCCGACTCATTAGAAAAGACCCTGATGCTGGGAAAGATTGAAGGCGGGAGGAGAAGGGGATGACAGACGATGAAATGGTTGGATGGCATCACCGACTCAACGGACAAGAGTTCGAGCAAACTCTGAGAGATAGTGAAGGACAGGGAAGCCTGGCGTGCTGCAGTCCATAGGGTCATAAAGAGTTGGACACAACTTAGTGACTGAACAACAAACCAATAGTGGGCATAACCTTCATAAACACAGCAGATGCATCCTCTGGGGGCTCTGTTACTGTCCCAAAGTGTTCAAGGGAAGGTCAGTGAGTCTCCTAGAGGGCTTTGGATTATATTCCCAGGGCCCATGTTCCTAAAGAGGAAAATCACAGTCCATATCTTTAGTAGCTTCATCAAAGGAAGAAATAGATAAATTTCTGCTTCAGAGATAGATAAAATTGTTTTGCTCTGTAAGTTAAAAACAAGCTTACACTTTTGACAATACGCTTTCAGGGAGGTTTACCTTTAAAGGTTTTTAAGCAATCTTGAGAAAGAAGAATGGAACTGGAGGAATCAACTTGCCTGACTTCAGGCTCTACTATAAAGCCACAGTCATCAAGACAGTATGGTACTGGCACAAAGACAGACATATAGATCAATGGAACAAAATAGAAAGCCCAGAGATAAATCCACACACCTATGGACACCTTATCTTTGACAAAGGAGGCAAGAATATACAATGGAGTAAAGACAATCTCTTTAACAAGTGGTGCTGGGAAAACTGGTCAACCACTTGTAAAAGAATCAAACTAGATCACTTTCTAACACCGCACATGAAAAACTCAAAATGGATTAAAGATCTAAACGTAAGACCAGAAACTATAAAACTCCTAGAGGAGAACATAGGCAAAACACTCTCTGACATAAATCACAGCAGGATCCTCTATGATCCACGTCCCAGAATTCTGGAAATAAAAACAAAAATAAACAAATGGGATCTAATTAAAATTAAAAGCTTATGCACAACAAAGGAAAATATAAGCAAGGTGAAAAGACAGCCTTCTGAATGGGAGAAAATAATAGCAAATGAAACAACTGACAAACAACTAATCTCAAAAATATACAAGCAACTTATGCAACTCAATTCCAGAAAAATAAACGACTCAATCAAAAATGGGCCAAAGAACTAAATAGACATTTCTCCAAAGAAGACATACGGATGGCTAACAAACACATGAAAAGATGCTCGACATCACTCATTATCAGAGAAATGCAAATCAAAACCACAATGAGGTACCACTTCACACCAGTCAGAATGGCTGCGATCCAAAAATCTGCAAGCAATAAATGCTGGAGAGGGTGTGGAGAAAAGGGAACCCTCCTACACTGTTGGTGGGAATGCAAACTAGTACAACCACTATGGAAAACAAGGTGGAGATTCCTTAAAAAATTGCAAATAGAACTGCCATATTACCCAGCAATCCTACTGCTGGGCATACACACCGAGGAAACCAGAATTGAAAGAGACACATGTACCCCAATGTTCATCACAGCACTGTTTATAATAGCCAGGACATGGAAGCAACCTAGATGTCCATCAGCAGATGAATGGATAAGAAAGCTGTGGTACATATACACAATGGAGTATTACTCAGCCATTAAAAAGAATACATTTGAATCAGTTCTGATGAGATGGATGAAACTGGAGCCGATTATACAGAGTGAAGTAAGCCAGAAAGAAAAACACCAATACAGTATACTAACACATATATACGGAATTTAGACAGATGGCAATGATGACCCTGTATGCAAGACAGCAAAAAAGACACAGATGTGTATAGCGGACTTTTGGACTCAGAGGGAGAGGGAGAGGGTGGGATGATTTGGGAGAATGGCATTGAAACATGTATACTACCATGTAAGAATCGAATCACCAGTCTATGTCCGATGCAGGATATAGCATGCTTGAGGCTGGTGCACGGGGATGACCCAGAGGGATGTTGTGGGGAGGGAGGTGGGAGGGGGGGTTCATGTTTGGGATCGCATGTACACCCGTGGTGGATTCATGTCAATGTATGGCAAAACCAATACAGTATTGTAAAGTAAAATAAAGTAAAAAGATTTGAAATCTGAAAAAGAAAGAAAGAAAATATCATTTATCCAAAAAATTATAGCCTGACATGATTATTCTATGGGTAACTGGAGCTACCTGAAAAATATTTTGCTTTTTCATGTGTGCTTGTGTGTGTTACGTTGCTTCAGTCATGTCTGACTCTTTGTGACCCCACAGACTACAGTCCTCCAGGCTCCTCTATCCATGAGATTCTCTAGGCGAGAATACTGGAGTACTTTTCCATAAAACTAGATTTTTACTGGCAGTTACATAAATAGGTATATCAATGGTGGGAATACTCACTGAAATCTAGAGCTGCGGCTTCCCCAGACCCTCGAAACAGCAGTTATTATCTTTCCTTTAGGTTCCAGCCATCCTAGTGCATGCACCCACACAGTGGTTGTGAATTTCATTTCTATTCACATCCTTGCTGATCTTTCAATCAGGTTGTGTTGTTTTCATTTCACTGAGCTGTAAGAGTTTATCACATATTCAGGATATTAACCTCTGATCAGATACAACTTGCAAATACTTTCTCCCATTTTGTGGGTTTTTTAATTTTCTTGTTTATTTTCATTGTTTCCAGCACAGATAAAGTTCATCTTGATGTTGTCCAACTTTTTATATTTTTCTCATCACATCTGCTTTTGGAGTCTATCTAAGAGAAGGCAGTGGCACCCCACTCCAGTACTCTTGCCTGGACAATTCCATGGGCAGAGAAGCCTGGTAGGCTGCAGTCCATGGGTTTGCTAAAGGTCAGACATGACTGAGCGACTTCATTTTCACTTTTCATTTTCATTCATTGGAGGAGGAAATGGCAACCCACTCCAGTGTTCTTGCCTGGAGAATCCCAGGGACGTGGGAGCGTGGTGGGCTGTCGTCTACGGGGTTGCACAGAGTCAGACATGACTGAAGTGACTTAGCAGCAGCAGCAGCAAGAAACCAACCCATGGTCATGAACATCGACTATGTTTTCTCCTGAATTTCATAGCTTTAGCTCTTATGTTTATGATCCATTTTGAGTTAATTTTTGCTCACGGTAGAGCTTCAGTTCAGTCACTCAGTCATGTCTGACTCTTTGCGACCCCATGAATCGCAGCACGCCAGGCCCCCTTGTCCATCACCAACTCCCAGAGTTCACTCAGACTCAAGTCCATCGAGTCAGTGATGCCATCCAGCCATCTCATCCTCTGTCATCCCCTTCTCCTCCTGCCCCCAATCCCTCCCAGCATCAGAGTCTTTTCCAATGAGTCAACTCTTAGCATGAGGTGGCCAAAGTACTGGAGTTTCTGCTTTAGCATCATTCCTTCCAAAGAAATCCCAGGACTGATCTCCTTCAGAATGGACTGGTTGGATCTCCTTGCAGTCCAAGGGACTCTCCAGAGTCTTCTCCAACACCACAGTTCAAAAGCATCAATTCTTCAGCGCTCAGCCTTCTTCACAGTCCAACTCTCACATCCATACATGACCACAGGAAAAACCATAGCCTTGACTAGACAGACCCTTTTTTGGCAAAGTAACGTCTCTGCTTTTGAATATTCTATCTAGGTTGGTCATATCCTTCCAAGGAGTAAGCGTCTTTTAATTTCATGGCTGCAGTCACCATCTGCAGTGATTTTGGAGCATAAAAAAATAAAGTCTGACACTGTTTCCACTGTTCCCCCATCTATTTCCCAGGAAGTGATGGGACCAGATGCCATGATCTTAGTTTTCTGAATGTTGAGCTTTAAGCCAACTTTTTCACTCTCCACTTTCACTTTCATCAAGAGGCTTTTTAGCTCCTCTTCACTTTCTGCCATAAGGGTGGTGTCATCTGCATATCTGAGGTTATTGATATTTCTCCTGGCAATCTTGATTCCAGCTTGTGCTTCTTCCAGCCCAGCATTTCTAATGATGTACTCTGCATATAAGTTAAATAAACAGGGTGACAATATACAGCCTTGACGTACTCCTTTTCCTATTTGGAACCAGTGTGTTGTTCCATGTCCAGTTCTAACTGTTGCTTCCTGACCTGCATACAAATTTCTCAAGAGGCAGGTCAGGTGGTCTGGTATCCCCATCTCTTTCAGAATTTTCCACAGTTTATTGTGATCCACACAGTCAAAGGCTTTGGCATAGTCAATAAAGCAGAAATAAATGTTTTTCTGGAACTCTCTTGCTTTCTTGATGATGCAGGTAGAGGTTAAGAGGTACAAATTAATTTTTTGCATGTGGTTGTCCAGTTGTCTCAGCATCACTTGTAAACAAATCTTTTCCTTTGCTCTTGAAATGTCTCACTACCATTGTCAAAAATCAATAAACTATGTCATTATTTCTGGGCTCTTAATTCTATTCCACTGACAAATGGTCTATCCAAATACCCAAGCCACACTGTCTGATTACGGTGCCTGTGAAATCACTGTGAAACCAGGAAGTATAAGTCCTTCAACTTTATTCTCCAAGATTGTTCTGAATATTCTGGACCCCTTGCATTTTCACATGATTTTGCAAGATCAGCTTGTCAGTTTCTGGGAGAGAGAAAGGTAGTTGGGACATTGTGTAGAACTGTGTTCTATCATCTGTGGAACAATTTGGTGGTGTCTTCTATAAATACAGTGTGTCATTCTGTTCATTGGATCCACCTTAGCTTTCTTTGGGGGTCTTCTCATTTTCAGTGTATAAGTCTTACACTTCTTTTGTTAAACTTATACCCAAGTATTTTACTTTCTTGATGCTATTATAAAGGAAACCATCTATATAATTACATTTCACAGTGTTAATTGCTAATGTCTAGAAATAGAATTGATTTTTGTACACTGACTTTATATCTTGTTCTGTCTTCTTGAATTCCTTTATTACTTTTCTCCCCCCGCCCAACCCCACCCAGTGGGTTTTTTTAGGGTTTTTTTTTTCCCATATAAAAGACCATGTCACCTACAAAGAGAAGATAGTTTAGTTCTTCCATCCCAATCTAAATGTCATTTACATATTTCCTTTTCTTGCCCAACTGCCCTGACAAGAGCCTCTAACAGACTGTTAAACAGAAGTGGTGAAAATGGATACCTTCCTCTCCTTCCAGACATCAGGACAAAAGTATTCAGTCTTCCACGTGAGCTGTGGGTTTTTCACAGACACTCCCCAGCAGGCTGAGGAAGTTCCTTTCTATGCCCAGTTTGCTGAGTGTCTCTATCATGAAAGGCTGCAGGATTTTGTCAAATGTTCTTTTGGCATCTATTGAGATGTTCATAGGGCTTTGATCCTTTAAGTTGTATATGACAATAATTGATTTCTTTATATGTAATCTCTCATTCTTAGGATGAATCCCATTGGCCACAACATATAATTTTTTATGTATGTTGCTGGATTCCATCTGGCAGCATTGGAGACAATGTGTCTGCATTTGTAAAGGATATCAGTCTGTACTTTATTCTGTGATGAGTGTGCCTGATTATGATAGCAAAACGGTCTCACAGAATAAGAGAGGGTGTGTTCCCTCCTATTTCATTTTTTAAAAAAGTCTGTGAGTGATCAGCGGTAATTCTTCAAATGTCTGATATAATTCACCAGTGAAGCCACATGCGACTGAGCTTTCCTTTGTGAGTAGTTTTTGGGGGGTTATTTTGTCTTTTACTAATTAAGTCTCTACTTTCTGTAAACCTATTCAGACTTTCTATTTCTTCCTAAGTCGGTTTTTTTTAAAGAATCTATCCATTTCATCAAATTTAACTATTGTATTGTCATATGATTATTCATAGTACTTATCCTTTTTTATTTCATTAGGTCTGTAGTGATATCTTCTTTTTTCCTGATTTTAGTAATTTGAATCTTTGTATTTTTCATGGTCCAGCTGAAGGTCTGTCAATTGTTATCTTCTCAGAGAATCAACTTTTTGTTACATTTACTTTCTCTATTATTTTCCTATTGTTTCATTTATTTCCACTCTAGTGTTTATTATTTCCTTCTTTCTATTTGCTTTGGGCTTACTTGGCTTTTCATTTTTAGTTTATTAAGGTGGAAGGTAAGATTGATTTCAGATTTTTAAAATAAGATATTTATAGCTATAAATTTTTCTAAGCACTGATTTAGTTGCATAGTACTAAATATATTTATCATAATATAAATATGCATTACATATAAAATATGTAATAAGTATATATATTTATATATAGTATAAAAATTTAATATATTATGATTTCATTTATACTGATCTTGAAGTATTTTCTATTTATTTTTGTGATTTCTTTTTTGAATCATTTGTAACTTGAGTTTAGTATTTATAGATCTGAAAATTCCCCCAAATTTGTTATTGCTTTCTAATTTAATTCCATTATGACCAGAAACCATACTTTGTCTTTCAATAGTTTTAAATTTATTAAGGCATTGATCTCAAGTTTATAAAGGCTTGATTTTGTGTGTCCTAGCACACAGTCCATCCTAGAAAACATTCTGTGTATGTCTGAGCAGTATGTTTGTTCTGCTGATTGGGTGCAACACTCCATTCTCTTAAATCTAGTCTGTCTATGCTGTTGTCCAAGTCTTCTAGTTCCTTGTTAACTTTCTGCTTATCTTTTAAACTTTTATTTATCTATTTTTGGCCATGTTGGGTCTTCATTGCTGTGCACAGGCTTTCTCTAGTTGCGGCAAGTGGGGGCTACTCTCTAGTGGGACACAGGATTCTCATTTCAATGGCTTCTCTTGTTGCAGAGCACAGGCTCTAGAGTGTGCAGGCTTCAGTAGTTGCAGCTTGCAGGCTCCAGAGCGAAAGTGCAGTGGTAGCTGTACAAGGCTTAGCTGCCCCACAGCACATGGGATCTTCCCAGACCCGGAATCAAACCAGTGTCCCCTACACTGCAAGGCAGATTCTTAAGCACTGGATCACCAAGGAAGCCCTGCTTAACTTTCCATCCATTACTGAAAGTGGGCTATTAAACTGTTCACATATTATTGATTTCTCCTTTAAATTCTGTCAGTTTTTTCTTCATGTATTGTGGGACACTGTTGATAGATGCCTGTGTTTAGAAATCTTCCTGGTAGATTGACTCTTTTATTATTATGGCATGTCCCCTTTATCTCTACTAACATTTTTAAAGTCTATATTACCTGATATCAGTACAGCTACTCCAGCTCTTTTATGGTTGGTTTAAGTTGTTCTTTTTACTTTCAACATATTTATATCTTTGAATCTGAAGTATGTCTCTTATATACTTAGATTTCTTTTTATCCAACCTGATAATGTCTGCCTTTTGAGTGGATTGTTTAATACGTTCACAGTTAATGTTATTATCCATATGGCTCAACTTACAACTGCTATTTTTCATTGTGTTTTCTACATATCTTGAATATTTTCTGTTCCTCTATTTTTCCCTTATTGTTTTCTTTTGTAATGGATGGATTTATGTCTTAGTGGTTGTTCAAGGGCTTACAATATTTATCTTAAATATCAGAATTTATATTTATATTGATTTAATTCCAGAAATACAGGAAGTTTACTCCTCTATAGCTCCATTCACTCCCCACCTTTTTACATTATTACTGTTATAATCATAGAAGTTGAGAGGAGAGAGATACATTTCTATTGTTACATTAAGCTACTCATTACTCTTTATTGTTCTTTTCACTCTTTTCTGTAGATGCACACCCCACATGATGTCTCTCTTTGACTCCAATACAACTTTTGTTTCTACTAGTTTCCTTTGTTCTCAAATATATTTCATTTCCGGATGTCACAGGCTCAACAACATACATACTGTTTTATGCAGTTATTTTAAAGTCAGTTAGAAGAACTAAGGAGAAAAAGCACACAGCTATATTATATTTTATATAGATGAAAAGTGTGTTGTGTGTGAGTGCACGCATGTCTTCTGCAATTTACCTTCACATTGAAGAACACTTTTTAGTGTCAGAAGGCAGGTCTGTTAGCAACTAATTCTCACAGTTTTGTTTCTCTGAGGATGCCTCTATTCCACTTTCCTTTATGAACACTTGTTTTGCTGTATGTAAGGTCTCAGTTTGTTGCTTTCATTTCAGTATCTGAATGTTGTCGCACTGCCTTTTGGCCTCCGTTACTTCTTGATAAGCTTGCTTCTGATATTACTGGGGTTTCCTTGTATGTGAGGCATTATTTCTCTCTCACTGCTTTCAAGATTCTTCCTTTATCTTTGGCTTTCAACATTTTGACTAAGATATGACTGAGATCTCTTTGTATTTGCCTACTTGAAGTTCACTAAACTTAGATGTATATATTAGTGTTGTTGTTTTTTTTAATCAAATTTAGGAATTTTTCACCCATTATAATTTCATATATTTTTTCCTGTACCTTTTTCTTCCTCCTTTCCTTCTGATACATTTCATGTACATTGATAACTTAATGATACCCCACATTTTTCTGAGGTTTTTACTTCCTTTTTTTCTGTTTTTTTCAGACTACAAAATCTCTACTGATTTATCTTCAAGTTGACTGACAGTTTTTTTCTGCCATATGCCAGAAACCAACTGTTTGACCACTTAGTGCTTTTTTTGTCATTTTGATTACTGTACTTTTCAGCTCCAGAATTTTGAAATAATTTCTCTTTACTGGCATTCTCAATTTAATGAGACAATATCATCATACGTTCCTCTATTTTTTAGAAATCATTTTTTTCCGTTTTCTGGAGACATTTAAAATGGTGCTTTGAAATCCATTTCTGTTAGATACAACATCTGGGCCCCCGTGAAAGAAGTTCCTGTTGCCTGTTTGTTTGTATCTCTTATGTGGATCACACTTTTCTGCTTCTCTGTATGTCTCATTTGGGTTTCCCAGGTGGTTCACTGGTAAAGAATCAACCTGCCAAGCAGGAAACATGGGTTCGATCCCTGGGTCAGGAAAATCCCCTAGAGAAGGAAATGGTAACCCACTCCAGTATTGTTGCCTGGGAAATCCCATGGACAGATAGACCTGACAGGCTATACTCCATGAGTTTGCAAAGAGTCGGACATGACCTAGCAACTGAAATAACAAACAACATGTCTCATTTACTGTTGTTGAAAACTGGACATTTCAGATAACATATTAGGAGCTCTGGGTACAGACCTGTCTCTTCCCGGCCCCAGAACTTACTGTCTCTGTGTTTGTTCATTTGCTCAGTGATTTGGCTGTACTGCCTTGGGGAAGTCTGTCCCTGAGGGAATGTTCAGCCTGACCTTACTGCACACGCTCTTCTTGTTTTTATCTAAAGGAAAAGCTAAAGAGTGTGCTTCTGCTCCCTTAACCACTTAAAGCTCTCCTCCTAAACATTTTGTGCGTGAGAGGCATTTACAGAATTTCTCCCTACACTGAGCCAGGAACTAGTAAATTTGATTTTCTCTGATCATTCCTGAGAAGGTGCAGCCTGGGCATGCACACAGCTTTCTGACTGCCACGCATAACTGACTTTATTTTTAAGCCTGGCTTAGGATTCTTCCCCAGGTAATGTTTGTACAAAGGTGTGTTTAAGAGTCTCGTGCAATAAAGATTCCACTTGGTTCTGATGAATCTGTATGAGATTTGGGGACACTGTTCAAGTACCCTGTGTCCTTGCCCTGATGGCTCCTGAGCAGAGGCAACATGCATGGCCTTCCTGACCTCTAGAGCTGACTGTGATCCACAGACAGCCCTTCTCAGATGCTTGCTTAGTTCTCCATGCTTGCCTGAAACAGAGCTTCTGCAAGAGGACTGAAGAAAGTAGAAATGCTGGCTTCCTGACTCCCCCAGGGCAGAACCACAGTCACAGACAGAGCTGCGGGTGCACACACCCTGCGGTTGGAATAGAGTTGCTCAGGGATCAGGCGTCGTGGGTCTGAGTTTCAGGAAATTTTCTTGAGTGGGTGTTTCTCCCTCTCCTCTATGCCCTGAGGACAGCTTCCAGAGACTTTAGGTAAGTATTTTTGTTTCAATTCTCACCAGTTAAATTGTTGTTTTACTGGAAGAGGACATGCCAAGCTGCTTGTCTGTTGGTCCAGAAGGTCCAACTTCAAAGAAATTTTTAACATGATATCTTAGATGAAGTTTCAAGTTACAAGTTTAGTAATTTAAAAAATTCTCTTATTAACATAACCAAAAATAAGCAGATATGTTAGATATTTTCCATTATGAACACAGTTTTGAAAAAGAAACATACACTTATTTATTTGTTGCTGTTGTTCAGTCACTAAGTCGTGTCCGACTCTTTGTGACCTCATGGACTACAGCATGCCAGGCTTCCCTGTCCTTCACTATCTCCCATAGTTTGCTCAAATTCATGGCCATGGAGTTGGTGATGCTATCTAACCATTTCATCCTCTGCTGCCCTCTTCTCCTTTTGCATTCAACCTTCCCCAGCATCAGGGTCTTTTAAGTTTTAAATAAAAAAAAAAAACTAGAGATACCAACAAGAACGTTAACTTTTCTTATAAGTCTTACATTTGTGTCCCGAAATAATGGGGAGCATTTTTCAGCTTAGGTCACAGGAAGTACCTTGGGAACAACCAGTCTACTGTCAGCAGCATCACTTCTGCTCTCTTGGGTAGCCCAGAATCCTGTTGCTGTCCATGGTACATAAACATACATTCCACTATGTAGCACCAAGACAACAAAATTAACTTCAGGCCTAACTTGTCTCAGTTCTCACTCATATGTCTAATGAGAACAATCTAAAGACTTTTGCTGGAGGAGGAGAAGGACTCACATTCAGTGATGGGAAATGACTGTCGACAGCCCACACCCACAGCCCTGAAACTGCCACACAGGAGCTTCTGGAACACAGGAGCCTGCTGCTCTACTGCCTGATTTCCTAGGGTTCTAAACAAGATGCAAGGTTAATCCTTGCTCATGGTGCTATTTTCCAAATCCAACACTTATTCCTCTGTACAAGGCCACGTCCAGTCTCATCTCCTCACAGCCACAACCTAAGTCCAGAAATTCACACTATTCAAGAGTCCTGATTGCAGGCAGTGCCCACTGTGACAGAACTGGTCAGTGTTGGCTCTCGAGGGAAGCCCCCAAGGACCTCTGTGCTCTCCCTGGCATGGCTGCCGCTTGTCTCTGCTGTACTCCCAGCTCCAATGGATAAACTCTGTTCCCACTGGGTCAAGAAAGGCTGCAATGCCAAACATAACTGGTGTCCCTGCTTCCCTTCAGGTTCCTGGGTTCTACACACCTGATAAAACACTCCCATCATCTGATCAAAAAGTCTCCCCTCCCTTAGGCATAGATGAGCTTTAGTTTCCCACAGATAATCATAAAACATAATGTGAGTCTTAAGTATATTTTCCAAACCCTTTTTTCAATGTTGATGTATCGTAATAAACATCCCAGCAGTTAAAACTTAATACCCTTTTCTAATATACCTAGACCAACAAAATTTTAATATCATAGTATATAAATACAAAGTCCCAAAGAATTAAACTTCAACATCATGATTAAATCTTCGCAATTCAAAGGACGATCAAATATAATTTTCCTAGTACATCTAGCAAGGTTCATGGATCATTAGCCTAATTATATTTCCTTTTTATTATGTCATTTGGCATTCTGTTTTTTTTAGCCATCTATTTAGAAATGCAAAAATAATATTTTGACTAAAAGAAAAAAATTAAAAAGTTATTATTGTTGCATTCTTTGAATTGACTGGGTATGCTCTACAAATAGTTTTAGGAAAAGCATCTCCAAAAGTATAATGAATCTTTCAACATCTAAAGCAAATCTAGAATCCACAATATGTATGTTCATCTAACTATAGCTTTGTATTTTGATGTGAGGCTTGCAACAGAAATGCATTATTAAAGCAGATACTAGAGGCGATCCTAAGATGGCAGAGGAATAGGACTGGGAGACCACTTTCTCTCTCACAAATTTATGAGAAGAACATTTCAACGCTGAGTAAATTTCACAAAACAACTTCTGAATGCTGGCAGAGGACATCAGGCACCCAGAAAAGCAGATCATTGTCTTCAAAAACAGGTAGGAAGAAATACAAAGGACAAAAAAAGAGACAAAAGAGGTAGGGAGGGAGCTCCGTCCTGGGAAGGGAGTCTTAAAAAGAGAGAAGTTTCCAAACACCAGAAAACACTCTTGCTGCCGAGTCTGTGGTGAGCCTTGGAAGCACAAAGGGCAACATAACAGGGAGGAAAAATAAACAAGTAATTAAAACCAACAGATTACGAGCCCAACGGTAACTCCCCCAACGGAAAAGCAGTGCAGATTCCTGCACCCACCACTAGCAAGTGGGGGCTGGGCAGGGAGGCGCGGGCTGCAGTCTTTTTTAAGAATCGGGCTGGAATGCCCCGAGTGTAACCAGAGCGAACTAACTTGGGCTAGCAAACCAGACTGTGGGATAGCTACCATGCGAAAAGCTCTAACATAAGATACCACCAGGACTGCACACAGAACAAAGGACGGAACAGAATTAGCTGGCTGCAGACCATTCCCCTCCGGTGACAGGCAGCCAGAGCCGGAAGGGCCGGAAGGTGGCAAGAGCAGCCCCAGAGAGACATTAACTACCAAACTGCAAACAGGCTTCTCTGCTAACTAAGATGTCTTGGGGTTCTGGACAGTCACCATCCGCCTAAGAAGGGGTGCCAGTTATACATCCAGAAAACTGAGCAGCAGGGACGGGAAAGGCGATAAGTTGCAGCGATCGTGCTCGCCAAACACCCGAGCTACTCAGACCTGGGAACAGCACAAAACGCAGGCCCAACCAAGTCTGTGCCTCTGAGGACTACCTGAGTGCCTGAGCCTGAGTGGCTTAGACCAGGGAGATGCATGCAGCCCAGGGCCAGCCTCAGACGGTTCCCGGTGGAGCAATCTAGAGCCTGAGTGGTGTGTGCTGTGAGCGGGGGCAGGCCCAGCATGGTTGAGACACTATGAGCACACGCCAGTGTTATTTGTTTGCAGCCTCCCTCCCTCCCCACAGCACGACTGAACAAGTGAGCCTAAAAAAAAAAAAAGTGTCCACCACTGCCCCCCTTGTGTCAGGGCGCAAAACAGACACTTAAGAGACCAGAAAACAGAAGAAGCTAAAACAGAGGGAACCGCCTTGGAACTGACAGGTGCAATAGATTAAAACCCTGTTGTTAGTACCGACTATATAGGAAGGGACCTATAAATCTTGAGAAACATAAGCCGGACCAAGGAACTATCCGAAAATGAACTGACCCCACACTGCCCACAACAACACCAGAGAAAGTCCCAGATATATCTTTACTATTTTTAGGATCATTCTTTTTTTGTTTGTTTGTTTTTTCTTCTTTTTTTTTTAACATTTTAAAATTTTTAAGTCCTCTATTTCTCCATTAATTTTTATTTTTATAACCTACTATTACTTTTCACAACAAAGACCCTATTTTTAAAGCAAACGCCATATATATATATTTTTTGTGGTGGTTGTTGTTGTTTCTTAATAATTCTTGTGATTTTGTTCTTTTTTTCTTTCTTCTTCTTCTTTTCCTTAATATTGTATTTTTGAAAATCCAGCCTCCACTCTAAATTTTAATCTTTGCTTTTTGGTATTTGTTATCAATTTTGTACCTTTAAAAACCCATTCTTCAGTACCCATTTCTACTTGAGAGCAAGATTACTGGCTTGACTGCTCTCTCCTCCTTTGGACTCTCCTTTGTCTCCACCAGGTTCCCTCTGTCTCCTCCCTCCTCCTTCTCTTCTCTACCCAACTCTGTGAATCTCTGTGTGTTCCAGACAGTGGAGACAACTTAGGGAACTGTTTACTGGCTGGATCTGTCTCTCTCCTTTTCATTTCCCTCTTTTATCCTCCTGGCCACCTCTGACTCCTTCTTCCTTCTCCTCTTCTCTGTATAATTCTGTGAACATCTCTGAGCAGTCCAGACTGTGGAGCACACATAAGGAAGTGATTACTGGCTAGCTTGCTCTCTCCTCTTTTGATCCCACCTCATCTCATTCCAGTCACCTCTAACTGCCCCCTCCCTCTTCTCTTCTCCACGTAACTCAGTCAACCTCTCTGGGTGTCCCCCAATGTGGAGAAACTTTTCATCTTTAACCTAGATGTTTTATCATCGGTGCTGTATAGATGGAGAAGTCTTGAGGCTACTGTAAAAATAAAACTGAAAACCAGAAGCAGGAGGCTTAACCAAATCCTGAGAACATCAGAGAACTCCTGAATCCAGGGAACATTAATCGATAGCAGCTCATCAAATGCCTCCATACCTACACTGAAACCAAACACCACCCAAAGGCCAACAAGCTCCAGAGCAAGACATACCACACAAATTCCCTAGTAACACAGGAACACACCCCTGAGCTTCAATATACAGGCAGCTCAAAGTTACTCCAAAACCATTGACATCTCATAACTCATTACTGGACACTTCATTGCACTCCAGAGCGAAGAAATCCAGCTCCACCCACAAGAACTCCGACACAAGCTTCCCTAACCAAGAAACCTTGACAAGCCACTAATACAACCCCACTCACAGAGAGGAACCTCCATAATAAAGAGAGCTCCACAAATTCCCAGAATACAGAAAGGCCACCCCAAACGCAGCAATATAACCAAGATGAAGAGACAGAGAAATACCCAACAGGTAAAGGAACAGGATAAATGCCCACCAAACCAAACAAAAGAGGAAGAGATAGGGAATCTACCTGATAAAGAATTCCAAATAATGATAGTGAAAATGATCCAAAATCTTGAAATCAAAATGGAATCACAGATAAATAGCCTGGAGACAAGGATTGAGAAGATGCAAGAAAGGTTTAACAAGGACCTAGAAGAACTAAAAAAGAGTCAATATATAATGAATAATGCAATAAATGAGATCAGAAACACTCTGGAGGCAACAAATAGTAGAATATCGGAGGCAGAAGATAGGATTAGTGAAGGAGAAGACAGAATGGTAGAAATAAATGAATCAGAGAGGAAAAAAGAAAAGTGAATTAAAAGAAATGAGGACAATCTCAGAGACCTCCAGGACAATATGAAATGCTCCAACATTCGAAGTATAGGAGTTCCAAAAGAAGAAGACAAAAAGAAAGACCATGAGAAAATACTTGAGGAGATAATAGTTAAAAACTTCCCTAAAATGGAGAAGGAAATAATAACCCAAGTCCAAGAAACCCAGAAAGTCCCAAACAGGATAAACCCAAGGTGAAACACCCCAAGACATATATTAATCAAATTAACAAAGATCAAACACAAAGAACAAATATTAAAAGCAGCAAGGGAAAAACAACAAATAACACACAAGGGGATTCCCATAAGAATAACAGTTGATCTTTCAATAGAAACTCTTCAGGCTAGAAAGGAATGGCAAGACATACTTAAAATGATGAAAGAAAATAACCTACAGCCCAGATTACCATACCCAGCAAGGATCTCATTCAAATACGAAGGAGAAATCAAGAGATTTACAGACAAGCAAAAGCTGAGAGAATTCAGCACCACCAAACCAGCTCTCCAACAAATTCTAAAGGATCTTCTCTAGACAGGAAACACAAAAAGGGTGTATAAACCCAAACCCAAAACAATAAAGTAAATGGCAATGGGATCATAGTGAAAGTGAAAGTGAAGTCGCTCAGTCATGTTTGACTCTTTGCAACCCCATAATCGGGTGAAAACACAACAACCCAAAACCTGTGGGACACTATAAAAGCAGTGCTAAGGGGAAAATTCATAGCACTACAGGCATACCTCAAGAAACAAGAAAAAAGTCAAATAAATAACTTAACTCTACACCTAAAGCAACTAGAAAAGGAAGAAATGAAGAACCCCAGGGTTAGTAGAAGGAAAGAAATCTTAAAAATTAGGGCAGAAATAAATGCAAAAGAAACAAAAGAGACCATAGCAAAAATCAACAAAGCCAAAAGCTGGTTCTTTGAAAGGATAAATAAAACTGACAGACCATTAGCCAGACTCATCAAGAAACAAAAAGAGAAAAATCAAATCAATAAAATTAGAAATGAAAATGGAGAGATCACAACAGACAACACAGAAATACAAAGGATCATAAGAGTCTACTATCAGCAATTATATGCCAATAAAATGGACAATGTGGAAGAAATGGACAAATTCTTAGAAAAGTACAACTTTCCAAAACTGAACCGGGAAGAAATAGAAAATCTTAAAAGACACATGACAAGCACGGAAATTGAAATTGTAATCAGAAATCCTCCAGCAAACAAAAGCCCAGGTCCAGACGGCTTCACAACTGAATTCTACCAAAAATTTCGAGAAGAATTAATACCTATCCTACTCAAACTCTTCCAGAAAATTGCAGAGGAAGGTAAACTTCCAAACTCATTCTATGAGGCCACTATCACCCTAATACCAAAACCTGACAAAGATGCCACAAAAAAAGAAAACTACAGGCCAATATCACTGATGAACATACATGCAAAAATCCTTAACAAAATTCTAGCAATCAGAATCCGACAACACATTAAAATGATCATACACCATGACCAAGTGGGCTTTATCCCAGGGATACAAGGATTCTTCAATATCTGCAAATCAATCAGTGTAATTCACCACATTAACAAATTGAAAAATAAAAGCCATATGATTATCTCAATAGACGCAGACAAAGCCTTTGACAAAATTCAACATCCGTTTATGAAAAAAACTATCCAGAAAGCAGGAATAGAAGGAACATACTCCAACATAATAAAACCTATATATGACAAACCCACAGCAAACATTATCCTCAATGGTGAAAAATTGAAAGCATTTCCCCTAAAGTCAGGAACAAGACAAGGGCGCCCACTTTCACCGCTACTATTCAACATAGTTCTGGAAGTTTTGGCCACAGCAATCAGAGCAGAAAAAGAAACAAAAGGAATCCAAATTGGAAAAGAAGAAGTAAAACTCTCACTGTTTGCAGATGACATGATCCTCTACAAAGAAAATCCTAAAGACTCCACCAGAAAATTACTAGAGCTAATCAATGAATATAGTAAAGTTGCAGGATATAAAATCAACACAGAGAAATCCTTTGCATTCCTATACACTAATAATGAGAAAGTAGAAAAAGAAATTAAGGAAACAATTCCATTCACCATTGCAATGAAAAGAATAAAATACTTAGGAATATAAGTACCTCACAACCCAGATAATCATCATGATGTGATCACTAATCTAGAGCCAGACATCTTGGAAAGTGAACTCAAGTGGGCCTTAGAAAGCATCACTACAAACAAAGCTAGTAGAGGTGATGGAATTCCAGTTGAGCTATTTCCAATCCTGAAAGATGATGCTGTGAAAGTGCTGCACAAATATGCCAGCAAGTTTGGAAAACTCAGCAGTGGCCACGGGACTGGAAAAGGTCAGTTTTCATTCCAATCCCAAAGAAAGGCAATGCAAAAGAATGCTCAAACTACCGCACAATTGCACTCATCTCACATGCTAGTAAAGTAATGCTCAAAATTCTCCAAGCCAGGCTTCAGCAATACGTGAACCGTGAACTCCCTGATGTTCAAGCTGGTTTTTGAACAGGCAGAGGAACCAGAGATCAAATTGCCAACATCTGCTGGATCATGGAAAAAGCAAGAGAGTTCCAGAAAAACATCTGTTTCTGCTTTATTGACTATGCCAAAGCCTTACACTGTGTGGATCACAATAAACTGTGGAAAATTCTGAAAGAGATGGGAATACCAGACCACCTGACCTGCCTCTTGAGAAATCTGTATGCAGGACAGTAAGCAACATAGAACTGGACATGGAACAACAGACTGGTTCCAAATAGGAAAAGGAGTACATCAAGGCTATATATTGTCACCCTGTTTATTTAACTTATATGCAGAGTACATCATGAGAAATGCTGGACTGGAAGAAACACAAGCTGGAATCAAGACTGCTGGGAGAAATATCAATAACTTCAGATATGCAGATGACACCACCCTTATGGCAGAAAGTGAAGAGGGGCTAAAAAGCCTCTTGATGAAAGTGAAAAGAGGAGAGTGAAAAAGGTGGCTTAAAGCCCAACATTCAGAAAATGAAGATCATGGCATCTGGTCCCATCACTTCCTGGGAAATAGATGGGGAAACAGTAGAAACTGTCAGACTTTATTTTTTTGTGCTCCAAAATCACTGCAGATGGTGACTGCAGCCATGAAATTAAAAGACGCTTACTCCTTGGAAGGAAAGTTATGACCAACCTAGACAGTATATTCAAAAGCAGAGACATTACTTTGCCGACTAAGGTCCGTCTAGTCAAGGCTATGGTTTTTCCTGTGGTCATGTATGGATGTGAGAGTTGGACTGTGAAGAAGGCTGAGCACCGAAGAATTGATGCTTTTGAACTGTGGTGTTGGAGAAGACTCTTGAGGGTACTAAATGTTTATGATGTATTCTTCCAAACAGATCTAAATTTTATTATAATTGGTATTTCACATATTATTTTAGGTCTAAGAGACAAATAGAACCATCCAACCAAAACATAGCCTTCCCATGCTACAATAAGAAAACTTAACACCAATACAAACAACTAGGCCTGTCAGAGTATCATGCAGGCCATCAGCCTGTGAACACTGAAATATCCAGTGACACTGATATACATAAAAATATGATAACACATATTTTAAAATCTAAAGATAAAGATTTGCAATTAGTAAAAGTAAGGCACAGATACTTCCCTGGTGGTCCAGTGGATAAGAATTTGCCTGCCAATCCAGGTTCACTCCCTGGTCTGGGAAGATCACACATTCCACAGAGCTGCTAAGCCTGTACACCACAACCACGGAGCCCATGCACAAGGATGGGCTAGGCTGATATGAGGCTGCAGAGACAGTGGCAGCAGAGGGTAAGCCGAGCCCACACGCCTGCAGGCTCCCCAGCTGTCATGTTTCCACTGTTACTATTACTACTACTGAAGCTGCTGCTGCTACTGTGTTTCCCAAAATATATTTTCTGAGGAACTCATTTGACATTGGATTAACTAGAAACTTCTTTTTGAGGGAATTCTTACTGTCAAAATTATTCCAATGTACATCCTCTCACTTTCCTGCTCATAAGCTCAGTTAAACTTAATCTTTAATTGGACATGAAGATCTTGAAGTGGCTTAGGAGCACTTAGGATCACTCAACATTAACAGTCACTGAGCTCGCCTGTGAGTGGCAAAACATGGGTCACTTGTACTCGCTCTAGGATCACATGTATTCGCTGTAGAGGGTTTCTTAAGAACCTTAAAAATGGACAGGTTTGCGTGTATGTGCAATGTGTCAAACAGGGGCCTCAGGCGACACTGGTTTTTCCACCTTCCTCTTGATTCCTTGGGAGATGGGGCTACTATTGTGTCAAATCAGCAGGTTGATGTTTAATTCTGACCTGGCAGCATCACAGTCATTTGTTAAAGGAGAACTAGGTGAAATAACAGTCTGATAAACTCCCTGTACCTTCTCAGCAAATCTCCTTATGTTTTGCACAGTGAAGATGGGTGAGCTAAGACATCAGCACAGAACTTAAGCACAGGTGCCATGAGAAAAAGTAAAAGGCTCTGTCTTAAGTTACTTGGGGGAGAAAGGATTGAGAAATACCAGACACTCCTCACTGTTGCCACTCGACACCCACAGAGTATCTTCTTTCTCATCATGCCACACAGCAAGGTGTCCAGCTGAGGAACCTCCATTACCACAACGAAGACGTGTTTTCTGAGAGTTGTTAAAGGCCAGAACATTCAGCCATACTCTTAGTTTCAAGGAGACAACAGATCACAAAAATATTTTAGCTATTTTGAACTATTTAAAGAAAACCAGAATTCTTAGCTTCCATCATGTATGAGAAGAATAGCTTGAAACATCTTCATAAAACCAGGTCACAGCATTAATGGCTATTAATTTCGCTGGAAATGAATGTCTGCATATGATAAGGGGAACCACTTGTTAACAGTTTGAACTGTGCATGTCTACATACATCCAGATTTTTTTCAATAGTAAATATTGCAGTGCTGCACGAGCTTAGGGTGGTTGCATCCATGGACATGGAACCATACAGAGGGACCCCAAGTACAAAGGACTGACTCTAATTTAAATGG
Source organism: Budorcas taxicolor (assembly GCF_023091745.1). Taxonomy (NCBI): domain Eukaryota; kingdom Metazoa; phylum Chordata; class Mammalia; order Artiodactyla; family Bovidae; genus Budorcas; species Budorcas taxicolor. The sequence goes on along the minus strand of NC_068914.1, from coordinate 42,108,286 downwards.
AGATTTTCAGCTGCTCAGAGGGCTGGCACTCTTGACCCCATATTGCCTGTATCTGGAAAATATGTTTTCCTTAAGCAAAATTTTAAATTAGATGGAAATTTTAAAGTAGATGGAATGGATAGATTTTTCTTCCAAACACAACACAGTTAAATAAAACTCACTTTCTTCAGCCATATAACTGTTTGTAGGAGATTGGTCTTTCACCAACACATCAGGAAAAAAAAAAAAAAACACTTTTCCTTCCAAAAACAAATCTGAAAAGCAGGGCTGAGAACTAGACCCTGGCCAAGAAAATGCTGACAAGCTCACTGGGAGTCAGGATGGAGACGGGTCCACAAACTGTCTTTAAGCTGAAGGTCAACAGCTGCATCACCACCAATGGGTACAAATGATAACCCTGGCAAAGGTCTGTCCCCATGGTTTACGGAACAGGCTCATGACAGGGTGAGGCAACTGTGCTGAGATGATGCTCCACTCAGACGTGCAGCTTGCATGAAAGGAGGCATCTCATGCCAACTAGCTGAGGTTGCTGTCTTCATGATTTGGACATAATCTCAAAGCAATCATAAAATCCTACACTTTCAGGCATTATGAGACAGCTTCCTTATCTATGTTCACTTAACAAAGAAAAGGCAGTGATGGGAGGCAGGGAGGGCAAGAATTTCATCCCATAAAACAGATGCCCCATGTCATTCCTGTCCGCTTGATAGGTGAAGGCCCTGATGCCCAGCCCTCCATGGCCTATGCTGCCCTGCCCATATTCCTCACCTAAACAGTTTTTCCATCACCAGTACCATCCATGAGAAGACATGATGACTCAGTCTATGCGTCCTATATACAAAGATGCTGTGGGAAAGATTTTTAGACTATTTATCTCTGCCAGAAAAAAATGTGGTTCCCCATTTACCTTTATTCCATGACAGAGCCACCTTGACCAAATTGATTATTGTGAGATAAGTGATTTTCTGGCTTTAATCATTATCAGGAATAGTCATGGGTATGTATAAAGTCCTCCTACAGTTGCCTGGTTTATTTGCAGAACAAATGTTTATTCAGTGCCCACAAGGTGCAGGTTTACCATTGTTTCTGATCTAAAGTCACCAGCAACCAGCTGTATCACAATAAATGGTTCTGAAAAATTCACTGTGTCACATTTGAGTGTCAGAGCAATAGAGATGTGTGGCGTGAGTCTGAAATGAATACGGATGAAAACAACTCTCGGTCAGACATCTAGCTACAACTTCCAGGTCAGAGCAAAAGTTCACAGGACCATATCACCCCTCAGTTTTCACTCATCTGGGGAGGCTGTATCAGGAGAGTCCTGAGGCTTCAGACCTCAATTATCTTTCTTTCACCCAAAAAGAGCTGCTACCACCCCTCTTCAGGGTGAAAGATGAACACCAACAGCAGTGTCTTCCTTCTGAGCTCATTGTTCTGGGCTTTACTATACTTTCCTGAATGGCTGCTTTGAGAGATACACAAAATTAGTTCATGATCAAGGCCACTGTGTGGACCAGTGGGAAAATATTGTATGAAAATGTTTTCTTTCAAATGCACTTTTCTTTCTCTCTAGGACTCAAGTGTCACAGGATGCATCAAAGGATCTAACAGAGAATGGAGATGCTGGAACTGGATACAAGAGTCTCTTCTCTGTGTCAAGTTCAAGGTGATTATTTAGCTAGGTTCTACACGGCACTCAGTTGTTAGAATAGGAACAAAATACCAAACACATGATCAGTTACTAAGGACTGGATTTCTTGCTTGATTTCCAGTTTGTTTCTAGACAACTAATTGTAACAACAAGCAATTGCTAAAATCTTGGAAATATGGATCATGGGGCTACAAATCAAATAGTCAGAACCTGATCACTTGGTGGAGATGATTATTTGCTATTCTATCTGGGAAAGTCTTACTTAACCACATGTTCTAAACCGCTAACCCCTACTATCTGCTTACAGACAGTGGAACGGACACAGCCCTGAAAATGGTGTCAAAGTTTTTCTCCAATGAAAGTTCACACTTATACCCAAAATACTGTCCAATTTCAGAAAACACATGAATACTCACTTGCTTAGCCTTGGTCTTTGTGATGGTGTCAGAAATGGGTTTCTTCCTTTCCTTGACAGTAGATTTAGAAAACAATTCCTCAAATTCATGACAATCTATGGATGGTTCTTCAATTTTTTCCCAAATAAGTGAAGCACTGGAGTCTCTAAAGTTAAGCAAAAACCCATGAGAGAGGCGTCAAGCTGGACTGCAGGGACAGGAGGACACAGGCACCAGAGGGGCCAGGAGAGGATGAAGGGAGGTTGGGGATGGGGGAAATCCATCCCCATCCCCTTTTCTGTAAGATCAGCACTTGTTTAATCAACCAACATGATGAGAAACAGCATCAACACAGGATGGAACCTTTGCCTAGAAAGGAATTCTTTCTAGGCATTGCCAGGAATTCTCAGTCATCAAGTCATTGTATAAAACATGTAAGAACCCTTTTTAGTATGGATCTCCAGGCAAGAAATGTCTGATATCTCACATTCCAACCTGACCCATAAGTTTCATGGGTTAAAAATAAATCACTTTCTGCCTACAGAGAGTGGCATTTCTGTCTCCCTACCACTGTCCAGCACTCATGTCATCTGACTCCTCAGTGATCACAGAGACAGGTAGGTAGTACCACCTGAAAATGAAGGTCCATTTTAAAAAGCAAAACAACAAAATAAAAGAACTTCATATAGTGCATATGGAAAAAATGAGTTTGGAGCACAGCTAGAAATGATGCCTCAGCAATTAGGAGTGACTCGGAAAAGTACTCAGAGAATGAACAGCAAAGTTAGAAGCAGTGATTCTCCACTATGATTCAGAGAAGAGAAAATTAATGTAAGAAATGACGATGAGTCTACTAAACATCCTATTTCTAAATCTGTGCCACATCACAGACAGCCACAAATTCAAAGTCATGAGAACTCGGGATAAGAAAGTCCAGGAGAAATTTAAAGGGCATGTTTTCTCTGGCACCACCCCAGGGTTCAGGGAACCAGGTTATGGACCATCCATGGGTAAGTAATACACCAGCAGCAAACCTGCTGGGAGGCATTCTTTTATAAATATCATGTCTTTCATAAAGGTCATGTAAGTCTGTGATTTTATGACTTCACAGCATTGTAAATCATCTATAGAAGTGCCATGAAATGGTCAGACCTAAATCATTTCACACATGGGGAGAAATCCACACATGTGGATTTTTGTGTATCACTTTTCTGAATACTAAAACAAGACCATGCCTTCAAAAGGATGCAGAATACATCCTCAAGGGTTTGTCTGTTTAATGATTTGATTTACTTTTATAAGTTATTTGTCAGAGTGAGGCTTTGCAAAAAGGCAACAGCTCACATAAGCTAAGAAAGATCTATCCATCAATCCTTAAAAGGTCGATTAAAAATTAACCATGTTGAGGTTTGACAGAAAACAACAAAATTCTGTAAAGCAATTATCTTTCAATTAAAAAAGAAATTAATTAAAAAACTATATAGACAGAAATGTGTACATTGATACATATGATTTATCACTTGGATACTTCTGGAGAAAAGTCTAAAATTGCTCCACTAAATATTGATGTAAAAATCTACAGACTAGCTTTGGAGTGGTACAGAGAGGAAACCACTTCTCTCATGTTGACAAATTATGCAAAGAGGAACGCCGCTGGTGTTACCTTCTACTGTGCAGCTGAATTCTTGTCCAATATAGAGGCTTCATTGGCCGACAAGGCTCTACTGGCTGCTTCCTACTCCCTTTTTCCTGATTCATCCCAAATCCAAACAAGCCAAGAGGCAACGGAGGAGGAAGAAAGCCACACACCTGAGGTGTCGGTAAAGTGCTACTCCCAACTTGTCGTGGGAGAGGAAGGCCTGATCCAGCAGTGGGTGGGGGCGGAGGGGTTAGAGGAGGTGGAATCCCCACACCCGGAGGAGGAGGAGGAGGAGGTGGGGCAGGAGGTATTCCTTCACTGGAAAGAGGTGCAGGAGGAGGAATTCCCACTCCGGGAAGAGGGGGGGTGGGGGGTATTCCCATGCCTGGAAGAGGAGGGGGAGGAGGTGGAGGAGGGGGAGGAGGGATCCCCACCCCGGGAAGGGGCGGGGCGGGAGGGATCCCCACCCCGGGAAGGGGCGGGGCGGGAGGGATCCCCACCCCGGGAAGGGGCGGGGCGGGAGGGATCCCCACCCCGGGAAGGGGCGGGGCGGGAGGGATCCCCACCCCGGGAAGGGGCGGGGCGGGAGGGATCCCCACCCCGGGAAGGGGCGGGGCGGGAGGGATCCCCACCCCGGGAAGGGGGGGGGCGGGAGGGATCCCCACCCCGGGAAGAGGGGGGGCGGGAGGGATCCCCACCCCGGGAAGGGGCGGGGCGGGAGGGATCCCCACCCCGGGAAGGGGCGGGGCGGGAGGGATCCCCACCCCGGGAAGGGGCGGGGCGGGAGGGATCCCCACCCCGGGAAGAGGGGGGGCGGGAGGGATCCCCACCCCGGGAAGGGGGGGGGCGGGAGGGATCCCCACCCCGGGAAGGGGCGGGGCGGGAGGGATCCCCACCCCGGGAAGGGGCGGGGCGGGAGGGATCCCCACCCCGGGAAGGGGCGGGGCGGGAGGAATTCCCACTCCAGGCAAAGGTAGAGGAGGGGTTGGCAGCATCTCTGGACCTAGACAAGGAGGAGGTGAGAGGCCTGCTGGACTGGGCAGTGCAGGCCCAGGTGCACCGGGGGTCAGGGGTGCTGGGGAAGCCTCGGTGCTCAGGCCAGGCATCAGAGGGGAGGTCTCTGGAGGCAGAGGTGGTGCAGTGGGGATGTCACAGCCGTTTCCAGAGGAGGGGAAAGCAGAGTGCTCCTGGCTGGTTTCAAACCCAGTGTGAAGAGGATGGGAAGGCTGGGACCCCGCCTGTCCATGACTGTCAGACCAGGGGAGGGATGCAGGCGGTGGAGGCTGGAGGGACGGCTGTGCATCAAGCTGAACTGATATTTGCCTTGGAGACACGACCAAAGAGATTTCTGAGCAGAACATGGTCTGAGGTCCCGAAGGCAAGGGCAGCCCTGCTGATTCTCCATGTGCGGTCAACGGTAGGGGGCCCACCAGCGGGCCCCCCCCAGGAGGAAGTGCCAGCACACCACCATCTTCCATCGGGGACGTCTGGATGGACTTGGCCTGTACAATCCTTTCATATCCGACATCCTTTTCGCCCAACTTGAGGGCTTCCAGACCCGTGTCTAGGGCGGGATATTGTTTCTCCAGCTCAGCTATCTTGGTCTTCAGATCCTCGATGGTCTGCTCCAGCCGCTGGATGACAGTGGCCTGACCCTCAGACTTCATGTCGCACACTTCCTGGGGGGCAACACAGACATCACAGTTGAACAGAAAATCAGGGATACTCCAAACATCAAAAACTAGACCCACCAAACTCAGCAAAATGTATTCATTTGTTACTTCTAAAAGCTCGCTCCATGGAAACACATTATTAGTTCTACTATGTGTCCCTTCTTTGCCCTTGGATTTCAAAGTGGATTACATAGATGACCATGAGGTCCTAAGGCCCTTCTCTAATTAATCTTCAAATGAAATCGTGGAAGATCAGCAGACCTCGGTGAAGAGGGAAACCAAGGCTGAGTGACAGACCCACTTAATTTCACCATAGACCACTCTCCTTCTTGCCCAGTAACATCTGCTATATGAGGACATTTCCTAAAGATATTTTAAATTCTAAGTTTTAAAGTTAATTGCAACTTCTAAAGAGTAATCTCTACTGGAATCCCCAGTAAAATCATGAGAAATATTTGCAACACCCACACAAGCATGTATAGGCATGTCTTACGTGCATGTATAGAACTTATATCACACTTACTACAATTCAAATATTTTATTCAAGGCATTTCTGAAAGGGATACCTTTGGTCGCCACAATTTATCACAATAGCCAAGAGCAACTGTGCCCATGTATGGGTCACTCTCACCCCCAGACGGTACCTTCCTCTCCCAAAGCATGCCATCAACCTTTCAAGGAAAAGGACTTTGGGTAGAGAAAAGGGGAAAACCCTCTCAGTAAACTGACTGCCAATAACAGATGAGTAAGAAGAAAAGAGGAGGCAGAGGAGTGGGCAGAGAAAAATGAGGAAAGCAGGAACAGGAGAAGGAAGAAGAGGCGATGGACCCCAACTGAGTGAAGCGCAGGTCAGACACCTGATCACACAGGTTCACCTGTCCCACATCGATGTGGGGATGAGAGGGCCCAGAACTGCTTCTCCAGAGCGTCCAGGGCTTTTCACACAATACCCCAACAGAGGCCACCATCCACAGCATGGACATGTTACTACCTTCCCCACATGGGAGCCAGGCCTGCTCTTAACCTATCAACTGAGAGGTGATACAAAGATGATGCAAAGTATGAAACTAAACTCCTATCCTGCTTGCCAAACACTAAATCCAAACAAAGTCTCCACAAAATAAAAAATAACTTACTTTGCTATTTTTTAAAAATTCAAAACAAATATATAACCCATTTACAGTGGAAAAGCTGCAGACAGACAAGACAGAAATGGGTATTTACAATAAATGAAGCATTTTTGGTGTTATGCGTATATTTATTTAAAATCTTCACAGGTAGTTTCTTTTTGCATGGGGGTAGGGAAGGTATAAAGATAACAGTCTTAATCCTAAACCCACTATTTCTTCTCTAAAAATTCTATATTTTACTATAACATTTCACTTGCTGAACATCAATTATGATGCTTATTAAAAGCAGAACTTGTAACTTCAAAGACAAGCACCTACACAAGGTTCTTATTTCCCTATAATCAAAAAATACCAAATAGCCCTTACTGTGAAAGAAAGCTGAAAAGGAAATTAATTTACCTTTTAAGTAATAAAGAAATATAAACACTTATTATAGGCAAAATTGTGCCAGGCACTTCTATTTATGGGTATGTGTGTATGTGTGTATGTATGTGTGTGTGTATATATATATATATATATATATATATATATATGAAATCTAAGTCACTATTTTTCACCAATGTCTATACAAAAGACTAAAGAATTACAATACATAGGTTGGGAAATCATGTCATATATTCTCTAAATAGTCCATGGTAAAAGAAATAACTATAATAAAATAATTTGTAATATCCTATTTAGCCATTGTAGTTAACTTCACTCTCCAATTATGATGCTAGTAAGCACAAGAAAATCCAACCTAATAAAATTATAAATATTCACTATTTTTGCCTTATGGGTTAGTAAAATATATAGATTATTTTCATTTTTCCAGTATAATCTTAGGAGTGACCATTAAGCTTAGATAAGTCTTTTTTGAGTTGTCCTGGTATGAAGTAACGCTCTGATTTTCTCATTTCTGTAATGAACATATAAAAAGGCTACTTGATAAAAGGCATGCAAGTAGTATATTCTAGAAGTGTTTTCCAAAACTCAATTATTAAAAAAATTTTGTACTGGGATATAGTTGATATATGTTTCAGGTATACAACACAGGGATTTACAATTTCTAAAAAGTTATATTCCATTTACAATTACTATAAAATATTGCCTATATTCCCTGTGCTGGACTATATATCCTTGAAGCTTATTTTATACATAATAGTTTGTACCTCTTATTCTCCTACAACTATTTTGTGACTCCCCACAATCCTCTCCCCACTGATAACCACTACTCTGTCCTCTGTATATGTGAATCTATTTCTTTTTAGTAAATACACTACATCTTCTTTATGCACTCATCTCTTGATGGAAACTTAGGTTGCTTCCATATCTTGGCAATTGTAAATAATACTGCTATGAACACTGGATGCATGTATCTTTAAAAATAACTGCTTTATTTTTTTGTTTGTTTGTTTGTTTTTTAGGTAAATATCCAGGAGTGAAATTGCTGGGTCATACAGTAGTTCTGGTTTTTTGAGAAACCTCCATACTGTTTTCCATAGGAAACATTCCCACCAAAAGGGTACGTGGGGTCTGTTTTCTCCACATTTTTGCCATTCTCTTGTTATTATGTTCTTTTTTTAATACTTTATTATTTTTTCATTATTTTTAAACTTTTACTGAAATATAGGTGATTTACAATGTTGCATTAATGTCTTCTGTACAGCAAAGTGACTCAGATATACATACCTCACATCAGTTCAGTTCAGTTGCTCAGTCGTGTCCGACTCTGTGACCCCATGAACTGCAGCATGCCAGGCCTCCCTGTCCACATATATATATATATTCTGTTATTTGTGTTCTTTTTCATGATAGCCATTCTGAAACTCATTGTGGTTTTGATTTTCATTTCTCTGAGGACTTATCACGTTAAGTATATTTTCGTGTGCCTGTCAGCCATCTGTAGGTTTTCTTTAGAAAAAAATTCAGGTCATTTGACTATTTTTAAATTTTTTTTTTTTTTGATGTTGAGTTGTATGAGCTGTTTATATAGTTTGGAAAGTAACCCCTTATCAGTCATATAATTTGCAAATATTTTCTCCCATTTAATAGATTGTCTTTTGTTTTGTTGATAGTTTCCTTTGCCATCCAAAAGCTTTTAAGATTAATTAGGTTCCATCTGTTTATATTTTATTTCTTTTGATTTAGGAACAGATCCAAAAAATGTATTGATATGATTTGTGTCAGAGTATTCTATTTTTACTTCCAGCATTTTTATGGTTTCTGGTCTTATATTTAGGTCTTTAATCATTTTGAGTTTGTTTTTGTGTAAGATGCTAGAGAATGTTCTAATTTCATTCCTTTCCATGTAGCTGTCCAGTTTCCCCAGCACCACTTACTTAAGAAACTGTTTTGTTTTTTTTTTTTCCCATCTATTGTATATTCTTCCCTTTGTTGTAGGTGAATTTGACAATACAACCTCAGACTTATTTCTGGACTCTCCATACTCTTCCATCGATCTCTGTGTTTGTTTTTGTGCCAGTACCATACTGGTTTTGATTATTGTAACTCTGTAGTATAGTCTGAAGTCAGGGAGCCTGATTTCTCTAGTTTTGTTCTTTCTCAAGATTGTTTTGGCTATTCTTTTGTGTTTTCGTACAGATTTTTATATGTTCTAGTTCTGTGAAAAACATCCTTAGCACTTTGATAGGAACTATATTGAACTGTGGATTTCCTTGAGTAGTGTGGTCATTTGAAAAATGTTAATTCTTCCAGTTCATAAACACAGTATACCTTTCCATCTGTTTGTGTCATCTTCAGTTTTGTTCAGCAATGTCTTATAGTTTTCCAAGTACAGGACTTTCATCTCCTTGAAAAAAAGTGAAAGTGCAAGTCACTAAGTCATGTCTGACTCTTTGTGACCCCATGGACTATACAGTCCGTGGAATTCTCCAGGCCACAATACTGCAGTAGGTAGCCTTTCTCTTCTCCAGGGGATCTTCCAAACCCACGGATCAAACCCAGGTCTCCTGCACTGCGGGGAGATTCTTTACCAGCTGAGCCACAAGAGAAGCCGAAGAATACTGGAGTGGGTAGCCCATCCCTTCCCCAGCACATCTTCCCAACCCAGGAATTGAACCAGATTCTTCTTGCATTGCAAGAAGGTTTTTTACCAACTGAGCTACCAGGGAAGCCTTCAGTTCAGTTCAGTAGCTCAGTCGTGTCCGACTCTTTGTGACCCCATAAATCGCAGCATGCCAGGCCTCCCTGTCCATCACCAACTCCTGGTGTTCACTCAGACTCACGTCCATCGAGTCCGTGATGCCATCCAGCCATCTCACCCTCGGTCATCCCCTTCTCCTCCTGCCCCCAATCCCTCCCAGCATCAGAGTCTTTTCCAACGAGTCAACACTTCGCATGAGGTGGCCAAAGTACGGGAGCTTCAGCTTTAGCATCATTCCTTCCAAAGAAATCCCAGGGTTGATCTCCTTCAGAATGGACTGGTTGGATCTCCCTGGAGTCCAAGGGACTCTCAAGAGTCTTCTCCAACACCACAGTTCAAAAGCATCAATTCTTCGGTGCTCAGCCTTCTTCACAGTCCAACTCTCACATCCATACATGACCACAGGAAAAACCATAGCCTAGACTAGACGGACCTTAGTTGGCAAAGTGATGTCTCTGCTTTTGAATATGCTATCTAGGTTGGTCATAACTTTCCTTCCAAGGAGGAAGCATCTTTTAATTTCATGGCTGCAGTCATGATCTGCAGTGATTTTGGAGCCCCCCAAAATAAAGTCTGACACTGCTTCTACTGTTTCCCCATCTATTTCCCATGAAGCGATGGGACCAGATGCCATGATCTTCGTTTTCTGAATGTTGAGCTTTAAGCCAACTTTTTCGCTCTCCTCTTTCACTTTCATCAAGAGGCTTTTTAGCTCCTTTTCACTTTCTGCCATAAGGGTGGTGTCATCTGCATATCTGAGGTTATTGATATTTCTCCCAGCAGTCTTGATTCCAGCTTGTGTTTCTTCCAGTCCAGCATTTCTCATGATGTGCAAGTTAAATAAGCAGGGTGACAATATACAGCCTTGACGTACTCCTTTTCCTATTTGGAACCAGTCTGTTGTTCCATGTCCAGTTCTAACTGTTCTAACTGGAACCAGTCCATGTCCAGGGGCCGTGACGCTGAGGAGCCACCCCAAGCCCGAGGCCAGGGCCGGCGGCCGGGAGGAGCAACCCAAGGAGCCATGGCTGCGCAGGCACAGGAGGGCCTAGAGGAGCTATCCCACCTTGAAGGTCAGGAACCACAGCGGTAAGGCTCGTCCAAGGTAAGGAGCAGCGGCTGTGCTTTGCTGGAGCAGCCGTGAAGAGATACCTCACGCCCAAGGTAAGAGAAACCCAAGTAAGATGGTAGGTGTTGCAAGAGGGCATCAGAGGGCAGACACACTGAAACCATAATCACAGAGAACTAGTCAATCTAATCACACTAGGACCACAGCCTTGTCTAACTCAATGAAACCAAGCCATGCCTGCGGGGCAGCCCAATACGGGCAGGTCATGGTGGAGAGGTCTGACAGAATGTGGTCCACTGGAGAAGGGAATGGCAAGCCACTTCAGTATTCTTGCCTTGAGAACCCCATGAACAGGATGAAAAGGCAAAAGGAAAGGATACCAAAAGAGGAAGTCCCCAGGTCATTAGGTGCCCAATATGCTACTGGAGATCACTGGAGAAATAACTCCAGAAAGAATGAAGGGATGGAGCCAAAGCAAAAACAATACCCAGCTGTGGATGTGACTGGTGATAGAAGCAAGATCCGACACTGTTAAGAGCAATATTGCATAGGAACCTGGAATGTCAGGTCCATGAATCAAGGCTAATTGGAAGTGGTCAAACGAGATGGCAAGGGTGAACAACGACATTCTAGGAATCAGCGAACTAAAATGGACTGGAATGGGTGAATTTAAATCAGATGACCATTATATCTAGTACTGTGGGCAGGAATCCCTTAGAAGAAATGGAGTAGCCATCATGCTCAACAAAAGAGTTCGAAATGTAGTACTTGGATGCAATCTCAAAAATGACAGAATGATCTCTGTTCATCGCCAAGGCAAACCATTCAATATCACAGTAATCCAAGCCTATGCCCCAACCAGTAACGCTGAAGAAACTGAAGTTGAACGGTTTTACAAAGAGCTACAAGACCTTTTAGAACTAACACCCAAAAAAGATGTCCTTTTCATTATAGGGGACTGGAATGCAAAAGTAGGAAGTCAAGAAACACCTGGAGTAACAGGCAAATTTGGCCTTGGAATGCGGAATGGAGCAAGGCAAAGACTAACAGAGGTTTGCCAAGAAAATGCACTGGTCATAGAAAACACCCTCTTCCAACAACACAAGAGAAGACTACACATGGACATCACCAGATGGTCAACACCGAAATCAGATTGATTATATTCTTTGCAGCCAAAGATGGAGAAGCTCCATACAGTCAACAAAAACAAGACCAGGAGCTGACTGTGGCTCAGATTATGAACTCCTTATTACCAAATTCAGACTCAAATTGAAGAAAGTAGGGAAAACTGCTAGACCATTCAGGTATGACCTAAATCAAATTCCTTATGATTATACAGTGGAAGTGAGAAATAGATTTAAGGGCCTAGATCTGACAGACAGAGTGCCTGATGAACTATGGAATAAGGTTCGTGACATTGTACAGGAGACAGGGATCAAGACCATCCCCATGGAAAAGAAATGCAAAAAAGCAAAATGGCTGTCTGAGGAGGCCTTACAAATAGCTGTGAAAAGAAGAGAGGCAAAAAGTAAAGGAGAAAAGGAAAGATATAAGCATCTGAATGCAGAGTTCCAAAGAATAGCAAGAAGAGATAAGAAAGCCTTCTTCAGCGATCAATGCAAAGAAATAGAGGGAAAAAAAAAAAACAAACATGATGGGAAATACTAGAGATCTCTTCAAGAAAATTACAGATACCAAGGGAACATTTCATGCAAAGATGGGCTCGATAAAGGACAGAAATGGCATAGACCTAACAAAAGCAGAAGATATTAAGAAGAGGTGGCAAGAATACACAGGAGAACTGTACAAAAAAGATCTTCACAACCCAGATAATCATGATGATGTGATCACTAATCTAGAGCCAGACATCTTGGAAAGTGAAGTCAAGAGGGCCTTAGAAAGCATCACTACAAACAAAGCTAGTGGAGGTGATGGAATTCCAGTGGAGCTATTTCAAATCCTGAAAGATGATGCTGTGAAAGTCTGCACTCAATATGCCAGCAAATTTGGAAAACTCAGCAGTGGCCACAAGACTGGAAAAGGTCAGTTTTCATTCCAAATCCAAAGAAAGGCAATGCCAAAGAATGCTCAAACTACTGCACAATTGCACTCATCTCACATGCTAGTAAAGTGATGCTCAAAATCCTCCAAGCCAGGCTTCAGCAATATGTGAACCGTGAACTCCCTGATGTTCAAGCTGGTTTTAGAAAAGGCAGAGGAACCAGAGATCAAATTGCCAACATCCGCTGGATCATGGAAAAAGCAAGAGAGTTCCAGGAAAACATCTATTTCTGCTTTATTGACTATGCCAAAGCCTTTGACTGTGTGGATCACAAGAAACTGTGGAAAATTCTGAAAGAGACGGGAATACCAGACCATCTAACCTGCCTCTTGAGAAATCTGTATGCAGGTCAGGAACCAACAGTTAGAACTGGACATGGAACAACAGGGAAGCCTTAAGTAGGTATATTCCTAGGCATTTTTTTCTTCGTAATTTGATAAGTGGGATTATCTCCTTAGTTTCTCTTTCTGATAGTTCATTAAGATGTATAGAAATGCAACAGATTTGTGTATATTAATTTTACATCCTTCTGTTTTACCAAGTTTATTAATGAGTTCTAGTACTTTTCCAGTGGCATCTTTAGAATTTTCTCTGTATGGTATCATGTCATCTGCAAACAGTGAGAGTTTTACTTTTCCCTTTCCAATCTGGATTCATTTCATTTATCTTGTCTGACTGCTGTTGCTAGGACTTCCAATCGTATATTAAATAGAAACGGTGGGAGTGAGCATCCTTGTCTTGTTCCTGATCTTACAGGAAATGCTTTCAGTTTTTCATCACTGAGTATGATGTTAGCTGTAGGTTTGTCATATAAGGTGTTTATTATGTTAAGGTATGTTCACTTTATGGCCACTTTTGGAGAGTTTGTATCATGCATGGATGTTGAACTTTGTCAAAACCTTTTTCTACATCTATTGAAATAATCATATAGTTTTATTCTTCAGTTTGTTAATGTGGTATATCATAGTGATTGATTTGAGGGTATTGAACTATCCTTGAATCCCTGGAATAAATCCTACTTGATCATGTTTTATAACCCTTTTCATGTATTGTTGGATTCAGGTTCCTAATATTTTCTTGAGGAGTTTTGCACCCATGTTCATCAGTTATAATTTTTTAAAAATATCTTTGTATCAGGGTTATGCTAACCTCATGAAATGGGTTCACAAGCATTCCTTCCCCTGCAATTTTTTTGGGGGAATACTTTCAGAAAGTTTCTTGTTAAATCTTCTCTAAATCTTTGGTAAAATCCTCCTGTGAAGACATCTGATCTTGACTTTTGTTTCCTGGAAGTTTTTTGTTTTTTTAAAAATTATTGACACAATTTCATTATTAGTAATTGGTCTGCTCCTACTTTCTTTTTCTTCCTGGTTCTAATTTGAGAGATTCTACCTTGCTAAGAACTTGTCCATTCCTTATAGGTCATTCATCTTATTGGTGTATAGTTGTTTTCAGTAGTGTCTTATGGTCCTTTGAATTGCTGTGGTGTCAGTTGTAACTTTTCCTTTTATTTTTTATTGATTTGGGCTGTCTCTCTTTTTTCCTGATGAATCTGGCAAAATGTTTATCAATTTTTTATCTTTTCAATGAAATAGCTATTAGTTTCATTGACTTTTTCTATTCTTTTTCTACTCTCTGTTTCATTTATTTCTGCTCATATCTTTATGTTTCTTTCTTTTGACTAAATTTGAGTTTTGTTTGTTCTTTTTCTAGGCCCTTTATGTGTAGGGTTAGGTTGTTTATTTAAGATTTTTGTTGCTTGACAAAGCAAACTTGTATCACTATAAACTTCCCTCTTAGAACTGTCTTTATTACTGTGTTACTGTTGACTTCTCCCTTATGTCTGCTGGTATTTGTTTTTTGTGTTTAGATGCTCCTATGTTGGGGTATATTTACAATTCTTATATCTTCTTCTTGGATTGATTCCTTGATAATAATGTAATATCCTGTCTCTTTTACCAGTCTTTATTGTAAAGTCTATTTTTTCTGATACAACTATTGCTATCTTGGCTTTCTTTTCAACCTATCTGCATGGAATACATTCTTCCATTCTCTCACTTTCAGTTTGTGTCTCCTTAGATTGAGGCAAATCTCTTGTTGGCAGGCCTGTTTTTACATTCAGCTACTTTATGTCTTTTCATTGTAGCATTTAGCTCATTTACATTGAAACTAATTTCAACATATGTTTAATTTTAACATATGTTTTTATTGCCTTTAAAAAATTCTTTGTGAGGTTGTTTTGTAGTTGTTTTTTTTTTTGTTCCTTTCTTCTTTTGCTCTGTTCTCTTATATTTGATGGCTATATTTACTGTTAGGTTTGGATTCCTTTTTCTTTTTGTGTGTGTGTATATCTATTACAGATTTTTAGATTGTAGTTACCATGAGGTTTTTATATAACACTTATTATATATATATAGTATATTATATATATATATGATGGTTATACAATTACTGATGTCTTAATTTCAAACACATCTTTAAACCCTGCACTTGTACTCTATGACCCTCATGATCACTGTTTGGGATGTGTTTTACATCTGTTTTGTGGATCACATAGCTGCTCGTTGTAGTTATGGATGATTTTACTAGCTTTGTCTTTTAATAATCCTACTAGTTTCTTTCTTTTTTTTTTTTTTTTTGAGTGGATGATTTCCTACCTTTACTATATGTTTGCCTTTACTGATGAATTTTTCCTTTCCATAATTTTCATGTTTCTAGTCATAGTCTTTTCTCACTTAGATAAGTTCCTTTAACATTTGTTGTAAAGCTATTTTGGTAGTGCTGAACTCTGTGATGCTTTTAATCTATCAAATATCTGAAAGAGAACCTTGCCAGGTAGAGTATTCTTGATTGGAGGTTATTCCCCTTTATCACTTTGACTATATCATACCCCTCCCTTCTGGCTTGCAGCTTTTGTTGAAAAGTCACCTTTATGGGAATTCCCTAATTGTTACCTATTGCTTTTCCCTCGCTTTTATATTTTCTAATACTTTTTTAAAAATTTGTTTATTTTACTTTACAATATTGTATGGGTTTTGCCATACATTGACTTGAATCTGCCATGAGTGTACATGTGTTCCCCATCCTGAACACCCCTCCCACTTCCCTCCCCATACCATCCCTCTGGGTTATCCCAGGGCACCAGTCCTGAGCATCATGATACAGAGTCCCCCTGTATCATGCATCAAATCGGGACTGGCAATTCATTTCACATATGATATTTTACATGTTTCAATGCCATTCTCCCATATCATCCCACCCTTGCCCTCTCCGACAGAGTCCAAAAGACTATTCAATACATCTGTGTCTCTTTTGCTGTCTCGCATACAGGGTTATCATTACCTTCTTTCTAAATTCCATATATATGCATATTGGAGAAGGAAATGGCAACGCACTCCAGTGTTCTTGCCTGGAGAATCACAGAGACAGGGAGCCTGGTGGGCTGACGTCTATGGGATCGCACAGAGTCGGACACGACTGAAGCAACTTAGCAGCAGCATACTGTATTGGTGTTTTTCTTTCTGGCTTACTTCACTCTGTATAACAGGCTCCAGTTTCATCCACCTCATTAGAACTGATTCAGATGTATTCTTTTTAATGGCTGAGAAATATTCCATTGTGTATATGTACCACGGCTTTCTTATCCATTCATCTGCTGATGGACATCTAGGTTGCTTCCATGTCCTGGCTATTATAAACAGTGCTGCGATGAACATTGGGGTATACATGTCTCTTTCGATTCTGGTTTCCTTAGCATGTATGCCCAGCAGTGGGATTGCTGGGTTGTATGGCAGTTCTATTTCCAGTTTTTTAAGGAATCTCCACACTGTTCTCCATAGTGGCTGTACTAGTTTGCATTCCCACCAACAGTGTAAGAGGGTTCCCTTTTCTCCACACCCTCTCCAGCATTTATTGCTTGTAGACTTTTGGATCACAGCCATTCTGACCGGTGTGAGAGGGTACCTCATTGTGGTTTTGATTTGCATTTCTCTGATCATGAGTGATGTTGAGCATCTTTTCACATGTTTGTTAGCCATCAGTATATCTTCTTTGGAGAAATGTCTGTTTAGTTCTTTGGCCCATTTTTTTGATTGGGTCATTTATTTTTCTGGAATTGAGCTGCAGGAGTTGCTTGTATATTTTTGAGATTAATTCTTTGTCCGTTGCTTCATTTGCTATTATTTTCTCCCATTCTGAAGGCTGTCTTTTCACCTTGCTTAGAGTTTCCTTTGTTGTGCAGAAGCTTTTAAGTTTAATTAGGTCCCATTTGTTTATTTTTGCTTTTATTGCCACTATTCTTGGAGGTGGGTCATAGAGGATCCTGCTGTGATTTATGTCAGAGAGTGTTTTGCCTATGTTTTCCTCTAGGAGTTTAATAGTTTCTGGTTTTACATTTAGATCTTTAATCCATTTTGAGTTTATTTCTGTGTATGGTGTTAGAAAGTGTTCTAGTTTCATTCTTTTACTAGTGGTTGACCAGTTTTCCCAGCACCACTTGTTAAAGAGATTGTCTTTAGTCCATTGTATATTCTTGCCTCCTTTGTCGAAGATAAGGTGTCCACAGGTGTGTGGATTTATCTCTGGGCTTTTTGTTCCACTGATCTATATTTCTGTCTTTGTGCCAGTACCATACTGTCTTGATGACTGTGGCTTTGTAGTAGAGACTGAAGTCAGGCAGGCTGATTCCTCCAGTTCCATTCTTTCTCAAGATTGCTTTGGCTATTCAAGATTTTTTGTATTTCCATACAAATTGTGAAATTATTTAGGTAGGTGTTTCTTTAAGTAGATATATTCCTAAGTATTTTATTCTTTTTGTTGCAATGGTGAATGGAATTGTTTCCTTAATTCCTCTGTTTTCTCATTATTAGTGTATAGGAATGCAAGGGATTTCTCTGTGTTGATTTTATATCCTGCAACTTTACTATATTCATTGATTAGTTCTAGTAATTTTCTGGTGGAGTCTTTAGGGTTTTCTATGTAGAGGATCATGTCATCTGCAAACAGTGAAAGTTTTCCTTCTTCTTTTCCAATCTGGATTCCTTTTCTTTTTCTGCTCTGACTGCTGTGGCCAAAACTTCCAAAACTATATTGAATAGTAGTGGTGAGAGTGGGCACCCTTGTCTTTTTCCTGACTTTAAGGGAAATGCTTTCAATTTTTCACCATTGAGGATAATGTTTGCTGAGGGTTTGTCATATATAGCTTTTATTATGTTGAGGTATGTTCCTTCTATTCCTGCTTTGTGGAGGTTTTTTTTTTTTATCATAAATGGATGTTGAATTTTGTCAAAGGCCTTCTCTGCATCTATTGAGGTAATCATATGGTTTTTATTTTTCAATTTGTTAATGTGGTGTATCACATTGATTGATTTGCAGATATTGAAGAATCCTTGCATCCCTGGGATAAAGCCCACTTGGTCATGATGTATGATCTTTTTAATATGTTGTTGGATTCTGCTTGCTAGAATTTTGTTAAAAATTTTTGCATCTATGTTCATCAGTGATATTGGCCTGTAGTTTTCTTTTTTTGTGGCATCTTTGTCAGGTTTTGGTATTAGGTGGTGGCCTAACAGAATGGTGGTTTTGGTATTATGATGGTGGCCTCATAGAATGAGTTTGGATATTTACCTTCCTCTGCAATTTTCTGGAAGAGTTTGAGGATAGGTGTTAGCTCTTCTCTAAATTTTTAGTAGAATTCAGCTGTGAAGCCATCTGGTCCTCGGCTTTTGTTTGCTGGAAGATTGCTGATTACAGTTTCAATTCCCATGCTTGTGATGGGTCTGTTAAGGTTTTCTATTTCTTCCCGGTTCAGTTTTGGAAAGTTGTACTTTTCTAAGAATTTGTGCATTTCTTCCACGTTGTCCATTTTATTTGCATATAGTTGCTGATAATAGTCTCTTATGATCCTTTGTATTTCTGTGTTGTCTGTTGTGATCTCTCCATTTTCATTTCCAATTTTGTTGATTTGATTTTTCTCCCTTTGTTTATTGATGAGTCTGGCTAATGGTGTGTCAACTTTCTCTCAAAGAACCAGCTTTTGGTTTTGTTGATTTTTGCTCTGGTCTGTTTCTTTTGCATTTATTTCTGCCCTAATTTTTAAGAAGTCTTTCCTTCTACTATCCCTGGGGTTCTTGATTTCTTCCTTTTCTAGTTGCTTTAGGTGTAGAGTTAGGTTATTTATTTGAGTTTTTTCTTGTTTCTTGAGGTATGCCTGTATTGCTATGAACCTTCCCCTTAGTACTGCTTTTACAGTGTCTCATAGGTTTTGGTTGTTGTGTTTTCATTTTCATTCATTTCTATGCATATTTTGATTTTTTTTTATTTCTTCTCTGATTTGTTGGTTATTCAGCAGCGTGTTGTTCAGCCTCCATATGTTGGGATTTTTAATAGTTTTTCTCCTGTAATTGACATCTAATCTTACTGCATTGTGGTCAGAAAAGATGCTTGGAAGGATTTCAATTTTTTTGAATTTACCAAGGCTAGATTTATGGCTCAGGTTGTGATCTATCCTGGAGAAGGTTCCGTGTGCACTTAAGAAAAAGGTGAAATTGTTTTGGGGTGAAATGTCCTATAGATATCGATTGGAGTCTATTGTATCATTTAAAGTTTGTGTTTCCTTGTTAATTTTCTGTTTAGTTGATCTATCCATAGGTTCTTTTAAAGCCTCTAATTTCATTCTACATTCATTCTCATCCTGAATTCTTTGACGATCTTTACAGTTATCCTGAACTCTTTCTCAGGTATTGCCTATCTCCATATCACCGAGTTCTTCTTGGTTTTTTATCTTGTTCCTTCCTCTGAAACATATTTCTGTGTCACCTCATTGTGTCAAAACTACTATTTTATGTATGTATAGGTCAGTTACATTTCTTGATTTGGAGAAGTGGCCCTCTGTAGGAGATGACCTGTGCATTCCAGGAGTCCATTCTTCTCTTGTCACCCAAGGGTCAAGGGCCAGCTTGTCCCAGGGTAGTGTCTGGCCTGCATTTGCAGATTCTACCCACAGGCTGTGGGTACAGTTTTCTTGCTTCCAGTGTCTGCTCCCTTGTGGGTGAGGCTGGGCTAGAGGCTAGTGCAGGCTTTGTGGTGGGAGGGGCTAGTGCCTGCCCATTGGTTGGTGGGGCTGGGCCTTGGTCCTCTGGTGGGCAGGGTCATGTCTAAGCATGTGTCTAGAGGTGGCTGTGGGCATAGGAAGTCTTTAAACAGCATGTCTGTCAATGGATGGGGCTGTATCCCTCCTTCTCAGTTAGTTGGCCAGAAGTGTCCCAGCACTGGCGACTACAGGCTGTTGCATAGGGCCAGGTATTGATACCAAGATGTCAACCTCCAGAAGAGCTCACACAGATGAATGCTCCCTGACATATCCACCAACAGTGTCTGTCTCCCCAGAGTGAGTCACAGCAACCACCACCTCCACGGAGACTCTCTAAGACTAGTTGGTTCCAGGCTCCTACGAAATTGTGGCTTTTTCCCTGGGCCCCAGTATGTGTGTGATTTTGTGTGTACCCTTTAAGAGTGAAATCTTTATTTTCCCCAATTCTGTGTAGCTCCTGCAAGCAAGTCTTACTGGGCTTCAAAGCCAAATGCTCTGGGGGCTCCTATTTCCAGTGTCAGACCCTCACAGGTCTGACACTGTGGGGACTGTCCTCTGTAAGGGAGACCCTGGGGAGAACCTCTGCAATATAATTATTCTCCAGCTTGTGGGTCACCCACCCAGAAGTTATCAGATTTGATTATATCATGACTCCACTCCTCCTACCAGCTTTGCTGTGGTTCCTTCTCTATGTCTTAAGTTGTAGAGATCTTTTCTGGTAGGTTTCAGACTTTTTCAGTGATGGTTGTTCTACAGACTTTTGTGACTTTGGTGTGCTTGGGAGAAAAGGTGAACTCTTCCTACTACTCCACTTGGGTGCTCTCTCAGGATTCACTTTCCCCTTTGCTGCTTTTAATATTCTCTCCTTAAATTTTATTTTTGCCATTCTCATTACAATGTCCTCCTGGTGTGTTCCTCTTTGGCTTGGTCCTCTATAGAATTCTGCACTTCCTGGACTTGGCAACTGTTTCCTTTTCCCAGGTTGGGGATGTTTCCTGCTATTATGACTTCAAGTATGTTCTCGGCCCCTTGCTCTTTTCCTCCTTCTGGGACCCCTACAATGAGAATATTAGGATTCTTGATGTTGTCCCAGAAGTCTCAAACTGTGCTCATTTCTTTTCATTCTTTTTTTTTAATATAAATTTATTTAATTGGAGGCTAATTATTTTACAGTTTTGTATTGGTTTTGCCATACATCAACATCATTCTTTTTTTTCTGTTCAGGACCAGCAATTTCTACTAGTCCATCTTTCAGCTTGCTGATCCATTCCTTTGTATTACTTGCTCTACTTTTGATTTATTCTGGTTTATTTTTCATTTCAGTTATTGTATTCTTCATATCTGTTTGGTTGTTCTTTGTATTTTCTAACTCTTTGCTAAAATCTTCTAACATCTCTCTCTCTGCATTCATTCTTCTCCCAACTTCTTTGATTATCTTTACAATCATTACCCAGAACCACTTCTGGGGTAGGTTACCTATCTCCACTTCACTCAGTTCTTCTTCTGGGGTTTTGCCTCGTCCCTTCATCTGGAATATTTTGCCTTGTCACCTCATTTTGCCTAACTTGTTGTTTTTATTTTTATGAGTCCTTGGAGAAGGACCCTTTTGCAGGAGACATCGTCCCAGCAGCATACATCCCTGTAGTCACCAGAGCCATATGCTCTAGGGGCTCTCCTTAAGAGGTCTGTCTGGGCCTTTCTCTTGTGGCAGGCTGACTGTTGTGAGTGGTCCAGCAAACCTGGTTGGCTCTTGGTCTATTTGGTTACCTGGTGTGCCTTGGGCCGAGGCTGCTGGCCAGTAGTTGGCAAAAGTGGGTCACCAGGCAGCTGACTACAGAATCACAGGGGATTCCAGGGTGTGCTGGCTCGCTGGTGGGTGCACTGAGGGTCCAGGGATGTTGCCTGCCCACTGATAAGTGAAACCAGGTCCTAGGGCAAGTTCCAGCCTACTGGTGCTGATGGGCAGAACCAGGTCCTGAGGTCAGGTTGCCAGGCCCCAGGGCTCCTAAAGCAGGTGTCAGATCACTGGTGGGTGAGGCCAGTTCCTGACAAACTTTTCTGTGGGTCCTGAGTTTTCTTGAAACTTGTGCTGGCCTGCTATTGGGAGGGCTGGCCTGCTAGTGAGAGGGCCAGTTCACAGACGGGCATTTTCTTATGGCTGGTGTGTGCATGCTCGTGGGCAGAGATGTCCAGCGGCAGATAATGGGCTCAAGGGGTCTTCAGGAAGCCTACCTGCTGATGGGTGGGGCTGCGTTCATGCCTAATCAGCTGCTTGGCTAGAGGTGTCCCAACACTGGTGTCAAAATGGCCCTTGCCAGCACCAGTGTCCACATGGTAGAACACACTCCCCAAATAACTTCCACCAGCATCTATGTCCCCAGGGTAAGCTGCAGTGAGAGAAAGTGAACTCAGGGTCCTTCTACTCTGCCATCTTGCACATTCTCTCCTAAACTTTTTTTAGTTGAAGTATAGTTGATTTACAATGCTGTGTTAATTTCTGCTCTATAGTGATTCAGTTATACACACACACACACACACACACACACACACACACACACACACACACAGAGTTTATTGTGTTCTTTTCCCTTATGTTTTTTCCACAGGATATTGAATATATTTCCCTGTGCTATACAGTAGGACCTTCTTGTTTATCCATCCTATTTTTAATAGCTAACATCTGCTAACCCCAAACTCCCACTCCATCACTCCCACCTTGACCCCTCCTTGGAAACTCCAGATATATCCTCTAGGTCTGTGAGTCTTCCAAACTTAATTCTTTTTAAAAAATTTTTATTTATTTATTTTTTAATGTTTTTAATTGAAGGATAATTGCTTTACAATATTGTGTTGGTTTCTGCCATACATCAACATGAATCAGCCACAGGTATACATATGCCCCCTCCCTCTTAAACCTCCCTCCTAGTTCCCACCTCATCCCACCCTTCTAGATTGTCACAGAGCACCAGTTTGAGCTTCCTGAGTCATGCAGCCAGTTCCCATTGGCTGTCTGTTTTCATGTGGTAGTGTATATGTTTCCATGCTACTCTCTCCATTTGTCCTACCCTCTCCTCCCCCACCCCGAAACTTAATTCTTAAACATTATTCCTTTAGCCAGCTATTTTTCATCATAAATTCAGGTATAGTAAAGGCAGTAGAAAAAGTAAAAGCCATGAAGAAGAGGAGGAGGAGGAGAGACTGATTCTAAATCAGGTTCTCAGTTTAAAATTAAAATAAATAAAAATTTAAAGGGAGACGTCCCTGGTGATCCAGTGGTCCACTGCAAAGGGCCCAGGTTCAAACTCTAGTCCTGGAACTGTGATCCCCTAGGCTGCACGGTACAACCAAAACTAAATATTTAAAAAAAAAAATAAAAGGAGAAAAGGAAAAAATTAATCTTTGCAATTTTGTAGAGAATCTATATAATAATCCTTAAAAATGGAAGTTAGTTAACAAATTTATTTTACTCAATACAGTAATATATTTTATATATCACCAATTTTGAGATTGTTTCTATTCTAAAATATTGCTTCGACCCTCTAAATCATTACAAGTTGTAGAATCTGCCATCCACTCCAGCTGAAAAATTATAAACAATAAGTTGGCCAAAATTCTTCCATTTTTGTATATATTATATGTGGGTGGTATTGGTTAGTTCTTATAAGTTATTTTAAACACTAGCATATCATCAAAAATTGTCATTAAAAATAATAATAATAACAATAATATGTTCACCAAAGTATTTCTCAAGTACAAGATTATCTATTCCCCAGAAAAAGGAACATTACTGTCTTAAGGCTAAAACTCACAAAGAAAGTCAAGATACATTCAAGGAAAGCTTTTCTGAAAGGTTTATTTGCTCATCTTTGAAACTTTATTATGTTTACTGTGTAGGTGATATACTTTCAGAGCCTAGAATATAAAACCACTTATTAGTAAGTTAACACTGTGGTAATTTATTCTGTAAATGTTAATATTAAATATGTAATTGATTTTCTACAATGTTCAGATTTTCAAGTTCTGTGAAATTCTCAGGCCACATTATTGTCAAGTTAGGATACCTCTAGATAGCTGTAAAATTTGAATTCTACTCTTTATAGAAGATAAATTTTCTTACTTGTCAAGCTCTAAATTAGAAAACACTCTACAGCTTTGGAGAAAGCCAATGCGATTCCAAATTTACAATAAGGCAACATATGCTGTGCATACTCCTACAGGAAAAGAAACCCAGATTTTTAAATAGATAAGATTATGCACAGAAATAAAGAGCAATCAACTTCAAGTTTGAAACAGAATTTCAAGAAAGAAGGAAATATCAGAACATATGGTAACTGGTAAATAACTTACCCCTAGCTCCTTAAAGTAGAACATATAATGGAAAAGGAGAGTCATACAGAGAGCTAAAGAAGCACCTCTGGAATCCTCACAATGAAAAAGATAATTAATTGCTGAATATGCAATATTTCTGAACTGCAATGGAAATGACTAATCTCTTCCAAGCCCTTCACTGCACAGATGAGAAATGTGAGGGGATGGGGCAAGGGATCAGGTAGATCTCATCATCAGCTGTGTTACTTTCAACAGAATTGATAATTGACTGAAGATTGATTGATAATTGATTCCAACAGTAATTGATTGTCTGCAGCAGTAATTAAGCAAAGAAGATAAGGAAACATATAAGCATCTTAACGCAGAGTTCCAAAGATTAGCAATGAGAGGTAAGAAAGTGTTCCTCAGCAATCAATGCAAAGAAATAGAGGAAAACAACAGGATGGGAAAGCCTAGAGATCTCTTCAAGAAAATTAGAGATACCAAGGGAACATTTCATGCAAAGATGGGCTCGATGAAGGACAGAAATGGTACGGACCTAACAGAAGCAGAAGATATTAAGAAGACGTGGCAAGAATACACAGAAGAACTGTACAAAAAAGATCTTCATGACCAAGATAATCACGATGGTGTGATCACTCACCTAGAGCCAGACATTCTGGAATGTGAAGTCAAGAGGGCCTTAGAAAGCATCACTACGAACAAAGCTAGTGGAGGTGATGGAATTCCAGTTGAGCTATTTCAAATCCTAAAAGATGATGCTGTGAAAGTGCTGCACTCATTATGCTAGCAAATGTGGAAAACTCAGCAGTGGCCACAGGACTGGAAGAGGTCCGTTTTCATTCTAATCCCAAAGAAAGGCAATGCCAAAGAATGCTCAAACTACCGTACAATTGCACTCATTTCACATGCTAGTAAAGTAATGCTCAAAATTCTCCAAGCCAGGCTTCAGCAATATGTGAACCGTGAACTTCCAGATGTTCAAGCTGGTTATAGAAAAGGCAGAGGAACCAGAGATCAAATTGCCAACATCCGCTGGATCATGGAAAAAGCAAGAGAGTTCCAGAAAAACATCTATTTCTGCTTTATTGACTATGCCAAAGCCTTTGACCGTGTGGATCACAATAAACTGTGGAAAATTCTGAAAGAGAAAGGAATACCAGACCACCTGACCTGCCTCTTGAGAAATCTGTATGCAGGTCAGGAACCAACAGTTAGAACTGGACATGGAACAACAGACTGGGTCCAAATAGGAAAAGGAGTATGTCAAGGCTGTATGTTGTCACCCTGCTTATTTAACTTCTATTCAGAGTACGTCATGAGAAACGTTGGCCTGGAAGAAGCAAAAGCTGGAATCAAGATTGCCGGGAGAAATATCAATAACCTCAGATATGCAGATGACACTACCCTGATGGCAGAAAGTGAAGAGGAACTAAAAAGCCTCTTGATGAAAGTGAAAGAGGAGAGTGAAAAAGTTGGCTTAAAGCTCAACATTCAGAAAATGAAGATCATGGCATCTGGTCCCATCACTTTACGGCAAATAGATGGGGAAACAATGGAAACAGTGTCAGACTTTATTTTGGGGGGCTCCAAAATCACTGCAGATGGTGACTGCAGCCATGAAATTAAAAGATGCTTCCTCCTTGGAAGGAAAGTTATGACCAACCTAGGTAGCATATTGAAAAGTAGAGACATTACTTTGGCAACAAGATCTGTCTAGTAAAGGCTATGGTTGTTCCAGTGGTCATGTATGGATGTGAGAGTTGGTCTGTGAAGAAAGCTGAGTGCCGAAGAATTGATGCTTTTGAACTGTGGTGTTGGAGAAGACTCTTGAGAGTCCCTTGGACTGCAAGGAGATCCAACCAGTCCATTCTGAAGGAGATCAGCCCTGGGTGTGCATTGGAAGAACTGATGCTAAAGCTGAATCTCCAATACTTTGGCCACCTCATGCAAAGAGTTGACTCATTGGAAAAGCCTCTGATGCTGAGAGGGATTGGGGGCAGGAGGAGAAGGGGACAACAGAGGATGAGATGGCTGGATGGCATCACCGACTCGATGGACATGAGTTTGAGTGAACTCCAGGAGTTGGTGATGGACAGGGAGGCCTGGAGTGCTGGGATTCATGGGGTCGCAAAGAATTGGACATGACTGAGCGACTTAACTGAACTGAACTGAGCAGTAATTGATAATCTGACTGGAGGGAAGGTTACAGTACCTGTCACTAGTGAATAACAAGAGTGGAAGTATTAAACAGCATGTTTGAGAAACAGGTCAGAAAAAAATGGAAACAAACAGTCTCTTTGGTTCTCTCACATCTTCTGAATGTTCTATCTCATTACTTGATTTGTGGCAAGGTCCTGCAATAACTCTAAAGCAAAATATTCCTGAGCTGTCCCAATTACTGCAAAGAAGAAAAACAATCTCATCATAGTTTCCCTTCATTGATGATACTGCAATAAACTGCTCACCTCCTAAATAAAGCCCCCCAAAATAAAGTCTGAATAGGTGTCTGGATGGACACCTATTCAGCCTGTAAGGTAATCAAGCTTGCAAAGAACAGCACTCACAGCAAGTCTGGTGGAATGGCTTAGGGGTGTTTGCTCGGCTCAGCTCTCTGTCGCTCAGTCGTGTACAACCCTATGAAATGCCATGGGCTGTAGCCCGCCAGGCTCCCCTGTCCATGAAATTTTCCAGTCAATAATTCAAGAGTGGGTTGCGATTTCCTACTCTAAGAGGTCTTCCCAGATCAGGGATCGAACCCACGTCTTCTGCATCTCCTGCACTGGCAGGCAGATTCTTTACCACTATGCCACCTGCTGAGCTAACAGCTAACATCTTGAGAGCCTCCTATGTGCCAGGGGCTCTTTTAGGCTGCATTTGTGCATTTAAATCTCACAAAATTTTATGAGACTCATTATTCCCTATTTGTAGAAGAGGAAATTAAGGCACAGAGAACAGAATACATTGCAGACGTTTCCCAGGTAAAAGTGAGGAAACTGGGATTTGTGCATAGGAAAACTGTTTCAAAGCTCAATCCTCATCACTTGGGGTGAATAGAAACAGAATTTCTACCACTCCCCAACAACCACCTCTACTCCTGACAGTGCGGACCCCTACATACCTATTTGTTTATCAAACATGTGCTGATCTGCCTCAAAATGTCAGGTACTATGTTAGACACTGGAGAGACAGGTAGAATGGAGGAGTCTAGCTTTAAGGGGGACAGTTGTCTATGAGACGCACATAATACAACAGTTATGGGAGAGCAAGGTTAAGTACAGAGTCCCAGAGCAGAGCCATCAAAGGAGTCAGGAGGGAGGCCTCTCGGGGAACACAGAGAAGAGGGAGTGAAGTCTAACATGAGTTTAGATTAAGAAATATGTATTCAGTGAATTAAAAAGGGGCAGTAGGCATAAGAAGGAAAGATATCAAAGACAGACATGAAGGATGCTAAAGTTTTCAGAAAATGCCTTCAGGATGTCTTTTTAAGGTCAGAACAAACTGAACATCTAGGAAACAGTGGGTGATGGGGCTCAAGGCAGAAGATGGCAAGGGAAAGCCCTGCGTATCACTCAAGTCTGAGTCTTGTCTCTGACACCATGAGCAGAGAGCATACATGAGTACGTTCAGATTTCAGAAGCACAGCTTGGTAGGTTAACTTTTTTTTTTCTAATTCTATAATACAACATAGACTAAATACCTTAGCAGAATCACTTGACATCTTGCAAATCACTTCATATCTACAGAAGAGCCCAGGACCTTACAATTCCTTGTATTTCCTTCAATAAAGACCACAAACACCTTACACATAGTATATCAGCAGACAACCAATAGTGCAGTAAAGGAAAAACATCCTTTGTAAGTCATTAACTTTGATCACCTGCTATCCCTTTAGAGCAGCTGCTTGATCTGTTTGCCCCTCTCATGAGTCATCAATGGTAAAGATTGGAGATCTCTCCAAAACTAGAGATACCAAGGGAATATTTCATGCAAAGATGGGCACAATAAAGGACAGAAACAGTATGAACCTAACAGAAGCAGAAGATATTAAGAAGCGGTGGCAAGAATACATAGGAGAACTACACCAAAAAAGATCTTAATGACCCAGATAACCACGATGGTATGATTTCTCACCTTGAGCCAGGCATCCTGGAGTGTGAAGTCAAATGGGCCTTAGAAAGCATTACTATGAACAAAGCTAGTGGAGGTGATGGAATTCCAGTTGAGCTATTTCAAATCCTGAAAGATGATGCTGTGAAAGTGCTGCACTCAATATGCCAGCAAATGTGGAAAACTCGGCAGTGGCCACAGGACTGGAAAAGGTCAGTTTTTATTCCAATCCCAAAGAAAGGCAATGCCAAAGAATGTTCAAACTATCACACAATTGCACTCATCTCACACGCTAGCAAAGTAATGCTCAAAGTTCTCCAAGTTAGGTTTCAACAGTACATGAATCGGGAAATTCCAGATGTTCAAGCTGGATTTAGAAAAGGCAGAGGAACTAGAGATCAAATTGCCAACATTCATTGGATCATAGAAAAAACATGAGAGTTCCAGAAAATCATACTTCTACTTTATTGACTGTGCCAAAGCCTTTTAACTGTGTGGATCACAATAAACTGGAAAATTCTGAAAGAGAAATTTTACCAGACCACCTTACCTCCTGAGAAATCTGTAGCCAGGTCAAGAAGCAACAGTTAGAACTGGACATGGAACAATGGACTGGTTTCAAATTGGGAAAGGAGATTGTCAAGGATGTATATTGTCACCCTACTTATTTAGCTTATATGCAGAGTACATCATGTGAATTGCCAGGCTGAATGAAGCACAAGCTGGAATCAAGATTGCTTGGAAAAATATCAGTAACCTCAGATATGCAGATGACACCGCCCTTATGAAGGAGAAGAAAAACTAAAGAGTTTCTTGATGAAAGTGAAAGAGAAGCATGAAAAAGCTGGCTTAAAACTCAACATTTAAAAGACTAAGATCATGGCATCTGGTCCCATCATATCATGGCAAATAGATGGGGAAACAATGAAAACAGTGACAGACTTTATTTTCTTGGGCTCCAAAATCACTGCAGATGGTGACTGCAGCCAGGAAATTAAAGATGCTTGCTCCTTGGAAGAAAAGCTATGACCAACCTAGATAGCATATTAAAAAGCAGAGACATTACTTTGCCAACAAAGGTCCATCTAGTCAGAGCTATGTTTTTTCCAGTAGTCATGTATGGATGTGAGCATTGGACCATAAGGAAAGCTAAGCACTGAAGAACTGATGCTTTTGAACTGTGGTGCTGGAGAAGACTCTTAAGAGTCCCTTGGGTTTCAAGGAGATCCAACCAGTCCATCCTAAAGGAAATCAGTCCTAAATATTCACTGGAAGGACTGATGCTGAAGCTCCAATACTTTGACCACTTGATGTGAAGAACTAGTCATTAGAAAAGACCTTGATGCTGGGAAAGATTGAAGGTGGGAGGAGAAGGGGATGACAGAGGATGAGATGGTTAGATGGCATCACCGACTCAATGGACATGAGTTTGAGCAAGGTCTGGGAGTTAGTGATGGACAGGAAAGCCTTGCGCGCTGCAGTCCATGGGGTCGTAAAGAGTCAGAAATGACTGAGTGACTGAACCTTACTGACTCTTAGAAGGACTGATGCTGAAGCTGAAGCTCCAGTACTTTGGCCACCTGATGTCAAGAGCCAACTCATTGGAAAAGACTCTGATCCTGAGAAAGATTGAGGGCAGGAAGAGAGGTGGACCACAGAGGATGAGATAGCTGGATGGTATCATTGACTCAATGGACTTAAGTCTTGATCAAACTACAGGAGGTAGTGAAGGACAGGGAAGCCTGGTGTGCTGCAGTCCCTGGGTCGTAAAGAATCAGACATGACTTAGCAACTGAACAAGCAGAGGAAAAGCTCAGTAGGTTAAGGACACAACTTCATTTCACCTCCAAGTCCTACTGCCCCAGAATGATAGTGCTAAGTCATGTCTGACTTGTGATCTCATGAACTGTAGCCCACCAGGTTCCTTTGTCCATGGGACTCTCCAGGCAAGAACACTGGAGTGGGTTGCCATTTCTTCTCCAGGGAAACTTCCAACTCAGGAATTGAACGCAGGCCTCCCGCATTGCAGGCAGATGCTTTACTGACTGAGCTACATGGGAAGCTTCCAAGAGAAGAGTAAAAACAGTATGTGAGCTCCACGGCTTTTTGCACATTCACACCTCAAATTGTAACTGTTTTCCAGATGCCTGCTGCTTTTCACTCTTAAAACTGTGGGAACAGTTTCTCCTTTTTTTATCTCTAAAACTAAAATGTCTAATTTGTTTCCTCTGAGCTAGAGGGAGTTTCCATAAAATGAAAACGTACTTTCCAGAAGAATTCTATCTTCCACTTAACACATAATGGGGAACACCTTGCCAAAACAGCACCCATTTCCCATGCTTCCACAGGGGGATGACTGTGTCTCCCCCTTCCCAACGACCCCTACCCACCCCCCACCACCACCCCCAGAGTCACTGCACCAATGTGTTGATAATCCACCTAAGAACATTCAGAGTCTGAGGTAAACTTCAAGGAAGAACAACCTATGTTTCTAGACCACAACCACCTCTTTCTGTCTCCCCTTGAACCCCTTGTTTTCTTACTCTGGTCTCCACTGTGGTTGTTTACCTGTCTTGTAAATTGTTGTTTTGTAGGTCTGTAATTAACATGTGACTTCACGTCACTTATTGCCTTAGAATTTAAAAGGAATGCACTTTTCCCCAACTCCTTAATATGCCTAAGTCACTCTCTCTTATGCAATTCAAGTTGCTTGTTTTCATGTCTCCATCACTATTCCTTCAAAATCACATCCCTTACCCCTTTCTTTGATCTGACCAAGTCTTCTATTACTCTCTGAACTTGTCTATGTCATAACGCAGGTGAGTAACCCCTCAAGCACCATCAACCAGGCTACATTACTTCATCACACGTGTTCCCTTGATGTGCCTCTAAACAAACATGTATCTGAAACTAACAATAAACTGTACGAGCAGTCATTGTATAAAGAGCACTATAAAGGATATTCTGAAAGGAGAACCAATAGAAAAGAATACTCAGTTCCTCAATTAAGTTTGCAATCCAATTGGGCACTGAGAGGACTGATCAAAGCAGGATCCTGGGGGAAAAGTTTTAAGCCAATTTCAAAGGAAATTAAAACTGGACTGAGTTCAAATCGTACACATTTTCCTGACCTTTGAGAATTTATTTGCGTACAATGTAAAGGGTAACAGAGTACTAATTTTATTTAATTTTTTCATTATCTAACACTCTGTAACAGATGTGACTGTTCTCAATAAATACCGTATTGTGTAGGAAGACCCAACTTTCAATTTCTTGATGTCTATCCAAAGCTAGAATTTTCAAAGGTCAAATTTTATTCTATTTACCTTTCAGCTAGTCCATTTACATCAGAAAGATGTTGAGAGTCTTAGGACAATGCTTTGAAGCACATATTTTATATGTAACTTCAAAAGCAAAAAATAAGCTAAAAACTGGGCAGTAACCAATTGAACTACCATAAATTAATCTTTAACATAGGAGTAAACATTTTTAGAGACTATAATTGACATTTGGCTATTTACATATTGTAGCATGTAAATGAATTTACAGTTTAAATAGCATTTCAAATGCCAAAGAATAAAAAGACATACAGAATACAGACAGTCCTGTTTCTGTCTTATGACATAACTCTTTAGCTAGGGCAGCTTTCAAATCATATTGGTGGTTTAGTCACTAAATCATGTTAGACTCTTGAGACCCTGTGCACTGTAGCCCACCAGGCTCCTCTCTCCATGGGATTCTCCAGGCAAGAATACTGGAGTGGGTTGCCATTTCATCCTCCAGGGGATCTTCCCAACCCAGGAGTCAAACCCAGGTCTCCTGCATTGCAGGCAGATTCTTTACCAACTGAGCTACAAGGGAAGCCCCTCAAATCGTATTATTTGAATTCAAATAATCAATAAGTGACGGAGAAGGCAATGGCAACTCACTCCAGTACTCTTGCCTGGAAAATCCCATGGATGGAGGAGCCTGGTAGGCTGCAGTCCATGGAGTCGCTAAGTCGGACATGACTGAGTGACTTCACTTTCACTTTTCACTTTCATGCATTGGAGAAAGAAATGGCAACCCACTCCAGTGTTCTTGCCTGGAGGATCCGAGGGACGGGGGAGCCTGGTGGGCTGCCGTCTATGGGGTCACACAGAGTCGGACACGACTGAAGTGACTTAGCAATAGCAACCAATAAGTGAAGTCTAAAGAAAGTAGCTTTGTTTTAAAACTTCCTAACCCATGGGCCTTGGGTGACAGCACTGGAGGGTAGCAGTGGGTCTCTCCATGTGCACAGACAACTCCTGCACCTTCCACCCCTCCCAGCAAGAAGAGGCATTAGGAATCATGGGCCTTGTCTAGGGATATGGAGTTCTCAGAATTATTAAGTACAGGGAGAGAAAAAGTCAAAACTAATTCAGTGTACTCCAGAGCACTTGAATGGAGAGAACAGGTGCCTGAAGAGAACAGAGTGAACGCACCAGCCACATCACCTCCACAGAGCGACCAACCCTCTGCATCCATCACGTCCATCAGTCACAGGGCAAACCGGCCAGAAGCCTCCCACTTCCTCTGCAAGGGCAGCTGACAGACAGACAGACTGCTGTCTAGTAACTAGAAGCAAGGCGCGTTACACAAAAGACAGAGCTGCACGTTTTTCAAGAGTAGTGAGGCACTAAAGTTTGAGAAATGGACACAATTTAGCAGAAAGTTAAACATGCATCTTTGATCCAGTCAGCTTCAATCTAAGCTTCTAAAACAAATCTTGACATCAGACTCTTATGTAAAGTATAAATAGGATAACGTAAATTTCTCACCTCATCATTGGATGATTCTGGCATGAGACGGTATTAAATAGCCATAGGAAAATTACATGTGTAAAAGTCTAGATTTTATCCTACTGGAGAGAACATGAGGTACAAAGTCAAACCTCTTGTTCAAATCATGACTCTTACCCTTTATCAATTTTTGACCTAAAGCAAGTTAATTTCTATAAATGTCATTTCCCTATCAGTTAAATATGAATTAATGAAAATGCCTTTAAAGGGTTATTATAAGAATTGCCTAAGATAATACAGTAAAATAACAGGTGCACAATACACAGGTTTCTAGTTTCCCATATCCCTCTCAGGGGTGTTATTTCAGGTTTTATGAAACAGACACATATCATCTCAAAAAAGAACCCGTCCTCAAGTAAACTAATGGCAAAGAGCCAGTGACTCCAAGAGTAAATGATGTCATTACTGAGTGCTTGGCTTCAACTGCCTCCCAATTAATTAATTGCATTTTCCAGTTTCTAGATACTTCATTGGTAACAAGGAAATGAGAAGGTATGAAATTCAAATTAGTCTGTTTTGCTTCCAGGCTATAACATCAGGTGTTTTAGAATTACCCAGTTCATCAGGTTTTCCACATACTATTGGTTCAAAGCTCAAGAAAAATGGAAAATCACTATAATTTTATACACACACATGAATATCTACCTTATATTATTCTATATGAAATCTTAATACACAGAGCAATGTTGCATGTGTTGATAGTGTAGAATACTTTTTGTTCAGGTTTTCTTTGGGATTATCAATGTAACAGAGAATTCAATACTATGCACCTTGAACTAGATAAGAACTAGAGAAATCTAACATATTGTCTCAAATTACAACTTAGTCATGACAAAAAACTGCTGCAAGAACAATGAGATATTTTGAGGGCACAAATTTTTCTGATTATTTCTTTTTACTTCTCTTCACTGTATTCACTCTTGGCTAATCACTAAACTTAGATAGCATCACTGACTCAATGGACATGAATCTGAGCAAACTCCAGGAGATAGAGAAGGACAGGGAAGCCTGGCATGCTGCAGTCCATGGGGTCACAAAGAGTTGGACACGACTTAGTGACTGAACAACTACAAGGTAATGAACTTCCAGCTGAGTCCACCAGACCTCTCCAAGTACCCCAGCCTGACAGAGGTCTCTGTTCTTAAAAAAAAAAAAAAAAGAAGCTGGGAAAACCTGCTTTATGACATTATTCTTAAGAGTATATTTACTCTTATCATAGTGACCTGTCTAGCTATATTTCTGAAAAGCACCAGAGGATTTATAAAATGAAATTCTCAACCAATTTATATCTCCATTTCTCCTCCAGGAGGAGCAAACTTCCATGTATGCTGCAGGGCTGCTTTTTTTGAAAAGAGGAGTCAATTTATATTTGGAAAAGTTCTCAAAAATCATCAGATTCTTTGATTTTTACAGAGAAGAACACCATATCCCAGATAGTATGCCATCACTAACCAGAAATTGACCTGGGCCTGGAACCTGGGCAAGAGCCATCTAATTTTCTACTTAGACTCCCCTCCAGAGAATATGCTTCATGCTCATAATTTCTAATACTAAGTTATTTTCAAATTATAGTTGGAAAATATATAAACGAATTTTTAAAATGATTTTATATCCAAAAGAACAACTTCTAACCCCAATTACTCTTCCATACAAACGTTTCTTATTTTTGTAGGAAGTGCATTTTGGTGCAAGAAAAAGAAGACATTAGATTTGACTTCTTCAATAACAGAAGAAGAAAGTTTCCATGGAAATTAAACAGACAATAACTAATGTTTCATTCACCGAATCAACTTAAGAATATAATTTGATTTTCAAAAAGCTCTGGACATTAAAAAAAAAATCATATCCATATGACTATTAGTTCAACCAGGCACATTTCCACATGACACCTGAATGGCCACTGTTTCCTAGTGGAGCCAGCAGTTGTAGCCCAGCTCTCTGGCCGGATGTGGAATGATACAGGTTCTGAGGAGCTTGTGCCCAGAGCCACTTCAAGGCTGATTTCCTTGGCCAAGTCTGAATGGAAGAAAACACCCACCCACCTGCCTGGAGTCCCCTGCAGGCTGTGAAACACGGGTGGCCTGGATGGCTGGGCAAATGGAAGATAAGGCAGACAAACATGAGAGAAAAGGATCCCACAGCCTAATTAAGTCTTCTTACCTGCTGAGCAGCATCTGAACATTTTTTCGGAGTTTCTAAAACAGCAGATTGAGAGTCTGGGTTGAAAAGGAAGAAGACAGGCAATATGTTAAAGAGCAGATTTTCCCATTTCTTTGATCAGAAAATGAAACTAACTACAATATACCTTCAACCACAATAAGCACCCAAACACCCAGGCTACTTTCCAGCTATACTTACATGCTATGAGGACATGACCACTTTTCAGTACATATAACACACAAGATGACACACTCATGTCATTAGGTATTTTTAAAATTAGATTAGCACTATGCCCTTCTTTACACATCAGTCATGATTACTTATCTCGATAGCTAGTTTCTGTTTTGTGCCAGGAAGTATCTGCTAAGACAGTCACTGCTCATATTATTCTCTTAAGTCTGTACAGTGATGGAAGCCAACTCCCTAGCCTGGAAGGACAGGGTCTTGGGCACCTTATCTGACTGTTGACAGCTGACCTTGCCCTTTTAACAAGAGATAATGTGCCCTCGCTAAGAGGCACTGACTGATGGTCATCTGAGACAGAATCTATGGGACTGCAGCTTCTTCATGCTGGAAAACCTAAGGGATAGCCAAGGCTACATATCCTTCTGTTTTTTAAGCTAAGGGATGCTTTCTGTGAAGCTCACAAAAATAAAGACATAAGAGAGCCTCCAGGAACTACCAGCAATCGTGGATTGGAGTCTGAGAACGACTTCTGTTCATCCTTGCATCGCAGTGAGGAACTGAGGCCCAGACACAGCTGGTAGGGAGACAAAGATGAGTCTGTCTCCCCACTGTCCCACTGCTCCCCATCCTAGACTGGCAAACAGACCAGATGCCTGACAACACACAGAAGTCACTCTGGGGGATACCTCAGACTTTACTTATTTAACAGCATTTTAGTTCACGTGTGTGACAATGCACAGAAAAAGTAAAAGGCATTCATGGTTTAAATCATACAACATATTGTTAACCTTCATTGAAAGTTCATTTCACTTGGATTAAAGCATGGTCTCCACCTGGGCCCCACGAGCCTCTTTCGACCTTCTCCTCTCCCGCCGCCCCGACCTCTGTGCTGTCCCCACCTGCCAAGCACACACTGGCCACACCAGCCTTCCTGCTGCCCTGTGCACACAGTCCTGCCCCCTCCAGGGGATCTGGGTGCGTGGGGATCTCTGCACACACACCCTCCCTCTCCTTGCTCCATGGAGCACCCCATTCCCTGTTGCTCTCTCCACAAAGTGGATCCTTAAACAAAATGCTATAGAATTCACTTGTTTGCCGACTTATTTCTCTAACTTACTTGACTAAATCAAACTCTATGAAGACAGACACTTTGTATATTCTTTTCCTTACTGACTCCCCAGCACCTAGAACAGTGCCTGACACACAGTAGATGTGTAAAATATTTGTTGAGTGTTGTGGGAGGGGTGAAGGGTGAGACCAAGGAATGACGAAACGATGGAAGCAAAGCGGGAGCCCCAGGAGAGCAGGCGCTGGGCAGGGCACAGATCGCCATGCCGTTGTGAGGGCTGCCCCTAAGCTCAGGGTACGTCTGTCAGAACAGAATCACTGAGAACAGCATGGCGTGATCACTCACCAACAGGTATCACTGTGGCAACGATACGAACAAGCAGCTTTAACACACAAGTGTTTGCCCAAATACAATACTTCACTAAGTTCATCAAAAGATTTGTCTCATACTGACAGAGCTCTATTTTGAACTCAACACAAGAGCTGGCCATTTTTGAAGAAAGATCTTTAACATCACAGCAAGGACAGTTAGTGTTAACGCAAATCCAGGATCTAGAACACTGGTTTTCTGCGGGTTTTAGTCACCTTCAAATCCTCCAAAACACAAGAGACTTGAGACAAGACCCTGGGGTTTTGTAGAAACGAGGACGTTTTCTCTTCCTTGTCTGTCTATGCAGGCGATGCAGGCAGAGCCCACAGGGTCTCCAGGGGGGTCACAAACAGCCCTTTCCCTTAAAGACACATACAGTGTTTCCCAGTTTTTTTTAAAAAAAATAGTCCTATGCCACATGACCTGCTCCAAAAAGCAAACCTCTGGATTCTGACGGTAAAAAGAATGTCACCACCTCACCAAAACAAAGAACTAGAGAGTGTTATCAATATTCCACTGTTTTGAACACCTACATTTGAACTTTGATCTGAACTGAGTTCATTCTCTCCCCCTCACCTCTTTCACCACCTCCTTGAATCAGTGTGTTATGACGCCTGGGAGAAATTTACACGTCAAAATATTCTCTTCAAGATCATAAGCTGGAGCACAGGAGTTCTAGAGGGTCAAGATTTTAAGGTGAAAGAAATGTACAGAATAACTACAAAGTAAGGGGGAAACAAATGAGAATAATCAAGAGAAGAAAAACAAATGTCAAGGAGAGAGAAAACAGGAGAGAATAAGAAGGAAAAAGAAGGAAGGGGAAGCAAAAGAGCAAAAAGAAGCATGAAAACTCACAAAGGGCTGCCCACTGAGGGACAACACAGGCTGGGCTGTGCCCAGTGACAGGCCTCTGAGCACCAGGCCGGTCAGGACCCTGTGGGCAGGTCGGGGAGAAACCCACCGGGTTCCAGTATCCTCAGAGTGTGGACCCCTCGTGTGAACTACCAGGGCACTGGCCTCCCACCCCTCCTCCCAGAACCGGGGAGCTTTTCAGAACTGCCTTCTGTCAGCCCTGCACCCGCAGACAGTCCCTCTTCATCATCAGGACAGGTGTTTTCAGAGTGACCCAGGGAGAGCTCTCAAGAGCACATCTCAAACTGCCAACTCCTCCACCCACCCTTCCTAAGGATTAAGAAATTCAGTTTAGTTCAGTTCAGCCACTCAGTCATGTCTGACTCTTTGCCACCCCATGGACTGCAGCATGCCAGGCTTCCCTGTCCATCCCCAACTCCCGGAGCTTACTCAAACTCACATCCTTTGAGTCAGTGAAGCCATCCAACTAGAAGTCTAAGAAACTAGACTGGTTTTAAGAAAACATTACTGTCTGAAGTAGAGTGGGAGAAAGAACATTCCTGACAAAAATTTAAATGCTCCACTAAAAAAAAAAAAAGAAACAAAAACTTCACAAAATTTCTGGGCACTCTGCAATTCCAAATATGCTTCAAAAATGATCTCTTTATCATCACAAATAAGCCAGTGACTTACAAAACAAAACACACCGGGATGAGGTTTACATTTGTCAAGAGGACAGGAAGGAAAAGGGTAGGGTATGCCACTCTGCTAGGAATGGAGCATAAATCAGATACCCTTCAAAATACAGAAAATACACCTTTGAAAATGAATAAGCAGTCTCTCAAAGCTATTACATTTTAATGAAAAACGTGCTTATATAAAATTACTAAATTACAGCTTCTTTAGTGATCAATTTGACTCAAAATCAATTAATTTAATTGAAAGAAAATTCATTAAATTTCATTTAAATACCATG
This sequence comes from Budorcas taxicolor, assembly GCF_023091745.1. Classification (NCBI taxonomy): domain Eukaryota; kingdom Metazoa; phylum Chordata; class Mammalia; order Artiodactyla; family Bovidae; genus Budorcas; species Budorcas taxicolor. The sequence continues at coordinate 42,069,558 of NC_068914.1, read as the reverse complement.
ACTTATGATTAGCAGCCTAACCAACGGTAGATGTCTCTACTCTGGTATCCCATGTCCTTACACAAATGAAGATGGGGTTAAAAATGTAATTTCCCTAAAAGGGGTCAACCATGTATTCTGCTTATTTGATTATTTAATAGTCTGGATCTGACCCTCGTTGCCAACAAAGGATGTCCACAGAGAGGCATCAGCCTGCATATATGAGGGGAAAATGAGAGCTGATTAAAAAAAACAAACAAACAAAATAAAACTGAACATGAAGAATCATCTCCAGGAGACATGGTTGATCTGCTTGAGAGCATTTTATTCCTGAGTCAGGTGGCAGGTTGAGAGATAAACATCATCAAACTCCCCCGGGCCCCTTACAGAATCTATGCTTTTCCTCAAGTGAACATGGATTAAAGCATCAGGAAAAACCTGGAAATGAGTTGAGAATGCACTTCACACTAAATTTCATCCCACAGAAGCTCCTTTATTTAGAAGCCGTAGAAATACTTCTTTTGGATACTAAAGGACAGAAGAGTTGTCCTTCTGAGATTATTGCTTTTCCTCTCACAGACACAGGGCATTATCCAGCTGTGTTCCCACTTCCCTTTCTACCTTAAACTTGCGGGATAAATGTCAACCATCTTTAAAAACTGCAAGTCCTTCTGAAAGTCATTTCAGCATGCTGGTTCACCTCAGTGCTATACTCAATTCCTTTCAATCTAATCTATTTTCTTCTATCATCTTTTTGTACACCTCACACATTCATAAGCTGCTCTGATATCTTTTTGGAGCCAAGGTGGATTACCATTCTTTTAGCCAGCAAGTAAACACAGGTTTTAGGATTCCTATACAAAAAGTTTGTCATGTTTCTACCAGCTATCCTTCCATATTTTCCTCCAGGATTTTCTGTGCCAAAATTGCTTTTCTAAAATCAGTCCTCTGTTCAATCTCTTGACCCTTCACATTTTTAAGGAAAGATAATGGACCTGGACTTCCCTGGTGTTTCAGTGGTTAAGAATCCACTTGCTAATGCTGGGGACAGGAGTTCGATCCCTGGTTCAGGAAGATTCCACATTCCAAGGGACAAGTCCACAAGCTGCAACGACTGAAGCCGGAGTGCCTAGAGCCCATGCTCCACAACAAGAGAAGCCACTGCAGGGAGAAGCCCCAGGGCCCCAACTAGAGAGTCTGCACATAGCAACAAAGACCCAGCCCAGCCAGAAATAAATATATAAAATTAATTTTTTAAAAGAATTTATTGAAACAAAGAAAGAAAGGGACTTTCCTGGTGGTCCAGTGGCTAAGACTCCATGTTCCTACTGCAGGGGGCCCAAGTTTGATCCCTGGTTGGGGAACTAAAGATCCCACATGTGGCAATGAAGATCCTATATGCTGCAACTAAGACCAGGAAGAGCCAAATAAATATATATATATAAATGGAAGATAACGGCCTTGATTTTCTAAAGATGCACCAAGAATGATCAAGTCACTCTTCACACCCTGACCCTGTTCTCCACGAATTCAAAACTAAAATCAAGTCTCTCTTTGTGTAAATCTATCAAGTAACCTTTGAAGCTTGGTGATGAGCCCTTAAAATGGTCCTCGGGCTCTTTCAGCAACACAGAATTCCATCAAATATAATACTTGCATTCATGTGCTGAGTAGATATCTTATTAATATTTATATCTTTTTCAACAAAAGATCTTCATTTATTCACTCAATATTTAAGTATATACTGTATCCAAAGGTCTTGAAATGTTAGGAGTCTACACAGAAGACAGATAGTAGATACAGATCATATCTAAACCTATATAATTCACATGATAGAGATATGAATAAAGTGCCAGGAGGCTCCAGAAAAACCACTGTGGTGGGGGTGAGTTGCATCAAAGTAAAGGGAAATGAAGAGAGAGAAGATAAGGAGAAAAGATAACTGAAAAGAATCTCTTATTAACGTTTCTGCTACAAACACCTGGAGCAAGCACATTGCTCTCTAACTTCCTTTCCAGCCTGTCCTTCTAGGAGACTTCACTCTACGGACTTCAGGTGCTCAGCCTCAGCACCTCAGGCCCCTCTGTGGAGGCAACACAAAGACGCTGTACGAACCGAAGATCCCCAAGAACCCACAACCCCTGAGGGCTCACTGCAGCCTCTGCACCTAGATTTCCATAGAGGAGGGTCCATTTCTTCACCAGTAAGTGAAGGTGGAGAAAGCCAGTTTCACAAAATGGATTGTGGAAAAACAGAAGTGCAGTCCCTGAGAAAGGCAGAAAAGGCAGCACCACGAATCTGAATGAGCCTGCCATGCGGATTAGTGGGGCTTCCCAGGTAGCAGGAGACAAGGGGACCCCAGTTTGATCCTTGGGTTGGAAAGAGGGCGATGGAAACTCACTCCAGTATTTCTGCCTGGAAAATCAAGGAGACTGGGGGATACGGTCCGTAAGTTCACAAAGAGTCAGACACGACTGAAGTGACTTAGCATGCACACATGGGGATTAGCAACCAGTGTAAAGTAATTAACCTTCAATTAAAATAAATAAATTTATATCAAGGCATCCACACACACACACAAAGAAAAGCCAAAAGGCAAAAAAAAGTCAAAGAAAAACCAAGTTGTCAATTTCCTAAGATGGAATCACAAGTCTTTCTTCTTCAGAAAGAAAAATAATCGGTGAGTTCTTTTATTTTAAAACAAAGCTGAAAGGGACCACATGCTGCCAACAGCAATTTTAGCTGTAAAGTCACTACACAGATCACAGTCAAGTGCACTGGAAATAGTTTGTCACTATTAATAATCACATTATCAATATTTGCAATTAATATCTATCTTTCAAAAAACATAGGGTCTATGCATGGTTTTCACTGTTACTGACATCCTCACTTGCCTGCTTATGACAGGGAGGGTGAGTGGTCCCAGAACGAGAATGCCCTGCTGAATCACAGTAGGAAAAGTTTAGGAAGGGCCATTAGGCCATTTTGGACAAAACAGTTATTGGGCTCTTGGGTTTATTAACAGATCAGCTGGATAAAAATAAGTTACTACATTATACTATTTGCTACTTATCTCCATCATCCTCTTTAAGAATACACATTTTAAAAGGAGACAAGTTGTTATATTAAAAATTGCCACTCTGGCATTTTACAAGTTATATCGAATAACAAAGAAAAAATTAGTTTGAAAACTTCTTGGCCTCAATCCCAACTATCATCTCTTACCAAACTAAAATTCATATTATCACTAACTTTCTGTCTAGCATTCCTCCAGTTTACAAAAAAAAAAAAAAAAAAAAATCAGTAACATAAAATGCTTCATAACTTTTTTAAATTGCCCTAAAATTTTAGAGGATAATATAAATGTTTCAGTTAAAGTTGAGAAGTTCACCCTAGGGATGAAAAAAATGAAAATATCACCCAAATCGCTGGTGTAAAACACAAGATATGAACAACTGTTAAAATACCTCTCAGTGAAATTGATTGATTCTACTGTATCTACACCTAGCTATTTCCTAAACTGTAATTTCCAGAAAAACATCTACTTCTGCTTTATTGACTACTCCAAAGCCTTTGACTGTGTGGATCATAACAAACTGTGGAAAATTCTTAAAGAAATGGAAATGCCAGACCACCTTACCTGCCTCCTGAGAAATCTGTATGCAGGTCAAGTAGCAACAGTTAGAACTAGACATGGAACAACAGACTGGTTCCAAATTGGGAAAGGAGTATGTCAAGGCTGTATATTATCACTCTGCTTACTTAACTTATATATAGAGTACATCATGTGTAATATTGGGCTGGATGAAGCACAAGTTGGAATCAAGATTTCTGGGAAAAATACCAGTAATCTCAGATATGCAGATGACGCCATCTGGAAACAGTGACACACTTTATTATCTTGGGCTCCAAAATCACTGCAGATGGGGACTGCAGCCATGAAATTAAAAGACACTTTCTCCTAGAAGAAAATATGACCAACCTAGAGAGCATATTAAAAATCAGAGACATTACTTGGCTGACAAAGGTCTGTCTAGTCAGAGTTATGGTTTTTCCAGTAGTCATATACGGATATGAGCGTTGGACTAGAAAGCAAGCTGAGTGCTGAAGAACTGATGCTTTTGAACTGTGGTGTTGGTGAGCACTCTTGAGAGTCCCTTGGACTGCAAGGAGATCCAACCAGTCCATCCTAAAGGAAATCAGTCCTGAATGTTCATTGGAAGGACTGATGCTGAAGCTGAAACTCCAATACTTTGGCCACCTGATGCAAAGAACTGACTCACTGGAAAAGACCCTGATGCTGGGAAGGATTGAGGGAAGGAGGAGAAAGGGATGACAGAGGATGAGATGGTTGGATGGCATCACCGACTCAATGGACATGAGTTTGAGCAAGCTCTGGGAGCTGGTGATGGACAGGGAAGTCTGGCATGCTGCAGTCCATGGGGTCGCTAAGAGTTGGACACGACTGAGCAACTGAACTGAAGTAACTTTTAACATAAACAAATAAAAGTGTATTCAATAGGATAAATACTTTAAGTTTTATAATTTTCCCTTTAAAACTAAATTGTTTTACATGCTCGTTTTTCTCAGGTGTTACTTACGCACCCTCTCATCTCTGAAGATCTACCCTGACCCTTGATCAACTGTTCTCTGTACCACAAGAAAGTCAAAGTCCTACAAAGAACATGTTTCTTACGTCACACCTCTTGTTTGTGGTTCATTTCAGAGAATATAGTCCATCAAGTAAACACTAAGCAGAGTTTCAAAAGCATGAGCCTTTAAAAGGGGGTACACAAGGTTGGGTGTGGGCCCCCACTCAGTGCCTCAGTGAAAAGAAAGAAGTAAATGTATCACTTCGGGATGAGGAGAAAAACAGAGGCTGTGAGCAGGAGGCCCCCTCTGCAGATCTTTGGATAGTAGTCTGAAATAAAGTCACTGATGGTGTGGGCCATTGTTGGCTTTAAAGGGACTCATGAGGAATATAGTGACTGCATTCTGGATGCCAATCTATACTTTCACACTTAGATAATTCTCAAAGTATCCCTATGCAGTAGGTGCTATCCTTACTACCATCTTACAGGTGCAAAAACCAAGGACATTAGGAAACTTGCCCAAGGTTACAAGCTGATACACAGCAGAGCCCAAGCTCCCTGGTCACACTCTTCACAGAGGTCCCAGCTAGGCTTCCACCCAACATCTTTCTCTCAATAAGCCAATGGGAATAAAATATCAAATTCTTAACTCTAACACTATGCTATGATACCATTTAGGAGAATTTGATGAGGGAGAGATTTCTGAATTGTAATAATACCCTTCTATGTACTCTTCCCTGATGGATCGGATGTCAATATTCCTGATCAGTCCGCCAAGAGGACGCTGCGATTTTATTAAGCTAAAATGAAAAAGGAAGCAAGGAGTAAGACAATCAAATTCCATAAAAACATTGTTATACAAATATGATTCTTAATTCAATACAATGAAGTGCTTTTCTAGTTTTGGGCTCCATAAAAAGATGATATCAATGTCATTCTACCTTCAAAGTACTTCAAGAATAACACAAAACACTTTAGGACAACACAAGGGACAAAAAGAAAAAAAACAATCAAATGTTACATCTGAACAAGGTATGATTTTTAAAATTACTTAAAATTTAGATTTAGTAGAATGTATAGCTTCATCATGCCTCTATCAATTATCTCTGAAGGCAAAGAAAAAACTAACAAAAGTTCAAAGAGAATAGTATGAGAAGAGCCAGGGAAGGAGGTGAGGTGGCTGCCACCTCTGAAGCCAACAGACAGAAAGTTCCCTTCTGAGCTTTCAGCCCATACGGTGGGTGGCTTCCTTCCAGATGGAGGCCTCAGCTGGACCCCAAAGCAGTGGTTCTCAGATTCTGTATACACAGTACTAACTGGATAGCTCTAGTTCCCCAGTCCCCATAACTATGAAGATAAAGTGTAAGAATTTTCAATTTAACAAGCTTCCCAGTGATTTAGCCTGATTTATATGAAGATTATAATCTAAGGAAATACTTGGAAGGAAAACCCAGACTCACTGCTCAGCAGTTGCTTCACAGAGATTTGATGTTACTTTCAGAACATACACTCTTCCCATGGGCCTACCTGTGTCAGCATCCTTAGGCCTTTGTTCTTCATCAGGAGGTTTAGATGGTGGCCAAGCAGCTGGGACTCTCCTGGGAAACTGCCCTTCGATATAATCCAGTGAGTGTGTGGGTTGACTAACTGCAGCCCAGGTGTAAAGTTGATCTTGCTATATTAAAATAAAAAATTAAGCTATTTTAATTCAATCATGAAAAATGGAGTCTTCTTGATTGATATTTGCAACATCATTTCTATCATAAATATATGTGTGGTAGGCATATATATAAATGCAAACACACATAAAACATGAAACAGCTTTTTATACTATTCAACATAGATTCATCACATAAACTTTCTTTCACACATTTTGTTTTCATAACCATACGTGTTTCAACTTCTATGGTAAAATTAAAGTCTCTTTCTTTGGAGGCAAAAGGCCATGTGGGTCTGCAGGGAATTACAAGGTCAGAAAACCCACCTGATCACAGAGTCCCCTGACTAAGCATCTTCAATGCACTGGAATATGATGTCCCTTTGAAATCTGTGTAAACACTTGGCAAAATCAGAGAACAGGCAGTGCTGGGCACTCAAGGACAATAAACAGCTTCCTTGCCTTCAATAACAGAAAGCCAAGGAAACTAATTATCCTCAACCCAGGTCGGGAACAGTTTGGGAGAGGAACTATAAAAAAGTAAGTGAACTTGCCAAGAAAAAAAGAACTGGACAGGGATCTGGCAAAGAAAGCTCTTCCCAGCTGGAGACCAACAGAATCTGAACAGAATGAGAAGCAGGCTCATAGCTACACCTCATGCCAGGAAGCCAAGTGGGAACACAGAAAGGAGGCCACTCTGAGGCTGTAGACACCCTTGGAAACTGCCCGCTAAGATTTCAGGGTAACAGGTGCTTCAGGATGCAGGCACCAATGTACACAAGCCCTGGGTTCTCTTCATGACATCCTCCTTACTCACAGATATATTTCCCTAAACCTTTTGATCAACACAGCAAATGAAGCAGAGAGAGTACTTGAGTGGTAGAAACAAAAACAAAAAACATGATATAAAACTATGCTGAGACTGAACTTGAGTTAACCAGTGGAGAGGCATCGCTATTTCCAAAAATTTGCTTCACAAATTAATTGAAGAATTTCATAAAATATTCTTCAGTGTCAACAGTAAAATACAATGTATATATCAGTTAGTTTAAGCTTCACCTTTAGGGGCAGGTCTGAATCAGGAAGGGTCCCACTGTAGACCCTTCAGCCAGTCACATCTTTCACATACCTACATCTTGATCGACACCAGCTCTACTGAATATCAGAAATAACTTTTTATTGGAAAAATGAGTGGTTTAATTAACATGATATTAGAAATGAGCTCTTGTTGGTAAAAGTAAAGGAATTCAATGGACGTGGACCAGCAAATCCCTGTCCAGGGATTAGACATCAGAGAATATCCTCATTCTGGCAAGAACAAGGTGAGATGTGGGCAAGGAGCAATATCAATGTCCCCTTCACATCCACAAAATGTGAACCTCTCGTGTAAAGAGCAGCCAAGTACCTGGCAGGGGAGCGAGCTGTGTGTTTCCTAAAAGGGGGACTCTGACGTAGAGAGCTTCATCATCCTAATAATAAACGCACTCAGTCTCAGACTTCACTTGCTCCACAGAGAAGAGTCAGAGCCAGCAGCCATGGGAACAAGTGGTTTCACTCAGGATTTCATCATACAGCAAATATAAGTTTGCTAAAAGCGCTCCATAAAAGCCTAAGTAAACCACAAACAGCCTGGCCAGTCCTGCAGTCTTTCAGCCCCACCCCAGGACTGGAACACATACAGACCTGTAAGGTGATAAAACCTCTCCTTCATCGTATGGCTCCACAAGCAGGGAAGAAGCAAGCACCAAGTTCTGTTGTAGTTCTTCAAGAATCAAATGTCAACTCTTCCACTTGTCCTTTAAGCTTTTCTATAACCCTCCTATTCATCCTCCCAAATTCACCTCCCCACATGTCCCAAATCAAGCTTCACTTCACTGGAATGTCCCAACCTAGCCTTCCCCATGCACAGCATCTAACCAAAGATTAAGTCCCACTGGGGTCTCCCCCAGACGCCCAAATCACAGCATGTTAGCCCCACCTCTTGTTGACAGTTAACAGCATGCAATCCAGATCAGTGGCTGAACACGTTTCTGAGTACACTTTGCCTTCCCTTAACCGCCTGAACTACTTCAGCACAGAAAGTGTGTACACAAGTCCTATAAAATTCCCAAGCACTCCATAAAAGCCACTTAATGTCTACTGAATTAACACATTTGTCAGGTAAGAAGAAAAAGCAAGAGAGATGGTTTATCAACATGAGAGCAGCTGGAGCTGTGATCTCATTTTTTTCATCTCCTTATTAACAAAAGTACCAGAGGGGTACTTTGTGTGCATTAAATGGAAAACAAAGGTGTCAAGCAATCCATTATATCTAAACCTATTCACAACTGTACCATGTTAAAAAAAAAAAAAAAACAAACACGGGGCAGACAAAATTCCTAGGATAGAACCAGAACTGCACCCCAGACACATCTCCTAACTTTATAATATCTTCATGTCCTCATCAGTAACTCAGAAACAATGCCTGTTCTTGTCTTTCTGCAGGACTGGAGTGAGCAGGGTAAATGCTACATGAAAACAGCTGTGTAAACCACATGGTGTAACTCAAACATAACTACCACAACAGCTACTTGCTTTGATTTCTTTTTTTAATTTTTATTTTTGGCACATTAAATTTACTCATAAAAAATTCTAAAAATGTACAATTTTGCCTTTTAAACAAAGTATAATAAAGCTCCCTAAACAATACTTGACATTTGCAATTCAAAATCAAATTAGCAGAACATTAAACATTTACAAAACTTTATTTTTTAAAGGGCTTCTCTGGTGGCTCAGACAGTGAAGAATTCGCCTGCAATGTTGGAGACCTGGGTTTGATCCCTGGATTGGGAAGATCCCCTGGAGAAGAGAATGGCTACCCACTCCAGTATTCTGGCCTGGAAAATTCCATGGACTGTATAGATCATGGGGTCTTAAAGAGTCGGACACAACTGAGCAACTTTCACTATCTTTTAAAAAAAAATTTTTTTACATACAAATTTTTTAAAATTTTAATTGGAGGCTAATTACAATATTCTAGTGGTTTTGCCATACACTGACATGAATCAGCCATGGGTGTACATGTGTTCCCCATCCTGAAACCCCTCCCACCTCCCTCCCCATCCCATCCCTCAGGGTCATCACAGTACACCAGCCCTAAGCACCCTGTCTCATGCATCGAACCTGGACTGGTGATCTATTTCACATATGATAACATACATGTTTCAATACTATTCTCTCAAATCATCCCACCCTCGCCTTCTCCCACAGAGTCCAAAAGTCTGTTCTTTACATCTGTGTCTCTTTTGCCATCTCGCATATAGGGTCATCATTACCATCTTTCTAAATTCCATATATATGCGTTAATGTATTGTATTGGTGTTTTTCTTTCTGACTTACTTCGCTCTGTATAATAGGCTCCAGAAGTTACATGCAACTTTGTAGAACTGACATAAAAGAATGGCTCAAAAAATGGGAGAATTTTCCTTCATTCCTAACAAGAAAATGCATCCAAGAAGCTGTGAAGATTCTTGAGAACATGAGGCCTTTAGCTTCAGTACCAGGGCCTGTCTTTGTGCATCTGAGAACTTTGCACAGATGAGGGGTTACTTACAACACTGGGATGGACTGGCCAGAGCGCCACTCCCTCCAGTAGCAGTGTAGTAACGCTGACCTTTGGCCTCAGCCAGAACAGTATGTAGTTTGCACATGTTGATTAAAGATACTCAGTTTGATTCAGAACTTTCGGACTTTTAAGTAATTGAGCATCTTCAGAACCCTTGGCTGTAGATGTCACTTGCCTCACTTTCTGGGAGTCATCTGCACTTTGGAAAGGACAGCCAACCCACTCAGGTGCCACAGGCCCATCCACTGGGACGGGTGGTCAAGCTAAGCAGGGTCACGGTTTCCCTTACAATGTTTAAGACTCTTCAACATGTAATGCCATCAATTACCAGTGTGGAAAACAAACAAGGCATCAAATAAGCCACCACAGAGGCAGGAAGAGTGACAGTGACAGGGGTGTGAGGAGGGTGCAACCCAGTTCCCACTTAGCATGCTCACTAGAAACAATGGAATGAGTGGACAGATGCAAGCCTCCATCAGTTTGTGCTCAAACAAGAGTGCATTACAGCTGTATAACATTAGGCAAAGTCACTACCCACTACACTCCTCCACCTGTAGTGTGCAGTGTAAACTAACTATGTGACCTTCCTTCGATAAAGGATCTAGAGTTCTAAGTAGTGAATTAAAATACTGAACCTACTAACTGCCATACTAACAAGCAGACTCACGTAATCTTGGGGGATTATAAATGATGCTGGTTTTTTAAAATACCCAATCATATGTATGTATTTATTATTCTAGGTGCTAGCTCCCATTTTCTCAGTGCTCTTTAGTAATTATTAAGTTTTTAACATTTATATCCTTTCCAATTTTCAATATTATAATATAAAAACTAGAAAATAAGGCAGAAAATTGAGCATTCTGCTTAAAAAAAAAAAAAAAAGATGAGTGTTTTGTCCTCATGGTGCATTCTACTTCAGTCTCTACATGCCACTTTCTCCATTCTTGGAGGTACAAAATGCGAGCAGAAGCTTTAAAATATGACAAATTACACAGAGCAGATTGGCTGGCGCCACAATTACCTGGTTGCCACAGCCTTTGGAAACTGAGCCCACAATTTCATGAAAATGATTATGTAGTTGAAAAAGTCAGTCTGATCTGTTTCTGGCTGATGAGGAAATCTTCTGAGGAAATGCCAAATGCCTTTTAGACTCACTGACTGTGGTTGCTTCTGGAGATAAACTTCATAAGAGAGAAAACACTGCTAGCAAATATTCCCAAGTTCAAGTAAGGGATTCACTTGGGAACAGGTCTCATGGGTAGGCAGCGAAATCCTTTGTGTTCTGTGTGTCTCATGTTTATGTTTTACCATTCTCAATTCAGAATGGCCTTATTGGAGATAGCACTCAGCACATGAACTTTCAAAGACAGCTGGAAATTTCTCTAAGACTTCTGATGACTAAAACACAGCTGTACAATGTCTAAAATCATTTCCTTCAATTAGAATGCCATACTTAAAGTTTGTTTTAATTTTTTGCTGTATTTAGTATAATAACACTAACTTCTTACATTTATCAAAATAAGTTATAAGAGGGTGGGCAAGGCTGAGTTAAGGGGTGTGTCCAGAGATGGCTATGGACTTAGGAAGTCATTTTAGGCAGCATGTCTGCTGATGGTAGGGCTGTGTTCCTGACCAGTTGGTTGTCTGGCCTGAGGCATTCCAGCACTGAAACTTGCAGGCTGTCGAGTGGAGCCAGGTCTCTATATCAGGGGCCCAAAGTATCTGCCTCTGACTCCAGCCAGAGTTCACACAGGCCCCTGCTATGTCTGCCATCAGCTTTTATGACTCCAGAGAGAGCTACAGTCACCTCCCTGCCTCTCCAGGAGACCCTCCAAGACAGGCATTGTGATAAAACTGAAAAAATTAAACTTGGGGAAAACAAGATTTGATGTCTGGATCCCAAGTCAGAGCCAGGCCTGCCCAGCTTGAAGCTTTGCTTTTCAGGACACAGGCACAAGTTACCCCTAACAAGAAATCTACACAAACAACCCAACCAACATTTCCCTCCAAGGGCAAAAAAACAAAAGGAAAAAGTAATACAACCCTAAAGCCTGGGACAAGGAGACCTCAAGTGGAGCAAGTTAGAAAAAAATGATGAAAAGACAGAGAAGTACAGTTCAAATGAAAGAGCAAGGGAGAAACTCACAAGACCAAATAAATGAAGAGAAAACAACCAATCTCCCTGAAAGAGAATTCAGAATAATGAGAGTAAAGATGCTCTGAGACTTGAAAATAAAATGGAGAAAATGCGAGAAGCATTTACCACAGTTAATACAATCACCAAAGACAAAGAAGAAAAAAAGAATAAGCAAACAGAGATGAACAACACAATTACTGAAATTAAAAATACTCTAGAAGGAACTAATAACAGAACAACTGACAGAGGAAGAGATAAATGAGCTGGTGAACAGAATGGTAGAAATAACTGCTGAAGGGCAGAATAAAGGGAAAGGAATGAAAAGACTGAGGACAGCCTCAGAGACCTTTGGGACAATATTAAGCAAATCAACATTTGAGTTATAGGGGTCCCAGAGGAAGGAAAAAAAAAGGCACTGAAAAAATTTTTGAAGAAATTATAGTTGAATCCCCCACATAGGAAAGGCAATAGTCAATGAAGTCCAAGAAGCACAGAGAGTCCCATACAGGGTAAACCCAAGGAGAAACACATTGAGACACATATTAATCAAGCTAACAGAGATTAAGCACAAAGAAAGAATATTAAATGCAGCAAGGGAAAAGCAACAAGTGACATACAAGAGAAAACCCAGACAATTACCAGTGGATCTTTCAGCAGAAGCTCTGTAGACCAGAAGGGAAAGGCAGGATATACTTAAAGTACTAAAAGAGAAAAATATACAACCAAGATTACTATACCTGGCAAAGATCTCAATCAAAATTGATGAAGTCAAAAGCTTTACAGACAAGCAGAAGTTACAAGAATTCAGCACCACCAAACTAGCCTTGCAATAAATACTAAAGGGACTTTACATAGCCAGTAAACACAACAGAAAGGAAAGACCTACAAAAACAAACCCCAGATAATCAAGAAAATGTCAATAAGAACATATGTATCAATAATTACCTTAAATGTAAATGAATTAAATGCACTAACCAAAAGATACATGCTGACTGAATGGATACAAAAACAAGACCTATTTATATGGTGCCTCCAGGAGATCCACTTCAGACCTAGAGACACATACAGACTGAAAGTAAAGGGATGGAAAAAGATATTCCATGTGAATGGAAACCAAAAGAAAGCCAGAGTGCAATCCTTATTTCAGAAAAAATATATTTTAAAATAAAGAATATTATAAGAGACAAAGAAGGACACTACATAATGATCAAGGGATCAACCCAAGAATACATAACAATTGTAAATATTTATGCACCTAGTCAAGGCCATGGTTTTTCCAGTAGTCATTTATGGATGTGAGAGTTGGACTGTGAAGAAGGCTGAGAGTCAAAGAATTGATGCTTTTGAACTGTGGTGTTGGTGAAGACTCTGGAGAGTCCCTTGGACTGCAAGGAGATCCAACCAGTCCATTCTGAAGGAGATCAGCCCTGAGATTTCTTTGGAAGGAATGATTCTAAAGCTGAAACTCCAGTACTTTGGCCACCTCATGTGAAGAGTTGACTCATTGGAAAAGACTCTGATGCTGGGAGGGATTGAGGGCAGGAGGAGAAGGGGATGACAGAGGATGAGATGGCTGGATGGCATCACTGACTCGATGGACGTGGGTCTGAGTGAACTCCGGGAGCTGAAGATGGACAGGGAGGCCTGGCATGCTGCAATTCATGGGGTCGCAAAGAGTCGGCCACTACTGAGCAACTGAACTGAACTGAACATAAGAGCATCTAAATACATAAGGCAAACACTAACAGGCGTAAGAGGGAAAATCTACAGCAACATAATAATAGTATGGGACTTTAACACCCACTTACACCAAAGCACAGATTATCAAAACACAGAATCAATAAGGAAACTCAAATCCTAAATGAAACATTAGACCAAAGGGATGTCTTCAGGACTTTCGATCCAAATGCAGAAGAATACACTTTCTTCTCATTGCACATTAAATATTCTCCAGGATAGACCATATCTTAGGCCACAAATCAAGCCTCAGTAAATTTAAGAAAACTGAAATTCCACCAAGTGTCTTCTCTGACCACAACACTATGAGACTAGATATCAACTACAGGAAAAAAAAAACTGCAAAACACAAACTCATGGAGATTAAAGAATATGTTACTAAATAACAAAGAGGTTACTGAAGAAATTCTTAAACAGATGGGAATACCAGACCACCTGACCTGCCTTCTGAGATATCTGTATGCAGGTCAGGAAGCAACAGTTAGAATTGGACAAGGAATGACAGACTGGTTCCAAATTGGGAAAGGAGTATGTCAAGGCTGTATATTATCACCCTGCTTACTTAACTTATATGCAGATTATATCATGAGAAACGCTGGGCTGGATGAAGCACAAGCTGCAATCCAGATTGCCAGGAGAAACATCAATAATCTCAGATATGCAGATGATACCACCCTTGTGGAAGAAAGTGAAGAAAAACTAAACAGCCTCTTGATGAAAGTGAAAGAGGAGAGTGAAAAAGCTGGCTTAAAACTCAACATTCAGAAAACTAAGATCATAGCATCCAGTCTCATCACTTCATGGTAAATAGATGGGGAAACAGTGAAAACAGTAACAGACTTTATTTTGGGGGGCTCCAAAATCACTGCAGATGGGGACTGTAGCCATGAAATTAAAAGACAGCTGCTCCTTGGAAGAGAAGTTATGACCAACCTAGACAGTATATTAAGAAGCAGAGACATTACTTTGCCAACAAAGATCTGTCTAGTCAAAGCTATGGATTTTCCAGTAGTCACGTATGGATGAGAGAGTTGGACCATAAAGAAAGCTGAGCACTGAAGAATTGATGCTTTTGAACTGTAGTGGTGGAGAAGACTCTTGAGAGTCCCTTGGACTGTAAAGAGATCCAACCAGTCCATCCTTAAGGAAATCAGTCCTGAATATTCACTGGAGGGACTGATGCCGAAGCTGAAACTGCAATACTTTGGTCACCTGATTTGAAGAACTGACTGATTTGAAAAGACCCTGATGCTGGGAAAGACTTTGGGCAGAAGGGGACAACAGAGGATAAGATGGTTGGATGGCATCACTGACTCAATGGACATGAGTTTGAGTAAACTCTGGGAGTTGGTGATGGACAAGGAGGCCTGGCATGCTGCAGTCCATGGGATTGCAAAGAGTTGGACACAACTGAGTGACCGAACTGAACTACTGAAGAAATAAGAAAGGAAGTCAAAACATTCCTAGAAACAAATAACAATGAAAACATGATGACCCAAAACCTATGGGATTCAGCAAAAGCAGTTCTGACAGGGATGTTTATAGCAATACAATCATATTTCAAGAAACAAGAAAAGCATCAGATAGACAAGCTAACTCTAGAACTAGAGCAGCTGGAAAAAGAACAACAACAAAAAAAAACCAAAGTCAGGAGAAGGAAGTAAATGATAAAGATCAGAGCAGAAATAAATGAAAAAGAATGAAGGAAACAATAGCAAAGATTGATAAAACTAAAAGCTGGTTCTTTGAGAAGATAAACAAAATTGACAAACCACTAGCCAGACTCATCAAGAAAAAAGGGAGAAAAATAAAATCAACAAAATTAGAAATGAAAAAGGAGAGGTTATAATACACAACACAGAAATACAAAGGATCATAAGAGAATATATAAGCAACTATATGCTAATAAAATGGACAACCTAGAGGAAACAGATTCTTAGAAAAGGTCAACCTCCCAAGACTGAACCAGAAATAGAAATTATGAACAACTGAATTACAAACACTGAAATGAAAACAGTGATCAAAAATCTCCCCAAAGAACAAAAGGCCAGGGCCAAATGGCTTCACAGGAGAATTCTATCAAACATTTAGAGAACAGTTAATGTCTATTTTTCTGAAACTCTTCCAAAAAATTGCACAGGAAGGAACACTTCCAAACTCATTCAGTGAGGCCAAGATCAGGCCAAAACCAGGCCTGATGCCAAAACCAGGCAAAGACAATATGAAAAAAAGAAAATTACAGGCCAACATCACTGATGAACATAGATGCAAAAATCCTCAACAAAAATTCTAGGAAACAGAATTCAACAACACATAAAAAGCTCATACACCATGATCAAGTTGGGTTTATTTCAGGGATGCAAAGATTCTTCAATATATGCAAATCAATCAACACGATATACCATACTAATAAACTGAAAGATAAAAACCATATGATCGTCTCAATAGTTGTAGAAAAAGCCTTTGACAAAATTCAGCACCCATTTATCATTAAAACTCTTCCAAAAAATGGGCATAGAAGGAACCTACCTCAACACAGTAAAGGCCATATATGAAAAGTCCACAGCAAACATTATTCTCAATGGTTAAAAACCAAAAGCATTCCCTCTATGATCAGGAACAAGAGAAGGGTGTTCACTCTTACCACTATTATTCAACATAGTTTTGGAAGTCCTAGCTATGGCGATTCGGAGAAGGCAATGGCACCCTACTCCAGTACTCTTGCCTGGAAAATCCCATGGATGGAGAAGCCTGGTAGGCTGCAGTCCATGGGGTCGCTGAGGGTCGGACACGACTGAGCGACTTCACTTTGACTTTTCACTTTTGTGCATTGGAGAAGGAAATGGCAACCCACTCCAGTGTTCTTGCCTGGAGGATCCCGGGGACGGGGGAGCCTGGTGGGCTTCCATCTAGGGGGTCGCACAGAGTCGGACACGACTGAAGTGACTTAGCAGCAGCAGCTATGGCGATTAGAGAAGAAAAGGAAATAAAAGGAATCCAGATCGGAAAAGAAGTAAAACTCTGTTTGCAGATAATGTGATACTATACATAGAAAACCCAAAAGGAACTATCAGAAAATCACTAGAGCTAATCAGTAAATTCTGCAAAGACTTAGGATACAAGGTCAATAGACAGAAATCACTTGCTTTCCTATATACTAACAATGAAAAATCAGAAAGAAAAATTAAGGAATCAATACCATACACCATTACAACAAAAAGAATAAAATATCTAGGAATAAACCTACCTAAGGAGACAAAACACTTATATATGGAAAACTATAAGACACTGATGAAAGAAATCAAAGACGACATAAACAGATGGAGAGATATTCCATGTTCCTGGGTAGGGAGAATCAATATTGTGAAAATGACTATAAACTCAATATGGGTTAAAGACCTAAATGTAAGACCAGAAACTATTAAACTGTTAGAAGAAAGCATAAGCAGAATACTCAATGACATAAATCAAAGCAAGATCTTCTATGACCCACCTCCTAGAGTAATGGAAATAAAAACAAAAATAAACAAGTGGGACTTAGTTAAACTTAAAATCTTTTGCACATCAAAGGAAACTACAAACAAGCTGAAAAGACAACCCTCAGAAAGAGAGAAAATAACAGCAAAGGAAACAACTGACAAAGAATTAATTTCCAAAATATATAAACAGCTCATACAACTCAATACCAGAAAAGCAAACAACCCAGTCAAAAAGTGGGAAAGGAACCTGAAGGGACATCTCTTCAAAGAAGACATACAGATGGCTAACAAGCACATGAAAAGATGCTCAACATCACTCGTTATTGGAGAAATGAAAATCAAAACTACAATGAGATATCACCTTATACCAGTCAGAATGCCCATCATCAAAAAGTCTACAAACAATAAATGCTGGAGAGGGTGTGGAAAAAATGGAACACTCTTGCATTGCTGGTGGGAATGTAAACTGGTACAGCCACTATGGAAGATGCTATAGAGATTCCTTAAAAAGCTAGGAATAAAACCACCATATGACCCAGCAATCCCACTCCTAGGCATATACCCTGAGAAAACAAAAATTGAAAAAGACACATGTACCCCAAGGTTCATTACAGCACTATTTACAAAAGCTAAAAGATGGAACCAACCTAGATGTCCATTGACAGATGATTGGATAAAAAAGCTGTAGTACATATATACAATGGAATACTACTCAGCCATAAAGATGAATGCATTTGAATCTGTTCTACTGAGGTGGACAGCCTAGAGCCTATTATACAGAGGGAAGTAAGTCACAAAGTGAAATATAAATACTGTATACTGACACATACATATGGAATATTAAGAGATGGCACTGATGAATTTATTTTTAGGACAGCAATGGAAAATCAGACATAGAGAACAGAGCTATGGATATGGTGGGAGGAGATGAGGGAGAAGGGGAGATGTATGGAGAGAGTAACGTAGAAATTTAAAATACCATATGTAAAATAGCCAATGGGAATTTTCTGTACAACTCAGGGAACTGAAACAGGGGCTCTGTGACAGGCTGAAGGGTGAGATGAGGAGGGAGACGGGAGGGAGGCCAAGGAGGGAGGGGACATGGGTGTACCTGTGGCTAATTCTTATTGATGTATGACAGAAAAGCACAGAATTCTATAGAGCAATTATCCTTCAATTAAAAAATTTAAAAAATTAAAAAGATTAGGCAGGTGGCAGCCACTGCTGTCTGGAAACACATGAATAACCAGACATCTTCGAGAACATTCTTCAGTTTCAGAATTGTAAAGTGTTCTGTGAGGAATAAATGGATTTGGTCCTTGCCTTAAACAACTTGACAGTATCATTTGAAAAATAATATTCAATTCTATGAAACAGTACAAATTTCATAGAAGAATAATATAAATTAGACTTTTAAAAAATAGCTATAAGAGTAACAACAATTTCATCCCCCAATACTAACCACTAAAGCAAAAAACCCTAAATATTATTTTTTTCTTTTGTGATGTGACAGTTTTCAACAATTTCATTGTGCTAAAATAGGATTTATTTAGAATAGTTCTTTGATTAAAAAAATGGAAAGTTTTGGCTTTTAGCACATAACTTTTAAATCTGTGTTTAAAAGGATTTTTAAAATCCTTTTTAAAAGGATCCTTTTTAAATCATTTTTAAAAGTAAAAATTGTCATATATGTACACAACACCACCACAGAATGAGCACAAAATCTTTTACTTTACTAAAAGAAGCTAGTTGAGCAAACTGTAGTCGGGAAAGTTCCCTGAGCATTTGTGCCGACTGTCACCACACTGTAAATTCAATTAAAACTGCCCTGTGGGATTTCTCAACCAGTCATGTTTGTCATTTTCTCTATTTTGTTTCTGTTAAACATTTCGGAAATGTATGTGCTATCCTCCCAAGTAGGATAAGTAAGCTCCTTGCCCCTAGTCACCAACCATATCCTATCACCCCTTGTTTTCCCCGATATTTGTACACATAACAGACACGCAATGAGTATTAAGGAACTTAAAGGGTCAAGCTGAATAAAAATTGTCTTTTAATGACTTAAACCATAGTTCTATATCTGAGTAAAAATAGGAACGTGCTTCCCTTACACTACTCCACTTCTTACATTCTTAAAGTCTGTTTCGGCTTTTGTTGAACTGGATCATTTCTTCCTATTAAAGAAAACAAACAGAAGCTTCCTACCCTAGGAAGATCAGAAGATTAAAAACCACAATGTAAAAGTAGGATAAATGGGCCACAAGCCCATTTTACTCAAAAAAAAAAAAAAAAACACACAAAAGGAAAGTTTCTTTTAGCAGATTTTCCTTTTTTTAAGAAAACATGCTATTTTTTAAATTAATTAATTAATTTTACTTTATAATATTGTATTGGTTTTTCCATACATTGACTTGAATCCACCATGAGTATACATGTGTTCCCCATCCTGAACCCCCCTCCCACCTCCCTCCCCATACCATCCCTCTGGGTCATCCCAGTGCACCAGCCCCAAGCACCCTGTATCATGCATCGAACCTGGACTGGCAATTCGTTTCACATATGATATTTTACATGTTTCAGTGCCATTCTCCCATATCATCCCACCCTCGTGCTCTCCCACAGAGTCCAAAAGACTGTTCAATACATCTGTGTCTCTTTTGCTGTCTCGCATACAAGGTTATCATTACCTTCTTTCTAAATTCCATATATATGCTTTAGTATACTGTATTGGTGTTTTTCTTTCTGGCTTTCTTCACTCTGTATAATCGGCTCCAGTTTCATCCACCTCATTAGAACTGATTCAAATGTTCTTTTTAATGGCTGAGTAATACTCCATTGTGTATATGTACCATGGCTTTCTTATCCATTCATCTGCTGATGGACATCTAGGTTGCTTCCATGTCCTGGCTATTATAAACAGTGCTGCGATGAACACTGGGGTACACGTGTCTCTTTCGATTCTGGTTTCTTCAGTGTGTATGCCCAGCAGTGGGATTGCTGGGTCATATGGCAGTTCTCCAAACTCATTCTATGAGGCCACCATCACCCTAATGCCAAAACCTGACAAACATGCCACAAAAAAAGAAAACTACAGGCCAGTATCACTGATGAACACACATACAAAAATCCTTAACAAAATTCTAGCAAACAGAATCCAACAACATGTTAAAAAGACATACATCACACATACGTCATGACCAAGTGGGCTTTATCCCAGGGATGCAAGGATTCTTCAATATCCACAAATCAATCAACATAATACACCACATTAACAAACTGAAAAATAAAACCCACATGATTACCTCAATAGATGCAGAGAAAGCCTTTGACAAAATTCAACATCCATTTATGATAAAAACCCTCCAGAAAGCAGGAATAGAGGGAACATACCTCAACATAATAAAAACCATATATGATAAACCCACAGCAAACATTATCCTCAATGGTGAAAAATTGAAAGCGTTTCCCCTAAAGTCAGAAACAAGAAAAGGGTGCCCACTTTCACCGCTACTATTCAATATAGTTTTGGAAGTTTTGCCCACAGCAATCAGAGCAGAAAAAGAAATAAAAGGAATCCAAACTGGAAAAGAAGAAGTAAAATTCTCACTTGCAGATGACATGATCCTCTACAGAGAAAACCCTAAAGACTCCACCAGAAAATTACTAGAGCTAATCAATGAATATAGTAAAGTTGCAGGATATAAAATTAACACAGAGAAATCCCTTGCATTCCTATACACTAACAATGAGAAAACAGAAAGAGAAATTAAGGAAACAATTCCATTCACCATTGCAATGTAAAGAATAAAATACTTAGGAATATATCTACCTAAGAAACTAAAGACCTATATATAGAAAACTATAAAACACTGGTGAAAGAAATCAAAGAGAACACAAATAGATGGAGAAATATACCATGTTCGTGGATAGGAAGAATCAATATAGTGAAAATGAGTATTTCCCTATCTTTTCATTGGCTTATAAATAATATCAGGTTGGTTCTTCCTCAGTTCTTTTCTCCTGTGGCAAAGTGTTGAAACAACACACCAGTTATATCTCAAGCAGGCAGGATGTATTGGGCAAGCAACAAGCAGTACACTCTGTAGGCCTGAGAGTAGAACAGCCCCTGCAGGAGTGGCCCTGTTGTTTTGGCTTCTCTCCTTCCTTGTTCCCTCCCTGAGCAGGTTCCTGGGGCCTGACTGGTTACACTCTATGCAAATAGGGGAAGGTACAGACACACACCCAAAACCAATCAGGGGAGACGGTATGTCTTCAGGGAAGGGAGCCTGTTGGGTGCCTTTTCCGCCAAAGGTTCCCATTTAGGTCCATGGCTTCCCCTTTTCATGGGCTTTTCTTTTTTTCCTTCTAGTCACTGCTTCTTCTGACCACCATCGTGGACCCTGTTTCCCTGTTCTAACTATATAACCATAATAACCCCCAAATAACTCAGAGTTGTAACTGACAGTTTAGAGCACACACTACAAAATGATAGTGATGGGAGCAAGGCAGTCTAAGAGTGCTCCGCTGAAATTTTTCTACTTAAAGAGGAGAGTTGGGTTCTGTGGCGGCACTGTTGTACAGGAAAACCTCATCCCCTTCAGCCTGTAGTTAAAGCAGAGTCTCAGTTACTCCCTGAGAGGTATGGTCGCCTTCCCACTGATGCTCCGAGGACCGTCAGTGAGTGGACATGTGCTACTTTGTATGTGGGATCATTTTAGTGTGGGCACTTCCCCCTCCGCTCTCAGCACTGCCCTGCCTCAAGTGTCTGTCAAGGCCAAAAGGTCTATATTTAAGTGTATCTAGACATTCCAGCAAGTGCATTCTCCTGCCAAACATTAAAAGTTTGACTGAGGGCAAAAAAAGTAAAACAGTGTCACAAAGTATGGCACACATCCATTTCTTTACACTTACAGTTCACCTCTGGCTGTTGTTTGATGGTTTTCTTCAGTAGCATGCTTATATTTCTTTCTTTCTTTTTTTTTTTTTAGTGTATCTGTTCTAGGCTTTTGATTGTGGTTTTCATGGGTTCATATGTATTTTCCTGTAACTGTAACTATTTGTTTTAAATTGATAGTCATGTAAGTTCAAACACATTCTGAAAGATCTATATTTTTTGTTCCCCTCCCCTACTGTTTGTATTTTAGATTTCATCTGGGTGATCTTCACATTTATCTCATCACTATTTATTGTAGTTACAGTTGATTTTAGCATTCTTTTGTCTTTTATTTTCATACTTGGTTTAAGCACTTGATTCTTACTTGATCCTCAGTTCTCACTATATGTCATCCTTTCCTAGTTGGATTTCCCCTTTCCTATAAATTCTTACTTCTTTTACACTTAGAGAAGACTCTTTTTAAGGTAGGTTTAATATTAATGAATTATTTGGTTTTTGCCTGTCAGAGTATTCTTTATCTCTGCTTCATGATAATCTTTCTGGGTAGAGTATCCTAGGATCTAGGTTTTTCCCTTTTAGCACTTTGAATACATCATGCCACTTCCTTCTGGCCTGCAATGTTTCTGCAGACAAATCAGCTGATAGTCTTACGGGGGTTCCCTTATATGTGCTTCCTTGTTTTATTCTTGTTGCTGTTAGAATTCTCTCTTTAACTTTTCCTACTTTAATTATGATATGTCTTATTGTGGGTCTGTTTGGGATTCATTGTGCCTGGAACCCTCTGCTCTTCCTGTACCTGGATATGTTTCCTTGTTCGCATTCAGAAGGTTTTCAGAATAATTTCCTCAAATACATTTTGATCTCGTTTTCTCTCTCTCCTCCTCTGTAACCCATATAATGTGAATATTAGTATTTTTAATGTTGTCCTGGAAATCTCTTAAACAGTTTTCATTTTTTAGAATTTCCTTTTCTGATTGTTATTCTGACTGATTTTCATTATTTGACTTTCCAGATAATTTATGCATTTTTCTGTATCATCTAGTCTGCTGTTTCATATCTTCTACTGGTTTTTTTCTTTTCAGTTTCATTTGTTGAATTCTTTATTTCTGATTAGGTCTTCTCTACATTTTCTAGCTCCTTGTTAAACGTTTCACTGTGTTCATCTATTCTTTCCCCTAATTCAGTTCAAATTTTCATCGCCAATGCTTTGACTATTTTATCTAGTAAACTATTTCTATTTGCTGAATTTCACTGTAATCAAGTAAAAGTACAAAAATAAAGCTAAAGCGTGTGATTTATTTTTTAAAAAATCGTCACAAAAATAATGGTAAGAGTATATCATTTTTAAACCACCAGGGGGAAAATGAAATAATAAAAAAACCTGATGAAGCATTACTAATAAGAATGCTAACTGAATTAACAAAATTTAGGTTTCAATGCATATATTAAAGTGATAGAAGTTTGAAAAATTAACAAATTAAACATCCAAGTTAAAAAATTCTCAAGAATTTGGAGGGGAAAATTCCCCAGCAAGATGGTTCAAAGAGAGAAGGAAGGAAATAGATAAAAGTACTAATAAAATGACCTCAAAAGAAGTGTTCTAAAAAAGAAAGCTAATAGCATCAAAAACCTCTGACAAGAATTATCAAGGAAAAATACAATTAATGTATGAAATGTTAGAAATGTATGAACATTAGAAATGAAAAGGCTATTAAAAACTGGCAAGTAAATGTTAAAAGAACTTTATACCAAACATTTAAAAATATTAGATGAAAAAAGTTATTTTTTAAAAAATTAAACTTACTAAAATAGAAAAGTAAAACGGAAGAACGTGAATAGTTCCATAACTGAAATTAAACTAAAAATTTTAAACTGTCTCATAAAAGAACATTTCAGACTTAAGTGGCTAGATGGACAAATTCTGCCTAAATATTAGAGGAAGAAACAGCATTAATGTTATACAAATTCTTCCAAAGGAGAACAGGAAGAAGAGAGAACATTCCTCAACTTACCAATTATTTTTTAGACCAACACAACCCAGGTAGCAAAATCTAAAAAGGACATTATGAGAAAGGAAAACTACAGGCCAAGCACCTTCCTGAACATGGATGAACAAAACCTACAACGTAATAATAGCAAACTGAACTCAGTGAAACATTAAAAGAATGATATTTCACAATCTGAGTTGATTCTAAGAAAGATAAGGTAGGCTTAACATTTAAAATTAAATCCATGTATTATTTTATATTGATAAAATAAAAGAGAAAAAAGTTTTCTCAGTAGAGATAATAAGAAAAGCATTTGATAAAAGGTATCACCCATTTATGACAGAAACTCTCAGGAAACTAGGAATACAGTTGTCCTGTGTTCCAAGACCCCCTGAGATACCAAAATACATGGATGCTCACATCCCTTGAATCAGACATAGGTATACATATATCCCCTCCCTTTTCAATCTCCCTCCCGTCTCCCTCCCCATCCCACCCCTCTAGGTT
Organism: Budorcas taxicolor; assembly: GCF_023091745.1. Taxonomy (NCBI): domain Eukaryota; kingdom Metazoa; phylum Chordata; class Mammalia; order Artiodactyla; family Bovidae; genus Budorcas; species Budorcas taxicolor. Next base: position 42,044,984 of record NC_068914.1, on the reverse strand, counting down.
GATACAGAGCCCCTGTTTGAGTTTCCTGAGCCATACAGCATATTCCTGTTGCCTATCTATTTTACATATGGTAGTGTAAGCTTCCATGTTACTCATTCTATACATTTCACCCTCTCCTCCCCTCTCCCCATGTCCATAGGTCTATTCTCTATGTCTGTTTCTCCACTGCTGCCCTGTAAATAAATTCTTTAGTACCATTTTTCTAGATTCTGAATATATGTGTTAGAATGTGGTATTTTTCTCTTTCTGACTTACTTCACTCTGTATAATAGGCTCTAGGTTCATCCACCTCGTTAGAACTGACTTAAATGTGCTCCTTTTTATGGCTGAACAATATTTTATTGTGTATATGTACAAAATCTTCTTTATCCATTCATCTGTCTCTGAAGTATTTTTGATCCACAGATTCAACTAACTGTGGATGTAAAACCCATGGATTCGGAGGGCTGACTATACAAGGGAACTTGCTTAATCTGATAAATGGGTGAAATGTTTGTCCTTGTTAGTTTGGAAATGAGGAAACAATGTCATTATCATCAATCCACCCATTTAACAAGTATTCCTATTCAGTCTAGAAGTTATTGAACAAACAAGACAAACAAGAAATTGGAGAAGAAATAAAATTGCCGTTATTCATGATAACATGATTGTATGCATAAAAAGTTCAAATAGGGCAGATAAACAATTAGAAACAATAAATTCTGTATGGTTGCTGAATACAGAATCAACATATGAAAATCAACTTTTTTTTAAGTGTTTCTTCTTGAACTCAGATATTTGTTTCTTTTTTAAATTTAATTTTATTATTATTATTATTATTTTTACTTTACAATATTGTATAGGTTTTGCCATACGTCAACATGAATCTGCCATGGGTGTACATGTGTTCCCAATCCTAAAGCCCCCTCCCACATCCCTCCCCATACCATCCCTCTGGGTCATCCCAGGGCACCAGCCCCAACCATCCTGTATCCTGCATCGAACCTAGACTGGCGAAAAACAAACTCAAAATGGATTAAAGATCAGGAACTATAAAACTCCTAGAGGAGAACATAGGCAAAACACTCTCTGACATAAATCACAGCAGGATCCTCTATGACCCACCTCCCAGAATACTGGAAATAAAAGCAAAAATAAACAAATGGGACCTAATTAAAATTAAAAGCTTCTGCACAACAAAAGAAACTATAAGCAAGGTGAAAAGACAGCCTTCTGATTGGGAGAAAATAATAGCAAATGAAGCAATGGACAAACAACTAATCTCAAAAATATACAAGCAACTCCTGCAGCTCAATTCCAGAAAAATAAACGACCCAATCAAAAAATGGGCCAAAGAACTAAATAGACATTTCTCCAAAGAAGACATACAGATGGCTAACAAACACATGAAAAGACGCTAAACACCACTCATTATCAGAGAATTGCAAATCAAAACCACCGTGAGGTACCATTTCATGCCAGTCAGAATGGCTGTGATCCAAAAGTCTACAAGCAATAAATGCTGGAGAGGGTGTGGAGAAAATCAACTGTTTTCTCCAACCACAAACACAGAATAAACCTCTAAAGACAATTTTAAAAATACTTTCATGATACTGGCATAGAAATAAACACACAGACCAACAGAACCAAATAGAGAATCCAGAATTAAACTTCCACATATACAGTTAATTAACATTTTCATAAGGAGGCTAGGAAAAAGCAGTGGGGAAAGAATAGTGTCCTCAACAAATGGTGTTGGGAAAACTGAATGAACATATACAGGAGATAAAACCAGATCCCTATCATATGCCACTCAGAAACATTAACTCAAAATGTGTCAAAGACTTAAATACAAGACCTGAAACCAGAGAACTCCTAGAAGAAAACATAGGGAAAAAGCTCCTCATCACTTGCCTTGGCAATGATTTTATAGACATGAAACCAAAAGCACACACACACACAAAAGGGGGAGCCAAGCAAAATCAACCAGTGAGACTACATTAAACTTAAAAGCTATTGCACAGCAAAAATCACAAAGGCAACCTACAGGAAAAAAATTTTGAAATCCATGTATCAGATAAGGAGTTCATTTCCAAAATTTATAAAGAACTCACACAACTTAATAACAAAAGATCCAATTTTTAAAATGGGCACAAGTACTAAATACACATTTCTCCAAAAAAGACATCTGTGGCCAAAGGTATATGAGACAGGGCTCAGCATCACTAATCATCAGAGAAATTCAAATAAAAATCACAGTGGGATATCACATAAAGCCTCTAAAAAATGGTGATCATCAAGACCTACAAGAGATAAGTGATGGAGAGGCTGTGGAGAAAAGGGAAACTCCTGCACTGCTGGTGGGAATGTAAATTGGTGCAGCCACTATGGAGAACAGTATGGAGGTTCTTCAAAGAAAATAAAAATAGAGCTACCATATGATCCAGCAATTCCACTTGTGAATATTAGAACAAAATGAATTGTTGTTGCTGTTCAGTTGCTAAGTCATGTCCGACTCTTTGCAACCCCAAGGACTGCAGGACGCCAGGTTTCCCTGTCCTTTGCCATCTCCCACAGTTTGCTTAAACTCATGTCCACTGAGTTGGTGATGGCATCCAACCATCTATTGTTCTGTCAACCCCTTCTCCTCCTGCACTCAATCTTTCTCAGCATCAGGGTCTTTTCGAATGAGTTGGCTCTTCGCCTCAGGTGGCCAAAGTATTGGAGTGTCAGCTTCAGCATCATTTCTTCCAATGGATATATGGGGTTGATTTCCTTAGGACTGACTGGTTTGATCTCCTCTAAAGACTCTAAAGCGAAGAGGAACTAAAAAGCCTCTTGATGAAAGTGAAAGAGGAGAGTGAAAAAGTTGGCTTAAAGCTCAACATTTAGAAAATGAAGATCATGGCATCTGGTCCTATCACTTCACAGCAAATAGATGGGGAAACAGTGGAAACAGTGTCAGACTTTATGTTGGGGGGTTCCAAAATCACTGCAGATGGTGACTGCAGCCATGAAATTAAAAGACGCTTACTCCTTGGAAGGAAAGTTATGATCAACCTAGATAGCATATTGAAAAGCAGACACATTACTTTGCCAACAAAGGTCCATCTAGTCAAGGCTATGGTTTTTCCAGTGGTCATGTATGGATGTGAGAGTTGGACTGTGAAGAAGGCTGAGTGCCGAAGAATTGATGCTTTTGAACTGTGGTGTTGGAGAAGACTCTTGAGAGTCCCTTGGACTGCAAGGAGATCCAACCAGTCCATTCTGAAGGAGATCAGCCCTGGGTGTTCTTTGGAAGGACTGATGCTGAAGCTGAAACTCCAGTACTTTGGCCACCTCATGCGAAGAGTTGATTCATTGGAAAAGACTCTGATGCTGGGAGGGATTGGAAGCAGAAGGAAAAAGGGACAACAGAGGATGAGATGGCTGGATGGCATCACCAACTCGATGGACATGAGTTTGAGTGAACTCCAGGAGTTGGTGATGGACAGGGAGGCCTGGTGTGCTGAGTGTCAGGAGTCGCAAAAAGTCGGATATGACTGAGCAACTGAACTGAACTGAAAGACTCTAAAGAGTCTTCTCCAACACCAGAATCTGAAAGCATCAGTTCTTCGGTGCTCAGCCTTCTTTATGGTCCAACTCTCACATTCATACGTGACTACTGAAAAAACCATAGCTTTGACCATATGGACCTTTGTTGGCAAAGCTATATCTCTGCTTTTTAATATGCTGTCCAGGTTTACCATAGCTTTTCTTCCAAGGAGCAGGCATTTTAAAATTTTGTGGCTGTAGTCACCATCCACAGTGATTTTGGAGCCCAAAAAAAGAAAATATGCCACTGTTTCCACTTTTTTCCCATCTATTTGCCATGAAGTGATGGGACCAGATACCATGATCTTAGTTTCTTTATGTTTTTGAGTTTCAAACCAGCATTTTTACTTTCTTCTTTCACCCTCATGAAGGGCTCTTTAGTTCCCTTTCACTTTCTGCCATTAGACTGGAGTCATCTGCATATTTAAAGTTGTTGATATTTCTCTCAGCAGTCTTGATTTCAGGTTGTGATTCATCCAGCCTGGCATGCCACATGATATACCCTGCATGTAAGTTAAGTAAGCAGGGTGACAACATACAGCCTTGTCCTACTCCTTTCCCAGCTTGGAACCAGTTAGGTATTGCATGTCCAGTTCTAACTGAGGCTTCTTGACCCCTACACAGGTTTCACAGGAGACAGGAAAGGTAGTCTGTGTATTCCGATCTCTTTCATAATTTTCCACAGTTTGTTGTGATCCACAGAGTGAGTTTAAGGCTTTCACATAGTCAATGAAGTGGAAGCAGATGTTTTTCTGTAACTCCCTTGCTTTCTCCATGATCCAACGAATGTTAGTAATTTGGTCTATGGTTCCTCTACCTCTTTGAAACCCAAATTACATGCCTGGAAGTTCTTGGTTCACAAACTGTTGAAGTTTAGCTTGAAGGATTTTGAGTAAAACCTTGCTAGTATGTGAAATGAGTACAACTGTATGGTAGTTTGAACATTTCTTTGGCATTGCCCTTCTTTGGGGCTGAAATGAAAACTGACATTTTCTAGTCCTGTGGCAAATTGTTGAGTCTCCCAAATTTGCTAACATATCGAGTGAAGCACTTTAACAGCAAGATTCAAAAGGATATCTGTACTCTCATATTCATAGCAGCATTTTTTACAACAGCCAATCCAAGTCTATGCCCCAACCAGTAATGCTGAAGAAGCTGAAGCTGAACGGTTCTATGAAGACCTACAAGACCTTTCAGAACTAACACCCAAAAAAGATGTCCTTTTCATTAGAGGGGACTGGAATGCAAAAGTAGGAAGTCAAGAAACACCTGGGGTAACAGGCAAATTTGGCCTTGGAGTACAGAATGAAGCAGGGCAAAGGCTAATAGAGTTTTGCCAAGAGAATGCACTGGTCATAGCAAACACCCTCATCCAACAACACAAGAGAAGACTCTATACATGGACATCACCAGATGGTCAACACCAAAGTCAGATTGATTAAATTCTTTGCAGCCAAAGATGGAGAAGCTCTATACAGTCAGCAAAAACAAGATCGGGAGCTGACTGTGGCTCAGATCATGAACTCCTTATTGCCAAATTCAGATTAAGTAGAAGAAAGTAGGCAAAACCACTAGATCATTCAGGTATGACCTAAATCAAGTTCCTTATGATTATACAGTGGAAATGAGAAATAGATTTAAAGGACTAGATCTGATAGATAGAGTGCCTGATGAACTATGGACTGGGGTTCGTGACATTGTACAGCAGACAGGGATCAAGACCATCCCCATGGAAAAGAAATGCAAAAAAGCAAAATGGCTGTCTGAGGACACCTTACAAATAGCTGTGAAAAGAAGAGAAGTGAAAAGCAAAGGAGAAAAGGAAAGATATAAGCATCTGAATGCAGTCCAAAGAATAGCAAGGAGAGATAAGAAAGCCTTCCTCACTGACCAGTGCAAAGAAATAGAGGGAGAAAAACAGGATGGGAAAGACCAGAGATCTCTTCAAGAAAATTAGAGATACCAAGGTAACATTTCATGCAAAGATGGGCTCAATAAAGGACAGAAATGGTATGGACCTAACAGAAGCAGAAGATATTAAGAAGAGGTGGCAAGAATACACAGAACTGTACAAAAAAGACCTTCCTGACCCAGATAATTATGATAGTGTGGAGAATCCCAGAGATGGGGGAGCCTGGTGGGCTGCCATCTATGGGGTTGCACAGAGTCAGACAAGACTGAAGTGACTTAGGTTAGTGATCACTCACACTCACCTAGAGCAAGACATTCTAGAATGTGAAGTCAAGTGGGCCTTAGAAAGCATCAGTATGAACAAAGCTAGTGGAGGTGATGGATTTCCAACTGAGCTATTTCAAATCCTGAAAGATGACGCTGTGAAAGTGCTGCACTCAATATGCCAGCCAATTTGGAAAACTAAGCAGTGGCCACAGGACTGGAAAAGGTCCGTTTTCATCCCAATCCCAAAGAAAGGCAATGCAAAAGAATGCTCAAACTACCACACAATTGCACTCATCTCACACGCTAGTAAAGTAATGCTCAAAATTCTCCAAGCGAGGCTTCAGCAATACGTGAACCGTGAACTTCCTGATGTTCAAGCTGGATTGAGAAAAGGCAGAGGAACCAGAGATCAAATTGCCAACATCCACTGGATCATGGAAAAAGCGAGAGAGTTCCAGAAAAACATCTAGTTCTGCTTTATTGACTATGCCAAAGCCTTTGACTGTGTGGATCACAATAAACTGTGCAACATTCTGAAAGAGATGCGATTACCAGACCACCTGACTGGCCTCTTGAGAAACCTATATGCAGGTCAGTAAGCAACAGTTAGAACTGGACATGGAACAACAGACTGGGTCCAAATAGGAAAAGGAGTACATCAAGGCTGTATATTGTCACCCTGCTTATTTAACTTATATGCAGAGTACATCATGAGAAATGTTGGCCTGGAAGAAGCACCAGCTGGATTCAAGATTGCCAGGAGAAATATCAATAACCTCAGATATGCAGATGACACCATCCTTATGGCAGAAAGTGAAGAGGAACTAAAAAGCCTCTTGATGAAAGTGAAAGAGGAGAGTGAAAAAGTTGGCTTAAAGCTCAACATTCAGAAAAAGAAGATTATGGTATCTGGTCCCATCACTTCATGGCAAATAGATGGGGAAACGGTGGAAACAGGGTCAGACTTTATTTTTGGGGGCTCCAAAATCACTGCAGATGATGACTGTAGTCATAAAATAGAAGACACTCCTTGGAAGGAAAGTTATGACCAACCTAGACAGCATATTCAAAAGCAGAGACATTACTTTGCCAACAAAGTCCGTCTAGTCAAGGCTATGGTTTTTCCAGTGGTCATATACAGATGTGAAAGTTGGACTGTGAAGACAGCTGAGCGCTGAAGAATTGATGCTTTTGAACTGTAGTGTTGGAGAAGACTCTTGAGAGTCCCTTGGACTACAAAGAGATCCAACCAGTGCATTCTAAGAGATCAGTCTTGGGTGTTCTTTGGAAGGAGTGATGCTAAACCTGAAACTCCAATACTTTGGCTACCTCATGCGAAGAGTTGATTCATTGGAAAAGACTCTGATGCTGGGACGGATTGGGAGCAGGAGGAGAGAGTGACGACAGAGGATGAGATGGCTGCATGGGATCATCAACTCGATGGACATGAGTTTGGGTGAACTCTGGGAGCTGGTGATGGACAGGGAGTCCTGGAGTGCTGCAATTCATGGGGTTGCAAAGAGTCGGACATGACTGAGTGACTGAACTGAACTGAAGATACGGAAACATCCTAAATGTGCATTAACAGATGAATGGATAAGGAAAATGTGGTCTATGTATACAATGAACCTTTCAACTTTCAAAGAAAAATAGAATAAAATTCTGGCATTTGAGACAAATGGATGGACCATTATGCTATCTGAAATAAGTCAGAGAGAGAAAGACAAATACCATATCATCTCATTTATATGTGGAATTTTTTTTTCAAAACGCTCACAGAGAATATATTGATATGTACGAGAGGTGGGGTGTGAAGGCTAGGTGAAATGGGTGAAGATGGTGAAAAGCTATAAACTTACAGTTATAAAATATAAATAACTGTACTTAACAGATCTTAAAAGTTCTCATCACAAGAAAAAAGGAATTTGCTAACTATGTATGTTAATGAATGTTAGCTAGACTTGTGATCATTTAATAATTTATATAAATATCACATTATGTTATACACCTAAAACTAATATGTTGTTGTTGTGTCTGACTCTTTGTGATCCCACAGACTGCGGCATGCTAAGCCTTCCTGCCCCTCATCACTTACCAGGATTCTCCCAAGTTCATGCCCATTGAATCAGTGATGCCATCCAACCATCTTCTTTTTTTTTTAACAGTATAAAAGGCAAAAAAACTCTGTGAAAAATACCACTGGTAGCTTGATAGGGATTGCATTGAATCTATAAATTGCTTTGGGTAGTACACTCATTTTCACTATACTGATTCTTCCTCTCCATGAACATGGTATATTTCTCCATCTATTAGTGTCCTCTTTGATTTCTTTCACCAGTGTTTTATAGTTTTCCTTGGTGGGAATGCAAGCTAGTAAAGCCACTATGGAGAACAGTGTGGAGATTCCTTAAAACACTGGAAATAGAACTGCCTTAGGACCCAGCAATCCCACTGCTGGGCATAGACACTGAAGAAACCAAAATTGAAAGAGACACGCATACCCCAATGTTCATCACAGCACTGTTTATAATAGCCAGGACATGGAAGCAACCTAGATGTCCAACAGCAGATGAATGGATAAGAAAGCTGTGGTACATAAACACAATGGAGTATTACTCAGCCATTAAAAAGAATACATTTGAATCAGTTCTAATGAGGTGGATGAAAGTAGAGCCAATTATACAGAGTAAAGTAAGCCAGAAAGAAAAACACCAATACAGTATACTAACGCATATATATGTAATTTAGAAAGATGGTATTGATAATCCTGTGTAAGAAACACAGATGTATAGAACAGTCTTTTGGACTCTGTGAGAGAGGGAGAGGGTGAGATGATTTGGGGGAATGGCATTGAAACATGTATGATATCATATATGAAATGAATCGCCAGTCCAGGTTCGATGCTACTGGATGCTTGGAGCTGGTGCACTGAGACGACCCAGAGGGATGGTACGGGGAGGGAGGAAGGAGAGGGGTTCAGGATAGGGAACACGTGTATACCTGTGGCAGATTCATGTTGATGTACCACAAAACCAATACAATATTGTAAAGTAATTAACCTCCAATTAAAACAAATAAATTTATATTTTAAAAAATAAAATAAAACAAAAATAAATGTACTGAAAATTTAGATGCTTAAATAAAGCCTTGAATTGGAAAACATAAAAAAAAAGAATATGAACTCTATTTAGCCAAGTTCTTTCCCAATTCATAATAAGAGTCACCTTTTATTTCGTTTCTAATAACGTGTTCCTCATTTCTGTCAGAGACTTCAGCAGAACAGTCTTTTTTAAAAATAAAAAGATTATTTTAAAAAGGCAAAAAAATAATATAATGTATACCAATTATAACTCAACTTTTTAAAAAACTTCAATAAGAAAATAAAAATGATGTAGGTGTATATAAACAAATTTATCATGATTGTGGATTTGAAATCTCAGTTACTTCACTCTTCTCCAAACTGATGGCTAAATCTGATGAAATTCTAATTGACATCCCAAGTGTGCCAGTGCCTTTTAGTGGGATATGATAAACTGATTCTAAAATGTATATTCAAAAGAGCCTAAAATGACCAAGATAATTTTTTAAAAAATCAAAGGGACTTCCCTGGTGGTACAGTGGATAAAGAATCCATCCGCCAACAAAGGAGACATGGTTCAATTCCTGGTCCAGGAAGATGCCACAAGCTGTAGGCAACTAAAGCCACAACTACTGAAGCCCGCATGTTCGAGGGTCTGTGAGCCACAAGTAATGAGCCTCAGTGCTGCAACTACTGAAGCCCATATGCCTACAGCCTGTGCTCCACAAGAAGCGAAGCCAACACAGTGAGAAGGCCACACACCACAACAGAGAGTCACCCCTGCTCACTGCAACTAGAGAAAGCCCATGTGCATCAACAAAGACCGAGTGTAACCAAACATTAATTAATTTTTTTATATCAAAGCAGAGAGACTATTCCAGACATCAAGACATTTTACAATGCAATAATAATTAACCATGCTAACATTTTTACAAAGATACACACACAGAGTAGAAAAGAGATTCACATAGCAGACTCTCACCTATACAGATAGATAATACAATATGAACTGTGCCTCATAAACATACTTTTGAGGATGATTATAGATTTAATCTAAACAATGAACTTTCTGAAGATAATAGAGGAAGATATCTGGTTGCTTGAAGAGTAGGCCAAGACTTTGAAACAGAGCACCCATTACACAAACTATGGAGTAAGCAACAGATAATTTAGACTCCACTAAATGCTATGTGGATCACAATAAACTGTGGAAAATTCTGAACGAGATGGGAATACCAGAGCACCTGATCTGCGTCCTGAGAAACTTATGTGCAGGTCAGGAAGCAACAGTTAGAACTGGACATGGAACAACAGACTGGGTCCAAATAGGAAAAGGAGTACGTCAAGGCTGTCTATTGTCACCCTGCTTATTTAACTTCTATGCAGAGTACATCATGAGAAACACTGGGCTGGAAGAAGCACAAGCTGGAATCAAGATTGCCGGGAGAAATATCAATAACCTCAGATATGCAGATGAAACCATCCTTATGGTAGAAAGTGAAGAGGAACTAAAAAGCCTCTTGATGAAAATGAAAGAGGGGAGTAAAAAGGTTGGCTTAAAGTTCAACATTCAGAAAACAAAGATCATGGCATCCGGTCCCATCACTTCATGGCAAATAGATGGGGAAATAGTGGAAACAGTGTCAGACTTTATTTTGGGGGGCTCCAAAATCACTGCAGATGGTGACTGCAGCCATGAAATTAAAAGATGCTCACTCCTTGGAAGAAAAGTTATGACCAACCTAGATATCATATTCAAAAGCAGAGACATTACTTTGCTGACTAAGGTCCATCTAGTCAAGGCTATGGTTTTTCCAGTGGTCATGTATGGATGTGAAAGTTGGACTGTGAAGACAGCTGAGTGCCAAAGAATTGATGCTTTTGAACTGTGGTGTTGGAGAAGACTCTTGAGAGTCCCCTGGACTACAAGAAGATCCAACCAGTCCATTCTGAAGATCAGCCCTGGGATTTCTTTGGAGAGAATGATGCTGAAGCTGAAACTCCAGTACTTTGGCCACCTCATGTGAAGAGTTGACTCATTGGAAAAGACTCTGATGCTGGGAGGGATTGGGAGCAGGAGGAGAAGGGGACGACAGAGGATGAGATGGCTGGATGGTATCACTGACTCGATGGACATGAGTCTGAGTGAACTCTGGGAGTTGGTGATGGACAGGGAGGCCTGGCGTGCTGTGATTCATGGGGTTGCAAAGAGTTGGACACGACTGAGCGACTGAACTGAACTGAAATACAATATACTGAAAGATTATGTAGGACTGGTATTATTTCCTCTTTAAAAGTCCAGTGAAATTCACCACTAAAGTCACCTCAACCCAGGATTTTCTTTGTTTTGCTAACAAGCTTGTTTTATTAATGACAAAAAAATTTTAAAAAGGAACAGAGAGTAAAAACTTAAAACAACATTAAAAGAACTGTGCATGTGGATACATACATGGATGAAAATAGTTCTTATTCACTGAGATGGTTTGAAAAATTTGTAAGAGCTCAAGAGAAAGTAAAAATGTCCAAACTGCCATGACCTTGGGCTTTTATAAATTTCCTCTCAGTGAACATATATTATTTGCAACAACAACAAAAAAAAACAAAAACAACAAATAACAGTCAGGGTTTTCAATACATGGAAGGGAATTTCCTCACACCTAGTTCTGAGCCAGTAGGGTTGATGGGGTTCCTGACTTGGTGACAAGTTTAGAGCAAAACATGTTTCACTGTGAAGTTGCTATTATCTGGTTTCACTAGTCTTCCACTTCTCATAGTCAGAGCAAAGAAACACCTGACTTTCAGGAGGGTGAGGAATACCATTTTGAACTTCATGACCAGGAAAAGAGATGTGATGGTTCAGGTTTGTCAGAAGGAAAGCTGCTACTCCTATTCAATAGAGAAGACAAAGAAGTTAGATATAAGGGCAGGGGGAATTCATGTTGAGCCTGGGACAATGGAGAATATCTTTCCAATGACTAGAGGTCATTTAGAAGATGCTGATATTAATATATTTCTAATGAGGCCATACCAACTCACTGTAAGCTCCAGTTATTATATGGAAGATGGATATAAAGAGACATTGCATAGGGTATATTTAGAAAACCACAAGAAAATGTACCTTCATAATTTGGTACTAGTTGAACAAATAGCCCAACTTCTCAAAATTTCTTGTGAGTCTCTGCCTTTATTTTACCACAAGAATATCCTACCAATAGTAACATATTACAAATAACATACATTCTCAGAATTAAAGGAAACAAAGCTATCAGGTTGGGGGAATAGCTTTTACAATGATTTTCCTTAAACCCTTTTTTGGCTCCAGATAAAATAGTGTATATAATATTTTGTAGCACTTGAATTAATCCCACAAGTAAAGATAGGGAACTGGAAATAGTGTAAGTCCTGTTTCTGATTAATTTTATAGGATGTAGTTGGTCAAGCTCTGTTTGTCCAAATATTTAAGAAATCAGTTGGAGAGAAAACATCATGTGAGTTCTCCTTGGTGGCATCACTGCTGCTGCTGCTGCTGCTAAGTCACTTTAGTCGTGTCCGACTCTGTGTTACCCCACAGACAGCAGCCCACCAGGCTCCTCCATCCCTGGGATTCTCCAGGCAAGAACACTGGAGTGGGTTGCCATTGCCTTCTCCAATGCATGCACGCATGCTAAGTCGCTTCAGTCATGTCTGACTCTGTGTGACCCTATGGACAGTAGCCCACCAGGCTCCTCTGTCCATGGGATTCTCTAGGCAAGAATACTGGAGTGGGCTGCCATTTCCTTCTCTGGTGGCACCACTAGCACAGTGAATAGTTGGAAAGTAGAGGATATTCACACGAGGACAAGAGTAAGAATTAAGATTCCAAAGAACGAATAACAAATATGATATTGAACATACAAACATGGTACTAATTAGCTCAATTCTTCCAAGACATATGAATTCAAACACTTAAATCACCAACATTCAACCCATCATTTTCTCAACTAGATACCTTAAGAGAATCTGAATACAACAGGGGCTGCATTCAGGGTTCAGAAGGAAGTTGCTTAGCAATTAAGCAGACACAGTTACTGGACAGGTGAGCTGGTCAGTGGTGTACTGACAAAAGGGACAAGGTGGGAAGGCACAACCTTAGAAGAGCCGATCGGGTGGATCAAAGTCAGGCAAAGGAGAGTAGATGGACTTCTATGATTTTTAAGAAGTATTTAACCTAGAAGTTCATTTTTATTCAACTTAACATCTGAATTGTTGGTTGACTATGAAGGAACAAAAATTTCACTCAAGTGTAAATGTCTCTTTACTAGGGAGGAAACGTGTCACAGACCTTACTCATGGCATGGATTAGAATATATTTATTATGTAACAGGAGTAATGCTGTGAACATCATTCAGGGAGGGCAGCTGACTTACTCAAGGTCATTGTAAATCCCCTCCCAAGAAGCAAGGGATTGTATACTCCAACTAAATATACAAGATTTCCTGCAATACACAGAGCCTATTCTCTGAGACCCTGAAAACTGATGGCTTTTTTAAAAATTCCAGGCTGAATATAACTTGACGTTCTGTCTAGTTTAAATATGTAACATTGCTTCTAGTATTATCTAGCTGAAAGAAATTTTTTTTAAATGCAAGAGGTAGGATGTTGTGGCAATTAGCACCTTGGTTCCTATTTTGAATTTTGAACAGTTACTTTATTTCCCTGAACCTCACTCTTCCCTTGGTAAAATGAGGATGCATGTGTGCATGTGTGTATGCTCAGTCATGTCTGACTTTTTGAGACCCCATGGACTATAGCCTGACAGGCTCCTCTGTCTATGGAATTTTCCAGGCAAAAAATACTAGAGTGGGTTCCCATTTCCTACTCCAGGGTATCTTCCTGACTCAGGGACTGAACCCATGTCTCTTGCATCTCCTGCACTGGCAGGCAGATTCTTTACCATTGAGCTACCTATAGCTTGAGATAATTTTTGCAATCACAGTGCTTCAAGCTCTAGTAAATGTTCAATAAATAGCATCAAATGCAGTTAATAATAATGGTTAATATCCTAATCATTTACTACACTCACCTTCAGATGACCCAGATGACAAAGCTATTACTTCTCTCAATTACTGACATTTCCAGGAAAGCACTGAACTAGTAGAACAATGACTTAAAAAACACCATTTCAGCGAAGGCACACACGCCCACAGATTTCACACTGCTACACACACACTTCAACTCTCAGGAATAATTAACTGAAACCAATGACTTCACTCCTGATGCACTGGAAAATGCTATAAAGTGTCCTCCATTTCCACAGAAGATGATCTCACCATAAAGTATTACTAATAGCACAGCACTGCTGGGGACAAAATCATCTGTCAGAGTAAACAATGCAAACTGTTTAGTAAGTCAATAGCTACACACTTTCTGTGACTTTAAAAAAGCTTGAATTTTCATTGTCTGGATTTCAGAAATACAATTAAGAGGAAATGAGGAAGGCCTTCAAGATGGCAGAGGAGTAAGATGTAGAGATCACTTCCCTCCCCACAAACATCAAAAATACATCTGCACGTGTAACAACTCCTACAGAACACCTATTGAATGGTGGCAGAAAGCCTTCCAAAAAGGCAAGCTAATCTCTACATAATCGGGTAGGGAAAAGAAATAAGAAAACAAGAGATACAAAGGATTTGGCTTGGAACCCACACCTCTGGGAGGGAGCTGTGAAGGAGGAAAAGTTTCCACACACCTGGAAAACCCCTCACGGGTGGGGACAGGGGTAACCTTGGAACCTCAGAGGAGAGTACAGCAACAGGTGTGTAGAAGGCAATGCTGAGAGAATTCTACACAGGGATGGAAGCTAATTACAACTTCTCAGCCTGAGACACTTGTCTGCATGCCTTCCAGGGCAGGTAGGAGCTGGGAGCTAAGGCTCAGGCTTCAGAGGTCTGATCCCAGGGAGAGGACTGGGGGTGACTGCCATGAAGACAACTTGAGGGGCTAGTATGATACAGCTGAGGGAGTCCACAGAAAAATCTGGGCCTCCCAGGGAGGCAAGAGATTATTATCACAGGGAAGCTCTAACTCCACAAGCTCACAGACAGCAAGATGCAGCCTTTGCAAGTGCCACAGGTGGGATGAGCCACGGCTGTGGTCTGTGACCACAGAGGCAGGAATGCTGGCCGGCTGCTGCCAAGGCCAGCTTCTGTGCCAGAGGCTAGTGGGGGATGGGAGGCAGTGGGGAGACAAGGCTGTGGTCTGTGACCCCAGAGGTGAGGTGTGCACTGCCACCAAGCTGTGAGCAGGTGCAGGTCACTATAGACACCTTTCCGGGAGCCTGTCCACCCTAACACTATTGAGGGACCCATGACCCAGGGCTAATTCCCCTAGGAGAGTGCATGACCCACCTCAGGCTATAGCAACTTCCCACAGGCCTCTGCAGCAGGCAGTCCCCACACATCACAACTGTGATCCTGTATCCTTCCCCCTCCCTGGCCACACTAAGCAAGTGAGCCCTTAACAGCCACTTCTTTCTCCCTCCCCTTGTCTGGGTGGGAAACAGATGCCGGAGGGCCGCCTACAAACACAGGCAGGACCAAAACCAAAATGGAGCACACCAGGGGTTGTGTGGCTAAAGAGGAAGGAAATTTGCTTGTGCAATCACAGCAAATTTTCCCAGTTAGGATGAAATTCTTCCAGTTGCTTGAGACTGTGGACTTTGGGGGTAATGGTGGACTTTGGAAGCAAGTACAAGCTAGAGTAAGGCCAGATCTGAGTCTGAGCTGACCCCACAGTGCCCAAGGCAGGTCCAGAGAACCTCCTAGTAGTATGGGAGGACTTCCTCAGTAGGCAGATTGGCTGAACCTCACTGTAGGGTGAGGACACTCACAACTGAGTCCAGAGGAAAATATTTTTCTTACTATCTCTATATTTTTGTCTTTGTTCTGCTATGTTCTATTGCTTTTTTTATTATTCCTTTAATCTTTGTTTTCTAATTACCGTTTCTATGCTTTTATTTTAAAATTTTATTTTTCCCTATGTCTACAGTACTTTTTCACTATACTGTATTTTTTCCATGTTTTTGGTTTTTGTATTTTACTACTTTTCAGTGAAGTTGCTCAGTCGTGTCTGACTCTTTGCAACCCCATGGACTGTAGCCTACCAGCCTCCTCTGTCATGGAATTTTCCAGGCAAGAATACTGGAATGGGTCGCCATTTCCTTCTCCAGGGGATCTTCCTGACCCAGGGAGACCCAGGGTCTCCCACGTTGCAGGCAGATGCTTTACTGTCTGAGCCACCAGGGAAGCCCCTAGGGGTTTGTTTATTGGTCTGATTACTCTCTTCTTAGATCCTCTTTTCATTCTTCCTTTTTTTCTTGTCTTTTCTTTTTGCGAGTGTGAGTATGTGAGTTTATTTGTGTTTTTGTCTGTTTAGTTTTACCATTTGTTTCAGGGTTTTGTCTGTCCATTCTTTGTTTGTATGGTTTTTTTTTTCTTTCTTTTTTCTTTCTTTCTCTTTCTTCTCTGTGCTGTGTAGAGTCTTGGTGCTCCACCCAGGAGTCAGGCCTGAAATCTCCAAGGTAGGACACCTGAGTCCAGGATGCTGGACAACCAGAAAACTCCCAACCCCATCGTATATCAATCGATGAGAGCTCTCTCAAAGGCCTTCATCTCATTACTAACACCAAGACCCACCCAAGGCCAGCAAGCTCCAGTGCCAGAGCTCCCCAAAACCATACCGAGCTCACAGACATTCCAAACACCCACTGGATATGGCACTGCCCTTCAGCAAGACAAGACCTAGATCCACTCACCAGAACACAGGCACCAGTCTCCCCTCTACCAGGAAGCCTTCACAAGACACTGGTCCAACCCCACCCAGGGGAACAAACCTCACAAGTAAAAGGAACCTGCAGCCTTGCAAGCTGTGGAAAGGAGGCCTCAAACACATTAATTAAACAAAAGGAGAAGACAGAGAAACATATAGCAGATGAAGGAGCATGGTAAAAAACCCACAAAACCAAACAAATGAAGAGGAAATAGGCAGTCTACCTGAAAAAGAATTCAGAGTAATGATAGTAAAGGAGATCCAAAATCTCAGAAATAAAATGGAGGCATAGATAAATAGGACTGAGGTGTAGGTTGAGAATATATAAAAAAATGTTTAATAAAGACCAAGAAGAAACAAAAATCAGACAATCAGCAATGATAACACAGCAACTGAAATAAAAAATACACTTGAGTTAAACAGCAGAGTGAGGCGGAAGACTGGATAAGTGAGCTGGAACATAGAATGGTGGAATAATGGAAGCAGAGAAGAATAAAGAAAGAATGAAAAGAAACAAGGACAGTCCCAGAGACCTCCATGACAACATTAAGCACACAGACATTTGGTCCAAGAGGAAGAAGATAAAAGAAAGGGTATTAGAAAATATTTAATGCCATTCTCCCAAATCATCCCACCCTCTTCTTCTCCCTCAGAGTCCAAAAGTCCACTCTACACATCTGTGCCTCTTTTGCTGTCTCGCATACAGGGTCATCATTACCATCTTTCTAAATTCCAAAAGTAAAATAAAGTAAAAATAAAAATTTTAAAAAAAGGCAATTTAAAAAAAAGAAAAGAAAATATTTAAGGAGATTATAGCTGAAAACTTCCTTAATATGGGAAAAGAAATAACCACCCAAATCCAGGAAGACCAGAGAGTCCCATACAGGATAAGCCCAAAGAGAAACACACCAAGACACATATTAATCAAACTAATAAAAATTAAACACAAAGAAAAAGTATTAAAAGCAGCAAGGGAAAAGCAACAAATAACATACAAAGGAATCCCCATAAGGTTAACAGCTGATCTTTCAGCAGAAACTCTGCAGACCAGAAGGGAGTGGCAAGATATACCAAAAGTGGTGAGAGGGAAAAAACTACAACCAAGATTACCCTACCCAGCAAAGATCTCATTCAGACTGGATGGAGAAATTGAAAGCTTTACAGATAAGCAAAAGTTAAGAGAATTCAGCAACACCAAACCAGCTTTACAACAAATGCTTAAAGGAGTTTCTCTAGACAAGAAACCCAAGGAAAGAAAAGACCTACAAAAACAAACCCAAAACAATAAAGTAAATGATAACAGAATCATATATATCAAAAACTATCCTAAATGGAAATGGATTAAATTCTCCAACCAAAAGTTACACACTGGCTGAATGGATACAAAAACAATATACATATATATGCTGTTTACAATAGACATACTTCAGGCCAAGGGACATGTACAGACTAAAAGTAAGGGGCTGGGAAAAGATATTTCACATGAATGTAAATAAAAAGAAAGCTGGAGTAGCAATACTCATATCAGATAAAACAGACTTTAAAATAAAGGATGTTACATCAGACAAGAAAGGGTACTACATAATAATCAACACATCAATCCAAGAAGAAGATATAACAGTTATAAATATATATTCACTCAACACAGGAACACCACAATACATAAGGCAAATGCTATCAACTACAAAAGGGGAAATCAACAGTAACACAATAACAGCAGGAGACTTTAACACTACCACTCAGATCAAAAGATAGATCATCCAAACAGAAAATTAATAATGAAACACAAGCCTTAAATGGTACATTAGACCATATGGACCTAACTTATATCTACAGGATATTCCATCCAAAAGCAGTAAAATATACTTTTTTCTGAGGTGCACATGGGACGTTCTCCAGGAAAGATCACAGCATGGGTCACAAAGTCAACCCCTAGTTAATTTAAGAAAATTACAATTTTATGAGTCATTATTTCTGACCAAAATGCTATTAGATATAAATTACCAGAAAAAAAAAAACTATAAAAACACCCCACAAACACATGGAGGCTAACCAATATACTTTTAAATAACCAAGAGATCACCAAGAAATCAAAGAGGAAGTCAAAAATACCTATAAACAAGTGACAGTGAAAACATGACAATTCAAAACCCATGGAATACAGCAAAAGCAGTTCTATGAGGGATGTTTAGAGCACTACAATTCTACATCAAGAAATAAGAAAAACATGATCAAGTGGAGTTTGTCCCAGGAATGTAAGGATTCTTCAACATATGTAAATCAATGTGATACAAAATATTAACAAATTAAAAACAAAAAACATATGATCATCAAAGTAGATGCAGAGAAAGTTTTCCACAAAATTTTCCATTTGTGATTTTAAAAACTCTCCAGAAAATCGGCACAGAAGGAAACTTTTGTTGTTGTTTAGTCACTAAGTTTTGTCCAACTCTTGTGACCACGTGGACTGTAGCCTGCCAGCCTCCTCTATCCATGGGATTTCCCAGACAAGAATACTGCAGTGGGTTGCCATTTCCTTCTCCAGGGTATCTTCCTGACCCAGGTATGGAATTCATGTCTCCTGCATTGGTAGGCGTATTCTTTACCACCGAGCCACCTACCTCAACATGATAAAGGTCATATATGACAAGCCCACAGCAAACATTATTCTCAATGCTGAGAAACCAAAAGCATTTCCTCTAAAATCAGGAACAAAACAAGGGTACCCACTCTCACCACTGTTATTCAATACAGTTTCAGAAGACCTAGACATGGCAATCAACATGAAAAGAAATAAAAGGAATCTAGATTGGAAAAGTGGAGAAGGAAATGGCAACCCACTGTAGTATTCTTGCCTAGAGAATCCTGTGGACAGAGGAGCCTGGTGGGCTGCTGTCCATAGGGTAGCACAGAGTTGGACACGACTGAAGTGACTTAGCATGCATGCATGCATTGGAGAAAGAAATGGCAACCCACTCCAGTATTCTTGCCTGGAGAATCCCAGGGACAGAAGAGCCTGGTGGGCTGTCAACTATGGGGTCGCACAGAGTTGGACACAACTGAAGAGACTCAGCAGTAGCAGCTGCAGCAGCAGATTGGAAAAGAAGATGTAAAACTCTCACTATTTGCAGATGACGTAATACTATACATGGAAAACCCTAAAGATGCCACCAGAATATAATCAATGAATTTAGCAAAGTTACAGGATACAAAATGAATACACAGAAATCTCCTGCATTCCAATACACTAATGATGAATAATTAGAAAGAGAAATTTAGGAAACAATGACATTCATCACTGAAACAAACAGAATAAAATACCTAGGAATAAAACTACCTAAAGTGACAAAAGAACTATATGCAGAAAACTGCAAGACACTGATGAAAGAAATAAAAAATGACACAAACAGATGGACAGATACAGTACGTTCTTGGATTGGAAGAAGCAATATTATTAAAATGACTATACTACCTAAAGCAATTTACAGATTCAATGCAATCCCTATCAAATGACAAATGACATTTTTCACAAAACTAGAACAAAAAATTTGTAATTTGTATGGAAACACAAAATATTCTGAATAGCCAAAGCATTCTTGAGAAAGAAAAACGAAGCTGGAGGAATCCACCTTCCTGACTTCAGACTATACTATAAAGCTACAATCCTCAAGACAGTATGGTATTGGCATAAAAACAGAAATACAGACCAGTGGAATAAGATACAAAGCCCACAAATAAGCCCATACATCTTTGGGCACCTTATCTTTGATGAAGGAGGCAAGAATATACAATGGAGAAAAGACAGCCTCTTCAATAAGTGGCTCCCTGGTGGCTCAGACGGTAAAGCATCTGCCTACAATGCAGGAGACCCAGGTTCAATCCCTGGGTCAGGAGGATCTCCTGGAGAAGGAAATGGCAACCCACTCCAGGATTCTTGCCTGGAAAATCCCATGGACGGAGGGACCTGGTAGACTACAGTCCATGGGGTCGCAAAGAGAAGGACACAACTGAGTGACTTCACTCTCAATAAGTGGTGATGGCAAAACTAAACAGCTACATGTATTATAAAAGAATGAAACTGGAACACTTCCTACCACCATACACAAATCAAAATGGATTAAAGACTTAAATTGTAAGGCCAGAAACTACAAAATTCTTAAGGGAAAACATAGGCAGAACACTCTTTGACAAAAATCACAGTAAGATCCTCTCTGACCCAGCTCCTAGAATAATAGAAATAAAAACAAGTCAACACATGGGACCTAAGTAAACATAAAAGTTTTTGTATAAAAAAGGAAACTGTATACAAGATGAAAAGACAACCCTCAGAATTGGAGAAAACAATTGCAAATGAAGCAACTGACAAAGGATTAATCTTTGAAAGATACAAGCAGTTCAAAATCAGCAAAACAACCCAATCAAAACAGGCAGAGAACCTAAACAGACATTTCTCCAAAGATAACATACAGATGGCCAATAAACACATGAAAAGATACTCAACATCACTCATTACTAGAGAAATGCAGATCAAAACTGCAATGAGGTATCACCTCACACCAGCTGGTACTTCCCAGCTGGTACTACTTCCCAGGTACTACTCAGATGGTAAAGAATTCACCTGCAATGCGGGAGACCTGGGTTTGATCTCTGGGTTGGGATGTTTCCCTGGAGAAGGGAATGGCAACCCATTCTACTATTCTTGCCTGGAGAATTCCATGGAGAGAGGAGGCTGGTGGCTACAGTCCATGGGGTCACAAAGAGTCGGACATGACCGAGTGACTAACACAAGTACAGAAGTCAGAATGATCACCATCAAAAATTAAATGCTTGGAGAAGATGTGGAGAAAGGGACCCTGTTGCCCTCTTGGCGGGAACATAACTTGATACAGCCACTATGGAGAACACGATGGAGATTCCTTAAAAACTAGGAATAAGATGACCATATGATCCAGCAACCCCCTTACTAGACAAATAAACTGAGAAAATCACAATTCTGAAATACACATGCACCGCAACTTTCACTGCAGCACTATTTACAACAGCAAGGACATGGAAGCAACGCAGGTGTCCACTGAGAGATGAATGGATAAAGAAGTTGTGGTACATATATACAATGGAATATTAGCCATAAAAAGGAATGAATTTGTGTCAGTTGTAGTGAGGTGGATGAAGCTAGAGCCTATTATACAGAGTGAAGTAAGTCAGAAAGGGAAAAACAAATATGTATTAATGAATATATATGGAATCTAGAAAAATGGTACTGATAAACCTATCTGTATGGAAGGAATGAAGACACTAGATGACCTAAGGGGCAAGATGCAGGGGGCATGGAAGGGAGGCTCAAGAGGGAGGAGATATGTAGAGTTATAACTAATTCATGTTGTTGTATGGCAGAAACCAACATAACGTTGTAAAGCAATTACCCTCCAATTAAATAAAAAAATTAAGTCACTAGAAAAGAAGAGAAAATGAACTCCAAATTATAAATTCTGTTCTTTCAGTTTCTAAAGATTTCAAAGGGCTTCTCAAGTAGCAAAATATATTTTTGTTTCTAAGCCTTAGTTTTTCTTTTGTCTTGTCTTTAGCATAAATTATTGCTCAGATGATTAACAGCTATTTCTGTTCAACCTTTACTCACCTGCAGACACTCAAATTCCATCTTCCTGGTCAAAACATATTGCTTTATCTTTTTGGGAGACAGGGCCCAACACACCTTTTCTATGTTGCATAAGGCTTTCCACCACAAAAGTTGATTTCTCTTCCCATCCCAGGCTCAAAGTGCCTGCTGATCCTGTCCTGCTCTAATTCAGACGTTAGAAGTGTCTTTGTTCTTTTTTTTTTAAGCCCTTCCTTTGAGGCAAGTTCATGGCCTCTGTTTTAGAGATGTAAGCCTGCCAGCACCACCTCCCACACACTGAAGGAGCCAGCTTCCTGATGGTGCAAGACATCCCCAGCATGCCTTTGAAACCACAGCATAAGCAACACAGATGAATTAAATAGAAGCTCCCATGCAGAGACTTCAGTCTTTTCAGCAAGTGATCAATAAATATGAAGTATCCTAAAATAAAATTTCATAAACAGACTGGAATGGAATTTAAACGAATGGTTTTGATCTGCCTCAATCCAAGCTGAAAGCTTCTCTTTGCAAGGGCCTTCCCAAGTCCTAGCCACCATTTTAAAAAGCCAACTAATTAGGTTTGCTGTTTGCTGTTAAATGATGTAACTAAGGAGTCCTTTCATTGACGAACTGAGAATCATTCAAAATTTTTGAGAGTATGAGTTATTTTTTTAATATAAATTTTTTTATTTTAATTGGAGGTTAATTACTTTACAATATTGTATTGATTTTGCCATATATCAACATGAATCTGCCACAGGTATACACGTGTTCCCCATCCTGAACCCGCCTCCCTCCTCCCTCCCCATACCATCCCTCTGGGTCGTCTCAGTGCACCAGCCAGTTATTTAAAATTACTCAAAAATTACATCTTCCATCCAATCTCCCAATCTAGAAACCTGTTGACTTTTGACAACCCTGCACATTCTAAGTCTAGTCAGTAGCTGAAACCAACCATCTCCAATTCAGACCCATCTCTAAAATGAGGCTGTCATTTACCTCAATTGCTCCAGCTCTCAAAACTTGTTTAAAAGATTTCAATAATCTCTTCCTTGGTTGCCACACTCATGCACCCACCTCCCACTGTGCAGGGAGACCTCAGCTAAAGCAAAGACAAGCACACCCATCTCCTGCCAGGAAAACATCTTACAGATCTCCAATGATTCTGAGATGAAATTCTGTGTCCTGGTCTGGCCCATGCGTGTGCCCTGACCCATGGCCATCTGCCCACCACATCTGCTCCCATACTCCTCAAGGACCCCTTTGCTTCTGCCACCCCAGATGACTCCCTGTTTTCTGGATGTGCCAGGATCCATCAAAGCCCCATGCTTCTGGGGCAGATGATTTTTCTCAAAGACCCCCTGGCTTTCCACCTGGCAAACTCCTACTTAGCCTTCAAGCACCACTATGAATGCCCCGCCTCTGGGTGTGGTGGGGGGCTTCTCCCCATGTCCTACCTCAGGAAGGTAAGTGAGGCATTGTCTGTGTTCCCACAGCACATTTAGCGTCTGCAATTCCTCTTTCACATGTGGTCTCTGTGCTCCCCACCCCCAGTTAAGCAGGAGCTCCCCTGAGACATGAAGCTGTGCTATTCCTAGGTGGGTATGTATACTAACACTGGCAGAATCCTCTACTGCATATTAGCTTCATCATGATCTCACAAAAAGTGCATGAACTTCAAGCCAGGCAACTCCTCAGTTTAAATCATAAATACCGGCACCATCATCTTCTAGAAGCTTAGCTGTGGAACCTTGTGTTTCCTCACCTGTAAACAACCAGCTTATGAGGAGGCAGGAGGGAGAACTAAGGAAGAATGAGATATGTGAACACTGACTGGAGACATCCAGGAATGCATGTATCAACAAGAACAATGATAAGATGGCTCTGACACCCACTCTGTGCTGGGCATGTGGTCATCAACTGTCCATCATTACCAATTGCTAACAGAGGCCCATGGAGGCCATGGGAGCTGACCAATGCCACGGGGCAAGTGCCAAGACTCAAACCCCCTGGGGATCTAACTATACACTCCAAACGTCACTTTACTTGCCTAAGTACCTGATATGTCATTTAATCCTTATCAAAATCCCTTTGACTTTCCTCACTTTGTGGATGAAAAAACTGAGCCTCAAATAAATAATTTGCCCCAAATCATATAATTACAAGGTAAAGAAGCAAGGTCTCAAACTCAAGCGTGTCTAAACTCAAAACACTTCAGTCAAAATCCCATGGGCATTTTATAAAAGGTGTAAACATACTGTAAAATGGAAAACTGACAGGAATATCAGGAAAAGTATCTCTGTGGCGGTGATTCAATACAAAGCCAGGTTCCCCCTGGTTGAGATGATCAGGAAAACTTCCTGGAAGGATTTTAAAAGTATTTAAAAACAAAACTGGACACTAAAGAAATGAAAATTATTATTGGAAACCAAAACTAACGGCTTGAGAGCACTCAGGACAAGGATGAAGTCAGCAGACCAGGGACAGAGAATTGTGGGACACTCGGGGAACCAGGGACAGTCACAATGGAGAGAAGAGAAGGCAGGGAGGGGTGTGCACCATGTGAGCAGCAACAGGGGCCCTCAGCAAAACAGAGCAGACCCAGTCCTGGTGAAAATGAGCCATGACAATAAGCAGGTGGGAAGTGAGAAGACTGATCCAGGCTCTTGCCCAAAGCAGGTGGTGGCAGTCCTTGGCTCAGAGGCAGGCTTCCTGAGAGCTGAGGGGCACAGGTAGGGGCCACAGGGCCCCAGGGCAGAGGCAGGTGGAAGGAAGCCACAGTCATGCCTTCAAGAAAGAAGGATCACTTGACATTTTGCAAAGGAGTCTGATTTCAGATAAGCTGAATCTGAGATGTCAGTGGAACATGGAGGTCAAGGCTTTCAGCAGGCAGACATGCACAATCAGAGCCTGCAGATGTGACGGGAGGTGGGCACTTGCATGCAAGCCAGTGCATATGCACACACGTGTGTGTAAACACAAGGGGGTGGGGGGAGAATTTTAAGGACTCTACTTTCTATCAATACATTTTAGCATCGGGAAAAAGAAAGGAGAAAAAAATCCTGTTTTATAGCAAGTGAACTGAAAGGGAGTTTCCAGGAAGCATTGTTTAAAATGGACTGAGATCCAACTAGAAGTAAGGAAAACGATTTCTCAAAATTAAGGGAATAGTCATCATTTCAGAAATATCCGAAATATGTTGATGGGCTTGGAAACTGGATAATAAAGGGAAAAATACTGGTAGAAAAGTAGAAGCAAGTTTTCCGGACATCTTGTAAAAAGAAAAAAATCAGTCCATATAAGATGAAATCAAAGATCACATAAAACTATAGACTTTCCACTAAAATGAGGAGTCCCAGCACAGAATGAGTGGGTTGGATGGTTGCTGAGAAGGAAAGACATTTGAAACAGGGAAGGGCCAACAGCAGGTGGCAGGGGATTAAATGTGTGCTGAGTGGTCAAGAGTAAGCAAGTGGCTCAGAAAAGGCCTCCTGAAAGTTCTGTGGACTTCCTGCAAAAACTGCTGACAGCTCTGAGGAGGAGAATCAGAAGTGACGAGCAGTAAGGTGGAAAATTCAGGAGGTCAAACAGTGAGAAATGCAAGCTCATCTCTGTACAGACCTGCTTAGTAGAGCAGTAAGGGTTCCAGAAACAGAATCTCCTAATTGGTATGTAGCAGGACTTTGTTTCTATGGACAGGATCCGAGCCTGGGCCTCCAGCTCACAGAGGAAGAGACAGGCTAATGGGCCATCATGCTGAGGTTCTCAGTGATATGAGAGCAGGTAGAGGGAAGGGATAGCCTGGTAGGAAGGTGCTGTATGACACTACTGATGTGCGTGTGCGTGCGCACACATGCACACACACACACACACACACACACACACACACACACTCACTCACTCACTCACTCACTCACTATGAAATTAAGGGAACCAATGAGAAGACCAACAAACAGAGATTTCAAATAACTATCATCAGATAAAAAGAAACCAATTTTCAGCTCAGTTCAGTTGCTCAGTCATGTCCAACTCTATGTGACCCCATGGACTGCAGCATGCCAGGCTTGCCTGTCCATCACCAACCCCCAGAGCTTGCTCAGACTCATGTCCATCAAGTCAGTGATGCAATCCAACCATCTCATCCTCTGTCGTCCCCTTCTGCTCCCGCCTTCAATCTTTCCCAGCATCAGAGTCTTTTCTAGTGAGTCAGTTTTTCACATCAGTTGGCCGAAATACTGGAGTTTCAGCTTCAACATCAGTCCTTTCAGTGAACATTCAGAGCTGATTTCCTTTAGGATTGACTGGTTTGAATTCCCTGCAGTCCAAGGGACTCTCAAGAGTCTTCTCCAACACCACAGTTCAAAAGCATCAATTCTTTGGTGCTCAACTTTATGATCCAACTCTCACATCCATACATGACTACTGGAAAAACCATAGCTTTGACTAGATGGACCTTTGTTGGCAAAGTAATGTCTCTGCTTTTTAATAGGTTGGTCATAGCTTTTCTTCCAAGAAGCAAGCATCTTTTAATTTCATGGATTCAGTCACTATCTGCAGTGATTTTAGAGCCAAGAATACAAAGCCCGTCCCTGTTTCCATTGTTTCTCCATCTATTTGCCATAAAGTGATGGAACCATATGCAATTAACTTTGTTTTCTGAATATTGTTTTAAGCCATCTTTTTCTCTCTCCTCTTTCACTTTCATCAAGAGGCTCTTTAATTCCCCTTCACTTTCTGCAATAAGGGTGGTCTCACCTACATATGCCCACTTCAGTACTCTTGCCTGGAAAATCCCATGGATGGAGGAGCCTGGTAGGCTGCAGTCCATGGCATTGTGAAGAGTTGGACACGACTGAGTGACTTCACTTTCACTTTTCACTTTCATGCATTGGAGCAGGAAATGGCAACCCACTCCAGTGTTCTTGCCTGGAGAATCCCAGGGACGGCAGAGCCTGGTGGGCTGCCGTCTATGGGGTCGCACAGAGTTGGACATGACTGAAGCGACTTAGCAGCAGCAGCAGCACCTGCATATCTGAGGTTATTAATATTTCTCCCTGCAATCTTGATTCCAGCTTGTACTTCATATGGCCTGGCATTTCACATGATGTACTCTACACATAAGTTAAATAAGCAGGGTGACAATATACAACCTTGACGTACTCCTTTCCCAATCTGGAAACAGTTCCATGTCTGGTTCTAACTGCTGCTTCTTGAACTGCATACAGATTTCTCAGTAGGCAGGTAAGCTGGTTTGGTATTCTCATCTCTCTAAGAATTTTCCAGTTTGGATCATTGAGAAAGCAAGAGAGATCCAGAAAAACATCTATTTCTGCTTTATTGACTATGCCAAAGCCTTTTACTGTATGGATCACAACAAACTGTGGAAACTTCTGAAAGAGATGGGAATAACAGACCACCTGACCTGCCTCCTGAGAAATCTGTATGCAGGTCAAGAAACAACAGTTAGAACTGGACATGGAACAATGAACTGGTTTCAAATTGGGAAAGGAGATTTTCAAGGATGTATATTGTCACTATGCTTATTTAACTTATATGCAGAGTACATCATGAGAAACGCTGGGCTGAATGAAGCACAAGCTGAATCAATATTGCTGGGAGAAATATCAATAACCTCAGATATGCAGATGATACCACCCTGATGGCAGAAAGTGAAGAGGAACTAAAGAGCCTCTTGATGAAAGTGAAAGAGGAAAGAGAAAAAGTTGGCTTAAAACTCAACGTTCATAAAACTAAGATCATGGCATCCAGTCTCATCACTTCATGGCGAAAGAGTAGGGGAAAAAAGTGGCAGACTTTATTTTTTGGGGCTCCAAACTCACTGCAGATGATGACTCCAGCCTTGAAATTAAAAGATGCTTGCTCCTTGGAAGAAAAGCTATGACCAACCTATTAAAAAGCAGAGACATTACTTTGCCAACAAACGCCCGTTTAGTCAAAGCTATCGTTTTTCTAGTAGTCATGTATGGATGTGAGAGTTATAAAGAAAGCTGTTTGCTGAAGAATTGATGCGTTTGAACTGTGGTGTTGGAGAAGACTCTTGAGAGTCCCTTGGACTGTAAGGAGGTCCAACCAGTCCATCCTAAAGGAAATCAGTCCTAAGTGTTCATTGGAAGGACTGATGTTGAAGCTGAAACTCCAATACTTTGGCCACCTGATGTGAAGAACTGACTTAACGGAAAAGACCCTGATGCTGGGAAAGATTGAAGGTGGGAGGAGAAGGGGATGACAGAGTATGAGATGGTTGGATGGCATCACCGACTCAGTGGACATGAGTTTGAGTGAACTCCGGGAGTTGGTGATGGACAGGGAGGCCTGGCATGCTGCAGTCCATGTGGTTGCAAAGAGTCAATACAACTGAGTGACTGAACTGGACTTGCATGAAATGTTCCCTTGGTATCTCTAATTTTCTTGGAGATCTCTTATCTTTCTCATTCTATTGTTTTCCTCTATTTCTTTGCATTGATCACTAGGAAGGCTTTCTTATCTCTCCTTGCTATTCTTTGGAACTCTGCATTCAGATGGGTATATCTTTCTTTTTCTTTATTGCCTTTCACTACTCTTCTTTTCTCAGCTTCTTGTAAGGCCTCCTCAGACAACCATTTTGCCTTTTTGCATTTCTTTTTCTTGGGGATGGTCTTGATCACTGTCTCCTGTACAATGTCAAGGACCTCCGTCTATAGTTCTTCAGGAGCGCTATCACATCTAATCCCTTGAATCTGTCATTTCTACTGTATAAATGTAAGGGATTTGATTTAGGTCATACCTGAATGGTCCAGTGGTTTTCCCTACTTTTTTCAATTTAAGTCTGAATTTGGCAATATGAAGTTCATGATCTGAGCCACAGTCAACTCCCGGTCTTTTTTTTTTTTTTTCTGCTGACTGTATAGAGCTTCTCCATCTTCAGCTGCAAAGAATATAATCAATCTGATCTAAGTATTGACCATCTAGTAATGTCCACGCGTAGACTCATCTCTTGTGTTGTTGAAAGAGGGGTTTGTTATGACCAGTGTGTTCTCTTGGCAAAACTGTTAGCCTTTGCCCTCTTCATTTTGTACTCCAAGGCCAAAGTTGCCTGTTACTCCAGGTATCTCTTGACTTCCTACTTTTGCATTCTAGTCCCTTATGATGAAAAAGACATCTTGTGTGTGTGTGTGTGTGTGTTAGTTCTAGAAGGTCTTCTGGTTATCAGAGAACTGTTCAGCTGCTTCAGCATTAACGGTTGGGGCACAGACCTGGATTACTGTGATACTGAAAGGTTTGCCTTGGAAATGAACAGAGATCTTTCTGTCGTTTTTGAGACTGCACCCAAGTACTACATTTCGGACTTTTTGTTGACTATGAGGGCTACTCCATTTCTTCCAAGTGATTCTTGCCCACTGTAGTAGATATAATGGTCATCTGAATTAAATTAGTCCATCCCAGTCCATTTTAGTTTGATTCCTAAAATACTGATGCCCATTCTTGCCATCTCCTATTTGACCACTCCCAATTTAGCTTGATTTGTGGAACTGACATTCCAGGTTCCTATGCAATAGTGTTCTTTAAAGCACCTGGACTTTACTTCCATTACCAGTCACAGCCACAACTGGGCACTGTTTCTGCTTTAGCTCAGCCTCTTCATTCTTTTTGGAGCTATTTCTCCACTCTTCTCCAGTAGCATACTGGGCACCTACTGCCTTGAGATGTTCATCTTTCAGTGACATATCATTTTGCCTTTTCATACTGTTCATGGGGTTCTCAAGGCAAGAATACTGAAGTGGTTTGCCATTCCCTTCTCCAGTGGACCACGTTTTGTCAGAACTCTCCACCATGACTTGTCCATCTTGGTGACCCTATATGACACGGCTCATAGTTTCCACTGGGTTAGACAAGGCTGTGATCCAAGTGATCAATTAGTTTTCTGTAACTGTGGTTTCCATTCTGCCTGCCCTCTGGTGGATAAGGTTAAGAGGCTTGTAGAAGCTTCATGATGGGATGGACTGGATGTGGGGGAATCTGGGTCTTGGCCTGATGAGCAGGGCCATGTTCAATAAATCTTTAATCCAATTTTCTGCTGATGGGTGGGGCTGTGTTCCCTCCCTGCAGTTTGACCTGAGGTCATACTATGGCAGCAACCTCCTTCAAAAGGACTTATGCAGGCACTGTTGTATTCAATGTCCCTGACCCCATGGCAGGTCAATGTTGACCCATGCCTCTGCCTGAGACTCCTAGACACTCACAGGCAAGTCTGGCTCAGTCTCTTGTGGGGTCACTGCTCCTTTCTCCTGGGTCCCAGTGCACACAAGGTTCTGTTTGTGCTCTCCAAGAGTCTGTTTCCCCAGTCCTGTGTAAGTTCTGTAATCAAATCCCACTGGCCTTCAAGGTCAAATTCCCTGGGGTTCTCAGTACCTTTTCCAGATCTCCAGGTTGGGAAATCTGTTGCAGACCCTAGAACTTACACAACAGTACGAGAACTTCTTTGGGATAATTGCTCTCCAGTTTGTGGGTTGTCTGCTCTGTGGCTCTGTGGCGGGGCTCACACGCCACACCTCCCAGGTCTGCTGCAGGCAGAGCCCCTGTCCCCAGGCCAGGCCACTGCTAACCCGTGCTTTTGCAGGAGACAATCAAACACTCAAATGCAAGGACACCAGTCTCTTATGGGATCCCTGGATCCTGGTGAACACAAGGTTTTGTTTGAGCCCTCCAAGCATCTCTGGCAGTTATAGGGTTTGAGTCTAAATGTGATTTCGCCCCTCCTACCATCTTATTGGGGCTTCTCCTTTGCCATGGACATGGTGTATCTTTGTTTGGTGGAATTTCAAACAACTATGAACTGATAAAAAGAAACCAACTTTAAGTTAAAGGTAGAAGTAAAAGAAATCAGTGGAGTGGCAAGAATAATAGCTCAGAGTATCAAAAAGGCCCAGAGAAGGTCACACTGGTTTAGGTCTCTCCTGGGGGAGAGATCAGGGCTGAATTATATGGAGGGGAGTGTGGTGTATATGCTATCAACGTCAGGGCCCTTGGAGGTAGCCACCAGTGAGGAGGAACAAGCAAAGATGGCTGAGAGCCAGGGCTGCCGGGGAACAGCATCCTTGGTCCCTCTGCTGGGACCACAGAGTCCTGCTCAGGGAGGGGCAGAGCACTGCTCATTAGCAATCCAGTCTCATAATCAGATACTGACCAACGCCAAGCTGGGGGCTTCCCTCGTGGCTCAGACAGTAAAGAATCTGCCTGCAATGCAGGAGACCTGGATTTGATCCCTGGGTTGGGAAGACCCCCTGGAGAAGGGAATGGTAACCCACTCCAGTATTCTTGCCTAGAGAATTCCATGGACAGAGGAGCCTGGCGGGCTACAGTCCCTGGGGTCAAGAAGAGTCGGGCACGACTGAGTGACTAACACACACAACGCCAAGCTAAGGTGGGAATATCCAAATGCCTGTAATGAAACGTTCTTCACTAGAAGGAAGCACTACGGAAAACTGCATTCCTGAGTTTTCTGGACAAGACGCCCTCCCTCGAAATCCAGGCATCCCATATTGCAGCCTATGCTTTCTCAAAGTTATTAGCAGAAGGTGAGTTTTGTTGAGTCTCTTTCACAGAAACAGAAGCTAAATTAGAGACTCAGCCTTAAAATGTGTCACCAACCACCTGCAGTCATTGGGAAGCCAGGTAAAAATCCATGACAAGCTCTGCTTCTTACAGACAAGGTGCCAGAATGGTGCTTCCAGAGAGACTGATGGGCTGATTAGTGGTCAGAGCTGCCACTATGGCCACAGCTATGGTCACGATTTCTGAGACAAGCTACTCTCCAGACTGCAAACACAGTTACACAAAAGAGAGGCCCTGAGCAGCCATTTCTAAAGACCACGAATTTGGACTTCCCTGGTGATCCAGTGGTTAAGAATCTGCCTGCAGGGGACACAGGTTCAATCCCTGGTCCGAGAAGATTCCACATGCTGTGGGGCAACTAAGCCCATGTGCCACTACTCCTGAGCCCAAGCTCTACTGAAGCCTGCAAGTTCAAAAGCTCTTGCTCTGCAACAAAAGAAGCCACTACAATGAGAAGCTCACACACCACAACTAGAGAGAAGCCCCCACTTGCCACAATTAGAAATAAAAAGCCCTCACAAAGCAAAGACCCGGCACAAACAAAAATAAATAAATGAATAACATTTTTAAAATAATAACAATAAAGACCAAGTTGTTAACATAGGAAGGGTTCTGTTAGAACCTGCGCATTCGCCTTAGACCATACTTGTGAGATGTATGGGCTTCCCTCATAGTTCAGTTGGTAAAGAATCTGTCTGCAATGCAGGAAACCCTGGTTCCTGGGTCAGAAAGATCTGCTGGAGAAGGGATAGGCTACTCATTCCAGTATTCTTGGTCTTTCCTTCTGGCTCAGCTGGTAAAGAATCCACCTGCAATGCAGGAAACCTGGGTTCAATCCCTGGGTTGGGAAGATCCCCTGGAGAAGGGAAAAGCTACCCACTCCTGGCCTGGAGAATCCCATGGACTGTATAGTCCATGGGGTCGCAAAGAATTGGACACAACTGAGCAACTTTCACTTCAACTTCAAACTTGTGAGATGCTAATATATTTGTGTCCATAGACTGTGAAGACTCTAAAACACTCAATGGCCTCTGCACAACAGACATAGTAGTCAAGAGGAGGCACTTCAGAGTGCAACAGACTTAGATGGGGACCATCTTCTGCTAATTGCAATGCCCAGGCTTCCTTCTCTCTAAAATAGGCAATAATAGCTCCGAGGGAGTTAGAAGGTGTTATAAGATCAAATGATGTGCAAAATTCTTGGCAAAGTAAGGATTCCACAAATGTTACTCTGATTTGCAGGACTTCATTGTACCAGTGAGGTAACACAACTAGAAACAGAGTTTAGAAACAAAATCAGTTTTCACCCCCTAGTCAGTGCTCTTTAGCTGGATTTCAATCTCAAATTATTAATTAAATGTCAGTGTGATGTCAGTTAAAGTTATGATCCAACAAGATTCTGAGCAGCAGGTGCTTTAATGGTGTTTGTTTGGTCTTACCTTGTGAAACTCTCCTCATGCTCAGACACCACTTTTTGCTCATATCTGAGGAGACCATGGGATGGCCTAATGTCTTGTCTGATCACTGGCCACTTACTGCTGGGTACAGAAGAGGTTAACCACTCTGTGTTCACTACATCTGATTTGTAGCCCACCATATCCAGAAGCATCCATGATCTTTATGTCTTAATACAAGCTCCTTCACAAAATTTTGTACAAATCCTTAAAAGTGAAAGAATATTTCAACACAAGTTAATCCTTTAGCTAAAGGAGATATACTGCTTAGCAAATTCAATGTAATAAAAACTGTTGTCTCTAAAAAGGAAGGTGTATTTTAACTGAAAATTCAACTGAAGGGACTTATCCTGAGCATGAACTGAGAAAGCGCTCAGTCAGAAGAGTACAAAAAAATCCTTTGATTTCATCAACATCATCATTCAAACTACTGGATTATTTTCCCTAATATGACTGCACCCTGAACTGTTCTGTATTTGTTTTCATCATCAGTACTTGGAGAAACAAAACTACAATGACACTTTTCTTGAGCAATGGAGAAAGCAGCTTCTGTTTCTAATTTAAATGATTTTCTCTTTAATTTAAATGATTTTTATTTTACATTTAAAAAATTAAAACTATTACAATTAATTTTCCAATCAATGTATTTTGTGGTGCAGAAATTTTAAAATTTGCAGCCACTGCAAATTTGTAAAGTACTGCTGACTGTTGAAACAACAAGAGTTTGAACTGCAGGGGTGCACTTACACAGGAATTTTCTCAACAGTCAGTACTGCAGCTTGACCAGCTGGTGTAACTGCAGACACTGAGCTCACTATAACTACAGGCAGCTTGTCGACTGCTCACAGGGTAGCCCTCACCCTTGTGTTGTTGAAGTGAAAGTGAAAGTCGTGTCCAACTGTCTGCGATCCCGTGGACTGTAGCCTACCAGGCTCCTCCGTCCATGGGATTTTCCAGGCAAGAATGCTGGAGCAGGCTGCCATTTCCTGCAATTCTGTTCTGGCAATTTCCTTCCATAATTTAAAATCACCAGAAGAGGGCAGAGCTAAACATATGATACTTAGATGGCTGTGGATGAATGGGAAGGAGCTTTCAAAATGAAGCTGAATTCTATTTTCAAGTGGAATTTAGCAACTCAGTTGCTATATTTACCTAGCATAGAGACTTGCCAAGAAGACTTGCAACCTAATTTCTCTTCCACACAAATAGGGGAATAAATATCAACACCACAATAGAATAAATGCTATAGAATAAATGCATTAGAAATGCTTGGCCTTAACAGAACAAAGATGTAGAAGAATCTAACATTTATAATACCTTATACCTTGCTGAATTCTATGCATACACATTTATGTGGAACAATTAAATAGCTTACAAATCAAATCAGAAATATTGTGTGTGTGTGCATGCTCAGTCACTCAGTGTGTCTCTTTGCAACCCATGAACTACAGCCCACAAGGCTCCTCCATCCATGGAATTTTCCAGGCAAGAGTACTGGAGCAGGTTGCCATTTCCTACTCTAGGGGATTTTTCTGACCCAGGGATTAGAGCCACGTCTCTTCCATCTCCTGCACTGGCAGGTGAATTCTGTACCACTTTGCCACCTGGGAAGCCCCCAGAAATATTGAGTATGTGATAATAGTAGAGATAAATACATATATATAAATTAATCTGTAAAAAACAACTTTATATCTGTGCATGCATTACATAACTTTTCTTAATTTTTTTTTATTTTACTTTATAATACTGTATTGGTTTTGCCTTCTTAATCTAGAATACATACCCTGTAGACAAGATTACTGAAAAGGTTAAAAATTTTTCTCTCCAGGATTGTTTGAAATTTTGACAAACTCACAAATAATTATTTTATTCTCAATCTTCATATTCTGTAACTTCAATGTTCCACAAACCCTTATGTTTCAAAAGTAAAATTCAGAAGAACATGCCATAAATATATAAAGGAAGGAAAATTGGAATTAGGCCTTGGGCCATAGTAAATACTAAATAAGATTAAATTTAATCATCTTTTTTGTTAAAGATAAGGATTTATTCAGAGCTACACTTCCAGGTCTGAATATCTGCATTTTACATCTCAACTTTTTTCAAATAAGAACAATGAAAGAATTGAACAGAGAAAGTTCCTGTTAGGAATTAGAGGTGGCATTAGCTACACTGAAGATTCCATCAACCACCTGGAGACCAGCTTCATCTCTCTCAGCTGAGCAGTTTCTCAATCATACACAGAAAGTGAACCAAAGCCTTAATGAGCCATCTGGGAAAGAGCCTGGGTCATTAAGTTTGTGTTAGCCCAGCAGCTCTCATCAGCTGAGCTCAACCTCATGAGAATTCAAAGGTAGGACCTCCTTGGAGTTAAAGAGAAAAAGGCAAAAAGCAGCTTCCACAGAGAAGCAGCATCTAATTTTCACAGAACACATTTCGTAGAGCAAGGCCGTCCCAAAGCTGGCTGATCAAAACCCCTATCTCCAGAAGTCAACCTCAGGCCCAGCCAATCGAACTTTCCAAGAGCAGGGGCCAGGTTAGAATCTTAGGAAGCTCTCTGGGCAGCATAGTAATGTGGCCTCGAGGAATAGCAGATGAGGCGACAGCCGAGCCAGGAGGTCACTGAAGGGACCCTGCAGGTGTGAGTGAGGGCTCTGGTGTCACCTCAGGTGAGAGTGAGCAGCTTCTGCAGGTGTGACAGGATCGTTCATCTGTGGGGAAGGAGCTGAGGGGCAGAGGGAGACCATGGAAGCCAAGTAAGAGGCTTAAGTGAGCTGCACCAGAGAGATGACAAGGAAGAGAAACAAGGCCCGAGTTTCTAGAGAGAAAGCTGACCCTTGAACAACTCGGGTCGGAATGGTGCGGGTCCACTTACACATGGATTCTGTTCAGTAGTAAACACTTCAGAACCACGTGCTCCACAGAGAGAACCATGGCTGCAGGCTGATGGCCACCCACAACTTACGGGAGGATGCTCTACTGTGGAAGGGGCAAGGGTTGGAGGCTTTGCCCTCCGCCTGTCTGAGGGGCATCAGCATCTCTGAATCAACAGCTTTGGCAACAGGTCAGCTGTGGGAGGTGAAGACGAGGCACAAGATGTGGAGTCAGCTTTCCTGGGTTTGGATTCCACCTGCTGCTCACAAAACTATGTGACTTACCAAGTGACGCTAAGTTTCAGTTTTCACATCATAAAATGGAAGTAGGATTAAATAAACAAATGGTTTAAATTAATCAATTTAAGTGATCCCTGTTAAACACTGAGCAGAGTGCTTGGCCCTTCAACATGCTGGCTGCTTTTCATAGGTTTTTGCTGTTAATGATGTTGCTGTAAAAATGTAATTCATTGAGGCCTACTTGGTGGCTCAGATGGTAAAGAATCTGCCTGCAACCAAGGAAACACGGGTTTGATCCCTAGGGAAGATCCCCTGGAGAAGGGAGTTAACAACCCACTCCAGTATTTTTGCCTGGAGAATACCATGGACAGAGGAGCTTGGCGGGCTACAGTCCATGGGTCACAAAGAATCAGACACGACTAAGTGACTAATACTTCCACTTTCCCTTTTTGGGCAAGGTCTACTTTGGGGGAGGCACTGTGAAAATAAACACTTTTTTTTTAAATGGTAAAAAGCTCCCTGATGACGAAGATAGGGGACCTGAGACCATTTTCCGTTTCTCCCTTAACTGCTGCTGGCGTACTTATTTATTTATTCTGCAAAACAGAGACGTACTGAAGTATGGAAACAACTTAGTTTTGTTACCACGATCCTCAAAGCCCCAGCTCATCTGCAGGATGTGTCTCATGGCATCAAGAGCAAGAAATAAGTCCCACTTCCCTGAATCTCCTCATTCCTAATGCCTGGACTGGGGCAACCAACCAGACCATGTGAACTCACTCAACCTGCATTTGCCATGGACCTAATCGACACTACTGAGTGACTGAACTGACTGACTAATCATCCCTCCCATGCTTTCCTGCTCACACTGAGGAAAGCATCACCCACCTGTAGGCCCTCACTGCTAGTACCCACAGCGAGTTTCAAACTTCTGCTTTGTCAGGATACAATTCTTTTTTTGGCCATGCTGCACTGCCTGTGGGATCTTAGTTCCCTAACCAGGGATCAAACCCAGGCCCCCTGCAGTGGAACAGAGTCCTAGCCACTGGACCACCAGGGAATTCCCATGATACTGCTTTAAAGGACGTGCCCATTGCAGTTCCCAACTGAAATTACACTATCAAATGAGCACCCAATAAACTGGCAGATTTTTTAATCAAGTCAATATATCCTCTGTGAGGATTTTGTTTTATTAGATAGCAAACTTCAGCCCACACTTTTCCCAAATACTGTGAAATCAGTCAGCATACGAAGACCACTGTATTTCAGTTCTGTAACTGACACCTGGGCAGAAGGGTGGTGGATGCACCAACAGGGCCCCTCAAAGACCCTCTGCCACTAGGTGCAGGAATCACAGAGCTTGTCTCCCGAACAGCTCCTCTTTGCAAAGCGTTAAGACTAGCATCTAAGTTAAGTCATGCAGGATTTCTCCTCAGATCTTGCCTTGGCTTCTGCTGGTTTCCATTTGGAATCTAAAGCTCCCCTCCCATTTTAGTAAATATTGGCTGCATTTGTAATAGGAAACTAGAAAGAAAGGTTTTCTCCACTGTGTCCTGTGACCTGAGGACTCCATGTGTCTAACTGTCCTCTTCCCCATCCACCTTCAATAGATATACAGACAACATGCAACCAATATTTACTACAAAATGAGGCCATTTTCAGATCCCATTCACACAAATCCCTAATTTCAGTTATATTTTGACTTTGCTTTCAAGGCTAGCCTATTCTCATACCCCTTACAGGATCAGTAAGACCTTCAATATGGACCATCTGGTGCCTCAAGAAGTTTGGCCTTTGAAAACAATGGTGATGACACCCAAGCCCCTTACTCCTACCTGCAGGCTCAACTGTGGTCTCTCTAACCTTACAGGTATCCGGACATGCCAACACATTTCTGAGCAGCACCCTTAGCCCATCCCTTCAGTCTCTGATCAAAACTGACCTTCTTCCAGGTGATTGTTCCAAGTGAACCATTGACACCAACATTTTTATATGAAACATCATGGAAAAATTCTCATTTTTTAAGTCCTCCTCTGTGGGCAGTATTTAAAATACATCTTGGGGTCCTCATTGCTCACACAGATTTCTCAGGCTACTAATACTTGCTCCACTCTTCCTAGGCTGTCTTCGATCTTTGAATCCCTAGTATTTACTACAAGGATCCCCAGCATCTTTCTCAAACAGCTTTAAAAATGTCCAAGATTCTTCACAGAACATTCCCAGAAGTCACAGGATTACTTTGTTAAAGAAAACACTCATACCCAACCTCATTAATGAATGTGCTGGGACTATTAACCACCAAGAACACAGGGAAATTGAGAATCTGTTTCAGTCAGAAGTTCTTCTTCTCACGAAGGCAGGGTGGTGTGGAGAAAAGCAACTGACCTGACTGTCGGGAGACTGATTTCTGGCTGTCCAAAGTACTGCAGCCGCAGGTAAGTCACTCCTCCTTTCTGAGCTCGAGTGACCTCACCTGTCAATTCCATTCCCAACTCCCATCCTCACTGCCCTTCAGATGTATCACCATCCAGCAAAGCACCAGCCAGAGAGGTTGCACTGTTCCGCCTTTGCTGCACCCAGTGCTGGGGCGGGGTCAACATTATCTCCACCCTGTATCCCCACCAGCCTCCAGAAGCACCCCTTTTCCTCTCGCTAGTCCTCAGTGATGGTGCTGTGCATCCACATGAAACATTTCCACACTATTTTCAAACATTTGGCCTTAAACACCCGTACTTACTCAGTGCAGAGGTCAAAGTCTCCTAACACACAGCAAACACGGACGCTGCCAGCACTCCCTCACCTTCCCGTGAGCTACCGACAAAGAAAGCCCACCTGCACTGCATCCCCCTTTCCTGGTCTCTCTTCACACACACGTGTTGCTACTCGTCTCCGAGGCCAACCCTGAGCTGAGCTACACATCCTATCCCTCTGACACTCTGAGGACCACACGCTATCCGTCAATTCTCCTTCTCTATAGGGTCCCTCCTGTCAGCATCTGCACATGCTCTAAACACGTCCAAGCTTTTTTTTTTTTTAAGGTATTTCTCCTTCCCCTGTCATAACAACCCTGAGGTGTCATAACCCTCTGGTGCTCATCACACTCCTGCACTGACCCCTTCCTGCCTCCCCAGCTCGCCCTGACCCTTCATCCAGCTTCAGCATGTGGAGACCTGGCCGGCGTCCCCCATCAAAAAATACACATACATCCAACCCAGACTGCTCTCTACATCTGCAAGGTTACTGACAATAACTTTGGCAAATTCAATGACTACTTCTCAATCTCACTCTTCCTTGACCTCTTAGCATTGTTTGGTATCACTTACTCCTCCAACTGTCTTTTATCTGTCTTTCTGCCCCACTTCTCTAACTGCTCTTCACCTGTCCCTTACACTGGACACTACGTTCCAGTCACACTGACCACTCAATTCTCTGTCCCCCATAAAACACCACGCCACTGTACATGCCCACTTGGCAGCCCCTTGGACAGTGAGCACACAGCATAGGGAGAGGGTCTGCATTTTTCAGGAAAGTAATTCAGTTTTTTATTATATAACAGTATTTTATGACTGGCTGATGACCACATATGGTTCGAGAAGGAAAGAAGAGTCAAACTGACTTTTCAAAATAAATTTACCTTTTATGTATTACCTAAGTATAGATCTGGGGCCAGCTAACTGCAGCCAGTGTTTGGAAATGAAGTCTTGTTAAGAAATAACAGCCAAACCCATTCCCTGCATATTGTCTGTGGTGCCCACATGACAACGGTGTAGCTGGGTTCAGTGACAGAGGCTGTAAAGCACTTACTAAGGCCTTCTATCTGGCCAACCCCTCAGCTAGACAATAAAGATAATAGAAAGGAAATAAATCACCTTTCAGATTTCCAAAGGCTAGTACAAATCTGGGGGCTTCCCAGGAGGTGCTAATGGTAAAGAACTCCCCTGCCAATGCTGGTGGACATAAAAGGCATTGGTTTGATCCCTGGGTCAGGAAGATCCCCTGGAGGAGGATATGGCAACCCACTCCAATATTCTTGCCTGGAGAATCCCAAGGACAGAGGAGCCTGGTGGGCTAAAGTCCATGGGGTCACAAAGAGTCAGAGAGAAACAACTTTGTGCACTACAAACCTGGGGGAAAATCCCTCTCAGTCCCTGGTTGGCTGCTGTCCTCTGGGTCCTCAGGTTCTACACTCCTCCTGGCTCTCAAGACTCAAAAAGGAGGCCACAGAAATGCAAGTCATGTCCACAGAACTGATTACTACTCAGGGCAAATCCACAAGAAAGAGAAGACAAAAAGGCTGGGCTAAGTCATCCGTTTTAATTAAAGGCCATCAACAAACATTTGCAACCAATTCTGCATCACCCACACTGTTTGCCCAAGGAGTGTGAAGAAGCACCAGTTGTCAAAGTAAAACAGGCCCTGATACAGCAAAATCCTTAAATGAGCAAAAAAAAAAAAAAAAGCTACAGAGAAGCCAGTATGTCACTGACTTCAAAAGTGTGACTGGCACAAATGAGCTTTGAAAAGTTGATTTTTCTAAACCTCAATGAGCTTCATGTCTGGGGATTATTGCGAAATCTATAAACATCCTGGCAGCATCTCTTCTAAACTCAGAATGCTGAGATGGGGTAGTAACGTCAGTGCCATTGCTACTTATACAATACTCTCGAATTAAGCATAGTTGGAGGGTTGAGCGGGTGGGGGAATCGACTGTTTTGCCTTCTAAAATATAACACACAAAAAGTAGCACAAATTTACTAAACACCAGGTCGAAAAAATAAAATAACCTCGAAACATATGTGCTTCAGTTCAGATAAACAGAAGTTAAGATACTGATTCCTACAAGGACTAGTCATAGTTCAACCACTCACTAAAGTAACAGGGGACAAATTACAATAAATTGTAAGAATGAAAATAGAAGTGACAGAGCGTTCTTTAAAATGATGGAGTCGAGATAAATAATTTTCAAAACATGTATTAAAACCCTTCTCCTTCATACTGAACCATGACTACAAACACGGAGGTTATAAGCCACAGTCAATCCTGCGGTAAATACAAATGTTTAAAAACCAAAATGGCGGAGGAGTAGGACGGGGAGACCGCTTTCTCCCCCACAAATTCATCAAAAGATCATTTGAATGCTGAGCGACTTCCACAAAGCAACTTCTGAACGCTAGTGGAGGACACCAGGCACCCAGAAAGGCAGCCCATTCTCATTGAAAGGAGGTATCGGAGAAGGCAGTGGCACCCCACTCCAGTACTCTTGCCTGGAAAATCCCATGGATGGAGGAGCCTGGTAGGCTGCAGTCCGTGAGCAACTTCACTTTCACTTTTCACTTTCATGCATTGGAGAAGGAAATGGCAACCCACTCCAGTATTCTTGCCTGAAGAATCCCAGGGACGGGGGAGCCTGGTGGGCTGCTGTCTATGGGGTTGCACAGAGTCGGACATGATTGAAGTGACTTAGCAGCAGAACAAAATATAAAAGACAAAAAGAGAGACAAAAGAGTTAGGGATGGAGACCCGCTCTGGGGAGGGAGCTGTGAAGGAGAAGTTTCAAAACAGCAGAAAACCCTCTCACTGGCAGGTCTGTGGGGAGATTTGGAATCTCAGAGGGCAACATAACCCGCAGAAAAAGAAAAAAAAAAAAAAAAAAAAACCCACAGAATATGCACCTAACTGCAACTCCCAGCAGAGAAGTAGCTCAGATGCTCGTGTTGGCCACCAGTGATCGGGGGCTGGACAGGGAGGCGCAGGTTGCATGATTAGGGTAAGGACCGGGCCTGAATTCCCTGAGGACAATCTGAGGGAACTAACAACCCAAATTGTGGGGTATCCAGGGATAGAAAAAACAAAGAACTCTCCCACAAAAGGCTTTAACCTAATGCACAGCCTGGCCCTCTCAAAGAACAAAGGATTGAGCGAATACCAAAGGAGAGCTGGCCGGCTGCATACAGGCCCCTCCCCTGCCGCAGAAGGCAGAGAGGCAGGCGGGTGACAGCCAGAGCCGGAAGGCAAGGGGCTACTCCAATCTCAGCCCCAGAGACCAGCATCCTCCACCAAACTGTGAGCAGGCTCCCAGTTGCTAACCAAGTCTTCCTGGGATCCTGGATGGTTGACATCCAGAGCCACACAGCACACCTGAGACGGTGCTCCCGAGCAGCTGGGACTGGGGAGGTGATTAAGATGCATGACCCACCTGGGACAGTGTGCGCGCCACGCACCTGGTGAGCCGCTCGGACCAGGGAAGGGCACAAAACGCACGCCCAACCGAGTCTGTGCTCCTGTGGAGTACCCGAGAACCTGAACCTGAGCAGCTCAGACCTGGGTAGTGCACAAAACACAGCGTCCACTTTGGACAGTGCCCCTGCTGAGCAACCTGAAACCTGAGCAGTGTAGACCGAGAAAGCACATGCCGCCATGAGCTAGGCAGACCCAGTCTGGTCCATGCACTACGAGCACTCCCCACACATGCCAGCAATATTTGTTTACTGTGTTCCTCCCTCCCCACAACACAACTGAACTAGTAAACATAACTAAGTGACCATATTCGCCCCCTTGTGTCAGGGCGGAAAGCAGACGCTGAGGAGACTTGGAAAGAGAGGAAGCCAAAATAAACAAAGAAGAGGGAACCACTCTGGAAGTGACAGGTGCAACAGATTAAAATCCTGTAGTTACTATTGACTAAGCTTTGGAAGGCGC
Source organism: Budorcas taxicolor (assembly GCF_023091745.1). Classification (NCBI taxonomy): domain Eukaryota; kingdom Metazoa; phylum Chordata; class Mammalia; order Artiodactyla; family Bovidae; genus Budorcas; species Budorcas taxicolor. The sequence goes on along the minus strand of NC_068914.1, from coordinate 42,001,853 downwards.
CTGTAGACCTTGAGTCTTCTCAAGGTGGAACAAGGAACTATCTGAAACTGAACTGACCCCCACACTGCCCACAACAGCTCCAGAGACATTCCTAGATATATTTTTATCACTTTTTTTAATTTTTAAGTTCTTTATTAGTCCTTTAATTTTCATTTTTATAACCTACTACCTTGCAAAAAAAGACCCTATTTTAAAGCAAATTTCATATATATATTTTATAGTTTTTATTATTGATTTTGTTTTGTATTTTTAATGTTGTATTTTTGAGAGTGTAACCTCTACTCTAGATTTTTAATCTTTGCTTTTTGGTATTTGTCATCAATTTTGTACCTTTAAGAATCTAATCTTCAGCATCCATTTTCTCTTAGGGATGTGATTACTGGCTTGATTGCTCTCTCTTGACTCTCCCTCTTCTCCCCCTGGTAACCTCAATCTCCTCCCTCCTCCTTCTCTTCTCTACTTCACTCTGTGAATCTCTCTAGGTGTTCTGGGCTGTGGAGAACACTTAGGGAACTGATTACTGGCTACATCGGTCTCTCCTCTTTTGACACCCCCTGTTCTCCTCCTGGTCACCTCTATCTCCCTCCTCCCTCTTCTCTTCTGCATGTAACTCTGTGACCTCTCTGGGTGTCCTTCACTGTAGAGAATCTTTTCACCATTAACCTAGATGTTTTATCATTTGTACTGTATGGATGGAAAAGTGTTGAGGCTACTGTAAGAATAAGACTGAAAGCCAGAGGCAGGAGGCTTAAATCCAAAACTTGAGAACACCAGGAAACTCCTGATTCCATGAACATTAATCGACAAGAGCTCACCAAAAAGCCTCCATACCTACACTGAAACCAAGCTCCACTCAAGAGCCAACACGTTCCAGAGCAAGACATACCATGCTAATTCTCCAGCAACGTACAAACACAGCCCTGAACATTAAAATACAGGCTTCCCAAAGTCATGCCAAACCCATAGACACCCCAAAACTCACTATTGGACACTTCATTGTACTCCAGAGAGAAGAGATCCAGCTTCACCAACCAGAATACAGATACAAGCTTCCCTAATCAAGAAACCTTGACAAGCCACTAGTCCAACCCCACCCACAGGGAGCAACCTCCACAATAAAAAGGAACAACAAATTTCCAGCCTACAGAAAGGTCACCCCAAACACAGCAATCTAAACAAAATGAAAAGGCAGAGAAATATTCAGCAGGTAAAGGAACATGATAAATTCCCACCAAACCAATCAAAAGAGGAGGACATAGGGAGTCTACCTGAAAAAGAATTCAGAATAATGATAGTAAAGATTATCCAAAATCTTGAAAACAAAATGGAGTTACAGATAAATAGACTAGAGACAAGGACTGAGAAGACACAAGAAATGTTTAACAAGGACCCAGAAGAAATAAAGAGTCAATCAATAGTGAATAATGCAATAACTGAGATTAAAAGAACTCTGGAGGGAAACAACGGTAGAACAGCTGAGGCAGAAGAAAGGATAAGTGAGATGGAGGATAGAATGGTGGAAATAAATGAAGCAGAGAGGAAAAAAGAAAGAATTAAAAGAAATGAGGACAACCTCAGAGACCTCTGTGACAATGTTAAATGCCCCAATATTTGAATCATAGGAGTCCCAGAAGAAGAACAAAAAAGAAAGGCCATGAGAAAATACAAGAGGATATAATAGTTGAAAACTTCCCTAAAATGGGGAAGGAAATATTCACCCAAGTCCAAGAAATCCAGAGAGTCCCAAATAGGATAAACCCAAGGCAAAACACAAGACACATATTAATCAAATTAACGAAGACCAAACACAAAGAACAAATATTAAAAGCAGCAAGGGAAAAACAACAAATAACACACAAGGGGATCCCCATAAGGATAACAGCTGATTGTTCAATAGAAACTCCTCAGGCCAGAAGGGAATGGCAGGACATACTTAAAGTGATGAAAGAGAAAAACCTACAACCCAGATTACTGTACCCAGCAAGGAGCTCATTCAAATGTGGAGGAGAAATCAAAGGCTTCACAGACAACCAAAAGCTGGGAGGATTCAGCACCACCAGCCAGCTCAGCAAATGCTAAAGGATCTTCTCTAGACAGGAAACACAGACAAGGTTTATAAACTGGAACCCAAAACAACAAAGTAAATGGCAATGGGATCATACTTATCAATAATTACCTTAAATGTAAATGGGTTGAATACCCCCCAAAAAGACAATGACTGGCTGAATGGATATAAAAACAAGATCCCTGTATATGCTGTCTACAAGACACCCACCTCAAGCCAAGGGACACATACAGACTGAAAGTGAAGGGCTGGAAAAAGATATTTCATGCAAATGGAGACCAAAAGAGGAGAGGAGTAGCAATGCTCATATCAGATAAAATAGACTTTGAAATAAAATCCATGAAAAGAGACAAAGAAGGACACTACATAATGATCAAAGGATCAATCCAAGAAGAAGATATAACAATTATATATGCACCCAACATAGGAGCACTGCAATATGTAAGACAAATGCTAACAAGAATGAAAGGGGAAATTAACAGTAACACAATAATAGTGGGAGACTTTAATACCCCTATAGATAGATCAACTAAACAGAAAAGTAACAAGGAAACACAAACTTTAAATGATACAATGGACTGGTTAGACCTAATTGATATCTATAGGACATTTCACCCCAAAACAATGAATTTCACCTTTTTCTCAAGTGCACACGGAACATTCTCCAGGACAGATCACATCCTGGGCCATAAATCTAGCCTTGGTAAACTCAAAAAAATTGAAATCATTTCAAGCATCTTTTCTGATCACAATGCAGTAAGATTAGATGTCAATACTGGAAAAAAAAACATTAAAAATGCAAACATATGGAGGCTAAACAACATGCTTCTGAATAACCAACAAATCACAGAAGAAATCAAAATATGCATAGAAATGAATGAAAATGAAAACACAACAACCTAAAACCTATGGGGTTCAGTAAAAGCAGTGCTAAGGGCAAGGTTCATAGCAATACAAACTTACCTCAGGAAACAAGAGAAAAATCAAATAAATAACCTAACTTCACATCTAAAGCAACTAGAAAAAGAAGAAATTAAGAATCCCAGGGTTAGTAGAAGGAAAGAAATCATAAAAATTAGAGCAGAAATAAATGAAAAAGAAACAATGGAGACTATGGCAAAACTCAACAAAACTAACAGCTGGTTCTTTGAGAAGATAAATAAAATAGAAAAACCATTAGCCAGACCCATCAAGAAACAATAGGAGAAAAATCAAATAAACAAAATTAGAAATGAAAATGTAGAGATCACAACAGACAACACAGAAATACAAAGCATAAGAGACGACTATCAGCAACTATATGCCAAAAAATTACACAACTTGGAAGAAATGGACAAATTCTTAGAAAAGAATAACCTTTCAAAACTGAACCAGGAAGAAACAGAAAATCTTTACAGACTCCTCACAAGTTTAGAAATCAAAACTGTAATCAAAAATCTTCCAACAAAAAAGCCCAGGACCAGATGGCTTCACAGGTGAATTCTACCAAAAATTTCGAGAAGACCTAACACCTATCCTACTCAAACTCCTCCAGAAAATTGCAGAGGAAGGTAAACTGCCAAACTCATTCTATGAGGCCATCATGACCCTAATACCAAAACTAGACAAAGATGCCACACAAAAAAAGAAAACTACAGGCCAATATCACTAATGAACATACACGCAAAAATCCTCAACAAAATTCTAGCAAACAGAATCCAACAACACATTAAAAAGATCATACATCATGACCAAGTGGGCTTTATCCCAGGGATGCAAGGATTCTTCAATATCTGCAAATCAATCAATATAATTCACCACGTTAACAAATTGAAAAATAAAAGCAATATGATTATCTCAATAGATGCAGAGAAGGCCTTTGACAAAATTCAACATCCATTTATGATAAAAAAAACTTTCCAGAAAGCAGGAATAGAAGGAACATACCTCAACATAATAAAAGTAATATATGACAAACCCACAGCAAACATTATCCTCAACGGTGAAAAATTGAAAGCATTTCCCCTAAAGTCAGGAACAAGAAAAGGGTGCCCACTTTCACCGCTACTATTCAATATAGTTCTGGAAGTTTTGGCCACAGCAATCAGAGCAGAAAAAGAAATAAAAGGAATCCAAATTGGAAAACAAGAAGGAAAACTCTCACTGTTTGCAGATGACATGATCCTCTACATAGAAAATCCTAAAGACTCCACCAGAAAATTACTAGAGCTAATCAATGAATATAGTAAAGTTGCAGGATATAAAATCAACACACAGAAATCCCTTGCATTCCTATACACTAATAATGAGAAAGTAGAAAAAGAAATTAAGGAAACAATTCCATTCACCATTGCAATGAAAAGAATAAAATACTTAGGAATATATCTACCTAAAGAAACTAAAGACCTATATATAGAAAACTATAAAAACACTGATGAAAGAAATCAAAGAGGACACTAAGAGATGGAGAAATATACCATGTTCATGGATCGGAAGAATCAATATAGTGAAAATGAGTATACTACCCAAAGCAATTTACAAATTCAATGCAATCCCTATCAAGCTACCAGCCATATTTTTCACAGAACTAGAACAAATAATTTCAAGATTTGTATGGAAATACAAAAAACCTCGAATAGCCAAAGCAATCTTGAGAAAGAAGAATGGAACTGGAGGAATCAACTTGCCTGACTTCAGGCTCTACTACAAAGCCACAGTCATCAAGACAGTATGGTACTGGCACAAAGACAGAAATATAGATCAATGGAACAAAATAGAAAGCCCAGAGATAAATCCACACACATATGGACACCTTATCTTTGACAAAGGAGGCAAGAATATACAATGGAGTAAAGACAATCTCTTTAACATGTGGTGCTGGGAAAACTGGTCAACCACTTGTAAAAGAATGAAACTAGATCACTTTCTAACACCGCACACAAAAATAAACTCAAAATGGATTAAAGATCTAAATGTAAGACCAGAAACTATAAAACTCCTAGAGGAGAACATAGGCAAAACACTCTCTGACATAAATCACAGCAGGATCCTCTATGATCCACATCCCAGAATTCTGGAAATAAGAGCAAAAATAAACAAATGGGATCTAATTAAAATTAAAAGCTTCTGCACAACAAAGGAAAATATAAGCAAGGTGAAAAGACAGCCTTCTGAATGGGAGAAAATAATAGCAAATGAAGCAACTGACAAACAACTAATCTCAAAAATATACAAGCAACTTATGCAGCTCAATTCCAGAAAAATAAACGACCCAATCAAAAAATGGGCCAAAGAACTAAATAGACATTTCTCCAAAGAAGACATACGGATGGCTAACAAACACATGAGAAGATGCTCAACATCACTCATTATTAGAGAAATGAGAATCAAAACCACAATGAGGTACCACTTCACACCAGTCAGAATGGCTGCGATCCAAAAATCTGCAAGCAATAAATGCTGGAGAGGGTGTGGAGAAAAGGGAACCCTCCTACACTGTTGGTGGGAATGCAAACTAGTACAGCCACAATGGAAAACAGTGTGGAGATTCCTTAAAAAATTGCAAATAGAAATGCCATCTGACCCAGCAATCCCACTGCTGGGCATACACACCAAGAATTGAAAGAGACACATGTACCCCAATGTTCATCACAGCACTGTTTATAATAGCCAGGACATGGAAACAACCTAGATGTCCATCAGCAGATGAATGGATAAGAAAGCTGTGGTACATATACACAATGGAGTATTACTCAGCCGTTAAAAAGAATACATTTGAATCAGTTCTGTTGAGATGGATGAAACTGGAGCCGATTATACAGAGTGAAGTAAGCCAGAAAGAAAAACACCAATACAGTATACTAACACATATATATGGAATTTAGAAAGATGGCAATGATGACCCTGTATGCAAGACAGCAAAAAAGACACAGATGTGTATAGCGGACTTTTGGACTCAGAGGGAGAGGGAGAGGGTGGGATGATTTGGGAGAATGGCATTGAAATATGTATACTATCATGTAAGAATCGAATCACCAGTCTATGTCTGATGCAGGATACAGCATGCTTGGTGCTGGTGCACGGGGATGACCCAGAGGGATGTTGCGGGGAGGGAGGTGGGAGGGGGGTTCATGTTTGGGAATGCATGTACACCCGTGGTGGATTCATGTCAATGTATGGCAAAACCAATACAGTATTGTAAAACAAAGTAAAAATAAAAATTAAAAAAATAAAAAAAATAAAAAGATCATGCCTCATGACCAAGTGGGCTTTATCCCAGGGATGCAAGGATTCTTCAGTATCCACAAATCAGTCAATGTGATACACCACATTAAAAAATTGAAAGATAAAAACCATGATTACCTCAATAGATGCAGAGAAAGCCTTTGACAAAATTCAATGTCCATTTATGAAAAAAAAAAAAAACCCCTCCAGAAAGCACGCATAGAAGGAACATCAGTTCAGTCCACTTCAGTTGCTCAGTCGTGTCTGACTCTTTGCAACCCCATGAATCGCAGCATGCCAGGCCTCCCTGTCCATCACCAACTCCTGGAGTTCACTCAAACTCATGTCCATCGAGTCAGTGATGCCATCCAGCCATCTCATCCTCTGTCGTCCCCTTCTCCTCCTGCCCCCAATCCCTCCCAGCATCAGAGTCTTTTCCAATGAGTCAACTCTTCGCATGAGGTGGCTAAAGTACTGGAGTTTCAGCTTTAGCATCATTCCTTCCAAAGAAATCCCAGGGCTGATATCCTTCAGAATGGACTGGTTGGATCTCCTTGCAGCCCAAGGGACTCTCAAGAGTCTTATCCAACCTCAACATAATAAAAGCCATATTTGATAAACCCACAGCAAACATTATCCTCAATGGTGAAAAATTGAAACCATTTCCCCTAAAGTCAGGAACAAGACAAGGGTGCCCACTCTCACCACTACTATTCAACACCCTTGTCTTGCTTCTGACTTTAGGGGAAATGCTTTCAATTTTTTGCCACTGAGGATAATGTTTGCTGTGGGTTTATCATACATGGCTTTTATTTTCTAAGGTATGTTCCTTCTATGCCTGCTTTCTGGAGAGTTTTTTTTTTTTTATCATAAATGGGTGTTGAATTTTGTCAAAGGCTTTCTCTGCCATCTATTGAGATAATCATATGGTTTTTATCCTTCAATTTGTTAATGTGGTGTATCACATCAATTGATTTGCAAATATTGAGGAATCCTTGCATTCCTGGGATAAAGCTCACTTTCTCATGATGTATAATCTTTTTAATATGTTGTTAGATTCTGTTTGCTAGAATTTTGTTGAGGATTTTTGCATATATGTTCATCAGTGATATTGGCCAGTTTTCTTTTTTGTGGCATCTTTGTTTGGTTTTGGTATTAGGGTGATGGTGGCCTCATAGAGTGGGAAAAAAATAGTAAACAAAGCAACTGATAGAGAATTAATCTCAAAAATATACAAACAGCTCATGCACCTCAATACCAGAAACATAAACGACCCAATCAAAAAATGGGCCAAAGAACTAAACAGACATTTTTCCAAAGAAGACATACAGATGGCTAACAAACACATGAAAAGATGCTCAACATCACTTATTATCAGAAAAATGCAAATCAAAACCACAATGAGCTACCCTCTCACACCAGTCAGAATGGCTGCTATCAAATAGTCTATAAATAATAAGTGCTGGAGAGGGTGTAAAGAAAAGGGAACCCTCTTACACTTTTGGTGGGAATGCAAACCAGTACAGCCACTATGGAGAACAGTGTGACGATTCCTTAACAAACTGAAAATAGATCTGCCATATGACCCAGCAGTCCCACTGCTGGGCATATACACCAAGGAAACCAGAATTGAAAGAAACGTGTACCCCAACGTTCATTGCAGCACTGTTTACAATAGCTAGGACATGGAAGCAACCTAGATGTCCATCAGCAGGTGAATGGATAAGAAAGCATATACACAGTGGAATATTACTCAGCCATTAAAAATAATACATTTGAATCAGTTCTAATGAGGTGGATGAAACTGGAGCCTATTATACAGAGTGAAGTAAGTCAGAAAGAAAAACACCAATACAGTATATTAACACATATATACAGAATTTAGAAAGATGGTAATGATGACCCTATATGTGAGACAGCAAAAGAGCCACAGATGTAAAGAACAGACTTTTGGACTATGTGGGAGAAGGAGATGGTGGGGTGATTTGAGAGAATAGCATTGAAACATATATATTACCATATGTGAAATAGATGACCAATCCAAGCCCGATGCATGAAACATGGCATTCAAAGCTGGTGCACTAGGACAACCCTGAGGGATGGGGTGGGGAGGGAGGTGGGAGGGGGGGTTCGGGATGGGGGACACATGTACATCTGTGGCTGATTCATGTCAGTGTATGGCAAAAACCACCACAATATTGTAAAGTAATTAGTCTCCAATTAAATTTAATTAATAAATTTTTTAAAAACACACATTTTCCTTCTATTACTTCAAGACCTCAAAAGTCCTGGCTCAACAGTCCCTTCTGACCTTGTGTCCAGAAACAGTGGCTATGCAGGCCCTCACGCCATGCCCACATTCCTCTCAGGGCCTTTGCACTTGCTACTGGGTTCCTGGGAGGACCTTCCTTCCAACCTCTCCTCAGCATTCCAGACATTACACGTGAGGCCCCCCTCTACACTCTCCCCACTGCACCCCCATCACTGACCATATTCCCCTGGTTGACTTCCTTCACCGCACTTATCAGAGTCTGACATGAATTCATTATCTACACTTTCATCTGTGTTTGTGTTTGTGTCTTAATTGTCTCAGCCCACTGTGAAGAGTGTAATTCAGGAGAACAAGACCTGGCTCACTAATCTCTCTCTGGAGCCTAGAACACTGCTTGGCATGTAGAATGCATTCAGTAAACATTTGTGAATGAATGAACATTATCACTCAAAGACCTCTGCCTTTCAGTATTCTTGAAATTTTAACCCAGTGAAAACGTAAGGGAGAATGTGAAATCCTTTCCTTTCATATTTTCTGTACCACTTCTAAAGCAAAATATTAGGCCCTAAAAATGTATAAAATAACATGGGACTAAACCAAGAGGGTTGACTGAGGTAGGTCAGTCCATAAACTGCATGAGGATGCTCTCCAGATCCAGATGGAAGCCCTGTGCTGGGATCTGTATGGATGGAGATGGGGGGCGAGAGTGGTCTCAGGGAAGGAAGCAAAGGTGGGGGTGGGAAGAGGGCCCTCGCGAGCTTATACCCACAGGCTGGTCTGTCTCAAAGGGCAACCGTCCTTAAGAGAACTGCTGGTTAGAAAACCTCCCAACAGCAGAGAATCTTCCCAGCTGGAAGCCAGCAGAGAGGCTAATTATCAGAAACTCCTCTCCCCACAGAAAGTGCATTCTTTCCCCTTCCTCTACTAAGACCTGTTTATATTGATTCCTCTTCCAGGCTTTGAAGAAAAACCACGATTGTGCATACAGTGAGTGCACACTTCTGTTGCTGACACGCCATTTAAATATATGAAATAACGTTTCTTGTTTCGAGTTAGGTTTGACTTGGGGGAGGGGGCACGGAGGGCAGGGATGGAGAGGTAGCAGAAAGCCAGCAAATGAAGTCAGCAAATGCAACCACACAAAGTTGGGGAAAGAAATTCCCCACTCTGAGGAAATTACTTCATACCATAGTAAGGGGCTGCATTTATTTTGCTTTTCACTCTCTATGCCATACCCAGCCGCCCTCCAATGACCAGGCTGGGAGTGGTTACTAGGCTCTCTAACACAAGAATAGAGGGAGGTGGGAAGCAAGAAACTGCTAGTTCAGTGATTTTTTAAAAAAGGAGAAATAGGATTACTCTTTTCAGTTTATTTCAATTCCACATTAATTGACTGATAGACTTTATTTCCCCTGGAGAAGGAAATGGCAACCCACTCCAGTGTTCTTGCCTAGAGAATCCCATGGACAGAGGAGCCTGTGGGCTACTGTTCATGGGGTTGCAAAGAGTCAGACATGACTGAGCAACTAAACAACAGACTTTCTTTCTGAGCTTTAAGGGAAGTAAATGCAGTCAACTTGGGAATAGTTTTAATCAAAAAGCAAGTGTTAGAGGAGTGATTAGTATTGGCCTTTGTCCATATTTATTTTCATTTGTAGTTGCAAACTGATATATCTCCTAGAACACAGCTCACTAAAACTTTTAGGCCACAACAGTCTCCAGGTTCTATCCCTGTAATAACACACACAGCTCTCAAAAAGGGAAACGGAGGAAAAGTTTTTAGTTATCCAATTCTTCTCACACAAGAAAAAGATCTACTGAGCAATGGTTAGCTGCCATGTCATGAATGGACATACAGACAGACAGATGGGTGGATGGATGAATGGACAGATGGAGATAATAAGTGATAGATACAGATTGATATAGACATGGTAGATACAGAGATAGATGATAGATGATGGATGGATGGATGGATGGATAGACCAGTCAATCTTAAGAAAGCCTCACAAATCACAGTACATCCCAGGGAATCTTCTTTCACATGGGAAGTATGAAGAAGATTTCATAATATTTTATGTGGTTCATTTTCCTAAAACTGAAGGGAGACCACAGTTGTGATGGGTAACGGATAGCAAGGGGGAAAAAAAAAAGCAGATGCATATGGACATATTGGGATTTACTCTCTCTTCTTGATCTCAACCAGGGCTCATTTCCAGTATCTCTCTGCACTCCTCACTAAGGCACCCTTGTTCAGTGGTATACACATGCAGAGGAGACAGGGATGCAATCAGAAGCAGGGCACAGACATAAGCAGCCCACATGGATGAGACCCACTCCTCTATGGCACAAACTCCATGCTCCACACAGGGAGCCGAGATTCTCCACTTTCCTCATGAGAGAATCCTGTGTGGGAGTTCTCACATATCTGAGTTTAGATGCCCACTCAACACAGCCCCCAAGGTCACACACGTACCACATACCTGAGGAAGATGAGCAATACTCTGGCTTGAAAGCAATAACCCAGCTATACTGTCATTTGTTATGAATTATGAAACAGCTGGGAATGATTATTCTGCAGAATTAACCCTCTTGGTGAGTGGGAGCCGGGGAGAAAGCAGACAGGACTGCTTTGTGTCAACAGCCAGTACACAGATGAGCTATGAACACATGGGAATAGCGCTGCAAGGCCCTCAGAAACCTGCCGCCTCTGGGAACAAAGCTTCCAGCCTCGGAGCTGCTTCTGAAGGTACATCCATGACCAGTAAAGTCAGAAACACTGACTCAGAGCCACTCAGAACCTATCACTGGTTAAAACAGGCTAGAAAACTGCTGAGAGTGGCCATGTGTTAAGAAAAGGAAGTTTGGCAAATATACTTAAGAACCTCATCAGAAAGGAAACAGACGTGTTAAGCTGTTGTGGGGCAGGGGCAGGGAGGCCTGCATCGCATGAACGTGGGGCGACGGGCAGACACACATCAGAGCCGCGGTTGCCACTGCAGCTGCCTCTCAGCCAGCGAGTCCTGTGAACTCTCCTACTTACATCAAACGGAACTGAGCTGGACTGGGCGTTCTGCCCGCAAGGTTCCCGGAAGCAGTCGCTGAAAGGAAGGAGGAGCCCCATGGCGATGATCCGTGAGCAGAACTTCTCTGCTTCTTCTGGAGGCCCGTTCTCCTGCTGGCTGAACAGCTTCTCCAGCAGAGTTCTCCCTGCAGGTGAGACACGGTCGTTAGGCAGGAGCACTGGCAGGTCCCCAGCTCAGACTCCCTGAGGAGAGGCGGAAACACGGCTGGGGCGACGCCATTGCCCAGGCTTCGCCATGCGCAGAGGGGACTCTGTGGGCGGCCCAAGTACCACACGGGGAAGGTCGCTTCCGGGTCTCTCTCCCATCCCCAAACACCTCCTAACCCCCAAGACAAAGAGGCCACGCGATGGGCCCTCCATCTTCTGCCATGTGAAGAAGCTGCAGGCTTTGGGGTTTCCTTGGAAATCCTCCTGCCATTGCCAAAGGCTCTCTGAGGAGGCAGCCAGGAGCCCCCATTTGGGCTAAGAAATGTCAGTGGCTGATATTCACAGTCTTGTATGGCGACGGTGGGCGGGGGCCAGGGAAGAGGGTGAGAGGGAGACAGGCACCAGCCCCTGGAAGGGGAGAGGGCTGGCCAGCAGAAAACATCACCCTGAAGTGACAGAAATGCAACATTTCCTCACATGCGCCTCAGAAACATTACTCTAGGATAGGTCCACATGTCAGGCCTTTGTTAGTTTCCTAGAAGAGACTAGAGAAGAGAAGCACACAGAGAGGAGACACCAGCAGTGTCTGGGCCCACTGGGCCCAGGGCTCTGGGTCTTGGCCATGGGGAGAGCAGGACTCTGGGGAGGGGGATCCAGGAGTCTGCATGTCACTGGTCACCCAGAGCCAAGACGCACAGGCCCAGTCCCTCATCTGTCCCAACACAATTCACTCTCTAACTTACTATCCTTCAGAAAGAATCCCGCTGGCTTCATGCTGACTGACTATGGTGAAAGGAACAGGAAGTCTCCTTCCCGGCCACCAGCTGTTGCTCAGTTCCTCCCCTGCTCCTGCCCCTCCTCTATGAGCAGGTTCAACCTTCAAATTTAGGTTAAAGCCACTTATCCAGAAAAGCTCCCAGAGACCCCCATCTGCCCTCTTTTGGCAACCTTCAAAGCTCCTCTGTCATTAATTATTTTAGTTAATTATTTGTGCAGTTATTTGTTTAATGTCTGCCTCCCTTGCTGCTGCTGCTAAGTCACTTCAGTCGTATCCATCTCTGTGCGACCCCATAGATGGCAGCCCACCAGGCTCCCCTGTCCCTGGGATTCTCCAGGCAAGAGTACTGGAGTGAGATGCCATCACCTTCTCTGCTGCCTCCCTTACTAAAACATAACCTCTCTGACAGCAGGCAGACATCCTGCAAACCTGGCCACTTGCACATAAGAAGCATCAGTGAATACTTTTAGGATTTATGAATGAATACAATGCAACGATACTTTGACAAAGACTCATTCACATCATGGTCAGAACTGGAAATGAATTATCAGTCTAGACCATGGTTAGCAAACTCTCTGTAAATAACCAAAGAGTAAATAGTTTAGGCTTTAAGGGCTATGGAAAGCCTTTGCTTATGTTCTTCCTTGGTTGGGTTTTATTTTGAAAAACTTTTAAAATGTAAAAAGCATTTTCAGCTTGGGTCTGTGAAAGCCAGGCCCAACTCTACGTATCAGTCACATCTAAATTTCAAACGTATACACACTCAGCTCTGCAGGACAGTAGCCACGCAATTTTTGTGTCTCTTCCTATTGCTGTTTGTAAAACAAAAACTAAAGAGTCAAGATCTACTTCTGATACACAGAATAACAGAGCAGGGCAGAAGAGGCTCTGTTTTCTCCATTCCTGTAAGTCAGTAGAGAACATCTGCGGGTCTCCCAGGACATTTTCTGAGGTGAAATAGAAAGCTTTTTCCCTATAGAACTTAAATTTGTCTGCACCTCACTGGATCCACACTTAGGAAACCATATTCCTCAGTTCTGAAGTGATTGATTACTATTACAATAAACCCATTTTATAAATACATCTTACAGTAGGTCTGCAAATGGTCAGAAGACTAATTAACTCTTTCCTATAACTCAATCTTGTATATGAAAGAAAACAAGGGAGACCAGGTCTTGTGTTTGTATGTGTATGTCCAAGAGTGAAAAAAATGTGCGTGTGTGCATCAAGTCAGAAAATTACCAAAAGTGGGGAGAGGGCTTCCCTAGTGGTCCAATGGTTAAGAATCCATCTGGCAATGCAGGAAACATGGGTTCAATCCCTGGTCCACGAGGATTCCACATGCTGCAAAGCAACTAAGCCCGTGCATCGCAACTACCGAGTCCACCAGCTGAAACTACATAAGCTCGTGCATCCTAAAGCCTGTCTCCACAATAAGAGACGCCACCAGTGAGAAGACTCAACAAAGAGTAGGCCCCTGCTCATGCAACTAGAGAAAGCCTCTATGCAGCCATGAAGACCCAGCACAACCAAACAATATATATATATTTTTTAAGTGGTTGGGGAGCAGTATGGGAAAGAGGGAAGCACAGCACCAGAGCTTCGTGCCTTGAGGAGCAAACACCCTTTAACCTGAGCATCTCAGCTGCAGCTTCCAGCCCTGGGCAGCAGCCTGCGCTGAAGGCTATCATGCCACAGCACCCTGGGACCCCACCTCCAGCTCTCCAGCTCTCTCTGTGTCAGACTCTCCCTGGGGTTGGAGTCCTGTGTTCACAACAGCCCAGGTGCCCTGGAGGCTTCCTCTCACAAGCCTCTCAGATGGAGACATTTATGTCAAATCCCACACACCTCAGGGACAAGGAGTGGGAGAGGGGGGGTCTTGATCCCACAAGCAATTCTGAAATGACCTCACTCCTTCAAAACCCTCTGCTCCCTTGAAACTCTCCTTGCTCTTCCTTCTGCATCCACTCCTGGTCCTTCTCTCCCCCACTAAGTCCTTCACCTCATCCCTCGCCACCCAGGTCTCCACCTCAACTCCTACTATCACTGTCACCTGCACTTAGGAAGATAACTCACCTGTGACCTTGAGCCCTGCCTCCCGTGCCTCCTGCACCCCCACAGAAATGTCTTGTCCATCACTGGGAGCTTGACTGCTTGCACCAGGCCCAGGTATGAGCTCACTCAGCCCTCAGGGCCCCCTGTCACCCTTGGGCTGAAGCCATGACAGAAAAACATCCCACTTCTGCATCCTCCGGTCTCTCCCACCCCACCCCCAGCTCACCTACCACCTCCCCCTCCAGCACCTAAGAGCCCTCCCTGGGGCTTCTGCACCAGAGCACTCTACCCAGGATGTCTGCCACCCTCTCTCACTTTATCCATGTTTCTGCTCAACTGTCACCTCCACCCAGAGACCTTCCTGACCGCCCTTCCAAAAACAGCTCATCCAAGGTGGATGAGAGAAGGATTGGGATCTTAGGATGAGCAGTTGCAAACTATTATATAGCAAATGGATAAACAACAAAGTCCTACTATAGAGCACAGGGAACTGTGTTCAACATTCTGTGATAAATCACAATGGAACAGAATATTGAAAAGATGTGTGTGTGTATATATAAATAACTGAATCACTTGGATGTACATCAGAAACTGGGCTTCCCAGGCGGTACTAGTGGTAAAGAACCCACCTGCCAATGCAGAAGATGCAAGAGACACCAGTTGGATTCCTGGGTCAGGAAAATCCCCTGGAGGAGGGCATGGCAACCCACTCTAATATTCTTGCCTGGAGAATCCCTTGGACAGAGGAGCCTGGTGGGCTACAGTCCATAGGGTCGCAAAGAGTTGGACACAACTGAAGCAACTTAGCACGCATGCACACACATCAGAAATTAACACAATGTTATAAATCAACTATAATAAGATTTTTAAAAATAATAAAACAGCACCTACCACCCTTTCCCAAGACCCTCTCCATCCTTCAGAGAACACTTGGGCCCTAAACTCATGTCTCAGACCATTCCTCCTCGTGGAATGTCAGCTCCATTCCAACAGATGCCTGTGTCTATTCAACACGTTTCCCCAAAACTTCAAGGAAGCCCTGGCACAGAATCACCAATTCATTGATCACCAATGAATCAATACATGGATATCTAATCCCCAACCACGACCTTCTGGCTCTGGTTCTGCAATCTCCTGTAAACCTCTATCCCCTACATGGGCCCTGAGTCAGTCACGGTCACATGCGAGGTCACGCCCCTGCTCACCAGGTCAGTCTAGACTCCACTACCACAGCCAAGCCCTCACATACCAGCACCCCAGTCCCTCTCTCCCTGTCACATCAGCCTGGCTGTCCCTCTGTCCCCTGCCTATACCTCAGCACCTCAACACCATGTAAGACACATGTGCTACCTGTTCTCACTTTACCGTCTTAACTATAAACCTCAGTAAGTTTCAACCCTGCTCTGCATTCTCAACTCAGCTTCCAGTTGCCTCCCTCAAACCACTCCTGCCAGTGAGATGATGAACTTCTCAAAGTTTTTACAAAGTTTTATTTACTGAGAACATGGAAGAATCTGGGACTGTGTATACTTGGAATACCCACCCCTGCACCTCCTTCTGCCTCCTCTTCACGGTGGACACCCTGCTCCAGACAAAAGCAAGTTCTTCCCTTTGTGTCCTGAATCGAATTCCTTGCTGCATGCATGAAACTTCGCTCTTTAACTGTTCCTTCTCTCTGAATCATGAACATGCCCTTCTTGACCAGACATTTCCAGAATCTCAAATACATTAATTTTTTTTAAAGTCTCCCTGACCCCACATCATTCCCTACTACCAGCTACTGTCCTATTTCTTGGTTTCCTTTCACATCAGAAATACTAGCTATATCATGAGAAAGTCTACAAACATCAAAGTGTTGAAGATATGGAGAAAAGGGAACCTTCATACACTGTTAGTGGGAATGTAAATTGATGCAGCCACAATGAAAAACAGTTTGGAGGTTTCTCAAAAACTAAAAAAGAACTACCATATGACTCAGCAATTCCACAGCTAAGCATATATCCAGAAAAATGATTCAAAATGATATATGCACTCCTACATTCACAGCAGCACTATTTACAATAGCCAAGACATAGAAGCAACCTAAAGGTCCATTGATGGATAAAGAAGATGTGGCATGTATATACAATGGAATGTTACTCAGCCATAAAAAGAATGAAGTAATGCCATTTGCAGCAACATGGATGGACCTAGAGTGTATTATGTTTTATGAAATAAGTCAGAAAGAAAGGACAAATACTATATATCACTTATATGTGGAATCTAAAAAATAATACAAGTGAATGTATAAAAAAACAGAAACAGACTCACAGACATAGAAAACAAACTCATAGTTATGAAGGAGTGGGGAAGGACAAATTTGGGGCATGAGATTAACGAACACAAACTATCATACATAAAATAGATAAGCAATAAGGGTTTACTGTATAGCACAGGATACCCAATATCTTGTAATAATCTACAATCTACAAAAATACAGATTTTACTGTATGGTATACCTGAAACTAATACAATATTGTAAATCAACTATACTTCAATTAAAAAAACCTGCCAGAAACTTGCCTGGTTGTCCAGTGGGTAAGACTCTACACTCTCAATGCAGGGATGAAGGGTTTGATCCTTCGTCAGACACGCTGCAACTAAGACCCAGTGCAGCTAAATAGATAAATACTAGAGGGAAAAAAAAGAAAAGTCTGCCAGCTAGAATTACCGACACCTGCTACCTCTGGCCCCCTTCCTGGTTCAGTCCACTCTGCGCTGACAAGTCTAGTCTGACCACCATCCTGAGTGCGACCAGTAACCAGCATGACACCAAAGGCATTCTCACTCCATGTCCATGCCTTCAGAACGTTCTCACTGTTGACTCACTCTGACTCCTTAGAACACCTTCCTCTCATCCTCCGATGCTCCATTGCCTCCACCTTGCCAGCCACGGTCTCCGAAGCCCTTACTGGCTTCTCTGCTAAGTGTGTTCAGTACACATGCTTCAGGGCTCATTCCATGGCCTCCACTCCACTCTTCCCATTTTTCTCTCCTATAGTCTAACCTGTCTGCACACACTTCTGCCCCTTAAAACTGGGAAGGCCTTCTTGACGGCATTAAGAGGACAGCAAAAGGACTCCTTGGAATGCTTGAGGCATCTACATGAAGACCCTAAGAACTGTATCCTAAAACAGGCAGCCTGGGGAAGAATGTGGAATTTTCAAGAATCACCAAACTGGCAGTGAGCTCTGTTTCCTCTGGGATCCCTCATTTGGACTCAAGGACCCATAAGACGGCATCAGCACTGGCTGGGATAGCTGGAGGGGGAGATTTGGCCACATGCATCAGTAATCTGTCAGAATTCCCCTTGACTGCCAAGTTTCAACTCTGGAAAATCTATCACAGATAAATGACCAAAATGAAGCATCACAAGATTACTGTGAAGATTAGATGAGGTAACGCATGTAAACTTCTCAGCACAGTTCCTGGTACAGTAAAATATGGCTTGTTACTAGTGAAAAAAAAAAAACTGAAATGTCCAAATACAAAGACATAGATTTTAAAAAAAACAAGGATAGTTTTATATAGATGACAGCTTACTATACAGTCATCAGAAGGCATGTTATTATAGAATAATCACTCAAACACATTCAGTATATGAAAAGGAAAAAGAAAAGTAAAACTCAGTAGATGTCACTGGAGAATGCAAGTGCATCAAATTGCCACAAATAACAGAAAATTAATGGAAAATAAATAATACTACCCTTCCAGTATGAACTGTATTTTGGGGCAATAAAAAATACCTAGTGATTAAAGAAGACTGAACACCAAAGAATTGATGCCTTCAAACTGTGGTGCTAGAGAAGACTCTTGAGAGTCTCTTGGACAGCAAGGAGATCAAACCAATCAATCCTAAAGGAAATCGACCCTGAATATTCATTGGAAGGACTGATGGTGAAGTTGAAGCTGAAATACTTTGGCCACCTGGTGTGAAGAGCTGACTCACTGGAGGAAAAAAAAAAAACAAAAACTGATGCTGGGAAAGACTAAAAGTAAAAGGAGAAGAGGGCAACAGAGGATGAGATGTTTAGATAGTATCACCAACTCAACACACATAAATCTGAGCAAATTCTGGGAGATGGTGAAGAACAGGGAAGCCTGGTGTGCTGTAGTCCATGGGGTCACAAAGAGTTGGATGTGACTTAGAGACTAAACAATGAGTGATTAAAGAAAAGTCTTCAGTAGAGGAAACTTCCACCCAAAAAATGCAAAGAAATGACAACATTTGAAAATCACAATCCTTAAGTGTTTACTTAGTAAATAGACGGGAAACCCATTAGAAAAAGGTCAACTGAAAAATCTGCAATTAAAGATCAAGCTGTCGTCCCCAAAGCCACATGTCATTCAGAGTCAACATAACAGAGGCTGGCAAGCATGGTAAGTTTAGTCAATGGGGAGGTGGGGGATACTTGTGATGCTTCATTTTGGATATTTATCTATGATAGATTTTCCAGAGTTGAAACTTTGGGGTCAAGGGGTGAATTTTGACAGATGCATGTGCCCAAACCACCCCCTCCAGCTATCCCAGGCAGTGCTGATGCCTTCTTATGGGTCTCGGGCTTCCTTGAGTCCAAATGAGGCATCCCAGAGGAAAGCTGTCCAATCCACAGCTTACCCACCAGGCACCCATGCTGTCCCTCTGGGAAAAGAGACCTGAGGACTTAGCAAGGGTCGTACCATGTCAGCCTGGACCTGTTCTCATGTAGGGTGGCAGAGAGCTCTGTGAATGCCTATTTAACAGACTAGTGTCTTTGCGGGTTAGGGTTACCCTAACCCTAAACAATTTCTATTTACATTCAATATAATAATGCCACTGCAGCATATTAAAAATTACATTTTTGAGATGCATACTTAAGTACCTGAGATTCAAACGGCATGACGCCAGGAATTTATCTCAAGTCGGTCCATAAAGCAAGCATGGCGAGGGTGGTGATGAAGCTATTTCAGCATTAAAAAAGCTGATAACCATGAGAGCTGGGTGATGGCCTGTGGGCCTTCATCACACTTCTGCTTTACGTATGATCACATCTTCACAATAAATCTCTTCAATCATGCTACTAAAAAAAAAGGTTTAATGACATGGAAAAATATGTCACAAGTATTATGTGAAGTAATCAAAATTACATAGCTGAACAAAATATGTTCCTGATTCTGCAAAAATAGCAGACATAACTTTCCTTATTAAAGAGTCCAATTGCTATGGTGGGAACATGACAAGTTTCCAGGACTTGCACACTACCTAGACTGCACTAAGCTCCCATTCCCACCAAGGAATAAACTTTGACCAGAGCAGGGGGGATGGACAGAGACACAATTTTCTCTTTTGCTTCTTGCACTGATGGCTGGGGATTTAATGAGGACACACCGGCCCCATCAGACACTGCAGGCCTTGCACCTAAACTGGGTAGAACAGGCTGATCCAAAGCTGCTTCTTCACTGTACAGACCAACTACTGTGACCAGGAAACACAGGACCTAGGTTCCCTCCACATCCCCTTCCCTACCCAACCTACCCCACGTGACACATAGTTGGGGTGCCCCCTAAGTCCTGGTCCCCTCACTCTGCTCCTTGATGAGAGCGTCTGTTTCTAGACTGGACGTGTTGACCACAGCAATAAATGTAAATAATTGGCCCTCGAATATGAATAACCATAACTCTTCTAAGTGCTCAGCTATTTAACGCTTCATTTTATTTCGTATTTTCATTTTTTATTTAATCAACACTGTTTACTGAGCTCTTACTATAGATAAAGCAGCTCTAAATTAGTTTACCAAAAACCTACTTGCTGAATGAAATAGCATTCACCTGATGACAGTCAGGGAACTTACTAGTCATTAGGGCTCTCCGATAATTTCTGCACTAACCCCCTCTTCCCTCTCCTTATTTGCACTTATACACTTAGTAACTTCAGCATATTGTGCCTCTTTGCAGTCACAGTCACCCACTACAGTATCCGTTGGGGGGAGGGTGTTGAGGGGCAGTGGTTCCAGAACCCCCTTGGGATCAAAATCTACACATGCTCAACTCTCTTTACATGGCCTAGTATTTGATTATAACCCACACATATCCTCCCTTTAATTCATCTCTAGATTGATTACAATACCTAACATGATGTAAATGCTATGTAAACAGTTGTAAATACAATCTAAATGCTATGTAAACAGTTGTTGGTGCACAGCAAATTCAAGTTTTGCTTCACAGAACCTTCTGGAATTTAAATATATATATATATATATATATATATATATATTTTTTTTTTTTTTTTCCATGTGCAGTTGCTGAATTGGTGGATGCAGAGAATACATGGATACAAATAGCTGACTGTATCTATAAATATTAATAGGCCTCTTGCTTTGCCAAGCAAATATCATAGGGCTAGATAAACAGGAAACAACAGCCAGAGGACAGCCATAAAGGACTACTTACCATCATAACAAATCTTCTGGGGCAATGAGGTAAGATCACGGGTCTCTGCACTGGAGTTCTGTTGGGTAGGTGAGCAGTAACACCATAAAACATAGAAAACATTTGTCTGGATAGAAGTATACGATGTAAAGGGCATGTCCACACCTACTGTCAGCTTTGTAAAGCACAGCAAGGATTTATCACCATGATTTCAAAGACACCAACTGAGAAATCCAGGTTCCAGAATGTGTCTGATGTCCCAAGACCAGAAAGCAACAGAGCCAAAACTGGATACACTCCACTTTCCTAATTCTTATTCCAGGCGTCTTCCACTTCTGTGTGGGCCAGCAACTCTGAGAAAGGCTTCTGACCAACATTCTGTACTAAGATATAAAAGACAGAGACCACGAGTTCTGTGCCCTGTGGGGGCTCACAAGCTTGTCACAATGAGCAAAGCTCCAGAAGGAACACTCTAAATGCACTCTATATAGGACATGCTCTCTTAATTAAACATTCTGAGTGGAAAATGGGATTGGGGGGGAATGCAGCAAAGACAAGATACAACGAAGCACTTAAGAGTCTGTGTGCCTGAGTGTGTGCTAAGTCACTTCAGTCATGTCCAGCTCTTTGTGACCCTATGGACTGTAGCCTGCCAGGCTCCTCTGTCCATGTGATTCTCCAGGGAAGAATACTGGAGTGGGATTTCAGAGCCTATCATTTATCAAAGAATGTCCTAGGTCCTGCAAGGATATTGTCAGGAGGAAAACATGCTCCCTGTCCTTCACTCCCAGCACTTTAACAGGACAACACAGGCAGGACACTCTTGAAGAAGAGACACAGAGGAACAGTGACAGCACACAGCAGGGACACGTCCAGCTCCTTCTTCATCTACTGGACACAGTACAGAGTCCAGACAGGAAGAGAAACTTTCAATACAGAAACTTACCCTTGGAGACAACAGGAGACCTTTGCCCCACTAGCCTGAATGATGCATGGAATTTTTCTGGTTTTACTGTATTTTTTGTCATTATTAGGATTAAATTACTCAATGACAATCTACCCCTTAATTTTCAGCAGTTTAGAACTAGAAGATATCTCAGAGATGGTTTGACTCCTCCAATTTGGCCTGTAAAGAAGTCAAGGCCTAGATATTTGAGTGACATCCCAGATTATACTTCGGGGAAGGCTAGGTGAGAGCTTTGTGTTATGTCCTATAACATCATTAATCTATCAGTTCAGTTCAGTCGCTCAGTCGTGTCCGACTCTTTGTGACCCCATGAATCGCAGCACACCAGGCCTCCCTGTCCATCACCAACTCCCAGAGTTTACTCAAACTCATGTCCATCAAGTCAGTGATGCCATCCAGCCATCTCATCCTCTGTTGTCCCCTTCTCTTCCTGCCCCCAATCCCTCCCAGCATCAGAGTCTTTTCCAATGAGTCAACTCTTCACATGAGGTGGCCAAAGTACTGGAGTTTCAGCTTTAGCATCAGTCCTTCCAATGAACACCCAGGGCTGATCTCCTTTAGAATGGACTGGTTGGATCTCCTTGAAGTCCAAAGGACTCTCAAGAGTCTTCTCCAACACCACAGTTCAAAAGCATCAATTCTTCGGCGCTCAGCTTTCTTCACAGTCCAACTCTCGCATCCATACACGTCCCCTGGAAAAACCATAGCCTTTACTAGATGGACCTTTGTTGGAAATGTAATGTCTCTGCTTTTGAATATGCTATCTAGGTTGGTCATAACTTTCCTTCCAAGGAGGAAGCATCTTTTAATTTCATGGCTGCAATCACCATCTGCAGTGATTTTGGAGCACAAAAAAACACAAAGTCTGACACTGTTTCCATTGTTTCCCCATCTATTTGCCATGAAATGATAGGACCAGATGCCATGATCTTCATTTTCTAAATGTTGAGCTTTAAGCCAACTTTTTCACTCTCCTCTTTCACTTTCATCAAGAGGCTTTTTAGTTCCTCTTCACCTTCTGCCATCAGGGTGGTGTCATCTGCATATCTGAGGTTATTGATATTTCTCCTGGCAATCTTGATTCCAGCTTGTGCTTCTTCTAGCCCAGTGTTTCTCATTAATCTATAACCATCTGTTTTTAATTTACATTTTAACAGTGTAGAAACACAATGGATATTTTTTCCTGATGTGTATTTTTTAATGCTTGAAGCATGAACAATATAATTGCTATATTTTGAAAGGCATAAAACATGTTTTTGTTTCTATAGGCCACATACCTGATGCAAACTGAATTTAAACAAGAATCTCATTATGTTAATTTTTTCTGATTTTATAGCTCAGACATATCTAATAAATTTCTCCTGAAATCCAAAATTAACTATCAATTGAAATAGTAAGAGGAAATGAGGGGCTTCCCTGGTGGCTCAGTGGTAAAGAATCCTCCTGCCAATGTAGGAGACATGAGTTTGATCCCTGGTCCGGGAAGATCCACATGCTGTGGAGCAACTAAGCCCATGCACCACAACTATTTAGCTTGTGCTCTAGAGCCAGGAACTGCAACTACTGAGCACACGTGCCCTAGAGCCCATGCTCTGCAACAGAAGCAGCCACCACAGTGAGAAGCCTGTGCAGGGCAATGAAGAGTAGCCCCTGCTCTCCACTAGAGAAAAGCCCCTGCAGCAATGAAGACCCAGTTCAGCCATAAATAAATACTTTTTTTTAAAAAAAAAAAGAGGAAATGAGGTCGTTGCCCAGCAAATATGATGTGAAGAAAGAGAGATCACATATTGCGAATCATCATATACAGATGACCTTTGCTGGAGTAAGAAAAAAGAGATAAGGCCAAGTACTGTCGAATGGATATTAACATGTCTAGTGTCAGATTCACAATGCTGCAAGTTTTACAGGGAGATAAACCCTCTAAGGAGCTCTTTAGAGCATAAACATCTAGAACTTTCTTGAGAAAATAAAGCCAACATGTGGTCAAATGTCTGGACTTATCACAGGAAGCTCAAGGACCCAACTGGGCCCCACTTGCAGAGACAACGCAGCTCACAAAGGGCTCGGTACAAGGTGGGGAGCTCTTTGCTCCCCAGAACTCAGAGCCCACTGAGCCCACTGCCAGGGCTGGTCCAGACATTCTCACAGGAAGATGCCCACTGGCATGCTCTAAACACCAGGTAAGCAAGGGAAATGGAAATATTTTAAATTTTATAAAACCCTACAGACTGAGTATAGATTTGCTGGTTGTCTATCTGAGCCCTAATAGTAAGTGCCTGTAATGTGTCTTCATAACTATTCTGAAGAAGTGGACTGCACTGCATGGTGACCCAGGACTCATGTATGATGCATCTTTGTTACAGGACACTGAGAATACAGAGAAGAGCAGTTAAAAAAAAAAAAGAAAACATGTTCAGCATCAACTACAGTAAACCATCACTCAGACACAGCATTCAAGTGACTGGGTGTAGAGAACTCTGACTACAGTCACTGCAGTCTACTAAAATTTGTAGAAATTTATAATTTTGGCTTTTTTCAAGGAAGAAGAAACTGTGCAACTTCAATTGATCAAGCTGAAATATGACAAGAACAAGCTGAGAAATCTAACCTAAAGAATCTAATAAAATCCACCAAGGATTATCAAAGAACATATGTGATAATGACAACTGACTCCTTTTCAGGACCTATGTTAGATTGTGGATTTCTCTGGTAATTTCTTCAAAGATTGTGAAACAAATGAAAGTTCAAAGGAAAAAAAAAAGTCAAAAATATCAAAAGGAAAAATGGTTTAAAAAACTTAATTTCAATCTGTTAAGATAAATTCATAAGTGACTATAATAAATGGAAGCTTTCAAATAGCTCTAGCTAAGGAGGTTTTACATATTTAAAGCAGTCCCAAATAAAAGAAATGAGACACACAGATCACCGCTGCTACTCTGAAATTCTGAAGTCAAATATCACTGACTTTTCTGGCGGGAGGGCAAGTCAGTGGTCAAGTTCAGCCTTACCAGGGTCACAGTCGCATCAGTAGATCTCCAACCAGTCTCTGAACAGTGAACTCACTCCTCCCAAGACAGGTGGTTCCCAGGCTGGACCCTCTGTGAGGGATGTCTCTCTGATCCTGAGTGAGCCACACAAAATATTAGCAAATCCAGCTCCTCCATCCTGAACACATTCAATCTTCTCCTTCAATACCAACTGTCCTTGTCAATGGAGAGCCACAGAATACTTCTAAGAAGAGCATTAAGAGTTCTGGAAAGGAGGCAGTGAGGTTTGCTTTAATTTTAGAGGGATGTTTTAACAGGAGACAGTGACTGGTGGGCCTGAGAAGAAGATGTGAGGAACTTGCTAACTTGCACACCTCCCAGACTTCTGGCTTCAGAAAATGTGTAAAGGGCTCTGCACATGCTATTACCACCCACCAGGCAGGCAATGAACAAGGGAGTAGAGTGGATTTAGAGAAGAGAGAACTTCAGCTTGGATCTCCTCCCACAGTCATATAGAGATTTTTTTAAGACAAGAGGAAATTTGCATCTGGAATTCATAGAGAGATCTGAACCAGAAATTGGAATATGGAGTCATCCATATGTAGGGAAAGGACTGCCCAGGATGGGTGTTAGGGTGGACTAAGCTTGAGGCTGGGGGAAGCAACGTTTAGTAAGAAGGGTTCAGGGGAAGAAGAGGACCAGTAGAAGGGAGCAAAAGCCAGCCCAAAATGTAGGAGGTAAACCAGGGAGAAGCATGCAGCAGAAACCACAGAAAGCAGCGTTTTCTGTTTGGATAAAATACACAGTTCTTTAAATGACGCTTTTGAAGTATTTTTGAATAATCAGAGATGACATTAATGTTGGCTGTAAAACACAACATACTAAATTAAAATATTAATGGTTCTGGAGTTTGGGATTATAGCTCCTCTCAAAGAGCATAGATTCATAAAAACTGAGGATATGTAAGGTCAAAGAGAAAGTCATAACAATTTCAAAAGAATCTATACAATGTATACTATATTCTATGACTGTTTCAATTATTTTGCTGTAAAAAAAAGTTAAAGGGCTACCTTTAAAACCCATATGACTATAGTGTTATTGTGATTTATAATAAGGTATACATTTGGTCTTTGTCCAATTTCTGGTACAGAGCTCATAAAACCCTTGGAACTTCCTAAGTGATTTGAGTGGGAAAAAAAGGTGTCTTGATATTCACAGCAAGCTTTTTCAACTACACCTGACTTTATGTTAATGCAGTGACTTTTGTAAGAACCTCAGGATGGCAGCTGGCTGTCAGGAGAACCCACTGTGTCATTAGAGTTGGGACATTCAGTCCCACCCCTGACCTTCAGGGAGGAAAGGGGAACAGAACTGGAGACTGATTCAACCACCAGTGGCCCACGATTTAATCAGTTGAGCCCAAAAGGACAGGGTTCAGAGAGCTTCTGGGTCGGTGAACACATGGAGATTTGGGGAGAGTGGTACCCAGGTGCTCCCTGCCCTTTCCCCACACCCTGCCCTGTGCATCTCCCATCTAACTGGTCCTGAGTTATATCCTCTTATAATACACTGGTAACTTGCTGAGTGAAATGCTTCTCTGAGTTCTAGGAGCTGCACTAAAGGTGAATTAAACCCAAGAAGGGGGCTGGTGGAACCTATAAGCTGCTCAGTCAGAAGCCCAAGTGGACCTGAAGAGTGAGCAGCCTTGCAGGACTGAGTCTTTGATCTGCAGGACCCAACACCATCTGCAGGTAAACAGTGTTTTCAGAATTCCGTTTAACTGCAGGACTGCTTTGTGGTGTGGAAGAAAAAGACCCCCACACATCTGAGTTAGTGTTAGAATCGTAGCTATAAACCATAGATATTACTGACTTTAAACCTTTAGGTTTAAAAAAATATTCACAAGAGAGATCCCATAAAACTTACAACAGAAAGACAGTGAAAATGTTTTTTACCCCAACAATAACTAGAAATAATACAAAAGTAAAATTCCTGTAAGCAATGAAATACAGGAAGCACCCAGAAACTAGCTCAGCAAAGAAAACACAAACCAGCTACAAAAAGGTCTAAAACTCCATTAAAAGGACATAAAAGATGATCTGAATAAATAAAGAGGTCTTCCACTGTCTTGGAGGTTAAAATGACAATAGTCCTCAAAGTAATCTACAAATTTAATAAATTGAACACTATCAGGACTTTTTCAGAACCTCAACCACTTAATTTAAATTTATATAGAAAACTACAAGCCCATCAGTGGCTAAGACCTGATAATGTTTAAAATGTGAAAAAGGAAACACTTCTCCTCCGGGTAACAAGACATACTGCAAAGTACATTTATGACCGCTGTTTGGTACCCAATGAAGATGGAAAAATATACATGTAAGGAAAAGAACAGACCCTCAGACATGGACTTATCCACATACAGGAACGATATAAAGTTGGCATTAAAAACCAATGAGTAAAAACTCTTTAGTAGATGATGTTGAGAACACTGTCTTGCCAGGTGTGTCGTATCACACACTAAGAGGTCTCTGGACAGAGCAGATGTTGAGATGCAGATGACGAAACGATAACACTATGGAAGGCTGTGGATGAGAGAATGCTGGTGACCTTGGCCTAAGAAACGGTTTCTTAAATGAGAAGAAAATATCACAAACCATATATGAAAACAGATCTGATTATATCAAAATTAAGTACTTCTGTTCAACAAAGGGCACAACAAATTCAAAAAAGGGATAAAACACTAGGGAAAGAGATGTATAACATCTAAAATTGATTCTATCCTTAAGATTTTAATTGAATCCACTCCAAATAGTTTAAATAGCAAGAACCCTCCTGTAGGGCATTCTTTGTCCTACAGAGTCTTAGAGGGGCTAAAGACAAAGTAAAGACCATTCACCAAGCCATGACTGAAAACCAGACCACAAAAGCAGTGGCTGCCTCTTCTCTGATCTGAATCACTTTGCTGCACACCTAAAACTAACACAGTATCGTAAATCAACTATACTTCAATTTAAAAATGGTTAAATAAATTGCTTTTTAAGTATATATGGTATATGGGACTCCCAGATGGCTCAATGGTAAAGAATCTCCCTGCCAATGCAAGACAATGTGGGTTCAATCCCTGGGTTGGAAAGATCCTCTGGAGAAGGGGGTACCCACTCCAGTATTCTTGCCTGAAAATCCCATGGACAGAGGAGTCTGGCAGGCTACAGGTCATGATATCACAAAAGAGTTGGTCATGACTTAGTGACTAAACAAGCAAACAAGCATATATAGTATATAATTATTTATATATAATATGTTGTATTTATATATGTGTCAGTTTATGAACTTTAGTCTCAGGGCAACAGGGAGCCACTGAAATGTTTCTAGTCTGGGAGTAGCCAGTTCATCTTTCTATTTTAGTTTACTCTCAGACTTCCCTGATGGTACAGTGGATAGGAATCTCCCTTGCAATGCGGGGACACTGGTTCGATTCCTGATCCGGGAAGTTTCCACATACCCTAGGCAACTAAAGAACAAGTGCCACAACTCCTGAAGCCCGTGTGCCCTAGAGCCTGTGCTCTGGAACAGGAGAGGCCACCACAATGAGAGGTCTGTGCACGGCAACTAGAGAGTAGCCCCCACCCTCTGCACTATAGAAAGCCTGCACACAGCAACAAAGACCCAGCACAACCATAAATAATTTTTTTTAATAGTTTACTCTCTTGCCTTGTAGAGAATTACTGGAAAATATCCAGACTGAGGGCAGGGAGAATATTTAGGATCTCATTGTTGGATGATCTGTTCTAGCAAAAGTAGAGGCAATGGGAACAGAAATGACAAGCCTTATCAAAGAGAAAATTTTAGAGTAGAGAAAATGGAAGGCATGATTGATGTCAAGCTCAAGTATGGGGAGGTGGGAGAACCAAAGAGTACAGTAAGGCTGGATGCCATGCCTTGGTTGTGAACCTGGGAAGCAGGTGTTTAGAGGGTGGGGAAGAGAGTGAATATAGTTTTAGACTTGGTGACCCTCCAAGACCTGTGACAGTTCAGCAGGATGTGCCTAATGCAAGAGAGAGGGGCCAGAGGTGCAGACAGCTGTCCACTGGATCTAGATGGTGATGAAGCCAGAGGTGGTGGGCTCAGCTATTATCCTGAAGCAGATGGTACTGAAAATGATCTGTGAATTTAGAATCAAATGAGGCTCCTTAAAGATACCATCCAAGCCAGAGATAAAACGCTTCCAGTATCACTTCTTCACTTACATCACATTTTCACCCCAGAGACAAATATCTCTCCACCTCAATCATTGCAGTTTTTATTCAGTCTTATTTGCCCGCCAATAACACATCAGATCCAATGGAGTCAATAAATTTTTTAATTTTTCCAAAAATGAAATAAAGACACATCAAACCCTATATCCTGAAGAAACTGCCAGGATACTATCCAAACATTTTACACCCTGAAAGCCATTTAACCAAAAGAGCACTGCAAGCACAGTGAGATATAATTGCTGACCATGCTGGACAGCTGCAGAGGGTAACACCTCCCATGGAGAGATCACACCTCTCACTGCTCCCAGGAGGCAAGCACTGGTCTGTAGCTTTGAAAGATATTGGGTAGGGGATAATATGTATAATATATACATATTGTACAAAAGGAAAAATATGAAAATATGTACAAGTACATATTTCTAAAAGTCTATCTCTAATGTAACCTCATTGCTTGTATTACTCTTTTCAAAGTTAACACTTGCATGTTAATAATGAAGAGACTTATAGCTTACAAAACTGTCCTCAGAGTATTCAAATGCATTTATTTGGAATCCTGAAATAGTTCTAGTCCATTTTCTTCTTAATGAGCTTAAACAAGCTGCACTTCTTGAAGGCCAATAAAACTTTTTTTAACAGTAAAATACAGAGAAGCTCTCAAAACGTTTTATCTTTTAAGTCCTTAAGAAATTTTTCAAGTCAATGTAAACTTTTAAATAAAATACCATGGACTCATAAAAGTTATTTGAATAAGCGTATATAATACTAGGGAAAACTGAAAACAAAAACCAATATACTAGAGTATATTGAAATAAAAGAATTAGTAGTAGTACTTTTATTGAGAGGCTTAAACTAAAAGGAAAACTGCAAAGCCTATACAGCATTCAAGAATCAAAGACATAGTGTAGACAATGTATCTAAAAGGATTTACACAATGTATTTGTGCCAATATTAGAAAGACTCCATACACTGTAAATCCCTGGGTCATAATATTGTACAGCACAGCCTTCTCTTCTGGAGATTTCCATAAAACAGGTCCACCACCCACCACACCCACATTTACTACCTTGGTGTTCAAAGCACAAGGTCCTGAGTGCACATCAGATAGCAGCATTCCAACTCAAATCCCCTTTAGTAACATTTAACATTTGATCAAAACCATCAAGGTTTTACCACCAGCCAATGCCAAAAGCATCTTTACTCCATGGTATAAACGATCCTCCAGCATAGGGATTTTCTTCCACTCTAAAGGTAGTGAAGTTCTAAATATACAAAGTATCATTACTAGAAAAAAAAAGTTAGCTCTTAAAACTACAACTCGTATATGAATCAAAGAATCGAAGGATTGGATAAGACCTGGAAGCAGCCGCTTCCCAGCAGAATTACATTCACTTTTGCAACCTGGGAAACCTAAGAGGTTGGAAATTATCACTGGGGACTGCTCTGGTGGTGCAGTGGGTAAGAATCTGCCTGCCAAGGGAGGGAACACGGGTTCAGTCCCTCATCTGGGAAGATTTCACATGACATGGAGCAACCATGCCTGTGTGCCACAACTTCTGAGCCCCAATTCTAGAGTCCGAGAGCTGCAACTACTGAAGCCCACACGCCTAAAGCCTCTGCCCTGCAACCAGAAAGCCACCACAATGAGAAGTCTGAGCATCGCAGTGAAGAGCAGCCCCCACTCACCACCACTAGAGAAAGACCACACAAAGCAACGAAGAACCAGCACAGCCTTAAATAAGTAAATAAATAAACTAGTTAAAATTAAAAAAGAAATCTTTGCCCCATCTTACAGGAAATAGGTGGGACACTTACAAAGGGAGGACAATGGAAAGACTTCTCAGCCTGCACTCCTGCTGCAGCGCTGCTACTGTGTGTAAAGAAACAATTTAAGTGTCACAGAATTCTCCACACGTGCACTAGATCCCAGAGAACTACCATCAAGGACCATTCTGCCTGAAGTATAAAAAGAGATCGAAAGGAGTAAGGTTAAACATTTTAAAGCATAATTTTAAAACACAACAAAAGCTTAATGTTCTCAAGAAAGTACTCTATTCCCTGTGAAAATTAAAAAGGACTATTTTTGACCCATTGCAGCTCTGGCGTAACAGATAATAAAGCTACCAATAGGTCCAGGATATGCCGGACACTGGCTCAATCACAGAATAATGGTAGTCTTTTCCCATGTAATCAATGCCTAGAGAGATATCCTTGAAGGGAAGACACAAAAGCTTCCCTCTCTCTCACCCACAGTGGAGCAGGTGTCTAAGAACAACAATCCCTGGCATCCTCTGGTAGCATCCAATAACTGTTATTTCTTGTTCTTATCTTTCTGATGTTACAGTACCCTGCATTACTACCATTTCAAATTGACTAGAAGTTTTATTTTCTGTGTATTTATATATATAACATTCAAAAAAATCTCAAAAAGTTTTCAGTATATCCAATAACTTTATATTGGATATAAATTATATCCCACGAGTCAATTGGGAGTGAATGAAGATGGCAGAGGAACAAGACATGGAGCTCACCATCTCCCCAGAGATACATCAAAAATGTATCTACATGTGGAATGATTCTCACAGAACATCTACTAAATGCTGGCAATGGACCTCAGACCTCCACAAGGGCAAGAAAATCTCCATGCAACTGGGTAAGGCAAAAGAAAAGAAGAGAGAAAGGAATCAGGACAGGACCTGTGGCCCTGGGAGGGAGTTGTGAAAGAGGAAAGGTCTCCTTGCTGGCAGGGAGATCAGCTGGGACAGAGGAGGAGCTTTGGAGCCTTGGAAGACAGCATGGTGGCAGGTATGCAGAGGGCAAGCAGAGAGAGTCCTGCACGGTCAGGCAGTGCCAACTGGCATACCCTAGCCTCAAACGCTCGTACTAACGGGGCTTTGTACCGAGGCTCAAGCCTAGGGTCAGGCTTGGGGAGAGGGCTACAGTTGGCTGCACGAAGACAGCAAGCCAGCCCAAGGGCACTAGGGTGTGATGCACTACAACCAAGGGAGTTCAAGAAGAAGTCTTGGACCACCAAAGAGGCAAGGAACCACTTGCTGCAGGGCATGTGAAGAGAGGGTCGGGCCCACCATAGGAGTCTCTATCTCTGGACATGCTCTCAGGCATCAGGACGCCACCTACATGAGCTGCAGGGGCCGGCGTGAGCCACCACTGCCATGTAGGGTTCCAGAGGCAAGGACCACTGCCACCACAGAGGGTCCTGAGAGCAGATACAGGTTGCTACCCCCCATTTCTGGGAGCATGAGCAGCCCACCAACAACAAAGGTCCCATGATGTAGCACTGATCACTGTCCTCATCCCCCTAGTGCAGCCAGCCGCCTGTACCCAGGGACTGCCGATTGGGAGCCAGCTGCTGCCCCCACCTTCCCCAGGGCATGCCATGGGCCGTGCACCTGCGCACCCCTTATCAAGGGGCTAACAGCCAGCACATGCTGAAAAGAGAGACAGCAAGCATCCATACCAAAAACAGCCCTCACCCCTCCAAAAAATTAAACCCACACATGCTATGAAGGGATGCTCCCACATATACATAGTCCTCCAAGACTACAGTAGATTGGTTTCTCCTAAACTCACAGAGTAAGAGAAATATAAAAATGAAGAAGCAGAGGAACCACTCTTAGTTAAAAGATCAAGAGAATTCCCCTGAAAGATCAATGAAACAGACTTCTTCAGTCTAATAATGGAAGTAATGAAATACTGAAAGAATTAAGAAAGGCTATCAACAGAAATGCAGATAACTGTAAAAAGGAACTAGAAACTATAAGGAGGAGCCAAGAAAAATTAGAAAACTCATTTGCTGAGATGAAAACTGAGCTCATGACAATGAATAGCAGGATGACAAATACAGAAGAATAAGTGATCTGGAAGATAGAATAATGGAAATTACCCAATCAAAATAGCAGACAATTACCCAATCAAAATAGCAGACAGGAAGTCAAATGTAAAAAAAAAAAAGAAGAAGAAAGAAAGAAATATAAGAAACCTATGGGATAATATGGGCTTCCCTCTGCCACCACAGGGGGTCCTGAGAGCAGATGTGGGTTGCTCCTCCCACATTCCTGGGAGTACGAGCAGCCCACCAACAAGGGTCCGGTGACACAGCCCCAATCATTGTCCTCCTCTTCTGGTGCAGCCACCTACCTGCACAAAGGGACTGCCAACTGGGAGTCAACTGCTGCCCCCACCTTCCCTGGTGGCTCAGACAGTAAAGAATCCGCCTGTAATGCAGAAGACCTGGGTTTGATCCCTGGATTGGAAAATCCCCTAGAGAAAGACATGGCAACACACTCCAGTATTCTTGCCTGGAGAATCCCCATGGACAGAGGAGCCTGGTGGGCTACAGTCCATTGGGTTACAATGAATTGGGCATGACTGAGTGACTAAGTACAGCACAGCACATGGGATAATACAAAAAAGGGCAATCTACACATAACAGGCATTCCAAAAGGAGAAGAAAGAGAAAAGGGGATTGAAAACATATTTGAAGAAATAATGGCTGAAAGCTTCCCAAACCTAAAGAAGGAAACAGATATCCAGAACAGGAAGCACAGAGGGTCCCAAACAGACCACAAGACATAATAAAAATGGCAAAAGTTAAAGAGAGGATTCCAAACCCAGCAAGAGAAAAGCGAACAGCTAATTACAAGGGAACCTCCATAAGGCTATCAGCTGATTTCTCTATGGAAACACTGATAAAGTTTTCTGGAGAAAAGGGCGTAGCAAAATATATTCAAAGCCTTGAAAGAGAAAAGTCTGCAACCCACAATACTCTACACAGATTATCATGTAGAACAGAAAGAAATAAAGAATTTCTCAGACAAGCAAAAACTAAAAGAATACTATTCTAAAAGAAATATCAAAAGGTCATCTTTACATAAAAAAGAAGCAAGTATACATTTAAATCAGCCAGTATACAGATCAAAAGGGCTTCCCAGGTGGTGCTAGTGGTTAAAACAACCTGCCTGCCAATGCAAGAGATATAAGAGACCTGGGTTCAATCCCTGGGTTGGAAAGTTCCCTTGGAGTGCATGGCAACCCACACGAGAATTCATGCCTGGAGAATCCCATGGACACAGGAGACTGGCACGCTGCAGTCCATAGGGTCACATAGTTGAACATGATTGAAGCAACTTAGCACACACATACACACATAAAGGTCAAAAAGAAAAAGAAAAAACTATTTGTGAAAGCAATGATAACACAAGGAACAGCAAAAGGATAAACACAAAGATGTAAAAAAAGGACATCAAAATCATAAAATGTGACTAAGGAGAATAAGAATATGCATATTCTTTTCCCTAGAATGTGTTTGAGCCTCTATGACTATCAGTCTAAAGCAAGCAGATATAGGAAGGGGTTAACATACTTGAAGAACAGAGCAACCATAAATCAAAAACATACAATAGATTCAAAAAAAACAAAAAGGGAACACAAGTTAAAAGGAAATCATCAAACCACAAAAAGGAAAAGAAAAAGAAAAAAAAAAGGAAGAAGAAACAATCAACTGGAAAACAAGGTCTGAGATGGCAACAAATACATGTGTCACTAATTACCTTGAATGCTAATTGACTGAATGCTCCAATCAAAAGACACAGAGTGGCAGACAGGATTAAAAAAAAAAAAAAAAACAAGAGAGTATAATATGCAGCCTACAAGAGGACCAACTTAGGGCAAAGGACACACAGACTGAAAGTAAGAGGGTGGAAAAAGACATTTCAGGCAAATGGAAATGATAAGAAAGTGGGAGTTTCAATACTCATATCAGACAAAATGGACTTTAAAGACTACAAAGAAAGATAAAGGACACTACATACGGATAAAAGGATCAGTACGTGAAGAGGATAATACAGTCAGCATCTTATATGCACCTAATATGGGAGCACCCAAATACATAAAACAAATACTAACAAACAGAAAGGGAGAAATCAGTGGGAATACATTAATAGTAGACTGTAACCCGCAACTCATACCAATGGACACATCTTCCACACAGAGAATCAACAGGGCAACAGAGATCCTAAAGGTGTACATGGAACATTCTCTAGGATTGAGCACATCAGTTCAGTTCAGTTCAGTCGCTCAGTCGTATCCGACTCTTTGCGACTCCATGAATCGCAGCACGCCGGGCCTCCCTGTCCATCGCTAACTCCTGGAGTCTACCCAAACCCATGTCCATCGAGTCAGTGATGCCATCCAGTCATCTAATCCTCTGTTATCCCCTTCTCCTCCTGCCCCCAATCCTTTCCAGCATCAGGGTCCCTTCCAATGAATCAACTCTTCCCATGAGGTGGCCAAAGTATTGGAGTTTCAGCTTCAACATCAGTCCTTCCAATGAATATTCAGGACTGATCTCCTTTAGAAAGGACTGGTTGGATCTCCTTGCAGTCCAAGGGACTCTCAAGAGTCTTCGCCAACACCACAATTCAAAAGCATCAATTCTTTGGCACTCAGCTTTCTTCACAGTCCAACTCTCACATCCATACATGCCTACTAGAAAAATCATAGGCTTGACTAGACGGACCTTTGTTGGCAAAGTAATGTCTCTGCTTTTCAATATGCTATCTAGTTTGGTCATAACTTTCCTTCCAAGGAGTAAGCATCTTTTAATTTCATGGCTTCAATCACTATCTGCAGTGATTTTGGAGCCCCAAAAATTAAAGTCTGACACTGTTTCCACTGTTTCCCCTTCTATTTGCCATGAAGTGATGGGACCAGATGCCATGATCTTCGTTTTCTGAATGTTGAGCTTTAAGCCAACTTTTTCACTCTCCTCCTTCACTTTCATCAAGAGGCTTTTTAGTTCCTCTTCATACTAGGGCAAAAAACTTAGAAATTATTTCATGCATCTTCTCTGACCACAATGGCATGAAACTAGAAATCAACCACAGGAAAAGAAATAAGAAAAAAGTGACTACATGGAGACTAAACAACATGGTGTGACTAGAAGAGAAATGAAAGGCAAAGGAGAAAAGGAAAGATATACCCATTTGAATGCAGACTTCCAAAGAATAGCAAGGAGAGATAGAAAGCCCTCCTCAGTTATCAGTGCAAAGAAATAGAAGAAAACAATAGAATGGGAAAGACTAGAGATCTCTTCAAGAAAATTAGAGATACCAAAGGAACATTTCATGCAAAGATGGGCACAATTAAGGACAGAAATGGTATGGACCTAACAGAAGCAGAAGATATTATGAAGGCGTGGCAAGAATACACAGAAGAACTATACAAGTAAGATCTTCACAACCTAGATAATCACGATAGTGAATTCACACACCTAGAGCTAGACATCCTGGAATGTGAAGTCAGGTGGGCCTTACGAAGCATCACTACGAACAAAGTTAGTGGAGGTGATGGAATTCCAGTTGAGCTATTTCAAATCTTAAAAGATGATGCTGTAAAAGTGCTGCATTCAGTATGTCAGCAAATTTTGAAAACGCAGCAGTGGCCACGGGGCTGGAAAAGGTCAGTTTTCATTCCAATCCCAAAGAAAGGCAATGCCAAAGAATGCTCAAACTACCACACATTTGCACTCATCTCACATGCTAGCAAAATAATCCTCAAAATTCTCCAATAGTACGTGAACCATGAACTTCTAGTTGTTCAAACTGGATTTAGAAAAGGCAGAAGAACCAGAAATCAAACTGCCAGCATCTGTTGGATCATCAAAAAAGCAGAAGAGTTCCAGAAAAACATCTGCTTTATTGACTATGCCAAAGCCTTTGACTATGTAGACCACAAAAAACTCTGGGAAATTCGTAAAGAGATGGGAATACCTGACCACTTGACCAGCCTCTTGAGAAATATGTATGCAGGTCAGGAAGCAACAGCTAGAACTGAACACGGACAACAGACTGGTTCCAAATAGAGAGCAGAGTATGTCAAGGCTGTGTACTGTCACCCTGCTTTTTTAACTTATATGCAGAATACATCATGAGAAACACTGGCTAGATGAAGCACAAGCTGGGATCAAGACTGCCAGGAGAAATATCAATAACCTCAGGTATGCAGATGACACCACCCTGATGGCAGAAAGCAAAGAACTAAAGAGCCTCTTGATGAAAGTGAAGGAAGAGAGTGAAAAAGTTGGCTTAAAACTCAACATTCAGAAAATGAAGATCATGGCATCTGGTCCCATCACTTCATGGCAAATAGATGGGAGAAACAGTGGAAACAGTGACAGACTTTCTTTTTGGGGGCTCCAAAATCACTGTAGATAGTGACTGCAGCCATGAAATTAAAAGATGCTTGCTCCTTGGAAGAAAAGCTATGACCAACCTAGACAGCATAGTAAAGAGCAGAGACATTACTTTGCCAACAAAGGTACATCTAGTCAAAGCTATGGTTTTTCCAGTAGTCATGTATGGATGTGAGAGTTGAACTATAAAGAAAGCTGAGTGCTGAAGAATTGATGCTTTTGAATTGTGGTGTTGGCGAAGACTCTTGAGAGTCCCTTGGACTGCAAGGAGATCCAACCAGTCCATCCTAAAGGAAATCAGTCCTGAATATTCATTGGAAGGACTGATGTTGAAGCTGAAACTCCAATAATTTAGCCACCTCATGCGAAGAATAGACTCACTACAAAAGACCCTGATGCTGGGAAAGATTGAAGGTAGGAGGAGAAGGGGATGACAGAGGAAGAGGTGGTTGGATGGCATCACCAACTCAATGGACATGAGTTGGAATAAACTCCGGGAGTTGGCGATGGACAGGGAGGCCTGGCATGCTGCGGTTCATGGGGTCGCAAAGAGTCAGACATGACTGAGCGACTGAACTGAACTGAAACAACATGCTATTCAAAAACCAATGGGTCAACAGGAAAATCAAGAAGGAAATTACAAAGCAACAAGGTAGTACATACTAGATTCTTCCTAATGGTCCCTTAACGCTAAATTTCATTAACATCAGATTATTACTTAAAATGAAAAAGCAAGAATGAACAAAATTTTCCTCTTTTTTCAGTACCAATAAAATTTATATTTGGAAGCTTAGAGTTACTGCATTATCATTGATAGCAACAATAGTTGCTTGTGGGTTGATTTTAACTATCAACCCACAAAAATAGGAACAGATGTTCTCTCTACACAAATTCTATAGAAGTATCATTCTATCTTCACTACTGATTCAATCATATGTATGTGTGCTCAGTCATGTGCAACTCTTTGGAAGCCTCTGGACTGTAGCCCACCAGGCTCCCCTGTCCATGGGATTTTTCAGGCAAGAATACTGGAGTGGGTTGCTATTTCCTATTTCCTCCTACAAGGGATCTTCCTGACTCAGGGATCGAATCTGTGGCTCCTGTGGCTCCTGCATTGCAGGCAGATTCTTTACCATTGAGCCATCAAGGAAACCTACATATACCTCATTGAAAATGACTTAATTTCAACCACCCAAAAATGCTAGTAGTCTTCCAGGCTAAATCCAACTCTTTATTTACCAATAGGAGGCCTAGACACCAAAAAAAAAAAAAAAAGGTCAACTGGTATTCATAAAGGCCTCAGTATGCTCAGTGCCCATCTTACTTACTGGCAGAGAGCGGATGTGGCATAGGTATTCGACGGATAGAAGAGGATGATGAATGGATGGAATCAGGCAAGCAGACAAGGAGAAAAGAAAAGCAGAAAGAAGTGAAAACGAAGCCCCAAAGATTCCCTATATCCAAGAAGCATATGTGATATGATACAGACAGAAGTACAGAGACATGGAGATGACTGCCAGTCACACCAGCTGGGGCAGACACAAAAGAGGAAATGGGAACTCAAGCAGCTTTTCCAGATACTAAGTAAAGAGCGACAATAGTGTGTTACAAGAGCGTAAACACTGCTAGACAAAGGCGCAAAGTAAGGAAAATGAAATGCACATTCATAGAACAGTAAGCTGATTAACTCCACTAAAGCAGAGAGTTTCTGAAGGAAACCATGGGAGGTAAAGGCTGCAAAGCAAGGCAGGTAAATACTGTGTCTCCTCCACCCACTCCCCGCTTTAAACATCAGTACCTCCTGCTAATCACACAGTCATACCCCCATCATGTGCTTTCCTTCTCCAAACCCCCAAGAAAACCAAAATTTCTGATAAAGTGACAAAAAGGGTTACAATCACAGAAAATGAAAAAGAGAGGGGAAGAAACCTGATATATAAACAATTTGAAAAAAAACAAACCCTTGACTAGAAATATTAATTTTCAACTAGCAACTGATTATATCCTTACCAGAGTTTGTATATGATTTCAGAGTGGTTTTTATTTCACAAATATGGGTTGGACTACTTTGAACCATATAGCCATTAAGGCAATAAACTAGGACAGGAAAGTAAATAGCACCAACTGTCTGCTTCTATGTGCCAGGCAGAGTTGTAGGGACTTGACAAACACTATTTCATTAAATCCTAATATTATTCATTTGGGATTATTCCTCCACTTTCATACATATCAGAAAAAGTTACTTAAGAGTGACCTAACTGTACATTGAGCTACAATACAGAGTTACCTGGAGTAGCAGTAATTAGTAACTACTGTTGCCATCACCCAAGGTGTGTGTTCAGCACCTTTTTAATAGGACCAGAAGGAAATATGGCTATAAATGCACCCGCTCAAGGTCAAATACACATGGCTTGTATCCAAATGCCTAAATGCATGAAAAGCCACGCCAGTCATTAAAACCCATCACTGAAGCTATTGGGGTGCTTTACTTCAATCCAAACCATGACCTTAAAGGAACAATGAGAAAGTGTGTTTTAAGCCAAACTAAAATGACTTGAGAATAGTGTTCCCAGTCCCAGCTTATACTGCCGAATCATATTCAGAGATATGAGACCCAGTAAGGCAATCCACTCCAGTACTATTGCCTGGAAAATCCCATGGACAGAGGAGCTTGGTAGGCTACAGTCCATGGGGTTGCAAAGAGCCGGACACGACTGAGCAACTTCACTAAGGCAAGATACAGAGGAAAGGACCACATTCTTGTAAAACCCTTCCCTGTTGTAGTAACATTGATGCATTATACACAAAAGGGTTGATTCCTGACCATCACACATTTATTGGACGATGACTGGACATCTACACTCTGTCAGATACTACTGCTGAATATAAGACTGCTCCCGGCCCTAAACATTCACAGTCTAATAACCTAACAAGCTGCATGAGAAAGTCTGTACTCCTAGAGTGAGTCCTCCTACTTTGATATAAAAATCAAGATAGCCTTTAGAAAAGCTACAGTGAGAAAAGCTACACAATCTAAATTGTAAAGCCCAGGCCCTTAACTGACTAGCTAGTGCTCCAAAAGCTCACTGACACACTTCATTTTATTTTATTCATGTTAATAACAGATCTGATTTTCTAAGTACCGATCCTGAATCGGTCACTGACCAGCTTAATGCCCCCTGAAGCAAGTTACTTCACATGCCTGACCCTGGTTTGCTCACTGAGAAAACACTGTCATAAGGATTAAAGATAATTATGCAATGCACCAACACACAGCCTTGCATTTAGAAGTGCAACAAATATAGCAAACATCATAATTATGGGATGTATAAACCAATAACAAACTGACCAGAAACATCAAATTAGAAGCAATGGGGGGTGGGGGACAAGGGACCAAAGATAGCTCTACGAATCAATAGCTGACAGAAGTAAAAAGTTAAGAAAACCAGGTAGACACAAAACTTCAGAAACAGCCAACTAGAGTCACCAGACAATTACACTTCAATAGCAGCTGACGGCAACACCAATGATTTCACAGAATGAAACCATGATGGCCTAAAGATGACATTAAGCCATTTAAAACACATGAACCATTAAGTCCACATGTTTTAAAAAAAGACAGATAAGCACATAATTAAATGACTTTGGAAAGATTTCTATAAAAAGTGATTTAGCATCACCAACTTAACATTTCATATGCCTAAACTTTAACTGTAAAATTCTATTCACAAGCTTCTGCTTAAATATAGCATGTGCAAAGGAATCTCTTAAATTTCATAGCAATTTTTCTACTAAACACTGAAAAAGATGTTTTTTCAAACTAACTGTGAATTTTCAGTCCAATGGCTTAAGACATCATCAGCTCCTGAATACCTAAAACAAGATAAAGTCTTGGTCCCCTTTATTGCTAAATGCTGTTTTATCAGCAACAAAACACAAACATGTGCCATGCAGATCTCTCTTCACTTGAATTTTCTCCCCACATTTGGAAGGCAGTAAGAAGAAAAACATCTGTTCCTTTCTGCAGAGCTGACAACCCTCATTCTATGGTTTAAAAATAAAAGATGTTCATGGAGGCTTATAGATCTATCACCTGCTTCAAAGGCAGCTGGCAATTACTTGATCCAAAGACATGCAAATTAAAGCCAGAAAACAATTTCCCTGAGGACAATGCTAGTCCTCGCCAAAGCTCTAGTAATTTCCAAGACACCCATAAAATACTAGAGGATGGTAAAGAATCAAAGAAAAGGCAGATGACAAGAAAACAGACAACAGCTGAGGAACAGAGGCCTGTGTCACTCTGGATTCCCTGGATTCACCACAGGGAAGCTTCCAGGAGAGCTGTCTGGAGAAAGCCTGCTTCACTGACCAGCAATCACCCTGTATCTAGCCCAGGAAGGCCAGATGCTCAACAATGAAAGGAGTTCACCATATTAATAACAGAAACTGGAAAATATTGTAAGTGAAGGCCTTAAACACCATAATATTTTTTTAAGTTTTTTGTCTATATGATGCCTTACAGTGCTGAACATCCAAAAATGACTAATAAGCAAGAACATTCAGACTAGAATCAGTAGACTCAGCTATTTTTGGCTCAGCCTCTGAAAGAATTACAGTGTGACCTTGAAAAAGTTTCATCTCTTTGTTTACCTCCATGTGACCACCAGCTACAAGATTAGGTTAAACCTACCAATTCTTTTTTTTTTTAAGAAAGTGAATGGGTGAGATAAATATACAGAAACTGCTATCCAAATAACCAATGGCTACTGACCACCTACATCCAAGCATCAAATATAAAGCACTGCCCCGTATGTATCACCTTCTGTGGAATCTAATATATGACACAGATGAACTTACCTGTGAAACCGGAACAGACTCACAGAGAACAGATTTGAGGTCGCCAAGCAGGAAGGGGTTGAGATGGAGTGAGAGGTTGGGGTTGGCAGATGTAAGCTATTACATACAGAATGGATAAATAAGAAGGTCTACTACATAGCACAGAGAACCATACTAAATATCCTGGTATAAACTATATAGAAAAGAACATTCAAAAGAATGTATATAGTGACTGGACAACAAAACATATATATATATATGTATAACTGAGTCACTTTGCTGTATGGCAGAAATTAATACAACATTAAAAACCAACTATATTTCAATTAAAAAATAAAATAAAGGTGATGCCCATATTAAAGCAACTAACTACACAGTAAAAAAATTCTGCTTGGAGGTCAATAAAACCCACTTACCTCCTGAACAGGAATCCTGCTAAGAGTCCCAAATTTCAAATCTGGAAATACTTAGAACATTTAAATGAAATGCTAGCTCCAAGAATACCTCTTTTATTTTCCTTAAGGAAAACAAAACTTTAACCTGGGGTTGAAGGGTCCTATGATCTTCAGGACTCAGATCAACCCTCCTATGAATTCCTTTCTCTTCATCCCTTGCCAAGACAGTAAGTCACTGCACACTTGATACACCCAAAGTACTATATCTCTGTGTGTTCCTGTGCTCTTAGTCAGTGAGCCATGGAAAGGCAGGACTAGGATTTAATGATCTTTGTGTATCACTCAACACTTAACATATTGTCTAGCACAATATGGCTGCCCTGTGTATATGTGTGTGTATATATATATATACATACATATATATGCTAAATGAAGGAAATGTATTTTTCATCTAATATTCACTTGGAAATGAATATTTCCAAA
Source organism: Budorcas taxicolor (assembly GCF_023091745.1). Lineage (NCBI taxonomy): Eukaryota > Metazoa > Chordata > Mammalia > Artiodactyla > Bovidae > Budorcas > Budorcas taxicolor. The sequence goes on along the minus strand of NC_068914.1, from coordinate 41,958,668 downwards.
TTCTAAAGATTCTTGGAAGAACAATATTAATGAATGGTAATCTTAACTATGGAGATACTTTCATTTTTAGAAAAACAATATATGAAATGAATGTTACCTACATAAGGAGGAAATAATTTCTCACCAACATTAAATTCACAAAAATTAACTAAAGAACTTTCCGATCCTCTTCCTTTAAAATCAGTCTTTTGGGGGTTTTTATGCTTGTGTTTTGTTTTGTTTACAATTTATCTAGTGAATATCAGACTATAAACATTCCTAACTTAACCTACAAAATAACAGAAAAGGAAAAGTTAAAAAGGGAGAGCAAGTAAAACATGGAGGAGGCCACTCTTAACTAGAAAAATCTATAAATATAAAATTAAGAGAGTCCACAGATGAAACTAAACTGTGGTCAATACAAGCTAGTACAAAAAGTGAATATTTACCTAAAGGGTGAGGCAGCCGTGTTCATTAAGAAACATAATCTACTGTTTTACAGATAACCTATTTACTAAAGTAATATAAGATTTATTAAAGAATATAAGATTTTAAGCTTTTCAAATTATCTTTGATGTTTTTAATATTTCAAATACTTATCACAATCTACCAAGACTTGCATAAATTCTCATTTTCTCCTGTTTCTTAAATTCTTACACTCAGCTATTTAATAATTAAGAAAAATTAGTAAGCATGAAATAAGCTGACACTCTTACCAGCAGAAAGGCCCTGGGATCTAACCAAGGATGAATTCACTGCACTATTGGACATTCACCACGGTGAGCTGACCCTTGGACTGGCCCTGAAGCATCCACAGCAGACGCTGGGAAGGTACCAGCAGCATCCTGGGTGCTCTTGGTCTGCTCACCATCAGTCTCCAAGCCACACCCTGTCTAAGTCAGGCCATGAAAACAAATGTAAATGATCCCTAATACTCTAGATCACTCTGCATTAATTTTCTGAAAGCATGTATGAGATTTGGTCGTGTCAGCAAACAGGCGTGACCACCTAAGTTCCCTAAGGCGTCCACTCTGATCACCGAGAGAAACTCCGCATCACACGGCGCACACAGGCGGGTACATCAGAGCAGCCCTAGAATAGATGATGTGTCACAGGGCTGTGAGCAACCTCCTTATTTTTAATGCTGTGGGAGGAGGACGGAAAGAGAAGGATGGCTTTGCAAACGGTGCCAAAAAGGGGTTGATCTGCCTGGCGTGACCCGGGATATTTTGGAGAAGTGGACACAGTGGCCCTTTTTCTAGATGACTTAGACACGACTAAGTTGCTCCCTTTAATTCTCTGTATGCAAATCGAAGCGTTTCTGAGGGGCAGGTGCCCAGGGCCCCGAGCCCAGGGCTCACCTGCGAACACACCCTGGAGGCCGCCTGCCCCGCGCTGCACCAGGTGCGCCGAGACCCCCTCCCCGGGAGCACGGCCCAGCTCCGCAGTCCAGTCGGCCGAGCGGCTGCGGCCCGCGCGGGGCTTCCTAGCCGGGGCAGCGGCGGGGGCCGCGGTGGCTCCGGAATCGCGGCCCACGGAGGACTCCGGGCGTCTCTGGACCCGGGGGCTGTGGCTGGGGGACGGAGACGGGGAGGGCCCTGGCGAGCTGAGCTGCCGGGTGGTGGTCCTGACATAACAGGGCGCCAGGAGCGGGCGGGCCCGGGGGCGGCGCGGGCTGTGAGCTGGACTGCGTGGCGGGGAGGCGGTCACGGGGACGACAGGCTTCGGCGCGCCCTCCTCGCGCGTCGCCCCTGGCGTGCGTGGGGCCTCTCCCGCCGCCAGGCCACACTCCACCCCCGGAGAGTCTCGGGGCGCGTCCTCGAAGGCGTCCTCCTCGCCTTCCTCGTCCGTGTCCGCTGCCCCTCGTTCCCCCGGAACCAACTCAGGAGACGCGAAGGCGGTGGCTGCTGGCGGCTCTGTGGCCGCGGGCCTGTCGGGGGGCGCAGACAGCGCCGCTTCGGCGCTGGGGCCCGGTGGGGGTCGGTCCAGGCCCGGCAGGGCCCCAGGCAGAGGGGCGGTGGAGGGGGGCGACACCGGGGGCGACTCGGGGCCCGGGGACTGCTGCTGCAGTTGCTGGAGGCGGATCGCCTGCTGGATGTCCGAGAGCAAGTCCTCCTGCTCCGCGGCCGAGTGAAAACTGTAGAGGTCTGTGTCTGAGCCCGAGCTGGTCCTTTGTCCATCCTGCGCCCCCGCCGCGGTCTCCGAATACTCGGCCACTGCCGGGCCGCCGACCCTGGCCAAGCTGGGACCCCCGGGACGCGTCACCTCGAAAGGATCCGCACATTCGGTATCCGACAGGCCCGTCTCATCAGCTGAGAGGCTGAGGTCTGGGGTTTTGGTAACCAGAGAGTGGGCGCTGTCCAGCTCGCCGGCCTGCAGGGCCTGGGGGTCCAGCACATCCTCACGAGAGCCGCCGGTACCTCGGCCCTTGGACAGGGTCTTCCGGATGCGCAGGTTGGAGAACACCGAGGCCCTGGGGTCCGACCGGCTCTTCTTCCGGCCCGGCTCCGCGCCGCCGCCCCCTTTTCCGTGCCGGCCTGGCGCCTTCTTGCCCCCGCCCGCCTTCTTTGTGCCCTCGGCCTCGCGGGGCACAGCGGCGTCCTCACCACCGCCGCCTCCATGCGGGACATCGCCCGCGCTTCTCTTCGGCTTCGCGTCCTGGTTCCCCATGCTGCCGCCGCCGCCGCTGCGGGCGGTCAGGCCATGCCAACCCCTGGGCCCGGCAGCGCCGGGCTCCCGGCGAGTCGCGCGGCGGCCGCACCGCTAGGCGGATGGAGGATGTCCGCGCACCTGCCGCGCTTCGCACAACGCGCCGAGGCTGCGCCCGCCCGCGCGTGGCTGAACGCGCGCACGGGGCACCGCCAATGACCGGGCGGGACGCACAAGGCCCCACCCCTCCCGCCCCATGACCCCGCCCCATCGGCTCTAGGCCCGGTCCCTCGGCCCTGCCCCTCCTCCGCTGAAACGCCAAGAGCGCCCCTCAGTCTGGGGACCTAACTGCCGCCAGAGTCCATTTCCTGGTCCCCGCCAAACAGCTTGGCAGCTGAAAGATCCACGCTGAGAAAATAAAAATAAAAATTTTAAAGAGGAAAAAAGGAAGCCACATTCCAGTTTAGTGGTGCAGTAATACCAAAGCAACATACTGTACTTCCAACCTGCCTGAAGAAGCATGGTTCTTTGATAAATATTGGTTGAGTAGGTTGGTCTTTTCTTCAGTAACTGATCATCTTAAACCCTGTTAATGTGCTTGGCATATGGTTTAGAAAAGGTTACAATACGTAATACTGCTTTTACGTTATTGCAAATCTTGCATCTCCTTAAGAGAACATTTCATTTCATTTCAAAGCGGTCATTTCAAAGTCATTTAAAGTGGTCATTTCAAAAGTTCATTTTTCAAATTTATTTTTGACAAAATGAGGTGGATGGAGGAGGCTCGGGAAATACTAAGAGATTAGACTTGATTAAAATGCTAATCTCCAAATTTCTATGCATTCACCATATAAACCAAACAGCATTTATATTCAAAAAATCAAACTCATCAATATTAAACATGCCTCTGTTGTTGCCACCTAAAAAGAGAGAGGGAGAGAAAAAAAAAGGAAACACCCTTGGCACAAGCCCAAGAAATCACATGTTATGTGGAAAGCCACCACTCTCCCAAGCAAACACTTCAAGACAATCTTTTGTTTTGGCCTTTTCTGTGAAAGTTTGTCACAGTTCACTGTCTCGGGGAGAAAAATTTGCTGACCCCAAATGAGTCTCCTTGGCATTAGAATTCATTTAGGCTGATTATTGGGGGGAGGGCAAAGTAAATGGGATCTTGGTTCCTAAACCAGGGATCAAACCCTAACCCTCAGCAGTGGACGCTCAGAATCTTAGCCACTGGACCACAAGGGAGGTCCATAGGCTGATTATTTTTATTTTTATTTTTATTTTTATTTATTTATTTATTTATTTTTTATATTTTTTTTTAATTTTAAAATCTTTAATTCTTAAGCAGAAGACTAAGTCTTTCTTTTTACTCCCACTTATGAAAAAAGGAAGGGCTTCCCCCCGTGGCTCAGCAGTAAAGAAGCCACCTTCAGTGCAGCAGCTGCAGGAAACACAGGTTGGATTCCTGGGTCGGGAAGATCCCCTGGAGAATGGCGTGGCAACCCGCTCCAGTATTCTTGCCTGAAGAATCCCATGGACAGAGGAGCCTGACAGCTTACAGTCTATAGGATCGCAAAGAGTTGGACACCACTGAGCAATTAAGCACATCAGCCTAAAGAATGCATGTATTAAAGCTGAATAGAGTAATCAGCAGAGATATCCACCACACTGGGTGTGATAGGGAGATTCAGTGGACCTGAAGGTCAGAGTTCACTCTGTCCCATCTCTGCTGGCCCAGAAAGCGCTGCCTCACCAAACAGCGACTCTTCCACCTCCCTGTGAACTGCCTTCCTCCCCTTGGAAGGCAAACCTTTACCCTCAACATCCTCTGTTGCCTTTAGCGGAAGACAGTCTTTAAGGTGAGGGCTGTGGCCATTTTAGCCATGATTCTGTTTTCCAGCGTCTCTCCCATATGTATATGTTATCAAACTCTTGTGTGATTCTATCCGGTTAATTGATCTCATGTCAATTTAATTCTTAGACCAACCAGAAGAATGCAGAAGGGTAGAGAAAAATTTCTTCCTCCCCGATAACTGTTAGAGTTTCTTACCATTTTACTCTAATTCTAATATAAAAATTTTCCTCACTGTAAATCTTATTATTTTGATTACTTAAGCAATTTAGTTATCTATATTTAAAAGACACTTTTAAACATTATTGGCCTCTAAAGAATCTCCAAGCAGTAAATTAAAATAAGAGCAAAGTGGCATTAATCAATAATGTCACATGTATTTAAATTAGAAGCTAATTGTTAATCACTTTGAAAATATGGATACCTAGCTAACGTGTTAGTATTTTTAAAGCTCAAAGGAGAAGAGAGCACTACATGTTATATGATGCATTATAAATGCCACAAGCAAAGATTCCTTCACATACTGTGAACCAACATTTTAAACCTCCCTCCTTAACCATTTTATCAAAAAACTTTTTAGGGTCTTATAATGCTTTTATGTAAAAGCATCATGCAGCAATAATTACTAATTTTTTTCAAATTATTTTCTTAAAATAGATGATACTTAAAGGCAAGTAGCTTTCAGTTATTCTCAAGTGACCCTTTTGAGCAAATAATTCTGAGAAATCAACTAATAATTTTGCCAGGATACTATCCCAGTCTCTTTCAGTTCCAGAGGGCTTGAAAAACCTTTGTTTCAGGTCTTTCACAAGACTGCTCTCTCCCAGAATTTAGGTTCATCAGAGGGCACAGTTTGCCTAAGGCTATAAGAATTCTCTGCTTCTCTGAGGACTGATAAAGACTGTGAGTCTTCATTTTGCTTTTTCTTTACCCAGACATATTTGATTCTGAACTATTTGTTTCCTTACTACTTTTTCCACGATATATTCTACATTCTAAAGACAAAGGAAGAGAAGGAAAGGGGAAGGCAAACAGGGAAGAAAAACAGAGGTAAACTGGGAGAAGATGCTGGTTTTCTCACATCCTTTGAATGTGAAACAACAGATGACAGCTGTGTAGAAAGTCAAGATGACAAAGCTCTATTACATTCAAAGGCTTACTTGAAACCCATAAGTGCTTGTTAGGTAGGAAGTTACTTTTGTCACTCAAGTGTATGTTCCTCGGTTCTTAGTCTCGTCACAACAAAGATTTGGAGTGGTGGATATTAAAGCCCCCTCGGCGTGTCACAGCTCTCAGGTCTTGGATAGACCGTGTTATAGCTCTTAGGTGTCGAATGGACCATGTTATAGCTCTTAGACAAATCAGTGTTACAGCTCGGTGTTACAGCTCTATTTTATTTAGGAGATAGCAGGAAAATCCATCTTCGAGTCATGAGGGCACGTCGATCCAAAGACACGAGGAGAAGAGCGCCCCAGCGTGCAGGAGAGAGAGAGCACTAGCTTTGGCTCCTCTATTTATATGTTTGTCTCTCCCTGGTCCTGTCCTATGTAAATTGGGCCAGCCAGGAGTGTTGTTTGTTTTACCTGAGGTCCTCACTCCGGTCCTCGAACCTTCTTTTTTTTTGACTTTCGTGGGCTTTTTCCTTCCTTGTCTTTTAGCCACCGCCATTTTGGACTCCTTTTCCCTATTCTACCTACCTAACACTTTCAATCCAGTTTAATTAATAAACATGTTCAGACTAAGACCAAGTTCACATAGCAGCAAAGACAATACTTGAACCTTCAAGTTTAGATCCCAAATTTTTATAACAAGCAACACTACATAATTTACTCTTTTCCAGGAAGTGGAAGAAACGAAAATATTTATTTTGTTCTTCTACATAAGGAATCTCCTACTAAGCTAAAGAGTTCTGTAAATGAAGTTGGTCTTTCAACCTGAAAGGGATCATTCAAGGACTCTTAAGTTATCAACAACCATTCAGAATGAACCATAGAAAGTCCACTGTGAGTGTCTCAGCCCGTAAGGTACCTAGTTCAGTGGCAAGAAGTGACAAAAAGCATTCTAAAGACAGAGCCCATGAGAAATTAAGATTGAAGAAGTCAGTCCTTAGCCTTAGAGTAGCATTCTTCAGTAGAAATATAATGTGAGCCTTATCAGTAATTTATTTTCTAGTAGTCACATTAAAAAGGAAAAAACAGGGAATTCCCTGGCAGTCCAGTGATTAGGACTCTGTGCTTCTACTACAAGTTGTTGTTGTTTAGTTGCTATTTTTTGCTTACCCCCTGCCTCATTTTCTTTTACAGCCTATACTACCCCTATAACACCATGAAGACACAATGAGCAAACTGCCTAAGAATTCCCAACAGGAAAGATATTTAAGGAGTGTGTCCAGATATTTCAATTTGCAAAATGTACTTATATCTAATTTAATTGCATTTTGGTTGAAGAACATACTTTTTGTATTCCTATCCTTTTTATGAGTTTTCTGGCTCAGCATATAGTCTGTCTTGGAGAATGTTCCATGTGTACTTGAATTCATTTCCTTTAATATCCTAGATTCTATTTTGAAAGCTCCCACCTGGACTGAAAATGATCTATTGCAGCTAGGTAAGTAACCACTTACCTGGGCTTCCTTAGTAGCTCATCTGGTAAAGAATCCACCTGCAATGCAGGAAAACCCAGTTTGATTCCTGGGTCAGGAAGATCCGCTGAGAAGGAGAAGGAAAAGGCTACCCACTCCAGTATTCTGGCCTGCAGAATTCCATGGACAGTATAGTCCATGGAGTTGCAAAGAGTCGGACATGACTGAGTGACGTTAAGAATAAGAACCACTTACCTCTGTTGCTATCTGTGTTCTCATGAAACCCTGCCTAACTGGCTCTCTGGCACAAACCGTGCATGTCTAGTAAACACTGCGTTTTCTTCCTGGGCCAAAAAATAAACAGGACTGCCCTTTGGGTAATCTCATCATGGGAATCTAGAGTGACATTTTAAAAATAACTTTCCAAAAACTGTTCATCCTGTGAACCAAGAGAGGTCAAAATTTGCCTTTTCATGTATTATATTTATTCCATAATTGAAAATTTTCACCGTTAAGTATGTTGGTGTCTGACAAGTGGTGCCAATTAATGCTTGACTACATTCTTTATCTTGTGGAAAGTTCAAAGTTCTAGAATCTAATGAAAGATCCAACCTGGAGCCCAAGACTGTCAACAGCAAGACCTCATGCTATGACCCTCCAAGTGGGAAGCATTTTTTCTTATATAAGGGGAAAGTACTTCCCTTAGTGACACTGGTGAAGAAAGCCACTTTAAAGGCAAAAAGTACGTTGGCATTTTCCACCAAGTGAGTTTTCAGAATCAAGGTTGTGAATTAAAACGTTTGTGGGGATTTACGCTGATCCCTTCTTAGTAAAATTATGTTGGCTTCTGCTTGAAGATTCATTGATCCTCTGCCCTTTTAGCTTTTGCTTAAGACCATCTCTTAGAATAGAGGTGCTTCTGCAGGCACAGGTGCCTTCAAGTTTTTTCAAATCCCTGTGCTATTAACCTCCAACCCTGTTAAAGTTTGGTTTGTTTTTCTTTTGCTGACTTAAAAAAAAACACCCAGCATCAGTTTTACACAAATAGCTCCTGCTGCTGCTGCTGCTGCTGCTAAGTCGCTTCTGTCGTGTCCGACTCTGTGTGACCCGATAGATGGCAGCCCACCAGGCTCCCCCGTCCCTGGGATTCTCCAGGCAAAAGAACACTGGAGTGGGTTGCCATTTCCTTCTAATAGGTACATCTCAGTTTAGATCAGCCACACTCACTTGCACAGCAGCCAGGTGGAGGGAATGGCTCTCTTTCTGGACATTAAGGCCTTATCTTCTGACAAACAAGAAAATATGAAAAATTATAATGGATTGGAGAAGAAGACTTAGGAAAGGTGATGGCCAAATGCAAAATGCTCTCCTGAACTGGATAGAGGATATTGAATATTAGTTAGAAAACCCAGTGAAGTCAAAATTTTCTTTATTTTTTAACTTGTTAGAACATGTAAATAATAATTTCTTAGTTTTGATAACTGTGCCCTAGTTATGTAAAGTGCAATATAAGCTGTGGGAAAGGCATATAGAATGCTCTTAACTACTTTTCAACTCTTCTGTAAATCTAAACCTTTCAAAATACATATTTTTAAATGAAATTATTGTGTTCTTGCTCTTTTGTAGCTCACTTTATTCTTCATTACTATATTGTTACCACTTTCCATGCTATTAAATATTCTGCAAAATGTATTTTTTGAAGGATAGAATTGTCATGGTCTGTGTGCAGGTTGGAAAATAATTTACAGACATTAAGCAAATGAGAGGAGAATAGAGTTTATTAGAGTTGGAGACACTATTAGAACAGCAGGCTGGCTCAAGGGAGAGCTGACCCCTTTCACAGGCTAGTGGTCAATTTTTATAGCCTCAAGACAGAGAAAATTCCTACTGGAAGGGTGGCATTAGGTGATTGGTTAGATGCTAGAGTGTGTAGTTTACCTAATATGGAGTCAAGAACTGGCCACTTTGGATCCGAAGGCTCATGACAATTGTTGCTATGGGACTCAGTAAGTTCCAGAGACTTTTGTCTTGTGACTTTGGTACAGGGCTCCACATCTGTGACCTTGGTATAGGGCTCCACATTGCTCCACAAAAATTACCTATAACATGTAGTTATTATAGCATATTAAACAATTTCTGTGTTAAAAAAATAAGGCTTTATCTTTGATTTCTCAGAGCTTCTGGAGCAATGCTCAGAACCTGGGGAGACTGATCCAAACTGTGTTAATCAGTTGTTCAAAACAGTACTATGTATTGGGATGGACTTAAAATGACATGTAGGTAGTAAAGCTCTGTATGTTTTCACATGTAAGCATAGTATTTCTTACTTAACACACTTTGGGAAAACTATTTACCATCTTTTTTTTTAATCATTCAGTTTAATAGGGTTAAGTCTTTGCTCTGGACAGAGCTTGCCATCAAGAAAATAAGGAATTCACAGAACAGGAAGGACCGTGGGAACAGATTCCAGTATAACTATGGACATGGAAACAAACCACAGAGTATGGTTCACCAGTCCCTTTTACAAGGGTTAAGTCACAATCCACTGTAGACAGTGTGCCCTGAGGGGGATTCAGGCTGGAAAAACAGAAAGTGTCATGTGCTTTTGAGAGGATGTGCGCCTAGATAGTGAAGACCCATATCTAAGGAAGAATTTCAATGGTCCCAGATTCTTGCATCTTTCCACACAGAGAAAAGCACTAAAATCATTAACTTGAATTATTTGTGATTGGTCGAGCCAATCTTTTACCAATGCTTGACTACTTGTACTTCCTTGACCCCCAAAATTCACATATAAACTGGCTCCTCCTCTACCACTTCAGAGCAACTCCTCAGAGTATCTGAGAGGCTGTCTCCCAGGTTAGAATCCTCAGTAAGGTCCCCCAAAAAACCAAAACCCACTGTTCTATGTTGTGCATTTTTTTTCAGTCAACAGATAGAAGAATGGAAATAATATTCTAGAGAGCACTTCAGTTTTAGTAATCTTTTCTCTACCTTAACTACTGTCAACTGAAAAAAAATACATGGAACCTAAAACTTGAGAGTTATACTTTATTGAGCAGAAATCTTTAGGGCTTAAGGCCAGGAGGCAGCATCTCAAGTAACCCTAAGAGAACTGCTCTGATGAGGTGAGGGGAGGAGCCAGGTTATATATTAATAGAAGCTTTGCAACTCATGTACACCCGTGGTGGATTCATGTCAATGTATGGCAAAACCAATACAGTATTGTAAAGCAAAATAAAGTAAAAATAAAAAAAGGCAAGTTGAATATCAAAAGATTGAATATCAAAAGTCTGAATATCAAAAGATTATGGCTAATTAAAGAAAACCGGATATCCCAAGTTAAGGAATTTAGTGCTTTTCTATGTATGGGAAGATGCAAGAGTCTGGGCTCACTGAAATCATTCCTTTGATATGCACCTCAGCTATCTGGGGCCAGTATCCTCTGTTTTTCACATCTGAGCTTCCTCAAGGCTCTTAGTAGGGAACAACTGTAGTTTGATGGCTGTTAGATAACAGGTATTCTTTCCTTCTTGAGATCCCTCAGGGCTCACCCAACTTCCCTGGTGGCTGCAATCGGTGATAACTGTGACATCCTTAATATACTGTTACATTTCATTTCTCAGTTCCTCCTTTTGGTGTGAAATTCCACCAATATTTGGAAGACATTTTGTGACCTACTTTTGCCCCCTGGCCCTGGGAGGCTCATCTCAGATCAGGTAAAAGATCCTGTTGATATGTCACTCCAGATGTTAAATTTGGGATTAGGTCCATTGATAGGTAATAAAAGATCCCCTGGATCCTCCGTCTTCTAATCTATCATGATCCAGGAAATGTTTTCCCCTGTTGCTTCTTCCCATACCTAGAATCACACTATTACAATAATTTTATAAGAGTCATAAAAGTGATCTATTTTCACCAGATGTTTAGCCATCATCAATTTGGTTGGAGGTTGAGTTATATACTGGGAGCTATAAGAGACAATAATCTTACAAAATAGGGTATAAATGATGCAGCTGGTAACACTGACAAAGTCATCGTGCAACAGGGAGACAAAATGTATAAACAATTTGGAAACAAAGAACAAATTAAAACAATGATTAATATAACTAGTTGTAATCCAGTTGCAGTAAGCCGTCAAGTCCACAGGAGAGTCAGCTGGAGAAGCCAAACTCTGGTAGGATCAGGTAGAGAAAAAGATAAATGCTTCATCTTTGTTTACAAAGGTATACTTTATCAACTTATTGTAGGTCATAGCATAAGAGAAAAGATTTACTGAAAATCAAAGATTTAAGCTAGTACATTTCCAAAAGTCATAAATCATATTTATCAGTTCATTCAGTCTCATGTAAATGATTCCTATTGATCTGGATGAAGTAATCAGGTTTTTCATGAGAATTTTTTCATTTGTTACCTAATTTGGTGCCATTATCTACAGTTAACAGATTATGAGGCTTCTTGAAAATTTCATTTTACAAAAGCATCAGTATAAAATATTGTCTATAAAGAAAAAACTTAAATAGCAGGATTAAAGATTGAGTACCATGCAATTAGCAGGATACTTGGATGTTTCTGGGATATATAGCATTTTAGGGTTAATAACTAGAATTTCGACTGATAACATTATATCAGGACACATCAGATGTTAAGGATTCCATATAAACTTTGAAATAACCTATATTAATGGTACTTATCCATACACTATAACCTAAGATTCATCTCCAATTGTTGTAGGAAGGCAGACCCCTTCCAGGGCCTGAACTGGGCTCTTGTCTGACACTCGGAAATGAATTGTCCGAGGAGACACGTGTGCTGACAAAGCAAGAGATTTTATTGGGAAAGGGCACCCGGGTGGACAGCAGTAGGGTAAGGAAACCCAGGAGAACTGCTCTGCTGCGTGGCTCACAGTCTCGGGTTTTATGGTGATGGGATTAGGACGGATGGGATTCTGGGATGTGGACAGACACGCAGTGTCCCCTTTAGACATTTCCCGAACTCTTCTGGTTGGTGGTGGCTTATCAGTTCCGTATTCCTTATCAGGATCTCCTGTCATGAAACAACTCATAAATGGTTACTATGGTACCTGGCCAGGGTGGGCAGTTTCAATCAGTGTGCATCTCCTAACACAATCACTTAACAATATCTTTTAAGTAATTTAATATACCAAATAAACTAACATTCCTCTCTGAGTTGCCTCAGAGATGTTTCTTCAAAGTATTCCAGAGTCAGCTGGAAGCTAAAAGAGCTTTAGTTAGATTACAATATTTGGGAAGTTTATTAAAAACATCAAAAAGGTTTTAAAACACAACAGGATATAGGTCACTGTGAAACAATACTTATTCATTTAACCAAAGACAAAAAACAATGAAAGGGAAACAAATTCGGATCACTCAAGGTCACAGAAACTCACACATTCCGTTATCAAAAGGGAGAGCTTCTAACAGAGAGAGAAATCAAATTCCAGTCTTGCACTAACTTACTTAACAAATTTATTTACTTAGTTAAACGTGAATTTAAATTTAGTCAATACTGACTATGCAGCGAACTAAAATGGCCTGGAATGGGTGAATTTAACTCAGATGACCATTATATCTACTACTGTGGGCAGGAATCCCTTAGAAGAAATGGAGTAGCCATCATGGTCAACAAGAGTCTGAAATGCAATTATCTCTGTTCGTTTCCAAGGCAGTAATCCAAGTCTATGCCCCAACCAGTAATGCTGAAGAAGCTGACGTTGAACGGTTCTATGAAGACCTACAAGACCTTTTAGAACTAACACCCAGAAAAGATGTCCTTTTCATTATAGGTGACTTGAATGCAAAAGTAAGAAGTCAAGAAACACCTGGGGTAACAGGCAAATTTGGCCTTGGAGTACGGAATGAAGCAGGGCAAAGGCTAATAGAGTTTTGCCAAGAGAACACACTGATCATAGCAAACACCCTTTTCCAACAACACAAGAGAAGACTCTACACAAGGACATCACCAGATGGTCAATACCAAAATCAGATTGATTATATTGTTTGCAGCCAAAGATAAGTAAGTAAGTAAGTAAAATCACTCAGTCGTGTCTGACTATGTGACCACGTGGACTGCAGCCCACGAGGCTCCTCAGTCCATAGGATTCTCCAGGCAAGAATACTGGAGTGGGTTGCCATTTCCTTAGAGAAGCTCTATATAGGCAGCGAAAACAAGACTGGGAGCTGACTGTGGCTCAGATCATGAACTCCTTATTGCCAAATTCAGACTTAAATTGAAGAAAGTAGGGAAAACCACTAGACCATTCAGGTATGACCTAAATCAAATCCCTTATGATTATACAGTGAAAGTGAGAAATAGATTTAAGGGACTAGATCTGATAGACAGAGTGCCTGATGAACTATGGACAGGGGTTCATGACATTGTACAGGAGACAGGGATCAACACCATCCCCATGGAAAAGAAATGCAAAAAAGCAAAATGGCTGTCTGAGGAGGCTTTACAAATAGCTGAGAAAAGAAGAGAAACAAAAAGCAAAGAAGAAAAGGAAAGCTATAAGCATCTGTATGCAAAGTTCCAAAGAATAGCAAGGAGAGATAAGAAAGCCTTCCTCAGTGATCAGTGCAAAGAAATAGAGGAAAACACCAAAATGAGAAAGACTAGAGATCTCTTCAAGAAAATTAGAGATACCAAGGGAATATTTCATGCAAAGATGGGCTCGATAAAGGACAGAAATGGTATGGACCTAACAGAAGCAGAAGATATTAAGAAGAGGTGGCAAGAATACACAGGAGAACTGTACAAAAAGATCTTCATGACCCAGATAATCATGATGGTGTGATCACTCACCTAGAGCCAGACACCCTGGAATGTGAAGTCAAGTGAGCCTTAGAAAGCATCACGTCGAACAAAGCTAGTGGAGGTGATGGAATTCCAGTTGAGCTATTTCAAATGCTGGAAGATGATGCTGTGAAAGTGCTGCACTCAATATGCCAGCAAATTTGGAAAACTCAGCAGTGGCCACAGGACTGAAAAAGGTCAGTTTTCATTCCAATCCCAAAGAAAGGCAATGCCAAAGAATGCTCAAACTACCACACAATTGCACTTATCTCACACACTAGTAAAGTAATGCTCAAAATTCTCCAAGCCAGGCTTCAGCAATACGTGAACTGTGAACTTCCAGATGTTCAAGCTGGTTTTAGAAAAGGCAGAGGAACCAGAGATCAAATTGCCAACATCTGCTGGATCATGGAAAAAGCAAGAGAGTTCCAGGAAAACATCTATTTCTGCTTTATTGACTATGCCAAAGCCTTTGACTGTGTGGATCACAACAAACTGTTGAAAATTCTGAAAGAGATGGGAATACCAGACCACCTGACCTGCCTCTTGAGAAACCTATATGCAGGTCAGGAAGCAACAGTTAGAACTGGACATGGAACAACAGACTGGTTCCAAATAGGAAAAGGAGTGTGTCAAGTCTGTATATTGACACCCTGCTTATTTAACTTATATGCAGAGTACATCATGAGAAATGCTGGGCTGGAAGAAGGACAAGCTGGAATCAAGACTGCTGGGAGAAATATCAATAACCTCAGATATGCAGATGACACCTCCCTTATGGCAGAAAGTGAAAAAGAACTAAAAAGCCTCTTGATGAAAGTGAAAGAGGAGAATGAAAAAGATGGCTTAAAGCTCAACATTCAGAAAACTGAGATCATGGCATCTGGTCCCATCACTTCATGGCAATTAGATGGGGAAACAGTGGAAACAGTGTCAGATTTTATTTTGGGGGGCTCCCAAATCACTGCAGATGGTGATTGCAGCCAGGAAATTAAAAGATGCTTCCTCCTTGGAAGGAAAGTTATGACCAACCTAGACAGCATATTCAAAAGCAGAGACATTACTTTGCCAACAAAGATCTGTCTCGTCACGGCTATGGTTTTTCCAGTGGTCATGTATGGATGTGAGAGTTCGACTGTGAAGAAAGCTGAGCACCGAAGAATTGATGCTTTTAAACTGTGGTGTTCGAGAAGACTCTTGAGAGTCCCTTGGACTGCAAGGAGATCCAACCAGTCCATTCTAAAGGAGATCAGTCCTGGGTGTTCATTGGAAGAATTGATGCTAAAGCTGAAACTACAATACTTTGGCCACCTCATGCGAAGAGTTGACTCATTGGAAAAGCTTCTGATGCTGGGAGGGATTGGGGGCAGGAGGAGAAGGGGACGACAGAGGATGAGATGGCTGGATGGCATCACCGAATTGATGGACATAAGTTTGGGTGAACTCCGGGAGTTGGTGATGGACAGGGAGGCTTGGTGTGCTGCAATTCATGGGGTCGCAAAGAGTCAGACATGACTGAGCGACTGAACTGAACTGAATTGACTATGCATAAAACATTGTTTTTCCTCACGGTTCCTTTCCACAACCTCCTATTGTTGGCAAAATCTTGGCTCCCTGTGCACCAATGCCAAACAGAAATACAGAGACAGAGTGTGAAGGAAATGGAAAAGAGCAGCTGGAGCTTTTCCCTGCACTGTCTCACATCTTGTCTTCAGGAAGCTTCTTCCTAGCCTGGGAAACATTTTCTATGTATTTCTTCCTTATCCCCAGGAAAGCCCCTGGGATGAGTTTTAAAGTGGATGCTTATATAGGATTTAAAAATGACAACAAAAATTAAAATAACAGTTGAAGAGTTGAGTGGTTCCTTTTACAATGTACAATGTCCCTTCTTGGGACTTTTTGGCATTGTTGAATATGAAGTGACTGGGGAGGAAGGTGTGCCAGCTTGTATCCATCAAGGTGATAGCTCTACTGGCCTCAAGGATGCTGGATTGGAGCCCATCCTCCTGAGCCTTTCTCAGCTGCAGGTTGAAGCCAGCAGAGTGCAGCTGGGCTCTTATGTACCCACCAGCCTGCTGGTCTCCAAAATGTATTAACTCTCACAAAGTGGCACATTCAAGGAGCTTGTGGGCAGGTGTGGAAGCACTGCTTGAAGTCTTACTGCAGATTTTCAACTTGCTCTCCACTCTCAGGGAACTTACAGTGTGAAAAGTGAGGCAAGAAGCCCACTGAACAAGCCAATAAACTACATAATTACAAATTGTGATGCCTGCAGACTTGTAACAGGTGCTTTGTCTGAGAATGGTAATAATCTGCTTTTAAAGTGGGGGAAGGATCTGATATGCAAGATGAGAGATGGAGGTGGAGAAGGTTCAGGAAGGCAACATGTGTGCGAAGAGTATTCAGGCAGAGGGAAGTGTGTCAACCAGGGTTAGCAGGCTATGTAGTTTATGGGTAAAAGCAACTGGTGAGGCGGTTCCTCGCTTTAGAACCCATGACCCCACTTTCATGGCATCTGAGTACTTGGGAAATCTCATCATTTTTTATTTCCGTATACCACCAATTTCCAATATAACAGAATGAGGTGTTAATTATTGAATATCTTTTAAGCACTATCTGATCCTTGCAATTATTTATATAACTAGGGTGGGCCTATCTTGGGGACATCTTCAAACTGACCCTTTCATGCCCCACTCCCAATTCTGATGAATATCCAGCCTCTGTCCTTTTTCTGTTCCTAAAAGCACTGGAAAAGACCAGTTTTAACCATCTCATATTTCTGCTGTCATCATTCTACCATGCTAAATTATCCCCTCATCTTTCTTGCACATTACTTTTTCAAACTTTAGGGAGCATTGGATAAAATGGATTTGAAACTTGACTTTATCATTTAGCTTGAGTGATAATCTCTCTGAGGTTCAATTTTCCCATCTGTAAAATAAGTATTATCAGTTCAGTTCAGTTCAGTTGCTCAGTCATGTCAGACTCTTTGGGACCCCATGGACTGTACCACACAAGGCCTCCCTGTCCATCACCAACTCTTGGAGTTTACTCAAACTCATGTCCATTGAGTCGGTAATGCCATCAAATCATCTCATCCTCTGTCGTTCCCTTCTCCTCCTGCCTTCAATCTTTCCCAGCATCAGGGTCTTTTCAAATGAGTCAGCTCTTACCATCAGGTGGCCAAAGTATTGGAGTTTCAGCTTCAACATCAGTCCTTCCAATGAACATTCAGGACTGATCTCCTTTAGAATGGACTGGTTGGATCTCCTTGCAGTCCAAGGGACTCTCAAGAGTCTTCTCCAACACCACAGTTCAAAAGCATTAATTCTTCAGCACTCAGCTGTCTTTATAGTCCAACTCACATCCATACATGACTACTGGAAAAACCATAGCCTTAACTAGATGGACCTTTGTTGGCAAAGTAATGTCTCTGCTTTTGAATAAGCTATCTAGGTTGGTCATAACTTTTCTCCCAAGGAGTAAGCGTCTTTTTATTTCATGGCTGCAGTCACCATCTGCAGTGATTTTGGAGCACAAAAAAATAAAGTCTGTCACTATTTCCACAGTTTCTCCATCTATTTGCCATGAAGTGATGGGACCAGATGCCATGATCTTCATTTTCTGAATGTTGAGCTTTAAGCCAACTTCTTCACTCTCCTCTTTCACTTTCATCAAGAGGCTCTTTAGTTCCTCTTCACTTTCTGCCATCAGGGTGGTGTCATTTGCAAATCTGAAGTTATTGATATTTCTCCCAGCAATCTTGATTCCAGCTTGTGCTTCATCCAGCCCAGCATTTCTCATGATGTACTCTGCATATAAGTTAAATAAGAATGGTGACAATATACAGCCTTGACATACTCCTTTTCCTTTTGGAACCAGTCTGTTCCAAAGTTATAAAATAAGTATTATAGCTTACTGTATAAGATCATTGCTGTAATTGGATCAGATAATGCATACAAATGATATAGCATATATTAGATGCTCAATAAATATTGAACAAAGGAAATAAGTCAGTTATATAATCCAAATACATCCAGATGTCTTACAACCTCTTCCAATCATCCTAGAAATGAAAAAGCCAGAAATATTAATTCATCAAGATGGAGGAAGCCTGCCAGGCATGAGAAGCTGGACATTTCCAAGTTCTGTTGCTAGGTGTTACGAGCTGCCGTCATTTTGCCAAAAAAAGACCTTTTACTTCTGCCACCCTCACATGAGTGCCAAGAGCTGAGTGTCCTTATTGGCCCAGTGTTTTCCTGCACCCAATGCTGTATTTTATCTACCACAGCCTCAGAGGCAAGGAGTCATGGTACCCAGGACTCCCAATCAGAAGATTCAGTCTGAGCCGATCTTTGAGTCCACCTCAGAGACAGAGTACTTATCCAGGAGTTCCCAGTCAGACAGGAATCAGCCCTGCTCTACAGCTGAATGCACATGTGAGGCTCCTTAGGATACATATTCTGAGCTAGAATACATTTCCATGATCTAACGGTAGAAATTAATAGTTTTAATCAATGGATACACAAAAGTATTGCAACATATCCTGAAGTACAATGGAATACTATTCGGTGATTAAAAAGTATGGAAGTACTGGGGAACAAGATGGCAGAGGAGTAGGTGGACATGGAGTCTGTCTCTCTCCATGGATACATCAGGAATATACCTTCAGACACAAAAGATCTTGCAGAACACCAGCTGAGAGCGGGCAGGAGTGCCTGATCACTGGAGAAGAATATATAGAACCACGCAAAACTCGAGATCAAGCCCTGAGTCTTTGGAGTGGGAGCCCTGACTCAAAGAACCTAAGCTACCAGAGAACTAACCCTAGGGAGTATCAAATAGTGAGAACCCACAGAAAGGAAACCACTTGAACCCAAGACCCAGCATCACCCAACCACCAGTAGCACCCTGTGGAGGACACCTCATCCAAGCAACAAACAAAACAAAAATACAAACCCAATCATCAGAAGACAGGATTAGCACCTCATTCATCCTTGCCTATCAGAGGAAAAACAAACAAACAAAACTCAGCACAAATCTCACCATATAGGAAGCTTACACAAACCACTCAATCAACCTTAGGAGGGCAGAAACCAAAAGGAAGAAAGAATTCAACCTTGAAGCCTGGGAAAAGGGGACCTCAAACACAATAAGTTTTAAAAACAATAATTAAAAGGCAGAGAAATACTACACATATAAAGAAACAAACTAGAAACACAGAAGTTCAAATAAATGAAGAGGAAATAGGCAAACTACCTGAAAAAGAATTCAGAATAATGATAGTAGAGATGATCAAAAACCTTTAAAACAGAATGCAGGAAATGCAAGAATCAATTAACAAAGACGTAAAAGAATTAAAGAATAAACATACAGAAAAAACAACACAATTACTGAAATTAAAAATACTCTAGAAGGAATCAATAACAGAATATCTGAAGCAGAAGAACAAATAAGTGACCTGGAAGATAAAATAGCGGAAACAACTTTTGAAGAGCAGAATAAAGTAAAAAAAGTGAAAAGAACTGAGGATAGTCTTAGAGACTTCTGGGACAACATCAAACACACCAACATTCAAATTATATGGGTCCCAGAAAAAGAATAAAAAATAAAGGGTATGAGAAAGTTTTTGAAGAGATTATAGTTGAAAATTTCCCCAACATGGAAAAGGAAATAGTCAAAGCTAAACACAAAGAAAGAATATTAAAAGTGGCAAGGGAAAAGCAACAAGTAACATACAAGGGAAAACCCATACGTATAACAGTTGGTCTTTCAGCAGAAACTCTGCTGGCCAGAAGGGAATGGCAGGATGTATTTAAAGTACTGAAAGGGAAAAAATCTACAACCAAGATTAATGTACCCAGCAAGGATCTCATTCAAAATTGGTAGAGAAATCAAAAGCTTTTCAGACAAACAAATGTTAAGAGAATTCAGTACCACCAAATCAGCTTTACAACACATGTTAAACAGACTTATATAGTCAAGAAACACAAGAGAAGAAAAAAGATCTACAAAACCAACTGCAAACAATTAAGAAAATGGCAATAGGAACATATATATAAAAAATTGCTTTAAATGTAAATGGATTAAATGCTCCAACCAAAAGTCACAGACTGGCTGAATGGATACAAAACCAAGACCCATATATATTCTGTCTACAAAAAGCCCATTTCAGACCACAAGACACCTATAGACTGAAAGTGAGAGGATGGAAAAATATATTCCATGCAAATGGGAAGAAAAAGAAAGCTGGAGTAGCTATCCTCATATCAGATAAAAGAGACCTTAAAATAAAGAAGATTACAAGAGATAAGGAAGGACACTACATAATGACCAAAGGATCAATCCAAGAGGAAGACAATGACAATTGTAAATATTTATGCACCCAACATAGGAGCACCTCAGTACATAAGACAAACACTAACAGACAATAAAAGGAGAAATTGACAATAACACAATAATAGTAGGAGACTTTAACACCCCATTCACACCAATGGACAGATCATCAAAACAGAAAATTAATAGGGAAACATAAGCCTTAAATGGTACATTAGATGAGATGGATCTCATTGATATCTGTAGAACATTCCATCCAAATGCAGAATATACCTTCTTCTCAAGTGCATATGATACATTCTCCAGGATAGACCACATCTTGGATCACGAATCAAACCTCAGCATGCTTGGGGCTGGTGCATGAGGATGACCCACAGAGATGTTATGGGGAGGGAGGTGGGAGGGGGGTTCATGTTTGGGAACACATGATGTAAGAATTAAAGATTTTAAAATTAAAAAAAAAAGAAGTTAAAAAAAATTGAAATTATATCAAGCAACATTTCTAACCATAACACTATGAGACTAGATACCAATTATAAGAAAAAAGTGTAAAAAACACAAACACATGGAGATTAAATTATACACTTCTAAATAAGCAACAGGTTACTGAAGAAATCAAAAGGGAAATCAAAAAGTTTCTATAAACAAATGACAATGAAAACACAACAACTCAAAACCTATGGGATGCAGGAAAAGCAGTTCTAAGAGAGAAGTTTATAGCAATACAATCGTGCCCCAAGAAACAAGAAAAGCATCGACTAGACAACCTAACTTTACATCCAAAACAACTGGAAAAGGGGTTGGGGGAACCCAAAATTAGTATTAGCAAAGAAATCATAAAGATCCAAGCAGAAATAAATGAAAAAGAAATGAAAGAAATAAAAGTAAAGATGAATAAAACTAAAAGTTGGGTTTTTGAGAAGATAAGCAAAATTGACAAATCTTTAGCCAGACTCTCAAGAAAAAAAGAGAGAAGAATCAAATTTAAAAAATTAGAAATGAAAAAGGAGAGGTTACAATGGATGATGCAGAAATATAAGGGATTATAAGAGACTATTATGAACAACTATATGGCAATAAAATGGATAGCTTGGAAGAAATGGACAGATTTGAAAAGTTCAATCTTCCAAGACTGAACCAGGAAGAAATAGAAATTATGAACAACCCAATTACAAGCACTGAAATTGAAGCTGCAATCAAAAATCTCCCAAAAAACAAAAGCCCAGGACCAGACGGCTTCACAGGAGAATTCTATCAAACATTTAGAGAAGAGCTAATGCCTATCCTTCTAAAACTCTTTTAAAAAATTGCAGAGGAAGGAACACATCCAAACTCACTCTACAAGGCCACCATCACCCTGATACCGAAACCAGACAAAGACAACACACAAAAAGAAAACTACAGGCCAATATCACAGATGAACATAGATGCAAAAATCCTCAACAAAATTTTACCAGACAGAATTCAGCAACACATCAAAAAGTTCATACACCACAATCAAGTTGGGTTTATTCCAGGGATGCAAGAATTCTTCAATATATGCAAATCAATCAGTATGATACACCATATTAACCAATTGAAAGATAAAAACCATATGATTATCTCAATAGATGGAGAAAAAGCCTTTGACAAAATTCAGCACCCATTTATGATTAAAACTCTTCAAAAAATGGGCGAAGAAGGAACCTACCTCAACATAGCAAAGGTCATATATGATAAGCTTACAGCAAACATTATTCTCAATGTTGAAAAACTGAAAGCATTCCCCCTAAGATCAGGAACAAAACAAGGGTGTCCAATTTCACCAGTATTATTCAACATAATTCTGGAAGTCCTAGCTACAGCAATCAGAGAAGAAAAAGAAGTAAAAGGAATCCAGATAAGAAAAGAAGTAAAGTTCTCACTGTTTGCAGGTGGCATGATACTGTACATAGAAAACTCTAAAGATGGTATCAGAAAATTACTAGAGCTAATCAGTGAATTTAGCAAAGCTGCAGGATACAAAATCAATACAGAGAAATCAAATCAAAAAAAGAAATTAAGGAATTGATCCCATTCACCATTGCAACAAAAAGAATTAAATATCTAGGAATAAACTCACCTAAGGAGAGAAAAGAACTATACATAGAAAATTATAAGACACTGATGAAAGAAATCAAAGATGACATAAACAGATGGAGAGATATTCCATGTTCCTGGGTAAGAAGAGTCAATATTGTGAAAATGACTATACTACCAAACACAATCTACAGATTCAATGTAATCCCTATCAAATTACCAATGGCATTTTTCATAGAACTAGAACAAAAAAAATTCACAATTCATATGGAAATACAAAGACCCCAAATAACCAAAGCAGTCTTGAGAAAGAAGAAAGGGACTGGAGGAATCAACCTCTTGACTTCAAATTATACCACAAAGCTACAGTCATCAAGACAGTATGGTATTGGCACAAAAACAGAAATATAGACCAATGGAACAAGATAGAAAGCCCAGAAATAAATCCATGCACCTAAAGTAACCTTATTTTTGACAAAGGAGGGAAGAATATACAATGGGGAAAGAACAGCCTCTTCAATAAATCGTGCTGGGAAAACTGGACAGCTACATGTAAAAGAATGAAATTAGAACACTTCCTAATACTATACACAAAGATAAACTCAAAATGAATTAAATACCTAAATTTAAGACTAGGAACCATAAAACTCTTAAAGGAAAACATAGGCAGAACACTCAATGACATAAATCAAAGCAAGATCCTCTATGACCCACCTCCTAGAGTAATGGACATAAAAACAGAAGTAAAGAAGTGGGACCTGATTAAACTTAAAATATTTTGTGCAGCAAAGGAAACTACAAGCAAGGTGAAAAGACAACTCTCAGAATGGGAAAAATAATAGCAAATGAAACTAACAAAGGATTGATTTCCAAAATATATAAACAGTTCATACAACTTAATACCAGAAAAAAAACAACAACCCAATCAAAATGTGGAGAAAAGACCTAACCTAAACAGACATTTCTCCAAAGAAGACAAACAGATGGCTAACAAACACATAAAAAGATGCTCAACATTGCTCATTATTAAAGAAATGCAAATCAAAAAGCACAATGAGATATCACCTCACACCAGTCAGAATGGCCATCATCAAAAAGTCGACAAACAATAAATGCTGGAGAGGGTGTGGAGAAAAGGGAATGTTCTTGCACTATTGGTGGGAATGCAAATTGATCCAGCCACTATGGGAGACAGTATGGAGATTCCTTAAAAAACTAGGAATAAAACCACCCTATGACCCAGCAATCCCATGCCAAGGAGTATACCCTGAGGAAACCTAAATTGAAAAAGTCACATGTATCCCATTGTTCATTGCAGCACTATTTACAATAGCTAGAGCATGGAAGCAACCTAGATGTCCATTGCTAGATGAATGGATAAGGAAGTTGTATATACACCATGGAATATTACTGAGCCATAAAAAGGAATGGATTTGAGTCCATTCTAATGAGGTGGATGAATCTAGAATCTATTATATGGAGTGAAGTAAGTCAGAGAAAGAGATAAATATCATATTCTAACACATATATACAGACTCTAGAAAAGTGGTACTGAAGAATTTATTTACAGGGCAGCAGTAGAGAAACAGACATGGAGAATTGACTTATGGACACAGGGCAAGGGGAGAAGAGGGCGAGATGTATGGACAGAGTAAAATGGAAACTTACATTACCATATGCAAAATAGATAGGCAACAGGAATTTGCTGTATGGCTCAGGAATCTCAAACAGGGGCTCTGTATCAACTAGAGGGGTGGGATGGGGAGGAAGATGGGAGGGAGGTTTAAAAGGGAGGGGATATATGTATACCTATGAATGATTCATGTTGAGGTTTGACAGAAAACAATAAAATTCTGTTAAGCAATTATCTTCAGTTAAAAAATAAATTTAAAAAAAGTAAGGAAGTATTGTTACATGTTAGCATAAGAAGGAACCACAAAAACATTATACCAAGTGAAAGAGCCAGTCAGAAAGGCCACATCTTTTACAATACATTTATATGAAATGTCCAGAAAAGTTAAATTTATAGAGACAGAAAGTAGATTAGTGGTTGCTTTGGGCTATGGGTAGGAATGGGGAGTGTCTAAACGGATATGAGTTTGAGGGAGATGAAAATGTTTTAAAATGAGGTTATGCTGGAGCCTATTATATAGAGTGAAACTAGTCAGAAAGAAAAGCACCAATACAGTATGCTAACACATATATATGGAACTTAGAAAGATGGTAACGATGACCCTATATGTGAGACAGCAAAAAAGAGACAGATATATAGAACAGTATTTTGGACTCTGTGGGAGAAGGCAAGGGTGGGATGATTTGAGAGAATAGCATTGAAACATATATATTATCATATGTGAAACAGATCGCCAGTCCAGGTTCGATGCATGAGACAGAGTGCTCAGGGCTGGTGCACTGGGATGACCCTGAGGGACGGGATGGGGAGGGAGGTGGGAAGGGGGTTGAGGATGGGAAACACATGTACACCCATGGCTGATTCATGTCAATGTATGGCAAAAACCACCACAATATTGTAAAGTAATTAGCCTCCAATTAAAATAAATAATTAAAAAACAACAAAACAAAAAATAAAATGAAGTTATGGATGGTTACACAATTCTGTGAATAAACTAAGAACTTGCTGGATTAAAATAGCTGACTTTATGGTATATAAATTACACTGTTACAAAGTTATTAATAAAAAATTAATTTGAAAAATAAATAGTTCTCACTTTGGGCCTCAGCTTAGAGGCTGTAATTTCCAGAAAAATAATGGCCTGTGTCCCGTTGCTCTGCAGCCTTGGCCAGGTTACCCAAATTTGTCTCACCTCTTAGCCTAAAAAGGAACAGTGGGCTCCAGAGATGACTGTTCTGAAGTCCTGAAGTGGGGAGAGGCAAAGGAATGAATTCTCTCCAAGAGCCTCTAGGAGGAATACAGCCTTGCTGACACATTGATTTTAGGACTTCTGATCTCTAGAACTGTAAGATAATATATTGGTGCTGTTTTAAGCCACTAAATTTGTGGTAATTTGTTATGGTAGCATTAGAAAACTAATGTAGTGTTTAAAAAATGAATTCTTACAATGCAAGAAGTATCTTCAGAAAGATTTAAAATTTAGCCTTTAGGCCTTACTCATCAGCAAATTTTATTTCTATAAATACAGAGAAAAGCCTTATTAAAAACTGTTAGGGAGACTTCCCTGGAAGTCCAGCAGTTAAGACTTAGCCTTGCAAGGCAGGAGGCGCAGGTTTGATCCCTGGTCAGAGAACTAAGATCCCACATACCTTGCGGCCAAAAAACCAAAACAGAAATGAGAAGCAATGTTGTAACCAATTCAATAAAGACTTTAAAAATGGTCCGCATTTTAAAAAATCTTTAAAAAGGAAAAAGACTGTTAGGAAAAGGCACTTCTGTTGGAGATTCCCAGGTGGTGCTAGTGATAAAGAACCTGCCTGCCAGTGCAGAAGACATAGCCGGCTCAGTTTCAATCCCAAGGTCAGGAAGATCCACTGGAGGAGGGCACAGCAACCCACTCCAGTATTATTGCCTGGAGAATCCTATGCACAGAGGACAGAGGTGGGTTACAGTCCATAGGGTCACAAAGAGTCGGACATTACTGAGGCGATGTAGCACGCACACAAGATGCTTCTATTGTCTTCCCATGCTGGGTGCCAGAATCTTGACTGTGGTTGTCAATTTGGAGTACAGCTGATTCAGACACTATACAAAGTCCTACATAAAGTGGTCCTTCAATTTGTGACATTAAAATGATAACAAGGATTAAGACTGATTTAGTTACACTAAAGAATCAGAACCCCAATCAGTTTACTTCACAATTAACTTAAAGAGGGGAGGGATAAATGGGGAGATTGAGGTTGACAAATATACACTACTATATGTAAAATAGATGACCCACTGTAGAGCACAGGGAATGCTACTCAATCCTCCGCAATGAAGAATCTAAGAAGAGTGGATATATGTATGTGTATGTCTGACTCATTGTACTGTATACCTGAAACTAACATGGCATTGTAAAAACTATATTCCAGTAAAAATAACAAAAAAATTAACTTACAAATAATATATCGGCTTTGTTCCAGTTAGCTCCCCACTCTTTATTAGAAGTCTAGTATACTTTAATCCTGCTGTCTTTGGTTTCAGTTTCCCCCTACAGGATGATAACATTCTCTCTGCCCTCAGCCTGACTATAATGCATCTGCAGATTCACTCACCTACTTCACATTTCCTCTAGGTTGGCTCAGATGTTCCAGATCCCACATGGGCAAAATAATCAATCAGCTCTACCCCACCCCACTTCCCACCTCATGCTCTGTCATCCTTTATTCCCTGATTTATGGGGCTGTCAGGGAAACCAGAATACCATTTTATATGCTTGTTAATTTTTTTAATTCCTAAATATTCCTTACATCTGCCCTCTCCTCCCTGCTACAACCATGGTCCAGCTCTAAGACCTCACCCTCTGTCTCCAAGATCACTCTCACAGCTCCCTCGTTCATCTACCTCTAGGTATGTAAAGGTCAATTCATTCCAAACAGACTACAGAAAAAATATTCTAACATACACATCTAATCACTCTCTGTGACCCCTATGGACTGTAGCCCGCCAGGCTCCACTGTCCATGGGATTCTCCAGGCAAGAATACTGGAGTGGGTAGCCATTTCCTTTTACAAGGGATCTTACTGATCCAAACCTGGGTTTCCTGCATTGCACAGAAATTCTTTACCATCTGAGCCGCCAGGAAAGTCCAATCATTTACCACTGCTATGTGAAACCCATCCTTATTCTGCCTCACCAGCTTTAACTGAAGGCCACCTCTTCAGTTTCCTGCTAGAGTTATACATGTGAGAGCTTCCCCCCGATACCCCCTGCAACACCTTAGAATAGTTCCCAGTTTCCACTTCGAAATCTATGGGCTTCTGGAGAACCTGGCTTCTGCCCTTCCTGGTATCTAGTATCTGGAATGGAATATGTGCCTTCATACAGATATGCTATCTCAGAATGTGCACATGACCTCTGCTGGTCCATTCAGAGTGGATCTAGGACTGGAGTCGGAATTTCTTGCACAGAGTCTCTGGACAATAGGGTAGATGCACCAGAGGGCTGGGATGCTAGATGCCAGTGTAGTGTCATGAAGAAGGAAACCCACTGAGGGCAAATATGGCCTCTGCAGCAGCAGCAGCAGCGGCACATATTTGTCCTGGGATAAAACCATGAGCTTCTGCATGATATTATGCCTGAGGGCTATGTTACCTTGAAAATGTTTCCATTTTATGGGTAAATAAATTTCTTTCATTATTTAAAGTATTTAAATTGAGATTTATATAAATGGGTAGACACCCTGTGTTCATGAACTGGAAGACTAAATATTCTTAAGATGTCAATTCTTCCCAATCCCAGCAAGCTATTTTGTGGACATCAACAAACTAATTCCAAAGTTTGTGCAAAAAAGGCAAAAACTAAAAATAATCAACAAAATACTGAAAAAGAAGGAAGCTGGAAGACTGACACACCAGATTGCAAGACTTTTTATAAACTATGACAATCAAGACAGTGTGGTATAGGATAAGAACAAAAAAAGATATACAGATTAATGGAACAGAAGAATCCAGAAACAGGTCTACCCAATATAGACAACTTACCTTAGATGAAGGGAAAAAAAATCAATTCCAAGGAGAAAAAAAATAATCTTTTCCACAAACCATGCTGGAACAATTGAACTTCCATATGCAAAAAAAAAAAAAAAAAAGTCTAGACACAGACGTTACACTGGTCACAAAAATTAAATTTTGTAAAATTATTGTAAAGAAAAATAATTTTCCTCTACTCACACTCAGAACACTTCATCAGGCAGATGGGTTTCCCACACCAAGCAATTCTCCAACACCTGCTGGGTGGCCCACAATTCAATTAATACTGACATTAGCCAGATTCAGCACATGAGGTGGCTGGCACCCACTCCAGATGCTGGCTTCAAGTCCAAGATGTCACCTGTGCTTCTGACCAACTGGCTGTAAACCAGAGTTTCCAAAACCCCCTCCTAAGGTTTCAATCATTTGAGTTTCCATGACCCACTCCTGAGGTATAATAATTTTCTAGAACAGCTCAGAGAACTAGAGGAAACACTTATGTTTACAGGTTTCAGTTCAGTTCAGTTCAGTCACTCAGTCGTGTCCGACTCTTTGCGACCCCATGAATCGCAGCACACCAGACCTCCCTGTCCATCACCAACTCCTGGAGTTCACTCAGACTGGTCCATCGAGTCAGTGATGCCATCCAGCCATCTGTCGTCCCCTTCTCCTCCTGCCCCCAATCCCTCCCAGCATCAGAGTCTTTTCCAATGAGTCAACGCTTCGCATGAGGTGGCCAAAGTACTGGAGTTTCAGCTTTAGCATCATTCCTTCCAAAGAAATCCCAGGGGCTTATCTCCTTCAGAATGGACTGGTTGGATCTCCTTGCAGTCCAAGGGACTCTCAAGAGTCTTCTCCAACACCACACTTCAAAAGCATCAATTCTTCGGCGCTCAGCCTTCTTCACAGTCCAACTCTCACATCCTTACACGACCACAGGAAAAACCATAGCCTTGACTAGACGGACCTTAGTCAGCAAAGTAATGTCTCTGCTTTTGAATATACCATCTAGGTTGGTCACAACTTTTCTTCCAAGGAGTAAGCGTCTTTTAATTTCATGGCTACAGTCACCATCTGCAGTGATTTTGGAGCCCAAAAAAATAAAGTCTGACACTGTTTCCACTGTTTCCCCATCTATTTCCCATGAAGTGATGGGTTTACAGGTTTATTACATAGTAAAAGACCCAGGTGAATAGCCAGAGGAAGATATATGTGGGGCAAGGTCCAGAAGGGTCTTGAGCAAAGGAGCTTTTTTCCCGCTGGAGTCAGGTTGCACCACCCTCCAGGCATCTGGATGTATTCACTGACCTGGGAGCTCTTCAAGATTCATTCTTTGGAGACCTTATCATGTAGGCATGATACATCCACTTCATTTCTAACCCCTCCCCTCTTGTCTCCAAGAACTGGGGAGTGGGGCTGCAAGTTCAAGCTTCTAATCTCAGCTTATTCTTTTTGGTGACCAGCCTCCCCACCCAGTAGTCCACCAAGAGTTCTCTCATTAGAATAAAAGATGTTCTTACCATCCAAGAGGGCTTCCTGGTAGCTCCGCCAGTAAAGAATTCTCTTGCAATGCAGGAGAATTCCAGTTCGATTCCTGAAATTACAAAAGTCTCAGGAATTCTGTGCCAGAAATTGGGTGTGTGTGTGTGTGTGTGTGTGTGTGTGTGTTTACTGCAGCATTATTTATGATAGTCAAAATATGGAAACAACTTAAGTATCCATAAGTGGATAAATGGATAAAGAAACTGCAGTATATATACAATGGAATATTACTCACTCATAAAAAGTAATGAAACATGAATGGACCTCAGGGGCATTATACTAAGTAAAATAAGTCAGAGAAAGACAAATACCATATGACCTCACTTACATGTGAAATCTAAAAACGAAAAGGGTCATAGATAGAGGGAATAGATTGGTGGTTGCCAGAGGTGTGGAGGATGGGAGAAATGAGTAAGCTGTTTTTATGGTTTTTTCCCTGAGTTTAAATACATTGAATTAAAACATTTCTAAAATTCTACTCTGTGAAGACCGTTAAAAGACTCAAAAGACATGCCACAACTGAAAAATATTTGCAAATTTGTTAAAGGATTTTCATTTAAAAATACAAAGAACACTGAAAACTCGGCAATAAGAAAACAGACAACCCACCAGAAAAGAAAAAAAAAAAAAGGGCAAAAGATCTGAACAGATGCCTCACCAAGGAAGATGGCAAATAAGCATTTGCAAAGATGCTCATCTTCATTTGTCATAGGGGAAGTTCATGACACAACAGTGAGATACCACACACATCTCTCAGGATGGCTAGAATCCAGAACACTGGCACACCAAATGCTGGTGAACATGCAACACAACAGGCACCATCACTCGTGCTGGCTGGGGGTGCAAATGGCACAGGCTCTTTAGCAAAACTCTTGGCTATCTCTCCCAAAGCTAAACATAGTCTTACCATACCATACAATTCAGCAATCTTATCTTTTTTAAATCTGTAACATTTATTTAGGCAAAAAAAAAAAAAAAATCCCCAAAACAAAAAATCTGTACACACAGCATTAATACGTAAGTGATGTCTTGATTTAAAATACAGCTTGATTCATGTACAGGACACTTCCATTCATCTAGTCACAGTGAGAACAGAGCCTTCAGTCCAGATAATTGAAAGTCTTTGAAATGTATACATATTACACTTTCCAACAAAATTT
Source organism: Budorcas taxicolor (assembly GCF_023091745.1). Taxonomy (NCBI): domain Eukaryota; kingdom Metazoa; phylum Chordata; class Mammalia; order Artiodactyla; family Bovidae; genus Budorcas; species Budorcas taxicolor. The sequence continues at coordinate 41,928,046 of NC_068914.1, read as the reverse complement.
TTTATATCCTTTGAAAGAAGTTAAACTCTTCCACCAAAATTTAAGCAAAAGATCGTTTTTTATACATTCACAAGTCAGCAAGAACTAGACAAGTGGGAATTCTATAAAAGTCAGGAATTTCAAATTTTTATTCTTACAGATTATCTGAGAGTATGAATCTTGACATAACATTCTCCCATTTTTAAATGCTCTCAAGAATATTCTGAGTTTATAAAAGGATGTCTCAGCTTTCATTAGCTAAGTAGCTTCCTGCCTCTAAGTTGATTAAAATAAGCTTTAAAAAACCCAATTTGAACAATGTTCCAAAATAAATTCAAAATTAAGCATGTATTATTAATGAACTACATTTATGATTTCTCATCATCTGATAAATTTGGATTTTAAAAACATCCTTAATAGCTATTCTGTCTAGGTATAAAGTTAGGATGTGCTCTCCAAAAGAGCTGTGCTACATCCAGAGAAATGAGAAAAAGCATTGATTTTCCTGTCATTAAAGAAAAAAAAGGTGGGGGTAGGAAAATAGGCAGAAAAAGCCCTTTCTCAGGTTAACATAGAGTGTCTTAGGTTAAGACTTGGAAACCAAAGAATGCACAATTAGGAATAGACATGTCATGCAAAAGCTATAAAATACTAAAAAATATATAACAATTAGTCATTCAAAGCACACTCAGCAAAATTTCCTATCATACTGCTAGTTTCATCACTGAATGAAGTCTGGATTTGCTTTATTACTTAAATAAACAGTTCCTGAATCAACACAAAAAAATGAAAAAAACTGTGTCAACATAAACCAATTGGTAAAGTTTAAACATCCAATATCCACACAACCATTTGAAACTGCTGCAGTGGATTTGAGAGGGAAACCATAAGTTTGCAAACCTCTCCATAAGCTGCAGCAATCTTATTTATCCAGTTTATTTGAAAACGTATATTCACTTAAAACCCTGCAAACAAGAAAAAACAAACAAAAATCCTGCAAACAACTGTCTATACCAATGTATAACTGTCTGAAACTGGAAGCAACCAAGAAGTCCTTCCACAGGTGCAGGGATAAACAGACTGGGAAGCATCCAGACACCAGAATGCCGTTCAGCGTAAAAAAGAAGCTGCAAGAAGATACAGTGGGAGCTTCCATGGTGGCTCAGTGGTAAAGAATCTCCCTGCCAATGCAGGGACATGGGTTTGATCCTTGGTCTGGGAAGATTCCACATATCACAGGATGACCAAGCCCATGTGCCACAGCTACTGAGCCAGGGTTCTGGAGCCCGCGAGCCCTGACGAGAGAGACCACTATGATGAGAAGACTGTACCAAAACTAAAGAGCAGCCTCTGCTCACTGCAGCTGAAGCAGGCCCGTGAGGAGCAATGAAGACTCAGCACAGCCAAAAATAAAATAAAATTTAAAAAGACATGGATGAAGGACTCTTTTTTTAATATTAATTTATTAATTTTAATTGGAGGCTAATTACTTTACAATATTGTATTGGTTTTGCCATACATCAACATGAATCCACCACAGGTATACATGTGTTCCCCATCCTGAACCCCCCTCCCTCCTCCCTCCCTGTACCATCCCTCTGGGTCATCTCAGTGCACCAGCCCCAAGCATCCAGTATCATGCATCGAACCTGGACTGGCGATTCGTTTCATATATGCTATTATACATGTTTCAATGCCATTCTCCCAAATCATCCCACCCTCTCTCTCTCCCACAGAGTCTAAAAGACTGTTCTATACATCTGTGTCTCTTTTGCAAGTGACTATTTATTACTGGGCAAAAGAAGCCAGTGTGGAAAAGCTATATTGCTTAGTCCAAATATAGGCCCTTCTGGAAAATACAAAACTATGAACAATAAAATGATCAGTGGTTGTCAGGCATTCTGGGAAGGGAGAAGTAAAGAAATAGGAGGGGAACAGGGGGGTTTCAGGGGGCAAATGGGTTTTTTCTCACTATAAGTCAAAACCCATAACCTACCTGTACTTTATATTCTAGGACTAGTGTCATCTATGAGCACTTTATACTGTGTTCATTCATAATTCGTTCATCATTTCCTCAAGAAGTGATTATCAAGCATGATTTAATACATATAGTATGTTCTGGGTCAAAATATTCTGTGTGTATTTGTACTTATTGCATCCCTTACTGGAATTTCTTTCTCCATTAGTTGCCTAGTATTTGCCTGTTTAACATTCTAAGCTCGCCCCAGTTATGAAGTGCTCTGAAAATACATACACAGTGCCTCTCCCCACCTGGAGTTAGTTCATCCTCTTGTCTGTCTCATGTGAGCTTCTTCTATACTCGAATGCTTCACCATATGGACCAGTATTGGACTACATCTCTTCTATAAGCTCTTAAAGGTGGGGAGCATTGTTATTTAAATGACTTTATAAATTGTAACCACCAGTCGGTGCAAACCTTGAACACTCACTGTTCAAAGAAATATACTTTTAATAACTATTTTGTGTGGGCCCATAAAACATATAAAATAAAAACAATGCAAGTTTTTAGTAAGGTTCAGATATCTTTACACAGAAAGAAGAAACATTAGTGTATCTTTAAAGTCAAAACCACGCAGAATGCAATTAAATGATCAACACCGATAGGCTACAGACTTCTGGGAGAGACTCAGGAGTTAGATGATGAGTGGATTTGGATTCAGGGATGTGGGTGTGAAGACTGTGGACCAGAATGTAGCATCCCCAGCAAATCCTCCATTAACAAAGATGGTTAACTTTCATTTATTTTTCTAATGAATTAATAGATTATGCAATTTAGAGCTGTTCAGATTCACAGCAAAATTGGGCAGCAGTACAGAGTTTCCTCATGTACTCCTTGTCTGCATACGGGCCTCTTCCCCTACAGTGGGCATCCTGCTCCCCATTAGAGTGGAGGGCACTGCCCTGCACGGCAAGGTATGGCTGTCTTTCCTAGAGGGTAAACATCTTCCTAGTTTCAGAAAGGTTCTAAATGTTGAGGAAAACTGAAATCATAACAATAATACTATTGTTTAAAGAACATGTATGAACTTCTTATATATTTTTAATGTACAAAATATTTGGCCTATCGGAACTTCAGCTTTATAACTAAAATGTCAGATCAAGCAGTTGATTTAGATTTGTGATTTAAAGTTGAAATCTTCCTGAATTGGAACATTTATGTGACTTTTATTAAACTTTACTGTATTTACACATTCAATTTATTACATTTATAAGTTATACAATACTTGCTGCTGCTGCTGCTAAGTCACTTCAGTCGTGTCCGACTCTGTGTGACCGCATAGACAGCAGCCCACCAGGCTCCCCAGTCCCTGGGATTCTAGGTAGGTTTTATTTATACTTACAAAGGAACTGGGATGTATTAAATTTGCAATGCAGTTTAAAGATATAAAATGTGTAAACAGTCCAGACTTAGCAGTAATAAGAGCCCCCCTGCAAGTGACAGTTAATAATTGCTCAAAAATATGGGCTTTAAAACTTTGGGAAAAACTAGGGCTTTATATCTGTGACTTATTTAAAAATCTCAATAGACTTTTTTGGAATAGATGCAGTTTCCTCTGAGGAAAACAAAAATAACCTTTAATATCTAACTTTTCCAGAGCAAATCAACCCTTCCTTTAATCTTTGAAACTTCTATAATTGTATAAAAATATACATTTTCCCCTGGATTTCTCTCTTTGCTATCATGCAGTGAAACTCCAGAACACAAGGACAATGTCTCATTTATATCCAGTTCTGTAATATCTGGCATAAGTTTTTGGCACACAGTACGTGCTCAATAAATACTGAACATAATGCAAAGGTTCTGGTGAAGACTGCAGAGCATGACTTAATATCTCCAACGTACATTTATTAATTGCCAAGATACTAGTACCAAGCAATACAAGTGTCTCCCAGGTGACTTGGAACATGATTAACATTTTGGGCAAATCTCAGAGTGAAAAAAACTGTGTAACAGTTCATCTCTCTTCCCATCCATTCCTGTGTCAGTTAAATTCCACAGGAATTGCTGTGGATTCTTTAACTTTGCTTCTTATCCTTGAGTAGCTCTGAGGCTTCAGAATTTGTTGGCTATGTCAGGATCTCAATCTAAACACTGACTTTGCCATAGTGAAAAGAACTTGGAACGAAGGAACCCATGCTCAAGTATTGATCCTGCCACAGGCCAAAAACAACAGAGCAGCTGTGCAGCCTGGGGTGTTGCTTACCCTCTCTGAGTATCACTTTCCTTGTCAGTAAAAGAAAACGCCATCGGTATTTGCCTCACAGAGATTCTGTGCTTATAGAATGCCATCATAAGGTATACATTTGGGGCAACTATACAAATGACACATGGTCACAGAAACCACTTCTCTCTCTGTCTAGACATTGCTTTCCAGATCCTTCCTACTCAAAGTGTGTCTGTGGCCCAGTACCTGGGAACTTGTTGGCTGAGCAGAATCGCAATCTCACCCCCTAGGACCTCCTGAATCAGAAGCTGCATGGAAATAAAGTCCCAGATGACTGCATGTTACAATGTGAGCAACATTGTCCACACAGAACTGAAGGGACACGTGCGCTCATTTCTTATTGCTGCTGTAATAAATCACCACTAATTGAGTGCCTGAAACAACAAAAGTGTGTAATCTTCCACTCCTGGAGGCAGAAGTCCTAGACTCAAGGTGCGGTCAGCTCTGATTCCTTCTCAGGCTCCAGGGGAGGTCTGTCTCCTTGACTTTTCAGTTTCTGGAGGCACCTGCATCCTTAGCTCCTTCCTGGCCTCTCCCTGCGTCACTCTGACCACTTCTTCTGGCTTCAGTCTTCTTCTCTGACCCTGACTCCCCTGCCTTTCAATTTGTGGTGACAGTAGACCACCTGGAGAATCCAGGACACCCATCCCATCTTGTCTTCAAACTTTAATCACTTATGCAAAAGCACTTCTTGTCATATAAACTCACACATTCACAGGGGGGGATTAGGACATCGCCATCTCTGAGGGGCCCCTATTCTGTCTGTAACAGATACCACGTGATTAAGCTTTGCTCATTTAATCGGCAATCAATTTCAAAGAGTGGCAACTGAATAACATGCCCTCAGTTTGTTAATCCAATCATTTGTATTCTTAGTATTTCAGGGCTTAAACTCTGCCCAGAAATTCATGTATGTTCTTTGTTCTCACTCTCTTCCACTCCTACCCCCTAAACTCCATTCTCTTCCATGTGCCCACCTACCACTCCATCTTTACTCTGAACAAACGACTTGGCCTCCTATTTCACAGAGAAATGATAGTCTAGCAGACATTTTTGATAATAGATGATTCTATGATAATTTAGTATATATCTTACAAGGAGTGCAGAGAATTAGGTAGAATTGCTATAATAAAACTTCTTTCATCCCTTTTCCTTATTATATGAACAGGGTGTTTGGTTAATTGTTTTTACTTTGCATTATAAAAATAAAATATGGGTAGAATTGACACTAAAGCTTCTTATTTTATTAATATGTAATATTTATCCACAGATATATGAATTAAATTTTAGAAGCTCTACTCATCACACTAGGAGATATATTTCAACAATATGCTACTTTTCATGTTAATAGTTATTATCAAAATTATAAAACATTATGCTATTTTATCAACTATGTGCTAAATAATTATACCTAAATTGAGGAGGAATATTTTATCACAGGGCTCCCCAGGTGGTGCTGGTGGTAAAGAACCTGCCTGTCAATGAGGAGAGGTAAGAGAAGCTGGTTCAGTCCCCAGGTCGGGCAGATCCCCTGGAGGAGGGCATGGCAACTCACTCCATTATTCTTGCCTGGAGAATCCCACAGACAGAGGAGCCTGGTGGGCTGCAGTCCATAGGGTCGCACAGAGTCAGACACAAATAAAGCAACTTAGCAGGCACACATTTTATCACATTCATATTTTTGTTGCAGCTAAGTATGGTATGTTGATTAATAGAATAGAGTATAACATTCAGTCATGGAAATAAAAAGGATATGAGTGTTCAAGGAATGGGCTTACATTTTGAAACTGCTGCTGCTGCTGCTAGTCACTTCAGTCGTGTCCGACTCTGTGCGACCCCATAGACGGCAGCCCACCAGGCTCCCCGGTCCCTGGGATTCTCCAGGCAAGAACACTGGAGTGGGTTGCCATTTCCATCTCCAATGCAAGAAAGTGAAAAGTGAAAAGTGAAAGTGAAGTCGCTCAGTCGTATCGGACTCTTAGCGACCCCATGGACTGCAGCCTACCAGGCTCCTCCGTCCATAGGATTTTCCAGGCAAGAGTACTGGAGTGGAGTGCCATTGCCTTCTTCTTGAAACTGCTAAACTATTAAAAAGAGAAATTGTTCATTTTTTTTTCATCCTGTTTACCTTCTCACTGTGCTATGGCGAGTATTACATTGTTAAGGTATTTTGATTTTGTTGACTATATTTAAAAGATACAGTGTATTTTTAACATGCTAAAAATTACATCCTTTGTAGCTATTTATACTTTAAAAGAAAACATTTGGATGTCAAATTTAAAACGTGTGAATAACACACATATTTTCAAACACGTTTTAGGGTAACTGAGCAAAACAGTTTGAAGACTCATGAGCTAAAACACTGATTTTCAAACTTAAGCACACATCAGAACCACCTAGAAGGTGGTTAAAACGCGCGCACGTTGCTGGTCTCCTCCACTTCACCCAGTCAGTCTGGAGCAGCTTGGATGTGGGACATTTGCGTCTTTCATCAGTTCCCAGGTGGTGCGGACTGTGCTGGACCCACCCTGAGAACTGCAGTCCTGCTCTAGAATACTTACTAGCCTATATGCAATTGATGGAACTGGGAACATCCTCCGACTCGTCCTTCTCCCACAGCCTCCGAGATCTCCACCACCCCTCCTCATCCCCGCCCAGCCCAGCACAGCCCCGCCCCCACCTGCATCCCTCCCACCATCTCTCCGCGGCATAGCCAGAAGGACCTTCCTGGCCACAGTCACCCGCTTGCTCAGAACCTCCCCCTACGCTCCGTTACCCTGAAGGTGCAAGACCAAATTTCCTCCTTTGTCTCTTGGTCTTAGCTCGTTTTTAGAGCTTCATCTCCCATCTCCAATCCTCACCACCACTGTAAACTCCGAGTCTTCTGAAGTATTTCCTGTTCCTTTAATGTGCTCTGCTTTGTCTCACCTCTGGGATATGCAACTTAAACTCTTCTGCTTCCGCCAACCCTTCTTCACTGTGCTGAGTCCTACTCACCTCCAGATTACTTGTTAGAAATCGCTTCATCCAGGGCTCATCCTGAACTCTTTAAAAACAACTCAAACCCCACCAAATGTGCCCTCATGACTCACTCTGGCTTCAAGGGTCGCCCATCACATATGATGCTACTTGCCTGTTTGCTAACCTCTCTCCCTCCAGATTTCAGTTCTCTCAGGGCAGGACCTTGCCTTGTTTACCATTGTATCTCTAGTTACAATGCCTGGAGCACCATAGGTGTCTGGAAGATGTTTGTTGAATGAATTCATGTTCCTCCTATCCATGTGGCACCAATGCTGAAATGACAAGCAGAGAGAATATAGTTGATGGTCTCTGCCTCTAGCAATTCCAGAGAAGACTATGGCAGGAAGACAAACATACAGGGAAAGAGAATATTGTTTGGTTAACTGTGAGAGTAAGTGCAACGGAAGTTTAGAGAGAAGGGTGATTGTGCTTGATGGATTGTTTGGAGGAGACCAAATGAAGACCTTGAATCTCCACATTTTCTCTTCATGACTTTTCTAATTAAGGACAAAGGGCATTTTGTGAGCCTTTGAGCATGGCAGTGAGCTATTTATTTAGAATCGATCTTTGCCAAGACTGGCAGCTACCATATGAAGAGAGGCTTGGCAACTTGCCCTGTGAACTTACTGCAGTGAATTCAAAGTGTATAATTTCTGTTGATTATTTTTATTTTGGCATCAGTTCATATCTCATCCCAGGGAATGTAGACAGATACCAACTGCCAGTTTTGCAGTTTTATTGCAGCAAGGAGGTGATAAATAATTACTAAAGCTAGTTTAGTAAATTGCTCTGGTTGAAAAAGACATAATAATAGTGTTTTCTTTCCAAGATATTTAAAGGCATGGGTTTTCACTCAATTCAAGTCTTATATACTATACAGAGTGAAACTACTCAGATTCAAAGAATCCTACATCCTATGATAAAGGCAATTTTAAAAATCCTTTTAAATAAACATTAAATTTTAACAAGCAATAAACATTTTAACAAATGTTCTAAATGTTGAGTGGGCATTTTTATTAAATTCAAATTTTCTGATAGTAATGGTTATTAAAATAGCATGCAGTAAAGATGTAAGTTCCACCTGTGTGATAAGCAATTTTGGTGCTGATTTGACTGGTCCATCTGACCATCAGGGAATAGAATTACTCCTGCCCTTGTGTTTGCATATCTTACAAATAAATATTACATATGTTTAACATATATTGTTGAAGGTTCCCTGGTTAATTCTATAAAGTACCCATAAAAAAAAATTAAGGCTCCGAAGAAAATCTTTCAGGGAGAAAAGTGAATTGCTACGAACAGGCCAGGAACAACTGTGTGACATGCAAACACAGGAGCAAGGATGCTTGCAGACTAGGAAGCCCTTCTGGAGAAATGATCTTAGGGAGTGTGGAAAGGTTTATGAATGTTCGTGGGAGGCAGTTCTGAACATAAAGAGCAATAAAAAACAAGCAGCGAATTTTGTGAAGTGGGCGAGGGAAACAAAGCCTACAGTCAGAAGATAGGCTTGGGCAGAGTAGTGCATGAGCTGCATGTAGGAGGCTGGGGGGTCAGAAATGCACACAGATGCCAAGTGAGTTGGGCCTGTGTGAAGATAGGAAGGCTGAGAAAAGGGAGACGATAAGAATGTAACAAACCAGGGCAGAAGTGTTGGAGCAGGTAATTTGTGGCTGGAGAGGAGGGGGCAAAGGCAAACAGTGAGGATGAGCTAGAGAACTTGTCATGATACTTACGATGCACAGAAATGAAGCGTACACGTTGAGTTTGTAAGATCAATTATGTATTCTTTTTAGGGAAGTAGTTATAGGGATTCAAGAAGGGCAATCAACTCATTTTTAATGCTGAAGGCAAACCACAAAATTCACAAATGAGAAACTCAAGGATGAGTTTTGAACACCATTGATAGATTGAATGAAACTGAGGGTGTTACTAAAGACCCACATCAAGCCATAGCAAAGGGAAAGAGAATTTTCATAATGATGTATAGGGGAAGTGTGGTTTTGTATACCAAACAATAACTTGGGAGTATGTAAAATTTATTAATTGGACTGATCTTGTTAAAATGATGAAAAGTGTGAATATCTGTGCAATACATATCTAGGCTTATAAAATATAGCCTAAGAATATTAAATATACCTTGGAAACAAAGTGCAAATAGAGCCCATTATACTTAACTGAAAGCATTTTCCTAATAAGAAAACATGTAAAGGAGCAGTTTTCACAGCCTCAACTCAAGGGTCATACACAGATATGAGAGGATTAGCAGAGAAATGAATATTAGCTTCTTCCACCAATTTGTTTGTTTCTGAGGCTTAAAATATTTAATGTTTTCATTTTTATACCATGCTTTTTAAGGAGGTTAGTTTCAGAGCCTTAAGTATTGAAAAAATTGACTTAGAGCTAGTCTTTCCTGGAAAAATCGTTTAATTTATAAAAGGAATATATATATGTGTGTATATATATATATATTTTTTTTTTTTTTTAACAATGTTGCAAAAGCTTGTATTCAGTTGACAGTACTTAACTGTCATTTTTAGGTTTCACGCTGTTGTTGTTCAGCTGCTAGGACAACTCTTTGTAATCCCATGGACTGCACCATGCCAAGCTTCCCAGTCCTTCACTATCTCCCAGAGTTTGCTCAAACTCATGTCCATTGAGTCAGTGATGCCATCCAACCATCTTATCCTTTGTTGACCCGTTTTCCTCCTGCTCTCAATCTTTCCCAGCATCAGGGTCTTTTCAAATGAATCATTTCTTTGCATCAGGTGGCCAAAGTATTGCAGTTTCAGCTTCAGCATCAGTCCTTTCAATGAGTATTCAGGGTTGATTTCCCTTAGGATTGACTGGTTTGATCTCCTTGCTGTCCAAGGGACTTTTAAGAGTCTTCTCCCACACCACAGTTTGCAAGCATCAGTTATTTGGTGCTGAGCTTTCTTTATGGTCCAACTCTCACATGACTACTGGAAAAACCATCACTTTGTTATATGGGCCTTTATCTGCAAAATTTACTGGAAATGTTTCCAAATGAGACAAACTTTAAAGTTACAAATAGAGAGTAGCGTGAATTCTTGAAGACTTTTGGGAGGGAGCTAAATGTTTTAAATCCCGTTGGTTAGCTCTTCTAACAGCAGACCAGATGCAGACCCAGGTAAACTCCTGGTGAATGACCTTGTTCAAAGTCACTGAATAAATCAGTTTCAGCCTTGGGGCTGGACTTCTAACTTCAGATTCCTGTGTGTAGCCTGTTGCCTGAGCTAAGTTGCCATTAACAGACTCATTAGATATTCTGACTTTCAAATCTGGTTTAAAAATTCAATGTGATTAAACTGTGAAAACAGGTAGCACATGGAATTTATATACTTTGAAGCATTGTTTGTGAAGTGAAGTGAAATGAAGTCGCTCAGTCATGTCTGACTCCTTGCAATCCCATGGACTGTAGCCATGCAGGCTCCTCTGCCCGTGGGATTTTCCAGGCAATAGTACTGGAGTGGATTGCCATTTCCTTCTCCAAGTGGGAGCATTGTTTAGTGCTGAGTAAAAAGGGAGATGCATCGGATCCAGACAAATCTAGCTTTAAAAACACTTTGGCCAACAAACTGTTGAAAACTTTGGTTTTCAGTTAGTTGCCAGCATTGAAAAATTAGAAGAATTAGAAAAATTTTGTGTAGCTAGCTTTCCAGCTTCTTTTTAAAATTTTAAATATCTGATGTAATTTATAGTATATGAATACAGACAACGGTATTTTATTATAAGGTGTTCTCAAGTGGCTCAATGGTAAAGAATTTGCCTGCAATTCAGGAGATGTGGGTTCCATCTCTGGGTCAGGAAGAGCCCCTGGAGAAGGAATGGCAACCCACTTCAGTCTTCTGCCTGGGAAATCCCATGGACAGAGGAACCTGTTGGGCTACAGTTCATGGGGTCACAAAGAGTCAGACATAACTGAGCAATTAAGCAATGGCATTGTATTATAATCATCAAAGTTGCTAAGAGATTAGAACTTTATTCCAACCACTAAGAGGAAATGATAGTTATGTAAGGAGATAGAGGTCTAATTATCGCTACAATGACAGTCACACAACAGTGTAAGATGTATCAAACTGACACGTTGTCCACCTTAAATTTACACAGTGGGCTTCCCAGGTGGCTCACTGGTAAAGTATCTGCCTGCCAATGCAGAAGGTGCAGAAGATGCGGGTTTGATCCCAGGGTCAGGAAGATCTCCTGGAGCAGGAAATGGAAACCCACTCTAGCGCTCTGCCTGAGAAATTCCATGGCTATAGTCCATGGGGCTGCAAAGAGTCGGATGTGGCTTAGTGACTAAGTTGCTGGCAACAACATAGTTGATTTATAGTGTTTCAGGTGTGCAGCAAAGTGTTTCAGGTTTTATATATTTAAGTCATATATACACAAACATCTATATTCTTTTTAATATTCTTTTCCATTGTAGGTTACGACAAGGTATTAAATATAGTTCCCTGGGCTGCACAGTAGGCCTTGTCATTTATTGACTTCATTGTTTCCAAACCAAATTTTACTCAAAGCACAAGCACATTACTTTCTGCAAACAGATTCATGACAAGTGACTACACAGTGAGATCAGAAAGCCACATGGTGCATGTTTAAGTCCACAGCACCTCCCAGGTGTGGAGGGAGGGGGCCCAGGCCCTTAGACACAGGTGTGTGGGCTGGTTCTAGGGGGTAACAGTTCAGGTTGAAGTTTAATGCCTTAAATACTGGCTTCACTTGAGTACCACACAGAGGCAGCTCTTGATGTGATTAAAAATGTTGTTATACACTAAAAAGGAAAGTTACAGATGGGTTTGGTGAATGACAAATTCTCACTACATAAACCGGCAGACTTGAGTTACTGTATCGGTCATTCTAACATCTGTATAGAAATTCCCATGAAGATGCGCTCCTCAAGCCTAATTGTACATTTTGGAAGTTGGGCCTTTGCAGTGCCTGTCACAGGAGTGTCCTTGAGGTGGCAGGACAACTCTTCTTTTCAGAAGAGTTGCCAGGGGCCCAGCAGCTTCATCCTTCAAGTGCCCCTTGGTGTACACTGAGTTCAGGGACTGTCTCAGGAAGGATGAGGGAAGAGGCGCTCCTCAGTAAACAAGGTCAAATACAGACTTGGGCTTTGGGCTCCATCCTGCAGTCCCACCCACCCACCCTTAGCCCAAGAGAGTGACTGAGAGAAGAAACAGCAGCCGATGGGGTGGGGGTGGCTGTCCAACACCCCTGCTGGAGTCTGACCCAGTTGCTGGTGGTTGAGCTATCTGCTAAGGGCTGGTGTGTGGCTCCTTTGTGCAGAAGCACCAGTCCACAAGGCTAGGACAGCGTGGGGCTCCCAGAACCCCTCCAGTGACAGGATCATGGGACAGCAGTAGGGAAGCACCTTAATGGCCCAGCCAACAAGGTCTTTTTCGAGAACAGGGGTCCCATGAAAGAGAAGCTCCAGTCCTCTGCCTTCAGTGTTTCTGGTGGGGCACTACACAGAAGAACTGAGCAATATGGAGTATGGAGAAGATGGCATGCTGGACAGAGACCTGCCTGGAACAGTGGGCTCGGGGTGCAGGCTGCTCCGAACAAGGTGGCTTCCACTTCTTGTCTGGGAGGAAGAAGGTTGCGCCCCCACACTTGTGAGGCAGCAGGGCCGTGAAGTAAAGTGTAGTTTTGACTTGAACCCGGACAGCCTCACTCTGCATTTACCTGTGTGGACTGGTTCTTCTGCAGAGAGATGCCAGCCCTGGTCACAGCACTCAACTCTAGTCAGAGCCCGCAGCTCTGGAGACCTCAGCAGGGTGCAGGATGGCCACCCCAATCCCATTGCTGTTCCTTCTTCCTCAGTCACTCGCTTGGGCTGAGGGTGAGGGGAACTGCAGGATGGAGTGTGTGCGGGGTGCTTAGTCCCGCAGTCGTGTCCGACTCTTTGTGACCCCATGGACTGTAGCCTGCCAGGATTCACTATCCATGGGGATTCTCCAAGCAAGAATACTGGAGTAGATTGCCATGCCCTCCTCCAGGGGATCTTCCGACCCAGGGATCGAACACAGGTCTCCAGCACTGCAGGATTCTTTACTGTCTAAGCCACAAAAGTGAAACCCTAATATGTGACTTGAGCCACAAGTTTAACCATTTTTTGTCCCCTTGAGGAAAAAAAAAATACCACAGATCCAAATCTTCAGTTTAGTTCAGTTGCTCAGTCGTGTCCGACTCTTTGTGACCCCATGAATCGCAGCACACCAGGCCTCCCTGTCCATCACCATCTCCCGGAGTTCACTCAAACTCACATCCATCAAGTCGGTGATGCCATCCAGCCATCTCATCCTCTATCGTCCCCTTTTCCTCCTGCCCCCAAAATCCCTCCCAACATCAGAGTCTTTTCCAATGAGTCAACTCCTCGCATGAGGTGGCCAAAGTACTGGAGTTTCAGCTTTAGCATCATTCTTTCCAAAGAACACCCAGGGTTGATCTCCTATAGAATGGACTAGTTGGATCTCCTTGCAGTCCAAGGGATGACAATAAATACAGTTTTTCTCCATAATATTGATTGGGAAAATCAACAGCCAGCAATCTAGTCATCCTGAAGGCCCTGAGTGTCGTGGGCAAGTGGGATTTTCCTGGGGAGATGGATCCCTGCGTGGGGTGAGTTAGTTCTGTGCTGAGAGACTTGCTGGGGTATGTGACATCAGGACTTCACAGTGATTCGATCCTTGGAAAAACAGAGATCTGAGAGTAAAAATGAGATCAGAAACAACCAGGGGTCTGCTGTCCTTGACTTTGGCTGATGCTAGAGCTCTGCTTGTGGATACGGGAGTCAGGCAGACCCGATCCCCTCTCCACCCCCACCCCCCGCGGGGGCTATGCTGGGCTGGGGGGCTCCACAGTGCAGTTTCCATGTCTGTTGTGGTGCCCACTCTGTGACCCTATAGGCTGCAGCATGTCAAGCTGTCCTTCACTGTCTTCCGGAGTTTTCTCAAACTCATGTCCATTTTGTCAGTGATGCCATCTAACTATCTCATCTTCTGTCCTCCTCTTCTCCTCCTGCCTTCAATCTTTCCCAGCATCAAGGTCTCTTCTAATGAGTCAGCTCTTTGCATCAGGTGGCCAAAGTATTGGAGCTTCAGCTTCAGCATCAGTCCTTCCAATGAATATTCAGGGTTGATTTGTTGCTTTGATCTCCTTGCTGTCCAAGGGGCTCTCAAGAGTCTTCTCCATGTCTGAAAACCTCAAATATCCAAGATTAAGGCTCCAGTAGGTTAACCCCAGAAATCCAGCATGTGCAGTGTGATCTGCTGTTTATAGATGCTGTAAGATCCCAATTTCATTCCTATTCCCCAAAACCAAAAGTTCACATGAAATACAACAAACCACCCATGTTTAGCTTTTTTGATTTGTTTTATTTGTATTTGTTTTGAAAAATAAACACACAGGGCCCATGATTTATGTGGAAGCCTAGAAGCATGCAATTTCCCAGGTGGCTCAGATGGTAAAAAATCTGCCTGAGATGCAGGAGACCTGGGTTTGATCCCTGGATTGGGAAGAACCCTGGAGAAGAGAATGGCTACCCACGTCAGTATTTTTGCCTGGAGAATTCCATGAACCCAAGGCACCTGATGAGCTACAGTCCATGGGGTCGAAAAAAGAATTGGACACAACTGATTGGCTAACACTCTCACTTTCACTAAAAGCATGATGTTTCTGTTGAGTCACAGTTTTGGAAAGGCAGAGCTGTATCCAGACCATTGACAGCACAGTAGTTCGTCCTGGGCACAGACAAGGGAGCTCTGTGTTGAGCTGGGCAGGTCCAGAGAGGCTTTTGCAGAGCAAATTCTTGCTTGAAGATGAAGTAGGTGTTTGAAGGGAGTGAGCACAGCCTTTCTGGTTCTTGATTTTTCCCTAATGTTGGGAGGGGGGCTTAAGGCAGGGAGAGCAGAGTTTCCTGGCATGACTCTGTCACTTTTCAAAAGGGGTACCACCACCAGGCAGAACTGAATCAATTTAACTTAAAGAGGATCATAAATTTCTGGTTCCAGGGCTATCAGAACTGCTTCTGGGCAGCGTCACAGGGTGTTGAGGAGTTTGGGGCTCTGATTTTTTTAATGGCTTTATTTATTTAAAGCTGTAATGGGTCTTTGCTGATGCACTGGGTTTTTCTCTAGTTGCAGTGAACGGGGGTCTTCATCGTGGTGTACAGTCTTCTCCTTGCAGTGGCTTCTCTTGTCATTGAGCAAAGGCTATCGCGTGTGTGGGCTTTAGTAGTTGCTACATATAGGCTCTGTAGTTGGGGCTCCTGGGATCTAGAGCACAGGCTTAGTTGCTCTGAAGCATGTGGGATCTTCCCAAACCAGGGATAGAACCTGCATCTCCTGCATTGGGAGGTGGATTCTTTACCACTGAGCCACCAGGGAAGCCTGGGGCCCTGATTTTGATCTTTGCTAAATCTTAAACCTTGATGAAAATGGCATGTTCTAGAAGTGGCATTATTGTATTGTTTTTATGACTGAATAATATTCCATTGTATATATACTGTGTAGAACAGGGAACTCTACTCAATACCATGTAATGACCTATATGGGAAAAGAATCTGAAAAATGGTGGGTATATGTATTTGTATAACTAGTTTGCTTTGCTGTACAGCAGAAGCAAACAACATGGTAAATCAACTTTAATACAAATTAATTTTAAGAAGGAAAAAATGTGATATGTCCTGGTTTCCAGCTAAAGCTTGCCTTAAAATCTTTACAGAGGTGGATGATGGAAAATTGTAATTTTGTATTGACAAGGCCCTGGTCAGCATGCCCAGCTGTCATTCAACCCAAAGAAACCTGGTATTTAGGACCCACATCGCAAAGAAAATCGGCCTCCCCTGCTGCTCTCACACTCACGCCAGCTTTAAGGGGTGGGTGGATTCGAGCACACAGTGCTGATTTATGGCACTGAACTTGGCATTTGCATGACCCCACTATTTCTGAGGAAGCATTCATTGCCACAGCACACTGCAAGTGCTGCCCTTGGTTCTTAGAATCTTTTAGTCCATGACAACACTCCAGTTCTTGGATACTGACCAACTACAGTGTCTACTGGGAGCATTTTTCCAAGGAGAAATTAAAATCACAAAGGAAGTACAACTGCCTACTTGCCTTATAACCAAGATTTATAACCAATGATCCTCTGAAAGTAGTATATTCATTCCAGTGTATCATTCTGGGATACTTCCTATTAAAAATTATGAGAAAGCACAATTAAGTGTTGATAAACTCATGTAACAAAAAGCTGAGAAGGGCATCCTGGGGTTGGTTATGTGAGAAGCACAGTGTTGTGGTCAAGGGCTTCCATGGGTCCTGTGTTCCCAGGCGGCCAGCTTCTGACTCCTCCTTCATGGTTTCAAAGGGGTCATTACACTTCTAGGGAGCAAGTGAAGACAGTGTCTTGTCAAAACACTTAATTTTTTTCATGACTCTCTTTTTTTATTAGGAAAGACATCTATTCCAAGAAATCTCCCAGTGGTCTCCCACCAGGTCACTTGACCTTGTATGGATCTCATGCTTAACTGTTGCTGGTAGAAGAAATGGGAATATAGTATCTGGTATTTTCAGACTTGTATGTAGCCAGAATGGAGGGGGGAGGTGGGGTGTGGGCTGTGGGAGAGGTGGTGACTGTTTTGAAGGAGACCATTGATGTCTACGCATTCTATAAGAACACAAAGTCTTGGGTCAATGGCAAAGGATCACTGGCCCCTCAGTGTCTCCCAAAGAACAGCTACGTTCTAGAGTAAGACTCAGAGCCCCTGGGCTCACCCCGTGGACATGGACTGATCATTTCCTATCTGCTCTTAGTCTGATCTATCTATACACTAGACACCACACCGTGTCTCCAATCTTGTTGTTGTCTCCTCCTTGATGTTTGAGCTGATTTCTCTGGTATTTGACTCTCAAGACTCTTTCACTGACTTGCAGATTATCCTTACACACCTGGCTTATCCTATCACCTTGTTAGGTGATGTAGGCAGCTGGGGAACCATCCAGGGCTGCCTGTCAAGAACAAAAGCATTTGCCACACTTTTCCCCCAACCCCACAGTGTCCGCATGGAGCAAGCACTTTGTGCAGCAGGATATCATACTGTAACCAACCAGGAGCCGTCCTCCCTTCCATTACCAGCTGTGATGGAAACTAGGAAGATTCTACTCAGGGACAGAAGGATTATAAATAAGACAAGAAATTTACAATAAAAGCAGACCATGGAGCTTTCCCTACCCCTTCCCTCAAAACAAAAATTTTCCACATGCTGTATGATCCCATTGATATAAAATGCACAGAGCAGGCAAATCCATAGAGTCACAAAGCAGATGAGTGGTTGCCAGGGGCTGGAAGAGACTGGGGGAGTAAGGAGTGACAGCTAATGGGCATGGATTTGTGGGGATGTGATAAAATGTTCTGAAATTGATTGTGATGATAGTTGCACGGTTCTGCAAATATACTTATTGAATTGTACACTTTAAATAGGTGAATTATATAATACATAAATTATATATAGGAAAGCGGTTTTCCCAAGTATTTATATGAGATTTTTTTAAACAGTCATTCACTGAATTTTAATGATGTGATTGCAGTCTCAAAACCCACTTTACCAGACAGTCAATCCTGGAATGTTACAAAAGAAGGTCTGAGACTTTTCCAGAACTCTGTTGCTATAGTGACATTTCTGCCCTTCAGTGTTTACACCCAGGTCTGTGGTCATTTGAGTGAGTAGAATGAATACCATCTGTCTTGAGCAATATTGAACACACTGTTGCCCCATAGATTTTTTTGGTCCTTACTGATGTGATTTCCAGGATAAAAAAATAATCCTTAAATTAATCCTCAATTCCTAGATTAAATCAGTGATCTTACATCATTATCACAGAAATGTGATCCATTAAGTGCTTAGTTTGTGGCATGTTAACAAACTCTGAACACTGGAAGTTTTTGGTGTATGATGTATCAGGAAAAATATCACTTCAATAAAAGTCAGAAAAACATTTTTCCTTGGATGAAAATAAATGTTTCAACCTGTTAATAGTTTTTGTGCATGAACAGCATAGTAATCTAACTTCAGTGAGGAGTTTCTACAACAACAACAGATAATATTATCTTCGGTGTATAAAGTGAACATGTTATTGCTGCAGATATTTCATAAGGTTCTCAGTTGCCTCCCAGAAACTTTCCAACAATTTCCCTGGGTGAGTGCCACTGGATAGCTACACTTGCAGCCCCAAGCTTCAGAGCTTAAATTGCTCCTCTAGTAGTTTTAATCTCCTTTACAACACAATGGAAAATGCTAAGTGTTCACTGTCTAGAGCAGGTTCTTTAATTCTTTATATCCTTTTTCAAGTCATAATAATGCCAGCTTTTTACTTATCCTATGCATATCCGCATATGCACGTTTTGGCCCCATATTTGGGGAGGCGAGGCTATGTTGTTATTCAGTCCCTGGGTCATATCCAACTCTTTGTGACCCCGTGGGCTACAGTACACCAGGGTTTCCTGTCCTTCACTATCTCCCAGAGTTTGCTCAAACTCACGCCCATTGAGTTGGTGATGTCATCCAACCATCTCATCCTGTAATCCCTTTCTCCTCCTGCCCTCAGTCTTTCCCAACATTTTCCCAAAGACATACCGATGGCCAACAGACACATGAAAAGATGCTCAACACCACTCATCATCAGAGTAATTCAAATCAAAACCACAGTGAGATATCACCTCATACTTGTTAGAATGGCTATCACAAAAAAGAAAACAAATGTAAGGATGTGGAGAAAATTTGAACCCTTATACTGTTGTTGGGAATGTAAACTGGTGCAGCCACTGTGGAAAACAGTACTCAGTTTCCTCAGAGAAACTAAAAATAGAGCTACCATGTGACCCTGCAGTTCCACTCTTGTGTATTTATCTAAAGAAAACAAAAACACTAACTCCAAAAGGTGTTTGCACCCCAATGTTCATGCTGCTGCTGCTGCTAAGTCACTTCAGTCGTGTCCAACTCTGTGTGACCCCATAGATGGCAGCCCACCAGGCTCCCCTGTCCCTGGGATTCTCCAGGCAAGAATACTGGAGTGGGTTGCCATTTCCTTCTCCAGTGCATGAAAGTGAAAAGTGAAAGTGAAGTCACTCAGTCATTTCCAACTCTTAGCCATTGCCTCCTCCCCAATGTTCATAGCAGCTTTATTTATTTACAATAGCCAAGATATGGAAGCAATGTAAAAGCCCACTGACAGATGAGTAGGTTAAAAAGATGTCATTCATACACACACACACACACACACACACACACACACACACACAATGGACTATTACTCTGCTATTTAAAAAGAATGAAACCTTGCCATTTGCAACAACATGAATGTACCTTCAGTTCAGTTCAGTTCAGCTCAGTCGCTCAGTCATGTCCAACTTTCACGACCCTGAGTGAAATAAGTCACACGGAGAAAGACAAATATTTTATTTGTGTGAAATCTATAAAACAGAACAAATGAAAGAACTAGCAACAAAACAGCAACAGACTCCTAGATGTAGAGAACAAACAGGCAGTCTTCAGAAGGCAGGGTATATGGGGGTGCCAGAAATATATGAGGGAGATTAAGAGGTACAGACTTCCAGTTACAAATAACTGGATCATGAGAGTGAAATGTACAGAGTGGGGAATATGGTCAATAATAATTCAATATCTCTGTCCAGAAACAAGTGGTAAATAGACTTAGCCTGATGATCATTTTGAAATGCATAGATATATCATTATGTTGTGTACTAGGACTAAAATAGTATTAGAGGTCAAATATAATTTTAAAAAGCAAATACATAGAAAAAGAACCAGATTTGTGGTTACAAGAGGCAGGGGTTGGTAGGAGGGGGGATTTGATGAAGGTGGTCAAAAAAGTAAAAACTTCCACCTACAAACAAATAAGTACTATGGATGCACTGTTGTTCAGTCGCTAAGGCATGTCCAACTCTTTGCAACCCCACGGACTGCAGCACAGCAGGCCTCTCTGTCCCTCACCATCTCCAGAGTTCACCCAAGTCCACTGAATCGTTGGTGTTATCCTCTGCTGCCCTCTCCCCTCAATCTTTCCCAGCATCAGATAGCCAAAGTATTGGAGCTTCAGCTTCAGCATCAGTCCTTCCAATGAATATTCAGGGCTGATTTCCTTTAGGATTGACTGGTTTGATCTCCTTGCTGTCCTAGGGACTCTCAAGAGTCTGCTCCAGCACCACAATTCAAAAGCATCAACTCTTTGGATTTCAGCCATATTTATGGTCCAATTCTCACAACCGTACGTGACCACTGGAAAGACAATAGCCTTGCCTATATGTACCTTCGTCGGCAAAGTGATGTCTTGCTTTTTAATACACTGTCTAGTTTTGCCAAGTCTTCCTTGCAAGAAGCAAACATCTAATTTCATGGCTGCAGTCACCATCTGTAGTGATTTTGGAGCCTAAGAAGAGGAAATCTGTCACTGCTTCCACTCCACCCCCCTAATTTGCTATGAAGAGATGGGACCAGATGCAATGATCTTAGTTTTTGAACTTTGAATGTTAAACCAGCCTTTTCACTCTTCTGTTTCCCCTTTAAGAAGCCTTTAGTTCCTCTTCGCTTTCTGCCATTAGAGTGATATCATCCGCATATCTAAGGTTGTTAATATTTCTCCAGCAATCTTGATTCCAGCTTATAACTCTACTAGCCCAGCATTTTGCATGATGTACTCGGTGTTCTTTGGAAGGACTGATGAGAAAGCTGAAACTCCAATACTTTGGCCACCTCATGCAAAGAGCTGACTCATTGAAAAAGACCCTGATGCTAGGAGGGATTGGGGGCAGGAGGAGAAGGGGACGACAGAGGATGAGATGGCTGGATGGCATCACTGACTCGATGAACGCGAGTTTGAGTGAACTCCGGGAGTTGGTGATGGACAGGGAGGCCTGGCATGCTGCAATTCATGGGGTCACAAAGAGTTGGACACAACTGAGTGACTGAACTGAACTGAACTGAACTGAACTCTGCATGTAAGTTAAAGAAACAGGGTGACCGACATTCATTGCAGCACTGTTTACAATAGCTAGGACGTGGAAGTAACCTAGATGTCCGTTGGCAAACAAATGAATAAGAAAGTTGTGGTTCATATACACAATGGAATATTATTGAGCTATTAAAAGAATGTATTTGAGTCAGTTCTAATGAGCTGTATGAAACTGGAGCCTATTATACAAAGTCAAGTAAGTCAGAAAGAAAGACACTAATCCAGTATATTAAAGCATATATATGAAATTTAGAAAGATGGCAACGGTGACCCTATGTGCAAGATGGCAAAAAAAGACACAGATGTAAAGAACAGACTTTTAGACTCTGTGGGAGAAGGTGAGGGTGGGGTGATTTGAGAGAATAACATTGAAACATGTATATTCCCATATGTGAAATAGATGACCAGTCCAAATTCGATGCATGAAACAGGGCACTCAAAACCGGTGCGCTGGGACAATCCAGAGGGATGGGATGGGGAGGGAGGTGAGAGGGGTTTCAGGATGGGGGACACATGTACACCCATGGCTGATCCATGTCAACGTATGGCAAAAATCACCACAATGTTTAAAGTAATTAGCCTCCAATTAAAATAAATAAATAAATAATATTTTTAAAAAGAAACAGGGTGACAATATACAGCCTTCTCCTACTCCTTTCCCAATTCAGTGTCCCAGTGTCCCAGTCTAACTATTGTTTCTTGACCTGCATACAGATATCTCAGGAAACAGGTACAGTGGTCTGGTATTCCCATCCCTTTAAGAATTTTCCATAGTACAGGGATGTACTATATAACATGATAACTGTAATTAACATTGTTATATGTTATATATGAAAGTTGTTAGAATAAAGCCTGCAAGTTCTCCTCACAAGGAAAAACACCTTTTACTTTTTTTTTTTTGTATCTATGTAAGATGATGGATAGTCACTAAACTGATTGTTATAATCACTCCATGATGATTCTAAGTCAAATCAAATCATTATGCTGTACTCCTTACATTTGTACAGTATTGTGTGTCTATATCTCAATAAAACTGAAATAAAATAAAATCCTGAAAGAAAAAAAAAAACTTGTCTTCAACAAGTGATTTCTTTTTTCCCACTCTTTCCTGTTGGAAGTTGCAGTAGTGTGTGTGTGTGCATGTACACATGAGGGGGTGGGTGGGGAGGCCCCAGGAATGTAACCTGATGTCCCCATGGGTGGACACACAGGTTGGTCCTGTGTGCCCTGTCCTATGTCGGTGGCCACATATCACAGTTTACTCAGCAGCTCCAGCTGTACACAATTGGGCCATTTCCAGTTTTTCACTCTCCTAACGCTGAATTCATCAATCTGCATTCATCAGTCTCTATTTTTTTAGGACTGGTCCCTACAGGTGGAATTTTTGTGAACACAGTTCATACTGTTTTAAGGTGTTTGCCACAGTTTCCAATATCTGTGATGTGTTTATCAAGGTTGTGTTTTGGGAAAGCAGGGGCTCCTGGGAGCCGGCAGCTGACACCTGAGGCAGGGCGGTGGCCATTGAGGTATCTAAGAGCAACCCTTGGAGCAGCGAGGGGCCACCCCAGTCTCCTTTCCCCAGGTTTCCTGCCACGGCCCCCCTGCTCCATTCCCTGGAGCACAGCTCACCCACATCCTCCCTGGGGGTACATCCAGCCTTGCCCCCAGCCCCACCCAAGAAACACTCCAGCCCCTCCATCTCATAACTCAGCTTCTGAGCAGAGAGACCAGGCCCTGCCTCCCAGTTAGTGGAGTGCCCAGGCCTAGCCACACCCTCCTCCTCCAAGCCTGGACTCTTTCTTCTCAAGAGAGCATCTGCAAGGGCACATCTGTGAGTTTTAGACATGACTTTTTGTGTTCTCAGTTCAGAGGAAGTTCTGAGCTATGACAACAAGAACCACTATAGCTCCTGTGAGCAGGAGAGGCCTCAACACAGCACGCTGGGGCCACTGGGGGCTGCAGGAAGGTCAGAGCCTCAGGCTTGGGGCTCTGAAGGCAGCACAGCCCCTAAGCACCCCTCCGGCTCCTCCAGCAGTGACCCCTGGCTCAGCCCCTGCCCCAGTCCTGATTCAGATTCTTCGTGGGGGAGGGGCTCTGCTTCCCACCCCAGACCCCAAGTGAGGGGAAAGGAGAAAAGCCCTTCGCACCCTCAGATTAAAGTAAGAGTGGCACTCTGCCTGTAGCTTTGGGTCAGCAACCTCTCCTTTGTCTTCCAGGACCTGGATCCCAACTCACAGAATGTAGATCTTAACAGGGAGGGCACTCCGGGTTCCAGGGTGAGAGAGAGAGATGCCCCTGATGGAACAGGGCACTGCCAGTGGGGAGAAC
The DNA here is from genome assembly GCF_023091745.1 of Budorcas taxicolor. NCBI lineage: Eukaryota > Metazoa > Chordata > Mammalia > Artiodactyla > Bovidae > Budorcas > Budorcas taxicolor. The sequence goes on along the minus strand of NC_068914.1, from coordinate 41,904,414 downwards.
AGTGAGGACCACGGGCCAGGGATGCCAGCCGAAGGCAGTGCCACACGTTAGGGGCTCAGGCTAGTGCTGGTTTGTAAGAAATGGCCCAAAATCTTCTTCCCAATGTTGTTTCCATTAAACCTAAACTCTTCTCCAGAAACTGACTTTCAGTATAAAGCGTGCTGCAGTCCATGGGGTTGCAAAGAGTCAGACATGACTGAACTGAACTGAACTGATAGACCACCAAAAAGACACTGGCCCTTCGGTGGCTGTGGACCCTGACATGCTGTCTCAGGGTGAGCACACAGAGGAGGTGGGAGGCACCCCAGGGAGATCAGGGCAGCTCACTCTGGCTGCCTTGGAAGGAAGAAGCTCATTTCCCAGTCACCCCAACATGTGGTCCAAAGAGGAGACAGCATTATGTAGGGAGCTCCAGGGTCAGCTCTCAGCACTTAGCATTTCATCATCCACAGGCACAGGGTCGTGTCATTTCAGGGATGCCCTGGGTCTGATGGCGTGAGCCTCTATGCTGTTCCCCACATCCAGCCAAGGGACACCCCACCCAGTGGGAGTGTGAAAAAGGCTTTCTGGAGAATGATATGAGTCTGAAGGAGTTGAGCACTCAGCAGAGGGAATTAAGTGGTCAGAGCTGGGGAGCCCAGGGCAGCAGCAGGCTTGCAAGGACATTGACTGTAGCCCACCAGGCTCCTCTGTCCATGGGATTTCCCAGGCAAGAATACTGGAATGGGTTGCCATTTTCTCCTCCAGAGGATCTTCCTGACCCAGGGATAGAATCTGGGTCTCCTGCATTGGCAGGTGGATTCTTCACCACTAAGCCATCAGGGAAGACCTCATTGAATCAACAGGTGCAGCTAAAGATTCACCCCTTACCTGGGTCTTTTTTCCAGACATGAATCAGCTCATGGACTCTCTTAACAATTCCAGGCAGAAGGTAGAAACACTGTCCCTGTTTGACTGATGAAGAAATGGAGCTTAAAGAAACTGTCCCCATTTCTGTCCTAGAGACTGCAGAGGAGGGATTTGAACCCAGTGTTTAGTAGACATCTGCAGGACCCACCTGACAAGCAAGCTGCAACCGGATGATGTAGGGGGTCTCTCAGCTCTGAGGATACAGGAGGCTTTAACTTCCAGTGTCTATAGAGAAACAACCTCCTGCCCAAGTAGAAGCTTATCCTGGGACTGGGAGGGACCCCAGTGGCCAGGGTGGGCTACTCCTGGCCAGTGAGCCCAGCCGCAGTCATAGGTGGTGACCCTGCCCCAGAGCTCAGGGAGTTCTTGAGGACCAGGCATCCAATCTCTGGAGAAATCCAGGGAGAAGCAGTATGGAAGGGGCACAGAGTTCAAAGATGGAGAAACTGTAGTCTGAGGCCTACTCAGCCTCTTCTTAGCTGGGTGATCCCAGCAGGGCTGTGTGCCTAAGTGGCCCCATCTCTAGAATGGAGATAATAATTGGCATTGCCTAATGGATTTGCAGAGGCGGGGTGGGGGGTTTCCTGGTGGCTCAGATGGTAGAGAATCTGCCTGCAATGCAGGAAACCTAGGTTCGATCTCTGGGTCAAGAAGATCCCCTGCAGAAGGGAATGGCTACACACTCCAGTATTCTTATCTGGAGAAATTCATGGGCAGAGGAGCCTGGCAGGCTACAGTCCACAGGGTCACCAAGAGTTGGACACAACTGAGCAATTAACACACATACACACAATGGGTTTTGGGAGAATTACTGGAGAAACGCCCTGTGTAATTTTTGCAGTCATGTTGGTGACACTTCAACCAATATATATTGTAACTTTTGTGTAGTTGGTGTCACCTTTAAGAAACTGACGCCAAATCCAAAGTCAAGAAATTTGCTCCTATGTAGTCTCCAATAAGTTTATAGGTTTAGCTCCTAAATTTAGGTCTTTTGTCCACTTTGAACGAGTTTTAAAATTTCACATTAGGCAAAGTTAGTTCAGTTCGGTTGTCAGTCATGTCTGACTCTTTGTGACCCCGTGGGCTGCAGCACACCAGGCTTCCCTGTCCATCACCAGCTCCCAGAGCTTGCTCAAACTCATGTCCATTGAGTCAGTGATGCCATCCAACCGTCTCATCCTCTGTCAGCCCCTTCTCCTCCTGCCTTCAGTCTTTCCCAGCATCCAAGCCTTTTCCAGTGAGTCAGTTCTTTGCATTGGGTGGCCAAAGTATTGGAGCTTCAGCTTCAGCATCAGTTCTTCCAATGAATATTTAGGACTGATTTCCTTTAGGATGAACTGGTTGGATCTACTTGCTGTCCAAGGGACTTTCCATAGGTTTCTCCAACACCTCAGCTCAAAAACATCAATTCTTCAGTGCTCATTTTTCTTTATGGTCCAACTCTCACATCCATACATGACCACTGGAAAAACCATAGCTTAGACTAGACAGACCTTTGTCAGCAAAGTAATGTCTCTGCTCTTTAATATGCTGTCTAGGTTTGTCATAGCTTTTCTTCCAAGGAGCAAGTGTTTTTTAATTTCATGGTTACAGTCACCATCTGCAGTGATTTTGGAGTCCAAAAAAATAAAGTCTGTCACTGTTTCCATTGTTTCTCCATCTATTTGCAGTGAAGTGATAGGACCGGATGCCATGATCTTCAGTTTTTGAATGTTGAGGTGTTTTTCTTTTTTAAGAATGTTATGAGTGATTTCCTTTTCCTTTTCATATGTTATTTGTTTTATAAGTTTTCCTTAATATCTTCTTTTAAAAATTTTAATTAATTTATTTATTTTAATTGGAGGCTCCTTGGAAGGAAAGTTATGACCAACCTAGACAACATATTCAAAAGCAGAGACATTACTTTGCCAACAAAGGTCCATCTAGTCAAGGCTATGGTTTTTCCAGTGGTCATGTATGGATGTGAGAGTTGGACTGTGAAGAAGGCTGAGCGCTGAAGAATTGATGCTTTTGAACTGTGGTCTTGGAGAAGACTCTTGAGAGTCCCGTGGACTGCAAGGAGATCCAACCAGTCCATTCTGAAGGACATCAGCCCTGGGATTTCTTTGTAAGGAATGATGCTGAAGCTGAAACTCCAGTACTCTGGCCATCTCATGTGAAGAGTTGACTCATTGGAAAAGACCCTGATGCTGGGAGGGATTGGGGGCAGGAGGAGAAGGGGATGACAGAGGATGAGATGGCTGGATGGCATCACCAACTCAATGGACATAAGTTTGAGTGAACTCCAGGAGTTGGTGATGGACAGGGAGGCTTGGCGTGCTGTGATACATGGGGTTGCAAAGAGTTGGACGCGACTGAGCGACTGAACTGAACTGAACTGAACTGAATTACTTTAAATATTGTGGTGGTTTTTGGCATACATTGACATGAATCAGCCACAGGTGTACATGTGTCCTCCCATCCCAAAACTCCTCCCATCTCCCTTCCCCATCTGCCTAGGTTGTCCCAATGCATTGGCTTTGAGTGCCCTGTTTCATGCATCAAACTTGAATTGGTGATCTATTTCACATACAATAATATATGTTTCAGTGCTATTCTTTCAAATCATACCACCCTTGCCTTCTCCCACAGAGTCCAAAAGGCTGTTCTTCATGTCTGTGTCTCTATTGCTTTCTTGCATATAGGGTCATCATTACCATCTTTCTAAATTCCATATATATGCGTTAGTATACTGCATTGGTGTTTTTCTTTCTGACTTATTTCACTTTGTATAATAGGCTCGAATTTCATCCAGCTCATTAGAACTGACTTAAATGTATTCTTTTTTAATAGCTGAGTAATAGTCCATTGTGTATAGGTATCACAACTTTCTTATCCATTCGTCTGCCAATGGACATCTAGGTTGCTTCCATGTCCTAGCTATTGTAAACAATGCTTCAGTGAATATTGGGGTACATGTGTTTCTTTCAGTTCTGGTTTCCTCAGTGTGTATGTACAGCAGTGGGATTGCTGGGTCATATGGCAGTTCTATTTCCAGTTTTTTAAGGAATCTCCACACTGTTCTCCATAGTGGCTTACTAGTTTGTATTCCCATCAACAGTTTAAGAGGGTCCTCTTTTCTCCACACCCTCTCCAGCGTTTATTGTTTGTAGACATTTTGATAGCAGTCATTCTAACCAGCGTGAGATGGTACCTCATTGTGGTTTTGATTTGCATTTCTCTGATAATGAGTGATGGTGAGCATCTTTTCATGTGCTTGTTAACCAGCTGTATGTTTTCTTTGGAAAAATGTCTGTTTAGTTCTTTAGCCCATTTTTGATTGGGTCGTTTACTTTTCTGATATTGAGCTGCTTGTATATTTCTAAGATTAATTTTTGTCAGTTGCTTCATTTGCTATTATTTTCTCCCATTATGAAGACTGTCTTTTCACCTTGCTTAGAGTTTTCTTTGCTGTGCAAAAGCTTTGAAGTTTGATTAGGTCCTATTTGTTAATTTTTGCTTTTATTTCCATTATTCTGGGAGGTAGGTCATAGAGGATCTTGCTGTATTTATGTCAGAGAGTGTCCTGCCTATGTTTTCCTCTAGGAGTTTTATAGCTTCTGGTCTTACGTTTAGATCTTTAATCCATTTTGCGTTTATTTTTGTGTATGGTGTTAGACAGTGTTCTAGTTTCATTCTTTTACAGGCAGTTGACCAGTTTTCCCAAAACCACTTGTTGAAGAGATTATCTTTTCTCCATTGTATATTTTTGTCTCCTTTGTCAAAGATAAGGTGTCCATAGGTGTGTGGATTTATCTCTGGGCTTTCTATTTTGTTCCATTGATCTATATTTCTGTCTTTGTGCCAGTACCATACTGTCTTGATGACTGTAGCTTTGTAGTATAGTCTGAAGTCAGGTAGATTGATTCCTGCAGTTCCATTCTTCTTTCTCAAGATTGCCTTGTCTATTCAAGGTTTTTTATGTTTCCATACAAATTGTGAAATTATTTGTTCCAGTTCTGTGAAAAATACCATTGGTAGGTTGATAGGGATTGCATTGAATCTATAGATTGCTTTGGGTAGTATACTCATTTTCACTATTCATCCTATATTTCTCCATCTATTTGCGTCATCTTTGATTTCTTTCATCAGTGTTTTATAGTTTTCTATATATGTGTATTTTGTACTTTAGGTAGATTTATTCCTATGTATTTTATTCTTTTCATTGCATTGGTGTATGGGATTGTTTCTTTAATTTCTCTTTCTGTTTTCTCATTGTTAGTGTATAGGAATGCAAGGGATCACTCTGTGTTAATTTTATATCCTGCAACTTTACTATATTCATTGATTGGCTCTAGTAATTTTCTGGTGGTGTCCTTAGGGTTTTCTATGTAGAGGATCTTGTCATCTGCCAACAGTGAGAGTTTTACTTCTTCTTTTCCAATCTGGATCCTTCTTATTTCTTTCTCTTCTCTGATTGCTATGGCTAAAACTTCCAAAACTATGTTTAATAGTAGTGGTGAGAGTGGGCACCCTTGTCTTGTTCCTGAGTTTAGGGGAAATGGTTTCAATTTTTCATCATTGAGGATATTTGCTGTGGGTTTATCAAATGCAGCTTTTATTATGCTAGGTATGTTCCTTCTATTCCTGCTTTCTGGAGTTGTTTTTTTTTTTTTTTAACCATAAATGGATGTTGAATTTTGTCTTCATCTATTGAGATAATCATATGGTTTTTATTTTTCAATTTGTTACTGTGGTGTATCACATTGATTGATTTGTGGATATTGAAGAATCCTTGCATCCCCAGGATAAAGCCCACTTGGTCATGATGTATGTATGATGTATGTATGTCTTTTTAATATGTTGTTGGATTCTGTTTGCTAGAATTTTGTTGAGTATTTTTGCATGTATGTTCATCAGTGATATTGGCCAGTAGTTTTCTTTTTTTGTGGCATCTTTGTCAGGTTTTGTTATTAGGGTGATGGTGGCCTCATAGAATGAGTTTGGAAGTTTACCTGTGGCCTCATAGAATGAGTTTGGCAGTTTACATTCCTCTGCAATTTTCTGGAAGAGTTTGAGTAGAATAAGGGTTAGCTCTTCTCTAAATTTTTGGTAGAATTCACCTGTGAACTCAACTGGTCCTGGGCTTTTGTTTGTTGGAAGATTTTTTATTATAGTTTCTATCTCTGTGCTTGTGATGGGTCTGTAAAGATTTTCTATTTCTTCCTGGTTCAGTTTTGGAAGGTTATTCTTTTCTAAGAATTTGTCCATTTCTTCCAAGTTGTTCATTTTATTGGCATATAGTTGCTGATAGTAGACTCTTATGATCTTTTGTATTATTTAAGTAAGCAAATAATATTGAATTAATGTCTGGCTCAGCCACTGGTCTTTGTTAAGTGAGTCAAAATGATAATACATGTTTCTGTTTTTTCTTAGCTTCAAGAATAACTGTTGTTTTCATTCATCTTTTATGGGACAAGAAATCCCATTTAGGGTAGTGATGATCAGTTCAATAAGACACATTTGGAGCTGAGATTGATCACATCTAAATAGGCCTATCTATTAATTTTTAAATTTTTAATAATAGAAGCTTCGGCTTGGTTGAGTGACATATGTATATATCTAGATAAGTTACAGCTCTTTCCCTGATTGTAGGATGATGTTGGGGTAATATTCAGGATATTTGGGGCTTCTCTGGTGGCTCAGATGGTAAAAAAGTATCTGCCTGCAATGCAGGAGACCTGGATTCAATCCCTGGGTTGGGAAGATCCCCTGGAGAAGGTATGGCTACCTACTCCAGTGCTCTTCCTGGAAAATCTCATGGATGGAGGAGACTGGTAGGCAGTCCATGGGATCAGGAAGAGTCTGACACGACTGAGCAACTTCACTTTCACTTTTCACTTTCATGCATTGGAGACGGAAATGGCAACCCACTCCAGTGTTCTTGCCTGGAGAATCCCAGAGACAGGGGAGCCTGGTGGGCTGCCATCTATGGGGTCACATAGAGTCGGACACAACTGAAGCAACTTAGCAGCAGCAGAAGCATGCATATTTTGATTTCCTTTTTTATTTCTTCTGTGATCTGTTTGTTATTCAGAAGTGTGTTTAGTCTCCATATGTTTGAATTTTTGATAGTTTTTTTTCCCTGTAGTTGACATCTAATCTTACCACATTGTGATCAGAAAAGATGCTTGAAATGATTTCAATTATATTTTGAATTTACCAAGACTAGATTTATGGCTCAGGATGTGATCTGTCTTGGAGAATGTACCATGTGCACTTGAGGAAAATGTGAAATTCATTGTTTTGGGATGAAATGTCCTATAGATATCAATTAGGTCTAACTGGTCCATTGTATCATTTAAAGCTTGTGTTTCCTTGCTAATTTTCTGTTTGGTGGATCTATCTGTAGGTGTGAGTGGGGTATTAAAGTTTCCCACTATTATTGTAATGTTATATTGTTACTGTTAATTTCACTTCATATTTGTTAGCATTTGCCTTATGCATTGATGTGCTCCTATGTTGGGTGCATATATCTTTATAATCATTATATCTTCTTCTTGGATTGATCCTTTGATCATTACATAGTGTCCTCTTTGTCTCTTTTCACAGTCTTTATTTCAAAGTCTATTTTATCTGATATGAGTCTGCTACTCCTCCCCTCTTTTGGTCTCCACTTGCATGAAATATCTTTTTTCAGCTCTTCACTTTCAGTCTGTACATGTCCCTTGGTTTGAGGTGGGTCTCTTGCAGACAGCATATATAGAGGTCTTGTTTTTATATCCATTCAGCCAGTCCTTGTCTTTTGGTTGGGGCATTCAACCCATTTACATGTAACATAATTATTGATAAGCATGATCCCATTGCCATTTACTTTGCTGTTTTGCATTCTATTTTATAAACCTTTTCTGTGTTTCCTGTCTAGAGAATATCCATTTGTTGAAGATCTGGTTTGGTGGTGCTGAGTTCTCCCAGTTTTTGTTTGTAAAGCTTTTGATTTCTCCTTATCTGAATGAGATTCTTGCTGGGCATAGTAATCTTGGTTGTAGGTTTTTCTCTTTCATCATTTTAAGTTGAATGTTGACTTTTAAGCCAGCTTTTTCACTCTCCTCTTTCACTTTCATCAAGAGGCTCTTTAGTTACTCTTCACTTTCTGCTATAAGGGTGACATCATCTACAAATCTGAGGTTATTGGTATTTCTCCCTGCAACCTTGATTCCAGCTTGTGCTTCATCCAGCTCAGCATTTTACATGATATAGTCTGCTTAGAAATTAAATAAGCAGGGTGACAATATACAGCCTTGTCCTACTCCTTTCCCAGTTTGAAACCAGTCCATTGTTCCATGTCCAGTTCTAACTGTTGTTTCTTGACCTGCATATACATTTCTCAGGAGTCAGGTGAGGTGGCCTGATATTCTTGTCTCTTTAAGAATTTTCCAGTTTGTTGTGATCCACACGGTCAAAGGCTTTGGTGTAGTCAATAAAGCAGAAATAGATGTTTTTCTGGAACTCTTTTGCTTTTTCTAGGATACAACGGATGTTTGCAATTTGATCTCTGATTCCTCTGCCTTTTCTAAATCCAGCTTGAGCATCTGGAATTTCTTGGTTCACATACTGTTGAATATGGACCCTCTCAATTCAGACACACATAATTTTATGTGCCTGCCTATGTAAGGAGGGGCATCTCCCATCCAATGCATTACCTTTAGTTGTTGTTTGTAGGTTTTCATTAGATTCCAAAAGATTGATGAATAAAAGAGAATATAATAGTCCTGAAGGAAATTCTGCAAGGAAATGAAACAAGTTCTGAGGAAGAATAACTGGTGAAACGTTTGATGTGGGCAGTGCGATTGTCATGAGCGGTCATGCACGGCCCTCTTGCGGTCACATAAGGAATGGCAGGAGTGCTCAGGGCTCCCTGGCTCTGTGGCAAAAGAAGCTGCATCTGTAACTCACATATTTTCACTGGATTGCAGGCAGATAAAACCAAATTTGTAGGAGTCAGTGTTTAGGAGGTATCTTCCAATGGAAATAATCTTTGCCTTGTGATTTCACACTGTGGAAAAGTAGGTTTCTTCCCAAGTGCAGCATATCTGGAAATATTTATGGAGCCCCTGAGTTAGGCACTGAGCTCCAGGACAGTAAGTCAGTGCCTCCCAGAACATGCAGGGGGTGGCGTGGGAAAGTGTTGGTAATATCTGATCTGCATCACAGCTCTGAGTATCTAATTGAAAGAAACAGAATTTCAAACCAAAGCATATTTATGGAATCCTTCTGATTATATTAACACTAAACTATTTTTTTTTAACTTGAAAATTATCACTCAACATATCTGTACTTTCATCTAAACTTGGTGGTGGTGGTGGTGTAGTCCGTAAGTGTTGTCCAACTCTTGTGAACCCAAGGAGTACAATCCACCAGGCTCCTCTGCCCATGAGATTTCCCAGGTAAGAATACTGGAGTGGGTTGTTATTTCCTTCTCCAGGGATGGGATCATCCTATATTCCTAGTTACATTTTCACTTAATATTAATACTTTTCTATGTCATTAAGTTTTTGAAAATATGATTTTAATATCTGAATAATATTCTTAATATCATATACACAAATCACTTAAGTTTCAGGTTATCATAGAAATATAGTGCCAAGAAAATTTTTAAATTTTAACTTGGAACTTGCCTCTTAAATTTATTTTAATGAGAAGTCCTCTGAAGAGCTAAAATTATCATGAAAAGTAAGGTATTTGGAAAACTTGTTTCTTTCATCTGTATGCCTTATTGTTAATATCAGTTACTTCTAAGGACTCTTTCACTTTCTTGATATCTTTGCATGTAAATGCATTTTTTTCACGGAGATGACGTTTTATTTTTGGCTGTGCCTGGTCTTCATTGCTATGCAAAGGCTTTCTCCAGTGGTGGCGAGTGGGGGCTACTCTCTAGCTGTGCTTTACAGACCTCTCATTGCAGTGGCTTCTCTTGTTGCTTGAGGCTCTAGGGTTCTCAGGCTTCACTAGTTGTGGTTCACAGGCTTAGTTGCACTCAGCATGTGGGATCTTCCCAGACCAGGAATTTAATCCGTGTTCCCTGCATTAATAGGCAGATTATTAACCCTGGATCACCAGGGAAGTCTGAGATAACATTTTAAATTCAGAATTCAAGAATGTCAAGAAGGACCCTGATGTACATAGATGCAAAAATCCTCAACAGAATATTAGCAAATCAAATTCAAGAATACATTAAAAGAATCAAATGCCATGTCCAGTGGAATTTATTCTAGGGATGCAAGGCTGATATGTACAAATCAATGTAATACATACACACACACACACACAAAAAAACAAAAGATAAAAATCATATGATCATCTCAATAGATGCAGAAAAAGCTTTTAATAAAATACAGGATCTATTTATATCAACTCTCAACAAAGTGGTTATACATGGAATATATTACAGGCCATAAAATACGAGCCCACAGATAACATCATACTCAGTGGGGAAAAGGTGAAAATTTGTCCTGAAAGATTAGGAAAAATACAAGGATGCCCACTCACATTTTTATCCAACAAAGTATTGGAAGTTCTACCCAAGAATGAAACAAGAAAAGAAAATAAAAGCCATCCAAATTAAATTGGAACAAAAGAAGTAAAACTGTCACTATTTGCATATGATACAATATTTTATGAAACCATAAAAACTCCACCAAATGATAGGTATTAGAACTAACAAATTCAGCAAGGTTGCAGGACAAAAATCTGTTGCATTTCTCCACACTAATAATAAACTATTAGAAAGAGAAATGAAGAAGACAGTCCCATTTACAACTGCACCAAAAAGAAGAAAAAACCTTGAAATAAATTTAACCGAGGAGCTGAAAAACCTGTATAAAGTCATGGAGTCTGAGACGTGGAGACTGGGGCCACAGTCTGAGTTCAAATCCTAACTCACTTACTGACCTGCTGGGTGACCCTGGGTAAGTCACAAATGGCTCTGAGCCTTGTCTTTCTCAACTGTAAAATGGGCACAAAACCAGTATCTCCTCCCAGGATCATGAGGCTCTAAAGAAATGTTTATTTAGACCAGGGGTTGGAGGGTCTCCAACAGTCTCTCCTTGTGTGAAACTGTCCAGAACTAGGCCCTCCTGATCCTGTGGGTGGGTGTCAAGGGTGAAGCCTGGGAGGCAGACGGGGCTGGATGAGGACCAGGGCAGGAAAACCAAGGGGCTGCAGCAAGCAGTCTACTGGTGTGGATCAGGGAGGGGAGGCCTCAGGGGGGCCTATGCCAAGGGCCCAGGGGTGCAGGATCAGAAGCCACGGTGCAGCCTTCCTGGCCAGAATGTGTCTCTCTGGCCAGGCTCAAGCATGATGGAGTACTGCTCCCAGAGTTCTTTATCTCCCTACCAGGAAAGGAGCTGGTAGGAGTAAGGGGCATGGGGGTGGGGGTGGGGGCGTGGTCTATTAAACCACAGGTACTTTACAGTCAGTGTGACACACGGAAGGATAAGACAGGGGACGAGAAGCACAAGCAATGAGCACCTCTCTGGCTTTTAGGAAAAGGTGTCAGAAATGTCTCCACACCAGCTATGTGGAACCCATAGGAGGCAAATGAATGCAAAAGCAAGCTGAGAGGCCTAATCTCTCTTCTGTTGGCCCCAGAGCCCCAGGTCCCTATCTACCAGCCCTACTGTGCACAACCAGACACCAGGACATACAAGCCCCGTCTGAGGAAGCCAGACCCCCTGTTGGGGGTCACTCAGCTTGGTCACGTGGTCATTAAGGACTCGGCCCCTCCTCCATGCTCACGGCCCCTGTCCTCACAGAAACATCCACGGTCACTACACGGGGCTTTCTGGAGCACTTGTGCATACTAGAAACTGCAATGATAGCAAGAGGAGTGAAGGTACAGACTGTAGAGGCAGTCTGCATGACCGTGGGCTGCTCTACAAACTACCGAAGACCTGAGGTTCTTGATACTCAGGAGTTTGAAAAAAGGCTTCTCAATATGTAAATGGAGGAAGGAGGCCCATTGAGTAAATGGTGCTGGGGCAATTTGACATGCAACTGGAAAACAAAACTGGATCCCTAACTCAGAGAAACACCACCAAATCACTTAGAGACACATTAAGAACCTACATTTGAAAGGGAAAACTTTACAAGTTTAAGGACAATTTTCAAGAAGGGAGTATCTTTTTTATATATAGAAGTATAGTTGATTTACAAGGCTGTGTTAGTTTCAGGGATACAGCAAGCAATTCAGTAATTCAGTGACTTCATCTGAACAGCTTCCTCAGACAAAATTCAATCCCTTTGGGAGGCCCCTAAGTAATTCCCACTACTCAAAGCAACCAACAGTCCTGTAAACCCACAGCAGCAGGTGGTGATTCTCAGTGGATGTTTGTTGACTGAATAAATGACTGCAATCACACACTGAAAACAAGCCTTGAGGCTGGGAGGGGGTCCCCATTCCTGTCTCCAAACAGGAGGATGTTTGGTGTGGGTGGGTGAAATGGGGCTTGGGAAGGGAAGAGACCCATCACAAAGCATTTTGTAAGTAGGGGAAACTGGGTATGTGAGGAGGATGTAAGCAGGTACAGCCCAGAAACACATCACAGCAAGTCCTTCAGTTGTGCCCTCACCCCTGCTCTTGGGGCATCACACTGTCTCCTCCCTGAAACATGCTGAACAGCTCACAGGTTTCCCAGAGGGGTGGTCACATAACCTCCACCTGACCAATCAGCATGTTCCATCCTCCCTGGACACCTGTGATTGACTCAGGGCTGGACAAGTGACTACTCAGGGCATATGCTGGAATCCTGGGGAATGGAGGTTTATTTCCATTAGGAGCAGGGGATACTTAAGGTTAGCCTGTGGCAGTTGGAGGGAAGTGAGGTAAGCCTGTGGCGGTTGGAGGGAAGTGAGGTCAGCCTGTAGCAGTTGGAGGGAAGTGAGGTCAGCCTGCGGCAGTTGGAGGGATGTGACATCAGCTTGTGGCAGTTGGTGGCCTTGTTCCATAAAGGCAGAGCTGCTTGGGTGAGGATGACATCAGTAAGCAGAGCTGAGAGATGGGGAAAGACAATTCCTACTGACTTCCCTGAGATCCAGGTACAGTCCAGCCAGAAGCTGTGCCCGTAGACTTAGTTATGATCATTCTCTCCTGCTTGTTTGTTAGCTTGTTTGAGCCCTTTGGGGTTTGATGTCCAGCTGGCTAAGTGGAGACCCTGGGACTGCCATGGTGTGGGTTTCATCTGGCCTCAGGGAAGAAATTCCACATAACACTATAAGACTCCAGTTTAATTTGGAGATTTGAATGGATACAAGTGGTATCTGTTGGGGCCAGCTATTAACTCTAGGATTCCCCAAATTAGTCCTCACAGGGTTAGTCCTGTTAAGGTAGTAACCCATGTCCCTTTTTAGAGGACAAGATGGAGGCTCAGAGAAAGAAGGTAAGTGGGCTACAGCCAGGAGGTGTGCAGTCAGAAAGAAGCCCCAGATCCTGCTGCTTGAAATCTGGGAAGCCACATGGTGTGGCTTGTCCATGTGAAGAGGCTAAGGCACCCAGCCCCACACTGGCTTCCCAGGGGTCTGAGAATTGGTAACTGCCAAGTGGCTGTTTTGACAGTCACAAAAGCAATTCACACTGAAGGAAGGGCACCTTTCTTCACCAGACCACACCCAACCCTCTGGTTTCCCCAAGTTCTGCCCACCTTTCTCCTGCTTTGCTTGTCAATTATGTAGTCAAGCTCATGTGACCACATGGACAGTTCCTGGGTCACTGGCTCCCATCTGGAGCTGCTACAGGGGAGGCTCCCCCCTCATACCTGTGGACATCTTCTTCCTTTGGGCCTTGGGGGGCCCTGCTTCCCTCTTGCACACCAGAGGCCTTTTCCAAAATATACAGGGAACCTCACTCAGTTTGAACAGGATGCATCCAACACTGCCTTTTCCATGTCTCCCTTGAAACTCAGCTCCAGTACTCCTTTCTCCACATTGCAGCCTCCCGTGGTGCCACAGGAGGGACCCAGTGGATAATGAATTGACAGCTCAGCACAGGAAGGCAGGTGAGCGGTGAGATCTAACAGCTGGGAAGCTCTGTTTACAATGGCCCTTGACCTTGATGCTGCAGAGGCTTTAGAAAACCCCACAGTCTGGAAGAAGCACTTGGGCCAAAGAACATCCATGGGCCTTTTGATAGCTGGAGGATTCTGGCCATGGTGGGGGTGGGGCAAGGTCCCTAAGGTTCTGAAGGCCCACTGTTTGTAGGCTCAAGATGCACAGAGAAGAGAAGGCAGAGGCCTGCCCGGAGGTGTTCACAGACCACATACAGATAAGCCAACCAGGCTGTCAGGCCATAGCACCTAAGTTGCTTTCATAGGTGAAGGGTGTGAGGCAGAGGCAGAGACCCAAGTCTGCTGGAGAACTGCTTCAGGACAGAGAATTTTCAACTAGGATTTGAAGGCTGTATCATTTAGTTATGTGTTTGACTGAAAGGATAGAAATCCATATTGAGAGTGGCTTCAACCACCTAGGCAACTAATATTTAATGTTTCAAGGAACTGTGAGAGGTGAGAGAGTCAGAGCGGGTCTGGTGGCCCAAAGGTTTCATCAGAATACACCCGCCTCTCTATTCCACCATCACCAGAATGTGGGTGGCATTGCCTCATGGATGCAAGGTGGCTGCCTCCACTCCAGCCATCACTTCTGCAAATATAACCCTCCATTGAAAGCAAGGGTCACCTTTTCCCCTTCATATCTCTTTTCAGGAAGGAAAATCTCTCATAGAAGCCCCTTTAGACTTCCTCTAGTATATCACTGGCTAGAACTGGGTCATGAATCCTTGTCCTAACCAATCGCTAGTGGTGGAAGCAGCTGTCATGAGAGATTTGGACCAACTTTTATTCATCCACATTGAGCATCCACTGGAAGAAAGTGAATTGAACTGGGCAAATCCTCTGGGTGAGCAGCCAAAGGGGAAATAACACGGGAGCTGAGGGATCAAAGGCATGGGAGCAGAGAGCGGGAGAGCAGAACATGCAGAGATGCCGGGATGAGCAGGGGGCTGGGATCACTGGTGGCTAATTGCTGCAGAAACACAGCCTGGGTGGGGAAGGTGGCAGGACTTTATATGGTGTTTTCTGCCTGGAGATGGGCAGGCCTTGGGCCACGGGGAGCTGCTGAGAGGAGCTGAGCAAGACAGTGAGGACAGAAGCAGACGCAAATCCCAGGGCACAAGGACCCCTGTGCTGAGGAGCTAAGCATCACTGTTGTGTGATGGTCAGAAATGTCACCGATAGCCTCCCGAGAGCTCTTTTCAAGCAGATGATTGTAACTGATGACAGTAAACGTGACCCTAACGAATGCATTTGCTAGTGGCAGCTTTCTGTTTCTGGATATTAGAAAGCACACACTCAGCTGGTTCTTACACTGCTCTGCTGTCACACCTGCTACACCCACACCTCTCCTCTCCCACCTTCCGGGCCTCAGGGTCAGCACACCCCAGGGTTCCTGAAACAGCCCAGCACTTTGTGTCGTAATTTACACGGGGGGCCCAGAATGGGTTCCAGTTTACAGAGGAGAGAACAGGGGCTGGATGTGGGTGAGGGACTCACTGGTGAGTTGAGGGGTTGGATCCCAATCCATCATCCCCTTTATGATGTCAGAGTGGGCAGCCTCCTGATACCAGCCAGGATGTTTGCTAAACAGACGGGCTCTGATGCATGCTCACCCAGCACTGGACCTGGGGTTTGGGGAATGGAGGGGAAGGAGGGCTCTTCTCCACGTGATGCTCACCCTTGCAGGGGGCACACAGGTGACCCCACAGAAGTGTCATTCCTTATGACCTGGCCCTCCTGGGCCTGACAGGAGTGCCCTGACCCATGGGACCACAGGCCCCAGGTGCACACGTGCACAGGTGTGGCTATGGTTGAGAGGACAGCACCCCTAGTTAAGGGCCCCCAATTCCCAGAGAGTCACATCTGGGAACTGAGGTCAAGTAGGCAATTCCAACCTTAATGTGCAAATTGTTATCATCCAGGGGCCTGATTATTTTTTATTAAATTGTGCTCTCAGTCACTCAGTTGTGTTTGGCCCCATGGACTATCGCCTGCCAGGTTCCTCTGTCTGTAGAATTTCTCAGGCAAGAGTACTGGAGTGGGTTGCCACTTCCTACTCCTACATCTTCCCGACCCAGGGATGGAGCCCACATCTCATGTCTCCTGCAGTGGCAGGCGGATTCTTTACCACTAGCACTACCCACTTGCAATCCCATAGTCAAGCCCTTTTCTCAGCATCCTTGTAACCTTCAGCCCCTCCTCAGCCTTTATTTCTCTTTGGGACCAAGTTCTTAGCTTCAAACTGAGCCCCATTATGAACATAAGTACTGTCTTTTTCATATCCCTTCCGTATCAGGGGCCACCCCAAACTCCCCCTCCCTCCCCTTATCAAGCTAAGGTTTTAGAATAAGGAGGTGAGGAGGGGCTGCCTCTCAGGGTAGCGAGGGCCAGCAGGTGGAGATGAGATGCCTGTAGCACCTCAGCCAGCTGAAGTGTCAGCGGCAGGCAAGCAGCAACCAAGGGCCAAGCAGGTGAGAATAAGTGAGTTAAATGTGTTGATTCTGCCTCTGGATGGTGGGCCCTGGAGCAGGGCTGCAAGTGTGGAAGACAGAGGGTCTCCAATGCCTGGACTCCCACCTTCTAGAGATTAGGGTTGAGATGTGGCTTTGAACTCAGAACACTGGTGTTCAAAGCTGCTTTCCACCACTTGGTTAGTTATTCAAAGCAAAACAAGCCTCCATTTTCTCATCTGTAAAATGGGAATATTGTCCCTCTTGGGGTGGGTAGGGGAGTAAATGAGGCGACGAGTACAGCACAGGGGCTGGGTGGGCTGGGAGTGCTCCCAGACTTGCTGCTGTGACTGCAATGACCGCTGTCTTCTGGGGCAGGGTCAGCAAGCTGTTCCCATAACGGGGCCTCTTAGGCTTTGAGGGACCCGGGGTCTGCTTCAGCAATAGATCTTCCAGGCTTTCACCCCTGATCACTGAGATGCAGGTTGTCACATATAATTGGTTCAGACCAGTGTTAGTTTTAGGCGCCCAGTATCATGGTGTGCTATGTGTACATGCTGTGAAATGATCACAAGTTCAGTTGCCATCCACAACCACTCACAGCTACACATTATTTTCTTGTGATGAGATCTCTTAAGAACTGCTCTCTTAGCAACTTTCACATACACAACACAGTGTTGTTAACCACAGTCACCTTGCTGTAGACACAACCCCAGGGATTGTGTGTCTTACAGCTGGAAGTGTGTGCCTGTTGACCATCTTCACCCACTTCACCTGCCCCCTCAACACCCGCCTCTGGTTTCCCACACCCTGTTCTGTTTTGGAGTTTGATTTCTTTTTTCAGTTCCACATACAAGTGAGACTGTACTTGTCTTTCTCTGTCTGACATATTTCACTGAGCATAATGCCCTCTGGGTCCATCCATGTTGTTGCAAATGCTTTTTTATAGCTGAGTACGATCCATTGTAGATGTGTATATGTGATAGATAGCTGAGTACGATCCATTATATATGTGTATATGTGATATATAACTGAGTATGATCCATTATATATGTGTATATGTGATATATAGCTGAGTATGATCCATTATATATGTGTATATGTGATATATAGCTGAGTAAGATCCATTATATATGTGTATATGTGATATATATCTGAGTAAGATCATTATATGTGTACATATGGTATATATCTGGGTAAGATCCATTGTATACGTGTACATATGGTGTATATCACATTTCTTCGCCGTTGTCTGACAGTGGAAGTGTAGTTTGTGTCCGTGTTATGGAACACACGTTTTGTTCCCAGTGCACAGTGAACCCAAACAAACTGAAACCTAAAGTTTGAAGCAGAGAAAGGGTCTACATCTGCCATAGAGAACTCATAACAGGGCCCCAGGAGGGGTCACTGAGACCCTGCTGTGTGAGTGCAGGTGGCCGCTGCCTTCTCTGCACCATGGCGTCCTCATCTATATGGAGAACTAGTAACAGGGCCAGGAGGGCAGACTGAGAGTGGCCTCAGCAGCAGCCCCGTCAGGACGGAGGAAGGGGAGGGAGGCTTCTACAGGGACACAGTCCCTCCCTCTGCTCCCTACACCTTCTGAGAACCAAGTACACGTGTCCTCTGTACCCCCAGATCACTTGGCAATGATGCTTCAAAGGTACCCCAGTCACATGCCCCCTACCCCGTCAGATGTATCTTCCCTCCTCCTTGATGCCCTGAACACCATTGCCTTCTCATCTGGCTTATTTGGTCCCCTGTGGTCAGATGCCCGGGCTCCTCCACCCACCAAGCTCCCATCCTAGAACTGTGTATGCAGCAGGTGCTCAATACAGGTTTAGGGCTTTGGGGAAGGCTCATTGCTCTCCTGCACAAGGACGCTTCTCGTGGAGGCAACTCCAGCTCCTCCACACACAGGGCAAGTCTGGTGTGGGGCATAAATGGCTCCACTGCCGCGGATCTGCTGAAGGAAAGGGCAGCCCTGGGAGACCCTGACCCCTCACTGTACCCTGCCTGGGGCCTGGCTTCTGGGGATGAAGCTGTCCCGTGAGCATCCACAAGGAGGCACTGGAGGACGAGGGCCGTGCTGTGCAGTGGCAGAGCATCCAGTCTGGACCCCGCCTTGGGGCAGCTGCTCAGCCCACATTTGGTCTTAAACCAAGGGCCTTGAACAAGGGCCCAGGAGCAAATCTGGATTTTTAAAAGTAATTCCAGCATTTAAAAACTAGGAGATTTCAGACAAAGCCCCAGATTTGTGAGTTTTGACATGAAATGAGAAGTCCTGGCCTCCTGGGGGACATTCCCAGGGGGTGAACGGATGAGGCTATTCTGAGGCTGAGTGGGGGCCCCTCTGGAAGGGGCTTGTGTCCCCAGCTCGCCATAGTTCCCACCTCCCCCTGCGCAGTCCCCAGGCCCAGGCTCTCCCTGCCCTGTTCTTGCCTGCCCCTGGAGGTGTCTGGGTTTGCAGTCCTCCCCCTAGTCCATGGAGCTTTGCTGACATGAGGGCCACAGCTGTGTGGAGTTTGTCCTGACCCCCTGGTGGGCGGGATAAAGGGGCTGAGTGCAGCCCTCAAAGGAGGGGTTCGTCGTCACATATCCTCCGAAGGCAGGCAGGAAGGGGAGGGGTGGGAGAAGCCAGGGCCAGGAGCTCCATAGTGTCCCCTGGTGGTGTGTCTTCAGGCTCCAAAGCTGCCCCTAAACCCTGCCCTTCTCCCACCACGCGTGCATCGCTGCTCCCGGTCTTTCCACAAACACTGGCCATGAGGGGCCTGGTCCCTGGGCCAGCCTTGAGGACCACAGTCTCTGGCCCAGCTCCACCTCCAGCAGCTCCAATGGCTCAGCGTTGCTGTGAGTTGGCCACTGCCAGACCGTTTATAGGAAAAACAGAGCCTCCAAGGGGACAAGGGGCTCACCCAGGGTCACAGAGACTTAGAGCTTATGGCCAAAGTCTGCTGGGTCTCAGCTGGCCCCAGAGCACAGACTATGTCCCAGGGAGACGTGTTGTCCTCAGGCCATTACAACAGGAGGGCTGAGTACAGAGTGGAGGAGGGAGTCACAATGGGGCAGGTGCACGGGGCAAGCAGGCTCAGGGACAAGTCCCCAGAAGAGCAGAGTCTTGAAAGGGCCAGGGCGTTGGTGCTGGTGAGGAGAGGAGAGGGTTCCTGGTGGAGGCTCAGCCCTGTGAGGGCCTGGAGGTGGGCTGCAGCATGAGAAGCAGGCTCCACGTGGAGGCAGGAGCAGCAGGGGAACCGGGGAGCCCCTGGTCTCCACTCCTCCTGCCGTGACCCAGCCCTGGCAGCTGCGCCTCCTCTCTCTCCACCTCGCCTCTTCCAGTGAGACGGAAGAGACCCTTCTGGGGAGACCCTGAGCCATCTCCTCCTGCACTTGCTTCCTGTCCAGCCTCAGCTGAGACAGGACAGGTAGATTCCACTCCTGGAGTGGCGACTACGTCTCTCACTACTCAGGGGCACCATCGTGACATGGCTCCCAAGTTTAAAAAAAAATGAAAATGGGGAAGAAAAACCAGACTGTTAGTGGTCTGAATGAGCATGAGGTGAGAGTGGGTCCCTTTGCTTCCTATTGATGATGGAGCCTGGTCCTAGAGGGATGGAGAAGGGGCACTTGATGGACATGTGGCCTGTGTTTGGTCCTTTCATCTATTTGGTGTTTTATCCTCATCAGTTTTCTGAGCCCCTTTTTGCATCAGGCCCAGACCCTCGCAGAGCTCACAGGCTGGAGAGGTAATCATAATGTGATCACAGTCCTCGGGGCTCCAGATGAGGCCAGAGGAGCTGTAGACAGGGTGGGGAATCAAGAAGGGCTTCATGGAGGTGGTGATGTCTGAGCTGGGTCTCCAAGGATGAGGCCTCATTCACCTGGAGCCTGGCACAGAACAGGAACCAGATACACAATAAAACAATGAGTGAATGAATAAACAAACATGCATCCCCCTAACAGACTGAGGTAGGGAGTAGCCCAGGCCAAGGCATGAAGCACAAGACGCCTTGGGGGACAGATGGCAGGGGCTGCAGTAGAAGGCTGCCTCACCCTTTATGGGCATCTTGCTGCCACTGTGGTCTGTGCTCTGGCCGACTGTGGAGACCTTGTCTGTCCTGTTCTGGGATCCGATTCTTCCTTCCAAGCAGAATATCCTGTCACCTCCTTGTGCCCGTATGTACCTGTTCCTGCCTCGTCGGGAGTTGTGAAGAGGAGGGATGGATTGGTGTCCAAAGCAAAGCTGAAGGAGGGGGAGAATGATGGGGAACCCCGAGAGGTGGGACCATGACTGGGAGGCATGTGACAGTGGGGAAGGGGCTGTGCCTTGGGATTCAAGCATCCAGTTGGGAGTGGCTCCCCCAAAAGAGGTGCTTCATGGTGAAACAGCTGTCATGGGGCCTGGGCTGAGCTCTGTCTGGGACATGCTAACCCAGGGAAGTTCAGGGGCCACTGGGACAGAAATGTCCAGGAGGAGCTGGAAGTAGGGCACAAAGGTGCACCTGAAGTCAGGGTGGGAGCTTGAGACCCAGAGGCAGGGCCCAGGGGTGCAACAGAAGGGGCCTGAGGGTGTCTGGATGTCCACTAACTGGGGTCCCTCGGGGTGGAGATGGTCCTCACTTCACAGCCTGCTGGGGCCAAACACAGCTGGGCTCAGGGAGGCCACTCAGTAAACACATGGCCCAATTCACGCATTTCCACTTCAAATGACTGGACTAGAATCTGCTAAACCCTACAGATTGGTGGCCCAGATTAAGATTATAAATAAACGCAACATACAGACTGGGGAGAAAGTTAAGAAGCCGCAGAGAGACTCTCGACATGCAGCCCACTGTGGCCCCTGGGGCCTTTCCACTGCCATTCTCTCAGCCTGGCACTCTCTCCCCCTGTGTCACTTGCTCTCTGAACACCTCCAAGAGTTTGCCTTCAAATGTCCTTCCTGACTCCCTTTTGCTCCTTGGAGCATCTTACCATCTGACTTTGCCTATACATTAATTATTTTCCTCAGACTCCCTCCAGGCTGTGTGCTGCTGAGAATAGAGACTCGCTGCTTCACTCCATCTGTGCGCTGGGTCTGGAGTCCACCCAGTATACAGTAGGGCCCCAGTGAACCTGCACCGCATGTGTGGACATTGAGGCCATGGACAAGAACGTTCTAGGCGGTGATGGTGAGTTGTTGACTCACTACTTGCTGAGTCTCTTGTGTGCCCGGCACTGACCCAGGACATTGGGGACAGGCCTGGTGTTGAATGAGGCACACAGGGAGCACAGAGCCTGTTAGGAGGACAAGTGCTATGGAGACACGCAGGCCAGGGAAGTCAGGAGTGCAGGGTGTGGAAGAGAGGACCAAGGCGGAAGTGGTGGGAGAGAGGTCAAATCCAGCAGGCCCTGTGGTCCCTGTGAGGACCTTTCCACTGGGCTGGGGGAGGCACGGCTGGTGTAGGGTCTCCCTGTGGAGGGTGCTGGCAGGGAAGGCTCCTCTGAGGAGATGACATTATAGCTGTACCTTCTACAGACCATTTCTACCTTCTGTCAGCTTGATGCTTTGCTTTTGGAAGCAAAAGCGCTCCGTGTTCTGCATCACCTCAACTCAGCCTCCTGCACCTCTTGTCACCCCTGCCCCCACAGGGGTCCTTCCAGGGCCCACTATTGTGTGTGTGTGTGTGTGTGTGTTACAGCATCACAGGGCTTGTGGGATCTTAGTTCCTGGACCAGGGATTGAACCCTGGCCCCTGACAAAGAAAATGCCTAGTCCTAACCCCTGGATGCCAGGGAATTCCCCCAGGGCCCACTTTTCACATACAAATCAACCTCCTCTTTAAGTGGGCTCACACTCTGAACCACTGTCCACCTACCCTGTGACCCAGGGTCAGGTTGTAGGATACCTGGGGTCCCCTAACCCCAGAGCCAATGAAGTTGCTCAGCCCAGCCAGCCTTCAGCTTGCTCACCCTGCCTGCCATTCCCTCTTCAGCGACACGATGAAGGCTCCCTCCGTCCACAGCTCCAGCTCCTCTGCCTCCTGCTCTCCCCACGCTCCCTGCATGGGGAAACCCCTCTTCCAGGACTGTGAGGAGAAACTTTCATTTCAATGGTGGTTGTTTCCTGATCAGTTAGCCTTACTGACCCTCAAAGTTTCTACTAAATATTCTATTTTACACCAGCCTATGAGACACTTTACAGACATAGTAAACAAATGAAGAACAAATGAACTGTACACCTTTTTTTTTACAAAATCAAGTACAAAATATTAAGATGTATTTGAATTCCTTTTCCCATATAAAAATCACATAGTCAGGACCAGACTCCTACAAGGTCCTAACTACCCATCTCCCTAAACTGAGGGCTCAGGCCCAGGCATGACTGAAAACCAGTCTCTGCCTTTGAGTGGAAGTTGGTTGGTTTTTCAAATTAAGCTTTTACAGTTGTCAGCTTAGCAGGAAAGTTCTCAGTTCCAAACTCATGTTTCTGGCGATAATCAATCACACATGAGATGGCCTGTTCCCCAAGTTATTTGGTTAGAATCCACAAATGGTAGCAGGGAAATGTCACTGTTTCAAAACAAGCTGCGTCTCTGGGAGAGAGTGGGGGTGGTGCCCCTGGAATGTATCGCTCCTGAATCCTTTAGTCATTAGATTTCCAGAGAAGCCCCCAGAGGGGAGAGTGGGCCGGAGCTGAGCTAGGCTGTCCCCCACAGACGTGAGGGGGGAAACATCAGACAGCTCTGGTCCTGGGAGCAGCCTGACCCTGGGAGCCACAGGAAAGATCCCCTCCAAGCCTGCTGTCCAGCTTAGGATAAGGCTCAGCAGCTGTAACTCAGGGCCCACAGCTAAGGGGCAAAGGGAAGCTGCCCCCCCTCACGCTGGGTCAGGAGGCGGACAGTCCAGGGCTGGTCCGGAGCCTCCTGTCCCTGATGCCCTTCAATCCAGAGAAGTTGCTTTGTCCTCAGGGCAGAATGAGCTCCAACCTCAGAGCTGACGTTTCCAGATCAGGACAGAGGGAGAAGCAGAAAGGGCCTGCTTCACTCTCCTAGGACACATTCTAGAGTTCGTGCAAATCACTCCCATCCCCTCTGGAAGAGAGCCTGGTCACACAAGCACCCTTGCTGCAGAGGAGGCTGTAACTCTGTAGTCCTGGGCAGCCAGTGTCCAAATAAAGGAGGGTTTCCGATGATCTGGGAGTGGACAAGGTACTGGGAGCCCTTGGATGCCTCAGCCCACCGCCTCTACGGCTTCCTCCCACCACCCGACCCATCTCTACCCTGAGCTCACATTTTATGAGATTGTCCATTAGACAAAGTGCATGAAGGAAATAATTCAGAAATCAGTTGAAAATCATGGGCAAGGAGGTGCTTTTCCTGAGTTTTGCTGACAAATCGCTGGCGGGGTTCCATCACTGACACTGAGGCTTTCTCCCCACCCTCTTCCTGCAGAGCCCTCTGGGAGGCAGCCCGTGACATCTTGTCCAGCGGAAGGAGACTGTGTCCCATCCTGCTCATGGATGCCCTGCTCTTTAGTACAAAATCCACACCCTCCCTGTGGGACCGTGATGGACAAATAGAGCGACCAGAGGCAGCTGTGGCCCAGCCAGCCGCAGCCCACACCTCACAGAAGAGGAGACAGTCTGTGAGCACAATGTTCTGTCATCAGAGTCAACTACTTTCCAGCCCTGAGGTGGGGATGTTTCAGTTTGGAGACACAGAGCACAGAGCACCAGTGTAGATGGTCCTGGAAGCAAGGGGGCCAGCCCAGCCCCTTCTTCCCAGCCTGGCTCCTGACCTCTGTCCTGTGTGCGCCTGACACTCCCGCTTCTTCCTGCCAGATTGCCTGCTGTCCAGTCCCTGTGGTCACACCCCCACATCAGGACAACTCCCCCACCATGTGGAAGGGGCGAGTCAGGAAACTCAGCGGCACAGGGACCTGATCACACTACACACAGGCTTTCACAGGACTTTATCCTATTTATGGGCATCTCGGTCATGATTAACACAGGCCCCTCAGTGCTTCTGAAGATGCTGGGTAATGTTAGTGCAGGGAGGTTATACACACTTTCTGCATCTCGGCCCGGCAGCGCAGCAATTGCTGTTGGGAGTCATCATCCAAATTCTCTCAATTGTCTTTGCATTTAGTTGTTCTGATTTACTTCTAGTACCACATGACTGCACGCTTCTTAGACTGGAAAATACACAGCCTGAATTCTGTGCAGGGAGGATGCAAAAGTGGAGCATCAAGTTTATCAACAGGAATTGGAAGAACCAATGAGTTGACAAGAACTCTCCCCCTCCCCCTCTCACGTGGAGGACAGAAGAGTCGGGTAGGGAGACACGCCCAGGAGAGGCAGTCCAGTCTCTGCGGTTTCAGGTGAGAGCCGAGGGGTGGGCCTGCAGCCCGGCGGGCCCTCTTCTGGTCATGCAGGCCACTGCAGACCATCCTCTGACCTGGCCAGGGTT
Source organism: Budorcas taxicolor (assembly GCF_023091745.1). Lineage (NCBI taxonomy): Eukaryota > Metazoa > Chordata > Mammalia > Artiodactyla > Bovidae > Budorcas > Budorcas taxicolor. The sequence continues at coordinate 41,879,532 of NC_068914.1, read as the reverse complement.
TTGGATACGATGCTTCTGAAGGCCATGGTGGTGTGGGATACCCTCCTGATTCGAGTCTTGTCAGAGGATTCGACCCCCCGACCACTGCCAGGAAGTGCATCCTGACGTTTCATCTTGGGTCATCCATGGACTTTACCTGGGCTCCGTTTGTTACGCCGCCTCTTGCTGGGCAGACTATTATACATCTGCATATTTTCAGGCTAACCCTGCTCTTTCTGGCTGTGGCCAGAGGAAAGTGTCTGGGGTCAGACTCTCAGGCTGGCCAGCATTGGAGGAGCTCCTGGTGTTGGACACACCTAGGGGCAGGTGCTTCCCTCTGGGACTTCAGTCCTGCTGCTGGTGCTGCTGATGGAGGGAAGGCCTCAGGGCCACACGGGGCACTGGACTGGGGATGGCAGGCTTCTGCTCCAGGCTGGGTGGAGACCGGCAGGCTCCCTGGTCTTCTGCCCTGACTCCTGGGCCTCCTGCAGTTGTACCTTTTCTCCCTGCTTGAGCCACGTGGTATGAGTGTGGACACCTCAGGCCTTGGAGAAGGCTCAAGTTATGGCTGCTGAGGTCAGTGGAAGGGGGGAGAGCCTCGCAGTGATGGAGCAGCCCTCCACCTTGTGTTCCCCTGAGCTCACAGTGCAGTGCCTGCTGCCTGTTGCCTGAGTCATGGATCAGGTCCCACCTCGACACCAGAGTCCTTACCACTGTCACCCCTCAGTCCTTGTCACAGGGTGGCACACAGAATGGCCTGAGTGGCTCCTCCTGGCCCAAGTTCACCCATGGATGCCTCATCAGTCATTTAAGGTGCTTTTGTCACTGGGGTTGAGGACCATATTTTTTAGCAAATTCCTTCTCTGATGACCGACACAGGGGAATGGGGTGTTGCCCTATGAGGATTCACAGCCACAGCTCTGAGAAGTCCTGCCCCCTAAAGGGCAGGGTCCCAGTCACCATGGAGTAGAGATCTACTCCCAGACTCCACACATCCACCACAGGGCAGTCAGAGCCCTGTCCCAGCAAGAATTCTCAGGCAGCGTAAGTGCAGCTGCCATAGAAAATGTTGAGCTTCCCACTCTCATCACACTCATTGCTGAGGCCAAAGCCTGTAATTTTCACATACTACTTGGAGTCAAAGAGGATATTGCCTGGTTTCAGGTCCCAGTGCAGGACGTGCCTCTGGTGGCAGTGCTGCAGGGCAGAGACCAGCTGTCCGAGCGGGCCTCAGGTGTCAGCCTCTGGTCATTTGGTCCATGTCTCATGGTCCTCGAAATGGCTGCCCGTGTCCCCCTTGAGCTTCCCATTCTCATTACACTCATTGCTGAGGCCAAAGCCTGTAATTTTCACATACTACTTGGAGTCAAGGAGGATATTGCCTGGTTTCAGGTCCCAGTGCAGGACGCACCTCTGGTGGCAGTGCTGCAGGGCAGAGACCAGCTGTCCGAGCGGGCCTCGGGTGTCAGCCTCTGGTCATTTGGTCCGTGTCTCATGGTCCTCCAAATGGCTGCACGTGTCCCCCTCACTGAGGCCCTCCATCTCCAGGAACCAGGTGGTCTCTGTGTCAATCACTTCCAGTAGCTTAACAATATTTTCATGGTTCAGAGCTTTCATACTATTCACTTCCTGGAAGAGTCCTGGAGGCTGGAGGAGCTCTGCTGACTCTTCCTAATGACCTTTATGGCCAACTCTGTCCCAGTCAGAACGTACTGAGCCCACTTCGGCAAATCAACCTTTACCAATAATGTAAAGAATCGCAGTTCTCAATAGAAGCCTTGTCCCCTGAGATGGCTGTGAGCCCCAGCATCATGGTGATCTGCTGATTACACTGACTGCCAGCACTAACTAGCAATGCTAACTGTACTAACTATGCTAACTATACTCCCGCAGCAGGGAGTCCTCCAGGTTGTAATGAAAAACCCTGGACAAACTGTTATGAATTCATATTTGGTAAAAGTAGATAGGCAGGCAGTTAGAAAAGCTAGCCTTGGGACTTCCTTGGTGATCCAGTGATTAAGAATCTCTGCTGCTAATGCAGGAGGACTAGGTTTAAACTGGTCCAATCCCTGATCAGGGAACTAGATCCCACATGCCACAACTAAGACCCAGTGCTGTCAAACTAAAACAAATAAAGCTAGTCCTATTTTAACTTTGGTTTGTAGCTCCACTTTTTGTTTTCTCTTTGATGAGATTAATAGCTTAAAATTTTGTCTGCTTTTGGACATGATCTAAAAAGATTTAATTTTGTAACATAAGTAACTGAAAGGGGCAGGAGTCAGAGCTGTACAGGAACAGGTATTTTATGTTACTGAAATTAAACTGGCTTAAATTGAATTAGAGTGTTGTAATTTTAGGATGTTATTTGTAATCACAGTAATCACAAAGAAAATAGTTACAGAATATCCACAAAAGGAAACGAGAAGGGAATTGCTTCACTACAAAAAAATAACAATGCAAAAGAAGGTGATCTTGAAGGACACGAGGGACAAAAAAGTCGTAAGGCATACAGAAAAAGAGCCGGATGACAATTACTGATTATTCCTTCAGACAGTTACTCCTTCAGTATCAGTAATTATATGTAAATAGATTAAACTCTCCACTTAAAAGATAGGCAGAAAGGGTAAAAATATATGATGCAACTATTTGCTATCCATAAGAGACTAACTTTAGATCCAAAGACAGTAAAAAAGTTGAATATGAAAGGATAGAAAAAGGTGTGCTCTGCTCTGTCACTTCAGTCATGACTCTGCGATCCTATGGAGTGTAGACTGCCAGGCTCCTCTGTCCGTGGGATTTTCCAGGCAAGACTACTGGAGAGGCTTGCCGTGCCTGCCTCCAGGAGATCTTACTGACCCAGGGATTGAACCTACATCGCTTATGTTTCCTGCTTTGGCAGGTGGGTTCTTTAGTACTAACGCCACCTGGGAAGGGATAGTCCATGAAAACAGTAACCAAAAGAGAGCAGCTGTGCTGTACTAATAGCAGACAACATGGTCTTTAAATCAGAAAAGTTACAAGAGACAAGGATTTTATCTTCTTCAGCAACCATTTACACACCCAGTGACACCATCAAAATACGTGAATTAGAAATGGATAGAACTGAGGGGAGACATAGTTCTATACAATAGTTGGAACCTCCAATACCCTACTCTCAGCGATGGATAAACAACCAGACAAGATGAATGCGTAGGTAGAGAATGTAAATAGCACAATCAGCCAATTAGGTCTAACAAACACTTCTCAAGGGCATGTGGGACCTTCTCCAGGACAGACCATAGAATAGGCCACAATTAAGTCTCAGTAGATTTCACAAGGTAAATCTCATAAAAAGTATCTTCTCTAACCATAGTGGCATAAAGTTAGAAATCAGTAACAGAAGGAAAAGTGGAAAATTCACAAATTTGTAAAAATTTAAAAGAACCATTGTGGCAAAGAAGAAAGCACAAGGGAAATCAGAAAATACCTAGAGATGAAGGGAAGGGAAACACTAACTCGTGAGAAACAGGAAAGCAGTGCTAAGGGGAAATGTATAGCTTTAAACACATAAAAATCTCAGTAATTTCATGCAATTAAGGGAACTAGAAAAAGAACAAACTAGGGCAGTCCTAAGATGGTGGAGGAATAGGACGGGGAGACCACTTTCTCCCCCCACAAATTCATCAAAAGAACATTTGAACGCTGAGTAAATTCCACAAAACAACTTCTGAATGCTGGTCAAGGACATCAGGCACCCAGAAAAGCAGCCCCTATTCTTCAAAAGGAGGTAGGAAAAAATATAAAAGACAAAAAGAGAGACAAAAGAGGTAGGGACGGAGCTCTGTCCCAAGAAGAGAGTCTTAAAAAAGAGAAAAGTTTCCAAACACCAGGAAACATTCTCACTGCCGAGTCTGTGGTGAGCCTTGGAATCACAGAGGGCAACATAATCGGGGGGAAAAATAAATAATTAAAACCCATAGATGACGTGCCCAGCGGTAACTCCCCCAGTGGAGAAGCAGCACAGATGCCCGCATCCGCCACTAGCAAGCAGGGGCTGGGCAGGGAGGCTCCGGCTGCATTGCTTAGTATAAGGGCCGGGCCTGAATGCCCTGAGGGCAATCTGCGGGAACTAACTTGGGCTAGTAAACCAGACTGTGGGATAGCTACCACACGAAAAGCCCTAACCTAAGACACTGTCAGGCCTGCTCACAGAACAAAGGACTAAGCAGAGCTAACCAGCTGCGGACAGGTCCATCCCCACTGGAGACAGGCAGGCGAGGGCAGCCAGAGCCAGAAGGGGGCAATCACAGCCCCAGAGAGACATTATCTACCAAACTGCAAACAGGCTTCACTGCTAACCAAGACTTCTTGGGTTTCTGGACTGTTGGCTGCCTGAGAAGGTGCACCAGTTGTACACCCAGAAAACTGAGCGGCAGGGATGGGGGAGGTGATAAGTCATAGCAACCGCGCTCTCCAAACACCTGGTCACCTGAGCTGCTCGGATCTGAGAAGGGCACAAAACGCGGGCCCGGTGGAGTCTGCACCTCTGAGGACTACCTGAGTACCTGAACCTGAGCGGTTAGACCTGGGAAGTGCATACAACCCAGGGCTGACCTCAGACCCCAGTAGAGCAACCTAGAGCCTAAGCAGTGTAGACAGAGAAAGCACACACGCCGTGATCAGGGGCAAACCCAGTGTGGCCGAGACACTGAGAACACACACCAGTGTTATTTGTTTGCAGCGTCCCTGCCTCCCCACAGCACAAATGAACAAGTGAGCCTAAAGTGTCCACCACTGCCCCCTTGTGTCAGGGTGGAAATCAGACACTGAAGAGACCAGCAAACAGAAGACGCTAAAACAGAGGGAACCTCTTTGGAAGTGACAGGTGCAATAGATTAAAAACCTGTCGTTAGTACCGACTACCTAGGAAGGGGCCTATAGATCTTGAGAAATATAAGCCGGATCAAGGAACTATCTGAAAATGAACTGACCCCACACTGCCCACAAGAACACCAGATAAAGTGCTAGATATATTTTTACTATTTTTACTATCATTTAATTTAAAAAATTATTTTTAATTTTTAAGTCCTCTATTACTCCTTTAATTTTCATTTTTATAACATACAATTACTTTGCAAAAAAAGATCCTATTTTTTAAAGCAAACTTCATATATATTTTATAATTTTTGTGACTCTGGGTTTTTTTTTTTCATTAATATTGTATTTTTGAAAATCCAACTTCTACTCTAGACTTTTAATCTTTGCTTTTTGGTATTTGTTATCAATTTTGTACCTTTAAGAACCCAATCTTCAGTACCCATTTTTACTTGGGAGTGAGATTACTGGCTTGATTGCTCCCTCCCCCTTTGGACTCTCCTTTTCATACACCAGGTCCCTCCCCCTTCTCTTCTCTACCCAACTCTGTGAATCTCTGTGTGTTCTGGACAGTGGAGAACACTTAGGGAACTGATTACTGGCTGGATCTGTCTCTCTTCTTTTGATTCCCCCCTTTATTCTCCTGGCCACCTCTGTCTCCTTTCTTCCTCTTTTCTCTGTATAACTCTGTGAACATCTCTGAGTGTTCCAGACTGTGGAGCACACATAAGGAAGTGATTACTGGCTAGCTTGCTCTCCTCTTTCGATTCCACCTCATCTCATTTGGGTCACCTCTAACACCCTCCTCCCTCTTCTCTTCTCCATGTAACTCTATGAACCTCTCTGGGTGTCCCTCACTGTAGAGAAAATTTTCATCTTTAACCTAGATGTTTTATCACTGGTGCTGTATAGATGGAGAAGTCTTGAAGCTACTGTAAAAATAAGACTGAAAACCAGAAGCAGGAGGCTTAAGTCCAAATCCTGAGAACATCAGCCAACTCCTGACTCCAGGGAACATTAATCGACAGGAGCTCATCAAACGCCTCCATACTAACACTGAAACCAAGCACCACCCAAGGGCCAACAAGTTCCAGAGAAAGACATACCATACAAATTCTCCAGCAACACAGGAACCCAGCTCTGAGCTTCAATATGCAGGCTGCCCAAAGTCACTCCAAACCCATTGACATCTCATAACTCATTACTGGACACTTCATTGCACTCCAGAGAGAAGAAATCCAGCTCCACCCACCAGAACACTGACACAAGCTTCCCTAACCAAGAAACCTTCACAAGCCACCAGTACAACTGCACCATCAGTGAGGAAACCACACAATAAAGAGAACTCCACAAACTGCCAGAATACAGAAAGGACACCCCAAACTCAGCAATATAAACAAGATGAAGAGACAGAGGAATACCCAGCAAGTAAAGGAACAGGATAAATACCCATGAAACCAAACAAAAGAGGAAGAGATAGGGAATCTACCTGATAAAGAATTCTGAATAATGATAGTGAAAATGATCCAAAATCTTGAAATCAAATGGAATCACAGATAAAGACCCTGGAGACAAGGATTGAGAAGATGCAAGAAAGGTTTAACAAGGACCTAGAAAAAATAAAAAAGAGTCAGTATATAATGAATAAGGCAATAAATGAGATCAAAAACACTCTGGAGGGAACAAATAGTAGAATAACAGAGGTAGAAGATAGGATTATGAGGTTGAAGATAGAATGGTAGAAATAAATGAATCAAAGAGGAAAATAGAAAAGCAAATTAAGAGAAATGAAGACAATCCCAGAGACATTTGGGACAATGTTAAATGCCCCAACATTCAAATCATAGGAGTCCCAGAAGAAGAAGACAAAAAGAAAGACCATGAGATAATACTTGAGGTGATAATAGTTGAAAACTTCCCTAAAATGGGGAAGGAAATAATCACCCAAGTCCAAGAAAGCCAGAGAGGTCCAAATAAGATAACCCCAAGGCGAAACACCCCATGACACATGTTAATCAAATTAACAAAGATCAAACAGAAAGAATAAATATTAAAAGCAGCAAGGGAAAAACAACAAATAACACACAGGGGGATTCCCATAAGGATAACAGCTGATCTTTCAATAGAAACTCTTCAGGCCAGGAGGGAATGGCAGAACATACTTAAAGTGATGAAAGAAAATAAATACAGCCCAGATTACTGTACCCAGCAAGGATCTCATTCAAATATGAAGGAGAAATCAAAGCTTTCCAGACAAGCACAAGCTGAGAGAATTCAGCACCACCAAACCAGCTCTCCAACAAATGCGAAAGGATCTTCTCTAAACAGGAAACACAAAAAGGGTGTATAAACTCGAACCCAAAACAATAAAGTAAATGGCAATGGGATCATACTTATCAATAATTACCTTAAATGTAAATGGGTTGAACGCCCCAACCAAAAGACAAAGACTGGTTGAATGGTTACAAAAACAACACCCCTATATATATTTTCTACAAAAGACCCACCTCAAAGCAAGGGACACATACAGACTGAAAGTAAAGGGCTGGAAAAAGATATTCCACACAAACAAAGACCAAAAGAAAGCAGGAGAAGCAATACTCATATCAGATAAAATAGACTTTAATACAAAGGCTGTGAAAAGAGACAAAGAAGGACACTACATAATGATCAAATAATTAATCCAAGAAGAAGATATAATAATTATAAATATATATGCACCCAACATAGGAACACTGCAATATGTAAGACAAGTGCTAACAAGTATGAAAGGGGAAGTTAACAATAACACAATAATAGTGAGAGACTTTAATATCCCACTCACACCTATGGATAGATCAACTAAACAGAAAATTAACCAGGAAACACAAACTTTAAATGATACAAAAGACCAGTTAGACCTAATTGATATCTGTAGGACATTTCACCCCAAAACAATAATTTCACCTGTTTCTCAAGCTCACATGGAACCTTCTCTAGGGTAGATCACATCCTGGGCCATAAATCTAGCTTTGGTAAATTAAAAAACAACAACAACAAATTGAAATCATTCCAAGCATCTTTTCTGACCACAATGCAGTAAGATTAGATCTCAATTAGAGGAGAAAATCTATTAAAAATACAAACATATGGAGGCTGAACAACACGCTGCTGAATAACCAAAAAATCACAGAAGAAATCAAAAAAGAAAATATGCATAGAAACGAATGAAAATGAAAACACAACAACCCAAAACCTGTGGGACACTGTAAAACCAATGCTAAGGGGAAGGTTCATAGCAATACAGGCATACCTAAAGAAACAAGAAAAAAGTCAAATAAATAACCTAATTCTACACCTAAAGCAACTAGAAAAGGAAGAAATGAAGAACCTCAGGGTTGGTAGAAGGAAAGAACTCTTAAAAATTAGGGCAGTAAAACGCCTCTTGATGAAAGTGAAAGTGGAGAGTGAAAAAGTTGGCTTACAGCTCAACATTCAAGAAATGAAGATCATGGAATCCGGTCCCATCACTTCATGGGAAATAGATGGGAAAACAGTGGAAACAGTGTCAGACTTTATTTTTGGGGACTCCAAAATCACTGCAGATTGTGATTGCAGCCATGAAATTAAAAGACACTTACTCCTTGGAAGAAAAGTTATGACCAACCTAGATAGTATATTTAAAAGCAGAGGCATTACTTTGCTGACTAAGGTCCGTCTAGTCAAAGCTATGGTTTTCCCAGTAGCATGTATGGATGTGAGAGATGGACTGTGAAGAAGGCTGAGCACCAAAGAATTGATGCTTTTGAACTGTGGTGTTGGAGAAGACTCTTGAGAGTCCCTTGGACTGCAAGGAGATCCAACCAGTCCATTCTGAAGATCAGCTCTGGGATTTCTTTGGAAGGAATGATGCTAAAGCTGAAACTCCAGTACTTTGGCCACCTCATGCAAAGAGTTGACTCATTGGAAAAGACTCTGATGCTGGGAGGGATTGAGGGCAGGAGGAGAAGGGGACAACAGAGGATGAGATGGCTGGATGGCATCACTGACTTGATGCACGTGAGTCTGAGTGAACTCCGGGAGTTGGTGGTGGATAGGGAGGCCTGGCATCCTGCGATTCCTGGGGTCACAAAGAGTCGGACACGACTGAATGACTGAACTGAACTGAACTGAACTGAATGCAAAAGAAACAAAAGAGACCATAGCAAAAATCAACAAAGCCAAAAGCTGGTTCTTTGAGAGGATAAATAAAATGAACAAGCCATTAGCCAGATTCATCAAGAAACAAAAAGAGAAAAATCAGATCAACAAAATTAGAAATGAAAATGGAGAGATAACAGACAACACAGAAATACAAAGGATCATAAGAGACTACTATCAGCAATTATATGCCAACAAAATGGACAACTTGGAAGAAATGGACAAATTCTTAGAAAAGTACAACTTTCCAAAACTAAACCAGGAAGAAATAGAAAATCTTAACAGACCCATCACAAGCACGGAAATTGAAACTGTAACCAGATATCTTCCAGCAAACAAAAGACCAGGTCCAGATGGCTTCACAGCTGAATTCTACCAAAAATTTCGAGAAGAGCTAACACCTATCCTCCTCAAACTCTTCTAGAAAATTGCAAAGGAAGGTAAACTTTCAAACTCATTCTATGAGGCCACCATCACCCTAATACCAAAACCTGACAAAGATGCCACAAAAAAAGAAAACTACAGGCCAATATCACTGATGAACACACATGCAAAAATCCTTAACAAAATTCTAGCAATCAGAATCCAACAACACATTAAAAAGATCAGACATCATGACCAAGTGGGCTTTATTCCAGGGATCCAAGAATTCTTCAATATCTGCAAATAAATCAATGTAATTCACTACATTAACAAATTGAAAAATAAAAGCCACATGATTATCTCAATAGATGCAGAGAAAGCCTTTGACAAAATTCAACATCCATTTATGATAAAAACTCTCCAGAAAGCAGGAATTGAGGGAACATACCTCAACATAATAAAAGCTATATATGACAAACCCTCAGCAAACATTATCCTCAATGGTGAAAAATTGAAAGCATTTCCCCTAAAGTCAGGAACAAGAAAAGTGTGCCCACTTTCACCACTACTATTCAACATAGTTTTGGAAGCTTTGGCTGCAGCAATCAGAGCAGAAAAAGAAATAAAAGGAATCCAAACTGGAAAAGCAGAAGTAAAACTCTCACTGTTTGCAGATGACATGATCCTCTACATAGAAAACCCTAAAGACTTCACCAGAAAATTACTAGAGCTAATCAATGAATATAGTAAAGTTGCAGGATATAAAATCCCTACACAGAAATCCCTTGCATTTCCTATATGCTAATAATGAGAAAACAGAAAAAGAAATTAAGGAAACAATTCCATTCACCATTGCAACGAAAAGAATAAAATACTTAGGAATATATCTACCTAAAGAAACTAAAGACTTATATATAGAAAACTATAAAACACTGGTGAAAGAAATCATAGAGGACACAAATAGATGGAGAAAAATACCGTGTTCATGGATCGGAAGAATCAGTATAGTGAAAATGAGTATACTACCCAAAGCAATCTATAGATTCAATGCAATTCCTATCAAGCTACCAATGGTATTTTTCACAGAGCTAGAACAAATAATTTCATAATTTGTATGGAAATATAAAAAACCTCGAATAGCCAAAGCAATCTTGAGAAAGAAGAATGGATCTGGAGGAATCAACCTGCCTGACTTCAGGCTCTACTACAAACCACAGTCATCAAGACAGTATGGTACTGGCACAAAGACAGAAATATAGATCAATGGAACAAAATAGAAAGCCCAGAAATAAATCCACACACCTATGGACACCTTATCTTTAACAAAGGAGGCAAGAGTACACAATGGATTAAAGACAATCTCTTTAACAAGTGGTGCTGGGAAAACTTGTCAACTGCTTGTAAAAGAATGAAACTAGAACACTTTCTAACACCATACACAAAAACAAACTCAAAATGGATTAAAGATCTAAACATAAGACCGGAAACTATAAAACTCCTAGAGGAGAACATAGGCAAAACACTCTCCGACAAAAATCACAGCAGGATCCTCTATGACCCACCTCCCAGAATATTGGAAATAAAAGCAAAAATAAACAAAATTAAATTTAAAAATAAACAAAATTAAATTTAATTAAAATTAAAAGCATCTGCAACACAAAGGAAACTCTAAGCAAGGTGGAAAGATAGCCTTTGGAATGGGAGAAAAATACTAGCAAATGAAGCAACGGACAAAGAATTAATCTCAAAAATATACAGGCAACCTATGCAGCTCAATTCCAGAAAAATAAACGACCCAATCAAAAAATGGGCCAAAGATCTAAACAGACATTTGTCTAAAGAAGACATACAGATGGCTAACACACACATGAAAAGATGCTCAACATCACTCATGATAAGAGAAATGCAAATCAAAACCACAATGAGGTACCTTTTCACGCCAGTCAGAATGGCTGCTATCCAAAAGTCTACAAGCAATAAATGCTGGAGAAGGTGTGGAGAAAAGGGAACCCTCTTACACTGTTGGTGGGAATGCAAAGTAGTACAGTTACTATGGAGAATAGTGTGGCAATTCCTTAAAAAACTGGAAATTGAACTGCCTTATGACCCAGCAATCCCACTGCTGGGCATACACACCAAGGAAACCAGAATTGAAAGAGACACATGTACCCCAATGTTCATCACAGCACTGTTTATAATAGCCAGGACATGGAATCAACCTAGATGTCCATCAGCAGACGAATGGATAAGAAAGCTGTGGTACATATACACAATGGAATATTACTCAGCCATTAAAAGGAATACATCTGAATCTGTTCTAATAAGGTGAATGAAACTGGAGCCTATTACACAGAGTGAAATAAGCCAGAAAGAAAAACACCAATACAGTGTACTAACACATATATATGGAATTTAGAAAGATAGTAACAATAACCTGAGACAGCAAAAGAGACACAGATGTATAGAATTCTTTTGGACCCTGTCAGAGAGGGCTAGGGTGGGATGATTGGGAAAATGGCATTGACACGTGTATATTATCATATGTGAAATGAACTGCCAGTCCATGTTTGATGCATGATACAAGGTTCTCAGAGCTGGTGCACTGGGATGACCCAGAGGGATGGTATGGGGAGGGAGGTGGTAGGGGGGTTCAGGATGGGGAACACATGTATACCCATGGCGAATTCATGTCAATGTATGGCAAAACCAATACAATATTGTAAAGTAATTAGCTTCCAATTAAAACAAATAAATTTATATTTTAAAAAAGAAAAAAATAAATAAACTTAAAATCTTTTGCACAGCAAAGGAAACTATAAGCAAGGTGAAAAGACAACTCTCAGAATGGGAGAGAACAATAGCAACTGAAACAACTGACAAAGGAGTAATTTCCAAAATATATAAGCAGCTCATACAACTCAATACCAGAAAAACAAACAACCCAATCAAAAATAGGGAAAAGTCCTAAACAAACATTTCTCCAAAGAAGATATACAAATGGCTATAAAACACATGAAAAGATGCTCAGCAAGGCTCATTATTGGAGAAATGCAGATCAAAACTACAGTGAGATATCACGTCACACTGGTCAAAGTGGCCATCAGCAAAAAGTCTACAGACAATAAATGCTGGAGAAGATGTGGAGAAAAGGGTGTGCTCTTGCACTGTTGGTGGGAATGTAAATTGATACAGCCACTATGGAAGACGGCATGGAGATTCCTTTAAAAACTAGGAATAAAACCATCCTATGACCCAGCAATCCCACTGCTAGGCATATACCCCATGGAAAACCAAAATTGAAAGAGACGCATGTATCCCATTGTTGTTTGCCGCACTATTTACAATAGCTAGAACATGGAAGCAACCTAGATGTCCACTGGTAGATAAATGGATAAAGAAGTTGTGGTACATACACACAATAGAATATTACTCAGCCATAAAAAGGAACACATTTGGGTCAGTTCTAATGAGGTGGATGAACCTAGAACCTATTATACAGAGTGAAGTAAGTCAGAAAGAGAAAGATAAATATCATATTCTAACACATAATGGGCTTCCCTGGTGGCTCAGAGGGTAAAATGTCTGCCTTCAATGCAGGAGACCTGGGTTCGATTCCCTGGGTAGGGAAGATCCCCTGGAGAAGGAAATGGCAGCCCACTCCAGTTCAGTTCAGTTCAGTTCATTTCAGTCGCTCAGTTGTGTCCGACTCTTTGCGACCCCATGAATCGCAGGACGCCAGGCCTCTCCTGTCCATCACCATCTCCCAGAGTTCACTCTGACTCATGTCCATTGAGTCTGTGATGCCATCCAGCCATCTCATCCTCGGTCGTCCCCTTCTCCTCCTGCCCCCAGTCCCTCCCAGCATCAGAGTCTTTTCCAATGAGTCAACTCTTCGCATGAGGTGGCCAAAGTACTGGAGTTTCAGCTTTAGCATCATTCCTCCAAAAGAAATCCCAGGGCTGATCTCCTTCAGAATGGACTGGTTGGATCTCCTTGCAGTCCAAGAGACTCTCAACAGTCTTCTCCAACACCACAGTTCAAAAGCATCAATTCTTTGGTGCTCAACCTTCTTCACAGTCCAACTCTCGCATCCATACATGACCACAGGAAAAACCATAGCCTTGACTAGACGGACCTTTGTTGGCAAAGTAATGTCTCTGCTTTTGAATATACTATCTAGGTTGGTCATAACTTTCCTTCCAAGGAGTAAGCGTCTTTTAATTTCATGGCTGCAATCACCATCTGCAGTGATTTCGGAGCCCCAAAAAATAAAGTCTGACACTGTTTCCACTGTTTTCCCATCTATTTCCCATGAAGTGATGGGACCGGATGCCATGATCTTCGTTTTCTGAATGTTGAGCTTTAAGCCCGCTCCAGTATTCTTGCCTAAAGAATCCCATGGATGGAGGAGCCTGGTAGGCTACAGTCCATGGGGTTGCAAAGAGTCGGACACGACTGAGCAACTTCACAATTACTTAACACATATATTTGGAATCTAGAAAAATGGAACTAAAGAATTTATTTACAAGGCAGCAGTAGAGAAACAGACATAGAGAATAGACTTACGGGCAAGGGGAGAGGGGAAGAGAGGGTGAGATATATGGAAAGAGTAACATGGAAGCTTACACTAGCATATGTAAAATAGATAGCCAATGGCAATTTGCTATATGGCTCAGGAAGCTCAAACAGGGGCTCTGTATCGACCTAGAGGGGTGGGATGGGGAGGGAGCTGGGAGGGAGGTTCAACAGGGAAGGGATATACGTATACTTATGGCTGACTCGTGTTGAGGTTTGACAGAAAACAACAAAATTCTGTAAAGCAATTATCTTTCATTTAAAAAATGAATTAATTTTTAAAAAGATTAAACTTCAAAAAAAAAAATAATGCTGTTGTGAACATTGAAGTGCATGTATCTCTCTGAAGTAATGTTTTTGCATTTTTTAGATACACACCCAAGAATGGAATGGGTACATAGATAAGTGTTTCATCATCCTGTTGAATAAATCCTTTTACCATTGTATAATCATCTTCTTTGGGCTTCCCAGGTGGCATTAGAGGTAAAGAACCCACCTGCCAATGCAGGAGATGCAAGAAGCAGGGGTTCGATCCCTGGTTTGGGAAGATCTCCTGGAGGAGGGTGTGGCAACCTACTCCAGTATTCTTGCCTGGAAAATTCCATGGACAGAGGAGCCTGATGAGCTGCAGCTCATAGGGTCACAGAGTCAGATAAAACTGAAGTGACTTGGCATGCACATAGTGATCTTCTTTCTCTTGTGTAGCAGTCTTTGATTCAAACTCGATTTTGTCTCATAGGTATAGCCACCCCTGCTTTCTTTTGGTTAACATTTGTACGGAATAATTTTTTCTATTCCTTAACTTCCAAACTTTGAGTGTTCTTAAAGCTATAGCACAGCTTTTGTACAGAGGCTATATTGGTAGTTTGTTGTTATATTCTTTCAGTCACTCAGTGTCTTTTGATTAATGAGTTCAATCCATTTAAATTTAAAGCAGTTATGGACTGATTATTGTATGTATAGTTATTCCTAATACTTTTGTCTTAATTTTTCAAGTAGGGTTAAAAGTGATTTGTGCACCAGCATGACAGTATTGTATTTTTCTTTATTTATTTATGTTTATGCGTGAGTAAAATTGATACTTTAGTATGCTTTTATGTGGTTGTTTAGTGTCATCTGGTTTCAACATGGCAAACTCCCTTTAGCACTTCTTGTGAGGCAGGTATAGTGGTAACAAACTCCCTCTCAGTTTTTGTTTTTCTTGGAAGGTCTACCTTGCCTTCATTTTTTAAAGGGCAGTTTTGCCAGGCATAGTATTCTTGGTTGGCATATCTTTTTCTTTCAGCGTTTTGAAAAGATCACTGTAGTCTCTCTTAGCCTTCAAGATTTCTGCTAAAAATTCTGTGGGTGATCTTAATGGAGTTTCATTTATGTGGAGTCTTTTTTTTTTTTCTTTGCTGAATTTTCAAGATTCTCTCTTTAACTTTTGATAATTTATTTTTAATGTGTCTCAGCATAGACCTCTTTTAGGTTCAACTTTTTTGGGGTCTTTTGGGTTTTATGAATTTAGATATTCTTCTTCCCCAGATTAGGGAAAATATTAGCTGTTATTTCTTTATTTAACTTTTTTTTGCTGTGCTGGATCTTCATTGCTGCATGTGGGCTTTCTCTAGCTGTGAAGAGGGGGGGCTACCCTCTGGTTGTGGTGTGCAGGTTTCTCACTGTGGTGGCTTCTCTTCTTGTGGAGCACAGGCTCCAGGATGAGCAGGCTTCAGTGACTGCAGCTCTCAGGCTCTAGAGCGCAGGCTCAGTAGCTGTGGCACATGGGCTTAGTTGCCCTGTGGCACGTGGAATCTCCCTGGACCAAGGGTCAAACCATGTTCACTGCATTGGCAGGTGTATTTTAACCACTGAACCACTGAGGAAGTCTTAGCTGTTATTTCTTTATAAACTTTTTTTCTTTTTATTCTCCTCCCAGAGCTCCCATTGTGTTATATTGTGTTCTTGACCGGGTCCTGTGAGTTCTGTAGGCTTTATGCACTTTTTCATTCCTTTTAACCTTTGCATCTCCAAGTACAGTATTTCATATAACCTGTCTTTGGTTCATTTATTCTTTCTTCTGCCTACCTGCTGAAGTCTCCTCTTGAAGTTCTCTATTGAATTTTTCAGAGCAATGATTGTATTCTTTGCTCCAGAATTTATACTTTGGTTCTTTTTTATGGTTTATATGTCTTTGTTGAACTTCTTATTGTGATCAGTATTGCTTTTTCAGATTTACTAGTTGTCTGTCTGCATTCTTTTATAGCTCACTGAGCTTCTTTAAGGTGATTATTTTGAATTCGTTGTCAGACAATTCATAGATCACCATTTCTTTGGGGTAAGTAACTGGAACTTGGTTTTGTTCCTTTGATGATATGTTTTCCTAATTCTTTGTGGTTATTTTATCCTATACTGATGCCTGCACACTTGAAGTAGTAGTCACCTCTTTTAGTCCTTACATTCTGGCTTGGGAATGGAAAGGCTTTCACCTGGATAGAGATCATGGGAATCTATCAAACTTTTTGTATGGATGTGCCCACTGGATTCTTCTTATCCCTCCTTAGGGGGCTAGTCTTTGGATTGTGTGCCTTCTCCTGAACACACAGAGCTGTGTAAGGTGCTGAGAGCTGCCTAATCCTTTTTCTAGGCCATGCCCTGCTGAGTCATGGCACTGGGTGCAAGCACTACTTTCATCCCTCCCTTCTGAAGACATGTTTTAGAATTTTGTGCCTTTTCCTACCCACAGAACCATGTTGATTGCCAGGAGTCACATGCCCCTTCTTCACAGGGCAGTACACTGAGTTGCAAGGACAATGAGCTCAATCTCACTCTACCCCCACCCTTCTGAAGAGCAGACTCAGAGTTGTGCACCTTCTCCAAGTCCTGCAGAGTCAAGTTGGTTGTTGAGGTCTTCAGTGGCTGCTGAGGTCCATATGCCATCAGTGGGGATGTTTCAGGCACCATCACTGGGGATTTGTGGCTCTGGGGTGTATATGTTGGTTGTTATGAACCTCTACCCTTTTCTTTGTTCTTCGTTGCTCCCAGATAATCCAGCAATGGTGGCTTCTTCAGTGTTCTGGGTGCATCAAGATAAGTAGAGATTTTAGACATTGCCCTAAAAAACCGGGGGAGTCAAACTCATCTTTTCTGTCTTTATCCTGTGGGAGAAGTTGTGGGCTTGGGAATCTCTTGGGCTCCGAATTTTGTCAGCCTCAGGGAGGGGTAATACAAGCAAATTGACATTGCTCTTTCTACCCTTTCAGTGTGGCTGGCCTTGCATTTTGTGGTTCATGGAGTGCTGGAACCTTTCCACTGGACTCCAGAGCTCTCACAAAGATATTTTTGTCTCTGGATGGTTGTCAAATCAGTGTTTCTGTGGAAGAATAAGGGCTGGGACCTCCTATTTTGCCATCTTATTGGTATCTCTCCCCCTCTACATGTACTCTTATAACACTCAGCCCTTAGTACAAAATCGAACTTTACTCACAGTCCAGGGGCCTGAGGGGTCTGGTCTCACTCACTGCTCCGCCCTCCTCAGCTTCAAGCTTCCTCTGGCTTATCCCACTCCAGCCACACACCTTCCATTATTTCCCTCTACTAGCCAAGCTTCTTAATCCTAGCATCTTGCTAATTCTTGCTCCTTTTACCTCGAAAATCTTGCCTGGTGGTTCATTTGGCTGACTCCCTCTCAACTTTTGGACTTAATTTTAAATTCTAGTTCCTGAAACAGGCTTTCACTGTTTCCCTGTCTAAGTAACCCTCCATAATCCACTCATGTTTCTCTACCACATTACCCCCTCCTTCCTTCTATGCACCTGTCACAATCTGAAATATCTCATTTGTCCACTAGCTTACTGTCTGTCCTTCCCCTACTGAATGTCAGGTTCAAGAGTGCAGGCACTGGGTCTATCTTGTTTATCGCTACATTCCCTGTGTATTCACTATAGATTTCTTCTAAAACAATATTTCAAACAGTAGCATATTAGTCTTATATATGGTGCCATAACTTACTTCATTCTTTCCTATTTGTGGATAGGCAATAGTTTCTGATTATAAAATACTGCGATGAGCATCTCCATGCATAACATTCCTTGTTCCCGACTCTGGTGATTTTTTTCAGTGATATCTCAGAAGTAGAAATATTGGCTCCATGATGGAGCATGAATATGCTTAAGGCTCCTCCATTAAAATGGACACACTACACTCAAGAAAGTTTGACTAGAAACCTGACATCATAAGTCCCACAACCCCTGAACGTGAAGGCCATGAAACAAGAGACATGTCTTTAAGATGAGCATTGCATATGAATCATCTGGGAATCTGATGAAAATTCAGGCTCCAGTGCAGGATATTCTGGAGTGAGGCCTAAGATGCTTCATTTCTATCTAACAAGCTCCATGGAAGACTCCCCCAGAGGCCCTCATCCTCCCTGCTCTTTCATGTGAGAGTCTCGACTCCATGCTAACACAGCCCCTGGGCAGCTATGTCTCTGGCCAGACCTCAGCCTCCCAGGCCAGCAGCCCTGGCAGCACATCCTGTGCTTGTTTCTGCTCTTCTTGCCTCGGGCTTTGTCTCCATTTGGCTCTCAACTCCAGACTCCAAGGCCCTTGACTTATGTGTGGCACTTAGGGTTTTGATTGGGCTTGCCGCTTGGTGTGGGGTGAACTTATCCCTTTAGATTCTAGAATGCTCCACTGCCCTGGGTGAGGTAGTGGTCATCTGCAGCTACTTCTCTTGCCTGATCTCTGTCTCTCCATCTTTTTTTTCTGTGAAGAACCACCACCATCAGCCTTTCCTACTCATGTAGTTTGGGGAAAGTTAACTCTATAATATCAGGATCAAAAATTGAGCATATAACCTAGATCTGGGCAATGAACAGATTTTATCTCCTTTGATTTCAGTAACCTGTTTGAGGGTAGACATGGGACCTGGTCCCAAGAAAGCTGTGCCAGAGAGCTTTTGTGGCTGTGCAACAGAGCTATTGTGAATGAGATGTTCTCTCCCCGCTGGGAGGCTTTCAGGGCCACTACCTCAGCTAACTGACCAAAGAGCAAGGCCAGCATGGGAAGCAGAGCTAAGGGAACTCCTGATGTCACAATTTGAGGCCCTGGGTCAAGCTGGACCTGAAACTGACCTGATTTTGATGGGGGTGGGTCACAATGGAGCTAGCACCATGCCACCAAAGCAAGGCACTTTAGATCCCAGGATGCTCCACTGCCCTGGATGAAGTAGTGGACATCTGTGACTGCTTTTCCTGGGCACTTGGGCACTGAGACTTTTGTATGTCTGTGTGCTCAGTGCTAATTCAGGAGGGAAGAGGTCCACAGAAAGAGAAGCCCTAAGAGTTTGTTTGCTCCCCCATGTGTGCCTATGGGTGCACGGGCACACACAGTAAAGCCCAGAATAGTGAGGATCAGGTTGGGGTGGGGGAGACTGCAGCCAATAGGCAGGAGGATGCTCCCATCAAATGAGAGGTTTTCTCATGGTCCTGGCATCTTTGCATGATACTGAGTGAGCTTTGAAACAAAAATAAGAGACACATTGGTCAGGTAACAAGCATAAAGCTTAATGGGAGCATGAGTCACAACAGCATGGAAATATGGTACAACCTCCAAACAACCTCTCACCTTTCATCTTGCCTTGGAAAGGAAGTCCTCAGTGCTGTGACCATCTTTTTATTGCACATGAACAGGGCTTTTAAATGCACCATTGTGGGGAGGATGGTAATCCAGAGAGGAGAGGTGACTGGGTGAAGGTCACACAGGCCATTGGGGCCAGTGTACCATTTAGGGGAGAGGTGACCAGGTCGAGGTACAAACAGTCTACCAGGACAGAGGAGATACTCAGGCAAAGGTTTTTTTCACTAAAGGCATGTTTCTTGGGAAGCTACAGAGGCTGAAACCACAAGACCCTCACTTGTTCAGCCCCTTCTTAGATCCCACAGAGAACTGGGTACTTTTTCTTAAAAAGCACCACCCCAAACTATATAAGTCTATGCTTTAGGTCCCATAAATTGTGACTCAGCCTCAAACCCCTATCGACCCCAGGCTGTTTCCCACTTCCTTCTCTATCACCTTTCAAGAATTCATGTCAATGTATGGCAAAACCAATACAGTATTGTAAAGTAAAATAAAGTAAAAATAAAAATTTAATAAAAGAAAAAAAAAAAGAATTCAAACTCAAGGGTGTTGTCACAAACTTAAAATAAGTTCTGAAAAGTCTTTGTTTCTAGGGTATCCCTGCTTGTCCTCCCATGCAGTTTCTTCCCTATTTTTGATAATTTAGACACATGTTATGCAAATAACATGTATAGAGACTCATTCTGCAAGATGCATACATGCCTCTTTCAAGGTCTTCTGCTTTATATGTCTACACTGCTCTTAACATGTTTATTAAGTTCTAAACTCTGATTAATTCTATTTCCCCCTTTTGTTTCATGATCATTTTTTATGAATCATATTTCTCTCTTTTGCTATTATTTCCTTCTGTGTAAAAACATACTACATATCATTTTATATTTTAATGCTGATAATTACTCTAAAATCTTTGTTGGTCTGATTATGCTGTTTGTTACTTCAGTTGACTTGCTTATGATATTTTATATCCTTATGTGATTTTGGATTTTTTATCATAAACTCTTATCTGGTGGAATTTAAAAATAAATAAAAATAAAACCAAACCCTCATCCTTCTCCTGGGGCCTCTGCCCAGCTGGCTGAAGGGGAGAAGCCCTTAAGAAACTCCCTAGCCATCCACCTAGTGACCCATAAGAGCAGCCCCACGTCCTGGCCAGGCAGTGCCAGTCAGTTGAGAGTGGAATGTGTTTTGTAGGTAAAATAGCTCCATATCCTCACATGTGCTTCTGTCAGTACCTGTCACTTCACAGGAAGCATCTGCAAAACCCAGCTCAGTGTCTGGTCCTGGGTGGATGTTGACAAAGCTCAGTAGGGAGCCACCTGCTCAGGGCTGGTGGGCTCCAGGTTCTCAGACGGAAGGGGGAAGGTGGGGACAAAGGATCTGGGGCCGGGGGAGGCAATGAGAGAGGCTTCTGGGAGGAGACTTCGGGCAACCACCTCCTGAAGGAGAGCATGAAACATGTTTTCAGTCCTCCAGGACTGGGAAGGGATGCAGGCCCCACCCCACATTAACTCACGTGCAGGATGCTCTTTATCGAAATCTGCACACAACCTGCCTGTACAAGTCACATTTTGCAAAAAAATTAAAAATGTTTGACACCTTCTTCCCCTCCTTCCCCAGCCGAGTCCTCCAGGGACATCATGGACCCAGCCTCCAGCCTGCTGACCACTGGTGGACAGGTCTGGGACAATTGACAGCAGGGCCCTGTGGGTCCCAGGTCAGCTGGCTGCATGTTCAGGAGCAGGATCCCTGGTAGCAGCTCTTCATGTCTTTCAGTTCTTAACAAGATATATGATGGGCAAGTATCTTCTCTGATTCCATATGTTGTTGCTTTTTCACTCTGTCTATTGTGTGCTCTGATGCTCAGAAGTTTTAGCTTTGAAACAGTCCATGTTGCCTATTTTTATTTCTGTTTCTTGTGTTTATGTTTTCATATCTAGGAAGTCCTTGCCAAATGCAATGTCATGAAAATTTCCTGCTGTGTTTCCTTCTAGGAGTTTTATACCTCTATGTGTCACGTTTAGCTCTTTAATCCATTTTGACTTAATTTTTTTCTATGGTGTGCATTTTTAAATAGAATATTATTCATAACTAAACTGAGCTACAGCCACTTTGAAGAGTAGGTATGATTTTAATAAGCATAAAGAAAGAAGACAGACCTAAAGGAGAGCATTATGTATTGTCCCACTTAAATCAATTTCAACAACAAGCAAAATTAATTCCAAAGTTAGAAAATTGGCTTCCCTTGGCTAAGAGAGAACCGTAAGCTGAAATCAGTGCATCAGGGAGTGCCCAGACTGTTGGTAATGTTCTATTTCCTATGTGTGCTGGTTCATGACACAATGCACATGTGAGTTCCAGTCTTTTTGGTATATAAGCTATGCTCAACTTGAAAATCCATTCAGATGATTATAAGACTATTTTCTGGTTATTCGCAAGGCCAGAGGGCATGGTGGTTGGTGCAAGATTCTGAAAGTACAGGTTGTAGATTAATATATCCTGTATCTAAACTCTTTCTGTCTCAGAAACCCTGACCAAGTGACTACCTCTCTGGACTTACTTTCTTCATCTGTGAAATGGGTTGATTATATAGCTCCCTCAGTTGATTACATAGCCCTTGGTTACTGAGGGGGCCAAATCTTTGCTGACATCCAGCAAGAACTCAAAGAGCTGAATAAATAATCTTGAGGTGGTAGAATGAAGACAGCACTGGCAATCCAACAAATTTCCCAGTTTGCAGTTTGAATGCCTGCAGGGACAGCACATGCATCCATGTCACTGTCATGGCCCTTCTCAGAGCAGAGAGGCTTGTATTTCTGGAATCTCGAGTTCAACTTTCATTTTTATTTATTTATTTTAAAAAAATTTTTATTGTAATAAATGTAGTTAATTTACAATATTGTGTTAGCTTCAGGTGACCACCAGCACAGTGATTCAGTTATATATATTTATGTATTTGTAGATATTATATATTTATAAGTATCATATATATATCAGATATGTATATTATTACAAGATTATTACAAGATATTGAATATAACTATTATATTCATTATTCATATTATATTAATTACCTATTTTATATATAGCAGTGTGTATATTTTAATCCCAAACTCCTACTTTATCCCTATCCCCCGTTCCCCTTTGGTAACCGTAAGTTTTTCTTATTGTTGTTGCTGTTTATTTTGGCTGTGATGCATCCTCATTGTGGCTCATGGGCTCAGTTACCCCACAGCATATGGGATTTTCGTTCCCTGACTAGGGATTGAACCCCTGTCCCCTGCATCAGAAGGCAGATTCTTAACCACTGGACCACCAGGGAAGCCCCATGAGTTTATTTTCTATGTCTGTGAGTCTATTTCTGTTTTGTACATATGTTCATTTGTATCATTTTTCAGATTCCATTTTTTTTGTTTAGTTTTGTGTTTGCCAGGTGAATTCCACAACACATGCTGTCATGATTACTTATTTTTCTATTTGCATATTGTTTGTTCTTAAAAATAAGAGTGTTTGCTTGAAACATTTGAAGAAATTGTTGAATTTCACCCTTTTGGTTTTGTCCTGCAGGAATTAGATGTTGTTCTTTGTGTGTATGATGGCATTTATCTTGGGTGTAAGTGTGCCAGCTGTGGGAAACTCAAATTTGTTTCTTGAATGCAGCTCCTTGAGTTTCATTCTCCAGAACTGGATCATTTTCAGTTATAATACTGCTGAGTTGACTTGTAAATGAATTCTATTCAACTGATTCAAAAGTAAGTGCTTACGAATTAAATACTTCCTAATATTTAGGAAATCAGCCAAATGAATTTCTGATCCTCATGATCTGAGAAATAGTCAATACTGAACTGATGTGTGGTATAGTTTAAACTTTCTGGTTTGTTAACTTTAACACTTCCATTGTACTGCATTTATTAGAGGTCAAATAAGAGCTTATGACGGTTGCAAATATGTCAGCAAGGAAAATAACTTGATATAATGAAACTTTGCCTGTCTAAAATAGCCTGTCCAGATTTTGGTAACTTGAAATTGAACTAAGTTAAATGGCAAGAACTCATTGACTACCTGGTTCATTTCAAATAGGATAAAACACTGACCGCTGGGCAGATCTAAGTTTACTACCTTTGCTTTCTTAGAAGTGGAAAATTTTTAACTAAAGCATAAGTTTTCAATCAGAAAGCGCTTGTATGGCAAACAGTTCACAATCACTTGCCTCTTGCTTTTCACGAAAAAATTAAGGTGTGTAAGAGCTGAGGAGTCTAATAAATAATCAAAGCTAATTAAAGCTACAAAAATAATTTTTAAAAAGCATTTCAGAGTACAGTAGGAAAGTAGGATATATATATATTGAGTAAAAAAAGGAGTTTTATGCAGAGTCTGGATGAGATTAAATTCAATTTGGGTGAATGGATTTTGTTATTAAAAGTGGACTGACGCAAGGCTAGATTTGATTCCTCTTTGTTAACAGAACAAGTTTACTTAAAATGCTGCTTTTGGTAACAGATTATATGAACTTCCTTGCCTTTAAGTGATCTATATTTGCTTTGAGATCTCTTCTCACTTTGCCTAAGAAATAGGTCTCAAAGTGACCTGTGATGTTGTTTGACCAAGTGTTTATAAACTTTCTGACAAACTTCCCAAACACTGAATATTAATTAAAGTTCTTTTGACCTCCAGCTAATTTGGAGATGCTTTAGAAGACTCCTGAGGCATCTCAGAAAGGAATATCTAGCCAGTATTGTTTGGCATATAGAATTACATGGGAAGCATTGTTAAAGGAGTGATAAGTCTTCTCAGATTATACAGTATGGATAAATGTTACTACTATAGATATTCTAGAATTTATATAAAGTTTCTGAAATATACATATGTCCTTGTATAATCTATCAGCCATAATGTCTGTGATTCTTTTGAAGATATGCAGTATGCTTTAGAAAAATAAATAAGTTAAGTCCATAGAAATAACTCTCCAGTTGCAAAAACAGGTTTGCAACTAACACTGCTCTTCATGAAATATATTGTGAAATTCTTTAAACTAAGAAAAAGTATTGCCCCTACTCCTTTTCCAAGAATTTTTTTTAAGTACACAATTACTAATTACTATAGATGTTCCATTAAAAGTTACAATGATAAGAAACATATTCTTCCTTTTGACTCATTTTCTTTAAATCTCACCCCATATATTTGTGAAGCCAATGTACAATTTAGAAGTCACGTGAAGCCTTTCCCAATTTTTAGACAAAAATTTTATCTTTTAATATGCATTCTAAAGAATTTTGGGTATGAATATTTTGTTTACTTGTAGGGAAATATATATAATTATCAAACACTGGCATCATTTTAAGCATTAAAATATAGCCAGTGGATACATATACTGATCAAGAAAATCACTGTCTTTATATGTACAGTTCAGCATTATATTTATTCACAATTCTGTTACTTATTCAAATATAGATGATGCTGACAAAGAAAAATATTCATAAGTTCTCAAATATTTAGTGGGATAATTTTAATCTTCATTTTTTGGGATGATAATTTGGGTTTAATTGATGTATGATGAGTTTCAAAATTTTATTTCTGCCATGTTCAGTCACTAAATCATGTCCAACTCTTTGTGACCCCATGGACTGCAGCGCTTCAGGCTCCCCTGTCCTTCACTGTCACGGTCCAACACCAAATAATGCAAATTTTCTTCTTGATCAAGTTCAGTAGACGGTAGTTAGATCTGAGAATTGAAAGAAAAGGTGTATATGAAACACTTAAGTTCTACATGTAGAAAATGCTCAAAATCAGTTAGTTTAAAAAAGGCAACTCACTAAAAAACTATCACCTATCCCAGTAATATCAGGAAGAAGCCAATGATGTCCCCTGTTTCACCAGACTGTACTTCAGTTCAGTTCAGTCACTTAGTCGTCTCTGACTCTTTGTGACCCCATGAATCGCAGCACACCAGGCCTCCCTGTCCATCACCAACTCCTGGAGTTCACTCAGACTCAAGCCCATTTAGTCAGTGATGCCATCCAGTCATCTCATCCTCTGTCGTCCCCTTCTCCTCCTGCCGCCAATCCCTCCCAACATCAGAGTCTTTTCCAATGAGTCAACTCTTCGCATGAGGTGGCCAAAGTACTGGAGTTTCAGCTTTAGCATTGAGGAAATCCCAAGGCTGATCTCTTTCAGAATGGACTGGTTGGATCGGCTTGCAGTCCAAGGGACTCTCAAGAGTCTTCTCCAACTCCACAGTTCAAAAGCATCAATTCTTCAGAGCTCAGCCTTCTTCACAGTCCAACTCTCACATGGATACATGACTACTGGAAAAACCATAGCCTTGACTAGATGGACCTTAGTCAACAAAGTAATGTCTCTGCTTTTGAATATGCTACCTAGGTTGGTCATAACTTTTCTCCAAGGAGTAAGCGTCTTTTAATTTCATGGCTGCAGTCACCATCTGCAGTGATTTTGGAGCCCCAAAAAAATGAAGTCTGACACTGTTTCCATTGTTTCCCCATCTATTTCCCATGAAGTGATGGGACTGGATGCCATGATCTTCGTTTTCTGAATGTTGAGCTTTAAGCCAACGTTTCCACTCTTCTCTTTCACTTTCATCAAGAGGCTTTTTAGTTCCTCTTCACTTTCTGCCATCAGGGTGGTGTCATCTGCATATCTGAGGTTATTGATATTTCTCCTGGCAATCTTTATTCCAGCTTGTGTTTCTTCCAGTCCAGCGTTTCTCATGATGTACTCTGCATAGAAGTTAAATAAGCAGGGTGACAATATACAGACTTGACGTACTCCTTTTCCTGTTTGGAAGCAGACTGTTGTTCCATGTCCAGTTCTAACTGTTGCTTTCTGCATACAGATTTCTCAAGAGGCAGGTCAGGTGGTCTGGTATTCCCATCTCTCTCAGAATCTTCCACAGTTTATTGTGATCCACACAGTCCATAGTCAATAAAGCAGAAATAGATTTTTTTCTGAAACTCTCTTGCTTTTTCCATGATCCAGCGGATGTTGGCAATTTGATCTCTGGTTCCTCTGCCTTTTCTAAAATTAGCTTGAATATCTGGAAGTTTACAGTTCACTTATTGCTGAAGCCTGGCTTGGAGAATTTTGAGCATTACTTTACTAGCGTGTGAGATGAATGCAACTGTGCAGTAGTTGAGCATTCTTTGGCATTGCCTTTCTTTGGGATTGGAATGAAAACTGACCTTTTCCAGTCCTGTGGCCACTGCTGAGTTTTCCAAATTCGCTGGCATATTGAGTGCAGCACTTTCACAGCATCATCTTTCAGGATTTGAAATAGCTCAACTGGAATTCCATCACCTCCACTAGCTTCGTTCATACTGATGCTTTCTACGGCCCACTTGACTTCACATTGCAGGATGTCTGGCTCTAGATGAGTGATCACACCATCATGATTATCTGGATTGTGAAGATCTTTTTTTGTACAGTTCTTCTGTGTATTCTTGCCACCTCTTCTTAATATCTTCTGCTTCTGTTAGGTCCATACCATTTCTGTCCTTATCGAGCCCATCTTTGCATGAAATATTCCCTTGGTATCTCTAATTTTCTTGAAGGGATCTCTAGTCTTTCCCATTCTGTTGTTTTCCTCTATTTCTTTGCATTGATCCCTGAGGAAGGCTTTCTTATCTCTCCTTGCTATTCTTTGGAACTCTGCATTCAGATGCTTATATCTTTCCTTTTCTCCCTTGCTTTTCACTTCTCTTCTTTTCACAGCTATTTGTAAGTCCTCCCCAGACAGCCATTTTGCTTTTTCGCATTTCTTTTCCATGGGGATGGTCTTGATCCCTGTCTCCTGCACAATGTCACGAGCCTCATTCCATAGTTCATCAGGCACTCTATCTATCAGATCTAGGCCCTTAAATCTATTTCTTACTTCCACTGTATAATCACAAGGGATTTGATTTAGGTCTTACCTGAATGGTCTAGCAGTTTTCCCTACTTTCTTCAGTTTAAGCCTGAATTTGGTAATAAGGAGCTCATGATCTGAGCCTGTACTTAGATCTCCAGAATTCATTCATCTTGTATAACCAAATTTTATACAATGTGACCAACATCTCCCATTATGCCCACTGCAAGTTATAGACTTTCAAGACTCTGATTTGTGTAGGACTTTAGTGTATTCCACATATAATTGAGATAAGATAGTATCTTCTTTCTCTGTTGGCTTATTTCACTTGGCATAATGTCCTTCAGGTTCATTCATGCTGTCCCAGATGGAAAAATGTCCTGGTTTTAAAGCTGAATAATATATGTTCATTTATATCATATTATCCTTATCTGTTTATGCTTAACACAAGGAAATAAATAGTGAGATGATACCTCAAGTTTCTAATAAATATTTAAATTTAAAAAACTTAATTGCTAGCATCAAATTTTAGTGAGACTGGGGAGGAATTAAAATTACCATGTGTTGCTAATGGGAGTATAGAAAATATAACCAATTACAAAAACTAATTGCCTTTTACTTATAAACTTAAAACTTTATCATATTAGCAAAAAAAGTAAAAGTATACATAAAAATAAAAACTCTCTGAACTTCTAATATACCCTCCCCTTCTGTATAACTCCAGTCATCTACAGTTAGCTTCTATTACATCAAGCATTTAACAAAAATCAATGAGAGGGAAATAGAAGAGACAGAAAGGCGAGTCCCAGTATCTACATCCTCATTATTGTTATGAGATTTCTAGTGTCCAACTCCCAGGTTTGGGACTATTATGAGTACTAACACAAATAATAGCTGTGAGGTTTCCAGTGCAACATAACCTACTTGTAAACACATAGCAAATGCTCAATAATCATTGTGCTAATGACTATATACATGTTGTTTTCCAAGTAGAGATTTACCAACATGTTACAGCCTTTATTAAACTTCTGTAAACTTTAAAGTACCAGTCAAACATGTGATTCTTCAAAATAGTTGGTCTTTAGTAGAACTAATAGTAGCGTGTTGCAATAAGCTGGTTGGTGGAAGGGGCTGAAATGTGGTGTGCCTGGCTTCTCTAGCGTCGTGCTACTGAAAACAGGTCTGGGAGAAGCATAATCACAAGGAAGAAACTTGATAAAGATGCCATATCATGGACCCCACTCCGAACCTGCAAACCGCAATATCCTTCATGCTTCCGGAAAGCTTTGTATGAATATTAAAATTTGAGAGGCAAGATTTACATACGTGTTTATCACTCTAAGCTTACAATAAAGATGATTTAGTGAGTTTTAATAACCACTATCCTCTGTGACCACTTTCACAGATTCTGCCCAAGCACATTTTTTTAAAAAATGAGGTATAATTGACCTACAAGTTGTAGTTGACCTACAATAATACTTGATTCAAGTTTTGAAGACATTGTTTCAGGAGAACAATATGATTACCATAGATTAAAAATAATTTTTAAACTACATGCTCCAGGCAATTCCAGGCTTAAGCCACAGGTAAGAAAAATGGCTCTCAGATATACCTCTGGTGTGACAGATGAGTGCAATCTTTGGTTCAAGGAAAGGTAAGAAAGATAACCTGTGTGAGAAGGTTAGATCTTTGCAAGTCACATTCCCAGTTGTTGTAGCAATTTTAGTGATTGACTATGGGAAAGCAAGGTATGTGAAAACAAGCAGGAGAAAATAAGGTTTTTTTTTTTTTTAGGTAGCAACTCATTTTTTCCCTGAATCTCTCAGGTGATAAAGAACAGAAGGGAATGACCTTTTCTGCACTTCATGGGCCTTCTATCTCTGAGGGAGAGGGTAGCAGGTGAAGGGTCTGTGCTGACACCTTCAAAGAGGTACAGGTGTAATTTAGCTGCACAATATGGCCTGAGAAAGAAACCTAGAAATGGAGGAAGAAGAGAAATAAGTGGCACATTCTCAGGTAAATATCGTGAAGCAGGTTAGCAGATGTGTCCTCTTTTCTTGCTGAAATTTCAAGTATTTAGAACTTGCAAACATTTACTTCTTTACCACTGGTGGTTCTGCCTAATAAATTTGTCTCAATGACTTTATTTTCCTAATGATAGAAAAAGGTAGATGTTTTTCTTTAAAAAATTTTTTTTTACTTTGTATTGGGGTATGGCCAATTAACAATGCTGCAATATTATTTTTACAGTAAACTCAAGACTTCTCCATCTATGCAGCACTGATGATAAAACATCTAGGCTAAAGATGAAAAGTTTCTTCACATTGAGGAACACCCAGAGAGGTTCACAGAGTTACATGAAGAAGAGAAGAGGGAGGGGGGAGTTGGAGGTGACTGGAATGAGATGAGGTGGGATCAAAAGAGGAGAGAGCGAGCTAGCCAGTAATCACTTCCTTATGTGCACTCCACAGTCTGGACCGCTCAGAGATGTTCACAGAGTTATACAGAGAAGAGGAGAGGGAGGAAGGAGACAGAGGTGGCCAAGAGGATAAAAGAGGGAAATGAAAAGGAGAGAGACAGATCCAGCCAGTGACCAGTTCCCTAAGTGTTCTCCACCATCTGGAACACACAGAGATTCACAGAGTTGGGTAGAGAATAGAAAGGGGAGGGAGGAGACAGAGGCAACCTGGTGGAGAAACAGGGAGAGTCCAAAGGAGGAGAGAGCAGTCAAGCCAGTAATCTCGCTCTCAAGTAAAAATGGGTACTGAAGAATGGGTTTTTAAAGGTACAAAATTGATAACAAATACCAAAAAGCAAAGATTAAAAATCTAGAGAAGAGGTTGGATTTTCAAAAGTACAATATTAAAGAAAAGAAGAAGAAGAAAAAAAAACAAAGTCACAAGAATTATTAAAAAAACAACAACCACAAAAAATATATATATGATGTTTGCTTTAAAAATAGGGTCTTTTTTTTTTTTTTTTTGAAAAGTAATAGTTGAGAGAGGTGGGAGGGGGGTTCAGGATTGGGAACTCATGTACACCTGTGGTGGATTCATGTCAATGTATGGCAAAACCAATACAGTATTGTAAAGTAAACACACACACACACACACACACAAAACAATGCTGCAATGGTTTCAGTTCAGTTCAGTCACTCAGTCGTGTCCGACCCTTTGCGACCCCATGGAATGCAGCACGCCAAGCTTCCCTGTCCATCACCACCTCCTGGAGCTTGCTCAGACTCATGTCCATTGAGTCGGTAATGCCATCCAACCATCTCACCCCTTGTTGTCCCCTTCTTCTCCTGCCTTCAATCTTTCTCAACATCAGGGTCTTTTATCCAACGAATAATTACTTCTCATCAGATGGGCAAAGTATTGGAGCCTCAGCTTCAGCATCAGTCCAATTCAAGACTGATTTCCTTTAGGATGGACTGGTTGGATCTCCTTGCAGTCCAAGGGGCTCTCGAGAGTCTTCTCCAACACCACAGTTCAGAAGTATCAATGATTCAGCGCTCAGCTTTCTTTATGGTCCAACTCTCACATCCACGCCTGACTACTGGAAAAAGCATAGCCTTGACTAGACGGACCTTTGTTGGCAAAGTAATGTCTCTGGTTTTAATATGCTGTATAGTTTGGTCATAGCGCCTTCTTTCAAAGAGCAAGCAATAGTTTCAGGTGAACAGCAAAAGGATTCAGCCATACACATACATGTTTGCATTCTCCTCTGAACTCCCCTCCTATCCAGTCTGCCACATAACATTGATCACAGTTCCATGTGCTATACAGAACGTCCTTGTTGGTTATCCATTTTAAATATAGTAGTGTGTACATGTCCATCCCAAACACCCCAACTATCCCTTCCCCCCATCCTTTTCTCTGGCAACCATAAGTTCATTCTCTCAATCTGTGAGTCTTTTCTGGTTTTTTCTTTAAGTTCATTCATATCATTTCTTTTTAGATTTTACATATAAGGGATATCATAAGATATTTCTCTTTCTCTGAGTTAACTTCACTCAGTATGATACTCTATAGGTCCAACCATGTTGTTGCAAATTACATTCTTTCATTCTTTTTAATGGATGAGTAATATTCCATTGTATATATATACCACATCTTCTTTACCAATTCCTTTGTCAATGGTTACGTCCATGTCTTGACTGTTGTAAACAGTGCTGCTATGAACACCAGAGTACATGTATCCTTTTGGATCATGTTTTCTTTTCCTCTGGATATATATACAGAAGTGGAATTGCAGGGTCATATGGTAACTCTACCTTTAGTTTTTCAAGGAACCTCAATACTGTTTTCCATAATGGCTGTATCAATTTCTATTTCCACCAACAGTGTAGGAGGGTTCCCATCTCTCCACAACCTCTGCAGCATTTTTTGTTCGTGGATTTTTTGATGATAGCCATTCTAGCTGATATGAGGTGATATCTCATTGTAGTTTTGAGTTGCACTTCTCTAATAATTAGTGATGCTGAACATCTTTTCATGTGCCTCTTGGTCACCTGTATATCTTCTTTGGATATATGTCTATTTAGGTCTTCTGCTCATTTGCTGATTGGGCTGTTTGTTTTGATGCTGTTAAGCATCATGAGCTGTTTGTAAATTTGGGGGACTAATCCCTTGGGAGGAAAGTTATGACCAACCTAGATAGCATATTCAAAAGCAGAGACACTATGCCAACAACGGTCCGTCTAGCCAAGGCTATGGTTTTTCCAGTAGTCGTGTATGGATGTGAGAGTTGGACTGTGAAGAAAGCTGAGTGCTGAAGAATTGATGCTTTTGAACTGTGGTGTTGGAGAAGACTCTTGAGAGTCCCTTGGACTGCAAGGAGATCCAACCAGTCCATCCTAAAAGAGATCAGTCCTGGGTGTTCATTGGAAGGACTGGTGCTGAAGCTGAAACTCCAATACTTTGGCCACCTCATGCGAAGAGTTGACTCATTGGAAAGACTCTCATGCTGGGAGGATTGGGGGCAGGAGGAGAAGGGGACGACAGAGGATGAGATGGCTGGATGGCATCACCGACTCGATGAACGTGAGTCTGAGTGAACTTCGGGAGTTGGTGATGGACAGGGAGGCCTGGCATGCTGCAATTCATGGGGTCACAAAGAGTCGGACATGACTGAGCGACTGAACTGAACTGAACTGAATCCCTTGTTTATCACATCATTTGCAAATATTTTCTCCCAATCTGTGGGTTGCCTTTTCATTTGATTTATTCTTTCCTTTGCTGTGCAAAAGCTGTTGAGTTTAAATAGGTCCCATTTGTGTATTGTTGTTTTTATTTCCATTATTCTGGGAGATGGATAGAAGAAGATATTGCTGCAATTTATGTCAAAGAGTGTTCTGCCTATGTTTTCCTCTAGGAGTTTTATAGTGTCTCATCTCACATTCATTTCTTTAATCCATTTCAAACTTATTTTTGTGTATGGTATTAAAGAATGATCTAGTTTTCCCAGCATCACTTATTGAAGAGACTATCTTTTCCCCATTGTATATTCTTGCCTCCTTGGTCAAAGATAAGGTGCCCATAGGTGCCTAGGTTTATCTCAGGGCTTTGTATCTTGTTCCATTGGTCTACATTTTCTTTTTTGTGCAAGTATCATACTGCCTTGATGATTGTAACTTTGCAGTATTGTCTGAAGTCAGGAACGTTAATTCCTCTAACTGCATTCTTCTTTCTCAA
This sequence comes from Budorcas taxicolor, assembly GCF_023091745.1. Classification (NCBI taxonomy): domain Eukaryota; kingdom Metazoa; phylum Chordata; class Mammalia; order Artiodactyla; family Bovidae; genus Budorcas; species Budorcas taxicolor. The sequence continues at coordinate 41,846,410 of NC_068914.1, read as the reverse complement.
GATTACTTTTGTTATTCAGGGTCTTTTGTGCTTCCATACAAATTGTGAAATTTGTTGTTCTAGTTCTGGGGAAAATACCATTGGTAGTTTGATAGTGATTGCATTGAATCTATATATTGCTTTGGGTGGTACATTCAGTTTTCACTATACTGATTCTTCCAACCCAAAAAAATAGTATATCTCTCCATCTGTTTGTGCCATCTTTGATTTCTTTCATCAGTGTCTTACAGTTTTCTGCATACTAGTCTTTTGTCTCTTTAGGTAGATTTATTCCTATGTATTTTATCCTTTTTGTTGCAGTGGTGAATGGGATTGTTTTCTTAATTTCTCTTTCTGATTTTTCCTTGTTAGTGTATAAAAGTACAAGGGATTTCTGTCCATTAATTTTATATCCTGTGATTTTACTATATTCATTGACTAGTTCTAGTAATTTTCTGATGGCATCTTTAGTGTTTTCTATGTATAGTATCATGTCATCTGCAAACAGTGAGAGTTTTACTTCTTCTTTTCCAATATGGATTCCTTTTATTTATTTTTCTTCTCTGATTGCTGTGGCTAGAACTTCCAAAACTGTGTTAAATAATAGTGGTGAGAGTGAGCATCCTTGTCTTATTCCTGATCTTAGAGGAAATGCTTTCAGCTTTTCACCATTGAGAATAATGCTTGTTGTGGGTTTGTTGTATAGGGCCTTTGTTATGTTGAGATATATTTCTTCTATGCCTGCTTTCTGGAGAGTTTTATCATAAATGGGTATTGAATTTCCTCAAAAGCTTTCTCTGCATATGGTTTTAACTTTCAATTTGTTAGTATCGTGTATCCCATTGAATGATTTGCATATACTGAAGAATCCTGGCATCCCTGGGATAAAGACCACTTGATCATGATGTATGATACTTCTAATGTGCTGTTTGATTCTGTTTGCTAGAATTTTGTTGAGGATTTTTGTATTTATGATCATCAGTGATACTGGCCTATAGTTTCTTTCTTTCTTTCTTTCTTTTTTTTGTAGCACCTTTGTCTGGTTTTGATATCAGTTTGATGGTGACATCATAGAATGTGTTTGGAAGTTTTCCTTCCTCTGCAATTTTCTGGAAGAACTTGAGCAGGATAGGTATTAGTTCTTCTCTAAATTTTTGGTAGAATTCAGCTGTGAGGCCATCTGGCCCTTGGTACTTCTTTGTTGGAAGATTTTAAATATAGTTTTTAATGTGATTGGCCGATTCATATTTTCTCCTTTTTCCTGGTTCAGTTTTGGAAGGTTATACCTTTCTAAGAATTTGCCCACTTCTTCCAGATTGTCTATTTTATTGCCATATAGTTGCTTGTAGTAGTCTCTTATGATCCTTTGTAGTTCTGTGTTGCCAGTTGTAACTTCTCCCTTTTCATTTCTAATTTTATTGATTTGAATCTTCTCCCTTTTTTCCTTGATGAGTCCGGCTAATGATTTGTAAATTTTGTTTATCTTCTCAAACAACCGGCTTTTAGTTTTATTGATCTTTGCTATTGTCTCTTTCATTTCTTTTTCATTTATATGTGCTCTGATCTTTATGATTTCTTTCCTTCTACTAACTTTGGGGATTTTTGGTTCTTCTTTTTCTAGTTGCTTTAGATGTAAGGTTAGGTTGTTTATTTGATGTTTCTCTTGTTTTTTTTTTTTGTGGTAGGCTCATATTGCTATAAACTTCCCTCTTAGAACTACTTTTACTACAGCCCATAGGTTTTGAGTTGTATTTTCATTATCATTTGCTTCTAGGTATTTTTTAATTTCCTCTTTGATTTCTTCAGTGACCCCTTTGTTATTCAGAAGCGTATTGCTTAGCCTCCATATGTTCATCTTTCTTATGGTTTTTCCCCTGTAATTTCTGTCTAATCTTATAGCTTTGTGGTCAGAAAAGATGCTTGAGATGATTATTTGAGTTCATCTGGTTTCCTATGAGCTCATGAACTAGGATGTTCAAATCTCTCCCCTGATTTGGAAAGGTCTCAGCCACTGTTTCTTTAAGTAAGCCTTTTATCTCTATCTTTTCCTTCTAAAATTTCATAATTCACAGAATGTTTCATTTCATTTTATCCTGTAGATCACATAGCCATTCTTCACTCTGTTTCTTTTTTCTCTCTGAGTGGATATTTTCATCTTACTGTCTTCCAACTCACGGAAAACTTCTGCCAGATCTGTTTTGGTATTGATGATACTTTTTGCATTTCTTTTTTCCTTGTAATAAGTTTAACATATAATATAATTTCAATTTAAGGTGTACAACGTGGTGTTTTGATACACTTATGTATTATATCATGATTACCATTATACCAATAGTTATTATTATTTCATTATTGTGTTTTGATAAAACTAAGATATAGTCTTTTAGCAAGTTTGATGGTTACAATACAATATGTCATCTCGGCAGTGGAGGGTCAGTGTCTCATCCTGAGATACCAGTTTGTGCAAAGAAGAAGGTGCTTATTGGTTTCCCATCACCTCCACTTGGAGAAGAAAGTGCAAGGGGGACATCTGTCTATGTGACATAATTTTCTTTTTCATGTGATTCAGGATCTCCAAAATGAATACCTCAGGAAGACTGAAAGAAGACAAAGCAAATGGCAAGTCAAAACCAACAGAAGCTCCACAAACCAGGTCTACAGGTGAGAATGTGATGTAGGAACTATGGGGACCAGTGAGACAGAGGGGTCTCCACAGCAAGAAGGGATGGGTCCAGGGTAAGCAGAGGCTTCAATCCATCCTCAAGTTTCCCTTTGAAAGCTGACTGTGATATCTGCTATGTCACTAATCACCAGTGTGTGTAAGCACCCGAGTGTCTCTGAGCCATAGAGAGCAAGCTTGGGAGCTGCCTCTAAACAGCCTCGCAGAACAGGTCTGCCTGTTTGGTTGAAAGATTCTGGCATCCTGGATGGATACCCAGTCAGATCCCTCATCTGGTACCAGGATGTAGCTTGGAGTCCAGACTCCATCTGTGTGGGGGCAGAATAGGAGCTTGGTTTGGAGTTCCCACTGGGATGCTGGGCTTGGGCAGAGTGAGGGCAGGGCCCAGGCCAAGCATGTTGGTGGCAGCCTAGGGAGCAACATGGGAGCTAACATCGGGTCTACTGCCTGTTGGACAAGGAGGGAAGGTAGGTCCTGGCTAAAGCACAGGCCAGAGAATTTGGCCATACTCCCTCCAGCCCCACCAGTAGAGATGGGGCTCTACTGCCCTGGCCTTTGGGTCAAATCAAGGGAAGGATAACAAGAGGACTGTGGGATCATCAGAGCCCAGGATCCTTTCACAAGTCTGAAGGAAGGAACCTAGACAACGGCAAGGAAGGGTTTAGCATAGCTTAGTGGATCACAACCGAGAGGTGCTTGGTCTCTCTACCTCTGCACTGGGTGCACAGCCATCTCTGGGCAAGGACAAGCAACAAGGATAGACGCTAGAAAGAGACCCATATCCTCCTCAGGTCCACACAGAGGAAGAGGCTCATTCTACTCACAGAGAACCACTGAGAGGAAGAAAACAGGGTATCTATGGGAAATTAGGCTCATCGCAGGAACAAAAACAACAGACTCATGAATGGGGAAGCCTGGTAGATCCGGGAGTGGGCTGATGGCTCTGAGATGAGGGAAGGGGCAGTCTTGGCAAAGCTCACAGCACTTCAGTTCCTTCCCTTGAAAACCCTGAATAAGACTGGGTCCCAATCATTACTGTCCCTCTTAGGGATGGCACCTTGAGGCACATCCACTTAACCTGGTTTGTTCTGCAGCCAAGAAATGCTAATATGGGACTTCCCTGGTGGCAGAGTGGATAGGAGTCTGCCTGCCAATGCAGAGGACTCAGGTTTGATCCCTGATTTGGGAAGATTCCACATGCAGTGGAGCAACTAAGCCTGTGTGCAACCTCTCAGGCTCTAGGGCCTGTGGTCCCTAACTACTGAAGCTTTCATGCCTAGAGCCCATCTCCACAACAAGAGAGACCACTGTCCCTCACCACAACAAAGAGTAGCCCCCTCTCACTGCAACTACAGAGAGCCCATGTGCAGCAACAGAGACCCAGTGTAACCAAAAATAAATAAATTAAAAATTGAAACAAAACAAAAAAAGAAATGCCTATGTGGAAGTCTTGGGACCCAAATCCACAAGGTCTGAGGGAGAAAGCAACAGCATTGGAGAAGCTGACCAAAAGAATCGAGCAACACTCTTCAGTTCAACTCAGTTCAATTCAGTCACTCAGTCGTGTCTGACTCTTTGCTATCCCATGAATCGCAGCACGCCAGGCCTCCCTGTCCATCACCATCTCCCATAGTTCACTCAAACTCATGTCCATCGAGTCGGTGATGCCATCCAACCATCTCATCCTCTGTTGTCCCCTTCTCTTCCTGCCTTCAATCTTTCCCAGCATCAGAGTCTTTTCAAATGAGTCAGTTCTTTGCAGCAGGTAGCCAAAGTATTGGAGTTTCAGCTTCAACATCAGTCCCTCCAATGAACACCCAGGACTGACCTCCTTTAGGATGGACTGGCTGGATCTCCTCGCAATCCAAGGGTCTCTCAAGAGTCTTCTCCAACAACGCAGTTCAAAAGCATCAATTCTTCGGCGCTCATCTTTCTTTATAGTCCAGCTCTCACATCCATACATGACTACTGGGAAAACCGTAACCTTGACTAGATGGACACTTGTTGACAAAGTAATGTCTCTGCTTTTTAGTATGCTGTCTAGGTTTGTCATAACTTTTCTTCCAAGGAGCAAGCTTCTTTTAATTTCATGGCTGCAGTCACCATCTGCAGTGATTTTGGAGCCCCCCAAAATAAAAATCCACCACTGTTTCCACTGTTCCCCCATCTATTTGCCATGAAGTGATGGGACCAGATGCCATGATCTTCGTTTTCTGAATGTTGAGCTTTAAGCCAACTTTTTCACTCTCCTCTTTCACTTTCATCAAGGGGCTCTTTAGTTCTTTTTCATTTGCAGGGTGGTGTCATTTGCATATCTGAGGTCTCTTGCTTTAGATCTAGCCTGAAAATGGTGCAGCTTTCCCCTGAATATTGCTAGGTGCTGGAAACTCCAAAGGCACCACCAGGGCAGTAACTAGTCCTCTCCAGAGCAGTAATTAGGATATGCAGTTCATCTCATGCAGACCTCTCAGCCTCCACAAGTTTAGCATGGAAGAACTCCGTGTGCTGTATATATCTCTTTTTGCTGCTCAGAAACTGCAGGTAAATATGCTATGGATCAACTTTAAAACTGGGGCCTATCATTGTGTCCTCTTTATGCCCTAGCCCTGCAATTAGCCATAGTTCTGAAGATCCCTGGTACCTTTTAGTGAAGAAATTATTTACTGAGAAAGATGTGGGTCTTTGGTTTGCTACTGGGGTGTCATGGCTTTTAGGCTCTTTTGGCAGACACAGCCACATCAGTGCCCTTGCATATATATTTGAAGGTTTCCGTATGTGCCAAATCTTAAATTCCAATCCAACATCACGGGACTAATGCTAGCCTTCCACCATCTAGTACATGTATCTTCCTCCACTGATTTGGAGAAAACTGGCTTCCATTACTGACAATACATTTATATAATTCTTCAATCTTCAAGAGAAACAAAGTAATTTCACAACTACAAGTCCATAACACCTTTAAAAACAAACCTACTAATGAAAGTAACAATGTATTTGTTTACAACTATTATTTTGTTATTAGCCTGAGGATGTATGGTCAAAATACTGAGTGCAAAAGTTGCTTGGAGAGCTGGCTTCACCCTCAGCGAGGTTTATTATCTATTTGAAATATATCTAGACTCACTCTGTTTCTGTATTCATTCCACATTGGGTCTTGATGTTTTTCTCTCACTTTTTTTTTTTTTGAGTTGTGAAATATCAACATGATTATAAATATCAAAGAAACACATAAAGTCATACTCAGAGAAATTCTACTTGTTATTCTTCTGACCCATTCTCATCCTCCCCTTCTTTCAACTCTGGTCCCAACTACCCACATAGGTAACCGATCTCATTAGATTCTAGTTTACCCTTCCAATTTTTCTTTTTTGCTAAAATACACAGATTCATATATACATTTTAATTTTACCTCCTTTATTAAACAACAGTAACATACTAAAAATGTTCTTTTGTTTTTAAAGCTTTGCTTAGATATATTTTTATATCATAAAATTCACCCTCTGCAGGTGTAGGATCTGGTAAGTTTTAGTAAAAGTATGTAATGTGCAACCATCACCACCATCCAATTTTAGAACACTTCTGCACCCCTAATCAAACCCTGCTCCCACCACTCTATAAGATATTCTCAGTTCAGTTCAGTTCAGTCGCTCAGTCGTGTCCGACTCTTTGTGACCCCATGAATCGCAGCACGCCAGGCCTCCCTGTCCATAACCAACTCCCAGAGTTCACCCAAACTCATGTCCATCAAGTCAGTGACGCCATCCAGCCATCTCATCCTCTGTCGTCCTCTTCTCCTCCTGTCCCCAATCCCTCCCAGCATCAGAGTCTTTTCCAATGAGTCAACTCTTCACATGAGGTGGCCAAAGTATTGGAGTTTCAGCTTTAGCATCAGTCCTTCCAGAGAACACCCAGGACTGATCTCCTTTAGAATGGACTGGTTCTTCTGCCCTCTAATTGTCATTTTTATATCTTAGAAGTTATCATTTGTCACTTCATAGTCATTCCCCTCGTTTTTTGTAGTTGTGTAGTATACTCCATTGACTGTATTTACCAGTGGTCACTCAACCGGTCCACATCAAATTTTGCAATTAGGTTACTTCCAGAAATTTGCAACTACAAATAATTCTGGAATGAATAATCTTGTGCAGGAGTATTTTCATACTTTTAAGGTATATCTTTGGGGTTAATTCTTATCAGTGGAATCCTTGGTCAAAATGAAAACGCACAGGTAGTTGTGATAAATATTGCCAAATTTTCCCTCAAAACAGTTGTACCTACTTGCATTCCCAAAAGTAATGTACATGAATGGCCAATAGGCTGAGTTACCAAGCTTAGTCAATTCTGCCAAATGACACGTGAAACATGTTATCTCAGAGTCATTTTAATTTGCTTTTCTCTAAGTAGGACTGATACTGAACATGTTTTCATATGTTTAAAAGCCATTTGTTTATCTTACAGGTGAATTATATTTTCATTTCTTCTGCCTATTTTTTATTTGGTTTCCTTCTCCTCCAATTTCAATAGCGCTTTATGTATTAAGGATGCAAGCTCAGTCCCTTCAGTCATGTCCGACTCTTTGCGACCCTGTGGACTGTAGCTCACCAGGGTCCTCTGTCCATGGGATTTTCCAGGCAACAACACTGGAGTGGGTCGCCATTTCCTCCTCTGGGGAGCTTCCTGACCCAGGGATCGAACCCAGGTCTCCTGCATTGCAGACAGATTCTTTACTGATGAGCCACTGGGAAAGCCCATATATTAAAGATGTTAATCCTTTATTTCTGAAGTATTTTGCAAATGTTTTCTCCCACTTTGTCATTTGTGTTTTGATTATGCTTAAGGTGGGGTCTTTTGTGGCTCTCTTTGTTTGCCATGCCAACAGTGTTCATGTAAAAGTAATTAGTTTTATGTAATCAAATGTATCAATCTTTTCTTTTACCACATCCGGATTTCGAGCCACAATTAGAAAACTTTTCCTCACACCTATGTTGCTGGCAAATTCACCCATGTTTTCCTCTAGTATTTTTATGATGTCATTTTTTTATAGTTAGGTCTCAGATTCATTTGGAGTTTATTCTTGTGCAGGTGAAGATGTACATCTAACTTTATCTTTTTCCAAATGTTATCTTTTTTCAAAGTGTTATTCCAACACAATATATTAAAAAGTTTATCTCTGCTCCCATGATACGAGATGCCACCTTTCTTGTTGTTTAGTTGCTAAGTCGTGTCCACCTCTTTGCAACCCCATGGACTGTAGCCTGCCAGGCCTCTCTGTCCATGGGATTTCCCGGGCAAGAATACTGGAATGGGTGCCCATTTATCATACACTAAATTCCACATATAATTGGCTCTGCTTCTGGACTTTGCAGTCATTCCATTGCTATTTTGTTTCTTCATGCCCCAATAACACACTAGTTTAATTATAGAGGGTTTATCCTTCATTTTAAAGTCTGGTAGAGCTGTTTCCCCTTGTAACTTTTATTTCTCATGATTTTAATGGTTATTTTATGTCTGAATTTTCATATGGACTGACATATCACTTGTCTCATTCCATAAAAAAGCTTATTTGTATTTTCACTGGGATCATGTTAAAGTCATAGATTAACTTTGGAGAAACTGGCTTTTTTATGATGTTAATCCATCCAAGATCAAGGGATGTCTTTCTATTTGCTTGAGACTACTTCTATGTCTTGCAGAAGTGTTTTAAAGTTTTCTTCAGGTAGGATTTGCCTGTTTCTTGCTAAGTTTATTTCTAAGTATTTTATCTTCTTTGTTGCTGTTGTTCCCTCTAACTGGCTTTTATTTATGTAGAAGAAAGCTATTGATTTCTGTACATCAAGTTTTTACCCTGCTATCTTAAAATTTCGTTTCTTGTTTGATTTACTATTATCATTGATTTTCTATGGTTTTCCTATTTTATTATCATATCATGTGCAAACTGAGATGGTTTTGATTCTCTTTCTTTATAACTTATGCTTCTAATTGATTTCTCTAATTGCTGATACCTCTAGTACAACTGTGGAACAGTAATGAAGATAGTGGTCATCTTGCCTTTGTGGAAATGACTCTAGTGTTTTCCCATCACCTAAGATGCTGACTTTAGGATTCAAGCATACAAAATATTTTATTATAATGAGAAGTAACCATCCATTCTTGTTTTCTTAACTGATATATCAGGCATGGGTGTTGATTTCTATGAAAGGTCTTTCAGAATCTGTGGAGATACTTACATGATTTTTTCCTTAAGTGTATTGTTATACCAGTGGATTTCCTCATGTTGAACTAAGCTTGCATTTCTGGAAAAAATATCATCTGTTTAAGGTGCATTGGTTTTTTAACATTGCATTTGATTCAGTTTATGTATAATCTGTTTAGTACTTTTGCATCAATATTTATAAGTGATATTGTTCTATAATTTCATTTTTGTACTTACTTTGTCAGGTTGAGGAATCAATGTTATACTTACTTCCACAAAACAATTAGTATGTTCTCCTTTATTTTCAATGTTCTGAAATGATTAATAAAGACTAGAGGATAGCTAAAAATAAATAAATAAAATTGGGACCTAATGGCAAAGGCAGTCAATCAAACCAGTCAATCCTAAAGGAAATCAGTTCTGAATATTCATTGGAAGAACTGATGCTGAAGCTGAAGCTCCAGTATTTTGGCCACCTGATGTGAAGAACTGACTCATTGGAAAAGACCCTGATGCTTGGAAAGACTGAAGGCAGGAGGAGAAGGGGCAATAGAGGATAAGATGGTTGGATGGCATCACCGACTCTATGGACATGAGTTTGAGCAAGCTCCAGGAGTTGGTGATGGACAGGGAGGCCTGGCATGCTGTAAAGTCCATTGGGTCACAAAGAGTCGGACACGACTGAGCAACTGAACTGAACTGAACTGAATGGCAGAAGAAGCATTTTCCCCACTTGAAAGGTAGAGAGTTGGGCCCGCAAAGCCTCCTGGAAATCACTGTTCTTGCCTGGATTCTCTTCAGTACAGGAATGCCTCTGCGAATACAAGAGACGTTTCTCCAAAGAAACAGAGTGCTTCCAACTCCTTGTTAAGAGCTCATCCCACAGAACTCTGTATCTAAACATTACAAGAAGCCTCAAAGTAAGGTCCAGATTTTCCAGACAACAAAGTTATTCATAAAGTAGTTTCCCAGAAGCCTTACTCAGTCTCGTGCAGTAACTCTAGTATTCCTTTCAGGAATCCTAGGACTCTTGCATCTGCAATGTTTTCCCTGAAAGAACACTGTGCACCAAAAGTATTTTTCTTAGCCCCTGAGCAGCATCAAGTCCCAGAGGTCATTGGGATCAACACTTTGTGAGTGGAGAGAAGGGCAAAGCATTTTATCTTCCTTGGATTCTTATATTTCCAAAGCTTCCAAACAGTCCCAGGACCACACGTCCAGCTGTGGTCTGTTGTACATTTCATGTGCAATGCCATTTTGCCTCAGTGATTAAAGCCGAACTGCACCAGGAGAAAAAAAAAAAAAAGAACCTTTGTGCTTACAATTCATTCTGGGAACTCACACCTGATGCCTATCTATCTCAAGCAGAAAACAGATTTTAGATGCAGCCTGGAAACAGCACAGGATTTCCCTGAACATTCCTAGGCCTTTGGAAGATCTGAATGCAGCTTGGCCTCACCAGGGCAGTAACTAGGACATGCAGTTCACCACATGCAGACCTCCCTGCCTCCACAAGTTTATTCATGGCAGGGTTCTGTGTGTCCCAGATGTCACTTTTCGCTGGTCAGAAACTGCAGGTAGATATGCTGTGTGTCAACTTTGAAATTGGGGTCTGATGACAAAAACACAATTTTCCGCACTTGAAAGCTGGAGAGCTGTGGTTTTAAAGCTGCGTGGAAATCACTATTATTGCTGTCTTCTCTTCAGTGCAGGAATGCCTCTGGGAGAACAAGTGAGTTTTCTCCTAAGAAACCGAGTGTTTGCAATTCCTTGCTAGGAGCTCATCCCACAGCACTCTCTAGCAAAAGAGCTAACTGAACATGACCAGTAGCCTCAAAAAAAAAAAAAAAAATATGGAGAAGGCAATGGCAACCCACTCCAGTACTCTTGCCTGGAAAATCCCAGGGACGGAGGAGCCTGGTAGGCTGCAGTCCATGGGGTCGCTAAGAGTGAGCACAACTGAGCAGCTTCACTTTCACTTTTCACTTTCATGCATTGGAGAAGGAAATGGCAACCCACTCCAGTGTTCTTGCCTGGAGAATCCCAGGGACAGGGAGCCTGCTGGGCTGCCATCTATGGGGTCGCACAGGGTCAAGCACGACTGAAGCAGCTTAGCAGCAGCAGCCTCAAAATAAGGTCTGGTTTCTATCATCAAAAAAGTTATTTATTCAACAGTTTCCAAGAAGCCTTTCTCAATCTATTGCAATAACTGTAGTATGCCTTTCAAGATGTTTAGGACTTTCACATCTGCACCATTTTCCCTGGAAGAACTCTGAGCACTGAAAGTCTCTTCTGTTGGCTCCTGAGCAGTATCGAGTGTGAAAGGTCATTGGGATCAACTCTTTGTGTGCGAACTGAAGAGCAAAGCACTTCTTTCTTCCTTGGATAGCTAGATTAGCAAAGTTCTCAAACAGCCTCAAGAACACAACTCTAGCATCTGTTATGTGCAATGCTGGTCTGCCTCAGTGAGTAAACCTGAGCTACATTGAAAAAATACCTTGTGTCTAAAACTCATTCTGGGAACTCCTATCTGATGCTAATTTATCTCACACAGAAACAAATTAGATCCAGCTTGAAAATAGTGCTGATTTTCCCTGAACATTCCTATGTATGTATTAGTCCTTCAGTCATGTCCAACTCTTTGCAAATCCATGGATTATAGCTCACCAGGCTCCTCTATCCATGGGATTTCCCAGACAAGATCACTGGAGTGGGTTGCCACTTCCTCCTCCAGGGGATCTTCCCAACTCAGGGATTGAACCTGAGTCTCTTGCATGACAGGCTAATTCTTTACCATCTGAGCCACCAGGGAAGCCCATTTCTAGGCCTTACCAGGGCAGGAACTATGGTCTGAAGTTCATTCCACTGCATTTCCTAGATAAAGGGTAAACTATCTATACATGAACACTAGTCTCAAATTAAGGTCCAGTTTTCCCCTTCAAAGAAGTTAGGTGAATAGCAGTTTCCATGAAGCCTTACTGAATCTAGTGCAGGAATTCTTGTATGCCTTTCAGGACTCCTAAGACTCTCAGATCTGCGCTGTTTTTCCTAGAACACCATATACACAAAGTCTCTTCTATGCCTCTTGAGAATCATTAAGTGGCAATGGAGCAAATAAATGTGACTCATCCAAGTATGCTGTCAGAATGGTTGTGCCCAGTGTTCTCTCAGTGATGGAAGTCAACCCATGTGGATGGCATGCTTAGGGTTTCTGCCAGGGCCTTTAGACCTCAGTCTTCTCTAGGTTACTTTTATTCTTTCTTGGAGAAAGTGACCTCTCTGAGAATGAAGTAATGGCCTCGTGTGCATGAACCCAAATTCCAGGAAGCCATTTCCTTCTTCAGGGGATATTCCCAACCCAGAGATTGAAATATGTCTCTTTTATCTCCTGCATTGGCAGGCGGATTCTTTACCACTAGCACCACCTTGGAAACCTCAGAAGAATCAAATTATTTTGCATTCCATGCTATCAGCACCAAGCACTTCAGTCTTCTGTCTGGGAAGTGATGTTATCACCTGAGTTGATATAGGTAAGGTTTTTTTCCCTAGATTTGAACACCAAACAGTCTTCATTACTATGTGATACTGAGTTTAGGGAATTATGATCCTTGTGGTCAGAAGTGACAGACTTTCAGATGACCTGGGTAAAGGACAATGCTGCTCCTATTACACGTGTGCATGCGTGCAGGCATGCTAAGTCACTTCAGTTGTGTCCAACTCTGCGATCCTATGAACTGTAGCCTACCAGGCTCCCCTGTCCATGGGATTCTCCAGGCAAGAATACTGGGGTGAGTTGCCATGCCCTCCTCCAAGGGATCTTCCCAACCAAGGGATCGAACCCATGTCTCCTATGTCTCCTGAATTCAGTTCAATTCATTTCAGTCACTCAGTCGTGTCTGACTCTTTGCAACCCCATGATTTGCAGCACATCAGGCTTTCCTGTCCATCACCGACACCCAGAGCTTGCTCAAACTCATGTCCATCGAGTCAGTGATGCCATCAAACCATATCATCCCCTGCCATCCCCTTCTCCTCCTGCCTTCAGTCTTTCCCAGCATCAGGATCTTTTCCAGTGAGTCAAATCTTCACATCAGGTGGCCAAAGTAGGAGCTTCAGCATTAGTATCGGTCCTTCCAATGAATATTCGGGACTGATTTCCTTTATGATTGTCTGGCTTGATCTCCTTGCAGTCCAAGGGACTCTCAAGAGTCTTCTTCAACACCACAGTTCAAAAGCATGAATTCTTTGGCACTCAGCTTTCTTTATGTCCCAACTCTCACATCCATACATGCCTACTGGAAAAACTATAGCTTTGACTAGACAGACCTTTGTCAGCAAAGTAATGTCTCTGCTTTTTAATATGCTCTCTAGGTTTGTCATAGGTTTTCTTGAAGCATGCATTGGCATGCAGGTTTTGTTACCATTAGTGCCGCCTGGGAAACCCAACTACACGTGTAGCCAGTGGTTTCTTGCCCTGGGAAAAAATTTCCCAGGTCCCTATTTTTTAACAGAGTGGAAGCCAGCCTGGAAGGGTAGGCCACTATTCTGTTGTCTAAGCACTGTGTCATACTGCTCTTTGGACAGTTTCATTAAGGCTGTGTTAAGTTTTGTGTTCTTTCAGGCAAGCTGGAGGGAATCCCTTTTATGCCACAGGAAAGGGCTATTTTCTAGTCTGACAGTGTACATGTTGCTGGCAAGTTAGATGAACAAGCTATAACACACTTAATTCCTTCCAAGTAAGAAACCTGTGCCAATAACTTGGTGTACCTCCTGAATTATATGACAGACATGCAAACCATCCCTGTCTAATGTCCCAGGGCAAGCTCACGCACAAGCCTTAATGTTCCTCCACAGAGTAGGAGAGAAAGCATTTAAAGATGCAGAAAAGATCTTGGTGAACTCTTGAGTGAAGAAACGTATGTCTCACAAGCTACATTTGGAGCACGGAAGTGAACTGGGGTGCCTGACACCAGAAGGATTTCTTTCACTACCTTGGGATCACCGTGCTTCTCTAGGCTACTTGGTGTACAGCTTGGAGACAGGTACCTGACCAGGAACTTAGGAAGGGCTGTGTGCATCTGATTATCACAAGAAGTTTCTCAGAAGAACCAAAGTTTCTGTTTCCAAAGCCACCAGTATCCTTGGTTTCCATCAGTGTTCTAACTGAGATGGGACATAATCCCCTCTGTAGGATACGGGTAAGGATTTTGTGCCTCAACCTGAAAATGGAACATTCAACATTTTGACATAATGATGAGCTCAAAGAAAAGTGCTCAGTGCACCAGCCCCAAGTATCCTGTATCTTGCATCGAACCTAGACTGGTGATTCATTTCTTATATGATATTATACGTGTTTCAGTGCTGACCCAGAGGAATGGTATGGGGAGGGAGGTGGGAGGGGGGTTCAGGATTGGGAACACGTGTACACCCGTGGTGGATTCATGTTGAAGTATGGCAAAACCAATACAATACTGTAAAGTAAAAATAAATAAATAAATAAATGTTTTTTTTAAAAAAAAAGAAAAGTGCTCAGTGAGATTGGAACATAAAGCTTTTAAAATGGATGGCTTAAATAAGGATGTTTTTGCTCTGGGGCCTGTGACAGCTGCTTTCTGCATTTGAAAAGAACTATGCAGAAGCCAATCCGAATGGGTGATGCTCTGTAAGCTATTGTTTGAGAGATGTGTCATAGGGGTCTTTTGCAAGGTTCCTGAAGGCTGTGCTAAGCTCATCCATCCAGTAAAAGTGAAATTCTTTCAGGCCACAGGATGGGGTTAGTTTCCCTTTGGATAAAATACTTGTTACTGGGAAGTGACATGAAGGACCTCTGTCACACTGGGTTCCTTCACAATAGAGAACCTGAAAATAATTAACTATCTGAAGACCTGTCCTGGCAGTTTTTTTCCTGGTCACAGAATGCCTCATTTCTGCTCTCCACCCTGAACTACTTTCAGGGGGTGTTGGAGGTCAGCAGCTGCAGCAGCACATGATTTAATCCTTTTAGAGGCAGATGGCAAGCACCCATGGCAAGTGGCAATTTGTGGTTGACAAGGGGATTCCCAGCTTATTCTCATAATGGGGGAATATTAAGGAGAAGGCACTCAAATCTGAACATCATCCTGCGGGATCCTCACATTAGATTCACCATCTGGAGAGCTTCAAAATACTAAAGCTAGGCCTTTATCCCAGATGGATTTTAACTTTAATCCTTGAAATTTTTGCTCATACACCTAAACATAAAGAATAATAACCGATCCCCATGTGCCTTCCACCGGTGCCTCTCAAACCCTGCCCCATGGTGATACTGGGAGAGCTTCCAATCCTATTAGTGCTCCTTCTTTGTAAAATCACTGCCCTGAGATGGTTGATGCCAGCACCTGTGTCTTACAGTTTCAGGAATCACCAGCAATTCCTCCACCTACTTTTCCCACTACCTCCCATTATTAATTCTTCAAAGCACAGCTCAGTGCACAAACCCTGGCTTCCATGTAGCCTCAATCACTCTACTCAAACATCCTCTATGGGACAATGTTTTTGTAAATGTGTCTGTGGCTTGAGATGACAAGGAAAAGTGTGAAGTCATAATTAAGCATTTTCTACATCAAAGACATGTTTCTTATTAGGGAGAACATCAAGGAATTCTGGACATTTAGTGGTAAGAATAGAATAACATGAAGAGCTCTGTCTCCTCCAAGAGCTGGTAACTAAGACAGCCTCTGTCCGATTCAGACATTCTTTGTGTCCAAAGCCAAATGTAATGCAATTTCTTCTGTGGGAGCCCAGATGCAGGTGAAATTTGATCTCTTTCACCTCCCTCATGATGAGGGAGGACAGAGTGAAGCTTTGCTCTTACTCCCCAACACTGAACTGGAAAATCTCACCAAATTGAAATAATGGAAATACCATGGCAAGATGTTGGTTCAATAAATAATGTGTCTCATTTTCTTTTTTCAAAAAAGTCTTTATTGAATTTGTTACAATATTGCTTCTGTCTTATGTTTGGGGTTTTTTTGGCCATGAGGCATGTGGGATTTTAGCTCCCTGACCAGAGACTGAATCTGCACCCTCTGCGTTGGAAGGCAAAGTTCTAACCACCGAACCATCAGGGAAGTCCCCTGGGTCTCATTTTCTTATTAATCCATTCATTGCAGATGAAGTGGGATGAAGAGGCAAGCAGAGAAGAAGGAGACAGCGTGGTTGGGATGAAGATCCAGTTAGAATGAAGAACCCTTCATCAGAATCCTATCCCTGGTTAAACAGGCCAAGGCAACATATCTCTTCCCTCATCTACAGCCCTTCTTTCAGTCACCCAGCAACGAATGGGTGTTACATAATAATCATGGTTTCCAGTTCCTGTACTTAATATTTGACATCTTGAGGTCTTGGTGACCCTGGAGGAACTGCCCACCCCCCCCCCCCCCAAGGCTACTTAATTCTTAGGGGTAGCGAATAATTCAGCTAAGAGTGTGTCTTTCACATGCAAACCGACCAATCCACAGCCTACACCCCAACTACCGCCTTTATCAGGCTCTCACACTCTAGGCTATCCACCCTCCCTAATCACCCCACTGCCAGATACAACAACCAGGAACAGGCTTCTGCCCTAGACCCAGGTGCAGTTATTCAAATTAGCCAATCCTTAGCCTGCTTACCCTGCCTCACTTATTCCTTCCCATGGGAACCACGATAAAAATTCTCACCACATTTTTTTCTCCACTCCTTCTGCCTCATGACTGATACCAATGCTTCCCCATGTGGCCCTGCCTGGCTTAGTGAACCCCACTCTTCTTGGGATCTGTGAGTATAACAAGTTATCTTTTCAATGGCAATTGATAAGTTCAACTTGCAGGAAGAAATTAAGAGCACTGGAAATAGTATCTGGGGTCAAGAAGTAACAGAACCAGACATGGAACAATGGAAAGAAATACATCAAGGCTACATAATGTCACCCTGCTTATTTAATTTAAATAAGTAGAGTACATCATGCAAAATGCAGGGTTGGATGAATCACAAGCTGGAATCAACATTGCCAGGAGAAATATCAACAATCTCAGATATGCAGATGATACTACTCTAATGGAAGAAAGCAAAAAGGAACTAAAGAGCCTCTTGATGAATGTGAAAAAGGAAAGTGAAAAAGCTGGCTTAAAATTCAACATTCAAAATATTAAGATCATGACATCTGGTCCCATCACTTCAGGCAAAGAGATGGGGGTGGGGGATGGAAACAGTGGTAGATTTCAGTTTTTTGGGGCTCCAAAATCACTTCAGACAGTTACTGCAGCCTTGAAATTAAAAGACACTTGCTCCTTGGAAAAAAAATCATGACAAACCTAGACAGCATATTAGAAAGCAGAGACCTCACTTTGCCAACAAAGGTCTGTCTGGTCAAAGCTATGGTTTTTCCAGTAGTCATGTATGGATGTGAGAGTTGAACCATAAAGAAGGCTGAGCACCGAAGAATTGATGCTTTTGAACTGTGGTGCTGGAGAAAACTCTTGAGAGTCCCTTGGACTGAAAGGAGATCAAACCAGTCAATCCCAAAGGAAATAAGTCCTGAGTATTCACTGGAAGGACTGATGCTGAAGCTGAAGCTCCAATACTTTGGCTACCTGATGTGAAGAACTTACTCATTGGAAAAGCCCCTGACACTGGGAAAGATTGAGAACATAAGGAGAAGGCGGCGCAGAGGCTGAAATGGTTGAATGGCATCACCATGAGTTTGAGCAAACTCAGGAAGATAATGAAGGACAGGGAAGCCTGGTGTGCTGCAGTCCATGGGATCACAAAGAGTTGGACAGGGCTTAGTGACTGAACAACAACAAATATAAAAGGTTGTGTAAATGTACTTTTTCTCTTTTCTCCTAATTTTGTTAAAAGACTAAGATTATGTAAAGTAATAATTATAACAATATATTTTTGGATTAATAACATATATAGAGGTATGTGATGATAATAGCCCAAAGAAGAAGGGAAGAAATGAAGACATATTAGAGCACTATTGCTGTATTTTATGAGAATTAAGTCAGTATTAACCTGAAATAGATGGTATAAGTTAGCATGCTTATTGTAATTTGTAGAGCCATCACTGAGAAAATAACTCAAAGCTACAATAAAACAATAGTTACCCTAAAAAAATTGTTTAGCACAAAAGCCTTAAAGGGAAAACAGATTTTAAAAGTGAGATGTAGAAAACAAAGCGGCAACCTAAATCCAACCACATCAATAATTATATTAAATATAAATGGACTAAACACTATAATCAAAGTCAGTTAGACTGGATTTTAAAAAGCAAGATTCAATGAATACTGTTTGTAAGAGACGTATTTCACACACACACACACACACACACACACAAATAGGTTGGAAGTAAAATGATGAAAAGGGTATACCAAGAAAATGGTGGAAACAAGAGAGCCAGAGGTGACATACACTTACTATCAGACAAAATAGACCTTAAGAATTTAGAAGGATTATAAGTGAGCACTATGAACAACTTTATACCAACAAATTAAACAACTTAAATGAAATGAAAAAATTTTCTAGAAAGAAATTCCCAAAACTGACTTAAGGGGAAACTAGAAGTCCTGAATGGGCTTCCCAGGTGGCTCAATGATAAAGAATCCGTCTTCCAATGCAGGAGATGCAGGAGACACAGGCTCAGTCGCTGGGTTGGGAAGATTCCTTGTAGTAGGAAATGGCAACCCACTCCTGTACTCTTGCCTGGAAAGTTTCATGGACAGAGGAGCCTGACAGGCTACAGTCCATGGGGTCACAAAGAGCAGACGCAACTGATTACAGAGCACAAGTAAAAGTCCTGAACAGATCTGTAACAAGTTATGAAATTAAAATAATAACTGTAAAATCTTCTTGTACAGAAAATCCCAGGCCTTTCTTTTTATCAGAATTCACTGGTAAAATCTATCTAATACTTACAGAAGAAACAATATCAATCTTATACAACTCTTTTAGAGTACAGAGGAAGAGGAACAATTTCCCAACTCACTCTGTAAGGCTGATATTACCAGAAAAAAGGGCCAAAACAAAGACATCAAAGAAAAGAAAACTACAGACCAACATTCGTATTGCAATATATCCAGTAGCCTATAAAAAGAGTTTAAACACCATGACCATGCAGGATTTATCTTAGAAGTTCAAGGTTGACTTAACATTCAAAAATCAATCAATGTGTTACATAATTCTAACAGAATAAAGGACAAAACCTTATGATCACCTCAATAGATGCAAAAAAAAAAAAAAATTCCAGCAATATCCAACACCATTCATGATTAAAACTCTTTAAAAACTAAAGAGGGATATTTAGTTTATTTTAAAGGATAAAATAAACTTCCTCAACTTTATAAAAAGCATCTATAAAAACCCTACAACTAATATACTTTATGGTAAAAGACTAAATCCTTTCTCCCAAATATCAGGAATAAGGTAAAGATTTCAGTACTCACCACTTCTATTCAACTTCATACTGGAGGTTCTACCAAGTGAGACAGGGGCAAGAAAAAAACAATTGAACACATACTGAGTGGAAACAAAGAGCTAAACCTGTTCACAGATGACATGAATCTGCATGCAGAAAATCCTGAAGATTCTACATAAAATCCACAGAAAGAACAAAATAAGACTACTTATGCCACTTGATTTCAAAACTTGCTTTAAAGCTATTGTAAACAAGAGAATGTGATTTTGGCTTAAGGGGAAAACATACAGATATATTGAATGGAAGAAAAATCCAGAAATGGACTCTTACATTTATGGTCAAACAATTTTTTACAATGGTGCCAAGTCAACTCAGTGGAGGAAAGGATGATATTTTCAACAAATGATACATAAAGGATTAGATATTCATATGCGGTGGTAGTCCCTCAGTTATATCCGACTCTTTGCAACCCCATGGACTGCAGCCCATTAGCCTCCTCTGTTCATGGAATTCTCCAGGCAAGAATACTGGAGTCGGTTGCCATTCCCTTCTCCAAAGGATCTTCCCAACCCAGGGATTGAACCTGGGTCTCCTGCATTGCAGGCAGATTCTTCACTGTTTGAGCCACCAGGGAATAACCATATATAAAATAAGACCAAAAATAAACAGGTTGGTATCTCACACCACATTAAAAAAAATCAGCTCAAAATGTATCATACTTGAAATATAAGAACTAAAACTGTCAGTCTTCTAGAATAAAATATGAGAGTAAGCCTTTGTGATCTTGGATTAGGCAAAGATTTCTGATATGACACCCAAAGTGCAACTCATTTAAAAGAAAAATAAAACTTTGGTAAATTAGACTTCATTGAAATTAAAATATTTTCTTTTCAGAAAGCACCATTATATTAAGCCACAAACTGGAAGGAAATATTTGCAAATTGTATGCCTGATAAATGATTTGTATCCAGAATATATGAAGAAGTTTTACAACTCAATAAGGAAACACTGAGTTTTTCAAATGGGCAATATTTCAATAGACATTACTCCAAAGAGGATGCCTAATAAGCATGTGAAAAGATGTTCAACATCATTAGTCATTAGAGAAATGCACACACCTACCCATTAAGGCCACAAAGAAAGACCACACATACAATGGTGTGCATGAAAAAATCAAACTGGTATTATTAAGTATTTCTGAAGATGTACAAAAACTGAGTTTTCATCCCTTGGTGGAGGAATGGAAAATAGTATTGCCACTTTGAAAAACAGTTTGGTAGCTTCTTGAAAAGTTAAATATACTCTTACCATATAAAGAAACAATTCCAGTCCTAGGTATCTTCCAAAGAAAAATGAAAATACATGATGTATACAAAAAGGCTTGTGTGTGACCATTCATAAAACTATTATTTATAAAACCAAAAAATGAAAACAAGCCATGAAAGGACAAGCAAAATTCTCTACAGTGGAATTTTTATAAATATTATAAAATAAAATGCTGAAAAATGCTTATTCCTTTCCCATTTCTATAAAGTCAGATCTATAGAGACAAAAAGCAGACCGGCAGTTGCCTGGGGCTGGAAGTGGGAGTGGAAATTAACTGCAGACAGCATAAAGAAATTTTCTGGGGTGATGGAAATGATCTATGGATTGTAAGGATGGTTGCCCAGCTCTGTAAATTTAAAAGCATTTTCTTGGTATACTTATAATGGGTGTATTTTGTGGTAAGTAAATACACTTCAGTAAAGTTGGTAATAAAAAGTACATGATCTATGAAATGAGAGACACAAACAAAGATGTAAGAGAGATATTACATCCAAGGCCAGGAGCGGCAGCTGAGAGGAGCTACCCAATGTCCAAGGTAAGAGAAACCAGTGTAAATGGCAGGCCCTGAGTGAGGGCATAAGAGGGCAAACAGACTGAAACCACAATCACAGAAAACTAGCCAATCTGATCACATGGACCACAGCTTTGTCTAACTCAATGAAACTAAGTCATGCCCTGTGGGATCACCCAAGACAGACAGGTCATGGTGGAGAGGTCTGACAGAATGTGGTCCACTGGAGAATGGAATGGCAAACCACTCCAGTATTCTTTTTGCCTTTAGAACCCCATGAACAGTATGAAAAGGCGAAAAGATAGGACACTGAAAGAGGAACTCCCCAGGTCAGGAGGTGCCCAATATGCTACTGGAGATCAGTGGAGAAATAACTCCAGAAAGAATGAAGGGATGGAGCCAAAGAAAAAACGATACCCAGCTGTGAATGTGACTGGTGATAGAAGAAAGGTCTGATGCTGTAAAGAGCAATATTGCATAGGAACCTGGAATGTCAGGTCCGTGAATCAAGGCAAATTGGAAGTGGTCCAACAGATGGCAAGAGTGAATGTCAACATTCTAGGAATCAGCGAGCTAAGATGGACTGGACTGGGTGAATTTAACTCAGATGACCATTAGATCTACTAATGGTCAGGAATCCCTTAGAAGAAATGGAGTAGCCATCATAGTCAACAAAAGAGTCTGAAATGCAGTACTTGGATGCAATCTCAAAAACGACAGAAAGATCGCTGTTTATTTCCAAGGCAAACTATTCAATATCATGGTAATCCAAGTCTATGCCCCAACCAGTAACGCTGAAGAAGCTGAAGTTAAACGGTTCTATGAAAATCTATAAGACTTCTTAGAACTAACACTCAAAAAAGATGTCCTTTTCATTATAGGGAACTGGAATGCAAAAGTAGGAAGTCAAGAAACACCTGGGGTAACAGGCAACTTTGGCCTTGGAGTACAGAATGAAGCAGGGCAAAGGCTAATAGAGTTCTGCCAAGAGAACGCACTGGTCATAGCAAACACCCTCTTCCAACAACACAAGAGAAGACTCTACACATGGACATCACCAAATTGTCAACACCAAAATCAGATTGATTATATTCTTTGCAGCCAAATATGGAGGAGCTCTATACAGTCAGCAAAAACAAGACCGGGAGCTGACTGTGGCTCGATCATGAATTCCTTATTGCCAAATTCAGACTTAAAATTGAAGAAAGTAGGGAAAACCACCTGACCATTCAGGTGTGACCTAAATAAAATCATTTATGCTTATTACAGTGGAAGTGAGAAATAGATTTAAGGGACTACATCTGATAGAGTGCCTGATGAACTATGGATGGAGGTTCATGGCACTGTATAGGAGTCAGGGAGCAAGACCATCCCCCCAAAAAAAGAAATGCAAAAAAGCAAAATGGCTGCCTGACGAGGCCTTACAAATAGCTGTGAAAAGAAGAGAAGCAAAAAGCAAAGGAGAAAAGGAAAGATATACCCATTTGAGTGCAGAATTCCAAAGAATAGCAAGGAGAGATAAAAAAACAATCCTCAGCGATCAATGGAAAGAAACAGGGAAACAATAGAATGGGAAAGACTAGAGATTTCTTTAAGAAAGTTAGAGATACCAAGGGAACATTTCATGCAAAGATGGGCTCAATAAAGGTCAGAAATGGTAGGGACCTAACAGAAGCAGAAGATATTAAGAAGAGGTGGCAAGAATACACAGAAGAACTGTACAAAAAGATCTTCATGACCCAGATAATCACGATGGTGTGATCACTCACCTAGAGCCAGACATCCTGGAATGTGAAATCAAGTGGGCCTTAGAAAGCATCACTATGAACAAAGCTAGTGGAGGTGATGGAATTCCAGTTGAGCTATTTCAACTCCTAAAAGATGATGCTGTGAAAGTGCTGCACTCAATATGCCAGCAAATTTGGAAAACTCAGCAGTGGCCACAGGACTGAAAAAGGTCAGTTTTCATTCCTATCCCAAAGAAAGGCAATTCCAAAGAATGCTCAAACTACCGCACAATTGCACTCATCTCGCATGCTAGTAAAGTGATGCTCAAAATCCTCCAAGCAAGGCTTCAGCAATACGTGAACCATGAATTTCCAGATGTTCAAGCTGGTTTTAGAAATGGCAGGTGAACCAGAGATCAAATTGCCAACATCTGCTGGATCATGGAAAAAGCAAGAGACTTCCAGAAAAACATCTATTTCTGCTTTATTGACTATGCCAAAGCCTTTGACTGTGTGGATCACAATAAACTGTGGAAAATTCTGAAAGAGAAGGGACTACCAGACCACCCAACCTGCCTCTTGAGAAACTTATATGCATGTCAAGAAGCAACAGTTAGAAGTGGACATGGAACAATGGACTAGGTCCAAATAGGAAAAGGAGTACGTCAAGGCTGTCTATTGTCACCCTGCTTATTTAACTTATATGCAGAGTACATCATGAGAAACACTGGACTGGATGAAGCACAAGCTGGAATCAAGATTGCCAGGAGAAATATCAATAACCTCAGATATGCAGATGACACCACCCTTACAGCAGAAAGGGAAGAACTAAAGAGGCTCTTGATGAAAGAGAAAGAGGAGAGTGAACAAGTTGGCTTAAAGCTCAACATTCAGAAAACTAAGATCATGGCATCTGGTCCCATCACTTCATGGCAAATAGATGGGGAAACGATGGAAACAGTGGCTGACTTTATTTGGGGGGGCTCCAAAATCACTGCAGATGGTGACTGCAGACATGAAATTAAAAGACGCTTACTCCTCGGAAGGAAAGTTATGAGCAACCTAGACAGCATATTAAAAAGCAGGCATTACTTTGTCAACAAAGGCCCATCTAGTCAAGGCGATGGTTTTTCCAGTAGTCATTTATGGATGTAAGAGTTGGACTATAAAGAAAGCTGAGCTCCAAAGAATCGATGTTTTTGAACTGTGGTGTTGGAGAAGACTCTTGAGAGTCTCTTGGACTGCAAGGAGATCCAACCAGTCCACCCTAAAGGAGATCAGTCCTGGCTGTTCAGTGGAAGGACTCACATTGAAGCTGATACTCCAATACTTTGGCCACCTGATGTGAAGAGCTGGCTCATTTGAAAAGACTGGGATGCTGGGAAAGATTGAGGGCAGGAGGAGAAGGGGATGACAGAGGATGAGATGGTTAGATGGCATCACCGACTCAATGGACATGAGTCTGGGTAAACTCCAGGAGTTGGTGATGGACAGGGAGGGCTGGCATGCTGCGGTTCATGGGGTTGCAGAATCAGACACAACTGAGCGATTGAAATGAACTGAACCAAAGAGAGGAATTAAGTAAGCAAATAATATTGAATTAATGTCTAGCTCAGCCACTGGTCTTTGTTAAATGAGTCAAATGATAATACATGTTTCTGTTTTGTCTTAGCTTCAAAAATAATTTTTGTTTTCATTCATCTTTTATGGGACAAGAAATCCTATTTAGGGTAGTGATGATCAGTTCAACAAGACACATTTGGAGCTGAGATTGATCACATCTAAATAGGTTAATCTATTAATTTTTAAATTTTTAATAATAGAAGCTTCAGCTTGGTTGAGTGAAATATGTATTATCTAGATAAGTTGCAGCTCTTAGGATGATGTTGGGGTGACATTCAGGATATTTGGGGCTTCTCTGGTGGCTCAGATGGTAAAAAAGAATCTGCCTGCAATGCAGGAGGCCTGGATTCAATCCTTGTGTTGGGAAGATCCCCTGAAGAAGGTATGGCTGGCTACCCACTCCAATATCCTTCCCTGGAGAATTCCATGGATGGAGGAGCCTGGTGGGCCACAGTCCATGGGGTCTCAAAGAGTCAGACATGACTGAGTGACTAACAATTTCACTTTTTTCAAAGTATTTGTGTGCATGTTAGTCGCTCAGTCATGTCTGACTCTTTGCAACTCCATGAACTGTAACATGCCAGACTTCTCTGTGGGATTCTCCAGGCAAGAATACTGGAGTGGGTTGCCATTTCCTTCTCCAGGAGATCTTTCCAACCCAGGGATCAAACCCAAGTCACCTGCATTGCAGGCAAATTCTTTACCATCTGAGCCACTAACAAGTTTCTTTCTCTTTCAAAATATTTAACCACCACCTAGAACCTTTGATCAGACTACTGAGTCAGTGCATTCAGCCTCAATTGCCCATACAGACCTTGGATGAAGCTTTTTGAAATACTGACTTGAGAGCATGTTTCTTGATTTCCAGTGACCATGGGCCTGTCTGTTACCTTGGGAAGGGGAGTGACAGCCTAAGGCCTGTCCATCTTCTCACCCAGGGCCTTGTCAATGAATTACAGAGAAAGGAACTTGTTAGTTCACCTTACTTGTTCAAATTACAGGTATACTTTCTCATTAGCTCCATTAATATTCAGACAACTTTCAAGTTTGATTTTCTCATTTCCATAAAACAGATTTTAAAGCAACCCAAAGTAAGACTCAGAGGGGCTCAGGGAGCAGCCAAGAATCACTTTGAACTCCAAGATGACTGATTCTAGTTCCAATAGAAGTTGAACAAAGAGCTTTGGCTGGAGGAAGTGGTGTCCTTCTCAATGTTGAAATCATAGCGTTTATCACAATGCTATAAAATAACCTGAAAATCACTCTTATAATAGTATCAGTGACTAATGACACTAAAAAAATCTCTTCTCCTACTTACATGTTGAAGGGTGAAGAAAGCTTTAAGCTTTTTTGTTTGTTTGTTTTCTTTTTTTAATTTTACTTTACAATACTGTATTGGTTTTGCCATGCATTGACATGAATCTGCCACGGGTGTACATGAGTTCCCAATCCTGAACCCCCCTCCCACCTCTTTCCCCATATCATCTCTCTGGGTCATCCCAGTGCACCAGCCCCAAGCATCCTGTATCCTGTATCAAACCTAGACTGGCGATTCGTTTCTTACATGATAGTATACATGTTTCAATTCCATTCTCCCAAATCATCCCACCCTCTCCCTCTCCCTCAGAGTCCAAAAGTCTGTTCTATACATCTGTGTCTCTTTTGCTGTCTTGCATACAAGGTTATCATTACCATCTTTCTAAATTCTATATGTATGTGTTAGTATACTGTATTGGTGTTCTTCTTTCTGGCTTACTTCACTCTGTATAATCGGCTCCAGTTTCATCCCCCTCATTAGAACTGATTCAAATGTATTCTTTTCAATGGCTGAGTAATACTCCATTGTGTATATGTACCACAGCGTTCTTATCCATTTGTCTGCTGATGGACATCTAGGTTGCTTCCATGTCCTGGCTATTATAAACAGTGCTGCAATGAACATTGGGGTACATGTGTCTCTTTCAATTCTGGTTTCCTCGGTGTGTATGCCCAGCAGTGGGATTGCTGGGTTATAAGACAGTTCAATTTCCAGGTTTTTTTTTAAGGAATTGCCACACTGTTCTCCATAGTGGCTGTACTAGTTTGCATTCCCACCAACAGTGTAAGAGGGTTCCCTTTTCTCCACACCCTCTCCAGCATTTATTGCTTGTAGACTTTTGGATCGCAGCCATTCTGACTGGTGTGAAATGGTATCTCATTGTGGTCTTGATTTGCATTTCTCTGATAATGAGTGATGTTGAGCATCTTTTCATGTGTTTGTTAGCCATCTGTATGTCTTCTTTGGAGAAATGTCTATTTAGTTCTTTGGCCCATTTTTTGATTGGGTTGTTTATTTTTCTGGAATTGAGCTACATAGGTTGCTTGTATATTTTTGAGATTAGTTGTTTGTCAGTTGCTTCATTTGCTATTATTTTCTTTTAAGGAATACATTTCCTCAGTGGGATTTCAGGTCCAAAGACGAAGGTAGATGTTATTTTGCCTATTACCAGAGCCAGCTTTGTGCCCAATAGATGGATCATGACTGTCTATATATCTTAACTTTCTTGTGAAATGGCAGTGCTGTGTCACATCTAGAGTCCACACCCAACCCAGGGAGTGGAAAGTCTTTCCCCGAAAGTCCTTAGACCAAACTCCTCAGACCCTACCAGGACTGTCACAGGCTGTATGTGCCTTGATCTAAAATCTGGAGCCCACCCAGCTCCTCTCCATCATGTCCTAGCAGAGCCACACAGTGCCTCCAAGGGCCTGGCTACACAACGTACCAGAGCATGTGACCCAGCTGGCAGAAGCGCAGAGGTCATTGGTGCCAGCTCAGTTCAGTGCCCTGAATCATCTGTGATAACAAAGCACCATTCAACCAAAAGCCAAGTACCAGTGTGAAGGCTGTGTCGGCACCACAGCTGTGAATCAACAGTAGCCTGTGCTGCAACTGATGCCACCTGGGGCATTTTCCCAGCCCCAAGGCGCCTTTCTGAAAGGCGGAAGGGGTCAGGGTAAAGAAGAGTGGGGGAGGGGCAGAGGGACATCATCAGAGAGGGAGGGAGAAAAAGAGATGGAATTCAGCCCCAGCTAGCTGTGTGACTTTAACCATATCACTTAACCTCTCTGGGCTGTCTTGCACTGTGCAGTTATATGATTCCGTCTCTAACTCTGGGACCTTGAAGATGAGTCAGATATGGCTCAGTCCAGGTCCAGCAGATGAAGAGAAAGTCAGGTAGGAGGCAGCAGAGGTGGGGCTGGCAAACCTGAGAATACATTCATCTTATTCACTGACAGGGTCTGGGAAGACCAGAGCAGCCTCTCCTGGCCTCATCAGGACTTGGCTTCTAGATAGTACTCCGTACTCTTCCTTCCTTTCAACATCTCAGCAAGCTCAGCTCCTCCCTCCTCTAAACTCTTTCTTTCTTGTCTCTCAGTTTGCCTTCTGGGTCCTAAACAGGCAGCTGGTCTCCTCTGTGGCCACTTCTCAACACTCTGCTGGAACTGGCTTCCTCACCACGTTGCTGACACCTCTTTTGGGACACTGCCAGCTCGGGGGACACGCATCAGTCTGCATCCTATGTGAGGTCTCTGCAGTTCTGGGAATCTGGCCAGTCTCTCCTTTGCTCTGGGCCCTGACACCTCTGGCTCCCCCTGCCTTCCTGGCCAGTCTCATTTCCATGCTCTCCTCACTGTTTAGACTTATGCATTGGTATCCTTTGCAAATTAACCTTCAGCTCCTCTTTACCTCACTGTATACCTCCTATGTTTTGTGTACTCATTGCTTCAATCACCATTTCCCTGCCACTTGCTCCCAAATCCAAGTTTCCCTCCTCCCCTCTTGGGCTCCCAGGGTGAAGTGTATCCTCATTTGCCCCTCTGTGAGGCTTTCTACAGGCACCTCCTCCTCTGCATTCTGCCAGCACTGTAATGGGTGCTATGTCATCCTAACTGCTTAAAATGTGGTCGTTCCTCCTCACTACCCTTAGGAGAATGCCCTGGGGTCTAGCATAGCATAGCCAGACTGCTTACCTTGAAGTGCATTGCTGGCTGCGTCTTACTTGTTCTCTGGGAGTCAGCCCAGTGCTGGCCGCCTGTCCTCCCATTTGGACCACGCCCTTGGCCTCTCTGGATACCAGCATTGCCTCTAATGTGCTCTCACTCCTGCCCACCTCAGTGACCCCTGTAGACAAGGAGCAAATTGATGGCCTGAAGAGGGTCAAGTCATAACCACCTGTGTGTGTCCCAAGAGCCCAGCATATCTTCTGGCCCATGTTAATGGTTGGGACTCTCTCTTCCTGGGCCTTTCCAGGAGGCTCAGATGGTAAAACAGTCTGCCTGCAATGCGAGAGATCCAGGTTTGATCCCTGTGTCAGGAAGATCACCTGGAAAAGGAAATGGCTACCCACCCCAGTATTATTGCCTGGAGAATTTCATGAACAGAGGAGCCTGGCAGGGCAGGGGGAGAAGAGGGCAACAGAGGATGGGATGGTTGAATGGCATCACCAACTCAATGGACATGAGTTTGAACAAGTTCTGAGAGATAGTGAAGGGCAGGGAAGCCTGGCGTGCTGCAGTCCATGGGGTCTCAAAGAGTAGGACACGACTTAGCGACTGAGCAACAACAACCTCTCTCTTCTGCGCAGTTAATGTTTGAAACCCACAAGCATAGAGGAAGGAAAAATGGATCCAGCATATGTATTCCTCTGCCCTTTGATCCATTTGAAGAGCCAGGGTAGGCTTGGCTTTGTGGGTATTGGAAGGGCTGCTCACTGAATGATTTTCCTGGCCTGTGATACTGCCTCAGCTACAGCTAAAGACCTCTGGGGTGGTAGGCTCCAGAGACAGCATCACACCCTGCAGATACTAGAGACTGCAAGCATTCTCAGCACTGAAGCAATGAGCACTGTGGTAAAAACCTTTGACAGAAGACAGGTGCAAGTCCCTTTCCCAACACCAAAGAATCACAGGAAATGCCTGAGCATTCAATACTTACAGTTTTTCAGTTCAGTTCAGTCGCTCAGTCGTGTCCAACTCTTTGCTACCCCATGGACTCCAGCACGCCTGGCTTCCCTGTCCATCACCAGCTCCGGAGCTTGCTTGAACTCATGTTCATTGAATCGATGATGCCATCCAACCATCTCATCCTCTGTCATCCCCGTCTCCTCCTGCCTTCAGTCTTTCCCAGCATCAGGGTCTTTTCCAGTGAATCAGTTCTTCGCATCAGGTGGCCAAAGTATTAGAGCTTCAGCTTCAGCATCAGCCCTTCCAATGAATATTCAGAACTGATTTCCTTTAGGATGGACTGGTTGGATCTCCTTGCAGTCCAAGGGGCTATCAACACACCGAGGAAACCAGAATTGAAAGAGGAAACCAGAATTGAAAGAGACACATGTATCCCAATGTTCATCGCAGCACTGTTTATAATAACCAGGACATGGAAACAACCTAGATGTCCATCAGCAGATGAATGGATAAGAAAGCTGTGGTACATATACACAATGGAGTATTACTCAGCCATTAAAAAGAATACATTTGAATCAGTTCTGATGAGATGGATGAAAATGGAGCCAATTATACAGAGTGAAGTAAGCCAGAAAGAAAAACACCAATACAGTATACTAACACATATATATGGAATTCAGAAAGATGGCAATGATGACCCTGTATGCAAGACAGCAAAAAAGACACAGATGTGTATAATGGACCTTTGGACTCAGAGGGAGAGGGAGAGGGTGGGATGATTTGGGAGAATGGCATTGAAACATGTATACTATCATGTAAGAATCGAATCACCAGTCTATGTCCAATGCAGGATACAGCATGCTTGGTGCTGGTGCACGGGGATGACCCAGAGGAATGTTGTGGGGAGGGAGGTGGGAGGGGGGTTCATGTTTGGGATCACATGTACACCGGTGGTGGATTCAAAACCAATACAGTATTATAAAGTAAAATAAAGTAAAAATAAAAAGTTTTTAAAAAAAGAGTCTTCTTCAACACCACAGTTCAAAAGCATCAATTCTTCGGTGCTCAGCTTTCTTTATAGTCCAACTCTCACATCCATGCATGACTACTGGGAAAACCATAGCTTTGACTAGATAGACTTCTGTTGGCAAAGTAATTTTGAATATTTATTTATTCATTTATTTTTGGCTGTGCTGGGTCTTTGTTGCTGGGCACGGGCTTTCTCCAGCTGTGCTATGCAGGCTTCTCATTGCATGGAATGTGGGCTCTAGGGTGCTTAGGCTTTTAGTAGTTGCAGCTCACACACTCCAGAGTGTGGATTCATTAGTTGTGGCTCATGGGCTCAGTTGCCCCACAGCATGAGGGATCTTCCAAGATCAAGAATCAAATCTGGTGTCCCCTGCATTGCAAGGCAGATTCTCAACCACTGGACCACCAGGGAAGCCCCAGTAATTACAGTTTAAAGAAAAAGTCATCCTATCCAAGCAGCATTCAGTTGGTCAAAATTCCCTGGAAAAGTTAAAGAACGTGGGATTCAGAGACCCACAGAAATCTTAACATCAATGCTTACCTTATCTATTACTGTATTTAGTAGAAATATATACAAATCTATCCATTTCTTTGCAATCGGTCACTGTATCTACAGAAACAGAGGCTTCCTTAGCTGAAATCACAGAGGTGTATAAGATAGGTGTATGGGGTCATATCACAGGCCACACACACAATAATAATTCAGGGCGTGTTGGAGAACAGCTTCCAAGTCTGTTATAAGCCTGATATTTCTAAAAACAATCCAAACATTTTATATTTTTCTTATTATATATTCTGTAAAGAGTTGAAGTGATAAAAAATATGAGGAATGAAACTTATGTCAGTATCACATTGTTTGATTACAGTAGCTTTGTAGTTTATTTTGAAATCAGGAAGTATGAGTCCTATAACTTCATTGTTCTTTCTCAGGATTGTTTTAGCTATTGCCCTTGAGATTCCACATAAATTTTAGGATGAGTTTTTCTATTTTTGCAAAAAAAATGCCATTGGGATTTTAATAGTGATTGTGTTGAATCTGTAGATTGCTTTGGATAGTGTTGACATCTCAATTATATTTTCTAATTAATAAACATGAAATACTTTTCCAGTTATGACTTCTTTCATTTCTTTCAGCAATGTTTTATAGTTTTCAGTGTACAAGTTTTTGCCTCTGTTAAATTTATTCCTAAGTATTTTATTTTTTTAACACTATTATAAATGGAATTGTTTTCATTTCCTTTTTGGATTATTCATAGCTAGTGTATAGAAATGCAACAGAATTTTATGTGTTGACTTTTATTGTTTCTTGCAGTTTTGGTGATTTATCTTATTAGTTTAACAGGGTTTTGTGGAATCTTTGTTTCCTATGCACAAGATCATGGCATCTACAAACAGAAGTAATTTACTTTATTGTTCTTATTCAGTCACTCTGTCTTGTCTGACTCTTTGTGAGCCCATGGACGGCAGCATGCCAGGCTTCCCTGTCCTTCACTAACTCCCAGAGTTTGCTCACACTCATGCCCATTGAGTCAGTGATGCCATGCAACCATCTCATTCTCTGTCATCTACTTCTCATCCTGCCCTCAATATTTCCCAGCCATCAGGGTCTTTTCCAATGATACGGTTCTTAACATCAGGTCTTCAAGTGGCCAAAGTATTGGAGCTTCAGCATCAGTCCTTCCAATGATATTCAGGGTTGATTTCCTTTAGGATTGACCAGTTTGCTCTCCTTGATATCCAAGGGACTCTCAAGATTCTTCTCTAGCAGCACAGTTTGAAAGCATCAGTTCTTCAGTGCTCAGCCTTCTTTATGGTCCAGTTCTCACATATGTACATGACTATTGGAAAAACCATGGCTTTGACTATATGCACCTTTGTTGGCAAAGTGATGTCTCTGTTTTTTAATATGCTGTCTAGATTTGTCATAACTTTTCTTCCAAGGAGCAAGCATCTTTAATTTCATGGCTGCAGTCACCAACTGCAATGATTTTGGAGTCCAAGAAAATAAAATCTGCTACTGTTTCCATTTTTCATGATCCATTTGCCATGAAGTGTTAGAACCAGACACCGTGATCTTTGATTTTTGAATGTTAAGTTTTAAACCAGCTTTTAGACTCTACTCTTTCACCTTCATCAACAAGCTCTTTAATTTCTCTTCACTTTCTTCCATCAGGGTGGTGTCATCTGCATATCTGAGGTTGTTGATATTTCTCCTGGCAATCTTGATTCCAGCTTGTGGTTCATCCAACTCTGCATTTTGCATGATGTCCTCTGCATATAAGTTAAATAAGCAGGGTGACAATATATAGCCCTGATATACTCCTTTCTCAATTTATTTCTTTCCATTTTGAATGCCTTTTATTTCTTTTTCTTACCTAATTGCTCTGGCTAGAACTTCTATCACTATATTGAATAGAATTAATGAAAATAAGTATTTTGTCATTTTCCTGATCTTAAGGAAAAAGCTCAGTATTTCACTATTGAATATAATGTTACCAGTGGATTTTTCATATATGGCTTTATCCTATTGAGGATGTTCCCTTCTATTCCTAGCATATTGAATATTTTATCATGAAATTGTGCTGAATTTTGTCAAATGCTTTTTCTGCAACTGAGATTATCATGTGGGGTTTTTCCCTTCATTCTTTTTTTTTTTTTTTTTTTTTTTTTTTTTTTGCCATACAGTGTGGCTTGTGGGATCTCAGTTCCCTGACCAGGTCATGGCAGTGAAAGCTCTGTCATGTTAAATAATTCTTTTTATATGCTGTTGAATCCAGTTAGCTAGTATTTTGTTTAAGATTTTTGCATCAGCCATCTGGGATATTGGTTTGTCATTTTCCTTTTTTATATTGTCTTCTTATAATGTGTTTGTCTGGCTTTTGTATCTGGTTATGCTGGTCTCATAGAATTATCTAGAAGTGTTTCCTCCCTTCAATTTTTTAGAAGAGTTTGAGAAGGATTAGAACATTCTTAAAATGTTGGTAGAATTTACCAATGAAGCCATCCACTCCCGGGCTTTCCTTTTGGTGAGATTTTTTATTACTGATTCAATTTCCCTTACTA
Source organism: Budorcas taxicolor (assembly GCF_023091745.1). Lineage (NCBI taxonomy): Eukaryota > Metazoa > Chordata > Mammalia > Artiodactyla > Bovidae > Budorcas > Budorcas taxicolor. The sequence goes on along the minus strand of NC_068914.1, from coordinate 41,812,900 downwards.
ATTAAAGTTCTCTTTAGATTTTCTATTTCTTCATGAGTCAGCTTTGATAGCTAGTATATTTCCAGGAATTTGCTTATTTCGCATAGGTTATTCAGTTTGTCGCCATTCATTGTATTCCACGTACAGTCTTTTTTATTTTTGTGAGATTGGTTTTAATGTCTTTGCTTTCATTTCTGATTCTAGTAAGTTGAGTTTTGCAATATTTCTGATGGGGAAGCTACTGTCATCTTTATTTTTGTCCTTTGGATATAATGTGTCCATTTTTTCTGGCTTTTAAAAAAAATTTTCTGTTTCTTACTGCTACCAAGCAATGTGATTATGATCAATCTGCCTTTTTAGCTTCTTTGTGTTTCTTGTATTTAGTGTCCACTGAGCCTTTTTTTTTTCTAATCAGTGAGTTTATCACTTTCTTTAAATTTGGAGTGTTTTCAGTCATTGTTTAAAAACATTTTTTGCTTCCCCATCTACTTTCTGTGTCAAATACTTCCAGGCCACTTGAAGTTGCTCCATAGCTTACATTGTCTATTTTATTTCAATGTTTCTTCTCTGTGGTTCATTGGGATAATTTCTTTAGGTACATCTTCAAGTTTACTATTTTTCCTTAAATGTCTACTCTGATGTTAATCCCATCTTGTGTATTTTTTTAGTCTAAGCCACTGTGGATTTCATCTCTAAAGGTTCAATTTGAGTTTTTAATACCTTGCATGACTCTGCTTAAGATTAACAATTTTTCTTCTAGCTTCTTCTTTTTTTAATTTATTTATTTATTATTGAAGTATAATTGCTTTACAGAATTTTGCTGTTTTTTGTCAAACCTCCACCTGAATCAGACATAGGAATACATATATCCCCTCCCTTTTGAAACTCCCTCCCATCTCCCTCCCCATCCCAACCCTCTAGGTTGATACAGACCCCTTGTTTGAGTTTCCTGAGCCATAAAGCAAATTCCCGTTGGCTATTTTACATATGGTAATGTGAGTTTCCATGTTACTCTTTCCATGCATCTCACCCTCTCCTCCCCTCTCCCTATGTCCATAAGTCTGTTCTCTATGTCTGTTTCTCCACTGCTGCTCTGTAAATAAATTCTTCAATACCACTTTTCTAGATTCTGTATATATGCATTAGAATACGGTATTTATCCTTCTCTTTCTGACTCACTTCACTGTGTGTAATAGGTTCTAGGTTCATCCACCTCTTTAGAACTGATTCAAATGTGTTCTTTTTTGTGGCTGAGTAATATTCCATTGTGTATATGTACCACAGCTTCTTTCTCCATTCATCTATCAATGGACATATAGGTTGCTTCCATGTTCTAGCTATTGTAAATAGTGCTCCAATGAACAATGGGATACATGTGTCTCTTTCAATTTTGGTTTCCTCAGGGTATATGCCTGGGAGTGGGATTGCTGGGTCATGTGGTGATTTTATTCCTAGTTTTTTAAGGAATCTCCATACCATCTCTCATAGTGGCTATATCAGTTTACATTCCCACCAACAGTGCAACACCATTCCCTTTTCTCCACATCCTCTCCAGCATTTGTTGTGTGTAGACATTTGATGATGGCCATTCTGACTGGTTTGAGGTAATATCTCTTTGTGGTTTTGATTTGCATTTCTCTAATAATGAGCGATGTTGAGCATCTTTTCATGTGTTTATTAGCCATCTGTATGTCTTCTTTGGAGAAATGCCTGTTTAGGTCTTTTCCCACTTTTTGATTGGGTTGTTTGTTTTTCTGATTTTTGATTGGTTGTTTGTATGAGCTGCTTATATATTTTGGAAATTAACCCTTTGTCAGTTGTTTCATTTGATATTATTTTCTCCCATTCTGAGGGTTGTCTTTTCACCTCGCTTATAGTTTCCTTTGCTGTGCAAAAGATTTTAAGTTTAATCAGGTCCCACTTGTTTACTTGTGTTGCTATTTCCATTACTCTAGAAGGTGGGTCATAGAAGATCTTGCTTTAATTTATGTCATTGAGTGTTCTGCCTATGTTTTCCTCTAAGTTTAATAGTTTCTGCTCTTACGTTTAGGTCTTTAATCCATTTTGAGTTTATCTTTGTGTTTGGTGTTAGGAAGTGTTCTAATTTCACTCTTTTGCATGTAGCTTTCCAGTTTTCTCAGCACCATTTATTGAAGAGGCTGTTTTTGCCCCATTGTACATTCTTGCCTCCTTTGTCAAAAAATAAAGTACCCATAGGTGCACAGGTTTATTTCTGGGCTTTCTATCTTGTTCCATTGGTCTATATTTCTGTTTTTGTGCCAGTACCATACTGTCTTAATGACTGTAGCTTTGTAGTAAAATCTGAAGTCAGGAAAGTTGATTCACCCAGCTCCATTCTTCTTTCTCAAGATTGGCTATTCAGGGTCTTTTATGTTTCCCAATGAATTGTGAAAATTTTTGTTATAGTTCTGTGAAAAATGCCATTGGTAATTTGATAGGGATCTCATGGAATCTGTAGATTGCATTTAGTAGTATGGTCATTTTCACAATATTGATTCTTCCAGGAAAATGGAATATCTCTCCATCTGTTTCTGTTGCCTTTGATTTCTTTCATCAGTGTCCTACAATTTTCTGTGTATAGTTCTTTTCTCGCCGTAGATAAGTTTATTCCTATTTAATTCTTTTTGTTGCAATGGTGAATGGGATTGATTCCTTAATTTTTCTTTCTGATTTTTCACTGTTAGTATAGAAATGCAAGTGATTTCTGTGTATTGATTTTGTATCCTGAAACTTTGCTAAATTCACTGATTAGCTCTAGTAACTTTCTGATACCATCTTTAGGGTTTTCTATGTACAGTATCATGTCATCTGCAAACAGTGAGAGATTTAATTCTTCTTTTCTGATGTGGATTCCTTTTATTTCTTTTTCTTCTCTGATTGCTGTAGCTAGGACTTCCAGAACTATGTTGAATAATAGTGGCAAAAGTGGACACCCTTGTCTTGTTCCTGATCTTAGGGGGAATGCTTTCAGTTTTTCACCATCGAGAATAATGTTAGTTGTAGGCTTATCATATAAGATCTTTACTATGTTAAAGTAGGTTCCTTCTATGCCCACTTTTTTTTAAGAGTTTTCATCATAAATGGATGCTGAATTTTGTCAAAGGCTTTTTCTCCATCTCTTGAGATTATCATATGGCTTTTATCTTTCAGTTTGTTAATATGGTATATCACATTGCTTGATCTGCATATATTGAAGAATCCTTGTATACGTGGAATAAACCCCAGTTGATCATGGTGTATGAAATTTCTGATATGTTGCTGAATTCTGTTTGCTAAAATTTTTTGAGGATTTCTGGATCTATGTTCATCTGTGATATTGGCCTGTAGTTTTCTTTTTGTGTGTTGTCTGTCCGGTTTTGGTATCAGAGTGATGGTGGCCTCGTAGAATGAATTTGGAAGTGTTCCTTCCTCTGCAATTTTTTGAAAGAGTTTTAGAAGGATAGGCATTAGCTCTTCTCTAAACGTTTGATAGAATTCTTCTCTGAAGCCATCTGGCCCTGGGCTTTTGTTTTTTGGGAGATTTTTGATTACAGCTTCAATTTCAGTGCTTGTAATTGGGTTGTTCATAATCTCTATTTCTTCCTGGTTCAGTCTTGGAAGACTGAACTTTTCTAAGCATCTGTCCATTTTTCCCAGGTTATCCATCTTATTACCACATAGTTGTTCATAATAGTCTCCTATAATCCTTTGTATGTCTGCATTGTCTGTTGTAACCTCTCCTTTTTCATTTCTAATTTTGTTGATTTGATTCTTCTCTTTTTTTTCTCGATGAGTCTAGCTAAGGGTTTGTCAATTTTGTTTATCTCCTCAAACAACCAGCTTTTAGTTTTATCAATCTTTACTATTGTTTCTTTCATTTCTTTTTCATTTATTTCTGCCCGAATCTTTATGATTTCTTTCCTTCTACTAATTTTTGTTGGTTTCTGTTTTTCTTGTTTTTCCAGTTGTTTTAGGTGTAAAGTTAAGTTGACTATTCGATGTTTTTCTTGTTTCTGTAGGTAGGATTCTATTGCTATAAAGTTCCCTCTTGGAACTGCTTTTGCGGCATCCCATAGGTTTTGAGTTGTCGTGTTTTCATTGTCATTTGTTTCTAGAAATGTGTTGATTTCCCTTTTGATTTCTTCAGTAACCTGTCAGTTATTTAGAAACGTGTTTTTAGTCTCCATGTGTTTTTGTTTCTTACAGTTTTTTCTTGTAATTGAAATCTAGTCTCATAGCATTGTGGTCGGAGAAGATGCTTGATACGATTTCAATTTTTTTTAATTTACTGAGGTTTGATTTAAGACCCAAGATGTGGTCTATCCTGGAGAAAGTTCCATGTGCACTAGAGAAGAAGGTGTATCCTTCTGCATTTGGATGGAATGTCCTGAGGATATCAATGAGATCCATCTCATCTAATGTACCATTTAAGACTTGTGTCCCCTTATTAATTTTCTGTTTTGATGATATATCCATTGGTGTGAGTAGGGTATTAAAATCTCCTACTATTATTGTGTTACTGTCAGTTTCTCCTTTTATGTCTGTTAGTGTTTGCCTTATGTATTGAGGTGCTCCTATGTTGGATACATAGATATTTACAATTGTTATATCTTCCTCTTGGATTGTTCCCTTGATCATTATGTAGTGTCCTTCTTTATCTCTTGTAATATTCTTTATTTTAAGGTCTCTTTTGTCTGATATGAGGATTGCTACTCCAGCTTTCTTTTGCTTCCCATTTACATGGAATACATTTTTCCATCCTCTCACTTTCAAACTATATGTGTCTTGAGGTCTGAAGTGGGTTTCTTGTAGACAGCATATATATGGGTCTCATTTCTGTATCCATTCAGCCAGTCTGTGTCTTTTGGTCGGAGCATTTAATCCATTTACATTTAAAGTAATTATTGATATGTATGTACCTATTGCCATTTTCTTAATTATTTGAGTTGATTTTGTAGATCTTTTTTCTTCTCTTGTATTTATTAACTAGATAAGTCCCTTTAGCATTTGTTGTAAAGCTGGTTTGGTGATACTGAAATCTCTTAACTTTTGCTTCTCTGAAAAGCTTTTAATTTCTCCATCAATTTTGAATGAGATCTTTGCCGGGTACAGTAATCTTGGTTATAGATTTTTCCCTTTCAGTACTTTAAATATATCCTGCCATTCCCTCCTGGCCGAAGAGTTTCTGCTGAAAGATCAGCTGTAATTGTATGGGGTTTCCCTTGTATGTTACTTGTTGCTTCTCCCTGGCTGCCTTTAATATTCTTTCTTTGTGTCTGGTCTTTGTTAGTTTGATTAGTATGTGTCTTGGCGTGTTTCTCTTTGGGTTTATCCTGTTTGGGACTCTGTGCCTCTTGGACTTGATTGACTATTTCCTTTTCCATGTTGGGAAATTTTCAACTATAATCTCTTAAAAAATTTTCTCATACCCTTTCTTTCTCTCTTCTTCTTCTGCCCTTTAACTTGAACGTTGGTGCATTTGATATTGCCCCTCAGATCTCTGAGACTGTCCTCAGCTTTTTTCATTCTTTTTACTTTATTCTTCTCTTGAGAAGTTATTTCCATTTTATCTTCAAGGTCACTGATTCGTTCTTCTGCTTCAAATATTCTGCTATTGATTCCTTCTAGAGTATTTTTAATTCCAGTAATTGTGTTGTTTGTCTCTGTATGTTTATTCTTTAATTCTTTTAGGTCTTTGTTAATTGATTCTTGCATTTTCTCCATTTTGTTTACGAGGTTTTTTTTATCGTCTTTACTATCATTATTCTCAATAATTTTCCAGGTGATTTGCCTATTTCCTCTTCATTTATTTGGACTTCTGTGTTTCTGGTTTGTTCCTTCATTTGTGCAGTATTTCTCTGCCTTTTCTTTTTTTTTTTTTTTTTAATTTATTGTCTTTGAGGTCTCCTTTTCCCAGGCTTCAAGGAAAGTTGAATTCTTTCCTTGAAGAAGGCTGAATTCTTTTTTCCTTTTGGTTTCTGCCTCCCTAAGGTTGCTTCAGTGGTTTGTTTGAGCTTCTGATAGGGTGAGCTTTGTGCTGAGTTTCTGTTTTTTTGTTTGTTTTTCCTCTGATGGGCTAGGCTGAGTGAGGTAGTAATCCTGTCTGCTGATGATTGGGTTTGTATTTTTGTTTTGTTTGTTGTTTAGATGAGGCATCCTGCACAGGGTGCTACTGGTGGTTGGGTGATGCCAGGTCTTGTATTCAAGTGGTTTCCTTTGTCTGAGTTCTCACTATTTGATACTCCCTAAGGTTAGTTTTCTGGTAGTCTAGGATCTTGGAGTTAGTGCTCCCACTCCAAAGGCTCAGGGCTTGACCTCTGGTCAGGAATGAAGATTCCACAAGTGGTTTTTATCACATTAAGTGAGATTAAAACAAATATCCAAAAACAAGAAACCAAAGATGAAGCCCAGATAAATGGCAGTTATAAAATCAGTCAAATAACAATTAAAATAATAGAATATATGCTTATACACATACACCCATGGGCAAAGTGAAAACAATCCAACAAAAATAAAGTACAGTAGATTGACCCAGCAAACAAACAAAATAAAAAATTATATTTACCAGTTAAGAACAAAACTAACTAAAGCAAAAACTGGAAAACAAAACTAAAGCAAGGTGCCAAGTGGCATACAAAGCAGTGAAAACAAACAAACAAATATGTTGAGAGGAAAGAAAAGAAAGAATAGATATGCAGAATTAAATAGAGGTAGATAAAGATTTATATACATTAAAGATTAACTGCAAGAGGGAAAGAACAGTAGGAAATGCAAACAAAGGAATAAATGTAAAAATAATAATAATAGGTTTAAATTAAAATTTAAGAAAGAGACAAAAAAAAAAAAAAAAAAGAGGAAAACTCCACAGAACTGCAAAAGCCCAACGTAGAGGCAGAGGTTTATGACAATAAAAAAATGTGACTGAGGGGAAAAAAAGCTCAAAAACTTAATCACATTTCTTAGTGCCAATAAATTTGACAGCTACCACAGAGGGGGGAAAAAAGAAAAAAAATCCAAAAGAATCTACAGAACAAGTCAAAAAATAAGAATAATAAATATTTTTCTTGAGTCAGTGCTGTCAGAGTCCTTTCCGTTGCTGGGAGTCACAACCCACCTTACCTCCCTAGGATGCCCTCCAACACCCTGCTGTCTCTGGACCTGCTGTGAGGGCAGCTCAGATTCTAGTCTCATCCTACTCCTGTGTGTTCTTGCCTCCAATGTGCACAGCTATCAGAACTAGTGTGTTTTCTTTTGTGGGTGCTCTGCCTAGTTGATTGTCTGGATTTAATCTGCAGCTTGTGCAGCTCATGGGAAGGTTTGGGGTCTTTTTCCTCAGCCACATTGCCCCTGGGTTTCAACTGTGGTTTTATTTCCACCTCTACATGTGGGTCATCCACTGGGGTTTAGCCCCTGAGGCTGCCCTGGAGGGCTTGTGTTTGCCCCTGAGAGGTGCAGGTGTGGAGCTTGGGTTGCAGGGGTTCTGGCAGCACCAGTTACTCAAGGGATTTGGCGGCCAGGGAAGCAGGAAATATAGTGCTCTAGAAGGGTATGGCAACAAATATTGGCCAATAGGCTCCTGTGTTCTTGCCTGGAGAACCCCCTCTCTGACAGAGAAGCCTGGTAGGCCACAGTCTCAGTTCAGTTCAGTCACTCAGTTGTGTCCAACTCTCTGTGACCCCATGAACTGCAGCACACCAGGCCTCCATCACCAACACCCGGAGTCCACCCAAACCCATGTGCATTGAATCGGTGATGCCATCCATCTTATCCTTTGTCGTCCCCTTCTCCTCCTGCCTTCAATCTTTCCCAGCATCAGGGTCTTTTCAAATGAGACAGCTCTTCCCATCAGGTGGCCAAAGTATTGGAGTTTCAGCTTCAACATCAGTCCTTCCAATGAATACTCAGGACTGATCTCTTTTAGGATGTACGGGTTGGATCTCCTTCCAGTCCAAGGGACTCTCAAGAGTCTTTTCCAACACCACAGTTCAAAAGCATCAATTCTTCGGAGCTCAGCTTTCTTTATAGTCCAACTCTCACATCCACACATGACCACTGGAAAAACCATAACCTTGACTAGATGGACATTTGTCGACAAAGTAATGTCTCTGCTTTTTAATATGCTGTCTAGGTTGGTCAGAACTTTCCTTCCAAGGAGTAAGCATCTTTTAATTTCATGGCTGCAGTCACCATCTGCAGTGATTTTGGAGCCCCCCAAAATAAAGGCAGCCACTGTATCCACTGTTTCCCATCTATTTGCCATGAAGTGATGGGACCAGATGCCATGATCTCAGTTTTCTGAATGTTGAGCTTTAAGCCAACTTTTTCACTCTCCTCTTTCTCTTTCATCAAGAGGCTCTTTAGTTCTTCTTCACTTTCTGCCATAAGGGTGGTGTCATCTGCATATCTGAGGTTATTGATATTTCTCCCAGCAATCTTGATTCCAGCTTGTGCTTCCTCCAGCCCAGAGTTTCTCATGATGTACTCTGCATATAAGTTAAAAAGGCAGGGTGACAATATACAGCCTTGAAAAGGATGTAAAACAAGTACTCCTTTTCCTATTTGAAGCCAATCTGTTGTTCCATGTCCAGTTCTAACTGATGCTTCCTGACCTGATACAGGTTTCTCAAGAGGCAAGTCAGGTGGTCTGGTATTTCCCATCTCTTTCAGAATTTTCCATGGTTTATTGTGATCCACACAGTCAAAGGCTCTGACATAGTCAATAAAGCAAAAATAGATGTTTTTATGGAACTCTCTTGCTTTTTCCATGATCAAGCAGATGTTGGCAATTTGATCTCTGGTTCACCTGCCATTTCTAAAACCAGCTTGAACATCAGGAAGTTCATGATTTACATATTGCTGAAGTCTGTCTTGGAGAATTTTAAGCATTATTTTACTAGCATGTGAGATGAGTGCAATTGTGCGGTAGTTTGAGCATTCTTTGGAATTGCCTTTCTTTGGGACTGGAATGAAAACTGACCTTTTCCAGTCCTGTGGCCACTGCTGAGTCTGCCAAATTTGCTGGCATATTGAGTGCAGCACTTTCACAGCATCATCTTTCAGGATTTGAAATAGCTCAACTGGAATTCCATCACCTCCATTAGCTTTGTTCATAGTGATGCTTTCTAAGGCCCCCTTGACTTCACATTCCAGGATGTCTGGCTCTAGGTGAGTGATTACACCATCGTGATTATCTGGGTCATGAAGATCTTTTTGTACAGTTCTTCTGTGTATTCTTGCCACCTCTTCTTATTCTCTTTCTGTTAGGTCCCTACCATTTCTGACCTTTATTGATCCCATCTTTGCATGAAATGTTCCCTTGGTATCTCTAACTTTCTTGAAGAAATCTCTAGTCTTTCCCATTCTATTGTTTTCCTCTATTTCTTTGCATTGATCACGGAGGATTGTTTTCTTAACTCTCCTTGCTATTCTTTGGAACTCTGCATTCAAATGGACATATCTTTCCTTTTCTCCTTTGCTTTTCATTTCCCTTCTTTTCACAGCTATTTGTAAGGCCTCCTCAGACAGCCATTTTGCTTTTTTGCATTTCTTTTTCTTGGGGATGGCCTTGATTCCTGTCTCCTGTACAATGTCATGAACCTCCATCCATAGTTCATCAAGCACTCTATCTATCAGACCCTTAAATCTATTTCTCACTTCCACTGTATAGTCATAAGGGATTTGATTTAGGTCATACCTGAATGGTCTAGTGGTTTTCTCCACTTTCTTCAATATAAGTCTGAATTTTGCAATAAGAAGTTCATGATCTGAGCCACAGTCATCTCCCAGTCTTGTTCTTGTTGACTGCATAAAGCTTCTCCATCTTTGGCTGCAAAGAATATAATAAATCTGATTTCGGTGTTGACCATCTGGTGATATCCATGTGTAGTCGTCTCTTGTGTTGTTGGAAGAGGGTGTTTGCTATGACCAGTGCGTTCTCTTGGCAGCCCCCTTTGCCTTGCTTCATTCTGTACTCCAAGACCAAATTTGCTTGTTACTCCAGGTGTTTCTTGACTTCTTACTTTTGCATTCCAGTTCCCTATAGTGAAAGGGACATCTTCTTTGAGTGTTAGTTCTAGAAGGTCTTGTAGATCTTCATAGAACCATTCAACTTCAGCTTCTTCAGCATTACTGGTTGGGGCATAGACTTGGATTACTGTGATATTGAATGGTTTGCCTTGGAAATGAACAGAGATCATTCTTTCATTTTTGAGATTGCATCTAAGAACTGCATTGCAGACTCTTTTGTTGATTATGATGGCTACTCCATTTCTTCTAAGGGATTCCTGCCCACAGTAGTAGATCTAATGGTCATCTGAGTTAAATTCACCCATTCCAGTCCATCTTAGTTCACTGATTCCTAGAATGTCAATGTTCACTCTTGTCATCTCCTGTTGGACCACTTCCAATTTGCCTTGATTTATGGACCTAACATTCCAGGTTCCTATGCAATATTGCTCTTTACAGCATCAGACCTTGCTTCTACCACCAGTCCCATCCACAACTGGGTGTTGTTTTTGCTTTGGCTCCATCCCTTCATTCTTTCTGAGGTTATTTCTCCACTGATCTCCAATAGCACTGATCCAATAATGAGAGGAGCCACCCCGCGTCCAAGGTAAGGAGCAATAGCTGCACTTTGCTGGAGCAGCCATGAAGAGATACCTCACATCCAAGGTAAGAGAACCCGAAGTAACACGGTAGGCACTGAGAGAGGGCATCAGAGGGCAGACAGACTGAAACCACAATCACAGACAACAGGCCAATCTGATCACATGGACCACAGCCTTGTCTAACTCAATGAAACTAAGCCATGCCATGTGGGGCCACCAAATATGGACGGGTCATGGTGGAGAGGTCTGACAGAATGTGGTCCACTGGAGAAGTGAACGGCAAGCCGCTGCAGTATTCTTGCCTTGAGAACCCCATGAACGGTATGAAAAGGCAAAAAGATAGGACACTGAAAGATGAACTCCCCAGGTAGGTAGGCCACAGTCTACAGGGTCGCAAAGAGTCAGACACGACTGAAGTGACTCTGCAGGCATAGACACAAGACTTTTTTTGCCAGTGGCAGCTCTACCCCAGTGAGAGCTGAGCGTGAAGGTGGTGCAGCTGCTTGACTTGCAGGGACCCTGGTGGTGCCAAGTGTACAGGGACCGGACTGACTCTGCTGCAGGAGTTATGGTCCTATCAGAGTCTTTTTTCCAGCCTCTTATAGCTGACAATCAGAAGGCCTCCTTGGCCAGTCTTTCTCCATGGCTCCACCCACTCAGGCACTTAGAGGGCTTCCTTGCCTGGGGTACTTCTCTGTTGTTTGGGCATCAGGCATTTAAAGAGGCATCCTGGGTGGGGTCCTACTCTGTAGTTCAGTGCATCAAGTGTTTGATGGGCCAGCCTCTGTATTGTTCAGCTGCCAATGCTGGCATGTGGGGAGAGAGGCTATGGTGGTGGCTCCACCTGGTACACATGACTCAGCAATTTCACCTTGCTTCCGTGGCCGCCTGGCTTTCCTCCACCAGCATTTCCCACCATGATTTCTTCCCTCACACCCCCTCGATCCAACTCTCCACAGTCATTAGCAGCCCTCGCCCTGGGATTGCTCCACAATCCCTTAACTCCAGCTCCCAGCTGCTGCCCCTTCCAGAAGACCAGCGTCCCTGTCTGGGGCATGTATGGCTGTGGCAAGGACTGTGATTCTCATTCCATTTAGGCTACCACAGATCAGCTGTTTCACTCTAGCCTAAAGTGTTTCTCCTCTGACTCAGACAATTGCCCTGCTTTGGGGATGGGACCCCTGCTTCAGTTCCCCCACCCACTGAGGGCAGGTCCAGGCCTACAGACACTCCTGTTTTTTCCTCTAGTTCCTTCATCCTACCAAGTTGTGCGTGTTTGTATATATTCTTTTCCACTGGTCAGGTACTCCTGTCTGCTCTCAGCTTATGTTCTGCATGGACTTCTGTGTCTGAAGGTGTCTTCCTGATGTATCCGTGGAGAGAGATGTACTCCACATCCACCTACTCCTCCACCATCTTGTTTTCCATCTATTAATCTTCTTCTAGCTTTTTGAGAGTATGGAATCAGGTGTCTTAACATTTTCATGTTCTCGTCTGTTAATTCCACTATCTGGGTCAGTCAGTGGGATCAATCACCCTGATTGATTTTCTTTTCCCTCATTATAGTTTGTGTTTTCCTGCTTATTCACATGACTGGTAATTTTTGGTTGACTACCAAACTTTGTGACTTTTACCTTTGTTGCTGGATGTTTTTGTATTCCTATAAATATTCTTAAGCTTTGTTCAGGAACAGTTATTCACAATAATTTGATAATTCAGTCTTGTTTTTAAGCTTTTTTTAGGTGGGACAAAAGCAGCATTTAATCTGGGGTTAATTTTCCATACTACTAGGTTCTTGCAGAAAATCCAGGATAACCTGCTTATTTTTTTCCTGCTTTCATTTTTATTCTAATGTGGGGCTGAATAATATAATATTAATATATTGGATTTCATGGGTACATCTACTAAATAAAAACTTGCCCACCCAGAAATTATGAAACAAAACACAGACAATTTCCTTATAGTGGCAAATACATATTGGATAAATTTTCCAATAAAATAATATACAATCAGGATAACCTGTCTATTTTAAGGTCCGTAACCTTCATTGCATTTACAGAATTCCTTTTTCCAGGTAACATAACCAGAGTTTTCTGGGATTTGAGCATAAACATCTTTGAGGGGCTGTTATTAGGCATAACACAGTTCTCCTTCTAGTACCCCCTCCTCCAAATTCATGTCTATTCTGCACAAAAGATACAGGAACCCAGGAGCCTTCCCCATCCAAAACATCACAAAAATTGGAAATGCCAAAAAGGTGCTGCCTCTGCCCAGGTTTCCAGGGTCTAGACCAGCCTGATCTCTGCTCCAGCATCACCCCACGCTTGCTGTTCTTTTTAAAATTTATTTTTAAACTTCTTATTTTATATTGGAGTGTAGCCAATAAACAATGTTATGACACTTTCAGGTGGACAGCAAAGAAACTCGGCCATATTTATACATATACAGCCTTTCTCCCTCAAACTTCTCTCCCATCCAGGCTGCCACATAGCATGGAGCAGAGTTCCCTGTGCTATGCGATAAGTCCTTGTTGGTTATCCATTTTACTTATTCTGGTTGCACTGGGTCTTCATTGCTGTGCTTGGGTTTTCTCTAGTTCTGGTGAGTGGGAGCTACTATTCATTGTGGTACACAAGTTTCTCATTGCAGTGGCTTCTCTTCTTGCCTAGCACAGGCTTAAGGGCAAGTGGGCTTCAGTAGCTGTGGTGCACAGGTTTAGCTGCTCTGTGGCATGTGGAATCTTCCCAGACCAGGGATTGAAGCCATGTCCCCTGCATTGGCAGGTCATCTCTTAACCACTGTACCACCAGAGAATCCTCTTGCTGCTTTTACAATAGCCAGCAGCTCCTGCACTATGAAAGCCAGAAATACAAATTCTCCCTCTGTGTTCCATTCTTCTCCCAGAGTCTCTCTCCTGTTGGCAGCAGTCACCTCATACAGCAGTGTGCAGTACAAAAAGAGTGAGGCTTGCCAGAACGCAATACAAAAAGAGTATTGGCTGAACTTATTACCTCTCCTGTCTCCAGTTCTGATCAGTGGAACCAGTGCACAAACAGCAATAGCCTGGGGGTGAACAAAAACCCAGATGTATTCATCAGTAGTCAAACTTCCCTGTTCAGTTCAGTTCAGTTCAGTCGCTCAGTCGTGTCTGACTCTTTGCAACCCCATGAATCGCAGCATGCCAGGCCTCCCTGTCCATCACCAACTCCCAGAGTTCACTCAGACTCGCGTCCATCGAGTCAGTGATGCCATCCAGCCATCTCATCCTCGGTCGTCCCCTTCTTCTCCTGCCCCCAATCCTTCCCAGCATCAGAATCTTTTCCAGTGAGTCAACTCTTCGCATGAGGTGGCCAAAGTACTGGAGTTTCAGCTTTAGCATCATTCCTTCCAAAGAAATCCCAGGGCTGATCTCCTTCAGAATGGACTGGTTGGATCTCCTTGCAGTCCAAGGGACTCTCAAGAGTCTTCTCCAACACCACAGTTCAAAAGCATCAATTCTTCGGCGCTCAGCCTTCTTCACAGTCCAACTCTCACATCCATACATGACCACAGGAAAAACCATAGCCTTGGCTAGACAGACCTTAGTCAGCAAAGTAATGTCTCTGCTTTTGAATATACTATCTAGGTTGCTCATAACTTTTCTTCCAAGGAGTAAGCATCTTTTAATTTCATGGCTGCAATCACCATCTGCAGTGATTTTGGAGCCCCAAAAAATAAAGTCTGACACTGTTTCCACTGTTTCCACTGTTTCTCCATCTATTTCCCATGGAGGGATGGGACAGGATGCCATGATTTTCGTTTTCTGAATGTTGAGCTTTAAGCCAACTGTTTCACTTTCCTCTTTCTCTTTCATCAAGAGGCTTTTTAGTTCCTCTTCACTTTCTGCCATAAGGGTGGTGTCATCTGCATATCTGAGGTTATTGATATTTCTCCCGGCAATCTTGATTCCAGCTTGTGTTTCTTCCAGTCCAGCGTTTCTCATGATGTACTCTGCATATAAGTTAAACTTCCCTGAAGCATTGCTAAAATCTGATTGCAGTGGGTGAGGCCTGAAGGTCATGTGGGTCTGAAGAGAGTGTCATTAGGCTGGCTCTGCAGGGCTGGGGAGACAGCCAGCTGACAACCCTGCTGCTGCTGCTACGGGAAGGTTCTACTGCTAGGGTAGAGAAGCACTGAGGGTGGCACTCACAGAAACAGCAAGTGAACAGGAAGCGGATAGGAAGGAGAGAGGCCCCTCTTCTTCCTCAGCTTCCCTTTAGGCTCCTACTGACAGAGTCCAACAGGGAGAAGCTGACAAAGCAGAAATGAGTTTTGCAGGGAACCAACCTCACACCACAGAGTAAGGTATGATAGGGTTAAAGTGAAAGTCGCTAAGTCGTGTCCAACTCTTTGCGACCCCATGGACTATACAGTCCTTTGAATTCTCCAGGCCAGAATAGTGGAGTGGGTAGCCTTTTGCTTCTCCAGGGTATCTGCCCAACCCAGGGGTAGAACCCAGGTCTCCCTCATTGCAGGCTGATTCTTTACCAGCTGAGCCACAAGGGAAGTTCCTGAAAAGGTGAGTGTGGAGCTAAAAGTAAGATCCAATAACCGGCATACTCTGGACACCAGTGATGCTGAAAGCACATGGGAGACGCACAGGCCCTCTCGATACAGTGACCCTCAGACACCAACCTGAACATGTCAGACTCTGAGTAATCCTACAGCCACTCTTCTGGGGAAGAGAGAGCCTGAGGATGCAGGGAGGGCAGAATATCCCTCTCTAGCATGCCTACATGTGGGGAGAGGGCATGGACATCCTCCACCCCCGAGTCAGCACTGCAGCATGAAAGGAGAGATTAAATCTTCTTCCCTTACCCCAGTGCAGTCAGTTGAGGGCTAGTTACACAACGGCCTTTCCGATGAGAAAGTAAAGATCCAATCTGTGTCATGAATATGGGATGAACTTGAACAAAGGGTGTTTTTAGTGAAAACGTAAAAATTGGATTTTAATTTCCCATAGAATAGTACACATATGCATAGTGTAATAATAGTACAAAATTGATAATTTTGATAATGAAATTCTTACTAAGAAATTTCTTATAATACAACTACTATAGGAAAAACCAGAAACAATGCAAGTTTTATACCTATACACTGTACAGAAAATACTAAACAAAAAGTATTAGTATTCTTTCTAAAGAAAAGGTATTAGTCACTCAGTGGTATCTGACTCTTTGTGACCCCATGGACTGTATCCTGCCCAGCTCCTCTGTCCATGGGATTCTTCAGACTAGAATACTAGAATGGATTGCAGTGATTCCTACACTTATTGTGATACATCTGAAGGAATTCTGCCTTAGCATCTTTGCCAAGTGGTAGGAATCATTTTTCATGAACACCATCTCCCACCTCAGCCCCTCCACCCTAACTCCACCTTGAAGGGGAGGTGTAGCCCCATCTGATGTACAGCCTTGCCTCTCAACCCCTACTCCTAAGTGACAGTACATTTCCTCATCAGACTAAAAATTTTCCTAAAACTACCAAAACCACCAGCACACATCACCCAATGTATTTTCATTGCCACAGTGCTAAAAAAAAATAGAAATTTATTGACACACAAATATGCATTGGAATAATACACAAAATCACTATGTCTGAGATCACTTAGAAGGAAGCTGCAAGACATTATGTGTCTATTAACTAATGGAAAATGAAATGTGCACTTTAAAATGTACACTTGCCTCTCACCAAGATAAATGGGTTCATTTTCTTGGAAAGAACTGGGCCAGGAGTGGAAGATGTCCCACCCTTCCTTCACACATCTGAGAATATTAGAGGGCCTCGAGGCCAAGCCTTCTTATGTGATTCACCAAGGGTGTGGGATTAGTCCAGCTTTTCCTTCCCAGGGAGGAAGAAAGAGAAGTACAGAAAATTTTGCTCCTCAGTCACTCTCTCTCTCCCTTCCATCTTGACCATCCAGGCCCACAAGCCTGCAGCCGCTGCCATTGCACACACAAAACCCGAATCATGCCTCATTTCCTTGGATTCCCACAAATCCAAGAATGGCAGTCTTTGGAAGAGGCTGGAAAGGGCTCAGAGATTGGGCTTACTTATTAGTGTCTCCATGACCTTCTGGAGCAAATCAGTAGGCCAGTCTGAAGTTTGCTGGCAGAGAGACAAGGTCAGAAGTCATCCCAGGAGGGAGGACATAGGTGGCTGACGTGAGGTGGCCCTGCTGATGAAAACAGGCACATTGAGATGAGAAGCCTGTTTCCATTTCATATTTGAGCCAATTATGGAATATCAGTGTGAAAGGATCCTAACAGGAAATGTGAAATTTTAGAGCTGATGATCAAATTTGGAAGATCCCAACTCAGATAAGCCATTGAAAAGTCAAGCTTCTTCCAAAAATGAGTGTAAAAATAAAATACCTAAGAACTAGGATCTTAAAAGAACCTGATGTTAGGACGCAGAAGGAAGGAAAAACTCTTCTAAGAAATGAGGTTATGATGAGAGAGAAATGAGACGTATTGCATGGTTGGAAGAGAGACAGGTTAAACGTGAAGCCTATGCTTTTCCCATAACTTTAAAACAAAAATGCAGCCCTGCAACCAAAGCCCTCCTTCTCCTGGAGCTCCAAAGTCTCCTGGAAGTGCAGAAAACCTCTGGATCTTCAGAACAGGAGTCTGACTCAGGCCACAGGTGAAGAGGGGGAGCTGGCCACTCACTGAGGCTCAGAAGAAAGCAGACTCTCCCTTCCAGGGGCAGGAGTCTTGCTGCTGAAAGGTATTAAGTCCAGGCTCAACATGGGTCTCTGAGGCTAAGGGCCAGGCTCTGTCCATAGTCCTGTGCTCCAAGGGAAGGATGTTTTACAGAAGAGATGACCATGTATTGCTGAAACTTGAGAGAGGCTTTGAGATGCTGATGAGTGGTTTGAATGTGGTGAGAGGTGACCAGACATGGGCTGTCAGGGCATGGGGTGGAGAGATTGTTCCAGACTGTACCATCTGTGACTGGACAGGGAGGACCAGAGTAGGCAGCCGGAACAAGGGATGGCATGTGAATAAAGCTAAGAGAAGACAGGTATTTAAAAGCAGAGCATAATGAGCTCTTTGAGACTGAGATGGAGAGAGAAGACTTGTGGACACAGTGGGGCATGGAAATGATGGGATGAATGGGAGATTAGCACTGACATGTATACAGTACCAAGTGTAAAACAGCTAGTGGAAGGCTGCTATATAGCACAGAGAGCTCAGCTCCCTCGCTCTATGATGATCTAGATAGATAGGACAAGGGGTGGGAGGGAGACCCAAGAGAGAGGGAATGTTAAGTGTTAGTTGCTCAGTCGTGTCCAACTCTTTGCAACCCCATGGACTTTAGCTCCTCTCTCCATGGAATTCTCCAGACAAGAATACTGGAGTGGGTAGCCATTCCCTTCTCCAGGGGAACTTCCCAACCCAGGGACCAAACTCAAGTCTCCCACATTGCAGGCAGATTCTTTACTGTCTGAGCCACCAGGAAGCTCCAATGTATGGATGTGAGAATTGGACTATAAAGAAAGCTGAGTGCCAAAGAATTGATGCTTTTGAACCGTGGTGTTGGAGAAGACTCTTGAGAGTCCCTTGGCCTGCAAGGAGATCAAACCAGTCAATCCTAAAGGAAATCAACCCTGAATATTCATTGGAAGGACTGATGCTGAAGCTGAAACTCCAATACTTTGGCCACCAGATGCAAAGAATGGACTCACTGGAGAAGACCCTGATGTTGGAAAAGATTGAGTGCAGGAGGAGAACGGGACGACAGAGGATGAGATAGTTGGATGGCATCACTGACTCCATGGACATGAGTTTGGGCAAGCTCTGGGAGTTGGTGATGGACAGGGAAACCTGGTGTGCTTCAGTCCATGGGGTCGCAAAGAATTGCACGTACTGAACTGGTAGCTGATTCTCGTTGTACAGCAGAAACCAACAAAGGGGGGTGGAGAACAAATTCAATTCAGTCAACCACCAGCAAGGACCCTCCGTGGGCCAGCACTGTGCTAAATTTTGGAGATACAAGGGTAGATAAGATGTAGTTCTCATCCCTACAGGAGCTGGAACGCAGGGCAGATGGAGAAGAGTAGCAGCGAAATCAAGCCAGACACAGGCAAATGCTCTCCCAGCTGGGGTGGGGGGACTGATTCCCAGCCCCACTCCTCCCGGTCCTGACCCAGGTCCTGTCACTTTGGAGTGCCTCTTGTTGACTTCGGGATGAGCCACAGGCTTTGAGTTGGCCAAGGGGACACAACTAGAAGCTTGGAAGTCTGTGCCTTTGGGCTTGTCTCTGTCACCAAAACATTTGGGCTGGCCCAGGGGAGACATGGGGCTTGGTCATCATGATATCCCCATGCCTTCCTGACTGAGAAGCTTGGGTTTGTCTTGTGGGGGATGAAGAGAAGCAGTCCTCATGGATAGGAGGGATAAGCTTGCAAGACTAAGCAGAGGGCAGGTTTTGAACAGACAGCCCCGTCTCCATAGGTGCCGGAACAAAGCAGCTCTTGTTCACAGAGCAGGGACCGGAGGCCAGGCCCTTCCTGCTTCTGTTCACTCCTCACAGGAGCCCTGAGAGAGGCGCCTGTCATCACGCCCCCTCTATAGATGAGGGAGTCTGTCTTGTGAAGCTGAACACCTCACCCACACCACCCAGCCCATGGCAGAAAGTGAGTTCCAAGGCCAGGCAGGGCCCTTCTAGCCAGGAGGACAGAGTATGGTCAGTGGAGGGGGGCTTAGGAAGGGCTAGATTGTGACCCAGCTGCTGTAGGAAGGGAGGCAAGGTGTCCCTAAGAGGAGAAAAAGGGAGGATGGGGCTGCTTTAGGTCTGCTCAGCAGCCCAGAAGCGGGGGCGAGCCACTGTGGGGAGATTCAGAGCCTGGCTTTTGCAGGGCCTCCTGCAGCCAAGGAACCTAGAGTGGAAGAAAAGCTCCCTGTGGGAGTGGGGGTGGAGGGTAGCTACCTGGCAGAGGGCAAGGACTGGACAACAGGAGGATCCCACCCAGAGCTGAGGAGGTGTGGGTGAAGGGTCACAGGGGTGTGGCCGGTGGGGGCAGGGGTATCTGCCCCAGAGAAGTCACATGCCTGCCACTGTCAGCTGTCAGGTCACAGGAGAAACAGCCCTGCAAACATGAGGCCCTTGACCAATGCAGGGTTGCTCACTCTCCCTGGGTCAGGGGACAACAGGCATCAGGACATAGGTGATTATCTTTTCAAGATTTTTTTTAATATATAACTTATTTGTCTACTTTGGGCTGAACTGGGTCTTTGTTGCTTTGGGTGGACTTTCTCTAGTTGCAGACAGTGGGGGCTGCCCTAGTTGTGGCGCACGGGCTTCTCACTGTGGTGGTTTCTCTTGTTGCGGAGCACAGGCTCTAGGCCCACAGGCTTCTAGGATCTTCCTGCACCTGAGATAGAACCTGTGTCTCCTGCATTGGCAAGCTGATTTATTGAGTCATCAGGGAAGCCCTCTCTTCAAGATCTTGACACAATCTTTCAAAATGAGGGAGATGAGAAAACCCACCCAACAAGTCTGAGATGCCCATATGGTGAAGAGGATCAATTTTCTACATCCTGTCCTGTGAGGCTCTGCCAGGAGGCTAAGGGAGAGGCCTGTCATCAAGTTGAGGTAGTTCATGGCACGGGGCTCAGGAGTTGACTTCACTGGAAAAGGCCTCCTGGCTCCTCTCGTCCAGGGAAACCCTGCCTTCCTTACTCTAAGATAATGAGTGCCATCTGGCCGGGGAGGCAGCCCAGCACCTGGCAGAGATGAGCCATGAGACCCTTGGGTAGAAAATGGAGCTCCTCACTTCTCCTGCCAAAAGGCTACTCCAACAGGCAGGCCAGTTTTCAAAGGGCCTTGGAGTCAGGCGGGATAAAGCAAAATGTGTATGAAAAACAAGCTGCCCAGTAGCGTGAATTCCAAGGAGGAGCAACAGGTCCAGGGGAGCAGCAGCCAGGGGCTGAGGGCTGGTTTGGCCAGATTTCCAGAAATAGCCTGTGTGAGATGTGCCAGGGAATACCTTTGCTCCCCAAAGCCTGAGGAGAGTGAAAGTGTTAGCTGCTCAGTCATGTCCAACTCTTTGCAACCTCATGGACTTTAGCCCACTGGGCTCCTCTGGAGTGGATTGCCATTTCCTTCTCCAGGGGATCTTCCTGACCCAGGGATCTAACCCAGGACTCCTGCATTGCAGACAGATTCTTTACCAGCTGAGTCACCAGGGAAGCTCAAAGCCTGGGGAGCTCATATATCAAGTCATTTTCCTCTGGAGATTCAAGTATTTCTGATCCAGCTTTGAGGCCTGGCTGAGGTCTTCCCTATAAGTTTCTCTACAAGTTTTGTAAAGAAAACTGACAATACTGTTTTTGTGCATTGAGAACTGGGGCAGCTTAGAGGGCTATGAAATACCACAAGGGCCATCTTCTTCCTCCAGCGATGGCCCTGGGGCCCAGGTGGCAGCCACCCTCTGGTGTGGTGCAAAAGCCACACTAAAGCACATCCAGAAAATAGGACAGTGAAGATGGGGCTGGGCCAGCAGTCTGTCCCAGGAGATGCCCTGGAGCCTGCAGATGAGGAATGAAAGGAAATGGTTCCAACAGGAACATCTGCATCTAATTACTCAGGAAGAATACACTGCTATGGAGAGTGCACTTTCTTCCTCAGTGCAGGGCAGACTTTAAATGTGACCCACAGACTGTTCCATCCCTGCTTCCCCTTAGAGTCACAGAGTCAGATTCAGACAGTATTCCTATCAATGTTGGGAACCTGCCAACAGGACTGAGGCCTGTAATTTAGAAATCAAGAATATCCATGACGGAAAGGACCCCAGAGATCTCCCTGTATAGCAGTATTTATTTTTCTGGGTTGGGGATCCCTTTGAGAATCTGGGGGAAAAAAAAACAGTTCCTGGGCCTTCCTCTAAAAGGTGCACACACACACTAGTGTGCTCATCATTCTAGAGAGTTCTCCTGTCTTCCGAAGCCACTTAATGTGCTGTGGGTTAGTGCCCCGGCCCCTGTTTCCCTGAAGTTGTAGATGGAGAAGGAGCAGCCTGACTGGCTATTTGCAGAGCAGGACTGCAGCCCAGACCATCTTCTCTTGCCGGCGCCACAGCCATCCACCTGATGAGTTTCAGAACTTCCTGAGGCCCAGGAGTCTTCCTCAGAGACTGGAAGCTTCCCTGGCTCTGTGGTGAGCGGGGCCTCATCTACAGCTGTCTTATGAGCCCCAGCAGGGCTTTGCCTCCTTCCTCCCACCTTCATGGTTTCCAGTAATGCCTTGCGGGTGGCTCAGGGTCTGGCAGAGTTCAGACACCAGCGGCTTGTCTCAGGGGTAAGCTGCCTCCATGCAGGTGTGGGGCTTGCTGAGCTGCAGTCTGGAAAACATCACAGCTGAACAGCAAGGGTTATTCTCAGGGCCAAATAGTAGCCTGGGAGACAATCCAGAAAAGCTAGTTTGGGGACTTCCCTGGCAGCCCAGGGGTTGAAGGTCCAGCTGCTAATGCCAGGGAAACAGCTTTGATCCCTGGTCTGGGAAGATTCCATGTGTCTTGGAGCAACTAAGCACGGGCACCGCAACTACTGGGCCCACACTCTAAAGTCCACGAGCTGCAACTACTGAAACCTGTGTGCCTAGTGCCTGGGCTCCACAGGAGAAGCCCCCACAGTGAGAAGCCCACACACCACAATGAAGAGTGACCTCTGCTCACTGCAACTAGAGGAAACCCATGCAAAAAATGAAGACCCAGCACAGCCAAAAATAAATAACTAAATAATTTAAAAGAAAAGAAATGCTAGCTTTTCTGAAACGAGTGACTTCTGTACTGCCTCTGTCAGATCTCTCCTCTCTGCCTCGGAAAATCTCCAGCACATCGGAAGGCCTTCTTAGGAGCAGCAACCCCCTTTCTGTCACTACCATCCACTTCAAGCAGAGCTCCCTTCTGAGAGCCCCCTGGGCCCCAGGGAAGCCCCTTCGCACTCCAGACAGTGGACATGCAGCCCACCATCGCTGAGACCACCCTGCCACCAGCCACCACAGGGGTTGATGGATGTGTCACGGGAAGAAGGGAAGAGCTTCAGTGACTTGTCTGCGGACAGGTGGCCAGAACTCACCCTGTCCTGGAAGCTGGCAGATGCAGCAAGACTGACAAGGGAGTCTCTTCCAGGGAATCTTCCTGACCCAGGGATCAAACCCACATCTCTTACATCTTCTGCATCGGCAGGCAGGTACTTTACCACTTAGAGAAGGGAATGGCAACCCACTCCAGTATTCTTGCTTGGAGAATTCCATGGACAGAGAAGCCTAGCAGGCTACAGTCCATGGGGTCGCAAAGAGTCAGATATGACTGAGCGACGGTCACTCTTTACCATTAGCACCACCAAGGAAGACCCATAGTCTAGGAGACACGCAAGTAAAGGATGTTTGTAACTGGCAGATGGAAGGTAAATTTGCTTTGTAATAAGGAGATAGACTGGGACCTGGGACATTTTACTGCAGTGCTTGCACCTGGACAAACATCTCCTGAAACAACAGATACAAAGAAACTATAAGGGACTAAAATTAACTGCATGCATAGGCAGTTGGGGCAAATCATGAACAACAAGATACAAAGATGTCAGAACCCACCTGCCACGTCGGATGTGTCAGGAGCAAAAACAGAGTCCTGAACCTGATCCCTGCCCACAGTACCACCAAAGAGGTGGGTGGACAACCTAAGTCGCCCTTCCAGTCCAACCCACCCACCTGTCCTCACCCTCACCCTACCCACAGAGAGTGAGCAAGAACACCTGTTACTTGTTTTTGCTCCCTCCTGGTGCAGCACAAGTCCCAGTAAAACTTTGCCTGAACTTCTGGTCAGGCCTCATCAATTTCTATTGATTAAAGAGTCCAAGGTGGTGCTAGTGGTAAAGAACCTCTCTGTCAGCACAGGAGACTTAAGAGATGTGGGTTCGATCCCTGGGTGGGAAAGATCCCCTAGAAAAGGGCAAGGCAATGCACTCCAGTACTCTTGCCTGAAGAATCCCATGGACAGAGAAGAATGGCTGGCTACAGTCCATAGGGTCTCAAAGAGTCGGACATGACTAAAGGGACTTAGCACCCACTCAAAGAGTCCAAGGACCTAGGTTGGTAACAATATGACTCTGTTATTAAGACTGCAGAGAGCAGAGACTGTTATCCACATCAAGTCAAATGTCATTAAAGTTGAATCCAAAAATTTTAATAGGAGTCACCATGAAGACCTCGCATCAGGGCAGTGGCAGCTGGCTGAGTGAAGAGCGGCCAACTACAGGGAGGGAAGGACACACCAGGGACCCAGGGCTGGACCGGATGAAACATCTAGCTATGTTTCTGCTGTGAGTTTCCTGCAGGAGATAAATATTGATACAATGAAAGTGTGAGCAATAATCTAAGCTATAGGAAATAGATGTCACAACCTTTCAGGGTGAGAGAAAGCTTTCAGGAGTTGGTTTCAGGCGGCTTTTGTGATGGGCTCACTGATAAAGGTGGTACGTGGTAAGCATCTGCTTCAGACAAAGGCCCCCTGACTGTGCTTTACATTGTTCCTCATTTCATCCTCACTGAACTATTACTTCACCTTCGGAGCAGGTGAGGAGCCTGGAGAACAAAACAGTTTGGAAGCATGTCCTCTGGGCAGCTCAGGAGCTGCCACCTGCCTCAGTGCCCGAGGAGAGAGCAACCCCCAAGGAAGCAGGGGTGAGGTCAGGGGGGCAAAGCTGGTGCATAGCCTGGGAGGCAGAGTCTACCCCTGGCCTGCAGCCCAGGCTGCCAGGCTTCTCACCACTGTCCCTGTCCCCAACCCCAGCTCTGGCACTACTGGGCACAGAACCTGGGGCAGAACTGAACAGACCAGGGCAGGAGGGTGGGAGAGGGTGGTGTCTTGGGCATGTCAGTGTATCCCAGAGCAAACATCTGCCACCCCTCAATGGAAGCAGCCTTTGGGAGTCAGGAAAGTGACATTGTGGGGCCACCAACTCCACTTCAGGGAGCCTGCCCAGCCAGAAGAAGTAGAGGAAAGGCTCATCAGAGCAGCCTGAACATGGAAACAAAGTCACAAAATGGCGTCCGGCCCTCTTGGGGGGCTGGGCATCACCTAGGAGGTGGTAGCCAGGAGAGAGAACCTTCAGACGGCTAGCTGTGTAGAAGTCTCTTTCAGGACCAAGAGGGGAGCCTCTGCCTGCCCCTCTCCTTCCTTCACTGCCTTGCTGAGCCATCCCAGCACTACCACTGTGATAATGCTGCCGTGGGAGCATCTACTACCTGCCAGGGCTGTTAACCATGACTTTCACCAACCCTCTCACAACCCCAAGAGGCCTGTACTACCTCTTGAAAATGGTCATGTAACCCTTCACAGCACACAGCTGAAAGGGAATCCCAGTTTATGGGGCTCCAAAGTCCATTCTTAATTCCTCTACCTGCCTGTGCATCCTTACCTGGGACTCCCCAGACTGAGACTGAAAGTGGGGTCCAGCAGGGCCCCCTAGTAAGTGAGGATCAGAGACATGAGTGGTGTCAATCTTATGCAGAAGGAAGGGAATTAGGGGTGGTGTGGGCAAATCTTATTTATACCCAAGTTCTCTGGGGCTTAGATCTAGGATTCAGGACCTCCAGGCTGGTGGGTCCCATGTATTTTGTCCGCTCAACCTTGAGACCTCAGACACTTTTAGAAGCTGTGTTTTTGAGGATGTGGCTGCTCCCCGGGTTGCTCCACCCTGCTGTCTAACAACCATCAAACCCACAGAACGCCCTGGCAAGGCACAGGGGAGAGAACCTTCTGGCCCAGTGCTGGCACCCCCACCATATGTGAGGCAAGGCACCAGGCCTGGAGGGGTCTCACCGTAGGAGAGCACCAGTGACCCTCCAAGACAGAGAATGTGTTCAGCCCAATTCGTGGAACACGGCTGTCATGGCCACTCATCTGTTACCATCTTCCTGGGGGTTGGGTGAAGGGGTCATTATAAAGAGTGATCTGGTAAAGATTCAAAACCCACTAGTTATTTGCAAGAAAATCTATTGCGTGGAGAAGCTCCTTGACCCAGGACCGATTTTGTACAATTCTTTGAGGTCAGTTTTGTTAATTTTCCTGACTTCCCATCCTAAAAGGTAAGCCAACAGGCAGACGCAGGGGCCCTCTCCACTCAAATCAATCTGACAACTCAACTTAATTGGAGCAGGTTGGGAGGAAATGTGTAGCCTTGAGGCTCATGGTAGACTCCCCGCAGGAGAAAAGAAAAGGAGCCGGCCCAACAGGGACAGAAGGCACATTCCCACATGGAGAAGCCTTCTCATTTCCTTATGAAGTGGATGACCCTGTGCTCCGCTTGTAGGTCTTGTACACTGTCTGGTCTGAGCTTTATAAGAACCATGTGGGACTTCCAGAAATCCCATTTTACAGAGAAGGAAACAGACTTGACTGAAGTCACAGGGAGCATAAGTAGAAGGAGATCTCAGCCTTCCATCTACATGGCTCATGAGAATCCAGTACATACCTCAATCCTACACAGAACTGTTGCCCAAGTCAAGTGGAAGCGTGCACAGGAAGGCCCTCCAGAGGAGACAAAGTGCTACCCTGCACTGCCCAATAGCAGTATAATGTGAGCCAACGTGGAAGTTTTTCTAAATTCTAGGGCTGAAAGCTTGTACCTTTTCACCACGTTCACCCACTTCTGCCTCTGCTTCAATCATTACTTCTGGCAGCCACCAATCAGTTCTCTGAATCTGAGTTTTTTTGTTTGGTTTGGGATTCAGCTTTCGCATAGAAGTGAAACCACACAGTGTTTGTCATTCTCTTATCCATGTTGTCACAAAAGGTAGATTTCCTTCTTTTGATGACTTAGTTGTGTTCCATTGTATATATGCCCATTTGTCTGCTGATGGACACTTGGGTTGCTTGCTTCCGTATCTTGGCTGTCGGAAATAATGCTGCAGTGAGTATAAGGATACATATATCTTTCAAGTTAATGTTTCCATTTTCTTCAGATAAATAACCAGAAGTAGAATTGCTGGGCATATAATAGTTCTATTCTGAATTTTTGGAGGAAACTCCATATGTTTTATACAGTGGCTACAATTTATATTCCCACCAAGAGTGCACAGTTCAGTTCAGTTCAGTTGCTCAGTCGTGTCCGACTCTTTGCAACCCCATAAACCACAGCACGCCAGGACTCCCTGTCCATCACCATCTCCCGTAGTCCACCCAAACCCATGTCCATTGAGTCGGTGATGCCACCTAACTATCTCATCCTCTGTCGTCCCCTTCTCCTCCTGCCTTCAATCTTTCTCAATAAGGGTCTTTTCAAATGAGTCAGCTCTTCACATCAGGTGGCCAAAATATTGGAGTTTCAGCTTCAACATCAGTCCTTCCAATGAACACCCAAGACTGATTTCCTTTAGGATGGACTGGTTGGATCTCCTTGCAGTCCAAGGGACTCTCAAGAGTCTTCTCCAACACCACAGTTCAAAAGCATCAATACTTCACAGCTCAGCTTTCTTTATAGTCCAACTCTCACATCCATACATGACCACTGGAAAAACCATAACCTTGACTAGATGGACATTTGTTGACAAAGTAATGTCTCTGCTTTCGAATATGCTATCTACGTTGGTCATGGCTTTCCTTCCAAGGAGTAAGTATCTTTTCATTTCATGGCTGCAGTCACCATCTGCAGTGATTTTGGAGCCCCAAAAAATAAAGTCAGCCACTGTTTCCACTGTTTCCCATCTATTTGCCATGAAGTGATGGGACCAGATGCCATGATCTTCGTTTTCTGAATGTTGAGCTTTAAGCCACCTTTTTCACTCTCCTCTTTCGCTTTCATCAAGAAGCTCTTTAGTTCCTCTTCACTTTCTGCTGTAAGGGTGGTGTCATCTGCATATCTGAGGTTATTGATATTTCTCCTGGCAATCTTGATTCCAGCTTGTGCATCTTCCAGTCCAGCGTTTCTCATGATGTACTCTGCATAGAAATTAAATCAGCAGGGTGACAATAGACAGCCTTGATGTACTCCTTTTCCTATTTGGAGACAATCTGTTGTTCCATGTCCAGTTCTAACTGTTGCTTCCTGACCTGCATACAGGTTTCTCAAGAGGCAGGTCAGGTGATCTGGTATTCCCATCTCTCAGAATTTTCCACAGTTTCTTGTGATCCACACAGTCAAAGGCTCTGGCATAGTCAGTAAAGCAGAAATAGATGTTTTTCTGGAAGTCTCTTGCTTTTTCCATGATCCAGCAGATGTTGGCAATTTGATCTCTGGTTCCTCTGCCTTTTCTAAAACCAGCTTGAACATCTGGAAGTTCACGGTTCACATATTGCTGAAGCCTGGCTTGGAGAATTTTGAGCATTACTTAAAGAGTTTCCTTTTCTCTACATCTTCACCAACACTTGTTGTTTCTTATGTTTTTGATGAGAAGTAATCTGAGATGTGGTGATACCTTATGGTGGTTTTGATTTACATTCCCCTGCTGTTGAGTGATGTTGAGCAACTTTTCATGTACCTGTTAGTTATTTGTAATTCTTATGAAAAAGTTAAATTTTTGGTAACTACATCTAAAAATGTAAAAAGAAACAAATGAAAGGGATTTTAATATTATATTTTATTTAACCACGTATATCTAAAATAGTATTTTAACATGTAAGCAACATAGCAAGATTATGAATGAAATATTTTACCCTTTTTTCATACAAAGCCTTCAAAATCTAATGTGTATATTGCATTTTCAATACATCTCAATTAGCATTTGCCCATTTCAAGCAGTCAATAGTCACCTGTGGCTGGGACTGCTTTACAGGACAGCTCAACATTATCCAACAGTGGGACAAGTAGCTCCTGTAAACCTCTTTCTAATCCAGGGCAGCTATGAACTTAAACCAGCCAGCTCAGAGAACTTACAGAACTCCTTAGGCTCGAAGAAGAAACCAAAGCAATCCAGCACTGACACCACCCAGTGGATTCCAATCTTGATTTTTCCACTGGATATTTTTTCACAACAAAGATCTGATGTAAACTTCAACATAGAAAAGAGATCGAATCAGAGATCCCCAATGAAGAGGGCAGTTGTTCAGTCACTG
The DNA here is from genome assembly GCF_023091745.1 of Budorcas taxicolor. Taxonomy (NCBI): domain Eukaryota; kingdom Metazoa; phylum Chordata; class Mammalia; order Artiodactyla; family Bovidae; genus Budorcas; species Budorcas taxicolor. Next base: position 41,784,217 of record NC_068914.1, on the reverse strand, counting down.
AGCCATGTCCGATTCTTTGCGACCCCACAGACGGCAGCACGTCAGGCCTCTCTGTCCCTCACCATCCCCCAAAGTTTGCCCAAGTTCATGTCCATTGCATCAGTGATGCCATCCAGCCATCACATCCCCAGATACTCTCTTCTCCTTCTGCCTTCAATCTTTCCAATCATCAGAGTCTTTTCGAATGAGTCTGCTGTTTGCATCAGGTGACCAAAATACCGGAGCTTCAGCATCAGCCTGAGTATTCTGGGTTGATTTCCCTTAAGATTGACTTGTTTGATCTCCTTGCTGTCTGGGAGACTCTCAGGAGTCTTCTCTAGCACCACAGTTTTAAGGCATCAGTTCTTTGGCACCCTGCCTTCTTTACAGTCTGGCTCTCACAGCCATACGTGACCACTGAGAAGACCATAGCCTTGACTGTATGGACCGTTGTCAGCAGAGCAATGTGTCTGCTTTCCAACACACTGTCTAGGCTTGTCATAGCTTTCCTGCCAAGAAGCAACTGTCTTCTGGTTTCATGGCTGTAATCACCATCCGCAGTGATTTTAGAGCCAAGAAGAGGAAATCTGTCACTATTTCCACCTGTTTCCCTTCTATTTGTCATGAAGTAATGGGACTGGATGCCATGATCTTAGTTTTTTTAACGTTTAGTTTTAAGCCAGGTCTTTCACTCTATCAAGCCTCTATCAAGCCTCCATCAAGAGGCTGTTTAGTTCCTCTTTGCTTCTTTCAGTCCTGCCATTAGAGTGGTATCATCCGTACATCTGAGGTTGCTGTTATTTCTCCTGCCTATTTTGATTCCAGCCTATAACATCCAACCTGGCATTTCTCATAATGTGCTCAGCATATAGCTTAAATAAACAGGGTGACAGCTGACAGCCGTGTCGTACTCCTTTCACAGTCCTGAACCAATCAGTTGTTCCATACAGGATTCTAACTGTTGCTTCTTGACCCACATACAGGTTTCTCCGGAGACAGGTAAGATGGCCTGGTATTCCCATATCTTTAAGAGCTTTCCATTTTGTTATGATCTCCATACAGTCAAAGGCTATGCTAAGCATAGTCAATGAAACAGAGGTGGATGTTTTTCTGGAATTCCCTTGCTTTCTCTATGATCCAGCAAATGTTGGCAACTTGATCTCTGGTTCCTCTGCCTTTTCTAAACCTAGCTTGGATGTCTGAAGTTTTTGGTTCATGTAATGATGAAGCCTAGCATGCAAGATCTTAAGCATGACCTTACTAGCATGGGAGATGAGTGTAATTGTCTGATGGAATTGGGGTGGGTACCAATTTTTCCAGTCCTTTGGCCACTCCTGGGTCTTCCAGATTTGCTGACATATTGAGTGCTACACTTTGATAGCATCATCCTTTAGGGTTTTTAATAGCTTTACTGGAATTCTACCACATCCACTAGCTTTATTGACAGCAGTGCTTCCTAAGGCCCACTTGACTTCACACCCCAGAATGTCTGGCTGTGAGTGACTGACCACACCATTGTAGTTACCTGGTTCATTAGGCTCTTTTGTGTACAGTTCTTTCATGTATTTTTTCCATCTCTTCTTGCCTCTTCTGCATCTCCCAGGTCTCTACCGTTTCAGTCCTTTATTGTGCCCATCTTTGGGCAAAATATTCCCTTGATATTTCCAGTTTTCCTGAAGAGATCTCTTGTCTTTCCCCTTCTGTTGTTTTCCTCTACTTTTATGCACTGTTCATCGAAGAAGGCTGCTTGTCTCTCCTTGCTAGTCTTTGGAACTCTGTGTTTAGTTGGGTGTACCTTTCTCTTTTCCCTTGCTTTTCACTTCTCTTCTTTCTTCTTTGTAAAGCCTCCTCAGATAACCACTTTGCCTTCTTGTTTTTCTGTTCATTTGGGATTGTTTTGCTAACTGGGCAATATTTGTTCCTGTGCAATATTACATACCTCTGTCCATAGTTCTTTAGGCACGCTGTTTACTAGATTTGATCCCTTGAATCTATTTGTCACCTCTACATCATAGGGATTTGATTTAAGTCATACCTGGCTGGTCTAGTGGTTTTCCTCACTTTCTTTAGTCTAAGCCTGAATTTTTCTATGAGAAGCTGATGATCTGAACCACAGTCAGCTCCAGGTCTTGTTTCTGCTGACTGTATACAGCTTTTCCATCTTCAGCTACAAATACTGTAATCAATTTGATTTCAGTATTGACCATTTGGTGATGTCCATGTGTAAAGTCGTCTCTTGTGTTGTTGAAAAAGGGTGTTTGCTATGACCAGTGCATTCTCTTGGCAGAATTCAATTAGCCTTTGCTTTACTTCATTTTGTACTCCAGGGTCAAACGTGCCTGTTACTCCAGGTATCTCTTGACTTCCTACTTTTGCATTCCAGCCCCCTATGAGGAATAGAACATTTTTTTTTTTGGTGTTAGTTCTAGGTCTTCTAGGTTTTCATAGAACTGATCAACTTCAGCATATTCTGCATTGGTGGTAGGGGCATAGACTTGAATTACCGTGATGTTGAATGGCTTGCCTTGGAAATGAACCGAGATCATTCTGTCACTTTTGAGGTTGCACTCAAGTACTGCATTTCAGACTCTTTTGTTGCTTATGAGGGCTACTCTGTTTCTTCCATGAGATTCTTGTTCACAGTAGTAGATAAATGGTCATCTGAATTAAATTCACCCATTCCTGTCCATTTTAGTTCACTGATTCCTAAGATGTTGATATTTAGTCTTACCATATCCTGCTTGACCATGTCCAATTTACTTTGACTCATAGACCTAACATTCCAAGTTCCTATGTAACACTGTTCTTTGCAGCACTGGATTTTACTTTTATCACCTGATACATCCACAACTGAGTGTCATTTCCATTTTGGCCCAGAAGCTTCATTCTTTCTGGGGATATTAGTAGTTCTCCTCTGCTCTTTCCCAATAGCATATTGAACACCTTTCAACCTGGGGGACTCATCTTTTGATGTCATATATTTTTTATATATATATAGTTCATGAGATTCTTTTTTTTTTTCATTTTTTTTTAATTTTAAAATCTTTAATTCTTACATGTGTTCCCAAACATGAACCCCCCTCCCACCTCCCTCCCCATAACATCTCTGTGGGTCATCCCCATGCACCAGCCCCAAGCATGCTGTATCCTGCGTCAGACATAGACTGGCGATTCACTTCTTACATGATAGTATACATGATAGAACAAGTATACTGGGGTGGTTTTCCATTCCCTCCTCCAGTGGATCATGTTTTGTCAGAAGAGAGCAAACCAGCCACAAAGTCTCTCAAAAATGTCCCCCTAAGCAGATCATCAATGTTTTAAGACCTGTACTCAGAAAATGATAAGATACCATTGAAAGAAATCAAAGATAACATAAACAGGTAGAGAGGCCATGTTCTTGGATTGGAAGAATTAATATTATCAAAATGACTATATTACCCAAAATAATCTATGTATTCAATGCAATTCCTATCAAATTACCAATACTTCTCTCCACTGAATTAGAACAAAAAATTTTTAATTTGTATGGAAACAAACAAAAAAACCCCAAATAGCTAAAGCAATTCTAAGAAAAACGAAGCCAGAGAAATCAGGCTCCCTGATTCAGTCTATACTATGAAGCTACAGTAATCAAAACAGTATGGTTTGGGGCACAAAACCAGATATATAGATCAATGGAACAGGATAGTCCATTGGAACAGAAAGTCCAGCGATAAATCCACACACCTATGGTCCTCTAATCTATGACACAGGAGGCAAGAATACACTATGGAGAAAAGACAGTCTCTTCAATAAGTGGTCCTGGGAAAACTGGACAGCTACATGTAAAAGAATGAAATTAGAACATTCTCTAACATCATACACAAAAATAAACTCAAGTGGATAAAAAATCTAAATGTAAGACCAAACACTGTAAAATTCTTAGAGGAGAACATAGGCAGAACACTCTTTGATATAAATCATAGCATAATCTTTTTTGATCCAAATCTGAGAGTAATGAAAATAAAAACAAAAATGAATAAATGTGACCTAATTAAATTTAAAAGCTTTTGCACAGCAAAGGAAATCATAAACAAAATGAAAACACAATCTACAGAATGGGATATGTTTTCCATATTTGCAAACAAAGAGACTGACTAGGGATTAATCTCCAAAATGAATAAACAGCTCATGCAGTTCAATATTAAAAAAAAGAAAAACAACCAAACCCAGCTCATGGACTCTAGAGCACTGGCTCTACAGTAGTGACACTTGGGATTAGTTGCCCAGGCCATGTGGGATCCCCCAGCTCAGGGATCAAACCTGTGCCTCCTGCATTGGCAGGTGGGTTCCTAACCACTAGATCACCAGTACTGTGCTTAGTTGCTCAGTGGTGTTCAGCTCTTTGAAACCCCACTGGACTATTGCCCACCAGGCTCCTCTGTCCATGGAATTTTCCAGGCAAGAATACTGGAGTAGGTTGCCAAAGTAGGTTGGACAAAGTCTGAAACCCAGGAAGAGAGTGGGCCAGGCCGGTCATTCCTGCTGCAGCTTCTGCTATTTGTTTAGAAGGTGACTTTTCCTCCTATATTGGGTTGCTTATCCCTGAGAGGAGATGCTGTTTTCCCCTCCCAGACATATGTTCTTCAGATACAGGTCCCCTCTCCCGGTGACAGGCACTGCCACAGCATGACTCTGTTGGGGGCACTCAGAGACTCACCCCAAATGGGAATGGCAGAGCAAAACTGAAGGCCACTGGGGGACAAGGGAACAACAGCTTTTATTTAAAAAAAAAAAAAAGAAATCAAGAACATTATTCATGTAAGACTGGGTGTTAAAGTGACCGAACTGATGTTTTTCACTCTGCACCAAATAAGCATATGAAAAGAAGGACCAATGTGAAGCTCAGGAAAATGGGCTCTTTGTAGTTTTTGTGCTCTAAGGACACAAAGGTTTTAGGGATCACAGTTCAGTGAGTTTGATGCTGTGAAAGAGGAAGCATAAAGATGTTTCAGAGTAAATAGTTTTCTCTTTCAGGAAACGAGCACTTCATTGAAAATGAAGGATAGTATGGCCTCTGCAAAATAACTGTACATGTGCTCGGAAGTCAGGTAAGTGGGGATTAGATTCCCACTTTGATCACTTGCTAGCTGAAACATCTCAGAAAATTTACTTAGAACCTCAGTTTCATAATCTGTAAAATTAACTGAATAATACTGCTTCCTAAAGTACAGCACAGCACACTAGTACACCAGTTTAATACATTTATTAAACACTTAAAATATGACTGACATATTTTAAGTGTTTAATAAGTGATAACTATTATAATAATTCGAAGGTACCAGAGAGCTCTTGCTGTCTTCACAAATGAGATGAGACCAACCCACAGGCACAGGGAAAATGGCAACTTGCCTCCCACAGCCATTCCATCTGAGAGATGACAGGTCAAAAGTCTCCTAAAAGGCAAAATCCTACTTCTTTCACGGCACTTACCCCACTGGCTTGCTCCAAACCCCTGTTCTCTGTTCTGCTATCTTCTTTAAAGTCCTGACAGGTTAGTAAATTACAGTGATTTACAATCCAACACAGATGAACAGTGAACAGTTTTTCAACTGTAGCTCACTCTGCTTCCCCAGCTGCACTTCCTGGGAGCAGCAGTGGCACCTTTATAGGTCTTCATGTCTGCACCATGTCCCAGCTCTGGGGGCAGTGCACACCCTCTGCACTAACCCTCTCGGCCTGAAGGATGGATGCTGGGAATCACGGGAGAGGCTATCTTTAGTCCCTGTCCCCAGAGCTTCCTCCAGCCTCCAGGAACTCTGTCAGGAGGCTTTATCATCATCCCAGGGCTCCTCTTTCCCTTTGCAGCCCAGGTGGCTGCCATCAGCTGTCTCAGTAATGGAGAGAGAATGAAGGGAAGTGCTATATAGATCAACAAGGACTGCAAAGGTAGGGCAGCTGTGTACCTATCTATTTACATCACCAAACGAAGAAAGCAAAACAGTAGTCACTGGGTGCTTCTACTCCACAAAGCATTATCTGCTGGGCAAGGTTTCTTTTGGTCTTGATTTTTTAATTTATTTTAATTTTTTAAATGAAGTATAGTTGATGTACAATAGTATATGTTACAGGTGTACAATATAGCAATTCACAATTTGTAAAGGTTATACTACATTTATAGTCATTCTAAAATATTGGTTACATTTCCTATGTTGTACAGTATATCCTTGTAGCTTATTTTATACATAATAGTTTGTGTCTCTTAATCCTCTACCCTTATATTGTCCCTCCATCTCCCTCTTCCCACTGGTAACCATTAGTTTGTTATATTCCCCATATAATGTATATTATATTATTATATTATATTATATTATATTCACTTTGCTTTTCTGCTCTCTTCCCAATGAAATCCAGGGTAGACTTTTGGCTAGAATCCAGCAGGAAAGGCATATCAGTTATCTTGCTGTCCATCAAACCAACTGAAAATCCCATTCTTACAGTAGAAATGTATTTGCTCACAGCTCTGTGGAGTGGTGTTGGGGCAGGGCTTCATTGGGAAGCTCCTCTTGGTTCCTCATGTGGGCAGCTGGGCTTCCTCATGTTTGTTCTCAGTTGGTACTGTGAATGGCATGTTTATATACTCCCCAAACTCATATGTTGAAACCCTAACTACCCAGAGGATGGTATTGGGAAGTGGAGTGATTGGCATGCAATTAGATCATGAGGGTGGAGCCACCATGACAGGTTAGTGTCCTCATCAGAAAGGAAAGGGAGCTAGCCTTCTGCCATTCATGTGAAGACTATGTAAGGTTATCAGAACCTGGCCATGCTGGCACCCTGGTCTTCCATCTCCAGTCTCCAGGACTGTGAGAAATAAAATTTGTTGTTTATCTACCCAATCCACTGCAGCTTGCGATAGCAGCCTGTGTTGACTAAGACAGTAAAGAAGCATGGGACTGGCTGGTTTGAGGTGTTCTTGGTCTTGTGTCCAGTAGTTGGCTGGGCCTATTGACTGAGATGACTCCGTCTCTTCCACATGGCTGCCCATCCTCTCCAAGAGGCCAGACCATGCTCTCTGCATGAAGATGAAGCATTTCAAGAGAAGAGGAGTGGAGGGTGCCCAGCTTCTTGAGGCTGAGGCTCAGAAATCAACAAAATGTTAACTTCCACCACACATTACATTCTTTTGGTCCAAGCAAGTCGTAGGACCAGTTCAGACCACAAGGAAGGAAAATGGGCTTCACCTCTTGCCTTGAGGAGTGAAGTGTGGATCAGGGATAGAAGGAATTGTTGGAGGACATCTCTGCAAACAATCCATCGAGTGAGTTTGTCTGAGACACAATGTAAACAATTAAAACTGGCACTGACGCTCAGCTTAATAAAAGCTCAGGCTGATAAAACGGCAGAACAATTTTGATTTCTTGTCGGGCCTTGTTTCTAAAAGATCAAACTTTCTCTAGTTCTTTTTTAATCCAGACTTTCTCTCTTCCCAGTCAAAATGCCCCTCTCACCTGTGCTTATGCTAGATAATAATAGATTCCAACTCCCTGGAGTGGCAACCCACTCTGCCTTCCAAGTGATTCTTCCAAGTCTTCTCTCTATCCCCGTTGCTGCTCATCTAGGACAAATCATCATTACTTTTTTCCTAAGATTGCAATGATTTTCTAACTGTTCTCCTGGTTTAAATGTCCCTTCCTCAAGGATGTTTGGCTGATTTTATCACATAATTAAAAACTTGTCCTGTGGTTTGCAGACTAATCACTCCTCAACAAGTCTCCGGAATCTGTGTCTATTTTACATGACAAAGGAGAATCAATGTTGCAGATGGAATTAAGGTTGCTAATCAACTGACCTTAAGATGGGGAGCCTTATCCTGAATTATCCACTGAATCCATAGATCAGTTTGGAAAGAATTAGTATCTTAACAATATTGAATCTTCCAAAGCATGAACATCATATATTCTCCATGTATTTAGCTATTTTTAAATTTCAGCAATGTTTTGTAGTTTTTAGAATATACATAGTATACATTTTGTTATAATTTCATGTTTTTGATAATCTTGTAAATGCAATTATTTTTTTCCAACTTATTGCTAGTATGTAGAAACACAGATGATTTTTGTATATTGACCTTCTGTGCTGTGGTGTTTCTAATTTGTATATTACTTCTATGGATTCCTTAGGGATCCACATGTATGTCATATGTGTATGATCATGTCAACTGCAAATAAAGAGAGATTTATTTTTTCACTCTTCTGATATTTATTTCTATCACTTGTTTTATTAAGCTGTCTAGGACTGCCAACACAATGTTGAGTAGAACTGGCAAGTGTGGAACTCCTTGCTCATCCCTAATCTGAAAAGAAAAGGATTGATGAATAACTTTCAAAAGTGCCTTTTATCAGGTTGAGGAAGTTCCTTCCTATTTCAAGTCTGCTGAGAATTTTTATCATGATTCAGTTCAGTTCAGTTCAGTCACTCAGTCATGTCCAATTGGGTGTTGGATTTTGCCTAATACTTTTTCAGCATCTGTTGAGACTATGAAATGATTCTTCTTAATTCTGCTAGTATGATAGCTCAGATGGTAAAGAATCTGCCTACAGTTTGGAAGACCTGAGTTCAGTCCCTGGGTCAGGAAGAACCCATGGAGAAGGGAATGGCTACCACTCCAGTATTCTTGCCTGGAGAATTCCATGGACAGAGGAGCCTAACAGGCTATAGTCCATGGGGTTGCAAAGGGTCAGACACTACTGAGTGACTAACACTTTCACTTCACTTTCACGATGAATTACATTAACTGAATTTCAAATACTAAGCAAATTTTATCTATCAGTCAGGGTTCTCCAGAGAAACAGAAGCAATAGGGAATGTGTGTGTGTGTGTGTGTGTGTGTGAATGACCTACTTTATGGACTTGGCTCACGTGATTGTGGGGACTGGCAAATCCAAAATCTGAAGGGCAGACTCAGCCAGGATTTGAATTTCTTCTCTGTAAAACCTCAGTTTTTGCTCTTAAAAGGCCTTTCAAGTGATGGGATGAGGTCCACAAATATTATCAAGGGTAATCTTCTTTACTAAGTCAACTGACTGTGGATCTTAACCATGTCTATAAAATACCTCACCACATACAGGAGAAGGAAATGGCAATCCACTCCAGTACTATTGCCTGGAAAATCCCTTGGACAGAGGAGCCTGGTAGGCTACAGTCCATGGGGTCGCAAAGAGTCGGACACAACTGAGCGACTTCACTTTCACTTATACTTAGATTTAGTTCAGTTCAGTTCAGTTCAGTCACTCAGTCATGTCCGACTCTTTGCGACCCCATGAATCGCAGGACGCCAGCCCTCCCTGTCCATCACCAACTCCCGGAGTTCACTCAGACTCACGTCCATCGAGTCCGTGATGCCATCCAGCCATCTCATCCTCGGTCGTCCCCTTCTCCTCCTGCCCCCAATCCCTCCCAGTATCAGAGTCTTTTCCAATGAGTCAGCTCTTCGCATGAGGTGGCCAAAGTACTGGAGTTTCAGCTTTAGCATCATTCCTTCCAAAGAAATCCCAGGGCTGATCTCCTTCAGAATGGACTGGTTGGATCTCCTTGCAGTCCAAGGGACTCTCAAGAGTCTTCTCCAACACCACAGTTCAAAAGCATCAATTCTTCGGCGCTCAGCCTTCTTCACAGTCCAACTCTCACATCCATACATGACCACAGGAAAAACCATAGCCTTGACTAGACGGACCTTAGTTGGCAAAGTAATGTCTCTGCTTTTGAATATACTATCTAGGTTGCTCATAACTTTTCTTCCAAGGAGTAAGCATCTTTTAATTTCATGGCTGCAGTCACCATCTGCAGTGATTTTGGAGCCCCCCAAAATAAAGTCTGACACTGATTCCACTGTTTCCCCATCTATTTCCCATGAAGTGATGGGACCAGATGCCATGATCTTCGTTTTCTGAATGTTGAGCTTTAAGCCAACTTTTTCCCTCTCCTCTTTCACTTTCATCAAGAGGCTTTTTAGCTCCTCTTCACTTTCTGCCATAAGGGTGGTGTCATCTGCATATCTGAGGTTATTGATATTTCTCCCGGCAATCTTGATTCCAGCTTGTGCTACTTAGATTAGTGTTTGATTATATCACTGGGTAATACCTATAGCCTACCTAGTCAAACCTAGTCAGGTTTATTCCTGACATAAACCCCACTTGGTTATGATACATTATTATTTTAAAATACTACCAGATTTGATTTCCCAATATTTTGTCAGATATTTTTATGTCTGTATACATGACATGAATAGTGATCTGCAGGTTTTTTCTTTTCTGTTTTTGTCATGTCCCTGTCTAATTATGGTGCCAGGGTAATGCAGACCTCATAACATGAGATGGGTGGAATTCTTCCTTTCTCTTGTTTCAAAAGTTCATGTAAGATTGGTATACATTTAGTAGAACTCACCAGTGAGATCATCTGAACCTAGAGTTTGGGGGGAGGAAGAATTCAAATAATGATAAATTTGTATGGAAACTCAGAATTTCTAGTTATTTTGAGTCACTTTTAGTAGGCTTTATCTTTCAATGAAGTGGTTCATTCTATCTAATTTATACTGTTTGGAGTAAAATTGCTTATAATAATCTTTTATTATCATTTTAATATATGAAATATCTGTAGTTATGTCCCTATTTCATTCCTTGTATTAGTAATTTGTGTTTGTGTGTGTGTGTGTGTGTGTGTAAATGATGTATCTTTGTTTTTCATTAGCCTAGCTAGCAAGTTATCAATTTTGTTGATCTTTTCAAAGTTCTAACTTTTAAAACATCATCTATTTTACTATTGTTGACCCATTTTCTGTTTAATTGATTTCCACTCTTTATTATTTCCTTCCTTCTGCTTAATTTGTTCTTCTAGCTTCTTATGGTAGAAGTTTAGATAACTGTTTTTTACAGATCTCTTTTCTTTTCTAATATAAACACTTAAAGCCATCAATGCCCCTCTAAACACTGCTTTACTTGCATATCAATAATTTTGATATGCTGTATTTTCAGTTCAAAGTAATTTCCAATTTTTCTTGTGATCCTTTTCTGACCAATAAGCTACATTTAAATATAATTTTAATATTTAAATGTTATGATTTTTCAGATATCTTCCATTATTAATCCTTGATTTAATTGCATTGCAATCATACTCTTGGAGGCAGCTATCCTCACCACCATACCAACAATGGCTGGTATCAGAGACCATACTCTGGATGATTTCAGTTCTTCTCATTTCACTGGGACTTCCCCTATGGCCCAGCACATATCGTATCTTGGTGAATTTTTCATGTACACTTGAAAAAGTCATGTATTATGTGGCTATTATATATGTGTCTCATGTGTGTGTTTTAATTTTTGCTTTTGGTTTTGAATGATTTTTTTATTGTTGTATATTAAATTTTAGCTCGATAGTTCTATTTTTAAAAGATGTGCCATTTACTTCAATCTGGCATTTTGGGGGATGATAATTCTGTAGTAATTCTTTTTGTTCCCTTATCTGTACTTAAAATGTCTCTTTTCCTCTGGCTGTTTTGTAGTTTTCTATTACTGATTTTCAGCCATTTGCAGCATGGCTTAGAACCTCTCTGCGTGTATGTTTACCCTCCTTGGAATTCACTGAACTCTTGTATCTGTGGGTCTATAATTTTTATCAAACTTGGGGAAATTTGGCCATTATTTCTTCAAATATTTTTTTCCATCTCTCTATTTTTGCCCTTTAGGATTTTGATTACTGAATCAGTTAATATTTTCCCACACAACACTGAGGCTCTGTTCTTTTTTTCCCCCTGATCTTTTTGCTTCACTTTGGATAGATTCTATTGCTACCTTCACATTCACTTATTTCTGTAGTGTATCATTTAATTTTAATCTCTGATAAAATTTGTAAGATGTTTATCTCTACAAGTTCCCTTTCTCTGTTCTTCCATTTTACTTTACATCTTTGAGCATATGTACCTTATTTATAATAGCTGCTTTAAAATTCCTATCTTCCAACTCTTTTCTGTTGCTTCTAAATTAGTTTATTTTCTCTCATCTAAGTCTGATTTCTTTGCTCACTTGTATGTCTAATCATTGTTGATTGGTTGCTGAATATTTTGACTTTCATGTTTAATGCTTGATTGTGTAGTGTTCCTATAAAGAATACTGGACATATGCTGGCAGGCAGCAAAGTTATTTGTGAATTGGTTTGATCTTTTCGTGTCTTGCTTAAAAACTATTTTAGGGCAGATCTAGAGTTCTCTTTGTTTCTAGACTAATTAAACTCCACATCTAGTGCATGGCCCATTTATAGTCTCTGATGAAGGCCCACATATTCAACATTCACCCTTACGGGAAAGAATTTGAATGATTCCCGCCTTGTGTGAACTCTGAGAATTATCTTACAGTTCTCTGACAACTGCTATTTCCTTGGAAGTTTCTTTTGCCCAAGCCATTATGAGTTCACCCAACACATGTAAAGACTGATCTTTAGCCAAAGATATAAAGAATCCCTATGCAAGTTTCAAGAGATCTTCATTTCCAGAACTCTGCTATTTTAATTCTAGTCCCTTTTGCCTCCCCAACTCCAAATTCATTCTCTTCACCTCAGGAAGACTGCTGGGTTCTGTTTGGATTCTGTGCCCCACCCCCCTTCCCTGTGCTGCAGTCTAGAAATTGTCCCCAATGTACTCAAGGGGAATTTTGTGCATATTTCTGAAGCTCTTTCTCTACCCAACCCCCACCCCTTGCAAATTCCAAGTATCTTTTCATTCCAAAACTCATTCTCCTCAACTCAGTGAAACTTTCTGCAACACAGTCTAAAAAATGCCTCAAGTCAGAAAACCAAAACAATTATAAGACTTACTTCACTTATTTCCCTTCTCTTGGGATCACAGTCTTGCACTGACTGTTGTCCAAATTTTATATAAGTCGCTGTTACCTATATTTTCTCCAATTTTCTAGTTGTTCATGGCAAGAGGGCTGAATCCAGTCCTCATTAGTCTATCATTGCCAGAGGCAGAAATCTTGTTTACTTTTAAATTTCCAGCTGTAAAATTGGTTGTGTGGTCATATCTATAGTCTACGTCCTCTACTAGAACTTAAGCTGCATGAGGGTAGCAACTATGTCCATAGGATACACTATGAACTTCCCAGTGCCTGGTGCCAGGCTGTGACACAGTAAAAAGCTATGAAGAAAATATTTATTATTGCAGTCCTGGGGCTAGATGTTGCAACGAATCCATGGGGGGAGACAAGATGAGGGGATGGAGCAAGAGAAATGGAGAATATGGCACAAAGGGAACAACCAGGACCCACGTGCCAGACCTCATTTCCAGTCTAGGAAGTCCGTTTGACACATCCATTCCATGCTTGGGCTTGGACACTTTCACAATAAAAGACTGGCAGTAGGGATTTCCCTGGTGGTTCAGCGGTTAAGAATCCACCATACAGTGCAGGGGACACAGGTTTGATTTCTGGTCAGGGAACTAAGATCCCACATGCTGTGAGGCAACTAAACCCATGCGTCACAACGAACAACCCAGGTATCGCAACTAAGACCCACTGCAGCAAAATTAAAAAAAAAAAAAAAAGGCAGTGACTGCTTCAAGATGCTAGTATTGTGTTAAAGCACTGAAGTATGTTTTCCACACTTTCTGTAGTTAGGACACTTAGAATAAATTTTAAAGACCCTTACACATATCATTGTGTATGATTTTATTGCAAATTCTTAGGGTAACTGCAGGTTGCATTGGTAAGGCACTGGCCAGCTGATGAAATCATCTGCTCCTCTACAAAGTGCCCTGCCCAATCTCACACAGTGTGTCATCTCTGTCCCCAAGGCACATGGCATCAGCTGTCAATAATTCCTACCCTCACTCTCTTCCCAATCTGCATATTTGTCCCACCAGCTATTACAGAAGTGCCTGGATTGACTCAGGCTTTACAGATGTTGGCTGCTGTGCAACTATAGAGTCACACAAATTAAAATGAAATAGAGCCAGGCCACAAAAGATCTAACCATTGCTGGCCAGGGGGCACCTCCAATATAACACACCAATTAAAGTGTCCTGTTTAATGTGAGAGATTAATAACAGACCTAGATGACAAGAGATGGCAAGCTTCTTTGCCAACAGGCATCCAATGGAACATGAGCATCAGTGTATTCTAGAGCTCTCTGCCATATTTCTTCCTTTCTACCCTTATCAATAACCTCAGATATGCAGATGACACCACCCTAATGGCAGAAAGTGAAGAGGAACTGAAGAGCCTCTTGATGAAAGTGAAAGAAGAGACTGAAAAAGCTGGTTTAAACCTCAACATTCAAAAAACTAAGATCATGGCATCTGGTCCTATCACTTCATGGCAAATAGATGGGAAAACAATGAGAGACTTTATTTTCTTGGACTCCAAAGTCACTGCAGATGGTGACTGCAGCCATGAAATTAAAAGACATTTGCTCCTTGGAAGAAAAGTTATGACCAACCTAGACAGCACATTAAAAAGCAGAGACATTAATTTGCAGGCAAAATCCATCTAGTCAAAGTTATGGTTTTTCCAGCAGTCATGTATGGATGTTAAGAGTTGGCCCATAAAGAAAGCTGAGCACTAAAGAATCGATGCTTTAGAACTGTGGTGTTGGAGAAGACTCTTGAGACTCCCCTGGACTGCAAGGAGATCAAACCAGTCAATTCTAAAGGAAATCAACCCTGAATATTCATTGGAAGGATTGATCCTGAAGCTGAAGCTTCAATACTTTGGCTGCCAGATGTGAAGAACTGACTCATTTGAAAAGACCCTGATGCTGGGAAAGATTAAGGGCAGGAGGAGGAGGGGATGACAGAGGATGAGATGGTTGGATGGCATCACTGACTCGATGGACATGAGTTTGACTAACCTCTGGGAGTTGGTGGTGGACAGGGAAGCCTGACGTTCCATGGGCTTGCAAAGTCAGACACGACTTAGTGACTGAACTGAACTGAACCCTTATTTCTACCTCTCCTCCTCCCATAGGCAATCATTCTATTGTCAAATATCTTACATTTTTAATTTATACAAATGGTATTATTTTGTATTCCATTGTTCTTGCTTTGTTTCAGTAAAATAGTCATTCAGATCCATCCATGTAGCTATGTGTACATCTAATTTGTTGCTTTTAAGTGTTACATAACAATCCATGGTGTGAGTCCATCACATTTTTTAAAATTTTATTTATTTTTCAATTGAAGGATAATCCCTTTACAGAATTTTGTTGTTTTCTGTCAAACTTCAACATGAGTCAGCCATAGGTAACCTCCCTCCCATCTCCTGGCCCATCCCACGCCTCTAGGTGGATACAGAGCCCCTATTTGAGTTTCCTGAGCCATACAGCAAATTCCCATTGGCTATCTATTGTAAATATGGTAATGTAAGTTTCCATGCTACTCTCTCCATACAGATCAACCTCTGCTCCCCTCTCCCAGGAGTCTGTTCTCTAATGTTTGTTTCTCCATTGCTGCCCTGTAAATAAATTCTTCAGTACCTTTTTTCTAGGTTCCATATATGTGTTAGAATACAATATTTATCTTTCTCTTTCTGACTTACTTCACTTTGTATAATAGGCTCTAGGTTCATCCACCTCATTAGAACTGATTCAAATGTGTTCCTTTCTATGGCTGAATAATATTCCATTGTGCATATGTACCACAGCTTCTTTATCCAGTCATCTGTCAATGGACATCGAGGTTGTCTCCATGTTCTAGCTATTGTAAATAGTGCCACAATGAACAATGGGGTGCATGTGTCTTTTTCAATTTTGGTTGCCTCAGGGTATATGCCTAGGAGTGGGATTGCTGGGTCATATGGTGCTATGGTGCTTTTATTTCTAGTTTTTTAAGGAATCTCCATATCATATTCCATAGGGGCTGTATCAGTTAAAAAAGAATACATTTGAATCAGTTCTAATGAGGTGGATGAAACTGGAGCCTATTATACAGAGTGAAGCCAGAAAGAAAAACACCTATACAGTATACTAACATTTATATATGGAATTTAGAAAAATGGTAACAATAACCCTGTATGCAAGACAGCAAAAGAGACACAGATGTATAGAACAGTCTTTTGGACTCTGTGGGCGAGAGAGAGGGTGGGATGATTTGGGAGAATGGCATTGAAACATGTATAATATCATATATGAAATGAATCGCCAGTCCAGGTTCGATGCATGATACTGGATGCTTGGGGCTGGTGCACTGGGACGACCCAGAGGGATGGTATGGGGAGGGAGGAGGGAGGGGGGTTCAGGATGGGGAACACGTGTATACCTGCGGTGGGTTCATGTTGATGTATGGCAAAACCAATACAATATTGTAAAGTAATTAACCTACAATTAAAATAAATAAATTTATATTAAAAATAAAAACAGCAACAAATTTAAAACATAAAAAATTAAAAAAAATTTAAAAAGATTGCATTGACTATTCTGGGTCTTTTGTGTTTCCATATGAATTGTGAAATTTTTTGTTCTAGTTCTGTGAAAAAAAATGCCATTGGTAATTTGATAGGGGTTACATTGAATATGTAGATTGCATTTGGTAGTATAGTCATTTTCACAATATTGATTCTCCCTACCCAGAAACATGGAATATCTCCCCATCTGTTTATGTCATCTTTGATTTTTTTCATCAGTCTCTTATAATTTTCTGTGTACAGTTCTTTTGTCTCCTTAGGTAAGTTTATTTCTAGATATTTAATTCTTTTTGCTGCAATGGTGAATGGGATTGATGCTCTTATTTCTCCTGATTTTTCATTGTTAGAATATAGAAATGCAAGTGATTTCTGTGTATTGATTTTGTATCCTGCAACTTTGTTAAACTCACTGGTTAGCTCTAGTAATTTTCTGATACCACCTTTAGGGTTTTCTATGTACAGTATCACGTCACCTGCAAACAGTGAGAGTTTTACTTCTTCTTTTCCAATCTGGACTTCTTTTATTTCTTTTTCTTCTCTGATTGCTGTAGCTAGGACTTCCAGAACTATGTTGAATAACAGTGGTGAAAGCGGACACCCTTGTCTTGTCCCTGATCTTAGGGGGAGTGTTTTCAGTTTTTCACCATTGAGAATTATGTTTGCTGTAGGCCTGTCATATATGGTCTTTACTATGTTGAGGTAGGTTCCTTCTATGCCCATTTTTTGAAGTTTTAATCATAAATGGGTGCTGAATTTTGTCAAAGGCTTTTTCTGCATCTATTGAGATTATCATATGACTTTTATCTTTCAGTTTGTTAATATGGTGCATCACATTGATTGATATCAAAGAATCTTTGCATCCTGGTGTATCACATTGATTGATATCAAAGAATCTTTGCATCCTTGGAATAAACTCTACTTGATCATGGTGTATGAGCTTTCTGATGTGTTGCTGAATTCTGTCTGGTAAAATTTTGTTGAGGATTTTTGCATCTATGTTCTTCAGTGATACTGGCCTGTAGTCTTCTTTTTTTGTGTTGTCTTTGTCTGGTTTTGGTATCAGGGTGATGGTGGCCTTGTAGAATGAATTTGGAAGTGTTCCTTCCTCTGCAATGTTTTTAAAGAGTTTTAGAAGGATAGGCATTAACTCTTCTCTAAATGTTTGATAGAATTCTCCTGTGAAGCCATCTGGTCCTGGGCTTTTGTTTTTTGGGAGATTTTTTATTACAGCTTCAATTTCAGTGCTTGTAACTGAGTTGTTCATAATTTCTATTTCTTCCTGGTTCAGTCTTGGAAGATTGAACTTTTCTAAGCATCTGTCCATTTCTTCCAGGTTATCCATTTTATTGCCATAGAGTTGTTCATAACAGTCTCTTATCCTCCTTTGTATTTCTGCATTGTCTGTTGTAACCTCTCCTTTTTCACTTTCAATTTTGTTGATTTGATTCTTCTTTTTTTCTTGATGAGTCTGGCTAAAGGTTTGTCAATTTTGTTTATCTCCTCAAAGAACCAGCTACTAGTTTTATTAATCTTTACTATTGTTCTTTTATTTCTTTTTCATTTATTTCTGCTTGGATCTTTATGATATCTTTCCTTCTGCTAATTGGGGGGGGGGGGGTGTTCTTGTTTTTCTAGTTGTTTTAGGTGTAAAGTTAGATTGTCTATTCGATGTTTTTCTTGTTTCTTGAGGTAGGATTGTATCGCTATAAACTTCCCTCTTAAATCTGCTTTTGCTGCATCTCATAAGTTTTGAGTTGTTGTGTGTTGTCATTTGTTTCTAGAATTTTTTTTATTTCCCTTTTGATTTCTTCAGTAATCTGTTGGTTATTTAGAAATATATTGTTCAATCTCCATGTGTCTGTTTTTTAGTTTTTCTCTTGTAATTGATATCTAGTCTTATAGAATTGTGGTCGGAGAAGATGCTTGATATGATTTCAATTTTCTTAAATTTACTGAGGTTTGATTTGTGACCCAAGATGTGGTCTACTGTGGAGAAGGTTCCATGTGCCCTTGAGAAGAAAGTGTATTCTTCTGCATTTGGATGGAATGTCCTGAAAATATCAATGAGATCCAGCTCGTCTAATGTATCATTTAAGACATATGTTTCCTTATTAATTTTGTTTTGATGGTCCATCACATTTTATCTAACCATCTTCCCGATGACATCTAGCTTGCCTCTGACTCCCACATACAGCACTGTAATGAACAGCCCTGTACATATTTCCTTAAGTACCTAATTGAGAATTTCAGGACATGTCCTGGAGGGGAACAGCAGAGTCCCAGAACAGGGGACACTCGG
The DNA here is from genome assembly GCF_023091745.1 of Budorcas taxicolor. Lineage (NCBI taxonomy): Eukaryota > Metazoa > Chordata > Mammalia > Artiodactyla > Bovidae > Budorcas > Budorcas taxicolor. The sequence continues at coordinate 41,765,509 of NC_068914.1, read as the reverse complement.
TTTGGTGGAATAGCGCCAGATTATTCTTGACAAATGTCTGTACAGTTCCTCTACCCTAGGCTTTCTCAACCTCAGCAGTACTGACATTTTGGACTAGCTTACCCTTTGTTTTAGGCTTCCGAAGGAGGCACTAGTAAAGGACATGACTGCCAATGCAGGACACTTAAGAGATGCAGGTTCCATCCCTGGGTTGGGAAGATCCCCTGGAGGAGGGCATGGTAACCCACTCCAGTATTCTTGCCTGGAGAATCCCATGCACAGAGGAGCCTGCCAAGCTACAGTCAATAGCGTTGCACAGAGTCAGACTTGACTGAAGCAACTTAGCATGGCACAGCATGGCATCCTTTGTCGTGGGGCTGTCCTGTGCACTCTGGGATGTCTGGCAGCATCTCTGGCTTCTACCGACTAGATGCCAACAGTAGACTCACCCTCAGTTGTGGTGACAAAAAAAATGTCTTCTCACACTACCAAAGGTCCCCAAGGAGGGAAAAATCACCCAAGGTTGAGAACCAGTGCTCTATACCATTTCTGCCAACACTTGGCATTATTGAGCAGTTTTCCCCCTCTGATTATCAACTATTTTAAGCAACTTCTCATAGGCTTGACAGTTTTTAAGGATTTTCTGTCATGTTCATTCTGTTAAGGTTGCTGGACTCTTTTTGTTGACTTGCAAAAGTCCCCTTTGTACTTTATCTATTTTTGGCTGCATGGCATCTTCATTGCTGCATATGGGTTTCTCTAGTTGCAGCAAGTGGGGGTGACTCTCTAGTTGCAGTGCTTGGGGTTCTCATTGCAGTGGCCTCCCTTGTTGTGGAGGCTCTAGGTGTGTGGGCTTTAGTAGTTGTGGAACATGGGCTTAGTTGCTCTGCAGCATGTGGGATCTTCCTGGACCAGGGATCAAACCTATGTCCCTTGCTTCAGCAGGCAGATTCTTAACCACTGGACCACCAGGGAAGTCGCCTGTGTAGTCCCCTATGTACTCTTAGTACTTTTCCACTATTGGAATTGACATAGCACATATCTTCTCCCACCGTTTCCAGTGACTCTACTGAAATTGTACTTCACTGACAGAAATCCTTAATTTTCATGTATGAGATTCATTAGTATTTTGCTTTATGGTTTGTGTTTTTGAACTTTTACTAAAGAAGTCCTTCCTTGCTCTTGCCCTAGGTCACAAGACATTTTGCCCTATTAGCTTTACACATTTATCTTTTATAAATTGGTCTTTAATCTTCATGGAATCCACCTTCTATGTAGAACTGTGTAAGAATCCATGTTGATATGTCCTATAGTGAATCCTCCTTTCCCCTGCCAATTTCTGGTGTCACTTTGATTGTAAATTGTCTCCTTTAATGGCGCATTTGTCCCCAGGCTCTGCATTGATCTAATAATCCATTCCTGCACCAAGACCCATAAACATGTTTCATAACTGACAGACAAGGCTTCTCTCATTTTTCAGTGAACTATTATTTTTCACCTACAATTTAGTGTAAATCTATATAATTTCCCCAAATGCCCAACTGCAATTTTTGTTGAGGTTACACTAACTTTATAAAATGACTGGAAGAAAATGAAGTTTTATAATATTGTTATCCCACCTAGGATTATTCAGCTCTTTTTCTATACCTTCTTATTTTCCTTTTATAGTTTTCTTTGTAAAAAAAAAAAGTCTTTGTATACTGTTAAAGTTGATTCCTGGATACCTTATATTTTCAATTCTCATTATGAGTTGCTTTTCTTTGTGTTTCTAGTTGGTATTGCTGCTGTTAATTTTTAATTTTATATTCAGAATTACTCACTTGCTTTCTACCTGAGTCTTGGTGGGATTCAGAATCACTGCCTCCCTCCTATGGTGTCCCCCCCCACCCCCGCTTTGGGATCAAGGCACCTGTAAGTTCATCAGATTACATATAAGCGTATGATCAGACTAATGAAAATTTCTAGACAAGCCCCTGTGAATACCCCCACCCCACAACCGAGAACATTCTTGTCCCCCAGATTCAACATCTTTCCTTCAGGCTGCGAAGTGTTGAATACACCCAGATATATTTTGTGTCTGTGCTGATGGCTCCCTCTTGCATAGAAACACTTTTATTTCCTTTGGTAGCTATGTTGTTTCCACATACTGAGCTATCGTAAAGGTTACCAAACCTAGGGGAAACCTACTTTGCCTCTTCTCATACATATACATACACTTGCTGGTCCACACACCTCATCAAATCACTGTAATACCAAAGAGTCAGCAGGTACAATCACTTGCTCACCCAAAAATCTGTGGTCAGCAAGGCCCCACTGTGCATGATAACTTATAAGTCTGACACCTGGAACCCCCATTTTCTTGAGGGGGTATTAGGATTTTTTTTAATTTTTAATTGGAGAATAATTGTTTTACAATGTTGTGTTGGTTTCTGCCATACAGGAATGTGAATCAGCCATAAGTATACATACGTCCCCTCCCTCTTGAAGCTCCCTCCCACCCCACACCCCATCTCACCCCTCTAGGTTGTCACAGAGGACTGGGTTGAGATCCCTATGCTATATAGCAACTTCCCACTAGCTATCTGCTTTACATATGGTGATGTGTATGTTTCAGTGCTACTCAATCAATTCGTTCCACCCTCTCCTTAGCCTGCAGTGCCCACAAATCTGTTCTTTATGTCTGCTTCTCTGCTCCTGCCCTGCAAGTAGGAGGTGGATGAACCCAGAGCCTGTTATACAGAGTTAGTCAAGAGAAAACAAATATCATACATTAACACATATATATGGTATCTAGAAAAATGGTACTAAGAGGGTATTAGTTTTAAAAACTGACATCTAAACATTCTGTCAATCTACAACTGGTAACCTACCATCTGCACCTTAATGAACAAAATAGAATTCACGAGCCATGTTTTTATTTCTTTCAAGAAAAATCAGGTTCGATCACATTCAAGGCAAAAGCTTTTGGGGAGATGGCATCTGCCCTTCTGAGTCACTCACTCGATGCCATCAGCTTGTCTTGGAAAGACACGCCCTGGGTTGGCACAGGAGGGCCGTATGAGAGCTCTCTGGGGTACAGCCCACCTCTTCTGCTGGAGGCTGTGCACCTTGGCTACTGCTCCCCACTAACCTGCAGGGCCCAGGCAGGACTGTGCAAAGTGGGCCTGCTGAAGCAAAGTTTCAAGCTGGTTTTAACAAGTATGAATCCTTTTATTCCCCTCTGGGTTCAACAGCAATCATCCTAGCAGGCTTTCTAACTCCAGCAGAGGTCCCAAAGAGACACACTGAACAAATTTTAAATGGCTTTATTAAAGGCTGTTAATACAAAATACAACCGAGTTACAAGTAGTCAGTAAGAATTTTTCATTTTTGAAAATGTGTATCAAAGAAGAGGCTGTTCTGACACCCACGGGGGTGCAATGGGGCTGGGTGTTGCCCCACTGTTCCCAAAGCAAGTGGAACCCCTAAACCTAGAGGGTAGAAGTGGGAAGGGATCCCAAGTGAAAGAACTGAGACTGGTTTCTAACTTCCTGGTGGAGATTTTACAGTTACAGTCACCCAAAGCAAGACACTGGATCCTTTAGCTCAAACTCAGGAGCAGACAATGGAGTGGCCAGGAGGAAGGAGGAAGGATGCAAAACCACACTAGGCTTCAACTGAAAAGTGTGAGTTTTTACAATAATACGAATGTCTGGTTTTAGAAATGCCATCTTGATATGGGGCAAAAAAAAAAAAACGGTGGCAAACGTGAGTTTAATTTTCCCTTACTTGGACATACCAAACATAGATTCCCAGGAGGATGATGAAAGGCATCATCTTAGCATGGATTGCCCAGGGTTAAGGGGAGAATCGCAGTTCAGACAGGATGGTGACCCATGAGCATGCATCCTCCAGGCCATTACCGCTCCCTCTCAGGTTTTATTACTTTGCAAAGCAAAGCAATACAATTGCAGAACTCCCACTATGATTTCCCAAACTGTGATTTTACATTTAATTTCAGGAGGCGGTACCTTTACGAAACTTTAGACATTGTTACAGAGACCTGAATACCACTGGGTACTGGACCCCAGATGATGATAAAAGAGGCAGAACCTTTCAATAATCCCCAAATCCCCTCAGCTACCAGGAGAACTGGATGGGAATATTGGGTTTTATGAGAAAGCGGAAAAGAAATTAAGAAGAGTTCTCTCTCAAAAGAACAGATTGATCACCTTGGCTAACTGTGCCAGGACGCAGATCCTTCTTTCTTAATATGCCAACACTAAGGAATGCAACTTCTGGATATCTTTTTTTCTTAAGCAGACCCTGCTTTCAAGTATGGTTTCTAAGACAGTCCACTGCATTCAAAGCTGGAAGTGGAGACAGGCGGCAAGCCCAGCTCTGAAGCTCAGTGGCTGACCTGCAGGGCTGGTACCCAGCTGTGCAATTCCAGCTAGGATTTCTAGGATTCTTTCCCCCTCATCACCATGCTAGGAATCTTTTTCCCTTCAGTGTTTCAACTCTACTTAAACAGGGCAGAAAGAACTTGTGTTCACCACAGTACAGTCAGTCACCAGAGGAGGAAGGTCAAACTCAAGACCCCAAGGAGCCAAATGAAGTTTAGGGACATAATGCAATTGGCAGAAACCAAACCAAAAGCTAGCCAGGCCACAGTTTTGGCATAAACTTTCTGGGAAAAAAGTTGCCATGTGCTTTACCTTGGAGCAAGGTAAAATATTCTAGAAATCATTTCAGAATGTCATATGAAACAGAAAGGCATTTTAAAAAGACACACTTTGATACTGAAACCAGGTGCTCACTGGCAGGATTTGCAGGGATTAAGGCGTCAGGTGAGAACACAGTGAGAGGCAACGTGGAGATCACACCAGGGAACGGATCACAGGCGCACACCACTTGGGAGTCACTGAGCAGGGGCTCTCCTCTGACCTTACGCCATCCCATCTTGGGTGGAGGACACCTTGCCCTTCTGCGTAGGCTCAGAGCTGTCCTAACCTGCCCCGCTCCCTACCTCCCCAGCAGCAGAGACCACAGCAGTCAGCCGAGTCCACCTTCAGGAGATGCTGTTGCCATGACCACGAAGGTCTCCAGGGGGCGCCGCTGGGGCCATGTAGAAACGACTCCACTTCCGTCGGTGGTCAGGATTGAGGGAGGGTCCATCGTGACACAGCTTGACCAGTCCTTGGGATAAAAGACATACGCTGCCCCTGCCAGCTTCACACCAGAAGGTTCCAAAGCAACTAATCAGAAGAGCCTGGTCTTCCAGCAATGCCTGTCATCTGCCCTGACTGCTGCAGATGCCCAGGACAGAAAATACCTAAAAGGTCAGGAAAGTAGCAAAGAACTTCCAAGGGGACACTGGTACAAACCCAAGAAAAGCGATAGCCCTATAATTGCTAAATCTAGATACAAAATCATGTAAAGTTAATACAAAACTTTAAAACATGCAACTTGTTAAACAAAGATGAAGAGTCTGAGTAAGTAGCATGGCAGGCAGTTTAAAGATGACCCTGCCACGTGCCTATGATCCGTTTCCTGGAAGTGATGCGAGTGAAGGGTGGCACATGATACAGAGGCGTGGCTTCCGCAGAGGAAGAGGCGTGGCTTCCGCGCGGGAAGCTGGACAGCTGGGGCTGCGGGTATGGACTTCAGGGGCAGGCAGGTCTCCCCGTGGTCACAGCGGGCGCCCAGTGCCATGACTACTGAGGACATCCTCAACAGCCACCCGTCAAAGGAGCCCCGTGCACTTTTAAAAGGGTGGGGACAGAGAGGAGGTGGGAATCACTCTATGAATTTTGTGACATGGTTGAGAAAACTCTTTCTCGAAGGAGGGGGAAAATTGGGTGGAGCTAGAGCACAGCTTTTATTTTTAAGATTTACTGAATTCCTAAGAGTTTTTAAAAATTCCAGATGTAAAACTTCTGTTATCAAATTGTTGAAAATAGCACAGATAATCTGGTCTTACCAAAAAGGGAAAAATCTGGAGAGCTGGCCAAGGCAACATTTACCAGCATCCAAATGATTCTGGAAAGAGTGGGAATCCTGCCCTTGTGTTTAATCTCCCCCTTCACCACACCACTTTGGAAAATACTTGGGGATTCTTGGTTTGTTTGTTCTGTCTAATCCACTTTACCAGTTGTCCAGAAAATCAAATCCTGTCTTCAAGATGACATTACTTGAGCTGACCTGTAGAAGGGACAAAAACACCAAAGTAAGGCATAAGGCTTTTTTCAAGTCAGCACAATCTAAAAACAGCATCTCATTTAAAATGACCCAAATGAAATAGAGTACTTCCTCTCAGAGGCTCCCTGACCTCAATCTGCCTCAGTGCTGGGAACCAGAAAATTAAATAAAGCTCAGTGCAAGCCAAACTCTGCCAGGATCCAACACGTATCCCTTTCTGTCCCCAGGCATGTCTGAGGGCAGCCTGTAGACCCCACCTGGAGAGAAAAGGAGAAAAATGTATCTTTTCTATTTCTGAATGAGGGGCATGTTTAAATTTAGTCACCCATGGAGTAAGAGAACAAGTTAGGAAGGTAGTCTTTCGAATATGAAACACACATACACAGTGACAGACAAAACAAGTCACCAAGTTGAGGGAGTGAAAAATACAGAGAAAGGATGTAAAACTTCTTTCTTTCAGATTATGCGGCAGGTTCTGGAGTGGTTTTCCCTGACCCAGGACCATTCTTCAGGTCACAGACTGCCCACTTACAGGACATGGGGTTGGTTTAAAGGGCCATCTGTGAGCTGACTCAGACACACTTCCACAGGCTTCCGCCAGCCACCTGAGAGACCCTTCTGCTAGGTCTAACACAAGTACATGTTTACCTGGTGGCTGCAGCCTTCCTGGGCAAGGGAGCCTTGAGTCTGCGCCCTCCACATGCTGCAGATGGAAGGCACCGCCACAGAGGCAACAGAGGCAATGGGCTAAGCAGCTCCCCTGAGGCAGGTCTCAGGCCTTTGCTGCCCCTAGATTGAGCCAGAGCTTGAAACGCCAAAGAGGTGCAGGCATACATTCCTCTTTCTGGTTTCCTACCAGTGTTAGCACAGCAGCATTTCACTCTGTGCTCTGCAGTCAGAAATCAGCTCTTTCCGAGGATTTCATGGGCTCTGTCCCACATTCCACCCCACCCCACACACACTTTCCTGTATCTCTTTACAATTAAGATTCTCACATAACTTATATAAATGCTTCCCTCAGAGGAAGACCCCACTGCAGACTCAAGAGAGCAGTGGGCTGCCTGAGTCTGTGAGAGGGAGCCACTGGGCAGGAAGCCAGCCTCAAGGCCAGCATCACAAGGCAGTGCTCCTGGGGGACCCGGGGACCTCCATCACCCCATGGCCGTCCTCCCTGTGCCTCCCTAGAGCTAAGCAAGCACTGCAGCCCATCCAGAAAAGCTCTGAAGGTCAGGAAGCGGTAAAGCTCTGGGAAGCACCGTCCATCTCCATGAACAAAGCCTTGCTCATCACCTCACCCAGGTCCACAAGAAGGCCACCATCTTCCCCCAGAAATTGTTCTCAGACATGCCTTGTCCAAGTATCTCTTTGTTCATTATAAAACAATGTCTCAAAACCACAGCCTCCCTCTGAAATACCACTATCTGTTTATTTGGGCTTCCCTGGTGCCTCATGAAATTAAAAGACGCTTACTCCTTGGAAGGAAAGTTATGACCAACCTAGATAGCATATTCAAAAGCAGAGACATTACTTTGCCAACAAAGGTCCGTCTAGTCAAGGCGATGGTTTTTCCAGTGGTCATGTATGGATGTGACAGTTGGACTGTGAAGAAAGCTGAGTGCTGAAAAATTGATGCTTTTGAACTGTGGTGTGGAGAAGACTCTTGAGAGTCCCTTGGACTGCAGGGAGATCCAACCAGTCCATTCTAAAGAAGATCAGTCCTGGGTGTTCTTTGGAAGGAATGATGCTAAAGCTGAAACTCCAGTACTTTGGCCACCTCATGCGAAGAGTTGACTCATTGGAAAAGACTCTGATGCTGGGAGGGATTGGGGGCAGGAGAAGGGGACGACAGAGGATGAGATGGCTGGATGGCATCACCGACTCGATGGACGTGAGTTTGAGTGAACTCCGGGAGTTAGTGATGGACAGGGAGGCCTGGCGTGCTGCAATTCATGCGATCACAAAGAGTCGGACACGACTGACCGACTGAACTGAACTGGTGGCTCAGCAGTAAAGAATCCACCTGCAATGCAGGAGCCACAGGAGACGTGGGTTCAATCCTTGGGTCGGGAAGATCCCCTGGGTGGGGAAGATCCCCTGGAGGAGGGCATGGCAACCCACTCCAGTATTCTTGCCTGGAGAATCCCACGGACAGAGGAGCCTGGTGGGCTACAGTCCATGGGGTTGCAAAGAGTCAGACACGACTGAAACGACTTACCGTGCACACAAACACACTTACTTATTTTGGATTTGGGTGATCCTTCAACACTAGCTCTGTTTAAAGTCCTAAGCAAACACTTGCTCTTGGCTGCATTTTCTCCAGTAGTGCAGGGCAGCTCACACTCAGGGCTCTACACACAGGGAGACGTGGAGAAGACAGTCGTGCTGCCTGTTCTCTTACAGGGCCCTTTCTTCACGACTCACTGCACCTCGGCAGTGGGACTCTCAGATCTTTCTTTTCCTTCTCCTGCATCCCCGGAAAGAAGTCTTTTCCTTAGGACTCCACTTGGGACACCTAACTCTGTTTTGCTTGGAAACGAGAAGCTGCCCCTCACTATGGAAGCAAGTCTCCTGTGATCTGCAAAAAGGCACAGCTGCTCCTGGTGGAGGTCTGGGGGTCCTGCCTGCTTCCCCCCGTGTCCTCAGGATACCTGCAGCTCCCTTCCTCAGCCACAGAGCAGCCCAGCCTTGCAGGCCCGTGCGTAGAGCTGGCAGTCAAACCCCACCCACAAGCAGAGAAGGGCGGGGGGCATCTGAGACAGAACCACACAGCAAGCAGACGAGTCACGGCACCCAGACAGGCGCACTGAACACGTTTCCTGCATGTCTGTTGGTTGCTGAGCTGAGTGACAACCCAACAGGCCGCCGAGGGATGGCAGAGGAAGAATGCATGGACATCTGTGGCCCACCCGCCCGCCCCTGTGAGGCAGCCCTCATCCCTTCAGCAGTGAGACCCTGGCTGAAGCCAGACACCCACCTGTACAGGCACGGGTTCCAGGAACAGAGCATCCTCCATGTCCTCTGCAGCCTCCATGGCCTTGGGAGAGACGGGCTTTCCCACGGGCCCAGAGGGGCTGGCTTCGCCTGGGGGGCTGGCGCAGGCCTGGGCGGGCTGGGGCCTCTCGCACTCTGTGCTGACGCCGGGAGCGGCCCGCTGCTCCTGGCGGAGGGGGCTGGGCTTCTCCGCCTTTGCCTCCCTGGCCTTCGGTGCAGGCTCCTGCCGGTAACAGGCCGGCAGGACCTTCTCCCCTTTCTCCATAGACTTGATCTGGCTGGGGGTCAGCGACTGGAACTCGGCCTCGGGGCCCTCCCCACGGGACCGCTCTGCGTTGATCTTCCAGAAGGATGCCTCCTCTTCCTTCCAGGCAGGACCCAGGGCATCCAGGCTGGAGGACTTGCCGCCCTGCGGGGCCCGGAGGACCTGCAAACCCTGAGGAGCTTTGGATGGTGGCCTGGGCTCGCCGGCGGTGCTGCAGCTCGGCTCTTGGATGGATAAGGAGGAGATGCTGAACTCCATCTGACTCTAGCGGGATGGGGGGAGGGGAGGAGAAGTACAGCAACACCTTCAGTCAACAGAACGGGTGTGCCGGCCTAACATCTCTCCAGGAGCAGCCTCCCGCCTGCTGTCCCTCTGCTGGGACGGTCTGTCTGTCCTCAGCAGTGATCTGCAGGGCTGCCATCACATCTCTGAGACACGGAGGAAGCTTTGAGAGCAAGGCCCTTCACTCTGGATGCTACAAACATCTGAGACTCCTGCCTCTGACTGACAGCTAAGGCCTCTGCTTGGTGAGCAGATCACCCACATGGCTCGTCAAGAGAGATTCCCACACCTTCCTGAGGAGGGTGACTCTCCCCTTGGCAACAACAAGGAAGGGCACACGGTTAGCATAAGACCACTGCAGTGAGGATCCAAACCCAAAACCAAGTCCCCACCTCACAGGCCTCTTTCTTCCTGATCAATGACAGCCGGCAAGGATGAAAAAAAATCCAGCAGTCAGACCCTGCTTTCCTGGGCTAAACCAAGAAAGTCAAAGGCAGGCCTCAGTGCAGCTACAAAGATTTCACCACCATTCCCCCACACACACACCCCTCCATCCCATGCTCTGCCTGCATGCCTGCTAAGGACCGCATGTTTGTGTGCCTCAAATTCCTAAGTCGAAGGGCTAACTTCCAAAGTTAGTATTTGGAGACAAAGCCTTTAAGAGGTTTAGGTGAGGTCATGAGGGCAGAGCCCTCACGACAGGATTAGTGCCCTTGTAAGAAAAGACAGAGCAATGCTCACTTTCTAACGCCTAAGGACACAGTGAGAAGATGGCCGTCTGCAAATCAGGAAGCGGAGTCTCTCCAGGACCAACCTGCTGGCACTGTGACCTTGGACCTCTAGCCCCGGAACTGTGGGGAGTGAACGTCTGTTACTGGAGGCCCCCAGCCTGCGGCATCTGCTGACAAGACAGGCTTCCTCTCCTGTGCCTTCCTCAGCGTTGCCCTGCTGCCCTCAGCCGATCCTGGTCCTGTTAGGTGGGGAACCCCCGAGGGCAGGGCCATACCCCACATCCAAGTGCCCCCCAGACACTGCCTTATTCTGACACTGCTAACCACTAAAAGCTGTAGGACTGAGCTGGGCGTACTCAGTCGCGTCCAACTCCTTGCAACCCCATGGACGCTAGCCCACCAGGCTCCTCTCTCCGTGGGATTTCCCAGGCAAGAATACTCGAATGGGTTGCCATTTCCTCCTCCAGGGGATCTTCCCACCCCGGGGGATGGAACCCACATCTCTTGAGTTTCCTGCATTGGCAGGCGGATTCTTTACCACCGCACCACCTAGGAAGGCCAAGGGTGAGCTGTATGACCAACAAATCACTGGGTGGAAACCTAAGCCCTCTGACAGTAGTGCACCCTGGAGGCTGTTCCCAAGTCCTACAGAGCAAGCAATCTGCTACCTCGATGACTTAAAAAAAATAAATAAATAAAATCAATCTGGGGCACTCCTCTCTTCCTCTCTACTTCTACTCTCGCATACATTCCCTTCTTCTTCTTAAAATAAAGGTATCAGGACTTCCCTGACAGTCTAGTGGCTAGGACCCCAAGATCCCAGCGCAGGGGGTCTGGATTCAATCCCTGGTCAGGAAACTGGATCCCACAGGCTACAGCTAAAAAGACTCCACATGCCACAACTAAGACCTGTCTCAGCCAAATAAATAAATATTAAAAGAAAAATAATGAAAGTAGTAAAACTATGTGCTAAAATTTGGGGAGTTAGAAAAAAACAATCATAAACTTTCCCTCTTCCCACAATCTCTATTTCTTTTTGTATTTTCATGTAATCTTTTTCAGATATGTGTTTTATGACATTGCAGTTCTGCTATGCATATAATTTCGGTATTGTTTTTTCACTTAGCACCATCATCAATGGTGGGGTGTGGTCTTTGTAACTATTCATTTTAAAGGGCATAAGATATTTCATTCAGTGGCAGTCCCACCATCTACTTTCCCACTTTCTTCTTATCAGACAATTGGCTACTTCTAATTTTTGTTGTTATAATTAAGGCTGCCATGAACATCTTCTTGTATATAGCTCTCCCCATTTGGAGTTCATTCAGTCAGATAGATTTCCAGAAGTGAAATACCAGACTACAGCAGGTTTAACCCTTTCTTCTATCATGATTTTGGGTGCATACCATTTGTTTGCCAGGGGCTGCCCCAATTTTTAATGCTGTTCACTATGTATCAGGGTAGCAATTGTAGCCACTAGTTCCCTATTAAAACATGGTTCTCTGTTACTTTAATGCATACACCTTCACTTAATAAATGGTGATTCCAAACTAGCTTTTATAAACAGCACTCTCCCAGGAGTCTCACCACTGAAACAAGTTTGTCAGGACAAGGACGGAAATAGTGCTTTTCCCACAGAAGCTGGAGACCTGAGCCCAGGGAGCTGCATATGTTCTTTTTGGCTGAGACTTTTCCTCAAACCCCAGATTCTGATAGCCAGAGGACACCCTTCGAGATGATGCCACAAGGAGCTCTAGCTACAAGCACAGGCTGCACGGAAGCTCAGGGTTGTAAGATATAAAACCCAAGAAACGACATCAAAGCTCAGGTACCGGGGCTCACCAGACACAGTTTCCTTTCTTGATGAGTCTTTCATCTAAAAAGTTTTTATTCTACAAAGGACAAAAACAGAGGTTTGGAGCAAAGGAGTGAATTGTCCTAGGTCACATAACAGACTAAGAGATAGTCCATTAAGAGATTGTGTGGCTGGGTTTCCAACCCGCAGCAAGTGATTCTAGGCTTGCAGCTATGCTGGGCATCACATCACATATAAAAAGCCAGTGGCTGCCATGGACAATGTCTTTATAGACACCAGAGATCCTCATATACAGCAGGATTTCTGTATGTCAGCAACCTAATCTGATTTATAGGTTTCTGAGGGAATCATTCTCAAATACTCCATATTTCCATGCGTGCATGTGTGCGTGCTCAGTTGCTCAGTCGTGTCCAACTCTTTGAGACCCCATGGACTGTAGCCCACCAGGCTCCTCTGTCCATGGGATTTTCCAGGCAAGAATACTGGAGTGTGTTGTCACTTCCTTCTCCAGGGAATCTTCTCAACCCAGGGAGTGAACGTGTGTCTCCTACATTGCAGGCGGATTCTTTACCGCTGAGCCACTTGGGAAGCCCACATATTTCCAAATTCCACAATAAAATATAGGGAGAATGTGGACATAGAGATGATGAGTTCTTTAAATATGCAAAGTGCTAAAAAAAAATAAACTGCTTGGAATTGAGACTGAGAGAACTGAGTTGAGATTGATCTGGAAATTGTTGGGTAAGAAAAGTACTTATACTGAGCAGTTCATCAAAGTTTAGGCTTTTTTAGGATCAACATTTCTCCAGTGGGGAGAAGCGCCTGGAAGCCTGGGCTGAACACAAGTCTACACAGAGGGCAGCAGTGGGCCAAGGCAAGGACCCTGGGGAGGGAAGCCAAGGACCCTGGGGAGGGAAGCCAAGGACCCTGGGGAGGGAAGCCAAGGACCCTGGGCAGGGAAGCCAAGGACCCTGGGCAGGGAAGCCAAGGACCCTGGGGAGGGTCGCAGTGGCTCCGGGGCTGCTTCAGGCCCTCCATCCGGACGCCCAAGCAGCACTGAGCTGGACGTGACAAACTGCAACACAACCACGGAGGCTTCCGTGGCTCCTTGGGCCACCAGAGCCCTCGTGACAGCTCCTCGGGGGAGGGTGACATCTGGGTAGAAGAGGGGGCCATGCTGAACTGGGGTGGCTACCTGGTTTGGGGCGCTCTAAGGTGAAAATGGGAAAAATAAGAATTTACAGAAGAAATAAAGTTCTAATATAATTCAGCTTCTAAGTCTTTTTTTTTTTAACCAGGCATTTGTTGTTTTCCATTCTGCAAATAGAATTATGATTATATAGCCCCCCTTTTAAGAAACAGTCTTCCTTGATCAGCTACACCGGTGAGGGTCTCTTTTTTTCCTACTTCTCGCCCCAGAAGCAAAGGTTTGTGGTTTGTGTTGAAAACACATGCCTGGGGGCTTCCCAGGTGGTGCAGTAGATAAGAATCCACCTGCCAATGCAGGGGACATGGGTTCAATGCCTGGTCCAGGAAGATTCCACATGCCGCAGGGCAACTAAGCCTGTGCAGCTACTCAAGTCCATATGCCTAGAGCCTGTGCTCCACAAGAGAAGCCTCTGCAATGACAAGCTGGCACACCTCAACAAAGGGGAGCCCACCACTCGCCACAACTAGAGAAAGCGGGTGCAAAAAGGAGCACTCAGCGCAGACAAAAATAACAGTAAGATAAAAAACAAAGTAACATGTGCCTGTTGGGAAGCGGCCTGGGCGGAGGGCCGGGGGGTGGGCAGGAAAAAAAAGAGGGACAGAGGGCCTTTTTTTCCTAACTACAGTTCATCTTCCTTGGCGCCAAGACCCCAGAATACCAGCAAAACTGGACCAGGACACAGTAAAAAATGGCTCCTGGTCATTTTCAAAGACACAGTTGTCCAGGTCACACAGAAGCAGTGTCTGCACTGCAGCCCCCTCTGTGCTTTAGAGCAGGGATCCTTGCTTTTGCTCCATGACTCCAGTGCCCTGGGCAGTCCTTCCCTCCCAGACCAGGACTCAGCCTGCCCTGTCTCCTGCGCTTTCTCCTGGGATGTCCCCCCAGCCCCGGGTCCACTTTAGAAGAGCCTTCTGCTCACTGGCTCAAAACCAGAGCCACAACCACCTTGTTCCTGGAACCTGTTCCTCTCAGTAAAGGGCAAACACACTAATGACCCAACCCAAAACTGGGCTCTTTTCTTCTCCAGTAAAAACGGAATAATGATTATCCTTACCTCCCTGGACCAGACTTGGCACACAGTAAGTGCTCAATAAATGCAGGCTACTGGGCTCTGCTCCTCTTCTGCTTGGTCAGAGGAGCCCCATCCTGGCCCACTATCAGGAGCAGTATGAGTAAGACACTCCCTGCAGGGACCTGGTGTAGCCACTGTGCTGTCCCGCAGGCTCCCTGCGAGATCTCTGACCTCACCTTTCCCCACACCCCGAGGCTAGGAAAGGGGGTCTTCTGACACTGGAGCTGATCAGTGAGAAGGAGAGGACAGCCCAGCCTTGGAACCTGGCAGGCCAGCAGAGGGACCACCTCCAGAGCCTGGGATGAATGCTAGAAAGTCAGGGAGCTTTCGTGCAATGTTCTCCGTCGTGGAAAAAAGTCCGTTTCTCCAGGTGCAGAGAAAGAGCTCTCAGGAACCCGGTAGCCACATTGAACTGGGTCCAGCAATGGGGTGCCTCATGTTAAAAACAGCCCAAGGTCAACAGCTCCCAACTCAGACGGCAAGCCCATGGGGGACTCAAGCCCACAGTCTCACACAAGAGGGCTGAGATGGGAGAGGTGGGGGTACTCAGGAAGCCCTCTCCCCTCACCCTGATGCTGAGGACCCCACCTGCAACCTCCCAGGTGATGGCGAGAGCCCAGGGCTGTGCACCTGGGGGGCTCAGGCCAGCTGGGCCAAGCCTGGGTGTCAGCTGCCCATGAGGGGACCTGGGTCTCAGCTGGCCACGTCTGTTCTAAAAGCAGAAAGACCACAACTGAGCCCAGGCTCTATTTTTACGTCCCACTCACTGGAGAGGAATGTGTAATATTTCAGGAAAGGAGCGTGCAGGCAGCCAAAACTGACTGTTTGGCTTGGCAGCCCGCGGCAGATCTAAACTGCTGAGACAAAGGCTGTAGAAACATTGTTAGAAAATACAATAGTTTACTAGAGCAAATCCTCATAAACTCACAAACCGTTTCAAATTTATCCTCCCCTCCTCCCCCTCCAAAGAAGAAAGAGGAAGAGGGGAAGATACTAAAAACTTAGAATCTCAAAATTAGCAGAATGACAACCTGGAGAAGAGACAGCAAGGACTAGCCACTGAGACTGGGGGTGTCAGACCCTCCAGGCAAGTGGGGCCTGGTGGATAGAGCCTGGGACCACCCACCCCTGATCCCCAGACCCCGGGTGTTTTCCCCAGGGAACTGGGCAGACAATGGGGAGTCCAGCTCCATTCCACCCAGCTGTTGGGCTCCATGGCAACTAGAGCTTGGAGAACACCCCACAGATGCCCAAGAGGAGGTGGGTGTGAGGAGCTGTAGTCATCAGGTCACGGGAGGAGCAGCCTCTGCCCTCCAGGCGCTTGTCGCCTCACAGGGATCAGATGCCCCAGCAAAGACCAGTACCAACAGCACGAATGAGTGCCCGTCCAGTGCGGTGCTCCTCAGAGGGGACACAGGAGGGGGACGGCCACAGCTCAGGGTGAAGGGTACGGTCTGGGCTCGGACGTCCAGCCCACACACCTCACTCAGCCTTCAGTTTCCTCATCGGTAAAAGGGCGCATTGTCGGGATGTGTCAAGGAAAGGCCCCGAGGTGCTCACCACAGATCAGGGGCCTGTGGGAGCTGCCAGGCTGCTGAGATGACTGGGCAAACCATAAGGAACAGGATCTGCTCTGGGCCTGCGGGTGGGTTGGACCTGCATGGGGAAGGCTGGGGGGCTGGGTGGGCTGAGGGCAGGGGCGGGGTGGGCCAGGCAAGGAGGCAGGAGACATCGGGTCCGTGGGGCAGGGCTCAGGGCTGCAGGAGAGACCAGCAGGAAGGACCCTTGGGGTCAAAGAAGCAGGCCAGGCCCTGGGCTGAAGGGGCTCACAGGTTACTGCACCCATGAGAGTCTGGAAAGGTCAAGAGCAGGGGACCACAGGTCCCCTCTGGATCTCAGGAAGGTGAGAGACAGCACAGGGGCATCAGGGAAGGAGACTTCACTGCCGGGGTCTCAGGGGCTGCAAGCAGGAGTGTTGCTGTGATGAGGGGATGGTACAGCTCCATGGCCCCCTGCTTCTCAGAAACTTTGGGCTGGCAGTGAAGAGGGAGAGCCAGGCAGAGCCATAACTGGAAATCCAGGGAACCCTCCATGTACGGATAACCTGATGGAACACCCTTCTGTCCCCCGTGGGCAGGAGATGCCTGCAAGCCACAGGCAGATCCAAGCTCCAATCTCTCTTCATTGATTCCCCCTGCCTGCCAGTTACGGCCTTCTCTGAGCCCCGCTGTCCCGGCCCACGCCAGGAGTAGTGACACTGACCTCCCGGGATGGAAGACTTGGACGTGTCTGCAATTCCCTAGTGTGGACCTCAGTGTATGGAGATGCTTTTGTGCCCAGGCATTTACTTCTCCTCCTGAAGAGGGGCTAGGAGGCCTCCCTACTGTGGGCATGGTCTGCACTGACCATTAGAGATCAAGGAGCTGATTCCCACCCAGCTTACTTACTATCCCCAGTGAGGCAGCTGAACCTCAGGGGAAGAACTCGGGCAGACAGAGAGGAAAATTCCAGACAGCCTGGGGGAGGAAAGCACAGTGGGGGTGGGGTCCCCAGAGTCCAGCTCCCCAGCGCCAGGGCCTGACCTGCCTCTGTAGGAGTCTCCTCTAAACTCCCCAGCCCAGAGGGACTAGGAATGCCAAGAATCCTCTCCTCCCCTCTGTGGAACATTCCAAGGCTGAGTGTTTCCCTCTTGAAACCTCAGGAGCAAGAGACAGGAATCCACCGTGAGGCCCTCCAGGCCCCCTCTGCGCCAGCACACCTGCAAGGCTGATGGATGAGGTTAAGATGACGACCAAGAGCACCTCACCGGCTGCGACGGGCACTTCTACCTCTGAGCCTCCTTTCATGGGGAAGATGTCAGAGCAACAGAGGCCCCAGGCCTGGCAGTCTCTGAAGGAAGCGACCCAGGAGGGGAGGGCAGGCTAGAAGGCTGAGCAGGAGCCAAGGAAGTGAGAGAGTCATCTCCTAGGCAGGTTGATAAGAAGTCTAGGGGCCCCCAAGGAGACAGGGGTCTGGAATTCTCAATGAGTAAGAAAGGACAAACTTTTTCGTCCCTCTATATTTCTTAGGATTATATAACAATAATGTATTCTGTTTGAGGACAGTCTCTGGAAAAAACCTTCCGGCTATTTCTGTCATCTTAAGGTGTAAATTGTGGGAGTAGGTCTAGTGAGGTCTTTACAACCTCCAGACATTCTTTTGATTTACTGTAATAACTAATTAGAGAGTATATAACTCCACTGGTAACACTAGCAAGGGGGTACTCTTTCTACCCCCTTCTGATGCCTATGTCAGAAGCTTTCTCTATCTCCTGTATACTTTAATAAAACTTCATTACACAAAAGCTGTGAGTGATCAAGCCTCGTCTCTGGCCCCCTTCTCCTCCAGAGGCCGAGAATCCCAGCGTCTTTTCTGTGGTTCAGCAACAACCTTTCAGAAGATCGACTGTGCTTGCCCAGCATTAAGGCCTCTCCTGATCAGAGCTGCCTTTCAGGGACAGACGACACTAGCTTGTCCATCCTCGGCAGGTCTCTGCAGAGGTCCTCTGCCACAAGCTAGCCTCAAGGAAGGAGCCTAGGCAGAGGTGCAAAAATTGGGACGAAATCCCAAATCCCTGAGATTAACTCTGCGCCAGACAGTCGTGACCTCGGGTCAGGCTGACCCCAGCCTCAGCTAATCTCTTGGCGGCTGCTAACCAGGGATCCAACCTGTGCCCCCTGAATTGAAAGTAGAGTCTTAGACACTGGACCACCAGGGAAGTCCCCCTTTCTGCAGTCAGAGCCGAGAAAGAGCTAGGCCATGAGTGGCCGTCACTAAATGTCTGCAGAAGTGGTGGTCTAATGGTTAAGACTTTGTGCTTCCAAGGCAGGGGGCATGGGTTGGATCCCTGGTCAGGGAATTAAGATCCCATATGCCGTGTGGCACGGCCAAAAAAAGAAAACAGGGAAAAACGTCGCTGAAGTGAACAGCTGCAGAAGGCATGAGATCATATCTACCAATGTGCATGTAGATATGTGTTAACTGCATGAGGGAAAATAACTGAAGGAGTGATTGTGTGCCTAAAGCTGTCCTCCTGTCTCCAAATGCACTCATCCCCACACTGGGCTGTTTTCTGAGAGCAAGTGATTACTCATCTCTGAGTTTAAGCACAATGCCTGACCCAGAATAGATGTATAATCAGTGTCTACTGAATTTTTGAAAAATCAATGAATGGTATCATAGAGACAGGAAGTAGAAGGATGGTTACCAGGGGGCTGGAGGAGGGGAAGGGGGGTTTCTGTTTACAGGGAATCGAGTTTCAGTTTAAGGCGATGACAGACTTCTGGAGACGGACTGTGGCGATGGCTACACGCCAGTGCGCACTCACGAATGGTTGAGATGGTACATTTCATGTTAGGTATATTTTATAACAAGATTTAAAACTAAAAACTTTTTAAATCAGTGGACAATAGATAATCAAATGAAATGACCCGGTGTCAGGGCTGTCAGAGTCTTAGATTCAGAACGGCACAAATGCCCTGCAACTCTCCACCAGAAGCTGCAATACATGTCCTCAAACCCCAAACCTGAGCTGGACCAGGCCTCAATTAGACCAGCAGAACAAAGCAGAGGGGACACTTTGATACCCACGCCTAGAACTAGGAAGGCCTTGTCAGCGTGCACTCTCACCCAGGGGAACTCTTCAGGTACCATGTAGCTCACTGGATACATGTGGCTCCAACCGAAAACGGAAGAGAGGCTATCCTCGAGCAGCTGGTTCCCATTAGCTGTCTGGTAACAACAGGTCCATGGAAAGGCCAGCAGAAGAACAGTCTAGCTGAGCCCTGCCCAGACCACTGGCCCACAGAATCAGAAGCAAAGAAACAAACGTTTCAAACCATGGAACAGTGGGGTGTCTGTCATGTATCAAAGATTTCAAATGATGAAGGGCCACCAGCCCTGCAGTTGGAGGTCAGGGCCACCCTGCCCTGGCTAACCTGCCTCCTGCAAGCAGCTCTCCAAAGAAGTTCTCACGAGTCTCTAAGTCCTAAGGAAGAGTGTGACAGCTCAGCGGGGCAGGCATTCGACTCTTGGCTGGGGCGAGGCGAATGTGGAATGCTGACTGGTAAGGACAGGGTAGGGGTGCGGTCCTTTGCACCTTGGAACACTTTCTGTTACTTCTACAAAGTCCTGACTTTAAACCACATAAGTTTGACTTTGAGAGCTCAGACAGACAGGTGAGGACAGAGAGAGACTATCAGTTCATGAAATAAGCTGGTTCTCTCATTGGAAGGGAACATGAAACGGAATTCTGAGCCACAAACACTATACCTTTTACTGAAAAGATATGTTAAAATGGGCAAAACAAATCGACGTGACTCTACCAAGCCTTCTCGATTTATGCAGGTTCCCAGGAGACCTGGATGCCATCTGTGACAATTAACACCAGCACAAGCGTAACCCATGCTGGATTATGTCAGCACACTTTGTTCTAGAGACCTTTTCCAGGCACCTGTTCCCACACTGAGCCTCATTCACAGCAGCTGCCCCAGGCGCTGCCCCCTCCTTGTCCCAGAATGTCATCTGCATTGCGTTAGTAACATAAGAAACAGCCCATCCCACAAAGGGCTGACTCGGGAACATTTAACAAGCTGAATTCTTATGAGAGCAGATATCCTCAGGGGAGCACAATGCACCTCGGGCTGGGGCACTTTAACTAATTCGATTTCTCAGTCTTCGTCACTGAGACATCATGAAACCTATGGCCCAGTCCTGGAACATCTGTGCTGCCTCTGTGCCCCTGTCCACTCCGACCTGCAGACTGCCCATCTGCCTGTTACGAGACGTCATCTACAGGGTTAGCGCTTCTCAGGCCCCCATCTGGGGGACCCACGGTGGCGGCCCTGATGAATGCCAACATGGCGATGTACTTTCCACCCATCTCCAACTCCCTCTGCCCTGTTACTGGACAAGGGATTTGTTGTTGGATCTCAGAGCTCTGAAACTGCAGTTCCAGGCTGCTCCTCAGTATCCCTGGCTCCCTCCCACCCGCCCTCGGCCACCCCTTAACCAGTGTCCATACCCTGAAGGATTTAGCTTCCAGGCACAACTATGTCACTCGGCCTGCCCTCTGTTTAGACTTAGGTCATCTGCCTCAGAAATGTAAAAAAATAAAAATAAAAAGACACACAGGATGCAGATGTTTGCATCTTTATTTTTAGGACGTTTAGGACCCATTGTTCTGGTTCCCTGAAGGCAGGAGCCTGTGCTTGCTGAATGAACATGTTCATCTGCATTAATGCTGCTGCTGCTGCTGCTAAGTCACTTCAGTCGTGTCCAACTGTGTGACCCCATAGATGGCAACCCCCAGGCTCCATCGTCCCTGGGATTCTCCAGGCAAGAACACTGGAATGCTCAGTTCAGTTAAGTATTCTCAAAAGCCGTGTTCTACTCTCACATGAGAGCCACCTTGGCTTTTGCAGGCTTCCTCATCCTGGGGCATTGCATCACTTGGGGCAGTCAGTGTTGGTTACAGCGCCAACTGGGGGCAAGGATGCCAGCTGTCCAGGTCCGTGGAGGCCCTTGTCAAGTCCGTCATTTATTCTTAGACACAGACCCCCATGTGAGGGTCACTCAGACTTGAGTCACTTGCAGACCTTCTCATTGCTTCATCCCACTCTGACCCCCCTTCCTACAGCCCCGTGAAGGCCATTTCTACTGGGATGAACAACTGTAGAGACAAGAACCAGCCCCTTCAAGTATCAGTGCTTGAAAGCCCTGATCCGACCTCAAGTCTAAGCCCCAGTCCAGGCACTGAGCCACTATGATCACCTCCATCAGGCAAAGGACCCTCCAACACACAGTAGCAAGTGTCCTAGAATTCAGAGAACCCTGGTCTTTTTCCTTGGATTTGAGACACCTACCTCTTGGTCATTTTGCTACTTATTAATGCACTTGTTCTGGGACAACTAGGGAGAATGGGGAAATGGATCAACCCAGTGAAGCTTGATACTCTTAAGCAACTTCGGCAACAATAACACTGATAGCAATGAATGAATGACTGGACACCAGCATTCAGGGATCCAGGCTGGGTTGCCATGTGTATCCATTGGCTATTCCAGCTTCACAAGGTACAAAGAACAGTCTCTCCGTCCTCTCTTCCACGCTCAGGACTCTCTGCCTTAGAGCTGACTCTTCCAGGCAATTCTGATGGATCCGCACTCTTGCCCCCTCATCCACCCAACTTGCTGTCTCTGTTGCCCTTCTGATTTCATTTTAATAAAAGCTGCTCTTATCCCACCCCCTCCAAAAGCTTCCCTCAAGGCTTTGTCATATGGACCCTTGTGCCACCAACCCCCTCACTTTAAATCTATCACCTAACCTAGCACAGGCCCTGCCCCACCGCCTCTCCTTTCCTACCAGCAGGGGGTGCATCTGACCTCCTAAGTGCTGAAAGGAAAATACCTAACCACATCACTTTTTATAAAAGATAAACAAATCTAAATTTAATCCAACTTACCCTTGTTTCCCAGGAGAAAGGGGCAGAGTGCTCATCTTGCCAAGTTATGTCCTGAAATAAAAATTCGAGAATAAATCTGAAATCCAAACCCAAACATACCCTGTGCAAACCACCACCCAAGGCCATTGGGGAACCAAAATTTAGGAAGAATCCCAACTCCTGGCTCTGAACAATCCTGACGTCATCACACTCTGCAGAGAATGTGTTGACCTTCTGGGTCTGGCTTCCCCTCACTCTGCGGACCAAGACTGCCAGGCATGCCTGTCCCCTGCCAAGCAGATATTAGATGGATGCCGGGGTGTCCCAGGACAAGCTTGGTGACAGGGAAGCTGAGCAGAAAGGGAACAGGGCTTCTGGGCTCAGGCCTCAGCCCTACCAGAGATTAGCCATGTGGCCAGGGGATGACGACTTAGCCTTTTGCACCTCAGTTTCCTCATCTGTAAAAGGAGAATCACACTTGCCTTGCAGGGTTGTTGTGAGGATTAAATGAGGTCACATATGAAAGGAATGCTTTCGAACACATTGGAAAAGACCCTGATACTGGGAAAGATTGAGGGCAGGAGGAGAAGGGGACAACAGAGGATGAGAAGGTTGGATGGCATCATTGACTCAATGGACATGAGTTTAAGCAAATTCTGGGAAATGGTGAAGGACAGGGAAGCCTGGCCCGCTGCAGTCCCTGAGGTCTCAAAGAGTCAGACACAACTTTGTAGCTAACAACAGTGAAAAGAATGTCAGAAAATTATTTGCAGTCAACACCAGTACCCAATTTTTAAATTGAGCCCCACCCCGAATCCTAGTAAGTGCCTCCCAGAAATGTGAAAGGCAATGATCAGCAAATCAATGAAGAAAATGCAATTATAATGAAAATTCAGAATCATTCTGACCCTCACAAGCAGAACAGGACAAAAGGAGCCCTTCAAAATAGTCAGGAGAATTTGACCTTGCATCCACCAACCTAAACAAAAGCTTGTAAAAATCTCCTTCCCTTGGCTACTTCTCCAACCTTCCACCTGTATTCCTACACTAGCAAATGTCTCATTTGCGCCTAGCTTCTATTGGGGATCATATTTTCTGAGCCAAAAACTGGGATGTCTTGGGTGATCCAGACTGAAAATGGAATTAGATAATTGAATTGACTGTCCTTGCATAAAGCACCCCAGGTACATGGTGTCTTCCCACCCAGAAGCACTCCCTGCCCCGGGAGGTAGGTCACCTGGCTCCCCCTCCTCCAGGAGGCGGCCCAGTTCTGCAAAGGGCCCACTTTTTTTTAGTACAAACTCCATTCCCAGGCTCAATCTCTAAGCTATGTCTCCTATCACTCCTGACTCTCAGGCAAAACTTCTAAAACTGTGTTCCCATTGTGCAGTTAAGCCCACGTTTCTGCCTCAATTTACAAACTGTCCCTCCAAAAGTAGAAACGTGAGCTAATAAGTCTCAGCTAAGGGGGCCCTGAGTCCAGGTATGTGTGGTCAGGAAGTGGGAGAAAAGTGTAGTTGAGCTAAATGACCTGAAAGTCCTTAAAATTCTATAATCTCAGGACTCTCTAAGTTCCTCTTAGAAGCAATACAACAAGAAAGAGTTTGTCAGATGGGAAAAATAAAGGAGGCTGATGGGATGTAAGTCCCCTTTATTCTAGATTTGGACCAGGGAAAGAAGGACAAAGGGAAAACAACTGGCAAATGTGTTCCCTCTGTCCAGGGGAGGGACACCCAGTGGCCACCTCAGGGGACAGAGGAGGTGCGTGGAGATTCAGTGGGCAGGCAGAGACAGAGCAGGGGCAGGATCACTGGTGAAAGCAGGACACATTCCTTCTCATGTGATATGATCGATTCTCTGAATATTAATTATGCAGCTTGAGTCCCTTTGAAATCTGCAAAGAACAGAGTAAGAAGGTTTGGGGGTTTGGAAGGTGAATGAATGCAAGACTCTTAGGAACAACGTTCTTTTCTATTTTTCCAGCTTTTTGCTACAGTAATCCTGGCCTATCTTCTTCCCTACCAATATACATATACAAGTTATAAATATATTCCTCCTTAGGTAATTTTGTGAATGAAAGAAAAAATGAAGATGATAAAAATAATATTACATGAAACACACAAAAAACTGAACAGGAGTAAAACAGGAAACCAATGAAATACATTTTCTACAACAATGCTTCATTTGAGCTATATTTGATCATTCTCATTCATACTGTATACTCTTAAAAGAATTATCCCTCATAATTCCTTGTTGAAGAATTTGGGAAACAGTAAATATATTTTATAAAACCTGATAAACAAACATGAAAGGAAAGTTTTATTGGTAGTCATCTCTGATTGACATGGATAAGATGTCTAAAATTTGTATATGTACTCATGGAGTAATAAAGAATTAGTTATTGTTTAAAAAAAGAAGAAGACTCTTAGGAGCAAAGACATAGCCTGGAGCATGGTAAGCCAGCAGGCTCCAGTGGCTGCAGCCCGTATTGGCTGAAATTCCAAAAGGGCTACAGACAGACGGGCACCCTGTGATTTCTCCACAACTTGATGTCAAGTCAATAATCTTTTGTTTGCTCCAGCAAGAAACTGAGTCAAGGGGCAAATTCCTTGGATTTCTGCAGTTCCAAGCTCATAAAAAAATAATAAAGCACTTAACAAAAATAAACATGCCAAACAAAAATGCGATTGAAGCTCTGACGTCAGTCCCTGGCTGGCTGCAGACCCCAGCCCCAAGCAGCACTGGCAAGCAGGCGCGGCTCTCCGGCCGCTGGGCGCACAGCGGCATCAGAACCGCAAGGTTCTAGAAAGGGACAGTGGTGGTGGCAGCTGTACAACATCGTGAGTGTAGCAACTGTACACTGAAAACAATGGTGAGAATGGTCAACTTTACGTTATGGATATTTTACAATAAAAAAACTGAATGTATTATATGACTTGGACTATACGACATTCTGGAACAGGTAAAATTATAGAGACAGTAAGAAGATCAGTGGTTGCCAAGGTTAAATGGAAGGAGGGATGAGAAGGCACAGAGGATTTTTAGGACAGTGAAACTACTCTGTATATACTGTAATGATGGATCAGTTCAGTTCAGTCACTCAGTCGTGTCCGACTCTTTGCGACCCCATGAATTGCAGCTCCATCACCAACTCCCGGAATTCACTTAGACTCACGTCCATTGAGTCCGTGATGCCATCCAGCCATCTCATCCTCGGTCGTCCCCTTCTCCTCCTGCCCCCAATCCCTCCCAGCATCAGAGTCTTTTCCAATGAGTCAACTCTTCACATGAGGTGGCCAAAGTACTGGAGTTTCAGCTTTAGCATCATTCCCTCCAAAGAAATCCCAGGGCTGATCTCCTTCAGAATGGACTGGTTGGATCTCCTTGCAGTCCAAGGGACTCTCAAGAGTCTTCTCCAACACCACAGTTCAAAAGCCTCAATTCTTCGGTGCTCAGCCTTCTTCACAGAAGTCCAACTCTCACATCCATACACGACCATTGGAAAATCCATAGCCTTGACTAGATGGACCTTAGTCGGCAAAGTAATATCTCTGCTTTTGAATATGCTATCTAGGTTGGTCTTAACTTTTCTTCCAAGGAGTAAGCGTCTTTTAATTTCATGGCTGCAGTCACCATCTGCAGTGATTTTGGAGCCCAAAAATATAAAGTCTGACACTGTTCCACTGTTTCCCCATCTATTTCCCATAAAGTGATGGTGGATACTTTTCTCAAAGCCCAGAAGCTACAGCAGCGAGAGTAAACTGCAGCGTAAACTATGGGCTCAGGGCAATAATGACACGTAGGCTCATCCACTGTGACAAATGTCACACTCTGGTGGACACAGTGGTTTTGGAAGAGGCTGCACATATGTGATGGTAGGGAGTGTGTCAGAAATCTATACTTTCTACTCACTTTTGCTGGGAACCTTACATTGCTCTGAAAATTAATTTATTTTTCAAAAAAAAAAAAAGTGACCCCTCCCCACTCCCCAAAAAATAAAAAACAAACCTGACAAGGGTAACAAATACTAAAAACATCATTTCATAATTACTTTAGTCTGTCTTCCTATTATCTATGCTCTTGACATTACTTATATCCATTGTACTTACAAGATAGAAAGTGCATCTGTAACAACACACAGTGGGGTTGCTGCACCTCCCTGACTGGCTCTGATTCCGTGAGCCACCCTGGGGCTTAGACGGCACCTAGGGGAGCATCTCCATGGGAACCAGTGGGTGCTCCACAGCAGGACTGCTCTCCTCACTGCCCTGACGCCAGATGCTGAAAATTTCCCAACACAGCACAAGCTGCAACCAATACCAGACACCCTGAAACTCACTACATTCTACACTAAATGCAATTTTCACTATTAAAATTTTTAAGGATTTTGGTCATCTTGCCTTTGAAATTATTTGGCGACAGTCACTCATCTAGAATGGGTTGGTTTCTCTGTAAAAGTCATGACTATTCCAAAATTTTCCTAAAGTGAGAAATTCTGGACTTAAAATTCATTTCAAAGGTGAAATATTGTAAATATTAGCCTTTCCTCTATGACTGGATACTAATGAGTCATTTCTTCCTTTATAACTTCCTTCCCAACTTCAGAGCCAATGAACTTCATTTCACCTCCAGTGTCCGGGGGGACAGCACCTGTGGATGGCAGCATCCACAGTGGATGACCCTCGGCTGGGCCCAGAGGCCAGCCTGAGGAAGCAGGGCCAGGAGCACAGGCATTACAAAGCAACCCGGAGCTTCCCCTCCACAAAACCAGGTCACTAGCAGCCGGCAGACAGGGAGAGGTGCCTTGACTACAACACTCAAAAGACGTGCTTCGGAGGCCCCTGAAGCACTCTGAGAGTCTTGCTTCCTCTCCAGGCCTCACTGAGGGACAGGCTGGGGACCACTCTGCCACCTGAGAAAACTTCTGCAGACGCCTTCTCTCTGGCACACCTGTCCCAGGCAGCCTGAGGGGATGGCCACTTCCTAGGTCCTTATTGGTCTTGGGTCCATGCTTGTGGCATGTATAGACATCAGATTCAAGGCTCTCTAAAGAGCACTCTTCGCTTAAAGGTTTCAGATCGAGCTGTAAATCAGAATCACCTAGGGTGCTGTTTTAACAGCCAGAAGCTGTGGGTCCCACCTGACATAGTCATAGAAAACCAACAGCTCCCTGTGTGTGTGCTTAGTCACGTCCAACTCTCTGCAACCTCATGGACTGTAGCCTGCCAGGCTCCTCTGTCCATGGGGTTCTCCAGGCAAGAATCCTGGAGTGGGTTGCCAGGCCCTCCTCCAGGGGATCTTCCAACCCAGGGACTGAACTTGCATCTCCTGCATCTTCTGCACTGGCAAGCGGATTCTTGGCCACTGGTGCCACCTGGTTATGATCCAGCAACTCCCTAAGTCATTCTAATGCAGCTGTTCCCATGGGCAGCTCACCTACTTCAGTCCTCCACAGGACACCTGACTCCCGCTTCTCATGGAGGCACCTGGCCACACAGGCTGCACGTGCTGACCTCCAAGGCTCAGGCGTCCACCTCTCTGCCCAGGCCACCCCACCTATAGAGGTGGCCTCAATCAGTACTGCTACATGGCTCTCATCATTCCCAAGTAAGGATTTCTAGTAAGCCAACCTGGATGCTGGCTGCTCTCACAAGAGGCCCACGGTTTTCTGGGCTGGCTCTCACCCACCCCACTTTGAAGCAGGCAAAACCATGCTCCGTGTCATCAGTATAATAACCAAAGCAAATAGTCTCCTAAACACTGCAAGGCCTCAGCAAATCACGTCTAAACACTGCTAAAGAAATATCAATAACCTCAGATATGCAGATGATACCACCCTTATGGCACAAAGCAAATCAGCCCTAAAGGCCTCAGCAAATCACGTCTAAATGCTGCTTTAGAGATAAGAAAGCCTCCCTCAATGATCAATGTAAAGAAATAGAGGAAATCAATAGAATGGGAAAAACTAGAGATCTCTTCAAGAAAATCAGAGATACCAAACAAACATTTTATGCAAAGATGGGCACAATAAAGGACAGAAATGGTATGGACCTAACAGAAGCAGAAGATATTAAGAAGAGGTGGCAACAATACACAGAAGAACTGTACAAAAGAGATCTTCGTGACCCACATATCCACGACAGTGTGATCACTCACCTAGAGCCAAACATCCGGGAATGCAAAGTCAAGTGGGCCTTAGGAAGCATCACTACAAACAAAGCTAGTGGGGGTGATAGAATTCAAGCTGAGCTATTTCAAATCCTAAAATATGATGCTGTTGAAGTACTCCACTCAATATGCCAGCAAATTTGGAAAATTCAGTAGTGGCCACAGGACTGAAAAAGGTCAGTTTTCCATCCAATCCCTAAGAAAGGCAATGCCAAAAAATGTTCAAACTACAGCACAATTGCACTCATCTCACATGCTAGCAGTGTAATGCTCAAAATTCTCCAAGCCAGGTTTCAACAGTACATGAACTTCCAGATGTACAAGCTGCATTTAGAACTGGCAGAGGAACCAGAGATCAAATTGCCAACATCTGCTGGATCATCGAAAAAGCAAGAAGTTCCAGTAAAACATCTACTTCTGTTTTATTGACTAAGCCAAAGCCTTCGACTGTGAATCACAACAAACTAGAAAATTCTTAAAGAAATACCAGACCACCTTACCTGTCTCCTGAGAAATCTGTACGTAGGTCAAGAAGCAACAGTTAGAACCGGACATGGAACAACAGCTTGGTTCCAATGGGGATATTGTCACCCTGCTTATTTAACTTATATGCAGAGTACATCATGAGAAATGAGAATCAAGATTGCTGGAAGAAATATCAATAACCTCAGATACACAGATGACACCACCCTTACGGCAGAAAGTGAAGAGGAACTAAAGAGCCTCTTGATGAAAGAGAAAGAGGAGTGAAAAAGTTGGCTTACAACTCAACATTCAGAAAACTAAGATCATGGCATCCGGTCCCATCACTGCATGGCAAATATATGGGGAAACAGTGGAAACAGTGTCAGACTTTATTTTGGGGGGCTCCAAAGTCACTGCAGATGGTGACTGCAGACATGAAATTAAAAGACACTTGCTCCTTGGAAGAAAAGCTATGACCAACCTAGACAGCATAGTAAAGAGCAGAGACACTACTTTGCTAACAAAGCTCTATCTAGTCAAAGCTATGGTTTTTCCAGTAGTCATGTATGGATGTGAGAGCTGGACTATAAAGAAAGCTGAGCGCCAAAGAATTGATGCTTTTGAGCTGTGGTGTTGGAGAAGACTCTTGAGAGTCCCTTGGACTGCAAGGAGATCCAACCAGTTCATCCTAAAGGAAATCAGTTCTGAATATTCATTGGAAGGACTGATGCTGAGGCTGAAACTCCAATACTGTGGCCACCTAATGAGAAGAACTGACTCATTGGAAAAGACCCTGATGCTGGGAAAGATTGAAGGCAAGAGAAGAAGAGGACGACAGAGGATGGGCTGGTTGGATGGCATCACTGACTTGATGGACATGAGTTTGAGCAAGCTCCAGGAGTTGGTGATGGACAGGGAAGCCTGGTGTGCTGCAGTCCATGGGGTCGCAAAGAGTCAGACACGACTGAGGGACTGGAATGAACTGAACTAAAAGGCTGCTCTCATTTCATTCTTTCCAGAATTCAAGGATTACATACAACTACTGCAACCGCATTTCTAATAATGCCTCTGCATAACTACAGTAAGTATGTAATCGTAAATACTCTGATGTCGTAGATTCAAAATATGGTGCACTGTTTGTTAACTTTCTCCTGCCACCTAGATGGCTGAGTCTCTTAAAGTTAGAATCCCAACCATTAAGCTCCCCAGTAATACATCTAATTTTTCTTGAGTGGTTCAGAAGCAGTGCTCACTGGAACCATACATTATCATTGTCCTCCTAAGTCCATAAATTGGGGGAGTTTCCAGTTGATTGATAGATGGTGGAATTTTGGCTTAAAGTTAACAAGTTTAAACTGTGAAATACTGCAAACTAGAGAAATGACGCTCAGATGGCAGAGCCTGCAGGAGTGAGACAGACACTCCCTGTGTTGCTGACTGTCTCATCCCTTCAGGGATGTCGGCTGCGCTGGGCCTCTTGGCGCATCCTGCATTAAGCACCTTCGTCCTGATGATCTGCTTAGTGTCAGTCTGTACCTCAAATTCACAGGAGCATGTTAAAAACAGAAGGGAGGGAATCATACTCGCTGGTATTTAGCCAAATGGATTGAAAACTTCAGTTCAGTTGTTCAGTTGTGTTGGACTCTTTGCGACCCCGTGGACTACAGCACGCCAGGCTTCCCTGTCCATCACCAACTCCCAGAGCTTGCTCAAGCTCATGTTCATCAAGTCCGTGATGCCATCCAACCATCTCATCCTCTGTCATCTCCTTCTCCAGCCTTCAATCTTTCCCAGCATCAGGGTCTTTTCAAATGAGTCAGTTTTCAAATGATTTGCATCAGGTGGCCAAAGTATTGGAGCTTCAGCTTCAGCATCAGTCCTTCCAATGAATACTCAGGACTGATTTCCTTTAGGATTGACTGGTTTGATCTCCTTAGGTCCACATAAACACCCACACATGGCTGCTTATAGCAGCTGCAGTCATAAATGCCAATACTTAGAAGTAACTAAGATGTCCTTTCATGGTTGAATGGCTATGAATGGCTAAGAAAGCTGTGGTACATTCAGGCTATAGACTATAATTCAGTGCTAGGAAAAATGGGCTATCAAGCCATGAAAAGACACAGAGGAAACAATGCATATTACTAAGTGACAGAAGTCAATCAGAAAAGGCTGCATACTCCATGATTCCAACAATATGTCATCTGGTAAAGGCAAAACTATGGTGGTAGTAAAAAGATAAGCAGTTGCTAGGGACTGGAGGGGAGACAGGGATGAATAGGAAAGGCATACAGGGTTTTTAGGACAGTGAAATACTCTGTATGGTACTATCAATATAATGATGGAATTGTGTCCTCAAACATTAGTGCAAACCACTGAATGTCCAATATCAAGAGTGAACTATAGGGCTTCCCTGGTGGTGCAATGGATAAGAATCCGCCTGCCAATGCAGGAGACATGGGTTCGATCCCTGATCCGGGAAGATCCCACATGCTGTGGAGCAACTAAGCCCACGCACCACAACTAGGGAAGCCCAGCGCCTAGAGCCTGAGCCCTGCAACAAGGGAAGGCACGGCAGCGAGAAGCCCGCACCCCACAGCAGAGAATCCCCCAGCTCTGCTCACTGCAACAGAAAGCCCAGGCCCAGCAACTAAAATCCAGCGCGGCCAAAAATTAATTAAACAGATTATTAAAAAATAGTGGAAAATATAAATTAAAAAAAAAAACTGTAATGTAAGCTATGAACTGGGTGATGGTGTGTAGGTTCACTGATTATAGTAGATGCACCGCTGTGACAGGGGCTGTTGATTCTGTGAGGGGGAGGGGCAGTGCATGTCTAAGGAGGTGGATATATGGAAACCTCTGTACTTTCTGCTCCGTTCTGCTGTGAACCTAACAATGCTCTGAAAAATAAAGTCCACTTAAAAAAAACAAAGGGAAGGAGTAAGGGAGAAGAATATGCTCTTTTTTTAAACCAACTGCTTATTCTTAGGGACTATTGTTTATATACTTATGGAATCCATGCTTTCCCCTTTGACCTGCTAGCTGAAACTCCAATACTTTGGCCACCTCATGCAAAGAGTTGACTCATTGGAAAGGACTCTGATGCTGGGAGGGATTGGGGGCAGGAGAAGGGGACGACAGAGGATGAGATGGCTGGATGGCATCACCGACTCGATGGACATGAGTCTGAGTGAACTCCGGGAGTTGGTGATGGACAGGGAGGCCTGGCGTGCTGCAATTCATGGGGTCACAAAGAGTCGGACACGACTGAGCGACTGAACTGAACTGAACTGAACTGATTGCATACATTTAATTCTGCTGAGATAAGACGGCTTCCATCAGTGGAAGTAGGAAACTGCAGTTCTGACAACAGCAAAAGAGTTACAATTTAACTACTGGGCAGTTTCCACCATGAACACAAGTACAGAAACTCAGGCCTCCACGCAGACCTTACGAGAAACAAAACCTGGGTCCCAAGGTGGTTACAGGAAGGTGGTGGGGCAGAGCTAAAAGAAACAAACAGGAGAGCGGAGTAGGAAGCTGGAGACCGGTCTGGCCTTGATTTATTTTTCTGAGAAATGGATTATTTTTTCTTACTTTAGAATGTTAAAGTAACTCCCGTCAATTTCAAGATGACTTCTGATGTGCCAGTAGGCTTCCCAGCTCTGCCCCTCACCCTGGGAGACAAGGAGCAAGTCATTTCACTTTTTTGCAAAACCTGTTCCCTGGTAATTACTGGGCCACACACCCACAGTGGGGGGTGCCAGGGTGCCAGGGGGAGCCAGTGTGGCTGCCTCAGCTCCCAGGGTGAAGGTTTCAATACCCTTCCTCCTCCAGAGGCACCAGCTATGCAGGGTCCCAGGCCAGGTGCTTCTCTAGACAGAGAACTATCTGTCTGCAAAGGGAAGCCTGTGGAAGAGACCCACAGCCTCCTCCTCACGGCCTGTGGAGGTGGACACGGACCCACGGCCACGTTCTCAACTCCTGCTTGGAGCCAGGGCACAGGCGCCAGGACATGGTAAACCACATCCACCCTGTCATCTTTTCTAAAGAATGCATGCATCTGCCAGACAGATGTGTGGGATTCACAATTACACATTCCACCTTTCTTAAAAATAAAAGGCCAAACAATGAAAAAGTAACTCTCAAATTTCTCATTCGGGGGCCCAAAGGCTGAAAAATAAAAAGCCAAGCTGCTGAAGCAAAAGGGAAAGAGGTGATCTTACACATCACAAGTCCTGTATCAGGAAGCCACAGTGCCAACCAAACTCAAATCTGATGAAGATTTAATAATTGAGGAATGTTCTGGAAGGACTACCACATGCTTCATAATGCTGCTTCTGCACTGTTTGAAACTTTTAACAGTAACATACAGGTATGCTGGGCTTCGCTGGTGGCTCAGTGATAAAGAATCCACCTGAAATGCAGGAGATGCAGGGGACGTGGGTTAGATCCCTGGGTTGGGAAGATCCCCTGGAGGAGGTCATGGCAACCCACACCAGTATTCTTGCCTGGAGAATCTCACAGACAGAGAGGCGTGGCGGGCTACAGTACATGGTGTCACAAATAGACGGACACAAGTGAAGCAACTTAGCATGCACGCACACACAGGTATGTCAGTTTAGAAACTGTATAATTATTTAATTAGTTTATTTTAAAACACAAACACCTAGGCTGTCCAGCCTAGACCCTAAGTGACCATTTGCATGGCCTGGATGCCAGCAGCTCATCAAAGTCTGCTGATTGGGGGGCTCCATACTGACCCCCTCCTCCTTAGCACTTCAGGGAAGGGTGCTTCACCAGCCATGGGGGAGCAGGAGCTGGACAGGCAGTGGGGCTGTGGAAAACTGAGGGGCCTTCAGAGGCCTGCAGAAGATCTCCCGGCTTCCTGCAGGAGTCAGGAAGCCCCAGAAAAGGAGGTGAAGGCCAGGTGGAGTGAAAGAGCAGCCAGCCAGTCCTCTGGTTCCTGCAGGAGGAGGAGGGACACACGGGCTGGGGGAACACCTCCTCCCAACAGCAGCTGGTCATTAAGCTGCTGAACAGGAGGTGGAGTTGTCTGGCTCCAGGGCTTACAACCTACATTCTCCAGCACTCAAAATCCAAATCCCGGTGCCTAGGGTTGGCACATGGAAACATCCTTCCTGCCCAGCCCCACTTACTTTACAAAGAGGTGAAACAGGCAAGTAGGTCCATGAGAATCAACACTCCGGCTGCCTAAATTTCTGAGTTCACCTACTTATGGCTTATCTGGAGCATAGCTGTGGCACAGAGCTCAGAACCCTGAATTCTCAGATCCTGCTAGACTGGTGGCAAGAGTCTGGGAGTAAGGGCAGGGAGCAAAGAGCTAAGCATGCCTAGAAAGTCAGGGTTTTGTTTTCTGTTTTTGCTATTTGATAACAGGAAGCTGTGGAGGCAGACTGGAGTGATACCTAAATCTCCCTAGATGAAAGCTCTTCATCTCCCAAAATAAGCCATTCCCCAGACTTTTACTGCTGTAGGAAGAAGGCAGGAATTGAGAAGCAAAGGGCAAGTCAAACTGCTGAAAGCACCTATTTGCAAACATGCCTTAACGTTCAGACCAAACGTGATGCAAACGGCAAGCCCAATGTCCCTGTCTGTTCCAAGCAAGGCCTGTAAGCCCGAGAGGGCCGGTTAGCTGGGGATACTCGGTCACTCAGTCATGTCCAACTCCTTGCGACCCCATGGACTGCAGCCCTCCAGGCTCCTCTGTCCATGGAATTTTCCAGGCAAGAATGTTGGAGCAGGTTGCCATTTCCACCCCCAGGGGATCTTCCCGTCCCAGGATTGAACCTGCATCTCTTGCGTCTCCTGCATCGTCAGGCGGATTCTTTACCACTGAGCCACCCAGGAAGGCTAAGCATCCCTAAAGCATGGGTGGCTCTAGTGTGTAACATACTAGGCTTAGGGAGATAGTCACTCGGTTGACTGCCAAGGCAGTAAGAACCAAAAACCTGATAGAACCCTTCATGGCTTCCATGCTCAAAGGCAGGCAGCCAGCCTCCCTCTCTGCGTCAGGCTCGTCCTCCCAGCAAGGGTGGATCTGGGCCTGGACACTGGTCCTCTTGCTTTACAGACAGCAAACGTAAAAACGAACATACAGATGGCATGCTGCCACACGTGTCCCACACAGAGCAGCCCCATGTGTGTCAACTGGACGTGTGAGCCGAGCCCTGACCACACTCCCTGCCACCAAGATCCATGACCATCAATACACAAGCAAGTTTCCACTTGCTTGTTCCTGCAACACATAACAATGACTGGATAACAGTCACAGCTGAAGGCTGTATTCACATGGTCTGACCTAAAATGTGGCTGTCTGGGATGCAAAAATGTTACTGGCGACAGGGTAGAGGGTATTCAAAGACATAGGCGATGTCCTGGTCCTTCACGATAGCTGAAAGGGGGGCACAATCTGAGGCTGGAATGATGGCTGATCAGGAGTCAGGGCACCTCACGTCCACACTGTGGACAGAGCAAGCCTAGCTTTCAATATGTGCCCCAAGGTGAATCCCCACAGCTCATCAGAGCAGAGCTCCTTCTCACGTGGGACTCTACACGGCCAACTCTAAGCTTAGCAATGGGAGGAATTTATTTCATGATAGTGATTTTCAAAAGTGGACATTGACAGACTACAGCTAACAACCTTAATATTGACATTTTCGCCATTGGCAGCAGCAGCCATTTTTAATCCCATAGGCCTTTCCTACACATAAGCTCTACTATCATCCTGTTACTGTTCTTCCCACTGTAGGAGTTCAGAGACATTAATGAATTACCACAGTCAAAAAGTTAGTTGATGGGGAGCCAAAGCAAACCCAAGACTCACAACCAAGCCCAGGTGCCTCCTATTATAGCTTAGAAAAGGCCCTGGGAGCCCAGTATCCCAGATGGTCTTTCCCAAGTACCTGCAAGGCCCACCCTGCCTGTCATCCAAGGTCAGACACTGGCTAAAGCAAGAGCTGGGGTTCACCTGAGCACCCATCCTTCAATGAGCCAACTGTGGAAGCTGGCAGTGGTGGAGGCCAAGGAGCGTTCTCTGTTCCAAGACTGGCTGTGGAGGCCACAGAGACTACGTCTGAAGGCAGATCAAACCAGAAGGGACAGAGCGGCTGACTCAGTATGGTTCAGGGCCCTTTTGGGTAAGCCTGGGGCCACCTATTCAGGCTACTCTGTCCAGCAGCCATCATCACCCCTTGTGCCCAGGAGCCAACCCTCCTCCAAGAACAACTGTACTCCTGGGCATGAGACCACCAACTCTACTCTGGTGCCAAGTCGATGTAACACACTTTAAACTCCCTAGTGGGATTAAATCACTATAGCCAAAGACAAAAAAGCTCTGGGCAATGTTCCTCTGTACCTTTCTTCAAACTCATTGTGTCTCTGCCACTCATGCTGAGAGCCTGGCAGGAGGTTTGCAGATCATGCTCCCAGGCAGCTTTTGCAAAGCTGAGTGCAGTTCTGAAAAACAGGGCTCTTGTGCTCCTGGAAGAATACGCAAGTACCACAACAAAAAGTTCTATTGGCTGTTAAATTGCTTTGGGTTTACAAATTCACAAATGGCTCAGTCCGGTACCCAGTTAAGGAATCAGAGTACACAATTCACTTGGTCACACATGGCACAGGCCTTTGTGGATATTCTTAGCCAGACAGCTAGTTAAGGGAAAATGACAGTGACTCTCCAACATCTGTAAGTACTTGCAGGTTTATTTCCTCTCACAGTTTATTTACTCATTACATTTCCAAGAGGGGCTGCCTGCTTTTCCATCACCCAAATCTGAGCACCAACACTGCAAACATCTTTAGAGATGCTTATTTTCACATTAAATATGTTTCAGCTCTGGGATTACATTTTAAACGTATATTCTCATCCCTTCCGTTACCACACCCTCATTTTTCCTGGCAAAGCCTTTAGAGTTTAAAATCCAGTGATGACTGTTCATCCTGTCAGAATAAAGCCATGTGGGCAGCATATTTCTGCCTCTCACACATCCCTCACAATAAAGTGGGTTTATGACCACAAGCATTTTGTATTAATCAATGTTTCCGCACACCCACGCCGAAAAATCAGATTAAAACCTCATTTCCACTAGAATTCCTTCCGCAGTCCACAACTTCCTCAGAAAATCTCCAAGCTTGGCCCCTCATCCTTGCAGCCTCAAGGCATGCATATACATTTCATTGTATATTGCTTGCTGCTTTCGACTTAGACCAAAAGTTGAGTTTGAAAAGCCCAGGAGCCACAAATTTGGCACCGAACAGGATTTAGTTAAACACATTTCCAGGAAAAAGCCAACTTTCTGAGCAGCACAGAACACTCAGGCCTTTGTGACTTTCCATGGGTCATCCCTGAGTTTTTTCTAGCTTCAGAGTTTCTTCCTCCAGTGACCACCCGTCTAGAAGTCCCAGCAGAGAGTCTAGGTCAGAGGCCCAGACATGCCCTTATATGTACCAAAGGTTTGCAACAGCTCATTTAAACGTATCCAGTGTTTTTCAATGGAAAAGAGGGGCCACCACACTCACTCCCAAAACAAAACTGCACATGGGGCTCACTCGGAAACATCTTAGGCTTTGGGAAATCTTGGAAGGCACCTCTTTATTCTTGTTATCTTGCTTGACAATTTCAGTCTCCCCGCACAACTCATCACAAATATTAATAATATTATTACGTATAAAATGCTGACTACCTTCCCTAGCAGGGTTGGGGTGGGTATTATTATTCTTGGGGGTACCTGAGGTTCTAAAAAGTTAGGTCACCCACGGCCATAAAGCTAAATGGCAGAATAAAACCTAGGCTGGCCTGGCTTAAAAATCCCCTGTTGCTGCCAATTTGGTCTGCCTCGCTACCAGCAACTGCCTCCAGCTCTGGGAAAAGTCTCCAGTCCCCTGCGGCCCGCCGGGGAAGGTCTAGATGGAGGGTCTTGAATGACCTCCTTCCTTCGCTCGGCGGTTCTCCACAGACTCCCCCGGGGAGCACCCCCAGCCCCCGACCTCCGGCTCCAGGCCGCCCCTTCCACCCACCCGGGTGCTTGCGCCTTCTCTCCAGCCCCTGCCCGCGCGTCTGGAGGGGACGGCTGCTAGCCGGCAGGTGTCTGCCCGGCCGCGGGCGCCTCGCGTAGCCGGGGAGGGGTGAAGGGGACGCCGGCCCGTCCGCACCTACCTCGTCCCCGAAGCGCACCACCTTCTGGCCCGTGGGCCCGCGCAAGCCTGGGAAGCGCGCAAGCTCCTCGGGGTCGCCGGGCGCCGGGGCGCTCGGCCCCACC
The DNA here is from genome assembly GCF_023091745.1 of Budorcas taxicolor. Classification (NCBI taxonomy): domain Eukaryota; kingdom Metazoa; phylum Chordata; class Mammalia; order Artiodactyla; family Bovidae; genus Budorcas; species Budorcas taxicolor. Next base: position 41,727,589 of record NC_068914.1, on the reverse strand, counting down.
AGGCACCGGTCGATGATCTCGTCCTGCTGCGCCGGCGGCAGCCGCGCCCACTCGGGCCCGTACTTCTCCCGGATCTTCTCCTTGTCCTGCATGATCTTCCTAGCCATGGGGCTTAGCGACGAGAAGTAGGTGAAGCGCTTCCGCTCCCGGTCGTCCAGAGGCCGGTTCGCACTCATGACTGCCGTGCGCGAGGCCGCAATCGCCGCCGCCATGGACGCCATGCCCTGCCTGCCCGCAGCTCTCCGCCCCCGCCCCGGCCCGGCCCCCGGCCACGGCCCCGGCCCCAGCCGGGAGGCCCGAGCACCGCCCCCGCCCCGCCCCCCGAACAGCGCCCTTCCGCCCCCGGGAGCCCGGGCTCCGCCGCCCCAGGAACCCCGCCTCCGAGCCCGCCCAGCTCCCCAAGCCCCGCCCCACTCCCAGGGCTCCGCCCTCCGCGCCCCCACCCTGGGAAGGCCGCGGTCTGTACCCCACTGCTTCCCGAACCTGCCCTCCGCACTCCCACCCCGGAACCTCAGTCTGGGCGCCCCCACCCCGGGAACCCCGCGGCCCGCATCCCGCATCCCGCATCCCGCATCCCGCATCCACCCACCGCCGGGAACCCCGCCCTACGCGCAGCTCCCCGAGCTACCCTCTTAGGCCTTGTTGTGTCCTCCTGATCGGCTCTCTCATGTGTTCCCGCGGTGCCCTCACTTTTCGGGGCTCCCCTTGACCAGCGCAGGAGGTGACTGGCACGTCCCCAGGTCCGCGCCTGGCAGTCTGATGGGATTGCTGCCGGTGACCGCCATAGCGCCACGTGGTCACTAGTTTGACAAAGGAAACTTTTCTCCCTCCCATGTGCCTAAAAAAGACCGGCATTTCTGGACCGAACCACAGGCCACTTTATTCTTATCCCTTTCCCAGCTGAGCCATCTTTTCCCTCTTTCTTTGAACTGTCCCCAAACCTGGACCAAGGTCTTGGCGCGGTGAGCTGACAGAAGAGTTGATTGAGCTCGGGGCAGCGAGGACGCCGAAGATACGAGCTGGGGAGACTGGACTAAAGTCTGGAGTGTTGAAAGTATCAATTTCCGCGGCTCCAAAAGAGAGGAGTACAGTGAAGTGTCGGGTACCTCATAGTGCCTTTGGCTAAGGAGTTAGGCACTGCCCGGTGGGCATCTGGGGCCCGCGGGCTAGTGCACCTGTAATTCGTTTTGCTTTTGCAGGTGAAGACTTCCCCAAACCTGTCGCGTGGTCTTTGCTTTCTCCAAGATTCCTTTTGGAGTCTCAGAAATCTCAAGAACTCTAGGCAGCTTGATGTTTGCAAACAAACTGAAGAGCAGCAGGAAGTTTTTTCATAGGCAGAGAAGTGACATCCCAATAGTGTGAGGGGTCAGGTGTGCCATTTTGATGTATGTCTCAGAGCACAGCCGTTAAAATTATGCAGAGTCCTCATTTGCTTTACTGTCTGGCTCGTTTGAACAAGACTCAACAGGGCTCAGATGAGAATTAAATGTCCTCGTTTAAAACAAAAAAACACTGCATTTCAGCTGTTACTTAGGGTCATTGCCTCTGAAGTAACACTTGGATAATTCTGAAATTTGCATAGTGTTATATACCAATGTTACCTCAAATAATAATAATAAAACTCTTAGAAAATTCTGAACACAATTGTAGCAATAAATTGCAAAGTTCCATTTTAAATGTGTGATAGCTTTATCTTCTGGCTCAAAATTCCTTAGAAAATATTTTTAGAATGTCATGAATGTGACAAGCTCTACAATAAAAGATATTGCTATGAAGTGTTATTAGCATACCATATTGAAAAGCAGTGGAAAAAACCACCAAATAATTGCTGGGGTTGCCCAGTATTTGAAGGACTACTTGCCAAGCCAGTAGGTTGAGTTTTTTGGTACTAGTCTATTACTAGATAAGTCTATGCTATACAGGTCCAATCTGAATCCTTCTTTCTTACCTCGAACGCTTGTTCAATAAGGTGGGTGATGTTTAAAGATGTATTCTTGAAATTAACATCTTCGAAGTTGCTTTGAAATTCACATAGAAAGAGTTCAGTGCTGTTAGAAACTTGGTCCCCAGGAGGTTTTCACAGCAATTGCAAAAATAAATGGTCTTTGCAAAAAAGCATAACCCAATTAAGTGTTTAGATCAAATATAATTTATTTCCAGAGAAGTCATAATGTAAATGCAATATGAAATGAATCAGGGACATCAGCCAAGCTATGTAAAATCCATTATTTGGGTAATACTGCTGCTACTGCTGCTAAATCGCTTCAGTCGTGTCCAACTCTGTGCGACCCCATAGACAGCAGCCCAACAGGCTCCCCCGTCCCCGGGATTCTCCAGACAAGCACATTGGAGTGGGTTGCCATTTCCTTCTCCCATGCATGAAAGTGAAAAGGGAAAATGAAGTCGCTCAGTCGTGTCCTACTCTTTGCGACCCCAGGGACTGCAGCCTACCAGGCTCCTCTGTCCATGGGATTTTCCAAGCAAGAGTACTGGAGTGGGGTGCCATCGCCTTATCCGAGATAAATAGATTCAGAGAAGTAAAGATAGTTAAACTCCAAATATGTAATAAGGTAAAATAGTGGGATGATTCTAGTGCTAAGCATCTTTCTTAGGCAAGAATTTGAATAGAGGCAGCCTGCCTTGTTCTTTGTGGATTTCACTTAGCCAGTGGGCTCTTTACAAAATGAAGAGGCGACCATGTGGTCACCGATCCTCTGAAATGCTTTAAAACCTTGTGCTATTCCAAACAGCATTTCTTTATTCATCAACATCTTATTGAGGTATTTGCTGTTTGTTCCCAGAATACTTTTCTTAGAGACTGTATAGAGACACATACCAAAAACTGCTTTACCTAAGGATTAAACTGTTTCAATGTCTTGAACTGTGGAGTTCTTTCTTGGCGCGTGCCATTTCAGCTGTTTTTCTCAGAAGGGTTCTTGAGTCCCTACCAGAATGTAAACTCCACAATAGGGAGATCCTTATCTGTCTTGTTTACTCTTGGGAACAATAATGCCTCCTGATTCAGAGTAAGGCTTCAAGTGACTATTTGTTGAATGAATTATGAATGAAGAAATGAATCAATGTTATATATTTTACATTATTGTCCCCTCTTTACAGATAAAGATACAGGGGCATCAAAGCAAAAAACCTTGCCTGAGATTATCCCCATCACCCCTCACGGGATGAAATGAAGAGACACAGAACAGTGGTCCCTTTGCCTTTTTTAAAACCTCTTAACATTAGATTAATGTGTCTAAGTTAATCACTGGGTTATTGATAATAAATTGGGTTTATGGCTATAATTTATTAAATCTTCTAAATTACTCATTAGTAAAACACAGCATTAATATTTTCAGTATAATAATTGAATACTCAAGATGATCACCAACATTTCCATTACACAGCTGACATCTTGGCTAATAGTTGCTGTCCTGGAGCTCCTCTCCCCAGGTCAATACCTTCCTTTAAAATCTATTAACAGATGGTGGGAATGCAAACTAGTACAGCCACTATGGGGAACAGTGTGGCGATTCCTTTAAAAGCTGGAAATAGAACTGCCATATGACCCAGCAATCCCACTGCTGGGCATACACGCTGAGTGAACCAGAACTGAAAGACACGTGTACCCCAATGTTCATTGCAGCACTGTTTATAATAGCCAGAACATGGAAGCAACCTGGATGTCCATCAGCAGACGAATGGATAAGAAAGCCGTGGTACATATACACAATGAAATATTACTCAGCCATTAAAAAGAATACATTTGAATCCGTTCTAATGAGGTGGATGAAACTGGAGCCTATTATACAGAGTGAAGTAAGCCAGAAAGAAGAACACCAATACAGTATGCTAACACATACATATGGAATTTAGAAAGATGGTAACAAACCCTATATGCAAGACAGCAAAAGAGACACAGATGTATAGAACAGTCTTTTGGACTCTGTGGGAGAAGGCGAGGGTGGGATGATCTGAGAGAATAGCATTGAAACATGTATATTATCATATATGAAACAGATCGCCAGTCCAGGTTCGATGCATGAGACAGGGTGCTCAGGGCTGGTGCCCTGGGATGACCCTGAGGGATGGGATGGGGAGGGAAGTAGGAGGGGGGTTCAGGATGGGGAACACATGTACACCCATGGCAGATTCATATCAATGTATCGCAAAACCAATATAATACTGTAATTAGCCTCCAACTAAAATAAATAAATAAATAAATTATTAACAGAGACACAAAGAGCAAAGCTATCCCCCAAGGTTCAAGCTTGCCCTGGGGGCACTTCTGGGGCACCTGGGGGCTACCAAGACCCAATGGCTTTGGGTAAAGTCCAGAGGCACTGGAATTGGGTGCACCTGAAGTGGGGCACTGTGGTCAGACACCTGGGCACCACAGAAGTGCTCAAAACCTGTTGAAGCCTAAATTCCTTCACTTTTTCTACAGGGGAAACTATACCAGCCTTCAGGGGTAGCATGTCAACAGAGGGAGGGTGACTCTTGTGGAAGCCTCTCTCTCCACCATGCCAGTGAAGCCAGCCCTTTGATATTGCATCCACCCGGCCTGTGTCTGTTATGGTTCTGAACAGGTCAGGCCCCTTTATGTTTGGTGTTTTAGGAATCAGGTCTTTATAGCTGAAGACAAGAGCTGGACTCCTTCCTCTTCTTTGTCTCATCCACCACAAAGTGCCTTCTTCACAGCTGACTCTCAAGTATGCTGTTAGTTCAGGTGTCTGTTGAATGAATTTGTTGTTCCAAATAAATAATCTGTGAGCCCACTCGCCCCAGTGAAGACCCTGCCAGGTCATGGAAAACCATAGGGCAAGCATTCTAGCCCTGCTAAAAGTCAAGTAACCAGCTCTTGCAAGCCAGTTGTTGAAGCTCATGGTGAAATTCCAGGCACTGTGGCAAACAGCTGACAGTTTGGGGAAGGAACTCTATTGGCGATGTAGCAGGCAGTCAGCTGGTAGACCCAGCCAGCCCTCCTGACTGACGCTCTCAGCTTGGAGGCAGGCAGGCTCCCTGAGGATGATGACTCATTCCTGCATCTGTTACTGGTTATTCCAGATGCTCCCCTGAAAGAGGACAGTTCTCTGCTCTTCACTCCCACACCCAGAAAGAACAGGAGATGGAAGACAGTCTTCATGGTGTATCCGACTTCCTGTGTGATTGGAGGGCAGTGTTCATGATCAAGGCAAAAAAAGGATGAGGCAAGAAAGAAACGACAAGGAGGTGGTTTCACAGATCTACTTTTTGGCAGGAAATGTGCTTTGCCTATTTTAAGGGGGTGGGTTATTTTTCCAGTTGGAGGGAGGTTTTCATGGAAACAACCACAGTCTGCCATCAAGTCCAGGCAGGTGTGAGGCACTCCCTGTGCCTGTAAGAAAAGAATCACCTTCTCTGCGTAAAGCCACAGGACTCACCTGGGGCTCAAAACTGGGCCCTCCCTGTCAACACCATACTTCACATAGCAAAGACAACCGGCTCATCTGCTCTGCGGAAAATGCTAAAAGCCCTCTTGAAACCAACAGGAAGAATCTGTGTGAATTTTACATTTAGAAAAGCCTCTGAGATTTTTAGTCCTTTGGAAGAATATAGGCCTAGAAGCAGTTGTTCACTTTCTCCCCCTTCATCTGAAATTCCCACCCCATTATCTCCAACTATAGAAATTCGATCCTTAAGACCTAGTCCAGGCACTTCCCTGGTGGTCCGGTGGCTAAGAATTCACCAGCCAGTGCAAGGGACATGGGTTTGATCCCTGATCCCGGAAGACCCCACGTGCTGTGGGGCAGCTAAGCCCATTTGCCACAGCTGCTGGCCCGGGCTCTGCAGCCCATGAAGCCCGAAAGCCTGGAGCCCATGCTCTGCGCAAGAGAAGCCACCACACTGAGAAGCCCCTTGCCAGAACTAGAGAGTAGCCAACTGCTGCAACCAGGGAAACCCTGTGTGAAGCAAGGAAGACCTAGCGCAGCCAAAAATAAACAAGTAAATAGGGTTTTTTAAAAAAAGACCTCGCCCAAATGAAATCCTCATGATTACACCAAAAAGAAGGCAGGTAGGCACAAAACAGACAGTGTCTCCTTTGTAATTTGATTTCAGGAGACATTGGTGTCCTGGGAAGAACAGTGTCAGCATTTTTGGCACTATCCATGTGTGTTATGGGTTATAGTTCAAATCCATATGTGGAAACTCTAATCCCCAGTGGAATGGTATTTAGAGGTGGGGTCTTTGGGGGCTGATTAGGTCCTGAGGGTGGAGTCCTTGTGATAGAATAGTGCCCTGATAAGAAGATACAAGAGAGCTCGCCTGTCTCACCAACCCCCACCCTGTGAGGACACCATGAGAAGGTGGCCGTCTGCAAACCAGGAGGCAGGCAGACACCGCATCTGCTGGCACCTAGGTCTTGCATTTCTCAGTTTCCAGAATTATGAGAAATACTTATTTGTTGTTTAACCTGCCCAGTCTGTGGTATCATTGTTACAGCAGCCTGAACTCAGATAATGTGAAAATGGCTTCAAATTCATATAAAATCGTTGGCTTAATGAGAGTGTATAAATGTAGTTAGAGAGAAGATGAAGGAGATAAAAATGGCTGATGGAGAGGAGAGATGAAAGTGTGGCAGTGGGACTTCCCTGGTGACGCAGTGGATGAGAATCTGCCTGCCGATGCAGGGGACACAGGTTCGATCCCTGGTCTGGGGAGATGCCACATGCTGGCAACTAGCTCATGCACCACAACTACTAAGCCGGAGCTCTAGAGCCTGTGAGCCACAGCTACTGAAGCCCGTGTGCCCGAGGGCCCGTGCTCCGCAACAAAAGAAGCCGTCTGTGACAGCCCAGCCCCGGGAAGCCCATGCACCACGACGAGGAGGAGCTCCCACTCTCCACAACTAGAGGAAGCCTGCACACAGCAACAAAGACCCAGTGCAACCAAAATAAGTAAATAAATAAATTTTCAAAGTATGTGGCAACGACTGAGAAGTAAAGCGAATTCCTCTGTCTTCCTCTAAACAATCTGTTCTCAACTTCCACACACGCCCAGACGTGGAATGCATTTTTCTTCCTTCTGTTGTTCTCTTCATGCTGCCCTGACATTTGTTAAATGGGCTCCTGGCTCTTGCACTGTGAATGTCACTCCTTTGAGATCTGCAGATGGTCATCCAAGCTCCCTGGTGGAGTTCAATGGAACTTGCTGGAGCTCTCTGCTCAACAGGAGACGTGAGCCAGCTTGCTCCTTGCTTCTTTCATCATTAGCCAGACTGCAGGCACTTGGCTAAATCTTTATGAAGCTAAAAACACTGACTTTCAGGAACCATGGCATTTTTACTCTACTGTGACTGCTTGAATTTGATCTATGTCCTTGAATCTTTTTAACTTATAATATTATCAAAATTTATTGTCCAGTTGCTAAGTCATGTCCAGTTCTTTGCAACCCCATGGGCTGCAGCATTCGAGGCTTCCCTGTTCTTCACCATCTCCTTGAGTTTGCTCATGCCCATTGCATTGGTGATGCCATGCCAAGATGCTATGAAGAATGGAAATGAATACGGAAAAATGAAAACCGTTGTCTATTAAGTTTCTGTGATTGTATTTTACTTTTTAATTTCTGTGAAAATATTGTTTAGTGCAATAGATACATTAAAATTGTCAAGTACTATGAGTCACTCTCATTTCCAAACAGTGAGAGATGCTGCTGACACTGAAAATATGAAACGTGTTCTGTTGTCAGTGACCCTGACCCTGACCCCGTCTAACCTGCAAGACAGGAAGCAAAGGAAAGCAGCTCCCGCCTTTGAGTAAATGGCAGTCACTGGCCTGTGCCCAAGGGTGCCTTTCATAAGCACTTTTCAAATGGATGAGAGGTGGATGGAAGAGGAAATGTCCCTAGTAACTTGATTCTCATCATGTTGTGATAGAGTTCACAACTTCATCCTAGAGGTCTACTCGGTAAACAAGGTGTATCATATTTGTAATGGTCTTCAAAATATCACTTTGTCCTTATTCCATTGTTCCCTCCATACTCCAGGTCTCATCCTCCACCCTGGCATGCCTGGCTTTCCCAGCTCCAAGCCACGCCCTCCAAACTGCCCTGTGTGACTCTGCCAGCCTCCTCCTCCCTCACAACGCCTCCAGTTGGGTATCTCCCTTTCTGTTACGACTTTAGGCCCAAACTCTCTCTGGTCTTCCCGGGCCTTCCTCCTTCCCAGCACATCACCAGTCATCCTCATTCCTAGCTCTGTGCCCAGCCATCTAGTTGGTTACAAAGTCTTTATTCCTCATGATCACCTGTCCAAATTCTACCTGTTGTTGAAAGTTTGGTTTAAATGCCATCTCGCTGACCTCACTGTGTCCCCTCTCACTGTACTCTGGTGGTGTAGCATCCATGCCCACCAGCACAGTAGAAAGCACATCATAGTTATTGATCTGAGTCCCTCCAAGGAGGCCAGAGTAGTTACGCAGGTGGCTACATGCCCACCTATGGCCAAGCCATCCACTGGGAGCCTGCCTGTCCATCTCATCTGCTGACCCCTCTCCCTCTGGTACAGCACCTATAGGCTGTCACTGTTCAGTGAACTCCCTCAGTCCCTAGAAGAATTGTCAGGCTAAAACCCCAGTAACATAGACAGTTTTGATTAAACTGTTCTGAAAACTTCAGAAAACAGAGACCAGAGATGTCAAGGAAACTACATCGCAGAAATTCTAGTTATACTTTTGTATCAATAGCCAAGAGCTAGATGGGACAAAATATTGCACAAGCTCTGCACTCACCTCTAAACTAGAGTTAGAGAAGCAAAAACTAGGCTTGCTGTCTATCACATATTTGGGGGCAAAGCCAAGGGATTTTCTGAAGGTGATCTCATCTGTTTAATAGAAACTTTCATCTAAGAAGCTCTGAGTGCTATAGGCACATTAGCACCACCTAGGTCTTGATAACACCCCTATTAAGAAAACGACAGGGCTTCCCTGGTGGTTCAGTGGTTAAGCATCTGCACTGCAATGCAGGGGAAATGGGATTGATCCCCGGTCTGGGAAGATCCCACATGCTGCAGGGCAACTAAGCTTGTATGCCACAGCTACCAAGCCTGCACTGTGCAGCCTGCAAGCCACAACTGCTGAGCCCATGTGCAGCAACCACGGAAACCCATGCACCTAGAACCCGTGCTCCACAGCAAGAGGGCAGCCCCCACTCACCACACAACTAGAATTCACACAGTAATGAAGACCCGGAGAGGCCAAAAATAAACAATTTTTTTAATGTGTTGACAAAAGAGGATTGGCCCTTCATTCTTCTGGGTGCTTTTGCATCTTCCCTGCATCACTGACTCAATGGACATGAGTTTGAGCAAACTCCGGAAGACAGTGAAGGACAGGGAAGCCTGGTGTGCTGTAGTCCATGGAGTCGCAAAGACTTGGACACGACTGAGGGATTAAACAACAAGTTCATGGGGCTAAATGTTCCCCAGCCAGAAGGTTGTGTCTCCCCCAAGTAGAGAGGGATGGACTGGGAAGGGAAAGCGTGGTTTCACAGAGGCAGGGTGTGGAGTCCGGAGCCAGGCTGCCCACATTCCGGTACTACCGACCACTGTTCATGTGGTGCGACATGGACACATTTCCACATACATAGAGCACTTAAGGGGCTTCCCTGGGGGCTCAGACAGCAAAGAATCTGCCTGCAATGTGGGAGGCCTGGGTTCGATCCCCGGATTGGGAAGATCCTGGGAGAAAGCATGGCAACCCACTCCAGTATTCTTGCCAGGAGAATCCCCATGGACAGAGGAGCCAGGAGGTTCACAGTTCACAGGATCACAAAGAACTGGACAAAACTGAGTGACTATGCACAGCACACAGAGTGCTTAAAAGAGCGCCAGGAACAGATTAGGATCTCAAAGCTATTAGGATCTCAAAATTAAATTCCATCACCAGAGCAAGTGGGAGGCGGCTGGATGGCACGTGTTCGTGAGGTATGTGGTATGGAGAGACTTCTCCCACCCTTGGGGGCCAGAGAGGAAACTCTAGGAGTGGGCAGATTTCAGAGATATCTGAAATACAAAGCTGCTGTGAAGGGTGGTGGAAGGAGCAGGAAGAGACTGGGATCATGGGGTAAAGAGTGGGAAAGAAGGGAGGGTGACATGGGAGGGTGGAAACCAGCCAATGAGGAGGGCTGCAGTCACAGGGAGGGAGTGGGGAGCAGAACCTGGGTGGCTGGAGGAGCTAGATGTGGGGAGACCTGGCGCACAGAGGCCTCGGTGGTCCAAGGGGAGACCCCAGCTTGCCTGGGAAGAGCCACTACTGCCAGGATTGCCATGATCTCAGAACCGTAGGCAAGGGAGATGGCATCCAGATGGGTCTTCAGGCAGTGCAGACTCCTACCGTGGAGCCCCTCCTGTTATATCCAGACCAGGAATGTCCTTCCTTAGCCCAGGGGGCTGAAAAGAAGGAGGCCCTCTTTGGCTTAGCTGTCAGCACCTCTGAGGCCAGGGAGCTGAGCCCAGGGTGATGGAAGAGAACCGATGGCCGTGGTAGCCTGCTGTGGGGAGGGGTGTGGGGTACACAAGACTATTCCAGGAGGGTTGAGTATTTTCACCTTATGAGGGACCAAAGCTGTCTCTCCATCTCCAGGGACAGAGATTTCTTGTTGGCCAAACTTCAGTCAGGCAGACTCCTGAATCTTCTCCTAGGCTCATCTGTGTACTTTTTTGCAAAATTCAGTTTCAGCAAGAACCTTGCTAAGTCAATTTAATGAGAACCCCATCCTCAATATCTGATAGGGTTTCTCACCACCCCCACCCCATGTCCCACAGATAACCTCTGACCACCCTAAGCTGCCTTCAGCTAGAATTCTGTTAGATCTCTTTGGCCAGACACACTCTCCCCAACTTACCCTGATGTCTCCTCCTAGTAATTTACCATCCACTGGTCCCCATTCGGCTCCTCAGCTATTAACTCCCAGCCCATGTCTTATTCGGAGTCGAGGCCTGTTCTATATTGAGGTATCTTTTCCCCTATCAGTTCAGTTCAGTTCTGTCGATAGCAATGTTGAAATTGGTGATGGACAGGGAAGCCTGGTGTGCTGCAGTCCATGGGGTCACAAAGAGTCGGACACAACTGAGCAACTGAACATACTTAATGTTGAAATGATCAATTGCTAAGTCATGTCTGACTCTTTGTGATCTCATGGACTGCAGCATGCCAGGCTCCTCTGTCCTTGACTATCTCCCAGAGTTTGCTCAGATTCATGTCCATTGAGTCGGTAATGCTATCTAACCGTCTCATCCTCTGTCGTCCCCTTCTCCTCTTGCCTTCAATCTTTCCCAGCATCAGGGTCTTTTCCAATGAGTCAGCTCTTTGCATCAGGTGACCAAAATATTGAACCTTCAGCTTCAGCATCAGCCCTTCCAGTGAATATTCAGGATTGATTTCCTTTAAGATTGTCTGGTTTGATCTCCTTGCAGTCCAAGGGACTCTCAGGAGCCTTCTCCAGCACCACAACTTGACGACCTATGGTGCTGGTCCCAAATGAAATATGTTTTTATTGCTTAGACTGCTGTCCTGCTCTGGTTTTCCTTTGACCTAGGCTTTGCTCTCACCCTCTGCCCAAGGTCCTTCTGTGCGTCCCCAAAAAGCACAGGGTCTGCGATGCTGCCTTTGCGGTCCCTTTATCATTGAAATGTGTGTGGAATATCTCCTAGCTGTTTCATCTCTTAAAATCTATTTCTTTATTTACTTCATTCCTTTTTCTCACCCCTTTCAGATTCTTGTCATCTTTCCCCTGCCCTCTGTCTCTTTAGGGCAGGCCCCACCCGCCAACCCCAGCCACACATACACCTTGTACTCTGTCGCCTAAATGCCAAGCCTCAGGGTCCTCCTGCTGGATGAGACAGCCAGGCCTGGTGGCTCTGGACGTGGTGGGAAACTCGTCTCTCGGGTTTCCATTACTGTGCTGCTGTCCTGGACTTCTCACCGTTCCTTCTCTGTTCTTATTCTTCTCCAAGGCCCAAGTCCAGGCCTTCTGTTCTCATCTTCCCTGCCTGAGGATTACCTGTAGCACTGACTGCCTCTCTTCCCGACCTTCCGAAATGTGTTCCTTAGGATTCCAAGCAATAGTGAGTCAATGTCCCTCAGGCAGTTGGAAGTCTGCATTTCTACCCCACTTCCAGGGCTGAGGCTGGGGACCTGTAGACTACACTTTGAGTAGCAAAGGTCTAAAAACAAAGTGCCCTGTAGAAATCTAAAGTCCCCACCAAATGATGTAACAAGCATTGGGGTTTCCTTGTAGCATCTTCTAAGACAGGAAACCAGAACTTCCCTGGTGGTACAGTGGATAAGAATGTTCCTCCCAATGCAGGGGACACAGGTTTGACTCCTCATTTGGGAAGATCCTGTATGCTGAAGAGCAGCTAAGCCCACAAGCCACAGCTACAGAGCCCAAGTGCTTCAGCTGCTAAAGCCCATGAGCCCTAGAGCCTGCGCTCCACCTGAGAAGCCATCGCAGGCAAAGGCCCGCGCACCGCAGCCAGAGAGTAAGCCCCACTCACTGCAAGGGGAGAAAGTCCAAGCGCAGCACTGAAGACCTCGCACCGCTGAAACTAAATAATTAGATAATAATAAAAAAAGAAGGGGGTGGAGGAGCTGGGAAGGTATGTGGAAGAGATGGTTGAAAATAGCCGCAGAGTGTTCCAACCATGATTCGCAGATGGCAAGGCCCCCACTACTTTCAGGAAAAGGTGCTGAGTATGCAGCCAGCCACCCTGATGTTCAAGGGCTGGAGCAGGAGGGCAGGCAGAGCATCACATGCCCTATGTCTAAACAGCTAAACGTTATAAATCAGAGTAGCAGTTCTCTCACTTCACTGTAAAGAAAGAAGCACCTGTGTGTATGGAACAATGTAATCATCTTTTTCCCACTGAATGTTTCTCTCTTTGACTTGTCCACATTTTCCAATCATACTTAATAGTAGAGTTATTGTTATTCCTAAATTACACGCAGTATTTAAATTATACATTTAAAAAGATGTTTAAAAATCTGGCTTCTAAAACAATGTGACTTCAGACCAGGAACTTTTTCAAAATACTGACTTCAAGTGAAAGTCTCTCAATTGTGTCTGACTTTTTGCGACCCCATGGACTACACAGTTCATGGAATTCTCTAGGCCAGAATACTGGAGTGGGTAGCCTTTCCTTTCTCCACGGGATCTTCCTAACCCAGGCATTGAACCCAGGTCTCCCATATTGCAGGCAGATTCTTAACCAGCTGAGCCACTGAATTTAAAGAAGCATTTAAATAGAACATTGTAAAATTTTAAAGTAGTTAATTATTTCCCCAGACTATTACTTATTCTTTTTAGGTAACCTTTTATTACATTTACTTATATGATTCTAGAAATTGTAAATATCTGATTCAGGATATAAATTGAATTTTTAAAATTTCCATCTCAGGTAAATTTATTAATTTGTCAAATAATTTAATAAAGTTACTTTGATTATAAAAGTCATAAATATCAACACAAAGTATTTGAAAATAGAGAAAACACACACACAATGTATATATGAGCATTTTCTTTTGTAATCTTTTCTCCATGCATCTGTGTACATACTAAAAACAAGAGTAAATTATTTCCATTATGTAATAGTTATTTTTATTATATAATGAAAAACAAATGTTACTCTGTAACTTGCCCCTTTCACTGAACAATATTAGGAACATTTTTCTAATTTTGCCAAACATTTTGAAAAATGATTTAATCATATTTCTAAATTAGGGAATACATAATTTATCCAATCAAACCCATATGTTGGGACTTTTATAAATGCCAGAAGGAAGGTCCTCAGTAAAACTCACTTCCCAAAACAATACCTCCTGCTCCGGCGGTGGGTAGCTGGGTTTTATACCTGTGATCCTGTCTCCTTGATTGGCAGCAGGGCAGGGCCAATCAGACGACTGCTTTTAGGAACCTGAAACTGGGACTCAGAGACAGGTCAATCTCTGGGCAACAGAGACTGACATAGAAAGGGGGGATCCTATCTTTCAAAATGTGATTTTGAGAAAGAGAACGTAAACATCTGACCTTCTCTGCAGCCATCCCTTCTTTGGGACCTTTCCTAAGGCCTAGTGGTAGGAAGCATAAAGGATGGGCTTCTGCCCTTGTAGGAAACTCTCCCCTTTCACCCATGGTTATCTTAAAGAGATTCCTGCTTCTTTTTTCTATTTTTATTACTTTGTTTATTTTTTGTATTTTTTTGTTTGTTTTTACTTTATTTTACTTTACAATACTGTATTGGTTTTGCCATACATCAACATGAATCCGCCACGGTCCCCATCCCACCTCCCTCCCCATCCCATCTCTCTGGGTCATCCCAGTGCACCAGCCCCAAGCATCCTGTATCCTGCATCGAACCTAGACTGGCGATTCGTTTCTTATATGATATTATACATGTTTCAATGCCATTCTCCCAAATCATCCCACCCTCGCCCTCTCCCACAGAGTCCAAAAGCCTGTTCTATACATCTGTGTCTCTTTTGCTGTCTCGCATACAGGGTTATTGTTACCATCTTTCTAAATTCCATACATACGTGTTAGTACACTGTACTGGTGCTTTTATTCTTAACTGGAGGATAATCGTGTTACAATATTGTGCTGGTTTCTGCCATGCTGTGTTGTGCTGTGCATAGTTGCTCAGTCTTGTCACTCTTTGCAACTCCGTGGACTCTAGCCCACCAGGCTCCTCTGTCCCTGGGGATTCTCCAAGCGAGAATACTGGCTGGAGTGGGTTGCATGCCCTTCTTCAGGGGATCTTCCTAACCCAGGGATTGAGGTCTCCCACACTGCAGGCGGATTCTTTACCATCTGAGCCACCAGGGTCTCTACCATGTATCAACACAAATCAGCCATAGGTATACATATGCCCCCTCCCTCTTGAACCTCCTTCCCGCCTCCCACCCCGAAGTTTGTTTCTTGCCACTCAAAGGGATCTACATAATGATATAAAAGTTTTTAAGGATATGATTCCCATTGTCAAGCTTTCCTCCAGAAAAGTTATGTTGTATGTTTACCGAATTCTGATACAGAGGATCTTTACTGGATATAGTTCTTGCTAGGAAGCAAGTCCACTGTTGAACATTAAGTGCTACCAAAGGGAAAGCAGGAAGCTTATCCATTTGCAAGAAGTCAAAAGAGCTTCAAATGCATTTACAGGGATGCATGCTGTCATCATAGTGGACATACGTAGGCACAGGACCCAGAGTACAAGTAGAATTTTCCTTGTGAGAGGCTGAAGCTGGGGTAATTTTCTTGATTCATTTGAATCCGAGAACAGTTCCTGTGAGTTGCAGTAATCAAAGCCCATTGGCAGACTGAGGGGCCTGAGCTGTCATCTAAGCTCATTTTAGCAACTAAAGGTTAAATCCTCATTCTCTGGTGAGGGGGTCTCTCCAGATGAGGACTGAAGTCCAGGAAAGGCAAGGTAGCCTCTATTGGCCATACCCATGGGACGGCCCATGGATGCCATTGCCCTGCTGTTTGTGAGTCTTCATACTCAGAACTTCCATGACTCCTCTTTTATCGGCTTGCCACCTCTTGCTTCTCGTGATTTCTAACCCCACTATTTGCTTAGTGATGCGACACTCTGATTTCAAACCAAGGCACAGTGGAGACAGGTGGTGGAAAGAGCCTCGCGTGCCCCACGGGAGACTGGTTGCACCACACAGCTCAGCCTGCTTTCCTGCTCCTTTTGAAAGGAGAAATTCCCCTGCAGCTCTTAGGCCCTCAAGTATCAGTCAACTGACAGCTGCTGAGAACCACATCCCATTTTACAAGGAAAGATAAAAATTTCTTTTTTTAATAAGTGATATGAAAATGTATAAAGATCTTTAAAAGTGATGGTAATAGTTTGTTTTTACACTTGTATTGTTGCACTAGAATAAATATGGGATGGGGATTTGTTTTAGGATGAATTGGTAAAATGATAATGATTGCTAAAGAGGGTTTCCCTGATGGCTTAGCTGGTAAAGAATCCGCCTACAACATGGGAGAACTGGGTTCAATCCCTTGGTTGGGAAGATCCCCTGGAGAAGGGAACTGCTACCTACTCCAGTATTCTGGCCTGGAGAATTCCATGGACTGTATAGTTCTTGAGGTTGCAAAAAGTCGGACACGACTGAGTGGCTTTCACTTCATTGCTAAAGAAGGACTAATTATATGTATATGTGTAGCTGGTTCACTTTGCTGTACAGTAGAAACTAACATAACATTGCAAAGCAATTATATTCCAATAAAAATCATTTTAAGAAAATAATATTTCTATTGCCCAAAGTTAGCAAGTCAGGGGATGCCTTTTCCCCAGCCCTCAAAACTAAATTATTTATAAAGTCCCAATACCAAATTAATGAAAGTAAAGTGAAACCAGAAGTATCTGTCAGGTGTGAACAGAATCACTTGCCTGCATGGAGAGAAGACCTGCCCTTTTCTCTACAGCCATCTCTCTGGGCCTCAGTCCCCAGCCCTTTCCAACTTTGCATTTCAGATGTCAATATTCCTCTGTTCTGTTGTAGCCCTTCTTTCTCGGCCATAATTACTGATTTCCTGCAGAGACACCTGCCACCTGCTGAATCTGAAGAAGACATGGGCTCTGGATCACATGGCCAAGGCTCAAATCCCAGCTCCAATCACCTGCTGGCTGTGTGATCTTAGGTGACTTTCTTTAAAAAAAAAAAAAAAAGTTTAAATGACGACCCTGTATACAAGACAGGAAAAAAGACACAGCTGTGTATAACGGACTTTTGGACTCAGAGGGAGAGGGAGAGGGTGGGATGATTTGGGAGAATGGCATTCTATCATGTATACTATCATGTAAGAATTGAATCGCCAGTCTATGTCTGACGCAGGATACAGCATGCTTGGGGCTGGTGCATGGGGATGACCCACAGAGATGTTATGGGGAGGGAGGTGGGAGGGGGGTCCATGTTTGGGAACACATGTAAGAATTAAAGATTTTAAAATTAAAAAAATAAAAAACTATAAAAAAAAAGTTTATTTATTTATTTGGCTGCATCCAATCTTACTTGCAGGGCTTCCCAGGTGGCGCTAGCGGTAAAGAACCTGCCTGCCAACACAGGAGACACAAGAGACATGGGTTCGGACGATCCCCTGGAGGAGGGCATGGCAACCCACTCCAGTATTCTTGTCTGGAGAATCCTATGGTCAGAGGGGCCTGGTGGGCTACAGACCATAGGGTCGCAAAGAGTTGGATGTGACTGCAGTGACTTAGCACACACGGTCTTAGTTGCAGCACACAGGATCTTCACTGCATCACGTGCAGCATGCAGAGCCTAACTGCGGTGTGGCTCAGGGGCACGTAGGCTCTCCAGTTATGGTGCATGGTCTTATTTGTTCCACGGCATGTGGGATCTTAGTTCCCAAACCAGGGATAGAACCTGCACCCCCTGCATTGCAAGGAGGACTCTTTTTTTTTTTGCAAGGTGGATTCTTAACCACTGGACCACCACCAGAGAAGTCCCAACTTTCTTACATTTTCTCAACTTGTATTTTTCCACACATGTTATTTCATTTCGCCCTCTACATGTCTCACGTGAGAACTAAATAGGACAATACAAGTGCGTGCTTAGCACAGTACCCGGACAAGAGTAAATGCTCAACAAGTCAGCTGTGATTATTATGGCTGCTTGTCTATTTCCTTAACTCTACTGTAAGTAGGCAGAGATTGTGTCTTTCTCATTTCTGTTCCCTAGCATTTAACTCAGTGTCTAGCACTTTGATGGGTTCTCAGTAAACATCTGTTGGTTGAATGGCTGGGATGAATGAAAGAATGTTTGACGTCTAGACAGAGAGGCTTTTGCAAGCAGCATCCTGTGTCACCTCTTGTTCCCCTTTTTTTGTGTTGGAAAAACACCTATAACACTGAGAGCCAGAATAGGGAGAGGTTTCCTAGCATACGTTCCTCCTCATCCTTATTTGGTGGACATTGTGTACCTTGTCTACCATGTGATGGCCTGAAAATCATCTTTTCATCACAGTCACCAACAATTTTCCCCAGACAGAAACTAATTGCCTATACTTATGACCAAGAAGGTTGAACAGATAAAGAGCTATGGGTTAGCTACCTCTTCAAAAATATGGTTCTATAGGATCTGTTTTTTCATGATGTAAATAGCTGCAGATACAGCCATGAGCTTGCTCCTTGGAAGAAAACCTATGACCCACCTAGATAGCATATTAAAAAGTAGAGACATTACTTTACTGACAAAGGTCCTTATAGTCAAAGCAATGGTTTTTCCAGTAGTTATGGATGGATGTGAGAGTTGGACCATAAAGAAAGCTGAGCACTGAAGAATAGATGCTTTTGAACTGTGGTGCTGGAGAAGACTCTTCAAAGTCCCTTGGACTGCAAGGAGATCAAACCAGTCAATCATAAAGGAAATCAACCCTGAATATTCACTGGAAGGACTGAAGCTGAAGCTGAAGCTCCAAAACTTTGGCCACCTGATGTGAAGAGCTGACTCATTGGAAAAGACCTTGATGCTAGGAAAAACTGAAGGCAAAAGGAGAAGTGTGTAGCAGAGGATGAGATGGTTAGATAGCATCACTGACTCAGTTGATATGAGTTTGAGGTAACTCTGAGAGACAGTAAAGAACAGGGAAGCCTGGAGTGCTGCAGTCCATGGGGTCACAAAGAGTCGGACATAACTTAGTGACTGAACAACAACTAATGAACTACAAAGAAAAAAAAAAACTTCTTAGTTATACCAAAAGCATATAAAAAGGAAAAACTATTTTAAATTAGCTCTGATTTTTATGAATCTTCTCAAGTTAGCTAATTAGAGATCATTTGATTTAAGGATTTGTAGTTGGATCACTATAAAACAAAAATTTTAAGGCCATAACAAACACTGTGGGTTGTTTAGTTTCATATTTTCATTTTCTGTATAAAGTAACACCAGAAGAATTAAGTGATTTGCTTGGTGGCAGGCAGCAGGGCTGGTTCAGGAACCCAGGTCTCCTGACTGGATGCTCCGCACAGCTCATGTGCCTGCCTTGGTCTGAGCACTGTCTCTCGGGATTGCTGACTGTGAAATCTCACAGGGTCCCTTCCAGGGTTCTGAGCACTTGCTGGGGTCCCCTACACAAGGCACAGCATGTCCCTGTGCACCCCGCGAACCGCAGACTCTGAGATGCTCACTCAAAGACTGACCTTGGATGTGCTGTGCCACACTTAGTCACTCAGTCGTGCCTGACTCTTTGTGACCCCATGGACTGTAGCCCACCAGGCTCCTCCATCCATGGGGATGCTCTAGGCGAGAACACTGGAGTGGGTGCCATGCCCTCCTCCAGGGGATCTTCCCAACCCAGGTATCAAACCCAGGTCTCCCATATTGCAGGCGGATTCTTTACCATGTGAGCCACCAGGAAAGCCCATGAGGTGGCCCAGATTCACCATCAGAAAGGCGTCCTGATGCAACTCTCCCATCAGCTGTCATCCACCTGATGAACTTCTCAGCTTTGGATGATGCAGTTGATAAAAAAAAGACGTACATCCAATATGGCAGAGTCTGCAGTTCTGAGGTTCATGTTAGTGGTCCATACTTCATGGGGTTAGGTTTCATCCTTTCTAGGTCTGTCCCAGTTTCCTCAGCAGAGCTTCTCTCGGGCCCTGTTGGCACCACGTTTCATAGGCTGTGACCTCATCTGTGTTCTCTCTCCTAATAGAGCCATGGGCTCCTTCAGGAAAGGGTTTCTTACTCAACTCCACCTCTAGCATCCAGGATATTGCTTGGCCTCTAATAGTTGCTGGGACCAAATGATGACCAACTGGGTCTGGAAGGAAGTCATCATGTGGAACAAACAAGAACAGAAATTAACATTCATGTTCACCAATCAAAAGGCCACTTGTCATCAGAGGCACTGTATGAACTCTCATCTAAATCAGAGTATCTTTGAATGAAAAGGGGCACCATTCATAATTACAGTAGGACAACAGGCATAAACTGAGATGGTTCTGAGCAAACTAGGGTGTATGGCCATTCATCTTGTAGCTTAGGTTTGGAAAGTTTCACCTCTGGAAATAATGCTCAGTTAGGAAAGATCCATTATTCTAAATACAGATAAAGGTATGACTTGAAACCACTAAGAAGAAAGGTCTGCTGAACAAAATTAAACAACTACATTTTCTCAAAGCGTATTGGACAAGTTGCGGATTTTCAGCCCAGCAATGCCCATGCCTTTTTGATGTTACTACATGGTCATCACAGGACTCTACCCT
Organism: Budorcas taxicolor; assembly: GCF_023091745.1. NCBI lineage: Eukaryota > Metazoa > Chordata > Mammalia > Artiodactyla > Bovidae > Budorcas > Budorcas taxicolor. Next base: position 41,707,320 of record NC_068914.1, on the reverse strand, counting down.
GTGGCCACCAGTGATAGTTCCTCTATCGGTGGTCACCTGGCACAGCAGAGTCCTTTCCCTGACACCATCCTCAAGTAGTACTGAGAGTCACGGACTGTCTTTGGGTCCCCGACACAAAGCCTAGTGCTTGCAGTAGCCCCAAGCCTGCCATGTGGGGAACAAGGGTTTGCAGACAGCTACTGAAGAAGAGAAGGAGAACACCACCTTCCAGCCCAGCCCTAATATTCTGAGGGTCTGAAACAAGGCTATGGACAGAAGCCCACATTTCATATGACTAAATATTTGAAATTTATAAACTTATTGTCAAACAGAATACATTGTATCCTTTTATCTTAGTACATTTCCACAACAAAAAAGGATAAATATATGTAAGGGTACAGGTTTTATATACTTCAAAGTTGGCAAAATACCAATGACAGCTGAGTTTAATCATTATTACATGTCTGGGTGTTCTCCATAGGCTGTGAAGTCTGCCTGAGTAAGAAAGATAAACATAACTTATAAATCACATTAGATCCACAAATTATCCTTCTTGACTTCAATTCATCAAAGTCATTCTGTTTTTATAGCCAGGATTTACAATAATCTGTGCTCTAGTAATAATCTAAAAGGATTATCTCATTGCTTGGTGGTAAAGAATCCACCTGCTAATGTAGGAGACGTGAGTTTGATTCCTGGGTTGGGAAGGTCCCCTAGAGAAGGAAATGACAACCCACTCCAGTATTTCTTGCCTGGGAAACCACATGGATGGAGGAACCTGGCAGGCTACAGTTCTTGCAGTTGCAAAAGAGTCAGACATGACTTAGCAAATAAACAACAATAATCTAAAGGACTAAAAAAAAGATGTAATTGCATCAATGTATACAAATTTTGGATATATTTTATAATTAATAAATTATAATTTGTTTTATAATTAATAAATTATAAATTTATTAGAAATTAATGTAAAAATGTTTTAAACTTTGTTTCTAAGTTTTTCTTCTAAAATGTTCAAGATTACCTAATAAAATTAAAAACTATTCCAATTATAATTTATAAATATAAATTAAAATCAAACTTAAAATCAAATGTCTTTTAAAAAAAAGCAGAATTTTTCATTCAGTTTTAAAATATAAGTTCAAATTTAAATGTAAAAGTCATTTGCAATGCTTGTGTTCAATATCCATTTGGTTGCCAGTATAAAGAACTGGCATCCTGCTCCTCATATCTGGTGCCCAGCAGTTAGCATGTCAACTCACATACACTATACTGATCATGAGAACATCTGAAATCAGGACACAAAGCAAATAAAAAGATGCTCAGCGCTACTGGGAAAAAACATCTCACCTAAGAATTCATTGCATTCATACTGTTTGAAGGAAAGATTTGACAAGACCGTTCTCTTTTATATAGGGCATTTTGATTGTTCAAAATGGTTTAGGAGAGTACTTTCCAGGTGGCTCAGTGGATAAGAATTCGCTTGTCAATAAAGGGGATATCGGTTCAATCCCTGATCCGGGAACATTTCACATACTGTGGGGCAAATAAGCCCGTGAGTCACAACTACTGAGCCCAGCGTGCCACGATTTATGAAGCCCGCACCCTCTACGGGGCTTCCCTGGTGGCCCAGTGGTGAAGAATCCACTTGCAATGCAGGAGACCCCAGTTTGATTCCTGGGTTGGGAGGCCCTGTTTCGATTCCTCAGTTGGGAAGATCTGCTGGAGAAGGGATAAGCTACCCACTCCAGTGTTCTTGGGCTTCCCTGGTGGCTCAGCAGTAAAGAATCCACCTGCAGTGTGTGAGACCTGCACCTCTAGGGCCTCAACTACTGAGGCCCACGTGCCTAGAGCCTGTGCTCTTCAAAAAGAGAAGCCACAATGACAAGCCATTTGGCGGACATCGTGTCCCTTGTCTACTGTGTGATGGCCTGAAAATCATCTTTTCACCTCAGTTGTTATGCAACAAAGAGCAACCCCTACTCGCAGCAACTACAGAAAGCCCATGCAAAGCAAGGAAGATCCTGTGCAGACTAAATAAATAAAAGTTAAGAAGAAATGTAGCACCGTGTGATCTCAATGCTTTCTGGTCTCATCCTGTGCCACCAGGGTCTTGGGAAGCTTGGGACTGCTCAGGCTGAACCAGTCTGGGTTTCACCAGGGGAGCTAGGGCTGGGCTACCACACATGTGCATCACCAGTGTTAGAATACATGTCAGTTGATCCAAAGATAGAGAGAAAGAAGATACATAAAGGGAGAGTGGAGAGGTAAGTAACACGGGGATTGATGAAGATAGCTTTAATGAAGACACTCTTGATATGGAATGAACTGCAGAAGTCATGATTTTACTAGTCAATAAAGGCACTTCCTGGGTGTTCATTGGAAGGACTGATGTTGACGCTGAAGCTCCAATACTTTGGCCACCTGATGTGAAGAGCTGACTCATTTGAAAAGACCCTGATGCTGGGAAACATTGAGGGCAGGAGGAGAAGGGGACGACAAAGGATGAGATGGTTGGATGGCATCACCGACTCAATGGACATAAGTTTGGGTAGGCTCCAGGAGTTAGTGATGGACAGGGAGGCCTGGTGTGCTGCAGTTCATGGGGTTCCAAAGAGTTTGACATGACTGAGCAACTGAACTGAACTGAAAGGCACTTAAGATGCAAATATTCAAAGATCAAATATTTTCAAAATTACAAGTATATAATGCCAATTATTATAATGACAGAATTTAAAATTGGCAGCATGAAGCCTAGAATAAGCTTGAGATATTATATAGTTTTTCCCATTCAGTTCAGTTCAGTTTAGTAACTCAGTCGTGTCCGACTCTTTACAACCACATGGAATGCAGCATGCCAGGCTTCCCTGTCCATCACCAACTCCCAGAGCTTTCTCAAACACATGTCCATTGAGTTGGTGATGCCAGCCAACCATCTCATCCTCTGTTGTCCCCTTTTCCTCCTGTCTTCAATCCTTCCCAGCAGCAGGGTCTTTTCCAATGAATCAGTTCTTCATATCAGATGGCCAAAGTATTGGAGTTTCAGCTTCAGCATCAGTCCCTCCAATGAATATACAGGACTGATTTTCTTTAGGATTGACTAGTTTGATCTTCTTTCAGTTCAAGGGCCTCTCAAGAGTCTCCTCCAACATCAAAGTTCAAAAGTGCTCAGCTTTCTTCTTTGGCACTCAGCTTTCTTTATGATCCAACTCTCCCATCCACAAATGACTACTGAAAAAACCATAGCTTTGACTTATATGGACCTTTGTAAGCAAAGTAATGTCTCTGCTTTTTAATACACACTCTAGGTTGGTCATAGCTTTTCTTCCAAGTAGCAAGCATCTTTTAATTTCATGGCTGCAGTCACCATCTGCAGTGATTTTGGAGCCCAGAAAACAAAATCTGTCACTGTTTTCATCGTTCCCCCATCTATTTGTCATGAAGTGATGGAACCAGATGCCATCATTTTAGTTTTTTGAATGTTGAGTTTTAAGCCAACTTTTTACTCTCCTCTTTCACTTTCATCAAGAGGGTCTTTAGTTCCTCTTCATTTTCTGCCATAAGAGTAGTGTTATCTACATATCTGAGGTTATTGATATTTCTTCCAGCAATCATTGGATTAATCCTAATAAGAAATCACTTATCAAAGGGAACCGGAAATGAAAGAATTAACAAGTTAAGTATAGCCACTAGGAGATCAGTGGAATCAAGAGGAATTCAGGGATGACTGACTCTGGAGGATGTGGGGTTGACTTTACCTCGGAGTGGCAGCTCCTGGCCCCTGCTTAGAAGGGAAAACTACCTGGTATCAGTGGAGTATCAAGTCAGCAAATCTGGGACAAAGAGAATCACCATGGACCTTAGAAGATGAAGACACCCTAATCCAGAAACTGAGGCAGTCGATGATCATGTGCAGTCACGCTGGCAAATCCAAAATATGCTGAAGAGGACACATTCTGTTCAAATATATGGACAGACTGCATTTTGGAATATTATTCATCAGAGCAAAAGTTATTTTCCTTTAAGGCCAAATCATGATGCATTTCATTTACACAGGAAGCCTTTGAAATCATACTTAAATGTAGTCAACCAGAGTAGAAGCTGTAACAAAGAAAAGCCTGCTGAGTTTATTGGAAATGGGAGATCCTTTCTCCTTGCTAATCATGAGCAAATTCATACTGAAATTAAATGTCAGCAAATACACAAAATAGAGAATGCCCATGAATGTACTGAACGTGGAAAAGCCTTCCTCAAGAAGTCTTGGCTCAATGAACATAAGAGAATTCATACAGGAAAGAAACACCATGGATGTAGTGTGTGTGGGAAAACCTTCTCCAAGAAGTTCAAGCTCACCAAACACCAGTGAACTCACAAAGAAGAGAAACCCCATGTGTGCAGTGAGTATGGAAAAGCCTTTTTCAGGAAATTTCAGCCTACTGAACAAAAGACTCCTATGGGAAATAAACCTTATGTATGCAGTATATGTAGTAAAGTATTCTTCAGAAAGTTCAAGCTAACTGAACACCAGAGAACTCATACAGGAGAGAAGCCCTATGAATGAACTGAATGTGCAAAGCCTTCTGAGAAAAGGCAAAGCTATGATACATCTGCCAAACCAAAGAGGAGAAAAACCCATGTGTGCAGTGAGCATGGGAAAGATTTCTCCAGAAAACTGTGCTAGTTTTGCATTAGAAAGTACATACAGGTGAGAAATCTTATATATGTAGTGGGAATGTGGAAAAGGTTTCATGCAGAAGGGCAATCTTATTATATATCAATGAACTCACATCAGTAACCCTATTTTTCTTTATCTGATCAACTTAATAAGTGGACATGTATTTAGGGGTTAAGGTGAAGGGAGGGTGGAACCCATCCCCACTGCTCCACTCCCCAAGTAAGTGGTAAGCACTTGGGCAAAATTCAGGAGCTCTATCGGGTAAGTCACTCCCCAATCTGAGCCATCAAAGTGGAGATAACACCAGTGCTTACATCCTAGCACTCTTAAGGCTATTAAATGAGCTAAGTACAATGCTTAGAAATATGTCAACCATAGTAAGTGCTCAAGATGTGTTAGCTTCAACAGGTTCCTCCCCCACAGAAGATGCTCCCAGCCCCAAGAAGGCCCCGCCCAGCACGGCTGGAGGGCAGAGGAGCCACAGCCCACAGGGGAGCTTCCAGAGTGAGTGGACAGGTCAGCCCCATCTGGCATGCTCAGCACAGTCTCCAGTGGCCACCGAAGAGAAGGAGAGGTGGGGGCAGAGCCCAGGATGTGAGCCAGTGCCGGCCACAGCAGTGATTGCAGATGGAGCCACAGCCCCAGAGCCCAGGGCCCCCTGCACCCAGTAAGAACTAGCCACAGTGCAGCAGCTGACACCAGCACAACAAGGCAACTTGAAACTGGAAATGCCCAAACACCGTGATTTGAGACGGTTTATACTGTGGAGGTGAGAAATAGATTTAAGGGACTAGATCTGATAGAGTGCCTGATGAACCATGGACGGAGGTTTATGACATTGTACAGGAGACAGGGATCAAGACCATCCCCATGGAAAAGAAATGCAAAAAAGCAAAATGGCTGTCTGAGGAGGCCTTACAAATAGCTGTGAAAAGAAGAGAAGCGAAAAGCAAAGGAGAAAAGGAAAGATATAAGCATCTGAATGCAGAGTTCCAAAGAATAGCAAGAAGAAATAATAAAGCCTTCTTCAGCGATCAATGGAAAGAAATAGAGGAAAACAACAGAATGGGAAAGACTAGAGATCTCTTCAAGAAAATTAGAGATACCAAGGGAACATTTCATGCAAAGATGGGCTCGATAAAGGATAAAAACGGTATGGACCTAATAGAAGCAGAAGATATTAAGAAGAGATGGCAAGAATACACAGAAGAACTGTACAAAAAAGTGCTTCACGACCCAGATAATCACGATGGTGTGATCACTCATCTAGAGCCAGACATCTGGAATGTGAAGTCAAGTGGGCCTTAGAAAGCATCACTATGAACAAAGCTAGTGGAGGTGATGGGATTCCAGTTGAGCTATTTCAAATCCTGGAAGATGATGCTGTGAAAGTGCTGCACTCAATATGCCAGCAAATTTGGCAAACTCAGCAGTGGCCACAGGACTGGAAACGGTCAGTTTTCATTCCGATCCCAAAGAAAGGTAATGCCAAAGAATGCTCAAACTACCGTACAATTGCACTCATCTCACATGCTAGTAAAGTAATGCTCAAAATTCTCCAAGCCAGGCTTCAGCAATACCTGAACCGTGAACTTCCAGATGTTCAAGCTGGTTTTAGAAAAGGCAGAGGAACCAGAGATCAGATTGCCAACATCTGCTGGATAACGGAAAAAGCAAGAGAGTTCCAGAAAAACATCTATTTCTGCTTTATTGACTATGCCAAAGCCTTTGACTGTGTGGATCACAATAAACTGTGGAAAATTCTGAAAGAGATGGGAATACCAGACCACCTGACCTGTCTCTTGAGAAATATGTATTCAGGTCAGGAAGCAACAGTTAGAACTGGACATGGAACAACAGACTGGTTCCAAATAGGAAAAGGAGTCCATCAAGGCTGTATATTGTCACCCTGCTTATTTAACTTATATGCAGAGTACATCATGAGAAACGCTGGGCTGGAAGAAGCACAAGCTGGAATCAAGATGGCCAGGAGAAATATCAATAACTTCAGATATGCAGATGACACCACCCCTATGGCAGACAGTGAAGAGGAACTAAAAGGCCTCTTGATGAAACTGAAAGAAAAGAGTGAAAAAGTTGGCTTAAAGCTCAACATTCAGAAAACGAAGATCATAGCATCCGGTCCCATCACTTCATGGCAGATAGACGGGGAAACAGTGGAAACAGTGTCAGACTTTATTTTTTGGGGCTCCAAAATCACTGCAGATGGTGACTACAGCCATGAAATTAAGACGCTTACTCCTTGGAAGGAAATTTATGACCAACCTAGATAGCATATTGAAAAGCAGAGACATTACTTTGCTAACAAAGGTCCATCTAGTCAAGACTATGGTTTTTCCAGTGGTCATGTATGGATGTGAAAGTTGGACTGTGAAGAAAGCTGAGCGCTGAAGAATTGATGCTTTTGAACTGTGGTGTTGGAGAAGACTCTTGAGTCCTTTGGACAGCAAGATCCAACCAGTCCATTCTAAAGGAGATTAGTCCTGGGCGTTCTTTGGAAGGACTGATGCTAAAGCTGAAACTCCAATACTTTGGCCACCTCATGTGAAGAGTTGACTCATTGGAAAAGAATCTGATGCTGTGAGGGATTGGGGGCAGGAGGAGAAGGGGACAACAGAGGATGAGATGGCTGGATGGCATCACCGACTCAATGGACATGAGTTTGGGTGAACTCCGGGAGCTGGTGATGGATAGGGAGGCCTGGTGTGCTGCAATTCATGGGGTCGCTAAGAGTTGGACATGACTGAGTGACTGAACTGAATTGATACTTTTCATTACTGGTAGAAATTGGAGCCTGCGAACGGAGTTGTATTCAATTATTTACATATATATTTGCATACTCAACCTTCCTGGATTACCAATTACACAATACTGGTAAAGTTTAAGCTGACAAATTATAGAACGGAAGTGATTTTGTATTTGTGGGAACATGGCTTGAGAACAGAAGACCTACCATAATTCACATCACAATTACAGTATTATTCAAGAAGATACTTGGTTCTATGGGGTTTCATAAAGGGGACAAAAAAAATTCCCAAGGCAGCAAAATGGGTTTTCATGTCCTAGCTTGTTTCTCATGTATGGTTCCTGGACCACCAGTGTGTGCATCTCTTGGGGGAGGACCCTGACTTCAGGCCTCTCCCCAGTCCCCAGAGGCAGTCATCAGTGGATTTTTCAAGCTGGTGCTGGTGATTTCCTTTCTCCTCTCTCCCATTTATCTCCCTGCACTGCAATTAAACTCTGTGGTCTTTACCCGAAACGCCTCAAAACCTGTACTCTTGCTTAAAGCCACACAGACTCCCATTCTAATTATTGTCTGATGCACAGGTGTGGAGGGGTGGTCTGTCTTCAGGGTAGCAGCACCGTCCAGGTACAACTTCCTGTGATGACAGCCATTATCTGCCCAGTGAAATATGGCAGCCACCAGCTGCTTCTGAGCACTTGGGATGGGGCAAGTGTGACTTAAATCCAAGTGTGAACCTTCATTTACTCAACCACTTTAGATTTTGGTGTGACAGTGATAATGGCTGGACAAGAGCACATCTGAGACATTTTAGATGTAAACTTGACTGGACAGGCCAGACATAAGAATGGTCATGAATATAGCCAAGTCTTGCTGGTCTGGGACATGACAGGTTACTTTAGGGGATTTTGCTGATCTCTGCTCTCTCTATACATCTTGCTTGGAAGGCAAACAGTAGTGAGCTGGAGGTTATTTCCTGTCCCTCACACTTAAGAGAAGGCAATGGCACCCCACTCCAGTACTCTTGCCTGGAAAACCCCATGGACGGAGGAGCCTGGTAGGCTGCAGTCCATGGGGTCGCTAGGAGTCGCAGACGACTGAGCGACTTCACTTTCGCTTTTCACTTTCATGCATTGGAGAAGGAAATAGCAACCCACTCCAGTGTTCTTGCCTGGAGAATCCCACGGACGGGGGAGCCTGGTGGGCTGCCATCTATGGGGTCGCACAGAGTCGGACATGACTGAAGTGACTTAGCAGTAGCAGCACACTTAACTCACTGAAAATGTTCCACAAAAAATTCCTAGTTTGCTAACAGGTTTCCTAGAGGATGTTTTAGTCTTTTGAAAGATTAAACATGTTATTGATAGAAGCAATTTTACAAATAGACCTAAGATATTCAGAAAAATCTATAACAAGTTTAGTTCAGTTCAGTCGCTCAGTCATGTCTGACTCTTTGCAACCACGTGGACTGCAGAATGCCAGGCCTCCCTGTCCATCACCAACTCTCGGAGTTTACTCAAACTCATGTCCATTGAGTCAGTGATGCCATTTAACCATCTCATCCTGTCATCCCCTTCTCCTGCCTTCAATCTTTCCAAGCATCAGGGTCTTTTCAAATGAGTCAGCTCTTCGCATCAGGTTGCCCAAGTTTTGGAGCTTCAGCTTCAGCATCAGTCCTTCCAATGAATATTCAGGACTGATTTCCTTTAGGATGGACTCATTTGATCGCCTTGCAGTCCAAAGGACTCTCAAGAGTCTTCTCCAGCACCACAGTTCAAAAGCATCAATTCCTCGGCACTCAGCTTTCTTCACAGTCGAACTCTCACATCCATACTTGACCACTGGAAAAACCATAGCCTTGGCTAGACGGACCTTTGTTGGCAAAGTAATGTCTCTGCTTTTTAATATGCTATCTGGGTTGGTCCTAACTTTCAAGGAGTAAGCGACTTTTAATTTCATGGCTGTAGTCACCATCTGCAGTGATTTTGGAGCCCAGAAAAATAAAGTCTGACACTGTTTCCCCATCTATTTGCCATGAAGTAATGGGACCAGATGCCATGATCTTAGTTTTCTGAATGTTGAGCTTTAAGCCAACTTTTTCACTCTCCTCTTTCACTTTCATTAAGGGCTCTTTAGTTCTTCACTTTCTGCCATAAAGGTGAAGGGTCATCTGTATATATGAGGTTACTGATATTTCTCAGGGCAATCTTGATTCCAGCTTGTGCTTCATCCAGCCCAGCGTTTCTCATGATGTATTCTGCATATAAGTTAAATAAGCAGGGTGACAATATACAGCCTTGACATACTTCTTTTACTATTTGGAACCAGTCTGTTGTTCCATGTTCAGTTCATGATACAGTTAATTCTCACCAGAGAAAATCATCTGGGATTATTCCTGTGAAAAAGCTTATTCTAAAATCGAATTAAGAACTCGTTAGCTGTACTATCCCATGTAGTAGTCCTTAACGATGTATGGCTACATAAATTTAAATTCATTGAAACTAAATTAAACAGTTGCTCAGGAGAAGGCAATGGCACCCCACTCCAGTACTCTTGCCTGGAAAATCCCATGGACGGAGGAGCCTGGTAGGCTACAGTCCATGGGGTCACTGAGAGTTGGACACGACTCAGTGACTTCACTTTCACTTTTCACTTTCATGCATTGGAGCAAGAAATGGCAACCCACTGCAGCGTTCTTGCCTGGAGAATCCCAGGGATGGCGGAGGCTGGTGGGCTGCCGTCTATGGGGTCACATAGAGTCGGACACGACTGAAGCGACTTAGCAGCAGCAGCAGTCATACTAGCCCCAATCAAGTGTTCAGCAGTCACATGTGGTTGGTGGCTGCCATCCTGGACTGGGCAAATACAGAACATCCTCATCACTGCAGATAGTCCCACTGGACAGTGCTGAGTTAACTGTGAGGTCCCCACAGAAGGAAATGCCTCAGAGAGCTGAGGTACACAAGGGGAGCTGAATGAAGTATGCAGATGAGGGGAAGAGCAGAGAGAGGTGAGGCCGGAGAAACAGAGGCCACTGGGGGCGGGGGTGAGGGGGTGGAATTACTATAGGAGACTGGGTTTTATTTCAGGGCAGTGAGATGCTGTGAGGGGTTTAATCAGACCAGCAGCAGGAAGAAAAGTCAGAAACCACAAAAGTGGTCAAGAGAGATCACAGTGCACGGGGGACGTAGCAGTGGAGCTGAGGGGGAAGTGGAGCGATGAGGGGAGGGTATTTTGTAAGAGGGAGAGAACAGCTGGCTTGCTAATGGACGGTATGTGGATGACATTTCTGGACCAATCCACAGTTCCCTCTAACACACACTTCAAGTCATCAGGGGCTAAAGGGATACTAAGATGGACAACTAGTAGGCAAATGAATTATTAATATGTGAAGAATTTCTAACGGTAATAGTTGTAATATAAGAGAACTAAAATTCAGGGACACAATTAGATCAACCCACAAAACACTGGGAACCCAGCCTCTCACACTCAAATGTGACCTGGGGCAGGGAAGCCCCTCAAATCTGGTGTTTCCAGTTGCCATCCAAGCTAAGGGCTGGGGGAAGTAGGCTCAGGTACCACAAGTCTAGCAGGAGAGCGCCTGATTTTTCGCATCATGAGATCAAAAGGATCAGGGAATCTGATGAGATAAAAACCAAACACAGACAAAAAGACAACGAGCAGTTTTGTTTCTTCAGTGTGATCAAAAGTTTTCAATATGAAGTTTTAAAGATAAAGGCAAACCTGATTCTAATTTTAAAAACATTTTTTTTAAACAGAGGACAGGGACTTCCCTGGTGGTCCAGTGGTTAAGAATCCACCTTCCAATGCAGAAGACATGGGTTCAATCTGTTTCGGGAACTAGAATCCCACATGCCAGTCAGCAACTGAGCTCTCACACAACTACTGAGCCCATGCACTGCAGCTACCAGAGCTTGCGTGTTCTAGATCCCATGCTCCACAAGAAGAGAAGCCTGTATGCCACAACTAGAGAAAGCCTGAGAGGCAGCGAAGAGCCTGCACAGCCAAAATAATAAAGTAAAATAAAATAAACAGAGGACAACTTGCATGATGGAACTCAGATTTCTAGGTGCAATTTAATAGAAGATGTAAAAGAGAATTTTAAATATTATGATATAAAAATGCATGCCAAAATTTCATGGCTTTCTTGAGACAAAAACCCTGAATGATGGAAGAGGAGCCCAACAGACAGTATCTTCTCAGCCACCAAACAAACCTGCTGATAATGTTCTGTTCAGGCCATAGTCAAGTGAGCTCAAGTATTCTGGGACTCAGGCAGAAGATGGAAGGTTTTCCCAGATCATCCTGCGATCACAGAATTTAGCATTTCAGTATGTCTAATGATGTGTGCATGCTCAGTCATGTTTGACTCTTTGCGACCCCATAAACTGCAGCCCACTGGACTCCTCTGTCCATGGAATTTTCCAGGCAAGAATACTGCAGTGGGTTGCCATTCCTACTCCAAGGGATCTTCTCAACCCAGGAATTGAACCTGCATCTCTTGCATCTCCTGCACTGGTAGGTGGATTCTTTACCACTGAGCCGCCTGAGAAGCCCTATATGGAGTTATAATACTTGCATGAGGAGAAAATTAAATATTTAAATAAAAACTGAAATGTAGCAATTTGGAGTTGGGAAACGAAGTTTTAAGGGAAAATTACATTCTAACTTTGGGGTGTGGACACATTGTCATATTTTAGAAAAGTCAGTTAATTTATTTGGACCATTTCCCTAACTGAAAAATATATGTCTCACAATTAAAAATTTTGAAGAGTTGGTGATAACATGAAGAAAAATCCTTGAAGAAATTGAAAGATTTTGACTTTGGGATGATAGGCAAGAAGAGGGAAAAGTTTAGAAACTCACTCATTTCTCCTTTGCTTAATCTCTACAATCCCCCTCTCACTCTGCAATCCTGTAGGCTATATCTGGATACAGATCAAACAGCAGGAAGTTGAGAGTGCAGAGCAACCTAACGGATCGATGGGAGATTTTGCATGGAACAGAGTTAAATATGCTGAATCTTGAGAAGAAGCTGGAAATGAATCCTTGGTGCACTGAGACCACGGTGGGGCAGGACAGGCCCTGGGGCCAGAACGGCCTGGCTGGACCCTAGCACCTTGGCTTTGGGGGCACCTGGGAGAGTCGTCAAGCTCCCAAAGCCTCAACCCTCTTATCTGTAAAATGAAAACAAAGACTCTGGGGAAAGCTGACTGTGGCTGTGAGCTCTCTTTATAAAATGAGGTGTGCCTGACGATTTGTATCACCATCCAGATGAGACGAGACTACGAGCCACATCTCCGTGTTTTGAAACACACGTCAGTGCCCAGAACAGCACCTGTCCAAAGGGCAGGTCCTATCTGTCCAAACAGCGGCCTTCTGCTGATCACGCTGCAAGTGCCAGGCCACACGGCCAGTGCCAGGGTGGCGTCTCTACCAAGCACGGACGCCTGCAGACATGCAGACACTGCTGTGTCCTCCTCACAAGAGTCTGCAAGACAGAAACTGAGTAACAGAAAGCAGTGACTAGCTTCACTCTTTAACAGAGAACAAAGAAAAATGAAAATGACTGGAAATGGTGTTTAACTGAACTCATTTATGCACTGCCGGGGGCCAGCGTGAGGAATCCCACCTGGGACAAGGTCATGCGGAAGGAAGCCTGACAAAATGCAAGGACGTGATCAGACTTCAGGGGTTCCCCTGGGAATTTCCTGAGCATCCACCCCCCAAAAAAATAAGAATCTGCCTGCTTTTCCACTCTTCTGATCTTCTCTGGAAAAAGTCAAATCAGGGCTTTAGTCTTCTGCATTTGAAAGGGAAGTTTCAGTTAAACCCCTCTGATAGCTCTCTAGCTTGCCTAACAGGTTCCTGGACCTCTTATAGCTTGTGAATTGCTTACAGCCCCCCAACCCAACCGCAAGAGGCACAAAGCTTAAAAGCATCTTAAAGATACAGAGCCTTTTCTAAAGAGCTAAAAATCATATTGGTGACAGGATTTCACTGCTGACTCAATGATTACTGCCAGGCCTCCATATTCTTTATCTTTTAGGCACCTGGGAGGATGTTAATCAAGGTAAATGGGATATGGAAAAAGATATATAATAGTTTTGATGTTAGCAACACTAGACTTTTGAGTTAATTACTTTTCTTTTGTTGTACATCACTGTACTCCTTTTATTTGTTATAAGTTGCTGTATCTTTGCTATGTAAGAATGGAACTTTATTTAGTGCTTTCTGAGAGCGGCACCAGACTTTGGGAAGATCAACACAGATAAGTCTTCTGGTTGACAAACCCTTATCAGAAAAAAGGCTGTAAAATGTTAATTGGCCCCTTTGGCCGGAAGATGATGTAAATCACCTAAGACTTGTATGCAGAGAGAAAAGCCTGGTTTTGATAAGAGTCTGGGCTGCTAACGCTGCATAACTTTGTGTTACCCATTGATCTCTATGTATAATCAAAAAGTATAAAAGGCCTTCTGAACAATAGAGGACGGGCCAGTTGCTGGACTGGTTTCCCCCGTGTCTCCTAATTTCTGGCTGAATTCCTATCTGGGGCGTGGAGGCTCACCATGTCTACTTACTTGTCCCGGCTTTCAAGATCCACGCGAGGGGGAGCCCAAGGCGGGGCACTCCCCGATATTCAAGAGGACGCCGGTGGCCTAACGTAGATGGTGCAAGCTCCTTGTCTGGAACTTTATTGGCTTCCCACGTAAACCAAGTTATTCAGCCTTCTTTCTCCACTTAATTTTCCTACTACACTATTTCTCCCTAATCTAATCTTATATTCTTATATTAAAAAATAAATAAGTTTCTTCTCGCCTACGCCGTCCACGCTTCGAATCACCCTGGATCCACTGGGGCTGGACCCCGGCAATGCACTGTCATTTATCCTGTCTGCAAAAGAAAGTTAGCAATTTTCTGACTGTTCTTATACCTGAAAGTGAAACTGGCTCACAAAATAAAAACATACATAATCCAGTGTCAAAAACTGGTGATTTATAGAAATCACCCCATTTATTTTTTCCAATAAAGAGGAAAAAAAACAAATAAAACTTGTTTCAATAATTCAGTGTTTGAGTCACTGGCAAATACTGTCTGTATCATTCAATGTAAGTGTCCCAGGTCATGAGCTCCAGGCATGCTGATGGCCACAAATCTTCCACGGTTCAAACAAAACGGAGAACCCACACGTGAGGACGATATCAGTTGAAAACAAGACGCGTTATCACAGTGTGCATAAAAAGAAGGTCTTTGAAAAATATCCAGATTTTTAAAGGAATGAAAATACTCCTGTTTTGTTGTAGCTTTTGTTCCCTTTAATTGTTAATTTTTGGTTTTTGGAGTAAACTTTTTTCGCCATGAGGAAGGAGTCGTATGACTTTGTAAGTGGAAACCAAGTGGCCACTGGCTAACGCAAATGCCTCCCCTCCCCGACAACAGAGCTCTTCTGTCCCCTCAAAACCCTCTTTCATGCTTTCTGTTATGGTTCAGAAAGGTAAATAAAATGATTTCAAGTATTCAATTCCTATCAAAAATTGGTATCAAAAGTAATAAAGGACCTAATTTCTTTATAATTCCATGTTTTAAAAAATAACTTAAGAAGCAAGAGGTCCGGCCCTTTACTTGTATAAATATCACAGCGTAACTAGAGTTTCTTAAGACAGCGTGGAGAGGAGTCTGTGTTTAGCACCTCGATCATTGATCTTAACGTTGGGAACGTTTCTGACACAGACGGAAGAGTCTTATAAGAAGGTGAAATACTGAAAAGAGAAAAACGCAAAGAAAAGGTGTGAAAATCAACACAATTTTACCAAAAAGGGCAAAGCTTATATTATATCGATTCCTATTACAATATTCACTTTACAGTACTCCACATGTGTGACATCAGACATTAGCATATAGCAGGGGCACCTGTGAGCAGAGCTGATCCCGTTGTAGCAATGAATGGGGTATCAGCAGGCTCCCGTCATGAGATGCAGGTAGACTCACCCAGCCCCCAGAAAGAAAATCAGTCTCTGACTTACTCAGCGAGTGTTACACAAACACATCCTTCTGAGGCACACGCTAGACATGGAACCTGAAGACACATGATTTGGGTCCAGCCTTGATCCTTATCAGCTTTAGTGGTTCCTCTCAGACCCACTTCCCTGTATTTGCAGGAAGGAGGACGGTATTTCTAACTCCCAGAGTTACTTACTCCTGGTAAGGAGTGTGGAATGGGTCTCAATTACATTGTGAACCTATAGCTGCACAACATAAGGTGGCGTTGCTATTTTTTCCTCAAAGAGTTGTTGAAAGATCAACACTGTAAAATTATGCAGGAAACAGAGGCAAGGCCTTTGACCTTATGATCATGTTACTAAAACATATGTAAACTAGTAAACCTGAGACAAAAATATACTAGAAGGAAGTGTAACTGTTAGTTTTCATTACAAAGCTGAGACAAAAATATACTAGAAGGAAGTGTAACTGTTAGTTTTCATTACAAAGCTAATGGAATACTTACAAATGGGACCAAAATATCTTACAGAGACAAACTTCTGTTTTAAACAGAGCACAGATTATCCAGTGATTTTTAGAGTGGTTGCTATATTGAACAGATATGGAAAGGCAAAACTGGAAGTTTCTATGATATTAAAAAAAAAAAAACATGGAGAAGGAGCAAGAGTCAATAAGGGTAAATAGTGAGATGTGCTTAAAGATTAAGAGCAAAAGGAGAAGGCAGCGGAAGAGGATGAGATGGTTGGATGGCATCATAGACTCGATGGACGTGAATTTGAGCAAACTCTGGGAGACAGTGGAGGACAGAGGAACTTAGCATGCTGTAGCCCACAAAGTTGCAAAGAGCTGGACATGACTTAGGGTTGAACAACAACAACAAAATTAACTATGAAAGCACCGGTGAGTTTAATTTGAGCCCAAATGTATATATTTATGTGCTCCTGTGGTGCTTTTGAAAACAAGAGCCAGGGAAGACCATAGTACTGGGCCCTCCCACGGTAACCGTCAGGGGTAATTTCTTGCAGCCTTCCCTGACTCCTATGTATTTTGTACCTAAATTACAGTAAAGCAACCTTCCCCAAACAAAGAGTAAAGGAAAAATGCAGCTGAAAGGCAGGTGCCACCACCCAGAGAAGTCTGAGTCAGGTCCAGCTCAGTTTTCAAAATCACTCCTGAATACTGACCCTGCAAGTCTGGGACAAAGGATCAATGAGCCAAGAGACAGGAATATCTGACTATATAAGTAAGACATTTGTAACCCTTCCTTCACAAACTGGCTTCCTTATGTTATTCATTATTCACTTTTATCCATACACTCACCTGTTAAGGGGTCGTAAATGACAACAAAAACATAGTAACTTTGAAAAGCAAATTAAATTCATTACATAATCATAACCCATAAAAAATTAGTACGATTCCAGTTTCACATCCTTTTGTTGACCCCTATCAAGCAGTTACCTTTTCAAGTTCATCCAGCTTTTAGCTATTTTGCTAAAGGCCTCTGAACCCGGGGCAGTCATAGCTTCAAAGTCAACCAACTGAAAGAGAAAGAGATTTAAGAATGTGGTTAAAGATGGAGGGGAGGCTCCCTTTGGGATTCGATTCATTTGTGTGTCTTAACATACAACTCCACAGACTGGAACTGAAACCTTTCCCTTCTGGCTCCAGCTCCAACATACCTTCCCTTTGGGAATTTTTCCTGCTACTTCTCTTCCACTCGCCATCAGCGCTCCCACAATCACTGAGTAAGCGATCACACTATTCAGATAGAGAACAGTTACCAGTCAGTCCAGCCTGCAGACGGTTACCATGCTAGCGCTCACCATGGACTTCCCATCCTAGAAGATGGCGTCGTATTTCTTCTAACAATTCTTTGGACATTAAACAAAAGAATATTTTCATTTGTTCTAAAAATGTTTGCTGATTTACTAAGAAAAATATTTACTGGTTTACTAATTTAAGGGTAAATGTGTAACAATAATATTTTTCTGAGACAAAAAGTTACTTTTAATTAGGAGTTTTCTTTTCAATTGGTTTTCTTATTCTTATAGGAAAACACTAAATTAGAAAATGTGCCTGCTTTCTATTATTTTAAAAAATTCTTTATCAGCCACATCACATGGCATGTGGGATCTTAGTTTCCCAACCAGGGACTGAATCCAAGCCCCCTGCATTGGAAGCACGGGTCTTAACAGCTGGACTGCCAGGGAAGTCCTTGCTTGCTTATATTTTTAACTGCATGAGGCTTGGCTTTAAAATGCACATATATATAATATACTTTGTAAATGCAAACATATTACTAGCGTTTAAAAATAAAAACTTTGCAATCAAAAAATGGGCCAAAGAACTAAATAGACACATCTCCAAAGAAGACATACGGATGGCTAACAAACACATGAAAAGATGCTCAACATCACTCATTATCAGAGAAATGCAAATCAAAACCACAATGAGGTACCACTTCACACCAGTCAGAATGGCTGCGATCCAAAAATCTGCAAGCAATAAATGCTGGAGAGGGTGTGGAGAAAAGGGAACCCTCCTACACTGTTGGTGGGAATGCAAACTAGTACAGCCACTATGGAGAACAGTGTGGAGATTCCTTAAAAAATTGCAAATAGAACTCCCTTATGACCCAGCAATCCCACTGCTGGGCATACACACCGAGGAAACCAGAATTGAAAGAGACACATGTACCCCAATGTTCATCGCAGCACTGTTTATAATAGCCAGGACATGGAAACAACCTAGATGTCCATCAGCAGATGAATGGATAAGAAAGCTGTGGTACATATACACAATGGAGTATTACTCAGCCGTTAAAAAGAATTCATTTGAATCAGTTCTGATGAGATGGACGAAACTGGAGCCGATTATACAGAGTGAAGTAAGCCAGAAAGAAAAACACCAATACAGTATACTAATACATATATACGGAATTTAGAAAGATGGCAATGACGACCCTGTATGCAAGACAGGAAAAAGACGCAGCTGTCTATATCGGACTTTTGGACTCAGAGGGAGAGGGAGAGGGTGGGATGATATGGGAGAATGGCATTCTATCATGTATACTATCATGTAAGAATTGAATCGCTAGTCTATGTCTGACGCAGGATACAGCATGCTTGGGGCTGGTGCATAGGGATGACCCACAGAGATGTTGTGGGGAGGGAGGTGGGAGGGGGGTTCATGTTTGGGAACACATGTAAGAATTAAAGATTTTAAAATTAAAAAAAAAATAATAATAAAAAAAAAAATAAAAATAAAAAAAAATAAAAATAAAAACTTTGGCCCCAAAGAAGAAAAAGAACGCATCACAGAAAGTACTAACAGACTGGTCTGAAGGCTGGGTTATGTGCACTTCCTTCCTGGCATGTCCAGACTCACTCTGGGCTCTGACATTTTTATTATGACGTCAGCTGTGTGCTTTGTGAGAGGCACCCCAGGACAAAGACAGCCAAGACAGAGCTCTTGCCTCTGCAAGTGGACACCAGAGAAATGGCGTCAGCCCTGCAGTCACCTAATAGGGAAGCCCTCACAGAGGCCATGGACACATGTTCCCCATCTTTGAAGGCCATGGGCAGGGCAATGGAGATAGAGAAGGCAGGGAAGTGGGCCGGCTGGGAGGGACAGGAAGGTGTTTGGACAAGCAGGGGGTGTGGTGGAGGGGCCAGAGTGAGGATGGAGAGAGGGTAGATGACAGGAAAGGTGATGAGGCCATGGTAAAGCAGGGCAGGGAGGAGCTGGCACTGTGCATCACGCCACTGAGTTGGCACCTGAGCCAACAGATATAAAGAACTGGGACACAGACAGGGAAAAAGAAAAGCCTGGAAACGGAGAGACCAGTTAGAAAGGTCAGAGCAAGAGATAAGCAGGGGACTTCCCTGGTGGTCCAGTGGTTAAGAATCTGCCTGTGAATCACAGGGGACACAGGTCCGATGCCTGGTCTAAGAGGATCCCACATGACTCGAGGCAGCTAAGCTGGAGAGCTGCAGCTACTGAAGCCTGAACGCCAGTGCTCCGTAACAGGAGAAGCCACTGCAAGGAGAAGCCCATGCCCTCTCAACAAGGAGTAGCTCCAGCTCACTGCAACTAGAGAAAGCCCCCACAGAGCAATGAAGACCCAGTGCAGCCAAAAATAGAGAACTGAATGGATATTTTTTTAAAAAAGAAAGGACAGTGCAAGAGATGAGCAGATCTGAGCTATGGCACGCGCGGAGAGCATGAGAGGATAGGAGAGGTTTAGGAGGCAAAGTCAACGAGACGTAGGGACCGGACAGGTGCAGGGGCTGAGGGGGAGACAGGGGTGACTGGAGCTGGACCTCCTTCTCAAGTGACACAGAAGCCCACAGAGCTGCTGTGTGAACACATGCGTGCACAGTGCCTGCAAGTGGTGGCTGGACAGGGCACATGGAGGCCTCCTGCGTGCTATAGACCTAGGTAGCATTCCTGTAACAGCTGTGCTAAAGGTACAATATTTCTGTTCCTATTCTACTTCAAGGCCATTTTTATTTCGTTAATTCCAGGTGCACAAATGTCTACACCACAGGGTGATCACCATCAGCCCAGTTTCCATCCATCACCACACAGTGGACCCCCTGCACCCATCATGCCCAACTCCCAGTGCTTTTTTAATAGTACAAGAAAACTTATTACCACATTTAGGAGAGTTTTACTTTCTAAAGTATTAATCAGAGATCAAGACACTTAAGTATATGATTTTAACCAAAACATCTTAAATTCAAACATGTGCTAACAACAGCATACGCCATTCACCTGATTCGCTGTACATGGTACCAAATAAAAGGGAATAAAAAGAAAGGTCTACAGACACACCCTTGTTTGAATGACACTTGAAAGACTCCTGATGAATTTGCTGAGTAGAATTCATTTATAACAGTAATAATACTTTGGGATGGTTGGTGATGCAAAAGAATTAAACATTAGGGCTAAAGGTCAATTAATGGCCAGAATCTGGGGCCGGCAGGTTAACAGTCTGGGCAAACACCAGGAATTAAAGCACAGTGAGCGTATGAGTTCACAGAGTGAGACTTGGGTACATTTTTGTGAATGAATGAGCTCCAGCCTGTAAACACCAAGAACCTTCTACTAGAACTACCTTCCAGAATCCTTGATGATGCAGTAAATCAAGGACATCACTTTCAGGTGGACTTTGGAAACACAAAGCGGGCTTCTCGCCATTGCTAGGATACCTGTACTCATACCCACACAGCACACGTAAGCAAAAGGCGTGTGTTCTTCACTACAAAACTGTCAGATTATAGGATATCACCCACCTGGATCCACGAGAGAGCGGCATTAAATTATAAAAATAATAAACTAAGGATAAGATTAAGTTGCAAACAGCATCAGCCTCCTAGGAAAAAAAGATATGTGCTCGTGAACTTAAATAATAGATTATAAACTCATTTTTATGAGGTGATAAGGCACAGCAGAATCATTTACTAGGAAGAGGATTATTTCATTCTTCTCCTACAAGGACCTACTTTTCATATCCCTGAATATTTTATACTCTTTCACATCATTTTTTTCTAATGGAAGGGTATATGCACAGTTTAGTTTTGAGCAGTATGCTCTCAGCTGCCTTCAAAATGGCAAACTTTTTCTGATAAACGTAGATATCTGTTTTGGTCTATAACATTATTTGCAAAGTCAAAATATACATTAGGATTAAAATAAAACAAAGTGCTTATTAATATTGAATACATTTTCTCAAACTACAGGCCTCTCTACTCCAAGATTCTGATTAGCATTACCCTCCCCACCCCCGCCTCACCACAGACCCCCGCCGCTGAGATTTAGGTGATCAGTATACTTAATTATATATATGTGTGCATGCTAAATCTCTTCAGTTGTGTCTGACTCTTTGTGACCCCATGAACTGTAGCCTGCCAGGCTCCTCTGTCCATGGGATTCTCCAGGCAAGAAAACTGGAGTGGGTTGCCATGCCCTCCTCCAATTACATGTATAAACTGAATAAAATCCAGAGAAATAAAGGAACTTTCCAAAAGCTATGGGCATCCATTCCAGAATGTAGAGGGAGCACCCCCTATACTCTCCACACAGCGACAGCTACAATCATGCAGGTGACCTTGTAGCTCCTTGGGAGCAGGATGTAGCTCCCCGTTGAATCAGAAAGCAATGGTGGAGGAGGTCACAAGTCCAGGAAACAGTCATGTCCATCATGCACAACCTACACACTTAAATATTGACAAAGCTCCAATTTATGATAATATAACAGAGTACCTACATACATTCCCCTTTCTCAGTTTCTGTCATTATTAAATATGGGAACTGTCTCCATAAGGATATTGAAAGAAATATTTCCTGGTTATTTAAAGCTGATTTCAAGCATAAATGTACGATCCCAATGAAAGAGGATGAAAGAATCATAGCAGCATGGATAAAATGAAGACAAACAGAAACCTACCCCAAATTCTGATGAGAGAATCAGTACTTTTCCTTTTGCTGTTAGATCTTTATAAAGTGCATCTATTTCGGCATGATATAATTGTGTTCTCTCTTCTGTGGTTTGAGTTTCCACAGAAAATAGTATATTGCCAACCCTAGAAATACAAGAATGTATGTCAGAGGCATGTATTATACAATCCACAAAGCTAAACACAGGGGCGGGGCTGTGGGGCAGCAGCAGGGTGGCGCTCGGCGATGTGGCAGGACACGCGAGGAGTGTCTGCGCCTTCCTGAGCAGACTGCCGAGGCGTGTCTCGCAGCAGGCGGTTTTGTCACAAATAGATTTTGCTCAGTTTAACCGCATGTACTTTTTTAACAAACTTATTTTTAATTTTAATTTTTAATTGGAGGATAACAGCTTTACAACGTTGTGCTGGTTTCTGCCATACAACATGAGTCAGCCGTAAGTATACATACATCCTCTCCCGCCCGCCCCCCCAGCTCACCGGAGAGCACGGAGCTGAGCCCCCTGTGCCGCGCGGCAGCTTCTCACTAGCTCTGTTTTACACGCGGTGATGTGCCTATCTCAGCGGTACTGTCTCAGTCCGTCCCACCCTTCCCTCCCCCGCTGTGTCTACAAGTCCTTTCTCTATGTCTGTGTCTCTACTCCTGCCCTGAGAATAGGTTCATCAGTGCCATCTTTTTAGATTCCATATATATGTGTGTTAAAACACGATAGCTCTTTTTCTCTTTCTGACTTAACTTCAATCTGTATAATAGGCTCTAGGTTCATATGTACGTCTTTTATGAGCTTAAGCCAACAGAGGAGGAAATAACTACACAGAGTACAACATATTTCAATGTGTTTCGATTTTATCAGACAATCACTCTTTTACATCAGAAGAGCAGGAGCCGGGGCCTCCACCGTTTCATTTTTTAAATCTCTGCTGCATGTGCAGCTCCACATGAGGCCTGGTGGGGGATAAAAGTCCAGTGCAACAGGTATTTACTGTGCAACACCAGTACCAAAATGCTGAAAATAGTCCTTAGATCCTGTGAAGAACAACAAGGCAAAGCAGCTGTCTTTATCAAGGAAAGGAGGGGCAAACAAGGTCACAGATGATTATGAGTCCATGCGTAGGGCCCTAACAGTTGATCAGAGGTTCAAAGGAGAAAGTTGATCTAATTCGGGAGATCTGGAAGCAAACAGAAAATGCTTTGTGGAAGAAGAGGCCAGAACTTGGGTCTTCAAGATGAGGATGTGAGTGAAACAGACCCAAGAGGTAGGAGGTGACCTTGGGGAACAAGTCATCCAGCTGAAGTGGCCAGCCTGATTCTGGCAGGAAAGTGCTTCAGGTAAAGCAGGAAGTACTGTTTGAGGCCATTATTACAAAAGGCCTTGCCTGTCTGGCAGGGGAAATGATTGCGGAGTCAACAGGCAATGGCAGGGTACAGACTAGGGAGGGATTTTTGGATCCAGGGGAACACCCAGTGGGGTGGAGCCCACTGAAGCACTGGTCAGGCACCAGGAGACCAGAGATGGAGATACAAGTCATGAGTCCTTGTGGGGGTCAGAGGCCCCAAGCAAGACTAACAACAAATGGGATGAAAAGAAACAGCTGAGGAAGATGCTCTGCTTGAGGGAAGGATTTATGTACTCTTACTTAGTAGTTCCATTTCTGCTGGGAACTTAATCATGGGTGGGTGAAGAGGGAGGAGAAAATAATTTTACATCAATAGAAACCCTGGAATTCCTTTTATGAGAGGAGAACCATCTTTATTGGGAAGGTACTTTGATAAGTGGCTTGAGGTAGAGACGGAGACCTCAAAGGAAGAGCCACAGAATCTTTGCTAAATGGTGTTTCTTCCTGAAGGCTGGTGTGAGTCCTGACAAGGAAGCAAGAGACCAGGAGGCAGAGGGGCTGAGAGGACGTGGGGCCCAACGCTGAGCTGCCAGACACCCCTGACGCAGATGTGGTGGAGCTCAGGGCAGCAGCTGAGGAACGTGTGTTGTGGGGAGGGCAGTGACTGCGGAGGGTCAAGACCATGCCACCAAAGCTCAACGATGCGGAGGCTCTGAGGTGAAGTTTGGGTTTCAGATGGACATAAAATGATTATTAACACAAATTTTCATTTGGTGCTATTATATAAGCTGAAAAAGTGGAAAACATCCTAAATGATCAATGACAACTAAAAACAGGTAGGAGTAACTCTACAATAGTCCAAAAATAGAATACTAAGCAATTTTTAGAAATGCTTTTAAGAATAAGGTATGGGAAAACGTTCATAGCAAGGGTAGAAAAGAAACAGGTTATAAAACAATATGTATAGTATAATCTCAGTTTTTAGAGGAAACAATGATTTAAAGTTTTTTATCTTTGCTTATCTATATTCTAAATTTTAAGTAAGACATACTTGTACTCCCACAATGAATTAAAACTATATTTAAAATTCGAATAACAGCCTTCAATCTGCCAATCTCTCATCTTTTTTTCACTTAATTGGTAAAAGTCTTCCTTACAACAAGCTTCAAAAAAGCTGGTTCTAGTGATACACTGGACCTTGATAATCTCCATTTCAGGAGACAGCAAAAGCCCAGAATGTCAAACCTCCTCTGGCAATACCAAGCGTCTGCACACTTTCTGACACCTGCCCACCTCTGTACACCCACACTTAGGAAGTGCACGTACTTGTCTCCCGTAATCGTAATCGTGAAGCCATCATATTCCTTCCCTTGGTCTTTGAGGCTGGGAACTTTGGTGTTCACAGTGAACCCATCCTTTGTTTTAGTATTAAACTGCTTTCAAGGAAAAAGAAAATTCACATTACTAGTGAGATTCATTGTAAATTCCCAATCTGCAGCACCAACTCTGACTTTGCTGTTTCTAAGAAGGCTCAGAGAATGCAAGACATTGTGTCCTCTGTCCTGGCAGCTAGTGTCCAGGACGCCTATGCCCCCATCCACTCTCTCAGCCCAAGTCACACTCCCCATGGCCCCAGAGGCCAGAAGAGAACCTCAGAGCAAAAGGCACACAGCTTTCTTCAATGGCAATTCTCACTCCTAAGAGCTCCATTTGGGTCTTTTCTCTTGTTCATCTTAATTGGCAGAAACTTTGACACTAAGCAGAATAGCTGTATTCAACATCCTACAACTCAAAATAGCACCATGCATTTTTGCTAGTGCTTCTTCAAAGTAGACTCTTATCTGTCTGAAAAGCACTCAGAATTTTGTCAACCAAGAATTTCATACACACACATGCATAAATCCCAACTGTGCAGACCAGAGTAACAAAGCAGAGTATTTTAAAGGAACTGGAGGTAAGAATGGCTCTTAAGGGTGATGAGTATGAACACAGCTTTCTGTTTAAAATACTTCTGACAAACTGAAAAGCCAATAAATAGGTGTTGTCATTGCTCCAGAAGCATCCTCCCCAAATTCGGTTATTGAGTGTAGCCAGCATTTTTTAGGATTGACAGACTTGAATAAGAGAACCGACGGTAAAATAAAAAGAGGTGGTGCTTCACAAAACACACTGGAGGAAAAGGCTGTCTAAAAACAGTGACCAGTGGACATTCACTAAGGTCCAGGGAAGGGTGAAGATGTATGGATGTGGGCAGGAAGGCTGGCAGCAGGGGCTGAGACAAGAGATGTCTTTGCATGAGGACAAGGACTTTTAGGGGCAGAATGTGCTAACACTTAAGGGTATGCGTCAATTCTCTTTAATGCTCCCTGCATGCCTATAAGATAGGCCACGACCTCAATCTCACAGGTGAGGAAACCCAGTTGGTGAGATGAGGCAAGGTGAGGTCCTGCCTGAGCTGCACATGGAAACGGGGACCCAGGCCCTCATGACATCCAGTCCCCTAATTCACTAACCAGCTGCCCAGAAGGGAACTGAGGTAACTCTGAACCTGGCTGTTTGGCTGAAGTACGTCGTGTAGAAGAACCTGTCAGGGCATCACATTCAACAAGCACTTTAAACACAAAGGCATAGTTTTATTTACTTCTATGTGTGCCTTTAGAAACACCAGTACACACACAGCCTGGGTGGAGGCACGGTGTGCAAGGCCACAGTGAGATGGCCATTCCCAGATATAGCCAAACAGGCAATGACTTTGCATTGGGAGCCAGACACTGGGGGCGGGGAGGGGGTGGGGTGGGGGTGGGCGGGGGTGATGCTGGGCCCCTTAGCAGCTCTCCAGCAACTGCAGCCTTTTGTGCATTATGCTTTTCTTAATACACACACACACACACACACACACACACACACACACACACAACGGGCTTCCCTGGTGGCTCAGGCAGTAAGGAATTTGCCTGCAATGCAGCAGACCCGGGTTCAATCCCTGGGTTGGGAAGATCCCCTGGTGAAGAGAATGGCAACCCACGGCAGTATTCTTGCCTGGAGAATTCCATGCACACACACACACACACACACACACACACACACACACACACAACGGGCTTCCCTGGTGGCTCAGGCAGTAAGGAATTTGCCTGCAATGCAGCAGACCCGGGTTCAATCCCTGGGTTGGGAAGATCCCCTGGTGAAGAGAATGGCAACCCACGGCAGTATTCTTGCCTGGAGAATTCCATGCACACACACACACACACACACACACACACACACAACGGGCTTCCCTGGTGGCTCAGGCAGTAAGGAATTTGCCTGCAATGCAGCAGACCCGGGTTCAATCCCTGGGTCGGGAAGATCCCCTGGTGAAGAGAATGGCAACCCACGGCAGTATTCTTGCCTGGAGAATTCCATGCACACACACACACACACACGCACGCACGCACGCACGCACGCACGCACGCGCACACACACACACACACACACACACACACACACACACAACGGGCTTCCCTGGTGGCTCAGGCAGTAAGGAATTCGCCTGCAATGCAGCAGACCCGGGTTCAATCCCTGGGTTGGGAAGATCCCCTGGTGAAGAGAATGGCAACCCACGGCAGTATTCTTGCCTGGAGAATTCCATGGACAGAGGAGCCTGGTAGGCTACAGTCCATGGGGTCACAAAGAGTGGGACATGACTGAGCAACTAACACTCTCATTTTTCACTTTCATATATATGTGTTAAAATATCCCTCAGCTGCTTCTGTATTCTGCCTAATAAAGTAAATTTAAATGCCAAAAATACCCATTGGAAAGCTAAAGACTGAAATCTGAGTCAGGCTCCAGTTTCTTTGTCTGGTGCATCCAGCAGTCCTTGGTGGGGCCATTCTGCCCCCTGGGGGACATTTGGGGAATTCAGGGGAGAGTGTGGCTACAAGGATGAGGTGCAAGGGACAGTCACACGGGCATGACTCCCACTGGATTTGCATATGGATGAAGAAGCTGTTTATAATGTAATAATTACCTAGGCCTGGAATCAGACTCCATTTTACACTCACACGCTAAATACAGTTGAAATACCCACTGACTTTTCTAGAAATGCAAACAGCACATAAACTGAGGAAAGAGTATATCTGTACATTGTACAGAACTTCATTAAGTGTGGTTTACCATCCATTATGGAAAACCGTATCACCAAAGTCATAGCTCATGATACTTGAGTCACCAAATGACAGATGGCTGCAGGGCTGCCTCTGGAGCCGTCACATTCACCAAGACTTCACACACATGTGCAAGCAACCGGCTACTTCTTTGTGGCTTCTCATGAAGATATGCCTGAATGCTGACCTACTGTTTCTTGCCTATAGACAACTTAGCTTTTAGAGCTCCTTAACAGCACTATGGTGACTTTCTAAGGGATTTTTTTTGAGTATGTACATTCTTATGGATTTGATTTTAGTGTAGTAAAGGGGCCATCTGAACAGGTTTGCTGATGTCAGGTTTGCTAAGACAGGTTTGAGAAGACTGAGAACCACACCTCAGTTCACAAGACCCTCAGAATAACCAGGTTGGCCAGAAACAAGGCTCATCAGCACAAAGAGCCTGGAGGAGAGTCAGGAGCGATGGCCCAGCCCAGCGAGCAGACAGGCCTGGGCCGTGGGGCCAGCTCATGGCTTTGCCCATGACAAGATGCCTCCTGGTTATGCTTTAGAAATGTGTGAGCTTTGTCATACACAGAAATGTCTTATCATTTACTTGATGTACATTAGTCTTATCTACTATAGCTACAAGGAGAATATTTATTCAAGTTTTATGTTATAGGTCAAACTATTAATTGAAAAAAATCAAATGTTCCTACTGTGGGCACATTTTGGGTAGTTTGGAGAAAAGCTTCATAAAGTTCTAATTTCTTAATGGATTATACTTTTAAAACCCTTTATCTTGAATTCAAATACTTCTGATACTGACATTGCCACACCTGCTTTTCTCCAGGAGCATTTGCCTGGCCTACTTTTCAGCCTTGAACTTTTTGAATATCATCTTCTTGCAGATGTTTCCAGTGAACAGAACGCAGCTGGGCTTTAAAACACCGATCTGAGATGCTTGTTCTTTCAGGGAGAGAATCAGTCACTCACGACATATCACCCATTCTACACATTCCCTCCTTATCTTAATGTTCCCCCTTCCCTTTCTGTCAACCTTTAGTTGAATTGACTTTGCTTTCTTTATTGCATTTTCCTACCTTCTAGGGTCTGCTTTAATTTTGGTTATTATTCAGAATGTGTTTTTATCAGTGTTTTTAAGTGGCACACTTTATAAAACTTAAAATACTAATAACATTGACAAATATGCATCTAATGATAATAAGTTCTTCTTTCAAAGAGTACTAATTTTTTCCCCTAAAAACAACTACTGTGATTTTGATGATAAATTTACCTTCATAATTGGCAGGAGGTCTTCCACTTTGTGGACCTTTTCCAGAGCTTCTCTAACTTCCAACAATCCTTTAGGATTATTAGCGCTTTAAAGAGGAAAGAGAGAGAGACAGCAACTAAAATTAACACAGAAATCAGTAATTAGTTATGCTATTACCTTTAATTTAGATAAATCCTTAATTACAAGTGGCTCAATATTCAAAATGGTGGACCACAACCAAAGTATCAAAATAAGGGAATAGTTTAATCTAATAAGTATTGCGCTACAGATGAGAATTAGGGAAACAGCAGTCTGTCCAGATGTGAAATAGGGAAAATCAGAACGGATGGACAGCCAGTGTCTATGTGGACATGCATGGGTCTGGGCTTGGTCAGAAAATTTTGATTCTCCTATTCCAACTATGAAATTAGAAGTATATGTTTTTTATTCCTAAAGTTGCTCAAATGGAAGTATATTACTAGGCTTTTATACCAATTTTATATTTACTTGGTGACAACTAACCTTCAGAATTCTTTTTCCCTGGCCTTTTGTCCACTGTCCTATCTACACTGCACAGCCTCTCAGTTGAGGGAGAATGAGTATTAAGGCTGAAGTCCACCATTTAATCCCTAATTAAGAAATTTAAAGAAACATCCTGCTTTTACTGAATTCAAAGACAGGAGAGAGGCTAGAAAAGCCACAAGACTGTAAGATTAAAAACACTCAGTTGAGGTCCATGGATTTTGTAAAGCTGTTAAAAAAAAGGTTGATAAATGATTATGAAAGGCTTTATGATTCCAAACACTATGTAAAAATGTGATATACTTTGTTCAGTCTGTCAATTTTTCAAGTTTCATAAATATAACTAATGAAAAATATATAAAATCTATCCATTACCATGAAAAAGAAAATTGAAAGTTTACCCATGATAAACTAGAATTCTATCTTTAATAAAATGAAGAATTTTCTCAAAATATTCCAGGTATCTCATGTTGATCACCTGACCCCTGTTAAGAAAAAAATATATGTTGAGAATGTTTTTACAGTGAGATATGTTCCACAGTATCTAATTTCAACATTAATTCAAAAGGACAGTAAGAGAGCCGTGAGAATAATGTAGCCAAGAGGTTTGGGGCATTGGTTTGTTTGCAGTCAAAGAACGGGAGAAACAAACGCCTGTCTTAGCAAAACTGATGGTCAACAACGGAGAGCACTCTGGAAGAAAGGTACCAAACTCAGTCCAGAGATGCCAATGCAGGGAGAAAAGTTCTCAAGTGCTGAAATGAGGCCCAGACTTATTTGACACTTTACCGTTAAGAATCCCTTCCCTTTCCCAGCAATATATCCCCCTCCCGTTCCCAGTGTTCCTGACAGCCTTAGCTGCTAATACTCCTACTGAGTGTGTAATTGACTCACTGTCTTCATCCCCTCCACCACTGTAAATAAATAGTATTTTCCTCCCATTCCTACCCCAACCTCCATTTTCAAAACTATTCCAAGACTTCCCTGGTGGTACAGTGGATAAGAATCCACCTGCCAGTGAAGGGGACACAAGTTTGAGTCCCGGTCTGGGAAGATTCCACATGCTGTGGACCAACTAAGCCCATGTGCCACAACTACTGAGCCTGTGTTCCACAACGAGAGAAGTCACTGCAATGAAAATTCCGTGCATTG
Organism: Budorcas taxicolor; assembly: GCF_023091745.1. Classification (NCBI taxonomy): domain Eukaryota; kingdom Metazoa; phylum Chordata; class Mammalia; order Artiodactyla; family Bovidae; genus Budorcas; species Budorcas taxicolor. Next base: position 41,677,010 of record NC_068914.1, on the reverse strand, counting down.
CAACTAGAGTAGCTCTCACTCGCTGCAACTAGAGAAAGCCAGCCTGTAGCAATGAAGACCCAGTGCAGCCCCAGAAATAAATAAACAAATCCCCCAAATATCCTAATAACATTTCCATTAAACTCAAATGTTGAAGTTGTATAGTACAATATTTTCTTGATTCAGGCTTCTGGAATTAGAAGCATTTTAAATGTGAAAAAACTACCATATTTGTAAAATTTAGCTAAAATTAAATTCAGTGGGTCCCCTTGGAGCTGCTGCTTTTAATATTTGCTCATCATTTACTGAGAGGGTGGGATAATAGGGTGAGCACTTCACCCATACCCCTGACTTATCAGAAGCCTCTGGACAAAACCAAAGCTCTCCAGTTAACCTGGTTCAACCTCCCAGGAAGGCAGCTTAGCGCCCAGTGCCTTTAAACCAAACCCTTTGTGTGTCGCACGGTGGCTCAAGGGGGAAGCCTTTCCCTCACTACAAGAATTCTTTGAGCCACAATACTATAAGTATATAATATAATGGTAACGTAATGTCATCCATCTAAGCACTTTCTATAATTTAGGACTATTCAAAGATGGACATCTAGGCAAAAATCTGGCATTCTACCCTTCAACTGAGCTCTGCACCAAAGAGACTGGAAAAGAGGAACAACACTTCTTTTTGCAACCAGGCCAGCTCAAAGTGACGCAGGCAGGGCCCTGCAGATACAGGGCTAATTTGTGTCCGAAAGTCACCAAGAAAGGAGAAACGGGTTGCTTGCAGTCCCTGTAAATTGAATATTTAAGATAATCTCCTTGGACTTCCCTAGTGGTCCAGTTGTTAAGAATCAGCCTGCCAGTGCAGGGATGGGGTTTGATCTCTGGTCTGGGAAGATCCCACACACCTCAGGGCAACTAAGTCCAAGAGCCACAACTACTGAGCCCCCATGCTGCAACGACTGAAGTCCACACACCTAGAGCCTGTGCTTTGCAACAAGAGAAGCCACTTCTCACTACATTGAGAAGCCTGGGCACCACAGCTAGAGAAAGTCTGCACATAGCAACAAAGACCCAGCACAGCCAAAACTAACTTAATTAATTAAAAAAAAACTGCTACGAAAACAGGAAAGATAAACAGAATGTTCATACCTGATTAAATTGATGTGGTTGTTAAAACCTCTGCTGAGACTTCTTGCTGGCATTTGATCCAACCACAGCACTGGTTGGTCTGGGTCAGCAATCCTATAAAATAGAGCTTATTAAAAATGAAGACCTTACAAAACCTAGAAATGTTCAAAAGCATTAAAATAAAACATGTACAAGTCTTTGTGAAAGTGGGGAGAAAACTTCTCAGTCCATTACATCTAAAAATATGAAACACAAACCTGCAAATTCCAAAGATATTCCAACTGGACCAAGTAAGAAGTCAGTGCAGGTTTACCAGGAGAGCAGTGTTTTTCTCATGAAAATGAATAACAGCAGGAAACATAACTTATAAGATCTATTATTAGTTAATAAAGGAGGAGGAAATGGCAACCCACTCTAGTATTCTTGCCCGGAAAATGGACAAAGGAATCTAGCAGGCTACAGTCCGTGGGGGTCACAAAGAGTCAGACATGACTGCACACACATTAGTTAATAAGACGGGATTCAGAATCTGCTAACTAGAGAAGACTTAACATTATATTACATTGATTAGACTTCTGGTTTATTTTCATTTAAATGCCAGTTACCGTCTCCATTTTACTGCGATGTCAAACATGTCTCTCCACTGCATCAGCCGCGTTTTCCCATTCATTCGGACCTTGGAATTCGTCCAGGTACGCTGTACAGCTTGCATGACCTCTAATGCGGCCAAACCCATGGCTAAAGGGAGGAAATATGGGGAAAACAGAGTTTGTGCGTACCCTTTAGAGGAAATGATCTTCACCAACAACTCAATGAACAATTCAGGAATCATTAAAAGAGAATCACAAGTATTGGTAATTCAACAAGACCAGAGATGCATTACCATCATGACGGCCTGATGAAAACTCAGCTCTATTAGAGGGAACTGGAGACTGCAGACTTGTCCCCTCTCAATCCTGAAGGAACTGAGGTTCAAATCCCTCCTCACCCTATAGGCGGAAGATGGCTCTGGTGGATGAGCTGTCTGACTCAAAGCAATAACTGATGACCTACATTCTACACCTACACCAAAGCAACAGAACGGGAGCCAAAGCCAGAAGCATTCTTCTCTCAGAATTCAGTATGAATGAATCTACTCATTTCTGTTCATATCCCATGGAGATTTTGAGTAAGCACAACAAATGATTCATTTCAAAAGTACAACACAGTTGAACAATCCTTGCCCTGTTTTCAGATCATTTTAAAATACCTCTGTGTATTCTCTTGTTTGGCAGGAAACCAGGTGTTTCGTATTGCATCAGGGATCCCAAACGATCAGCCACACAAATCAACTCCTGGACCTCCGGCTTGTAACTCTCAAAATTCTGATGTAACACATCTCTGGAAGAAACGTTATGTACACGATAAAGAGTTTTACAACAGATAGCGGTTATCCAATTTCATTTGAAAAGCAGTCATTTCCTCCAGTGGAACCATAATTGAGAAAATTCTGACCACATCATCTTTATTTCAGTGCTCAGTACCCAACCAGACACAAGTTAAAAGGACTCTTTACGACAGTGTGTGTACAATGACCGTCACATGCTTGTTAGTAATGCTGGTAACTAGTTTGCAATCAATTAATTACTTTGTAAACTGCTCCAGAACACATAACCTGCATGGACCGCCTCTTCTGACAAGCAACCAATCAACCCCGACACTAAGTTCATCCCCTACTTGGGCTCCAGGTTATATTATGCCAAGTGTACCTGAGTGTGTATATGACTGCTATTGTTTAACTGTCAACCTGCTAAAACTTTTCTAACAAAGCCTGCAATTCTAAGTTACAGGCTGTGTTGGGGTCTCCAAGACCCCCCCCCCCCCCCCGGGTTCAGTAATTCACTAGGACTCCTGGGCGCTGTGAGAAGACATACAGCTGTCAGAGGGAAAAGGCATGGAGAGGGAGCACAGGGAATGAAGTCTAGAGAAAACCAGGCACACGTTCAAGACCCTGGGGAGACAGGTGGCACTAATTCCAGTAGTGAAATGCTCATGAGATACTTTGTACCGGGCACCGATCATGTGAACACACCTGCCCGGCAGGTACCCCAAGTCCCCAGAGGAGAGCAGATGTCCAGTGTGAACCACACTGTTCACACACAGGGCGCAGGCACTGGGGAGCCACTCTTAGCTCTGGGCACATCAGGTGGGAGGAGATTCTGAAATCCCTGTTTCCAGATACCAGCCTGGGGCCAGCCTGGTGACTGGTTTTCATACCCCCTGCTTTCCTGCACCATGTATTTCTCTAAAAGCGGGTGCTGGAGAACATATATAGCCCTTTGAGCAATCTATTTTGTTTTTATTATCTTGATTATTGAAACTTACAAAAGCATACAACCTTATTACTCAACTGAAACCAAAATAATTATGTAGCTCCACCTGTATGTGTATGTCACTTTACTATCCTATTCTCCTGCCCTTTAGCAAGAGGTTACTTACCTTGAATTTTCTGTTCGCAATTTCCTTACCTTTATCTTAAAAAAAAATAGGTTACATATGTATATCTTTATTCTATAGTTTTGCTTATGAGCTTTACTGAAAAATGTGACATTGCAACATACCAACTTGCTGTTCTTATTCAACATTATATTGCAAAATTAGTCCACCTCTGACTTGGGTCATTTGTTTACGCTGCTGTAGAATGCCACACTGTGTGGCAGTGTCACATGTGCCCATTTTGCTGCTCATAAACATTTGGGATGATTTTGTTTCCAACTGTGAACAAATACTGCTCTCAACAGGTCTCCAGGCAGTTGTGCGCACAAGCACATCCTTCTCTCCTGAATATGCACAGGAGCAGAACAGAGAGACTGCAGGACATGCAAATGTTCCATTTTACATGACAATGAAAAGTGCTGCTGGCCAAAGTGAAAGCAGTAATCTACAGCCAAATATATGAAATTTCCCCTTGATCCTGCTTCTGGCCAATATTACTATTATCAAACTTGGCAAGATTTGTTTACCTAAGTGGGTGAAACATTTCATGTGGCCTTATGCTTGCCATTCATGCTTTCCCCTTGGTAAGATCATACCTATTCATGTCTTTTTTAAAAAATTTTTAATTTTATTGGACTTATTAGTTGTTTTACAATGGTTAGTTTCTACTGTACAGCAAAGTGAATCAGCTCTATGTATACATATATCCCCTCTTTTTTGGATTTCCTTCCCATCAGGTCACCACAGAGCATTAATTAAATAGAGTTCCCTGTGGTATACAGTAGGTTCTCATTAGTTATCTGTTTCATACATGGTATCAATAGCATATGTGTGTCAACCCCAATTTCCCAATTCATCCCATCCTCCTTTCCCCTCGGTATCCATACTCGATGTCTGTGTCTCTACTTCTGCTTTGCAAATAAGACCATCTATACATTTTTCTAGATTCCACATATATGTGTTAATATATATTTGTTTTTCTCTTTCTGACTTCACTGTGTATGAGTCTCTACAAATGAATCAATTTCATTCCTTTTATGGCTGAGTAACATTCCATTGTATACATGTACATCTTCGTCCATTCCTCTCTTGATGAACATTTAGTGCTATAGTGAACATCAGAGCGCATGTGTCTTTTTAAATTATGGTTTTCTCTGGGTATACAAACAATAATGCGATCGCTCGTGGGCTACTGTCTATGGGGTCGCACAGAGTCGGACACGACTGAAGCGACTTAGCAGCAGCAGCAGCAGCAGCAAGGAACCTCCATACTGTTTTCTGTAATGGCTATATTAATTTACATTCCCACCAACAGTGCACGCCCTCTCTAGCATTTGTTGTTTGTAGATTTTTTGATGATGGCCATTCTGACCAGTGTGAGGTGGTATCTCATCATTTTGATTTGCATTTCTCTAAATATCAACAACCTCAGATATGCAGATGACACCACCCTTATGGCAGAAAGTGAAGAGGAACTAAAAAGCCTCTTGATGAAAGTGAAAGAGGAGAGTGAAAAAGTTGGCTTAAAGCTCAACATTCAGAAAACGAAGATCATGGCACCCGGTCCCATCACTTCATGGGAAATAGATGGGGAAACAGTGGAAACAGTGACAGACTTTATTTTGGGGGGCTCCAAAATCACTGCAGATGGTGACTGCAGCCATGAAATTAAAAGACACTTACTCCTTGGAAGGAAAGTTATGACCAACCTAGATAGCATATTCAAAAGCAGAGACATTATTTTGCCAACAAAGGTCCATCTAGTCAAGGCTATGGTTTAACCAGTGGTCATGTATGGATGTGAGAATTGGACTGTGAAAAAAGCTGAGCGCCGAAGAATTGATGCTTTTGAACTGTGGTGTTGGAGAAGACTCTTGAGAGTCCCTTGGACTGCAAGAAGATCCAACCAGTCCATTCTGAAGGAGATCAGCCCTGGGAATTTGGCCACCTCATGCGAAGAGTTGACTCATTGGAAAAGATGCTGGGAGGGGTTGGCGGCAGGAGGAGAAGGGGATGACCGAGGATGAGATGGCTGGATGGCATCACGGACTTGATGGACACGAGTCTGAGTGAACTCCGGGAGTTGGTGATGGCCTGGTGTGCTGCGGTTCATGGGGTCGCAAAGAGTCGGACACAACTGAGCGACTGAACTGAACTGAATAATAAGTGATGTTGAACATCCTTACATGTATTTGTTGGCCATCTGTATGTCTTCTTTGGGGAAATGTCTATTTAGGTCTTCCACCCATTTTTTTTATTGGGGTGTTTGTTGTTTTGATATTTAGCTGCATGAGCTGTCTGTATCTTTTAGAGATTAATCCCTTGTCAGCTGTTTCACTTGCAAATATTTTCTCCCATTCTGAGGGCTGTCTTTTCATCTTGTTTATGGTTTTCTTTGCTGTGCAAAAGTTTTTAAGTTTAATTAGGTCCCATTTGCTTATTTTTGTTTTTATTATTACTATAGGAGGTGGATCAAAAAAGATCTTGCTGCAACTTATGTCAAGGAGTTTCTTCTGCTTATGCTTTCCTCTAAAAGTTTTATAGTTGTCTGGCCTTCCACTTAGGTCTTCAATCCATCTTGAGTTTATTTTTGTATATGATGTTAGTGAGTGTTCTAACTCCATTCTTTTACATGTAGCTGTCCAGTTTTCCCAGTATGACTTATCGAAGAGGCTGTCTTTTCTCCATTGTATATCCTTGCCTCCTTTGTCAAAGATAAGTTGCCCATAGTGCATGGGTTTATCTCTGGGCCTTCAGTTCTGTTCCACTGAATTTACATTTCTGTTTTTGGGCCAGGACCATACTGTCTTGATTACTATTTTATAGTCTGAAGTCAGGAAGGTTGATTCCTCCAGCTCCATTCTTCTTTCTCAAGACTGCTTTGGCTATTTGAGATCTTTTGTATTTCCATACAAACTGCAAATTTTTTCCTAGTTCTGTGAAAGATGGCATTGGTAATGTGATAGAGATTGCTTTGAGCAGTACAGTCATTTTCACAATACTGATTCTTCCAATCCAAGAACATAGTATATCTCTCCGTATCATCTTTGATTTCTTCCATCAATATCTTATAACTTTCTACATCTAGATCTTTTGCCTCCTTAGGCAGATTTACTCCTGGGTATTTTATTCTTTTCATTGTAATGGTCAATGGGATTGTTTCCATAATTTCTGATCTCTCATTGCTAGTGTACAGGAAATTCAAGAGATTTCTGTGTATTAATTTTGTACCCTGTCACTTTTCTAGATTCACTGATGAGCTCTGGTAGTTTTCTGGTGGCTTCTTCAGGCTTTTCTATGCATACTATCATGTCATCTCAAACAGTGGCAGTTTTACTTCTTTTTCAGTTTGGACTTCTTTAATTTTTCTTCTCTCACTGTTATGGCTAGGACTTTCAAAACTATGTTGAAAAACAGAGGCAAGAGTGGACACCCTTGTCTTGTTCTGATCTCAGAGGAAATGCTTTCAGCTTTTTACCATGGAGAATAATGCTTGCTCTGGGTTTGTCATATATGGCCTTTATTATGTTGAGGTAGGTGCCCTCTATGCCCACTTTCTAGACTTTTTTTTTTAATCATAAATGACTACTGAATTTTGTCAAAAGCTTTTTCTGTATCTATTGAGATAATCATATGGCTTTTATTCTTCAATTTGGTGCCTCACATTGATTTACATCCCTAGGATAAATCCCATTTGATCATGGTGTATGATCATTTTAATGTGTCGCTGGATTTGGCCTGCTGGTATTTTGTTGAGGATTTTTGCATCTATGTTCATCAGTTATACTGACATATAACATTCTTTTTGGGTGTGACATTTTTGTCTGGTTTTGGTATCAGGGTGATAGTGGCTTTGTAGAATGAGTATGGGAATGTTCCTCTCTCTGCAATTCTTTTGCAGAGTAAGGATAAGTGTTAGCTCTTCTCTTAATGTTTGATACAATTTGCCAGTAAAGCCATGTGGTCCTGGATTTAGTCTGTTGAAAGGCTTTTAATCACAGTTTTAATTTCATTACTTGTGATTGGCCTGTTTATAATTTTCTGATTTCTTCCTGGCTCAGTCTTAGAAGGTTGTATGTTTCTAAGAATTTGTCCATTTCTCCCAGGCTGTCCATTTTATTGGCATACAGTTGCCTATAGTAGTCCCTTTAATCCTTTGTATATCTGTGATGTCAGTTTTAAGTTCTCCTCTTTCATTTCTAATTTTATTGATGTGAGTCCTCTCCTTTTCTTGATGAGTCTGGCTAAAGGTTTAACAATTTTGTTTTTCTTCTCAAAGAACCAGCTCTTAGTTTTATTGATCTTTGCTATTTTTTTCATTTCTATTTCATTTATTTCTGCTCTGATTTTTATGATTTCTTTACTTCTACTGTCCTTGGGTTTTATTTCTTCTTCTTTCTCTAGTTATTTTAGATTTAAGGTCAGGTAGTTTATTTCAGATTTTTCTTGCACGAGGTAGAACAGTATTGCTATAAACTTCCCCCTTAGAACTGCTTTTGCCACATCCCATATATTTTGGGCAGTTGTGTTTCCATCGTCATTTGCTTCCAGGTATTTTTTTAATTTCCTCTTTGATGTCTCAGTGATCTCTTGGTTATTTAGTAGGAAGCTACTGTTTAGCTTCCATGTGTTTGTGTTGTTTACAGTTTTTTCCTGTAATTAATTTCTAATCTCATAGTGTCATGGTTGGAAAAGATGCTTGATATGATGTCAATTTTCTTAAATTTACTGAGGCTTGGTGTGTCACTCCAGATGTGATCTATCCTGTAGAATGTTTCATGTGCACTTGAGAAGACAGCGTATGCTGCTTTCAGAGGGAATATCCTATAAATATCAAGTCCATCTGGTCTAATGTGTCATTTAATGCTTGTGTTTCCTTATTCATTTTCTATCTGGATGATCTTTCCATTGGTATAAGTGCAGTATTAAAGTGCCCCACTATTATCGTGTAGATTTCCCCTTTTATGGCTGTTAGTATTTGCCTTATATATTGAGGTGCTCCTATGTTGGGTGCAAAAATATTTCCAATTGTTACATCTTCTTCTTGGATTGATCCCTTGACCATCATGCAGTGTCCTTTGTCTCTTGCAGTAGGCTTTATTTAAAGACTATTTTGTCTGATATGAGTATTGCTACTCTAGTTTTCTTTTGATTTCTATTTTCATGGAATATCTTTCTCCATCCCCTCACTTTCAGTCTGTATGTGCCCTAGGTCTGAAGTGAGTCTCTTGTAGAGTGCATACATGCAGGTCTTGTTTTTGTATCCCTTCAGTCAGTCTGTGTCTTTTGGTTTGAGCATTTAATCCATTCTCATTTAAGGTATTCATTGATATATATATTTCTTTTAACATTTTCTTCATGTTTTGGGTTTGTTTTTGTAGGTTTCTATTCTTGTGTTTCCCACCTAGAAAAGTTCCTTTAGCATTTGTTGTCAAGTTGGTCTGGTGGAGCTGAATTCTCTTAGCTTTGGCTAATCTGTAAAGATTTGACTTCTCTGTCAAATCTGAATGAGATCCTTACTAGGTACAGTAATCTTGATTGCATAGTTCATTTTTTCATTACTTTAAATATATTCTGCCACTCCTGTCTGGCCTGCAGAGTTTCTGCTGAAAAATCAGCTGAAAACCTTATGGGGATTCCCTTGTATGTTATTTTTTGCTTTCCTCTTCCTGTTTTTAATATTTTTTCTTTGTATTTAATTTTTGTTAGTTTTATTAACATGTATCTTAGTGTGCTTCTCCTAGGGTTTATGCTATATGGCACTCTCTGTACTTCCTGGACTCGAGTGACTATTTCCTTTCCCATGTTAGGGAAGTTTTTGTCCATAGTCTCTTCAAATATTTTCTCAGGCCCTTTCCCTTTCTCTTCTTCTGGGACCCTTATAACTCAAATGTTAGTGTGTTTAAGTTGTCCCAGAGGTCTCTGAAACTGTTTCTATTTCTTTTCATTCTTTTTTCTTCTCCCTGGCAGTTATTTCTACCACTCTATCTTCCAACTTGCTTATCCATTCTTCTGCCTCAGGTAGTCTGCTACTGTTTCCTTCTACTGTATTCTTCATTTTAGTTACTATGTTGTTCATCATTGACTATTCTTTATTTCTCACAGATCATCGTTAAACATTTCTTGTATCTTATCGATTAGTGCTTCCACTCTATTTCCAAGATCTTGAATCATCTGTACTATCATTACACTGAATTCTTTCCCAGGTAAGTTGTCTATTTCCTCTTCCTATTTATTTGGTCTGTTGGGATTTTACCTTGCTCCTTTGTCTGCACCATATTCCTCTGCCGTTTTATTTTGTCTACCCTACTGTGCAGGGTGGTTGCTCCTTCTGCTTCTGCTGTCTGCCCCCTGATGAGTGCGGCTGCTCCAGGGGCTTGTGCAGGCCTCCTGGTGGGAGGGACTGAAGCCTGTGCTCTGGTGAGTAGAATTGAGTTTTTCCCCCCGGATGGGCAGGGCCATGTCAGACGGTGTGTTTTGGAGTGTCTGTGAGCTTAGTACAGCTTAGGCAGCCTGTCTGCTGATAGGTGGGGCTATGTTCCTGTCTTGCCAGTTCTTTGGCATGTCCAGCATTGGAGCCTGAAGGCAGCTGGGTGAAGACAAGTCTAGGCATTGAGATGGACACCTCCTGGAAAGCACATGCCAATTACTATTCCCTGGGGTCAGGACTTCTCTGGTGGGCCAGCGTCCAGGACTCAGCACTCTCACTCTGGAGGCCTAAGCTTGAACCCCAACCAGTGGACCAAGAGGCTGCAAGCCATGCACTGCAGTCAGAGAAAATAGAAAGAAAAAAGAAGAAAACAAATAAAACCCAAGACAAGTGGCAAAAACCAAACCAAACACACAGTACCAGCAACACAAATACAGAAGAGAAAAACAGAAGAAAACAATTAGACAGATACAACAAATCCAAGACAAATGATAACAACAAAACCAAACAGAAACAAAGAAGTAGGTAGAAAATAATAAAAGGAAAAAAAAAAAAACAGAACAAAGAATTACAAAATGAGGACAATCAATAAGGACTAAACTAATAAAAACAGAAAAAGAAAACAAATATAGAAAGGAAATAAACAAAAAAGTGAAGATAACATAAAAGAAACCCATAAGAACAATCAAAAAGAAAGAGGAAAAAAATAAAGGAATTAACAAAGAACCAAAGAACAAAAAGAAAAAAAAAAAAACACAAAATATCAAAAAAGTAAAAATGGAAAATAAAAGTATATATTAGAAAAAATGGTAAATAAAAATAAAACACTACCACCAACAACTGAACAAAATGAAACAAACAAAGAATAATAGTAATAAGAATATTTTCCTGGGGCCTCCTCTGTCAGTATCCTTACTCTCACAGTGGGCCAGACCCAGTCCCCGTCTCCCCAGGAGGCCCTCCAATACCTCTTGGTAGGTCTCTGGACCTGCTGTGGGTATTGTGGGTCTAGCTCAGACTCTGACCTGGCCTGACTCCCACATGTACTTACCCTCAGAGTCCACTGCTGACTGACCTCATCTGTGGGAATAGTTGTTGTCTACTCAGGTGCTCCCCAGACACAGGATCTACCAAGCTGATCTCAGGAATTTAATTTGTGACTTGGGCATCTGCCGAGAGAGATTTCTGTTCCTTTTCCTTAGTTGCCCCACCCCTGGGGCTCAGTTTTGGTTTTGGCCCCAACTCTGAACGTGTACCACCCTCTCGCATCTGTTTCCCACCTAGGTGAGAAGGAATGAAAACAGTGGCTGATTGGGACACACTCCCTCAGGCTGGTAAGGGGTATAGCATCCACAGCTAGGGTTTGCATGAGTTGCCTGCAGTGGTAGGGACCAGAAGGCAGTTGCAACAGACTAGGGTGCAGTCCCTCTGGTGGGAGTCTCTCCCAGTGCTGGTAGAAGCAGGGGCTGGCATGTGGGGGGATGTAGCATGCCCACTTCTTCCATGCCTCTCAACAATGATGCCTCGTTTCCTAGGCAGACCATGCTTCCGCTAGGGCCATTCCCAGCAATGGAGCCTCTCACTTCTGTCCCCTGTTGTATCTGCTCAAGCAATAGTATTCCTTTCCCCAGATCTGCTCTAATTCCATGCTTTAGCACTCAGCCTCTGCCAGCATTGGTGGATTTTTGTCTCAGGTAGGAGCACCCAAGGAGGCTTTGACAAGGGCCCTGCTTCAGACCCCAGAGCCTACCTGGGCAGAGGAGGCCTTGGCTTAAGGGGTGGGCAAGCCTGCTCAGATGGCTGCCCCTTCCAGTGCCCGTGGAAGCATAAGCCAGCAGGTATGGGAGGGGGTTATAATGGCAGCCTTACCCCTTGCATGCCACTCAACAATGAAGCCTTACTTCTATGGTGTCTTGGACATTTTCCACAAACTTTCCCAGTTTTGGAGCCCATTAATCCTTTCCCTACAGGCTGTCTTTTCAAAGACAACAGGTGTCCCCTCCCTGGGTCTGCATTCCAAACCCCACTTTCCAGCACGCATGACTCACAACTCAGGGTGGGATGTGCAGAGCTGTAGCACAGACCACACACGCAGTTCTTACTTTGTTCTACCTTCGACAGACCATCCGTTGTGTTCTCCTTTGATCCCCTAAAGGTCTCCTTCTATTCCCAGCTGATTTCCCCACCATGAGGGAATCTGTTTGAGTGTGGGGACTTCCGCTCACCTTCAGCTTCCCACCAGGGTTGCCAGTCGTTTTTTTGATTCCTCTTTTTTTTTCTTTGTTCTTTCTTCCTACTTGGTTGTAGGGGCATTTTTCCTGTTCTTTTAGGTGTCCAAAGTCTTCCACTAACATTCAGCAGGTGCTCTGTGAGAACTGTTCCATTTGTAGGTGTATTCTTGACACACTTGTCAGGAGCGACAAATTTCGTGCCCTTCTATTCCACCATCTTGACCCCCTCCTACCTGTTCATGACTTTTGCACTTTTTAAAGTTGGAATGGGTTGTTTGACTTTTACTTTTTAACTTGTATAAACTGTTGATGTTGAAAGGTTTACAATCTAATAACTGACCCTAGGTGATATGACTTCCCTATTTTTAAGATTTTTCTCTTTACCCTAGGTGTTCTCCAGTTACTTATGGTGTATCTGAATGGATTTCTTTGTATTCACCCCACGCTTTAAAAAAAACTATAGATTTACTAATGAGTTTCCTTTGTCCTGAAAAATTCTTGGCTATTATTTCTTCAAACATTGCCTCTCCTCTATTTTCTCCTTCTGAAGTTTCAATTAGTACATGTTAGCCCTTCTTACATTTTACACATCTTCTCTCTTTCAAGTTTTCCAACTCAACTCTGTGCCCCATTCTGGATACTTCCTAACGCTATCTTCCAATCCTGCAATTTCTTCTCAACTATAGCTAATCTGCTTTTTAGTCTGTATACTGAATTCTACATTTCAATGACTGTATTTTCTATTCCTAGAGCATCTAATTATTTTTTTAATCTGGCCTTTCATATTCTCATGTTTCCTGCTCATGTTTATGATTTCTTCATTACTTCTTTAAGCACTTCATCTGGAGTTACTGCAGAGTCTGTATTCAACAATTTCAATATGTGAAGTCCATAAGGGCTAAAGTCTATTGTTTGCTGTCTCTGTTGATTCTCACAAATGGCTTTGGTCGTCTTGGTTTTGATTCTCATGCTAATGATCTTAAGCTGTGGGAATACTTGAGGGGACAAATTGGCACCAATTTCTTCCCAGGAAGGATTTGTATCTGCTTCCATTGAGATCCTGGGAATGCCAATACTGGATCACTTTAGCCCCTGGAAGGTCAGCAAACCCATCCTGCTCATGCTTCAAGGCACTCCACTGGGTAGAATATCTTTTTCCTTTAATATGTGTTTATCACCCATCATTCTGGCCGAATATCTTCTCTTTCTTTTTTTTTTAAAGCATTAGGGGGCTGATCTTTACAGATTTTTCCTAATTTTTAAGGCAGCTAGACTCCCAGGAATTAATTTCTATTCTAAATCAAATTGTTCTATAATGAGATAGCCTTTTAGCAGATCTATTCTGCCATACTGCAGCAGTATTGGCCAGCACTCTAATTTCAAACTTTTAATATGTTAAGAAATTTGTTTTAAAGTGATACAGTAAAAAAAATAATGCATATCAAAGGCTACCAAGAATTGTAAGTACATTTGAAGTCTGAAAGTACCCTAAATTACCATTGAACGCTGGGCTAAAAGAAATCATATCTGTAGGGCAGGAACAGAGACACAGACATAGAGAAAGGGCTTATGGACACAGCGGGGTGGGGAGAAGAGGGTGGGGTGAATTGAGAGTAGCACTGACATATATACATTATAATGTGTAAAACAGACAGCTAGTGGGAAGTTGCTGTCATAGCATAGGGAGCTCACCTTGGTGCTCTGTGATGACCTAGAGGGTGGGATAGGGGGTGGAAGGAGGCTCTAAAGGGAGGGGATATGTGTATATATCTGCTGATTCACACTGTTGTATAGCAGAAACCAATACAACATTATAAAGCAATTATCTTCCAGTTAAAAATTTTTTTAAAAAGGAAATCATATATCCAAAGGTAAATTGAAAGAAGTATTTCCAGACATATCAAATTCAAAAATAAATTCATCAGAAACATGGATAGAAAGCTATTATCAGGCAAGAGATATTATGATGAACTTAACAGCTTGGTGTTAAAAAAGAAAAAAAAGTCTTCATTTAAAGAACTCACTTTATGTGGGGTTGCAGCCCTGGCTGCTCTTCATAGTCTTCTATGAGGAAAGGCAGATTCTTAGCCCAGTGGTCTTTAAAGCTTCCAGGCAGATCCACGTCAATGTTATATTCCGTTAGGGGAGTATCAAGGTGTGCATGAAGATATCGAGAATACTCTGCAGATAGGAAACGAGATCTGACACACCCAAATATGCTGAAACAGTTTTTACAGCTAATTATACTTTTTTATAGCCAATCTATACAAAGTACAGAGAAGGCAATGGCACCCTACGCCAGTGTTCTTGCCTGGAAAATCCCATGGACGAAGGAGCCTGGTAGGCTGTAGTCCATGGGGTCGCTAGCATCGGACATGACTGAGCGACTTCACTTTCGCTTTTCACTTTCATGCATTGGAGAAGGAAATGGCAACCCACTCCGGTGTTCTTGCCTGGAGAATCCCAGGGACGGCGGAGCCTGGTGGGCTGCCGTCTATGGGGTCGCACATAGTCGGACACGACTGAAGCGGCTTAGCAGCAGCATACAAAGTGCAAATACTTCATAACAAACTGTTATTTAATTACAAGAATTCTAAGTGGAAACTCCAAATTTTAGCAAGTCACTATTATATGATAATGGAGGTAGCCTGCCGCTGACTTATTACCAGGGGCAAATACAAACCAGTCCATCTGGGTCCACCTTGCCTAAATTTTAACCACCTTTCCTTAAGCAATACGAAAGATCTCACTATTCAATTCCAGAGTCTGGGAATGCAAGTTCAGTGTTAGACAGAGCCTGGTTCCTTGTCAACTGATAGGTGTACTGAGTATGTATGCAGTTTCATCAACTGACTGACCAACTGCTGCTTATCTCTAGGGAAGCAGTATAGAAAGAAACAGGACATGGAGCGCCCCCACCTTCAGTCTATAGCTCACAAGTCCAAGTTCTCCTAAACCAGGAAAAAAGAGGAATTACAACTTAGAGTAAAGAGCTGTGCTGTCCAAAAGGTAGTCCCTAGTAGCTGGCTATTGAGAACTTGAGATGTGGCTGAGAAACTGAACTTTAAATTTTACTTAATTAGAAATTCAAACTTAAAACTGATGTTTTATTCAATTATTAGAAAACTGCAGTATGTTTGGAATAACTTGCATATATCGTCTATTTTTCTAATTTTAAATTTTATTAAATATAAATTCAGACCAAGTATTTCCAATGAAAATTTAGCATCCAAATTAAGATGAACCATAATATATACCATATTCAAAGACTAGTACAAAGAAATGTAAAACAGCCAATAAATAGTGTTTTCATAATAATATGCTGAACTGATATTGTAGAGGTACTTAGTTAAATACGACACTATATTATTAAAATGAATTCCACCTGCTTTTTTTACTTTTTTAACATGGCTACTAGAAATTTAAAATTACATACATAGTTTACAATTTTTTCACTTGGACAGTACTATAATAGAGGGTTAATTAAAAAGGAAAGAGAAAAAATAAAAGTAAATATCTGGGCTTTATATGAAAAATAAAAATGTCTATGTATAGCAGAAAAAGGGTAAGACTGACTAATAAAAGGATAACTCAAAGATTTGCTTTCTTTTTCATCTCAATTTAAATTCTCCAAAATATGTGAGAATTCTGATATGAAGGAGTTGACAGATCAAAGATACTAAGTTCTTATTTAACAGTGAAAACATAAGATTACTTTCTTGTCATTCTTGTATTTTTGGATGAGATGTGACAAGGCAAGGATACCCAGATGACTGTCGTATTTAGTTCAAAATACATTGTTTCTGCATAAGTAAAATTTTTTAATTTTAGAAAGGAAAAATGTGAGGAAGAGGCAAAAAACCACCCAAAAACAAACCAAGACTGGCCTTTAGGAGATATGGGCTCTCTCTAGTCCAGATACCACCACTAACCAGAGGGTGGCTGGGGGCAAGTCACCCAGCTTCCCTGAGACTCAACTGCCTAATAGGTAACATCAGAGACAAGCAGCATGATTCCTGCAGCTCTAAGCACTCATAGAGTCAATGATCCTGCAGCTGTTGGACTTACCTCGGAGATACTTCACTTTAAGGTACTCTGGGCTGGCCTTTTGGCCTGGGAGAGGGTCATTTAGCATAACTTTAGTTTGCGCTTTTATCCCTTCATAAAACTGTCCCATTGCCACGTGGCTGAGCCCTTTCATGTACTGGCACACCTCGTTATACGGCTCCAGCTGCAGACATCGCTGAGGCATTGAAGGAAAAAAGGCTGAATTAGAATCCATACAGTTTAGGAACCTTTAAAGTGCTTTACTCTTTAATCTGGAATTATAAACTGGAATTAGGAAAGTTTTCCCTCCAGGTTAAATCAGACGGAATACATACTCTATAAATCAGTCTGTTGGTCAAAGGAATGGTTCTTTCCTCTTTCTTTTTGTTGAAGTCTAAACACTATTCTTGCTTGCCCCTACCAACTCCATTCATTTCATGAAACTTTGTAGAAGAATAATACAAAATTGCAGTTTCAGTGCTTCTCTCTTACGGATGCTCACCTTGAAGTTCTTAAGGGCTTCATGTAAGCTGCCATGGTGATAAAGCATCATTCCGCGGAGCTGGAGGGTCTGCACGTGATTTTGGTTGAGCAACAGAGCCTTCTGAAAGCTCTCGGTGGCTGCTTCAAAATTGCCCAGTTCCCTAGGTATTTAACAACAGTGATGAACATAACGCAGGTGTTTTAGTCAACATACAGAATTAAGTTACCCTCAGAATTATGATCCAATCTCTAAATAAGATACTTTAATGTGGGTGTTTGCTTTTTTATTTTACCAAATTCATAGGTTTAAAATTTATTTTTTCTGTTAAGTTACTTCAGTTAAAATCTAATAAATCATTATCTAATTTAAATCTTGAAATAAGAAGTATATTTTAGAATTGTGGTCATTTCAGAGCGAAAATGGTTATTACTGACCAGCCTTGCCTTATTTTGTATCTTAAAAATTTTACAAATAATAGAAGCTTTAAAATATCCCACATCAATTTTATATAAACAATAAATACATAAAATATATATATAATGCCCACTTACATTTATACAGCACTTTACTATTTGCTAGGTGTTTCCAGATCTGTTTTCAACTTATATTCCCAACAATTCCATGGGACAGGACAGATAAATACCCTCCCTTAAACCTATAATGAATCCAAACACACTTTCTCCAAGTCAGTATAAAAGACTTTTTCTAACTATGGAGTCAAATAAGCTCTTGAATTAAATCCTTTTTGAGTAAGGCACCTAACAGTTTCACAGGAGATTTCTGTCACTGTCTCTCTCTTTCCTAACATTTAGAGTACCTTTATACAGGTCAGAATGCTAAAAAAATTTTTTAAACCAAAAGTCAGAATAGCTTTGATGGTCAGAGCAATGCATGTAGTAAGGAAGCCAAGCGTTGCTGCTTGCTCCTGATAGAGGTGCAACATACTTGTGACACTTCCACCTTGCAATTCTCGGGTCTTGAAGCAGATCCCCGTGATGTGGGTATCAACCTTAGTTACTGCCTAAAGAGGGCAGTATCATCCATAACTCAACACCTTAGAGTGCCACTATTCAAAGCACCCACGTTTGAAGGACTAATGTTTTCTCAGCCAATATATACAGACCAAGGTTATTTTAGGGCACAGCAACATGCATTATGGTATCCTCTTACCCACGGTTTTTTCTATGCCCAGAGAAGATCTCAACAAGTATGTGAACACCTATGTGATTTAAAACGACCATCTCTTTCGGCTAAGAAACGCATTTTTAAAAACCAGATCCCTATTACGAGAGGCTGTCCCACTATACACCCTCCCTCCTACCCCAAGTATTGGCCCTTTGCTCACCTATAGGCCTGTCCCAGGCTCTTATACGCATCAATAAAATCAACTTTCTGCTTCAGAGCTTCTTTGAAGGATTCAATAGCTTCCTAGAAAAAGAACACAGAAAATTATTTCACTTGCTTAACTGTTAAAATTGAGTTTCTCTCAAATTACTAAAGGACTAATACACTATATATAACATACATGGTCCCTGAGTGATTTTTTCAAAATAGGAGGACTTAAAGGGAGGCAGAAACTACAATAAACTACGGGGATTTAATTTCAATAGTAAACAAATACATTACTGTGAACAACAACGGAGCCTTAAGCTTCTCCTTTCAAAATGGGAAAACAGCTTCTGTTTTTCATTAGGACTTTGACTACCAATAACACCTTCATTTTAGTATCATCTACTTAATAAAAACTCTATGGAACAAAAGTAAGCCTAACAGCTGCATGAAATAATCTAAAATGATCACAACTGGCAGCATTTGAAATTAAACCAACAAGAGAGACAAAAAAGCAAGCCCAACATGAAATTACTGATAAAACAAGAAAAAAGGCTCCTAGGATAGGTACTAAAGGATCCTCATGATCTACAAGGGAAAAGAAAGCATAAAAATAAAAGAGAAACCTTCAAGCTGGGGGTGGTAGTGCCTGGCTCCTGCCAGCACAGCTCCAGGAGGCACTAAGGTTCCAGAACTGCACATACTATGCTCTTGGGAGAGCCCTGGCTGCAAAAGGACTCTCTGTGGAAACCGGTGATAAAACAAGCCACTGTTTCAGAGGAAACATCCCAGGCTTACACTAGGTATTCAATGTTCTTTTCATTATGATGTTATTTATTGTAATAAAAGATTACACAGATATTTCACACATTTCTCAAGGAAAAGACATATCTTACTTAAAGGCTATAAAATATCACAACTTCTAAGAACTTTAATTGAGAAAAAGCTTAAAAAACTCTGGTATAGATCATTTCAACTCAATTAGATAGTTCACAGCAGAAAATCATTAGAGATATCAAATGCCTTGCACATGGTAGGCACTCAATAAATATTTAATGCCCTGGTAGACACACAAAATAGTTTTGCAAAAGCTACACAATATTGAGTCTTTCCAGAAAGTCATTCATCCCCTGCTTCTTGATTTTCTCAGGGGAGGCCGGCAGCCAAGAGAGGCTGGCTTTGAAACTCTTCAAAATCAATACTGGGGACAAAACCTCCTCATTAAGGAATCTCACTGAATAGCTACTGTTTGGGAGACAGATGAAAATGGATAATTTTTTAACATTGAAGAAATGTTAAAGACCACTCTTAATTAGGCTACCTGCTGTGACATAGTCTTGATCTTTCAGGATTTTTACAACTGCATTTTTAATTCAACAAACATATATTGAGCACCTACTATGTGCCAGGGACAGCAGGAGGTAAGGGGACATGAAGATGGGCAGGTCATCATCTCTGTCCTCTAAGAACTCGCAGTATCATTAGAAAGCCAGTTATGTAACCAGGTTACTAGAATACAAACTAAGAGCTACAACAGAGATATGAGTAAAAGTCTCTGGGGCAAAAAGGGAAAGGAACAACCGACTGAGCCCGGGAGAGCAGAAGAGGCTACAGGGGGGAGGTGACCACTGAGCTGGGTCTTAGAGCACGAGGAGTTTGGTAAAGAAAGACGGCATCTTGGACAGGGGAGTGGTGCCACACAGGGCAGAGCGCTCGCTGACGCGGGGAAGGTCAGAGGGGCAGGGGCGCGGGTGCACGGGTAGGAGCCCGGGAAAGGGAGAGCGGAGGCCAGAGGGAGGGCCTCTGCCGCGCTCCACAGTCTGGGCACTGCCCGGAAGCAACAACTGAGGGCTGTGAGGAGGGGGCACCTCACAAAGTCCACTCTTCAGAGAGATGATGACTGCTGGCAAAAACAGAAAAGACACACTGGAGAGGGGGAAGGATGGAACCCAGGTAAGAGGCGGCTGTAGTGGTCCACGCAAGAGATAACCAAAGCTCAGACTGAGACAGTGTCTCTGAGGAGAGAAAAGAAGGGTCGAATTCAGGAGAGGTTTTTAAAAGGCACACTAAGACAGAATGTGGTGGCTATCTGGGGATGAGGGGGAGGAGTGGGCAGGAAGAGCTTAGGCTGGGAGCCTGGGTGGAAGGCAGGGCTTAACAATCGTGAAGAAGGATAGGAAGACGGACAGCCGTGGGCGGGGGAGGGTGTGAGTCCACCAGGATGTGTGAAGTCTGGAGCATTTGTGGACGTCTACTGGAGATGCCCAGGGGACATCTGCTGCCCACTGCACTTACAGCATGCTTGGACGCCACAGTTCTTCAAAGTCTGATTTCTCTTCAGCTTTTAAGAGTCTTTGGTTTCGGGGTTCCTGTCTAATCACTGCACAGCTCTCTACCTCATTCTGCCAAAGAGGGGACATAGCAGAATCAAGATTTTAAGCCATTGGAAACAAAGAAACTACGTTTGTTGAACCTATCTCTAAGCACATGAACTGGCTCTGAAGTCGTCTGCGTAGCAAATGCAATCATTACCATTTAAGTCGCCACCATCCTTACTAGCTGGGAGGCGGCCACCACCCTGGGACTGTTCAGCGTAAGTGAACAGAACCATAACAGGTAACCCTCAAAGTAAAGGCTTATAAAAATGCGTGTTCAGAATAGACCATTTTTGAAACATCCTTACAAACTGAGTAGAATTCAACAGAAAAGTTTCTGCTGTTTTTATTACCTAGGAATATCCAAAATGTCTGATATATATCTACTGAATTGGACAACCATGAAATCTGTCATGTAATATACCCTAATATATTTCTAATGTATTATATCATAAATTAAATAAGCAACCATCCACTTAATTTCAGGACTATTGACCTGGAGAGACCACCCTTAGGAAACAAAGATAGCTCAGACTCATTGGTCCCTTTAATACTTTGTCTCTACATTTAACAAGAAAAAGACAGATATCTAAACTAGGTTCATTAATTTAATTAAGGCATTTCACCACTCAGTTTTCCAATCTCTGTAACGGGGACACCCTCTGCTCCTTCTATACATCATGGGGATGCCGCTGGGATGAATGAGACAATATGTAAACACTCTGACTTCCTCGGACAGCACATCTACAAAATGCAAAAAGAAAGTTCCCGTCTATTACACATATCACTGCTGTGTGGGTGAGCGTGGTGAAAAGGAGGAAACCCCAAATCGCTTGGTGAGACTGGTTCACTGAGGGGCTTCTAACACTCAGGGTGAAAGCACGGTTTCTAGGTTTTCATCAGGTAGATGTGAAATAAACCAAACTGAATTTTAGTCCCTGTTCGGTTTCTATTCAGTGTCTCTATTACCACTCTTTTCTGAAAAAATTCTTTTTGAAATAACACAAAGGGCCCTTCCTGCCTACATTCCTAAATGTGGCTTAAAAGTGAAATCAACTGTTTACATTTGTTTACTTTAAAAAAATATTTTTACCCTCTCAGTACTAATAATTGGCATTTTTTTCTATTTCAAATTTTTTTCTCCTTCATGTGATACTCAAGGGATAGATTCTGAACATAGTATCGTAATTCTGAATTTTTTAATTGAAGGTGACTTGAAGGTGAAGAGAATATGAGAGGAATAGAGGGCAGAGACAAAATAAACTGGAAGAAATCATCTGGAAGCTGCTCAAAGCACATTTTAAATAACTCAAAGCCTGCACTGAATCCTGAAGGGGACAGAAAGGGTCCTTATTAGGACCACCTCTGCACACTTGCAAAAATGGAGATGAAGTATATGAAATAAGATTTGCAAAATTAATTCCTTCTAGTTTGGTTTTTAATGGATGAGAGTATTTTTTTTAGAGTCTATAAGACTTAGATTAAATTCTCACATGGAAAATAATCTGTAATACCAGATTTATGTTTACAGTTTATAAAGGACTTTCACACATTTTATTTTATGTAATTCTCACTCCCTCTTCAAGAGACACAGAGTAGCATCATCTCTACCTGATAAATGTGGAAGGCAAGGCTGAAAGAACTGAAGCAGCATGTCCAGCAGTGCAGATAATAAGATTCAGAGCAAGAGCTCAGAGCACGACCTTCTAATTCAACACTCTGCCCTTGAAATTTACCCCACTGACACTTGTTGAGCACCTACTGTGTGACAGGCACCGTCTGTTAACATGGAGGATTTACAACTTATGGCCTTTTAAAAGGTAAACCTTCTCCCCACCCTCTAAGTGTGTTTATGTGTGTATCAGATCCTCAGAGTTATTTTCAATGATAACATCCATGTATTCTTCTCTGCTACGTGCTACTGAAGCTCTTCCCACCTTCCAAAATTCAGGTTAAGTGCAACCTACTCTGAATTCTCCACCTCCTGGTCAGAATGAGTGTCTTCACCTAGCTGGGTGGACTGTCTGTGGCTCTCAGGCCAGCCTGTCTTCAATCAGGCAGTTTGGACGTGCCAGGCCTGGGGTGATAGCCAGAGCTCCACCCTCAGCTGTGTTTCTGCCCCTCGCCCTGGCAAGAGTGAAGCTACTGCAGGACAGGCTCCTGGAACAGGCTTGGAGAAGCCAGAGTCCCAGCCAGAGGAGGGGCTGGCAGCTGGTGGTGACTTTCAGCCCCACTCAGCTGAGACAGAGCATCTCCTTTATCCCTCGACCCCTCCTCCTGACAGCAGTCTTCAAGCAACAGTGCTGGGACCCCTCCTGCAGCCCCCAGAACCCCCCAGGCTGTCTGGCCACTCCCAACCTGAAGGCTGCAGCATCTCCTGGTCAGCCGCCTCTTCAGCCACCGCCACATCAGCAACCATTTCCTCAGTACAGATTGAATCTCAACTCTCTATTTCCCCCAAATCTAGACTTCAGAGCTCCTCCGGGCCTACCAGCTAAAGTCAAATACTTAGCAGAGTGCTCTTGACCTTCCAGGACTCCCTTCCCGGGGGCCCAGCCCCACCTCCTCACAAGCATGGGTGTGTCTCCCAGGTCATTACTCACACCTTCCTCTCAGCCTCAGAGTCCTTCTTCCCAACCATGCTCTGCTTTCCAAGCCAAGATGATGTCCACTTATTCTCTGGACCTTCCTGAGTTCAAATGAGAGCTTCTCACCATGGCTTCCAAAGAAAGCATGCTGCTGATATTACTTTCTTTGGTTTATTCACCATGTGATAAATCATATGTGGAGAAAGGCTTTGTAAACTGTGTCTGTCCTAAGTGTAAAGCATTATTCCTCCCTTATAACCTTTCATCCTCTCCCCTTTCGTACCTTCCTCCAAGTACGTATCAGACAGTAGGTGCTCAATCAATTTGTTGATTCAAACTACTTTCTAAAATAAACCAACTGGACATGTGAGATGTCATTTCAAAACCTGCCAAACTAAACCCCGGCTCAATTCCCCCCACCACGAGGGAGACCGAGCATCACTGCAGGTACACATATTGTGCAGCACTTTCACCTTCAGAAGTCCTCTGTGAAAGAAAGTTAAGCCTTTGTATAGCATAGCTATGGGCTGGTTTTTGTTCAGCTCTAAGGACTGCTGAAAGTCTTCATGGGCTGTTGCATAGTCCTACAAAAAGGAGAATGAAAAAAAATATAGTAGTGTTAGTTAGATATTGGACATGTCCTACTTTTGATTGATAGAGGAAAAAAAAAATCCCAATTTATTCTGTGCCCTTTCTGGCTTTAAAGGAAACATTTCATGACTACAAATATTAGAAGCATGCTTACACTGTTGAAAGAGGTGATTTTAATTGATGAGAGAAACTCACAAAGGTTTAATTTAAGCATACTGTCTCAACCACAAAAGAGTATTATTTTAAATACTAAGTCATAATCTGCTATGGATACTTTACAAATTATTTTAGTACTAACATTCCAGTATTTTGAAGTCTAAAATAATTATGATATAGATCAACCTTAACATGTGTTATACTGAAGTTTTTAAAAATCTATTTTCTTTTGCAATAGAAAATTGTTATTGAAATGACTGTAAACCAACAAAAATAGCTATGGCAATTATAAATACCACTCATGATAAAAGGTAATCTTGCTAGGTTGAGGAGCTACAGTCAGGGAAGCCACATTAGTTCAGGTAATGATTCTCAGGCTGTGATACCCAAAGAAACTCAAATTGTACCCTTAAGTTTAATGATCACATTGATAACAGGCACACCTGCTTCTCTACGCTGACATTTCCAAGAAAGTTAAAGTACAATCTATAAACCAAATTACTCTTCTGTTTCCCACTCTTTCTTTTTTCCCCTAGCCCAGAATTAGTTACTGCTGACAGTTCAAGCAAGAAAATGTGTTTCTGGTACTTAATATTTCTCCACTGAGTTAAATTTCAGCTACAGAAAATGCTTTCAGAATTGTCTAATATCACAAACTATTAATCTAAAGCCCCAAACCCAAATCTACCAAATAGTAGCTTTCTGAAGTAGAAGGAAAGCTGAAATTTTTACCACCATGAAAGGACACATTTCAAGGCAAAAAATAATTCACCTCTGATATGAAGTACAGGGTCCCGCGATGTCTGTACAGCCGTGCTGAGGGCTGAAGTTGAATAGCTTTAGTGAGATCATTCACTGCTTCATTAATTCGTCCCAGAGGGGACAGAATCTATAAACCCAAAAATGTAATTAGGGGAGAAAAGTCCCAGTGATCGCCCCTACAACTGCCAATGCTTTTGACTTTTCAAGTCTGCTTCACCACCCCACACTTACAATGCGACTCTCTCAGCAGCCTAGAACCCTTGACCCCACGTACTGTGCAGTGAGATTCAAAGGCAGCAGCCGAGAGGCTGCTGACCTTGTCCAGTCAAGGGGATGCTGAAGACCTATGACTGTGGCCAATGCTGAAGACCAACTGCCTGTCACCATTTCATGTTCTGTGTCATAACAGATGTTGCTTTTCTTGAAGTGCGACCATTTTTCCCCAACCTATCATTTACCTTTCAGAACAAAATTTGGCATGTCAAATTAATCTGAAAGTTAACTCTAAACCATTAAAGCAGAGGAACTGATAAACACAGATTGGAGTCCCCCATGGTATCTAGCTACACCATCTGTGGTGTCAAGTGCTGAGTGGCATTTTCTGGGATTCCAGGTGTTGGGTAAGCCCTCTGATGTGAACAACGCTCATCAGTTATGATCTGCAAGGTAGTGAAAAAACATCTGCAGGCCTGTTCTGAACGCTTTTTGACCCAGCAATAAGCTGTGTTCAGGCAACAATGACAACACAGAAGACGGCTCAGAATGCAAAAGTTCACCCAAAAGACGTAAGATAATCCAAAATGGGTATCAGTATTCATGCAATCAAGCTCAAGCAATTCATCTGGAACAAATGTTCTTAAATTAGGGTTAAATTTGTTCTTATAACTGGTCATTTCCATCAAGTTTTACTAACTGGTTTCCTCCTCTGCAGGAACTTAAAAACCAGCAAGAGAGAAGATTGAGGCAGGCACACCACCAGAAGCAAGAGAGACAGCTCAGAGAGAGGAAAGAAATGGAAATATGTGCCCTTAGAATTCAAGAAACATAGTGGTCTAGGGTTATATTGTGGAAGGAAAAATATCCCAACCTAGTATATTAGTATTAACATAACTGAATGATTGCACCCTAGCACAAAAATCAATACGCATAATGACCAGAGTAACTAAAAAAGGTTAAATTACATTCACTAAATATAGACAATTTCAGAAAGTACAAAAGTGAAAAGTTTCTCATAAAACAATCTCTGACATAAACAAATAGTATATTGTAATCCAGCTGGAAAGTTCACTATATCATGATGTTATTGCCTGATAATGCCAGAAAAGGGGGATATTACTGTATATTTTTAAGATCATTGGAAATCACTTTTCTGATTACCAATATCATTCTGGGTATACAATTAGCTTTTTATTAGATATACAAATTTTTCAAAGCTGCCAAATCAGTCTAAGTGCACTTAATTAAATTCATGCTTTACCATAACATTTTAGCAGAGCATCAGTGTGATGGCAGGGAAAAACTCAGCACCCACTCCCTGGAGCAGAGTGTCACCAAGTGAGCTGCCCAATGCTCATCCTAAAAACCAACAGGCCTCTCATGCAGCAGCAAACAGATTACAGTCATTCAACCCTTAGGGTAGCAATCCAAAACAGACAAGAGATAATGAATTCTTTCATTATTTGAGAAAGAATTTCTTTCAGAAAGCCAAATCCCCAATAAAATAAAAAAAACTCATTTTAAGAAACTGAACTGTAATTTAACACACTATAATTTTGAGAACAAAAACATCATAAATGCAGTTTTAAAAATACTAAAACATTTAGCCTTCCCTTTGCTTATTAAGCTTTCTCCCTCAAAAGAGGGAGGAAAAGTCATTTGTCCCTTTAGTCCAACTACGAAATCCCACCAGAACAGATAATTAAAAGTTAAGTTCTAGTCAGATTGAAAATATTAACATAAATTCTAAAGCTCTTAATATGGTTAAATGTGCAATAAAATAAATACAATATGAAACTTGGATAGTTTACTATTGTTTAATGAAAATGGTAAAATGGACATGTTTCATTTAAAAACATTAAAAGGGGTGCCTTGGCACACAGTCCTTTCTCTGGCCTGAACACCCTTCTCCACCTTGCTCCCCAGGACATGGTTCCTACCCAGCTCCAGCATCACCTCCTCAGTGAGACCTCTGCAGACACCGCCAATGCCTGTCCCCATGCCAATCTGTCCCAGGGATCCAGCAGACCGTGTTTTTCTGCTCCTGAACAAGCACCCCCTCCGTGGTGTCCACTGTCAGACATATTACCTGGAATTGTCTCCACCTTGAGTCCTAAGTTCCGGTTATGGTCACCCTTACCTAGTCTACCTCTCCATGTAGATAGGTGTATCTCCTAAGGATTAGATACAAGTGAACGCACGCGCACGCACACACACACACACACACACGCTTCAAAAGGCAATAGACCTCATTGGACCATACTGTCATACTGTTTTGCCAAATAAAGTATGTCATATACAGAGTAAACACATATGTCATATTTTTCAATGAACATGGACAGTGGTTGTACACTTCATAACTCTATTTTTAATACTAAATGTTACTATTACATGTTAAATCAGCAAAGATTTAACATGGTAAATCAGGAAAGAGTATCACTCAGCCCATAGTTTTCTACTAATTTCAACTGTTTAAATGCATTATGTACCTATGGAGGAAAACACAATAGGTATACAGGAGGCTTAAAATTTATCAGCAATAAAAATAAAAGGAAAAAAAATCTGAATTTTTTAAAAATCCAATAACAACAGAAGGAAAAAGAAAACCACACTCACTTCTGCTCGCTGCTCAAATACCTCTGGACGATCTGGTTCCAAGGTAATTACTCGGCTCAGTTCGAACAGAGCAAGCTCAGCATTCTTAATGTCCTTGAAAAGGCATTAGCTCAGTATGAGATACACTGTTACTCAAAACCAGCTTGAACAGACTTTCTGAAAACACTAATAATTTAGTAATGACATAACTATTTATTTAGAAATAAACAGGAACTTAGCTTCTATGTAAGAGATCTGCCAAGTTAAATAAGCTGTAATTATTTAACTTGCTCAAGTCTACCTACCCACGTTGGACTTGGCTACCTAGCAGATTCCACAGGTGGCAAGATGTTTTCTCAATTTAACCTATTTAAACAGTACATCAGCCAGTCTCAAGGGATGAGCACGTGGACACTATTGTGCAAAATGATGCTGACTAGTGGCAATGTGGGAACGGAGGAGCCAAGTTAGTGTCACTCAAAACCCTTCTAGGCCTATACACCTACTCCTAGAGCAGCCTAGGTAAGCCTGTTCTCTTTAAAATGCACACATTACTTTCATATCAAAAATACATGAGGATGTTACTTTTACATTAAAAGCACATGAAAGATATAAGCAAATTTCACATCAAGATATAAAATGAAAAGAGATGAGAATAAGGAAGAAGCAGCTTATCTCTGACCTTTACTAGGGCAACTCTGATCATTTACTGATGCCCTGAACCTAAGCAGGGCTACTTACTGATGCTCCCTTCCTAAACATCTTCGTCATTTCCTAACCTGTGTTCCTGTGCAGTCTGCTTGCTCATGTCTCAGAAGTATACAATATTACACAAGATTTCTCCATTAGGCCAGCAGGCAATTAGGACAACTGCTTTTTAATTCACAAAAATACAAAGTGACATTTCTCCCTCAGAGCATAATTTCATTTGAATATTTTTAATATAAAAGAAAAAAGTTCATGCATAATGTTCAAGACTGAAAATTTGGACATCTGACCTAGACCACTGCATTATTTACTATATAATCTCAGGAAGGTCTTCATTTTTACACCAAAGTGCCTTTGTTTGACCAAAAAATATACTTATTATAACCTTCTTCCCGCACTCCTCAGAGAAGTAAGTGAAATGAGGCTCCAAAGATATATCTATCTAAGAAGGAATAACATATAACAAATTTAAAATAATTTATTTTCTATAATATTTTACAAAAAAACTTCTGTTCTTCTATTCGACCTTTAAAAATTGAAAGATTCTAAGTACTGTAACTGTTGATACCCAGTCTCTCTCTCACAGTGATGAGCACTTCTCAGGGATTCTGTCAAGGTCTCCTGCTTTTCTTGGCTTATGTTCAGCTCATCATGAACTAAAGTTTAGGCTGGCAAAGGCTGTCATTTTAGAATAGAAAGTTAGGTGAAACTGACCTCAGAAGACCTGGGCAGAAATTCCCAGCCCTCTACTTTCCGGCCACTTGACCTTGCGGAAGTCCCCTATGGCCGCTGTCTCATCTGTGAACTGGGGCACTACCCCCGCTGTCCCATCAGAGCCCAGAGGGCAGGGAGGGGCTCCACGGAAACCCTGGCCTGCATCCAGTCATGTAGACACTATGGTAAGCGTGACTATTCCATACTCACATGTAGTCCCTTCTTTCCATAGGCTATCCCTCGGCCATAAATTGCACTAACCAGATCAGGCTCCTCCTAGTCAGACCAAAACAGAAACACGTCAAACACTATAGACAAAACAAAACAAGTCAGTTTCTGCTTAAAGCACGTTAATGCTGCAAATTACAGCTATGATATGCTACCATCACTCGCGTCAATCAATACACAGCCCCCGACCAAAAGAGTCTACATTTTAAAAACGCATTTGAAGGAGACACGAATAAGAGATTTACATTTTAAAACACTAAAAAAATAAAACCAATATTACTGAGCTTGGTGCTAGCTTCTTTCACACAGTCATCTTACTTAAATTGTAATCCTCTCAACAACTCTCTATTGGCAGCACCAGCAGTCACAGCCCAGAGAAAAAACGGATGCTCAGAGATGCAGAGACAGGAGTAATGGACTGGGTGATGCCTCTTCCTGGTTCATCTGTTTTCAAACAGTCATGAAAGAATCTGAGAAGGAAAGAACCCATCACAGCCAGCTCAATGAGGAACAAGAGATGAGTTGGCTCCACAATCTATTAGGTATTAATATAATACAATCCTTTATTCTAATGGGTCAGAATAAGAACCAAACCTTTCTTGCAGACTGCTCCCATGTGCACTGGATAAAACGCCTCTCAAGCCCAAGGACAGAGCGTCTGCTGCCCCTCCATCGAGTCCCATACGCCGGCCAGCAGTATGAACTGCCTCACTTGCAGAGTGAAACACCACTTGTCAGCATGTAACTGTGCAACTCTTTCCCTCTTCTTTGAACCCTTCCCTATACATTGGAGAAAGAAGAGCACATAGCCTCTGGCTATCAGGTCCTGAGTGAAGACTTTAACAGGACTACATCAGATGATGTATCTTGCAGACCAATCTATAATCAGTTTCAAATCTGCGACTGAGTGTCTGCCAGTATTGCAGAAAAAGACATATCAACTTAAATGATGAGTAAATGGGAAAAAACAAAGGATAAGATGCTATTCACTGAAAAACAACCCCCCCCCCCCAAAAAAAAAGGCTTCCATAAACAGAAGCAGGTACACCACATCAGGGAGTAAGTTGGTGTGTCACTGGCTGGGGCTTCCCTGGTAGATCAGACAGTAAAGAGTTTGCCTGCAATGCACGAGGCTCAGGTTCGATCCCTGGGTCAGGAAGATGCCCTGGAGAAGGAAATGGCAACCCACTCCAGTATTCTTGCCTGGAAGATCCCATGGATGGAGGAGCCTGGTGGGCTACACCCCATGGGGTCACAAAGAGTCAGACACCACTGAGTGACTAACACACACAAGGCATCACTGGTTACAACCCAGCCAGCAGATGGGCCTCACTGTATATGGAAAGGTGAAAAAAGTCAAGTAAACAATCACAGATTTCTAGCTTCTCTTGGAAAATGAAGAATCCAACAATGACAGACTCACATTTGGGCATGAGGATGTGAGAACATGACAGCAACAAGAACAAAACCCAACCAGAGCGAAGTATTGGGCGCCTGTTTAGAAGGACGTGTAACATCCACCAGCTCACCATGAGCCTCTGCACTACATCAGTTCACTTTGCTCATGTAACTTGCTGCTCTGGCTCCCATACAGTCTTGGATCTCTGATTTATAACATGTGTGTAATAGCCCGCCCATGCTATTCGCTAATTGGAGAAAAGTATGAGCTACAGAATGACAGAAGAATGGTGGTCACCTCCTATAAACAAGGCTTGTATATGATTATGTGGGCCAATATGTGCATAGAAAAATGCTCTCCAAAATACTAACAGTAATTTCCTCTGGGAAGTGGGATTACTAGATATCTTCCTATTCTGCTTAATACATTGATGCATTCCTTTTAATTGTTTAACACACACATACGTTTATAATCAGAAAAAAAAAACATATGTTAAGTAAAACATTGGAGAAGGCAATGGCACCCCACTCCAGTACTCTTGCCTGGAAAATCCCATGGGTGGAGGAGCCTGGTGGGCTGCAGTCCATGGGGTCGCTAAGAGTCGGACACAACTGAGCAACTTCACTTTCACTTTTCACTTTCATGCATTGAAGAAGGAAATGGCAACCCACTCCAGTGTTCTTGCCTCGAGAATCCCAGGAATGGTGGAGCCTGATGGCCTGCCATCTATGGGGTCGCACAGAGTCGGACACAACTGAAGCGACTTAGCAGCAGCAGTAAGTAAAACATACTACAGAAAGTAACAGAAAACTTTACTATCAACTGGAAATATTGTATTTAAATAAATTAAATAGAAAACTTCTTACAAATTATAGAAAATTTAGAAAATGAAGCAAAGCACAAAAAAGAAGATAAAGGGCACCCTATAATTCTATCACCTGGAGACAAAACTTCAACATTTAAATATTCTTCCTGGTTGAAAGGCAGAGCAAGTAGCTTGGGAGTGGGATCCAGGGCCAGAGAGTAAGGAAAAACAGGAAAGAGAGTTCCCCACTGAGGAATCAAACTAAGACAGTCTTCACGTGTTTCCCCAGGACCAGCGCCTGCCGGAAGACAGCACAGCGACAGAGCAGCGCCTCGTCCAGGTCGGGCAGTGGGAGCAGCTGGTGACCCCACGCAGCTCACGCCTGCCGAGGACAGGCGCCGGTGAAAGCAAACCCCACTTTCAGATTTGTCTCAAGATACACTATCCAAGAAGCTTTTCTTCTCAGCTGAGAAAATGTTTATAACATGACAAGAGGTAAATTAGGAAAAAGTACATTTAAATAAAGAGTTATGGTACTGATGAACCTTTCTGTGGGACAGGAACAGAGACACAAACACAGAGGATGTACTTGTGGACACAGTAGGGGAAGGAGAGGGTGGGATGAATCAAGAGAGCAGCACTGACGTATCCCTGCTGCTGCTGCTGCTAAGTCGCTTCAGCCGTGTCCGACTCTGTGTGACCCCACAGACGGCAGCCACCAGGCTCCCCCACCCATGGGATTCTCCAGGCAAGAACACTGGAGTGGGGCACCACTGCCTTCTCTGGACATATCTGTACTACCATGTGTAAAACAGGTAGCTGGCCGGAAGCTGCTGCTTAGCAAAGGGAGCTCAGCTTGGTGCTCTGTGACGACCTGCAGGGGTGGGATGGGGAGTGGGAGGGAGGCTCAGGAAGGAGGGGATATATGTATATTTATGACTGATTTGGGCTTCCCTGGTAGCTCAGCCAGTGAAGAATCCACCTGCAATGCAGGAGGCCCCAGTTTGACTCCTGGGTCAGGAATATCCGCTAGAGAAGGGATAGGCTACCCACTCCAGTATTCTTGGACTTCCCTGGTACCTCAGATGGTAAAGAATCTGCCTGCAATGCGGGAACCGTGGGTTCGATCCCTGGGTTGGGAAGATCCCCTGGAGGAGGGCACGGCACCCCACTCCAGTATTCCTGCCTGGAGAATCCCCAGGGACAGAGGAGCCTGGTCTGCTACGGTCCATGGGGGCGCAAAGAGTCGGACACGACCGAGTGACTAAGCACAGCACAGCACACCTGGCTGATTCATACTGTGCAGAAACTAACACAACATTGTGAAGCAATTACCATTCAATAGAAAAAAATTAAAAATAAATAGAGTTATTCTTGTTTGACTGACATCTCCGTATACCCTGTGGCCACACCAGCCACTCTGGGAGTCATCCTCATCTCCCCAGCCAACACACCTATTCAAGAAATCCTGGTAGTTTCATCTCCTGATCCAGCAGCCACTTCCTCTCATGTGGCAACTGCAATGGCCTCAACCACTTCCTGTTTCTTCCCATCCAGTCTCCAGGCCCATATTAAGAGTGAATTAAGTCTGATCATGACACTTCCCTGGCTGAAACTATTCACTGGCTTCCCAACACCTACAACAGCAAAATTCAAACATTTTTCACTTTAAGAAATACATTTTACACTGTAACACAGTACACTCATACATATATACATAAATATACACACAAACACATCAGAAACAAAAGTTTCACTAAGTCTCATCAAGCCTTGCTATACACAATGTTATCTGATATTTCCTTATCAGGTATATTTCATTTAAAAAATGTTAGTCTTGACTCACCAATTAATTTCAGCACCCACTAAAGGGTAGAGCCTCAGGATTTGAAAAAACAGTGAGGTGACATCTAAATGCCTTTGCAAAAATCACTGATCACTTTTCTGCATCACCATTCACCTCCTTTCACTCCCCCACTCCCAGTTCATACCCTAAAAATTGGCATTACTTAGATGCAACACAGGCTTCCAAGCTGGGTGCATTTGCAAATGCTCTCATCTGCCTGAAACACTCACCCGTTGTCTCTATGCCCAGGAAAATCTTTCCATCCTCCAAGTCTCAGCTCAAACACTCCCTCTTCTCTAACTCCTTACAGATGCCCCTGGAAAATAGGTATGCTCCCCTCCTCTGTTTCACTATATGTCATATGGAGGTTAGTCATTCTTTCAACAACTATTTACTCAGGGCCAGCTATAAGCATGCCCCATCCCATGTGCTACAAATACCACAGTAAGAAAAACCAACACAGATGGCAGAAGATTCTTGTTTTCTTGGAGCACAGCCAAAGAACCAAAAATATAAATGTTACACCCTCAGTAAGTGTGAGAGAGATAAATGGTGCTTTATAAAATGTATAAAGACTTAAATACCTAGACTGAGGTCTTAGGGGGTGGGGGAATCCCAGAATGACTGGTCCAGATGGTGCAAAGACTCTGAGAGAAGCAAGCTGAGGTTGGAGAAGCAGGTAAGAACCATATTAACCTAAAACCAACAGCAAAGTATATGAGTGTTTAAAGTACATGTTTGTACAGCGTGCACATGTGCATGTGTGTGAAGGGTGTGAGGAGAGACGCCAGGAAACGCTGGCCCCATCTGTCATCTGGCAGATCAAAGTGGCTGGCCATGGTTTGAATAGAGCTGGGAACCGCAGATGGATGAAGGAGATACTTAGGAGATATACAGACAGAGCTGGTGATGAAGTAAGTGACACACATATGTGTGAAGCATGTTGTAACCCTATGGAGGGGTGCCATTCATTGAGCTCGGCGACACACATATGTGTGAAGCATGTTGTAACCCTATGGAGGGGTGCCATTCATTGAGCTTGGCAACACGAGGGTATGACTAGAGATTCTTTTTCAGTTGTGGGTGGGGGGATGTGGCAGGTTCAGGGGAGAGTATGCCGTTGATTTGGAACCCGTAATACTAGACTATAACCATGATAACAATCACAATAACTAAACATCCATTTTGTTATTGTAAATTGAATGGAGAAAACCTAAATACTTAACAGATGCATGTTACTCAAGTTTCCTCTAAGTTTCCTCTATTGTTCAACTTATATATATATATATATATTCTTAGAATTCTTTTCCAACAACATAAAAGAATATACAATTATTGTGTATGTGTGCTAAGTTGCTTTAGTTGTGTCTGACTCTTTGCAACCCGATGGACTGTAGCCCTCCAGGCTCCTCTGTCCATGGGGATTCTCTAGGCAAGAATACTGGAGTGGGTTGCCATGCCCTCCTCCAGGGGATCTTCCCAACCCAAGGATCCAACCCATATCTCTTATGTCTCCTGCATTGGCAGGCGGGTTTTTTACCACTAGCGCCACCTGGGAAGCCTCATATAATTATTGTGGTTGCTATCATACCACAATATAGTCTAGTATAACAGGTTCCTAAATTTAATTGGTAGATTTCATTACTTTTTTTGATTGATACAACTTTATTATTTTATCACAGGCTTTGGATGTTAACAACAAGACACAATTCTTTCTTTATGAAATGTTACAATGAACTATTTTTTCAAATAAAAAAATGTTTATTTCTAAAAACAAATTGAGCTCAGCATATCATTTTGAAGTATTTTTGAATACACGAGTTTAATAATATTTATACTTTATAACCTTTTCAGAATTTTAAATGAATTAAACTAATGTCTCAATTGTCCAATATTATTCACTTTATGCAAATACAAAATCATGGTATAATAAGATAGCTTACTGGAGTCAGGCCCACTTAGATGTCTCAAATTAAAAAAAAATAAATTTTTTTAAATCCATAAATGTCTAATTTACCATATTCATTATATTATTTACATAGTGATTTTAAAATTTACAAATATTCATTTTTCCACCACAAGGTTGGCTTTTTGTTAAAACCTGCAAGTCACTGGATCAAAGACAAAGAAGTAAAAAGCGACAGTGCCCAGCAATGTAAGGAGGACGGAGTTCTGTGTGAGCGGCAGGTGCACGTACGTATGTGCATAAAGTAAGACTACAAGATCATGAGCAGAGGAATGCTTTACATTTTCTCTGCTAATGTTAAAAAAAACAAAGTTCTTTCATGAATTCAGTTCCATTACAATCAGATCAGAGTCAGATGAGTTCAAAGTCACACAACTAATAGCAAAGGTCAACTGCCTCATTGAACATTATCACAGTACTTAGGTCACCCAGCCCTGCATGAGCATCGAAGCAGCACAGAAATCAGGAGAGTTTCCCGCTTTCAAGAACACTATTATGGAGGCACCAACACGTGTGGAAAGGACACAAAGACATGGACATCGAGACAGTACCAACTGATAAGCTTTTAAAATCAAGAGTTTCCAACGAAGATGGACAGATCTAATAAATCTTGAAATCGTGTTTAGTTGGAAACTGTGATGCTCAGGGAATACTGTCTTCCTTTAAAGATGTTCTAAACAATCCACATTTGGATAAATGTTAAAATGAACACATTGAAACAACAAAGATTATGGAAATATCCCGTAAGTTTGTTCTCTGATCCTGCAACTAAGCCAATGAGAAGGTATAAAAGCTTTACATCAAAAGGTCATTCTGGAATATGTGTCCTCGAGCACAGATCCAAATTTCACATTAAATGATCTTATATATACAGTAAATATAATAAAATCCCAGCACCCATGGCCCCATTTGTCTTCAGCTTTCTATAAATGGAATCTGATTCCATGTGTTGTTGCTTCAAGCTGGAGCTTGCAGTATGTCCGAGATAAACATTCTGTCAAGAGTTAACGAGCTAAAAAAGGAAATGGCAATCTACTCCAGTATTCTTGCCTGGGAAATCGCATGGATGGAGGAGCTGGGCAGGCTACAGTCCATGGTTTTGCAAAGAGTCAGACAAGACTTCCCTACTAAACAACGACAAACTAAAAAAACTGGAAAAGTTTGTCTGTGAGCAGTTATCACTGAAGATTTGCTAAGGTATGTTTACCGGGTTAAAAATATAGAATTCTGGGGACTTCCCTGGTGGTCCAGTGGCTAAGACTCCATGCTCCCAACATTGGGGACCTGGGTTCAATCCCTGGTCAGGGAACTAGATCCCACATGCTGCAACTAAAACGTGGCGCAGCCAAAAAAAATATGGGGTTTTTGCACATGTAGAAGGTCCTGCAAGGAACAGATGGACATCTAATAGCTGACACAATGTATTGACAGAAATGATCCTCCAGTGATACTGGGTTGAGTCCTAATGAGGAGAAATACTTTACCACTCTTCTGAATACCGGACAATAAAAATAAAAAGTATTGCTGGGCTAAAAACCAATTTCATTACTGCAAGACAAAGTATTGCTACATTTGCCAAAAAGAGAAAAGGAAGAGCACTTAGATTTAAAGAATGGTCATACTGTAAAAATAAAATTAAAGAGACTGACATGTAAATTCTGATTCATGATAAGAAAAAGAGTTTTGGTCAGTTAAAGAAGTAGCAATAACTATTCTTTGGACATTCACTCCCACCTGGTTGTAGAGTTCCTTGATGAGATTGGCTATCAAGAACTTGAAGAAATCAATGAAAAACTCTTTCGTAGGAATTATGTGCATCAATTTCATAAAGCCTAATATAGAAAAACTACATCCAGAAAAGCAGGATCAAGTCTTACTAAAATTTAAAAAATAATTTTATCATTTAATATCAAATCTTTGTATTATATATTTATCGCAGTCATATAACATAAAGTGTGACAGATTTTCACCAAGCTCTGTATGGATGCCTCTAAACTTGCTCCTGCTTATTATTCCAGTGTGTCATGAAAATATGATTTTCCACATGTCTTATGATGCAGAAAAGGCTGGGAAGAACCAAAACAAAAGGGAAGAGAGACATCACCGAGAAGAGCACCAGCAGGAAAGCCAAGGCATTGAGTTCCGGGTTAAGAAGTGCTATGAAGGATGGCACAGGCCTGTCTCCCATGGGCCTGGAGCACCTGAACTTTCTGCTGCACCCCTGACTTCCATTCCCGCCCCATCAGTAGCTTGGATCACCAGAATCAGCAGTCCAATTTATACTCCATGCATTCTCAAAGAAAAATCTATCAGCTGAAAGCAACCCAATGTAGATTGATGAAAACACTACATCAAACGTCAGTATATTAATATCTTTTCTTAGCACAAAGAGAAAAATTCTGATCTACTTTCTGAACACAACTGCAAGAGAAGTTTTACAATAATAAATGGACACCAGAGATACTATAGAGTCATTAAAATAATAACTGTAGAGAAACATGGAAAAACTTTATAAAATTAAGTGAAAAAGTAATACAAAATAGTATATATATCCAGATTACAAAAAAACAAACACATACTTTGAAAAGGTCATAAACAAAAAACTTAAATAATGTTAGAGTGGGAGAATTGAGAAATTTTTTATTACTTATCTTATTTAACATTGTTATATTACCTTTAACTAGACAGATAATATTTTTCAAAAAGCTGAATGAACTGATAATACATCTGCAAGCTCAAACTGTTGTCTTCTGGTTGCTATCATAAATTAACTGATATGCGCTCTTATAAATGTATCAAAGCCCCCCTTTCAAACCAGTGCTTTCTTACTTTTCTAGTACTGCAACATTAAACAAAAGGATGATTTTTAAAACTTTATAATCTACCCATTGTACTTTAAACTCCACCGAAGAATATTATCCCATATGACCACTCAAACACATAGCCGTTTAGATGCAAGGAGTTTAAAGTAATAACTATAAAAACATCTTATTGATTATTTGAGAGTGAAGAGTAAGTTATCAACATAATTAATTCTATGTTTAAAAAGAGAAAAGAAGAGCAAAATTTTCAAAACTGATATTTTAAAATTTAATCAGCCTGCTGAACTGTAAACTGTCTACTGGCTCTTACTGTATGAGCACAGACGAATATGCCAGAATGGTACTCTGAGTGGCTGAAATTAACTGAGCACTTACTGTACGTGCCAGGCATCCAGTAAAGTGCTTTTTTTAAGATATTTCATTTAAACTGAACTAGAGTATTTTTGGAGGTAGTTATTATTATGCCCATAATCCAGGAGGTTAAACAACTTTCTAGTGAGCAGCAGAGATAGATTAGAACTCAGGTATTTCTAACCTTACTTGACCGTCCTCAACAGATAATGGATAATGGCCAAGCATCTACCAGAATACAGTTAAATAATGACCCAAGACATATGGACCATAATGTCAGGCTGCATTTTACAGGTCTCCTATGCAGCTCTTATACTGAGGTATTTAAGCACTTGGTCTGAACCAGACTTTAACACAGCCATCAGTAAGCAGAGGTCAAATGCTCCTACTGAAGGGTCTTATACTTTACGGTGAGAAACAAATCCATGAGTGGACTTAACCATGCAGATCAGCACCTGCACAGAGAGTAAACATCCGCAATTCCAAGAATTTCCAGTGTCTGCATCTCATGAGAGATATCAAGGGAGACAGTAAAATGAACTGAAGCTGATGTTTATCTTTCTGAAACTTGCATTTGAATCTCATCTCTGCCTGTTGCTGGTGGGGAGACTACAAGCAAATTGCCTGATCTCCTTTAAAATAAAGTGACACTGCAAAGATTCAATGAGAGCATGTTATGAGGCCTGCACCACCAAGAAAGGGCTCAGTCAGGGCCGATTTCCTTTACTTTCTTGTAAAATCTTAAAATCTAAGTTTTATTGCAGCACTTTAGTTACACATCAGTCCATATTTTTGTCATTACTATAAACTTGCAATTATATGATTAAGAAGAAAAATTACCTGAAGCATTGTTGAAAAATGTCTTATTGCTTCATCATAGAGACCACTGCCAATCAACACATACGCAATAGCTAGAATAAAGAACATAGAAACATTAAAGGAATGAATAAAGGATTCGGACTGAAACAGGCAACTAAATTCTTCACCAAATCTTAAAAGGCAGCTCCAAGGACTAGAAGCAGTTAAAGGAAACTTAGAGTTAATAAGGTGTAATTGAATTATCCTACCATTTGGTATTTGCTAGTCAGTCTAATTCTATCTAGGTTTAAATTATCAAAGATATCTATAAAACATCTGCCTGCAAAAAGCAATTATCTTTGTCTAACCCCATCACTCACTTTCAAATATCAAGTAATCTTTATGGTATTTCCTATCTGTATTTCAAAGGAGCTAGTAATAAGCCTGTATAATATCCATATAACACAGCAATGTAACTTTACTATGAACATTAGAAGAAATAAACAAAGAGCATCACATATCTCAATATCTGCAGGTGCCCAATTTTCTGCCAATTACCTACTAAGAGCAAAAACAGAGGTTCCAATTACCATAGTATTATATAAGTATTAACATAATGCTTAACTGTAGGTCTAATTCACACCACGGCAATATGCAGTTGCAGTCTTTTCCTAGCTCTTCTATTCAAAATACAGTCAAAACATTACTCGAAATATTCTCTAAAGATCATAACAGTTTTTAATCAAACTGCTTATGTCAGTGGTATTTTGAAGTTAGAGTCAGGACAACCTGTTCAAACATGGCAGTATTTTGACTAAACTTCACCTGTCCAAAAAAAAAAAAACCAATAAATTTTAATTTTAATCTAGAATATATTTCCACCTGTAATATTTGCCCTAATTCCCTAAAGCCCCCAATATTTCTGAAAACTTATATTCTTAATTCAATATTTGATCTTATTTGATCTATTTCTTTGCAAAAAAAAAAGCTTTATTGTGACCCTCTAGTTTAAGGACATAAGTGTCCAAGAAGATGGGCAACTGAAACTTTTAATGTCATTCAGTTTAAATTCCCTGACAGTAAAAAGTAGTAAATACATTAAATGCAGAAAGAGATTTTATAACTAACCTCAGAAAAGTAAAGTTCAAAACACTGAGCATCATAATAATACAAGAGCTCTGGGATGCATTCTTCAACATGAAAAGAGGTCTGTTTTCATCCTAATTTCTTTGAAAAGATAATTAAAGTCAAACTCATATTTAGAATAACAGGAGTGGATACTATTCAGATAGTTGTGGCAGATAATGGGCTAGCCAGAGACCTCTTTGGTGGGAATCAGGAGCACTAGTAGTAAAAATAACAATAACAGTAATAGTAACATGCACTATATTCTTAATAGGTACCAGGCACAATCCTACCATTTACATGTATTGTAACTCAATTACTCCTTAACTGTATGAGATTCTTTCAGATCTAAAAATTTCAGAATTTCCTCTCTAGCTTCTCATAATCAGTAAGTATCTATTGAATGAACAAATGAATGTGACCCATAAAACAAATCCAGCTTTAGGGGATAAATATTACATTTAGGAAC
Organism: Budorcas taxicolor; assembly: GCF_023091745.1. Lineage (NCBI taxonomy): Eukaryota > Metazoa > Chordata > Mammalia > Artiodactyla > Bovidae > Budorcas > Budorcas taxicolor. Next base: position 41,636,397 of record NC_068914.1, on the reverse strand, counting down.
ATGCTTAAATTGTTGTTCATGGCCAAGGTGTTGAACTCCTTTCAAATAAAATCAAATGCAGCTCTCAAATCTTTCCATCTAAAAGTAGATTTTTTTTTTTTTTTTTGAGAAAACCCCCAGGTACCACAGTGATAAAGAATCGCCTGCCAATGCAGGAGACGTAAAGAGACACAGGTTCGATCCCAGGGCTGGAAAGATCCCCTGGAGGAGGAAATGGCAATCCACTCCAGTATTCTTGTCTGTAAAATTCCATGGACAGAGAACCCCAGCGGACTACAGCTCATGGGGTCACAAGAGTTGGACATGACTAGCACATATATATGTATTGAAAAGTAATCTAAATCTTGTACAAAAAAATTACTACTAGTGTTCTTGCCTGGAGAATCCCAAGGACGGGGGAGCCTGGTGGGCTGCCGTCTATGGGGTCGCACAGGGTCGGACACGACTGAAGCGACTTAGCAGCAGCCGCAGCAGGATCTAAATTTAGTTGTGAGAGTTCAAAGACATAAAGAGAAAACTAGGATAAATGGAATCTCCCAGAAACTGTTATTAACCAGCAATTTCACATCTCTTTGCAACATGTATGCTTACAGAGGTCATTTTTCCAAGAAAAAATAAATAAATACTGACATTCAGAAGATCCCACACCAGCTTGGAGCCTATACTATCCCAGGATGTACTAGGATTACTCTTAGAGCATAGGACAGGCCTGGCACATAGTACACTCTTAATTCATTATTTAATAAATGAATATAAGATTGAACAGAATTCAAGGATTACAAAGGAGACCAAATCTGATGCCTTAAAGGATAATTCTCAAAGCTTACTCAAAGAATACAAATAAAAGGTGATTAATATTTTCAAAATAGTGCTCAGCCTTAACATAAAATGGACATGGCAGCAGAAGGATAAAAATAATTATGTGTAAATCAGACAAAAATTTCTTCAGGTGCTTTGGGCTACCAGGAGCACACCCTTCTGTGAAATCTGTCCAACTGCACTCTTCAGTCCTGTATTCAATTTGCTTCCACTCCTTCAAGTGTGAGCTGATTAGGCAATGATGGAGACACACCCAAAGCATATCAGGCACTGGCGAAACCAGGCTGTTTCAAGACACGCCTTGAACAAGCCAAACAGCATGACCCATTTGCAGATCAGAATGAGCTCAATCTTCTACACCCACGAGTTTGGACCAACAATAACTGACTGGAACCATGAGTAACACTAATCCAACGCAGCCACGTCATGACACAGAGGCTAAAGGAGGTGTGGTTCTCTTCTGCTTTCACTTCTGTATTGCTCATATCTGATGGCAGCACACAAATCATCTTTTAATGGGTGCTAATAGCTCGTTGGACTGTGAAGAAGGCTGAGCGCCGAAGAATTGATGCGTTTGAACTGTGGTGTTGGAGAAGACTCTTGAGAGTCCCTTGGACTGCAAGGAGATCCAACCAGTCCATTCTGAAGATCAGCCCTGGGATTTCTCTGGAAGGAATGATGCTGAAGCTGAAACTCCAGTACTTTGGCCACCTCATGCGAAGAGTTGACTCATTGGAAAAGAGTCTGATGCTGGGAGGGATTGGGGGCAGGAGGAGAAGGGGATGACCGAGGATGAGATGGCTGGATGGCATCACTGACTTGATGGACGTGAGTCTGAGTGAACTCCAGGAGATGGTGATGGACAGGGAGGCCTGGCGTGCTGCGATTCATGGGGTTGCAAAGAGTTGGACATGACTGAGTGACTGAACTGAACTGAACTAAACAGCTCGTTAGAACTCATACCATAATTATTAATTTCCAAAGAAACACTGATTCTATCCAGACCTTTTATTTTATGACATAATAAATATCAAACCCTGACAAGGGCTGAATGCCCTACCCAAGATCAAACCGCTCATGCTGGCAGAGCCAGGCTCTGTGTCCTTTCTGCCACACCATCCTGCCTACCCACTCTACATCTAATCATAAACTCCAGGCAAATGTCCCAAGAAAAGTCCCCAAGTCAAGCCTCACCTAATTCTTCATTTGTGCTGTCATTATCAGTTGCAAATGGGAATCTCTTTTGTTCAGCAATAGACTTGGCCTGGCTCTGAAATAAAGACAAACATACATTTTAGCTTATCTCAGATGAAGAGGAACTGACAGTGAAACCTGCATTTAAAACAATTAAACTTACATTTAATTTATATGGAAGCAAGAAAACACTGACATTCAGTCATATCAATGATGTACTTTAAGACGCATTTTGTGGTTTTCCATTTCCAGGAACACCTATCTTTTTAATTTCATGAGGATTCATCTTCTTGGCTGTTTCAAAGCTCCCGCCACAGGCTATTCAATGATGTCAATCACATTACAAAGATCACATTCTACTGACTGGTCTCCAAAGTGGCTTGATAACAGAACATTACTTTGTAAACTGTAAAGAACTCTTTAGAAGTAAGAGACACAGGTTGTACAGGGATGATGCCATAACAGGGCCAGTAAAACCTGAACAAGAAGCAAGATGCGCTTAAACAATGCATAGCAGGCAATGAACAGAACCATCCGGCCTGACACAGTACAAGAAATCACACAGACACACATATGCACACTTGGTACAACAGCTAAAGTAAGAGTGGAAACTAGGGGAAAACAAAGTAGAATTAATTTAGTAAGTGGAGTGATTTTACAGGCAGCAGTGGTCCAACATACAAAATGATGGCTCTGTTGTGCTCTGGAGACAAATCATATCTGATGATGCAAACAGCCGTCACTTTGTCAGAAGGTTTTACTGTTGATGCTATGGTATGATATGCTTAGCCTACAGGATACAGATTAAAATGATAACTTCATACCAGATTCATCTAAGATGTGATTAAAACTTGAACACACATATAGACAGGAAAAGCTAGCACAAAACTAAAGATGTTGCTTTTGGCAAAACTTCAGGATCAGAACTCAGTGACATCTCAATTATTTGAATTCCTTTTTTTTTTTTTTAATCTACCACATCGATGCCTACAGGCAGGTATGACAGTCAAATATTTCCCCGTGGGTGACTCTTCTAACTGATGGGTATGCTCTTTAGCTAATGATCGCTTCTCATTAGCCATAGTCTCTTGGGCTTCACTGACTCTACAGAATAACAGGCATTTCCACCTATTTTCCCTATACTCTTGAAGTCCAGACTGATGTTCAGATACAGAGTGGTTTTTGGTTTGCCTACAAAACAGGCCAAGAATAAGCTGCCTCTGCTTAGAACATAAGTTAGAAGATACAGCTCAGAAAAGCATCCCACCTCAGAGAACTTGGGACTTCATTCAGGACCCCAAACAAAATGAAAAAGAACTCTACTCCTTTGGGAACATTTACACTTTATTTCTTCCAGTAAAACCTTAATGGCTAGAAAGGAACTCTGTCAGCTCTTTCTCGCTTTGCTCTACAGCTGGGAGCTTCCATACATGGGAGCCAGGTTCCGTTTCTTTTAAAGCGACAGATTCGACAACGCGTGAAGGCGGCACAGCACTGTGTGCACGGTCAGCTGTGACCAGACACAAGTCCTTCCTCCGCACCAGCTGCTTACAGACAAACACACAGGTGTAAAACACTTCTCTAATAAATAAACTGTGCAGAGCCAAGGAAAGCAGTCGATAAACAAGGCTTTTTAATACTTTTAAAACCTTATTATTTCATCCAGTATTCAGTGAGGGTCTACCATTTGCCAAGTCTTCATGAAAAAGATGGGATGAGAACAGAAACGAAATCTCATGAAAATAAACCATTTACCAAGCAACCTCTTGAATATACTGAAGTGCGCACAGCGGAGCGGCGATGCGGGCGTGCACAGCTGGACAGTGGCACGCACTGCGCGGACGGGAATTTAAAATATATATATATTTATACTGAAGAGCAGATCTGAGTTTAAAGTGTTTTCATTTTATTCTATAACAGAAGTGGGCAGGAAAAGTATAATATGGACAAATTATTTTCCTGATCAAAAAAGAATCTCTCCCACGTCTAATATCATACCTATAGATATCTTCTGTGGACAAAGCAGGCAGCTATTATCAAAGCAGTTTAAACACACAGCCCCACACTCCTAGTAGGTTAATTTTAATCCACCTTTCAGGTCCCTGCTTATCTTTCAAATCCTAAAACCTGTCTTGCCTGATTTCCCTGATATCTTCAGGAATACTGACCCTTTGTTTTTTCTTCATATATTTGCACAACTGTACTTCTATGTTTATTTGTATAATTATTTGATTAGGAGCAACAGGAGACCTAAGTCCTGGGGCCAAGGTTATTGGGCTTACCATTCTCTGGCTAAGTACTTACTTAGCACAACGCTTGGCACAAACAGATACAAAATAAATACCTGAAAAATTAACGAATAAATGGTTTAACTCCCATGTTTTCAACCTCGGGAAAACAAAAGGCCTAGATTAATAAGCTTTCTCCCATAGGTTTCTAGCTAGTGCCATCTTAAACTGAAATGCAACTAGTAGCTAATATTTGAATCAGCAAGAAGGTCCCTAATAACTCATAATCTACTTGCTTCTCCAAGATGGGGATTAACCAGTTTCTACTCAAATGTCTTCAGTGATGGTTAACTCACTACTTCACAAGTTAGCCCACTCTAGTTTTGGACATGTTTTTTTCTATATCAAGTTGACGGCTATGCAACGAGTTAGGTATAATCAGCTGACCATTCACTAGTTTGCAATTTCTACCCATATTCTGTAGTTCTTCCATAAAAAGACAGAGCTTTATCTGGAAAATAAAGAGTATACTAAAGGGAAATTCTGAAGCAAAAGAAGCAAACAATCTGTGTGGATGTTGAAGGAAAAGGTCTGGAGGAAAAATGTTAACGTTGGGCACTGAAAGAACAGCCTCACAGAATTAAGTGGGAACAAACAACCCTTGCACCTTGAGGCAGCTGGCTGGCGGGGGACACACGCTAGCAGAGACAGGTACGCAGCGCCAGGTACTCAGCTCCGGAATGGAGAGGTCTCTCGTACAGTTTAGTTGGTACTGACATAAAAGATATCCAGGCAAGGCTAGAAAAATAAGACTATACTACACCTGCAAATCATAAGGCTTCTAGAAATAAAGTTATTTATTTTTTATTCCTTGGAACTTGAAAGTAAAAAGTCCTAGGTCCAGAATGACCAACCACCCAAGTCATAAGACATAATGATTCAGTGTGAATAAACAACAGATGACCTATCTTTATCTTATGCAACTGGATTCAACTCCTGGTTGATAAACAGAAGCCATCTCTGCCTTATGGAACTAGTATCACTGTGTTTCCAAAACAGGAGGCACAAAAGATACATACCAGAATCTTTTCAGTGTTAAGGGAAAGCAGAGAGTCACAGGGTAGTGATCCTTTGGGTTCACAGTCGGAGTCATGGAAATTCAAAAAGGATGACTCTGAAAAGGAAACAGTCCTTATTATTCTCCTCGCTTTAGATTTACGGCTCTTAAGCACTTAACTATGCACTGCAATGTGCAGAATCCACAAAACAAAAAAAAGACAAACATAAAAAACGTTACAAGGAGCATCCCATCTTTCAAAATCTTTACAAGTGGGTAACATTTTACAAGCTACCCCACGTCCCAGGAGCAGTGGCTGCGTGGGTACAGAAGGGCCGAGAGGAGCTACTCCACGTTCCAGGTCAGGAGGGGCAGCGGTGAGGAGATACCCCTCGTCCAAGGTAAGGAGCAGCGCCTGTGCTTTGCTGGAGCAGCCGTGAAGAGATACCCCACGCCCAAGGTAAGAGAAACCCAAGTAAGACGGTAGGTGTTGCAAGAGGGCATCAGAGGGCAAACACACTGAAACCATATTCACAGAAAACTAGTCAATCAAATCACACTAGGACCACAGCCTTGTCTAACTCAATGAAACTAAGCCATGCCCTGTGGGGCCACCCAAGATGGGTGGGTCATGGTGGAGAGGTCTGACAGAATGTGGTCCACTGGAGAAGGGAATGTCACACTGCTTCAGTATTCTTGCCTTGAGAACCCCATGAACAGTATGAAAAGGCAAAATGATATGATACTGAAAGAGGAACTCCCCAGGTCAGTAGGTGCCCAATATGCTACTGGAGATCAGTGGAGAAATAACTCCAGAAAGAATGAAGGGACAGAGTCAAAGCAAAAACAATACCCAGTTGTGGATGTGACTGGTGATAGAAGCAAGGTTCGATGCTGTAAAGAGCAATATTGCATAAGAACCTGGAATGCTGGGTCCATATATCAAGGCAAATTGGAAGTGATCAAACAGGAGACAGCAAGAGTGAACGTCAACATTCTAGGAATCAGTGAACTAAAATGGACTGGAATGGGTGAATTTCACTCAGATGACCATTATATCTACTACTGTGGGCAAGAATCCCTTAGAAGAAATGGAGTAGCCATCATGGTCAACAAAAGAGTCCGAAATGCAGTACTTGGATGCAATCTCAAAAATGACAGAATGATCTCTGTTCGTTTCCAAGGCAAACCATTCAAATCACAGTAATCCAAGTCTATGCCCCAACCAGTAATGTTGAAGAAGCTGAAGCTGAACAGTTCGATGAAGACCAACAAGACCTTTTAGAGCTAACACCCAAAAAAGATGTCCTTTTCATTATAGGGGACTGGAATGCAAAAGTAGGAAGTCAAGAAACACCTGGAGTAACAGGCAAATTTGGCCTTGGAATACAGAATGAAGCAGGGCAAAGGCTAATAGAGTTTTGCCAAGAGAACACACTAGTCATAGCAAACACCCTCTTCCAACAACACAAGAGAAGACTCTACACATGGACATCACCAGATGGTCAACACTGAAATCAGACTGATTATATTCTTTGCAGCCAAAGATGGAGAAGCTCTATACAGTCAGCAAAAACAAGACCGGGAGTTGACTGTGGCTCAGATCATGAGCTCCTTATTGCCAAATTCAGACTTAAATTGAAGGAAGTGGGGAAAACCACTAGACCACTCAGGTATGACCTAAATCAAATCCCTTATGATTATACAGTGGAAGTGACAAATAGATTTAAGGGACCAGATCTGATAGAGTGCCTGATGAACTATGGAATGAGGTTTGTGACATTGTACAGGAGACAGGGATCAAGACCATGCCCATGGAAAAGAAATGCAAAAAAGCAAAATGGCTGTTTGGGGAGGCCATACATATAGCTGTGAAAAGAAGAGAAGGGAAAAAAAGCAAAGGAGAAAAGGAAAGATAGAAGCATCTGAATGCAGAGTTCCAAAGAATATCAAGAAGAGATAAGAAAGCCTTCCTCAGCAATCAATGCAAAGAAACAGAGGCAAACAACAGAATGGGAAAGACTAGACATCTCTTCAACAAAATTAGAGATACCAAGGGAACATGCAAAGATGGGCTTGATAAAGGACATAAATGGTATGGACCTAACAGAAGCAGAAGATATTAAGAAGAGGTGGCAAGAATACACGGAAGAACTATACAAAAAAGATCTTCACAACCAAGATAATCACGATGGTGTGATCACTCACCTAGAGCCAGACATCCTGGAATGTGAAGTCAAGTGGGCCTTAGGAAGCATCACTACGAACAAAGCTAGTGGCGGTGATGGAATTCCAGTTGAGCTGTTTCAGAACCTGAAAGATGATGCTGTGAAAGTGCTGCACTCAATATACCAGTAAATTTGGCAAACTCAGCAGTGGCCACAGGACTAGAAAAGGTCCATTTTCATTCCGATCCCAAAGAAAGGCAATGCCAAAGAATGCTCAAACTACCACACAATTACACTCATCTCACACGCTAGTAAAGTAATGCTCAAAATTCTCCAGGCCAGGCTTCTGCAATACATGAACCGTGAACTTCCAGATGTTCAAGCTGGTTTTAGAAAAGGCAGAGGAACCAGAGATCAAATTGCCAACATCCGCTGGATCATGGAAAAAGCAAGAGAGTTCCAGAAAAACATCTGTTTCTGCTTTATTGACTATGCCAAAGCCTTTGACTGTGTGGATCACAATAAACTGTGGAAAATTCTTCAAGAACTGGGAATACCAGACCACCTGACCTGCCTCTTGAGAAACCCGTATGCAGGTCAGGAAGCAACAGTTGGAACTGGACATGGAACAACAGACTGGTTTCAAATAGGAAAAGGAGTATGTCAAGGCTGTATATTGTCCCCCTGCTTATTTAACTTATATGCAGAGTACATGATGAGAAATGCTGGGCTGGAAGAGGCACAAGCTGGAACCGAGATTGCTGGGAGAAATATCAATAACCTCAGATATGCAGATGACACCACCCTTAGGGCAGAAAGTGAAGAACTAAAGACCGTCTTGATGACAATGAAAGTGGAGAGTGAAAAAGCTGGCTTAAAACTCAACATTCAGAAAATGAAGATCATGGCATCCGGTCCCATCACTTCATGGGAAATAGATGGGGAAACAGTGGAAACAGTTGCTGACTTTACTTTTTGGGGCTCCAAAACCACTGTAGATGGTAATTGCAGCCATGAAAGTAAAAGACACTTACTCCTTGGAAGGAAAGTTATGACCAACCTAGATAGCATATTGAAAAGCAGAGACATTACTTTGCCAACAAAGGTCTGGCTAGTCAAGGCTATGGTTTTTCCTGTGGTTATATATAGATGTGAGAGTTGTACTGTGAAGAAGGCTGAGCACTGAACAATTGATGCTTTTGAACTGTGGTGTTGGAGAAGACTCTTGAGAGTCCCTTGGACTGCAAGGAGACACAACCAGTCCATGGAAAGGAGATCAGTCCTGGGTGTTCATTGGAAGGACTGATGCTAAAGCTGAAACTCCAGTACTCTGGCCACCTGATGTGAAGAGCTGACTCATTGGAAAAGACCCTGATGCTGGGAAAGACTGAGGGCAGGAGAAGGGGACAACAGAGAATGAGATGGTTGGATGGCATCACCGACTCGATGGAGATGGGTTTGGGTGGACTCCAGGAGTTGGTGACGGACAGTGAGGCCTGGCGTGCTGCAGATTATGGGGTCGCAAATAGTCGGACATGACTGAGCGACTGAACTAAACTGAACTGAACCAGAGGTTTAAAAAAAAATCACCAAGAGAAGAGCAAAGTTAAGCCAGGAAGACCTAATGTTGAAAGATATGTGCTAAGGAAATTTCACGGTAGTCCAGCAGTTAAGAATCTGCCTGCCAGTGCAAGGTCAGAGGTTCTATCCCTGGTCCAGAAGGATTCCACATGCCACAGGGCAATTAAGCCCACTTTCCACAACTGAGCCCACACTCTTGAGCCTGGGAGCCACCACCACTGAGCCTACGTACTGCAACTACTGAAGCCTGTGACCTAGAGCCCCCACGTCACAGCCAGAAAGGAGCCCCCACTCACCACAACTGGAGAAAGCCCACATGTAACATGAAGACTCAGCACAACAGAAAAACTAAACACATAAGTTTTTAACTTTTGAAAGATATGTACTAAGGGTCTAGTATCTAGAATATAAAAAATTTGTAAAATTCAACAAAAAAAGGACAATCCTATTTAAAAATGAGCAAAGGACTTGAATTGGCAACTCTCCCAAGATATACAACCAGTTAGTACATGAAAAGATGCTCCACATCATTATTAATTAGTGAATACAAACCAATGAGGTGCCACTGCACACCCACTACGATAGGTATAATTTTTTTCAAATGGGAAATCACAAGTGTTGAAAAAGATAGAGAAATTGAATCCTTGTACAGTGTTGATGGGGATGTAAAATGGTGTGATCACTGTAGAGCTGGGTGGTTCCTCAGAAAGTTAAACACAGAATTACCATCTGGTCCCACTACTGCACTCCTAGGTGCATACCCCAAAGAACTGACTACCGGGACTCAAACAAGTACACATACGCACATATTCACAGCAGCGCTACTTACAATAACCAAAAGGTGGAAACAGCCTAAATGTCCATCAACAGAGAATGGATAAACAAACTATGATACATATACGTGATGGAATATTATTCAGCCTTAAAAATGAATGAAGTCCTGAGACATATTACAACACGTAAGAACCTCCAAAGCAAAAACTACGTGAAAGGAAGTAGACACAAAAGGTCACGTAGAGTATGATTCCATTTCTATGAAATACCCAGAATAGGAAAATCCACAGACACAGACTGCACCTTGGAGGGGAATGACAGAGGAGTTTCCCTTGGAACGATGGGACATGTCTCAGGGTAACTGCAGTAACCAGGGAATGTGCTTAATACCACTGAACCTGTTCACTAGAGAATGGTTAACTTTTTGTTATGTGAATTTTGCTTCAATAAATTATTTTTTTAAATGTGCTCTAATTCAGCAGTCATGTTCAAGGAACCACATGAACCAATTTAGCTGAATTCTCACATGAGCCCTGGTGGAGAGCAGAGACTGAAGCCGGAATGTTAAGTTTCACAAAGCACAGAGGGGTTTCAAGGATGCATGGGTTCAGACTGGGGTGCGGAAAGGGGAGGAGTATTCCAGGCAGGAGAAGTGGTATACAAAAACACAATGGCAAGCAAATGCAAAGGGGCAGTGGGCTGACAACCCTGGCTAGGAGGGAGCTGGTGCTGGAAAATAAAAAAATATGAGTTTAAAAGGTAAGTGGTCATGTACACCCGTGGCAGCTTCATGCCAATGTATGGCAAAACCAATACAGTATTGTAAAGTAAAAAATAAAATAAAGAGCAAAAAAAAAGCGCTAAGTGGTCAGAGTAGGGTAAGTAATGGACCCAGAGAAAGACTTTAGTCTGACAAGAATGAAGCAGTAATGCTTGTTGATCAGTAGTTGAGTGTGCAATAATTTATAACCTCTCTCTCCTACCTTTTAAAAAAGGTACAATTTGCAAACTTACCACCCACTGAGCACTGCGCTAAAGCGCTGCACAGACATTGGCTGTATTCTAACAATCCCTCCACTTTGTGGGATTCTTTTCAGTTTCAACAAATAAACATCTATATAATTTAAAACAGCTATACAGCATTCCATTGTATAGAATTTAACCACATTCCTCACATTGAATATTTAAGATGTCCTTTCTTATTTCATTGATATAGATACTGTTTCAGTGAGTATCCTTGGGCTCTATTTTTTGCAAATTTACCCAACTGGGCAATTAAAGTATAACACATGTAATTGCTGAGGTAAAAATTCTAACACTTTCCATTATATTGCTCCATTTCCATCCCAATACTTAAAAGTAATTTCATTCCTGTTTGCAATGTATAACAACACTCTCTCTCTCTGCTTAGAGTATTGCCATTCTTTTTATCTTTCCCAATCTGAACACAGTACTAGTAAAACTAACCTTTTGATTTATTGGCCATTTCTATCTCTTTGTAAATTGCTTTTGTTGTTGTTTAGTGGCTATGTCTGACTCTGCAATCCCATGGATTGTAGCCTGCCAGGCACAAAGTCCATGGGATTTCCCAGGCAAGAATACCGGAGTGGGTTGCCATTTCCTTCTCCAGGGGATCTTCCTTGCCCAGGAATCGAACCCACACCTCCTACATTCGTAGGTGGGTTCTATGCCACTGAGCCACCGGGGAAGTCCAAACTGTTTATGTCTTTTGCTAATTTGTAATTCATGTGATCTATCCTGGTCTAAGATACAGGGAATAACTTCTAATTATCTATTTTCCAAATGGTTAGCCAGCTGCTTCAAGGCCACTTATAAAATTATCAATTGAATGCCACCTTTATAAGACATTTAGACGCTGGAACCTATTTCTGCTGCTGTTGCTAAGTCACTTCAGTCATGTCCAACTCTGTGTGACCCCATAGATGGCGGCCCACCAGGCTCCTCTGTGCCTGGGATTCTCCAGGCAAGATACTGGAGTTGGTTGCCATTTCCTTCTCCAATGCATCATGCATGCTAAGTCACTTCAATCATGTCTGACTCTATGCAACCCCATAGACAGCAGCCCACCAGGCTCCTCTGTCCACAGGATTCTCTAGGCAAGAATACTGGAGTGGGTTGCCATTTCCTTCTCCAGGGATCTATTTCTAGACTTCTTTTTTAAAAAAATCTTTGAGATGATTTATGTGAAAGTCACTCAGTCGTGTCTGACTCTTTGCAACCCCATGGGCTGCAGCACGCCAGACTTCCCTGTCCATCACCAACTCCCGGAGCTTGACAATGAAGGCAGATCCGACCAAAGTTAAGGATGTGACAGGTGAAGGTCCGTGGGAGACTGGCAGGACTGGGAGAGCAGTCCAGGAAGAGATACAGCACGCTGTCCATCTTTCGTCTTCTTAATTGACTAGAGGTGAATATTCTACCTCCACATTACTGAACTTTTAACTGCTCTATTAATGTCTTACAGTGGATCACTGTATCAACTACACATAATTGTATCAAAGTCTTTTTAATATTTATACTCACTTAGCATCTTATTGCACTGGATAAAACCTCCCCAAAGTGCTCAACACTAGTGATAAAAGGCATGCCAGATTATTCTTGAAGTTAACATGTCATTCGATGACCCAGAATGTCAACTTCTGACAATACTTTTTCATTTAACATTTTTAAACATCCAGGGGGAAGCTGCTCTATGTAGCTATTTTGAGATTGATATATTTTACCATATAAAGGAAGAATTCTCCACTTCACCAAAAATTTTAAATCTGGAAAGCTGACTGAAATGTATCGGGTGATTTTTGGATACTTCTCTATGTTAATCATATGATTTTTCTCCTTTGATCTATCAAGTGATCAAAGTTGAACACTCTTTTGTACTTCTAGAATAAACTAATTGATCAAGGCAGATTATTCTTTTATTTGCTGGCTTTGGTTTACTAATATTTTACTTAGGATTTTTATAACTATGTTAACAGCTTTCTTTCCTTCCTGCACTCCCCAACTTTATCAGATTCTGGCATCACTGTTTTTGGTGGCTTGGTAAGATCTGTGATAGGAAAATAGTTTGTTCTAGTTGTAACTAGAGTTGTCTGGCCTAGGAGGTTAAATTTGCTCTTTAATCTAAAAATATTTATTCACTATGGAGTCAGCTATCTTCTAATAATAACCTGCTGCTGCTAAGTCACTTCACTCGTGTCCAACTCTGTGCGACCCCATAGATGGCAGCCCACCAGGCTCCCCTGTCCCTGGGATTCTCCAGGCAAGAACACTCGAGTGGGCTGCCATTTCCCTCTCCCACGCATGAAAGTGAAAAGTGAAAGAAGTCGCTCAGTCATGTCCAACCCTCAGCGACCCCATGGACTGCAGCCTACCAGGCTCCTCCGTCCATGGGATTTTCCAAGCAAGAGTACTGGAGTGGAGTAATAACCTAATTGTATTTAAATGATATCGATTTCCATGAAATTAGGAAATGTCTGTTTTCCTCATTGTTTAGGTCATACAAGTAATTGGATTGTGATTACCGCAGAAATAATCTAAAAACACATTACAGAATCTCATCTTCTTCTACATCTTTTTCCTGAATATTTCTCTATTGCTTCATATTTTTAACCTATTAGCAGAGATGTCTATGCAGTTCTCTCTTAATTCTAATGGCTTCTCCAGTGGCGCACATATCCCTCATTCATTACATACAGTTGCATCTGCTCCCTATTTACATGTTAGCCTTCTCAGACTGATCTATTTTATTCTTTGAAGATGCAGCTCCTGGATCTATTGATCAATTTCACTGTTGCTCTAATTCATTTATTCTGGCTATGTTTTTTCTAGTCCTGCAATTTCCCTTATTTCCTCTCCTAGTTTCTCTAGTATTCAGTTCATCTATTTCCTTTCCTCTTTAATACTAAGATGCCACAGAAAGCTTCAGCAGGAAGATCACTGATGGTGGTGACAGGAGGATTGGAGACTGGAGCAGGAAGGCCAGGTGCAGGCTGTGACTAGTTAAAAAGCAGGAAAGTCCCAACAAATGTAGAGGCCACTGAGTTAAAACAGGGTCATAGTCTAAAGAGATATGAAGTAAAAAAGACAAAGCTTGAGTAAAACTGGGCATGGGAGGAGGAAAGAGGCACTATCCCCAGAATGTGCAGCTAGAGATTCGGAGCTATGCCAGTAACTGAAGTTGGGAGTTTAAGAGGAAGAGTGCTTTTCTTGATGAAAGTGAAAGTGGAGCGTGAAAAAGTTGGCTTAAAGCTCAACATTCAGAAAACGAAGATCATGGCATCTGGTCCCATCACTTCACGGGAAATAGATGGGGAAACAGTGTCAGACTTGTTTTTTTGGGCTCCAAAATCACTGCAGATGGTGACTGCAGCCATGAAATTAAAAGACACTTACTCCTTAGAAGAAAAGTTATGACCAACCTGGATAGCATATTCAAAAGCAGAGACATTACTTCGCTAAGGTCCGTCTAGTCAAGGCTATGGTTTTTCCTGTGGTCATGTATGGATGTGAGAGTTGGACTGTGAAGAAAGCTGAGCGCCGAAGAATGGATGCTTTTGAACTGTGGTGTTGGAGAAGACTCGAGAGTCCCTTGGACTGCAAGGAGATCCAACCAGTCCATTCTGAAGGAGATCAGCCCTGGGATTTCTTTGGAAGGCATGATGCTAAAGCTGAAACTCCAGTACTTTGGCCACCTCATGTGAAGAGTTGACTCATTGGTAAAGAGTCTGATGCTGGGAGGGATTGGGGGCAGGAGGAGAAGGGGACGACAGAGGATGAGATGGCTGGATGGCATCACTGACTCAATGGACATGAGTCTGAGTGAACTCGGGGAGTTGGTAATGGACAGGGAGGCCTGGCGTGCTGCGATTCATGGGGTCGCAAAGAGTCGGACACGACTGAGCGAGTGAACTGAACTGAAAGCGCTAACTTTCAGTTTAAGCAAGTGTTCGTGAGATGCTAAACCAGGAGTTGTCTTGTGTGTAGTAGGAGATTTCAGAGAGAGAGAGAGCTACAGATATAAATTTGATAATCATAAATGGTGGATGATTAAGCAGGTAGGATCTCTAAGAAAGCTTAGGAAGCTTAAGTTCAATGAGAAGAGCTGACCCTGATGGAAACAAGATATTTAAGAGGCAGAGGGAAAATAAACTTGGTAATTTACCTTTTTCTGAGGAGGGATTTTATAATTGTTTCTTAGAATTGTTCTACATCTTTGTCATAAAGATATATGGAGTTACAATGATTCCTAAAGGGAAATACAGTTGATCCTTGAACAACACAGGGGTTAGGGGTGCTGATTCTCCATGCAATTAAAAATTTGTGTATAACTTATAGTTAGCCCTCCGAATCCGCAGTTTCACAATCACATTTACCCCACAGATCATGCAGCGCCATAGCATCTCCTACTGAAAAAAAATCCACGTATAAATGAACCTGCACAGTTCAAACCCATGTTGTTCAAGGGCCAGCTATACTGGTTTCTTCTCATTTTTCTTGATTAGCCTTGCTAAATTAGTCTAATTAATGTCTGTATTTTCAAAGAACCAGCTCTTCTTTTAATATTTAAATCTACCCTTTCCCTGGCTTCAAATGTAATTAGTTTGGCAGCAGTGGTTCAGAGCACAGGATGACTCAGATTAGATGCCTAACTGGCTGTCTGACTTTGCGCAGGATTTCTCTTGAATTTCTCTTAGCCTCAGTTTCCTCACTTGTGAAACAGAAAAAAGTACCACCACATCCCCTCATAGGGCAATTGTGAGGAATGGACATAATGTATACAGTTCACAGAATGACTGTAAAATGTTAATATATACATCCAGGCTAAAATTGCTGGTTCTTTCCTGAAAATTCCTGGTTCTTTTCTTCCTCCTGCTTTCTTGAAGTTTATTTTGGTCTCCACAGTACTTTACAGCTTTCAAAATAATTTCACAAACGTTTTTTTTTTTTTTTGATGCTCCACTCTCTGAAACTGGTAGAACATATTTTGGGCTCATTGTACCCAAGGGGAATGACGATCAGTATTAACGGACATGTTCAAGGTCACAAAACAGAGAAACTGAGATGACGATTTGCCAGTTATGCTCCAGCATACTCCACGGACAGAGGTACACAGCACATCGGTCATCACTCATCATACCAATGCAGGGGCCTAGTGATAATTTACTGCAGCAATGCCATCCAACTTCTTTCTTTCTTCTCCTAAGCTGTATACACAGCCGACTTTAAGAAGAGTGTCTTGGGTGAAGATATGGGACCTGACTGTAGGACATGGAGATGGTATATACAAACATCTTCTTTGAGGAATTCTGCGGTAAAAGTAAACAGAGAGATGAGGTGGTGGCTGGAAGGACTCGGTGGTCCTGTCTTTGTTGCAAGATGGGAGCTATTACAACCATTTGTATGCTGATGGAAGATGTGAAGGAATGACTCTGGGCACAAGGAGAATGCTGCAGTGGGCAGAAGCACCCTCCAAGGCAACCGGACCACACCTAGGACGGTGGGAAAGCGTGGAAGTTCTCTCCTCATTGCTTCCTTCTCAATCAAGTAAGAGGAGAGCGTTACTTCCTGCTGAGGAGAGACGTGTCACTGGAGGGAGAGTGCATATGACACCCATTCCCGTCCTGCAAGTAAAAAACTGACTGAGAAGCTTGCCAACAGCAAACCCCATGGCCAATCCCTGAAGGAAAATGCTTTATAAGGAATTCCAGAGCTGCTGCTGTGCTCATCACTTGACCACTTCACTCTAGGTATAAAAGATGGTGGGCCTGGTTCACCTGAACACAAGGATGACTGGGCTTTTCCCATGGAGGAGCTAGAACTTGGAAGTCAAAGTGCCAGACATTTATTGACAATTGTAGTCCCGACTGTAGGATAACCTGTGGTTGGAGCAGCTACCTGAAGGCCAAGCAGGTGCTACATGGCATTAACTTATAGTACCTTTGCTTTTATCCATTTCCACATTTGTAAGACAACCACTGTTGAGGATGAAATTGGATCCCCCTAACACAAAACGGTCCTGTCAAGTTTATGATTAACCTTTCTATTCAAAACTTTATTCTCTTTCTCATTCTGCCCCTGTTCCCCTCAAGACTGAGGAGCATCAAAGAAAAGTGGGGAGTTGTTGAAACCAAGTATAAAACCAGGTACAAAAGCCCCTCCATATACCCTTTTTCTTGTTTGTAGAAAACAGGCTTTAGTTCCCTAGGCGTTCCCTGAGTTTCAAAGAGCAGATTCAAGCAGTAACCATTTAGGGAAGTGAGGGCATACACAAACTAAGGAAAAGCAGTCAAGCAAGGAAAGCTGTTGTTGTTCAGTTGCTAAGTTGTGTCTAACTTTCTGCAACCCCATGGACTATAGCAACTGGTTTCTCTGTTCTCCACTATCTCCCTAAGTTTGCTCAAACTTATGTCCACTGAGTCGGTGATGCCATCCAACAAGCTCATCTTCTGAGGCCCCCTTCTCATCTTGCCCTCAATCTTTCCCAGCATCAGGGTCTTTTCCAATGAGTTGGCTTTTCACATCAGACAGCTAAAGTACTGAACCCTCAGCATCAGTCAGTCCTTCCAGTGAATATTCAGGACTGATTTCCTTTAGGATTGACTGGTTTATCTCCTTGCTGTCCAAGGGATCCTCAAGAGTCTTCTCCAGCACCACAATTCAAAAGCATCAATTCAAAGCAAGAAAAGTAATGGTAGCTTAAATAATAGTTCAGCAATAAAAGTCCCAGTTCCTCCTGAAGGGATATACATAACAATCTGATGCATATCTTGAAGATGTTCTGCAGAAGCGGAGAGCCCACCTAGGTGGAGGATGGTGACTGCCTGCTGACCACACGCCTGTAGCCCCAGGCTGGCTGGAACCAGAAGGTTGATGATTAAGATTTTCAAAACATCACCTAATCATCTCACCATCAACCAATCAGAAGAAAATCCACAGCCTATAACTCTCATCCCAAAGGTTGCCTTTAAGACCCTTCCTTGAAAGCTTATGGAAAGTTTGGGTGCATACCAAACTTTTGAGCATAAGCTGCCATTCTTCCTGGCTTGCTGCTGCTGCTGCTTCTAAGTTGCTTCACTCATGTCCAACTCTGTGCAACCCCACAGACGGCAGCGCATCAAGCTCTGCCGTCCCTGGGATTCTCCAGGCAAGAACACTGGAGTGGGTTGCCATTTCCTTCTCCAATGCATGAAAGTGAAAAGTAAAAGTGAAGTCGCTCAGTCGTGTCCGACTCTTCGCAACCCCATGGACTGCAGCCCACCAGGCTCCTCCATCCATGGGATTTTCCAGGCAAGAGTACTGGAGTGGGGTGCCATCACCTTCTCCGTCTTCCTGGCTTGGTGCCCTGCAAATAAACACTAAACTTTCCTTCATGACAACCCAGTATCAGCAGATCAGTTTGCTGTGCTGTGGGCAAGTAGACTCAAGTTCGGTTCGGTAATAAAGATGCTGTATATTAACTTCCTGGACGGTCTCAAGAGGTATTTCTTTCAAACTGTAATAATAGGAAAAGTAGTAACTGGGAAAATTTTCCTCCTCAAGAATTTATA
The DNA here is from genome assembly GCF_023091745.1 of Budorcas taxicolor. Taxonomy (NCBI): domain Eukaryota; kingdom Metazoa; phylum Chordata; class Mammalia; order Artiodactyla; family Bovidae; genus Budorcas; species Budorcas taxicolor. Next base: position 41,618,009 of record NC_068914.1, on the reverse strand, counting down.
TGTTTCTTTTATTCTAATATTATTCATCAGTAATGTGTAATTACTGAGATTACTTACCTGAGATGCGTAAGTTATCATAAAACAAATTGAAAATAGAGGCTGCCCATTGAGAATTAAGATTATAAAGTCAACATATATAATTAATCCTCTAGAACAAGGATCTGCAAAAGCCATCTTAAAGAGAGAAAGGCTTTTTAGCAAAACATGAATATAATCTGATTGAAGCTGTATTAACTCACATGAAAGTATTAACACATGTAAAGAATGTATAAACCCAAAAGAAAAGGAGCTGGTCAGCTGCACAGAATGGAAAAAGAAGCATGGAAGCAAATTACACAGCACCAATTCAAAAACAGAATAGGGTGGCAGGTGCTGCAGGCAACCAACAGGGCAGCGGGCCTTATCCACAAAGGCTGATCATTTAGCCTGGAGTTTAAGCTGGACTGAAAACGCATCCGATGCTCAAAGTGTACTTTTACAAGCTGAAGACTTGTTCATAAGCTCACACCTACTGTCAAACATCATCATCTCTACTGGGAAAGCTGAAGCAGATCTAGGCAGTAATGTGAAACCATTACTGACAAGGAAACATGGTATCACTTAGAACATCCCAAACACAGGCAGAAAAAAGTCACATGAGAAGTCAACTGGTCTCCTCTGCGGAAATGGTGCCAAGTAGAGGACAGACCTCCCGACACAGGACCCCCGGGTGGCCGTGTGAAGACGCCGGCATCCGAGCAGAGTCCACGCACTGTGCCAGTTCCTGAATCAGAGATGAAGCCACAGCAAGGATTTCCCAGTGAAACAAGGGTGACACAGAGTAAGACTATCAACACGCTTAAGGATAGATAGCAGTTATTGGTTTGGGGTTCTATCTGGTTACATCCATTACTCAGTTTGTGAAAACTTAGGGAGCTTTACACTTGTGATATGAGCATTTTTCTGCATGTCATATTTCAATAAAGAGTGAAAATAAAAAGGACAGCAGATGGAAAATGTTGGGAAGCATTAACCCAAAGTGAAAAGTATTAAAATTCTGCTTTGATAAATTTTGTACTTATTCTGTCTGCAAGATAACAAGCTTAAACAAAAAGAAAAGATGACCTCTTTGAAACACTACATTATGAAAAGGAGATGCTGTATAAGTTGGTCAGTCAGCCAAGTATTTACCAAGTACAAATAGCCAAGCTGTATTTACACACTGTAAAAGACACTTCTTGAAAAGTTTGTATAGCGAAAGTGCTCTGCCATTTCCCGCAGTCATGCTCCATGCGGTTAGATTTTAAAACCCAGGCCGTGTATTTTATGCCAGCATCCAGAGGGGAAAAAAATAACCTTGGTCATCCAAAAGTGAAAGTGTGAAAGTGTTAAGCCACTCAGTTGTGTCTGACTCTTTGCGACTCCATGGACTGTAGCCCACCAGTCTCCTCTGTCCATGGGATTTTCCAGGCAAGAATACTGGAGTGGGCTGCCATGCCCTCCTCCAGGGGATCTTCCCAACCCGTGGCTTGAATCCAGGTCTCCGGCAATGAAGGCAGATTGTTTACTGTTTGAGCCACCAGGTCACCCAAAGCAGAACACATCTACCAGCACACAGGAACTTGCAAAAGATAAAAGTAATTCTTAATGACAACAGCTCTACAGGAAAAAGCTAGTGAGTATGGAAATACCATTGTATGGTGACTGTAGCCATGAAATTAAAAGACGTTTGCTCCTTGGAAGAAAAGCAATGACAAACCTAAACAGCATATTAAAAAGCAGAGACATTACTTTGTCAACAGTACTTTGCGGACAAAGGTCCATATAGTCAAAGCTATGGTTTTTCCAGTAGTCATGTATGGATGTGAGAGTTGGACCATAAAGAAGGCTGAGCTTTGAAGAATTGATGCTTGTGAACTATGGTGCTGGAGAACACTCTTGAGAGGCTCTTGGACAGCAAGGAGATTAAACCAGTCAATCCTAAAGGAAATCAATTCTGAATATTCATTGGAAGGACTGATGCTGAAGCTCCAATAATTTGGCCACACAATGCAAAGAGCCAACTCACTGGAAAAGACCCTGATGCTGGCAAAGACTGCAGGCAGCAGAAGGGGACAACAGAGGATGAGATGGTTGGATGTCATCACCAACTCAGTAGACATGAGTCTGAGCAAACTCTGGGAGATTGTGAAGGACAGGGAAGCCTGGAGAGCTGCAGTTCATGGGATCACAAAGAGTTGGACATGACTGAGCAACTGAACAACAAATGCAAACACCCAGCTTCACTGAGTGCTCACTACAAAGAACCACCCCTAAATCAGATGATTTTCTGAAAAATGCTGCTCGCCCTCCTGGTGATAAGTGGCCTGGGCTGGCTGAGGTAACAATACACGGATCTCTTCATCATTCCAAGCCTCAACCTCTGTGCTTGAAATAAGCTCACTCCTTTACACCGGCAAATTTGTTTGTGTGCTTTAAAAAGATCGGAAGAGATCAGCCACGAAACTGTGTATGATAAATAACACCGAAAATCAGGGCCAAGGGAAGAAGGGGTCAAGGAAACACCGCAACTGAAAGGGTTACTTACAGCTGCCATGACTGGGCATAAAACTTGGCTCTCAACTTCCCCGCAGCCAGAACAAAAGAGGAAATGGCTCTCATCACAGAAGCTTCCCTCTATTGATTCCTTACCACCTTGAAGACACAGCCATAATTTAAGGCTGTGAGCAATAAGATCAATTTCATGTATTTAAGAAACCAATTCCTCAATTAAGAGAGAGATCATAAATACTGACAATCTTTAAGGCCGTCTGATTGTCAAAAACACAGAGCGACATTCACAACTACTTCCTTGTTTATCTGGCAGTTAAAACTCCCAAATCAGACAGACACTAATATTCAGTTCTCCATAAAGAACGGTGAGAAAATGGAACTCAAATCTGGGATTATTAACTTCAACAAACCGAAGAAAATTACTTCAGATTGTAAAGTAATTATTGGACTTGATTGAGGCATTAAGCACGAACAGCTGCTAACACCACCAGTTGGATGAAGGTGGCTATCTGAAAATGACCATAAAGACATCAAGTACTAAAACACCCCACCTAGGAGGAGACAAAATACTCTCAAGAAGACAGTAGCAAGAAAAAAACTCACATAAATTTACTGTTCTATCGATACATTTTCAAATAAGGAAAACAAAAGTATTTTTGAAACAAGTACTTGAAATGCATACGTTTTAACTAAAATACAGCTGGACCTTCTATAAAGAACATGCAAAGACATATTTAATACAGATGAATGCCACACTGGAATGAGACGCAGCTTAACTTTGGCTGGAAGAGCAGAAATGAAAACCTGATTTCTTGAATCAGTGGACAAGTGACAACTGAACTAAACCTTCCTTTACCAGATCTGTGACTTCAGGGTGTCAGGTTAAGGGTACCGCGGTTCTCTGATGACTCAGATGGTGAAGAATCCACCTGTGATGCAGGAGATCCGGATTTGATCCCTGGAAGATCCCCTGGAGAAGGGAATGGCTACCCACTCTAGAATTCTTGCCTGGAGAATCCATGCCAGGCAAAAGAAGCCTGGCAAGGCTATAGTTCATGGGGTCACAAAGAGTCAGACAGGACTGAGCGACTAACACACTTAAGATTTCTCCAAGTCTCACTCCATCTGAGTCTCTGCTCATGTCATCTGAGCAGAGGCCTTCCCAGGGCTTCTCAAAGAAGCATCCCCACACCACTCTGTTTCTGGAGGCACTTCTCCCCAGGCCTTGTGCGTGCTGATTCCTGCACACAGGCTCCAAGGAGGAGCTTAGCCAACTGCGCTGTAACCCCAGCGCCTGCAACACTGAGGAGCATCCAGGAGGCATACACACAGGTGTTCAGTTAAGTAACAGGCCAGTCCCCTCTACAGTCCAAAATGTCAGATTCAATGGAACAACCCTGCGCATATGTAAACATATAATTATAGGACAAGCCATCTAAGAATGTAACTCTCGACAAACAAATCTAAAGGGCATAGGACTTTATCAATAATGTTAGTAAGAAGGTGGCACTAGTGGTAAAGAATACTTCTGCCCATGCAGGAGACACAGGAGACACAGGTTCAATCCCTGGGTTGGGAAGATGCCCTGCAGAAGGAAATGGCAACCTATTCCAGTATTCTTGCCTGGAGAATCCTATGGCGAGAGGAGACTGGCAGGCCATAGCCCACAGGGTTGCAAAGAGTCGGACACGACTGAAGAAACCCACACAAATTATACTAATATGCAAATATTACTGACAAGCAGTTCACAGATAGGCCAGGTTCAAACCCTGGCTTGACTCTCTACTAAGTAACCATTCTCTTTGCCTCCGTTTCCCCTTATGTAAAATGGAGACAAAACAGTACCTACCTCAGTGTCAAGCACTGTGTTAAATAAGGACGCAGTGTAGACAAGTATAAAACCAGAGGAAAGAATTAGGAGTAAACTTCTGTTCCTTTCTTCCCACAATTCCACACTACAAACAGGGCAAAGATAACAAGGAAGGGGAAGAGCATCTACTTTTATTTCAAAAAATATGTACATTACTGTATTCATTTTTTAAAAGAGTAGGATGATTTTCACCATAGGAAAACAGGGTATCAGAATTTTGAGGTTACACATGCTATTCAAACAAAATGCAAAATGTAAAAATGTGCTAGAGGAGAAAAAGTTGAAGGGGGGTTAGGGAACAGGAAAGCCAGGCTGAGCCCCATGGCACTGAGACCATCCAAGCTTGTCATCTGGGCAACTGGGCTCCCCGAGGCTGCTCCCTGGGGCCTGGATTCTGGCCACTGTCCTCTCCAGACCGACAGCTCCCACCAGCCATTCTCCTCAGCCCTACAGTCACTGAACTTTCTGTCTTAAGAGAATACATACACAGCTCATCCAAAGGTGTGCAGATTCAGGCTTGTGCAGGCATCAACTCAGTTATTTATATCTAGCAGTAGTGGGAAGGCTTCTGAAAAGCCACTGTGTGGCTGTGTCCACCCTCTGAAAAGGGGCTGGCTTGATTCGGGGCTGGACAGTCCAGTGACATGATTAATAGTTGGTGAGGTCATGTCTTGATTTTGAATAACTGATTAGTTCTGGATCCTGGCACTTGCTTAGACCTGATACTGATCATCTAGGAGCTTCAGATGCAGAGCATGGGGCTATGATCTGGCTCGCTCTAAATCCTAAATTTGTTGCTACATCTGTTCTTCTTGGAACAGAGAGGGATCAAGGTAGGTTTCACTTGTTTCTATCTGGTTGTCTAGGACAAGGATGGAGAAATAAGAGAAACATTTGGGTGAGTTTCTATCACAAAAGAGAGAGCTTCTGTCACACACTGCAGCCAGTAACGCTAACGGGAACACCTGGGGACCCATAGAGCATAAGGAGTCGACCCTGGCAATTACTTCCCGGGTGACAACAGCAGCAGCCAAGCCATGTCGGCTGCTATTGGAACATTCATGTCAGCCCAGGGGAGGCTGTCTGGAAGACTGAGAAAGTAAGTACTACATGGAGGAGACAAAGAGAAAACTGAGACATTTAAAACATGCTTAAAGCCTCTGTTCATCCCCTGAAGCAGAGAACATTAGGCTCTATATGCGAAGGCATGGGGGATGAACAGGATTCTTCCAAATGCCCTGGTTCTGAAAACCGACATTTATCATTATTTGAGGGAAAAGCATAATACAAGTCAGAGTTGGCTCCAACGAGGACTCTTAGCCATTGGCATAAGCCTGAGGCTACAAAATGAAATGTGTTACCTAGATCAACAAAATCAACTGATTTCATAATTAAACTGATTTGTATCTTTCATTGCCTAGAATCAGGGTCTCCTTTAGCCAGCGAGCATCATATGAATACGGAGGAGGGAAAGGAAGAGAACGTTTAGGCACTACTTTCTATATGCCTGTAAATATTACAAATGTGTTTTCCTAATTATAACCACTGAGTGCTTCATACAAATTTTGTCAGGAGTCTGACTACCTGGGCTCCTCCCTGTCCAACTGTGGGCCCTCAGGAAAGTGATGATTTCACTGTGCCTCCGTTTTCTCCTCCTAGAAAAGGAGCAAACATCCAATGACATAGTAACCAAGGCTCTAACAGGGAGGCCTGGCAGGCTGCAATTCATGGGGTCGCAAAGAATCGGACACGACTGACCGACTGAACTGAACTGAATTGAACAGGCTAAGAGAATAGCCTCATCAACTTAAAGTTCTTAAAACAGCACCCGGCACACAGCAAGCACTGCAAATGTAAATGACAGCTATTTCTCATTTTCCTCACAACATCCTTGTGAAGAAAATGAAACCCTGTCATTAGGGAACAGTCTTCAATTTACAGAGGTGGCAATTATGCAAAGACAGGTAATTAACCTGATCAGAGTCACAGAAAGTGACAGAGGTAAAAGCTATTCTCTTTCCACTGTGCATTTATGCTGTTACTGGCCACGGCCTACTACAAAATACAGAAGTCACATAGCCCTCAGCGAGTGAGACTCCCTCAAGGAAGTCAGATTGTGGTGAAAGGAAATCACACTGTGCTAATCTTGACATTTCATCTCAACCAAAAATACTTATCGTCTTCCTAGGTAAACAATGCTAGACTGCTGTCAGGCCATAAAACCAACCAGCCAGTTCCTATGAGTCAAGCAGACCCCACATTTCAAAAGCAAACCTCAAGGGAACTCACACAGGCCAAGAGGAAAGAGGAAGGAGAAGGGAGGGGACTGAAAGGTAAAAATGCCCACTTAGTGAAAGTGTTAGTTGCTTCAGTCCTGTCTGACTCTTTGCGACCCTATGGACAACTGTTGCCCACCAGGCTCATCTGTTCATGGGATTCTCCAGGCAAGAATACTGGGTAGCCATTCCCTTCTCCAGGGTATCTTCCCAACCCAGGGACTGAACCCAGGTCTCCTGCATTACAGGCACCAGGGAAGCCCAAAAGGACCCACTACAGAACTTCAAAAAATGGACATATGTACCCTGCCTCTGAGGAATAAACTGAGGCCAACAGTGCCCAATCTAAATGAATGAGCTGGCCCAGTGCCAAGACACATAGACGGCTCTGACATACATAGGAACCCACAGGACTATTTTTACTCTCTGGGAGACACCTGACAGATCACAGGTCAGTCTTAAACAACTGGAAGCAAGATGTCAATGAACAGATAAAATGAAGTTACGCTTCTGTTCTCTCCTTTTTTGCAGGGATCAAATTCTTGGAGGCTATGTATAATACAAAACCTCAATAGGGAGGTCAGAAAATCTGATTTCCAGACCTAAGATGAGCCAGACATCCCCGCTCCGGACGCGGGTCCGGTCCTTTTTGCTCCTTCCCTTGCTCACACAGCACCCGCAGGGGGCCAGAGCAGAGACTGAGGCTGCCCCGGGCCACCTGCCATCTCCTCCTCCACCCTTTGGAAAGTTGCTAGGGCTGCAGAGAGCCCGCCCTGGCCTCGGGAGAATGCTGCCAGCTTTTTTCACTATTCACCGCCCTCCCCAAGGCGGCCTCAGGAGGAGGGCGCACAGCTGCGTGGGTGCGAGCGGCGGGAAGGGGCCCTGGCGCAACATTTCGAGAAGCCGGCTCCCGCAGGGATACACGCCACGGCCGGCTGCCGCGAGGCCAGGGCGTCCAGCACGGGCGTCGAGGCCCGCAGCCCCTACGGCCCAGCCGCGCCGGCACTCCGCCGCAACTCTGACGCCCGCCCGCCGCCCCCCACTCACCGCCGCACTCGGCAGAGTACTGGTCCCCCCAGTCCCCGGACTGCGGGCTGCAACCGCCGCCCGCCGGGGCCTCCTGCTGCTGCCGGTGCTGCAGCTCCTGCTTGAGCAGGGACAGCGGCGAGTAGTGCTCGGTGGCTAAGGCGCCGGGTCCCGGCCCGGCGGACAGAACCCCCAGCAGCAGCAGCAGCACCAAGACGCGCCGGGCGGCGTCCGCGGCGGCCACAGCGCCGCCCCAGCAGCCGCCGCAGCAGCAGCCGGCAGGTGCCATCTTCCCTCAAGGCGCATGTGCGGCGGCCCTCTCGGGGCGCTGCGCCCTCCCAGCCTTAACCCGCGGTGGGCAGGTGGGCTGTGGCAACGGGGCGGGAGAAGAGGTGGTCATAGCACTGCCTGCTGGGAGTTGTAGTCCCAGCTCAGCCTAGCCTGAGAGCCCCTTTTCGGTGCTGGGACTGCGAGTCCCAGCAAGCACCGCCCGGCGCAAGACTTCCGGCCTGCCGTCTGACGTCTTCCCCCGCCACTGAATCGGAAGTTCTGGCTGGCAGTTGCGTGGAAATGGGCATTGGTGGGCGGAATGGGCTTCGGCCTGGCAAAGGGAACACCGAAGGGGTGACAGCGGGAAAGGGGAAGACGGATGAGGTGACAGTGACTTCGACTACTGATGCCTCGGCCTCCTGCCAGTACAGGTGCATCGAATGCAACCAAGAGGCCAAGGAGTTGTACCGAGACTATAACCACGGCGTGTTGAAGATAACCATCTGTGTGAGTTGTCAGGTGTGGGGTGTCCTTGGGGGAAGAATGGCGCAGCGAGATTTGGGGACCGTGAGAGACCGTGGAATCTTGCCAGCTTTTTAGGGTGATCAAAAATCAACGCGTTTCAGAGTGCTCTAATACAGACTTCAGTTCGATGCTTGACATTTCCGTTCCGGCTCCGTCAAACCTTTGCGTGAATACCTGTAGCGGTAGAGAAGTGCTGCCTACAGCGCTTTTCTCATTCGGCTCGTGTTTGCTGACCCGGGCGAACAAATCCTCGGAAGGAGGTGGATGCAGGCGTTGTGCAGAGATATTTAAAGATCTGATTAGGCTGACATTTGTGCTCCCGTCAAAACTATTTCATTCTTATTCTCCCTTTGATTAGACAGATGTTACCGTCTTAACACTTCATAACCTACAGTAAATTCTCCTAGAATATTTTTTCAGGTTTCATGAATGTACACTATTATGTACGAAGCACTATGCTGAACGTTGATGATATAAAAACCAAAAACGAGGAAGTAAAAATTCTGTTTTCAAGGTGTTCCATAGTCTATTTACAGAGAATAACTTTATGTTTTAAAAAACCACAAAATTGGAGGTTCTTTGGGGGACATTGGCAAAGAATCTGTCACAATATAGGCAGTGAATACATTTTTGTCCCCTTTCTGATCTCCTGATGACTTTTTAATAATTCTCATTTCAAAAACATAGCAAGAGTAATTTGCAAGGGAGTCAACAGTGTGAATGTGTACCTGTTTCTTGTCAACCATTATATTAATAATCATTTTTGTGTCTGCACTCTCAATATCCTATTCTTTGAAATTGTTTCTCTCATTTGGCAAAATTGAAACATATTGCCTGATCTGACCCTACACCCTTGCTGCTGAGCTTTGCTGGGGAGAAAACACCTTAAATTCATAACCACTAACCTCAGGTATGCCTTGATACCATCTGTCCATCATGGTACACTTCACTAGTCCATTCATTGTTCCCACTCCTTTGAACAATACCCTGTCTCTCAAGTTTCACGTGTATCCTCTCCTGCTTCGCTAAGAGAACTTCCACAAACTATGCAACCACATAAACCCAGTACTAGTGTTCGAAATGCATCTGCTCAATCTTCCCTTTTGTTACTAAGAATGAACTATTCATAAACATGTCCAAGGCTAGTGCCTCCACTCATGCACCACCCTCTTCCATTTACTTCAGGACACCCCTATAGCAGTACTCTTCTGCTCTCTGCTGGATCATTTCATTTACATAAATACTATCATTTCTTTCATAAAAAAAAAAAGAAAAAAAATCTTGACCCCACTTCCTTCTTTAGCTCCTGTTCTTTCTCCTCCCTTTGACAGCAAAAATTCTTTAAAAGGTGTTTTCACTTGTTCTCTTTATTTCCTCTCCTGCTGCTGCTGCTGCTAAGTCGCTGCAGTCGTGTCCGACTCTGTGCGACCCCACAGACGGCAGCTCATCAGGCTCTGCCATCCCTGGGATTCTCCAGGCAAGAAAACTGGAGTGGGTTGCCATTTCCCTCTCCAATGCATGAAAGTGAAAGTGAAGTCGCTCAGCCGTGTCCAACTCTTAGCCACCGGTGGACTGCAGCCCACCAGGCTCCTCCACCCGTGGGATTTTCTAGGCAGGAGTACTGGAGTGGGGTGCCATTGCCTTCTCCATTTCCTCTCCTACTTTCTCTTGAATCTGCTTGAGACAGGCTTTCTTCTCCACTCCACGCTAACCCCTGCCCTCCACTAGAAACTGACCTTGTGAAGATCATCATTGACTTCCACTTTGCTAGCCATTCCCAGTTAACTGTCAGCAGCACGTGCCCCCCTTACTTCCTCCTCCCATAAATGCTATGTTCACTTGCCAGGACACCATACTCTCTAGATTTCTTCTTAATCTTGCTGGCTTTTTTCTCTCAGTCTCCCTTCTGATTCTGCCTCGCCTCCCGTCCTATCTCTTAACCGTGGAGTACACTGATGCTTGGTTCTTGGGCCAATTTCTGTCTATATACTCTGCTTTGAAGAACTCATTCTTGCTCATGGCTTTAGATACCATCTAAATGTAGAAAATTACCAAATTTATACCTTCCGCCTGAACTCCCTTGAACTCCAGACTCAAATATCCAGCTACTTACTTGACTTCTCCATTTGGACATAACTAATCATCTCAAACTTTCAAACAGTTAATGGCAATTCTATCATTTTCATTCCTAAAGCCAAAAGGTCTTATAGTCACTCATGATTCTTCTCTTTCACGTTCCTTATTCAGTTGCTCAGCAAGTCCTGTTAACTCTTCAAATTACATTCGGAATCATCTGCTTCTCATCACCTCTACAGCTACAAATGTGGTCCACGTGCCATTGTGTCTCATCTGGGTTATCGCCACAATGCCCAGGTGGCCTCCCTATGTCTCTTTGCACCTCATAACACAGCAGCCAGACTGATCCTTTTAAAATTAAGTTAGATTCTGTTATTCCTTTGATCAAACCATCCAGTGACTTTCATCTCACTCAGAGTTAAGGCCAAAATCCTTGCACTGGTTTTAAGGCCCCCTTTTTCTCCTCCTTCCTAGTGGCTCAGAGGTTAAAGCTTCTGCCTTCAATGTGGGAGACCCTGGGTTGGGAAGATCCCCTGGAGAAGGAAGTGGCAACCCACTCCAGTATTCTTGCCTGGAGAATCCCATAGGTGGAGGAGCCTGGTGGGCTACAGTCCACGGGGTCGCAAAGAGTCGGACACGACTGAGCGACTTAACTTTAACTTTTCTCCTGCAGTCCCATTGGCTGCCTCGTATTTCATAAACCAGGAGAGTTCCTTGCCGAGAGACTTTGCACTCTGCCTGGAACACTCTTCTCTCAGGTGCTGCGTGACTAATTCCCTCACCTCCTCAAGGACTTTTCTCAAATATCTTATCACAGAGGCTTACTCTACCACCCTATTAAAAATGATCTCCCTTTCAAGTCTGGTAAACTTTATCACCTTTCTCTGCTTTATCTTTCTCCATAGTACCTATCATCTTCTAATATTGTATGTAATTGACCTTATTATTTATTGTCTGTCTCCTTCCACTGGAATGTAAGCTACACAAGGACAGAGATTGTGTATATTTTATTCATTAATGTGGTTGGATCACCCAGGACAGTGTCTGATACATGGTTATTAAATAAGTATTTGTTGGATGAATGAACCATTTCTAGCTTTTTAGATGATCATATCCTTAGCCATCCTGGTCTGAGGGAGAGAACAGTAAGTTATATGTGGTCTGAACTTAATGACTTTGGGCTAGTCCAATTAAATAGCCCATCTGAAAGATGACAAGATGACAGTCACATAACTATGAATATTGTTTGTCCAAAGAAAAGCTAGTAAATGTCTATGCATTTTAGTTAGCAATCATTATTAGTATAAAATAATTTATATTTTTAAAAATTACTGACATGAGGCTAACAACAACAAAATCCCTTTCAAACCATCAGATGCTGGCTTCTCTATGCCTTTATTTATGTAAAGATAATTACTGGATGGCTATTTAGGTCAACAGCTATACTATCGCCCACTTCCTTCCACCCCCAGACCCCCAGCATTACACTTTCTCACCCAGGGACAGATTTTAGAGTAATATTTGGAATATTGAATGGTGGTACTATACATTTTGAATTATTGTACACAGTCATTCCATAATGAGATGGAGTTTGTACTAACCTTGTTTATATTATACTAATGCTTGCTGCTGCTGCTGCTGCTGCTGCTGCTGCTGCTGCTGCTGCGTCGCTTCAGTCGTGTCCGACTCTGTGTGACCCCATAGACGGCAGCCCACCAGGCTTCCCCATCCCTGGGATTCTCCAGGCAAGAACACTGGAGTGGGTTGCCATTTCCTTCTCCAATGCATGAAAGTGAAAAGTGAAAGGGAATTTGCTCAGTTGTGTCCAACTCTAGAGACCCCATGGACTGCAGCCTACCAGGCTCCTCCATCCATGGGATTTTCCAGGCAAAAGTACTGGAGTGGGGTGCCATTGCCTTCTCCAATACTAATGCTTAGTAATATGCATAATTGCATTACTCAGAAAAATCATTCATTTGGTGGCAGACTCTGAAAATTAAACCATAAAATAATTAATTTTTTAAAGGCTGTCCAAAAGTCCTGAGATTAAAAGGGTTTTAGATATCATGTTGTTTTTTATATATGATGAAGCTACAGATTTTTTAAAAAATTATTATTCTTTACTTATTTGTGGCTGCGCTTGATCTTCACTGCTGCATGAGGGCTTATTTGCAGTGAATGGGGGCTGTTCATTACAGTGAGCGTACTTCTCATAGCGGAGGCTTCTCTTCTTGTGGAGCACAGGCTCTTGGGCGATTGGGCTTCAGTAGTTGGGGTGTGCAGGCTTAGTTGCCCTGCAGCATGTGGAGTCTTCCCAGACACAGGGATTGAACCTGTGTCCGCTGCATTGACAGACAGATTCTCATCCACTCTGCCCCCAGAGAAGTCTGACATCATGCTATTTGTTGTGGAAAAAATATCCACTTTTTAGGTGGTTACAGGCAGTAACTTATACGTACTTTGGTCTCTTCTCTGCTGTATTTGGAGTCAGCAGTATACGCAACCTGATCTCCTCCCAGTATTTTTTATTCTAATCTCCCTTCCCTTTGCTCTTCTTGCTTATCCCTTGCCATTCCTTCCAGCTTGCCTATCTCTGTTTCTCTCATTTTTTTCTAGTGGAAGCATTTCCCTTGCTTTTAGTCACTCTCTCTGCTTCAGCATTTCACAATTTATTATAGTTATGTTAAAGATATTGTACTTTTAATATCCTGTAGAGCCTGACCTATTTTAACTGCTCAGATATTTGTTAAATCCTTTATGGTAACAAAACAAGACTCCTTTGAGATTGTCCCAAGTTTTAGTTCTGTTCAGGACAACAGGAGACAGCTTTCACCCCTGGTTGCTGGGTGCAAAGATGAATAAGACAGCAGTACCCTCGCAGGAATGGAAAGTTTCATGGGTTTCACTTTTCAGATGTGTGCTTGCTTATTGTGGAGCTAAAGTCAAAGAGATTTGAGAATGAGGGGGGAAGGGAATTGTCCTGGAGATGATGGGAAGGAAGAAGCAGCAAGAATATTCATGAAAAAATAAAAGTGACCAATTCATGTTCTGAAAGAGATGTGATTCATTGTAGAATTAGAGAACATAGCAGCAGAAACTAAGTCATATCCATGTTAAGACTGAGCTGGCGGAAGCAGCATTTGAGTTTCCTGGGTGTTCATGGTCCCTGTGCTGTAGGGATTGCTTAGAGGACAAACTTCTCTTTGAGGATACTTGACTATTAATAATAAATGATACAGAATGGAGCAGTTTTGCCAGAATCATTCAGTTCACGTCACTCAGTCATGTCCAACTCTTTGCGACCCCATGGACTGCAGCACGCCAGGCTTCCCTGTCCTTCACCAACTCCTGGAGTTTACCCAAACTTATGTCCATTGAGTCGGTGATGCCATCTAACCATCTCATCCTGTGTCGCCCCCTTCTCCTCCTGCCTTCAGTCTTTCCCAGCATCAGGGTCTTTTCCAGTGAGTCAGTTCTTCACATCAGATGGCCAAAGCACCAGAGTTTCAGTTTCATTATTAGTCCTTCCAATGAATATTCAGGACTGATTTCCTTTAGGATGGACTGGTTGGATCTCCTTGGAGTCTTCTCCAACACCACAGTTCAAAAGCATCAATTCTTTGGCACTCAGCTTTCTTTATAGTCCAACTCTTACATCCATACATGACTACTGGAAGAACCGTACCTTTGACTAGATGGACAATCATCGGCAAAGTAATGTCTGCTTTTTAATATGCTGTCTAGGTTGGTCATAGCTTTTCTTCCAGAAATAAGAAACCTTATTTACTCAATTTAGCTCTCTCGCCACAGGATGCTTTACTATATTTGTTGTGTGTGTGTGTGGCGGGGGTGGGGGGGGGGGGGTGGCGTTTACTCATTACATTCAAGGTGAAGGAAGGACTCAAATGAAAACCAAATAATAGAGGCAGAACAAGGGAAAAATTCAGCCTAAACTGGTAGGGAGGGAACCAGCAGACTTTAATGAACTCTCAGTGTTTCTAAACTCCGCAGCACGCTAGGAAGGGAAGCTGAGCGTAGCACATGGCACGTCACGTGGTGCCAGCAGCCGCCTCTTCTGCTCAGGGTGTGTCACCCTGTGCTTGTCCTTCTGTAGCACTCCCAGTAGCGTGTTCATTTGCCTTCCCCTTCTGAACTGTCTGAGCCACCAGGGCAGCGCTTCCGGGGTTGCTCAACGGGTAAAGAATCTGCCTGCAGTGTGGGAGACCTGGGTTCAATCCCTGGGTTAGGAAGATCCCCTGGAGAAGGAGATGGAGACCCACTTCAGTGTTCTTGCCTGGAGAATTCCACAGACAGAGGAGCCTGGAGCGCTGTAGTCCATGGAGTCTCATAGAGTTGGTCAACTGGGCGGCTTTCACTTTCTAAACTGTAAGGTCCTTGAGATTAGAGCTTATGTGTATCCAGCACTGTGGGTATGCCTGATGCATAGAAATGGCCAAGTAAAGAGAGATGTTGCTCTGAGTGTAGTAGTCATTCCAAGCACATTGGTCAGGTAAGTGATTGCAAAAGGAATAGCTACGCTGCCCTGTCTCCTGCTGCTGGCTCCTGCCTCCCTCCTTCTGAAATATGTCCAAATCCCATCGGAGACTTTTCATGCTGTCAGGAGATCGGTTTCAAAGAATTTTTAAAGGGCAGAGAGAAGACCCCTGACCAGTCTCTGGTTTCTTCATCTTAAAATGAAGCAGCGTCTCTGGCCTTCCATTCTTACTTGTATCAAGACAGGAAGTGTTCTCCACATAAGGAGCACAGGGAAAGATCTAGAAACCTGCTGTGTTGTTTCTATATGACTTCTGATTCTGTGGCTTCTGTTTAGACACTGGCCTTCTCTTTGCTCAGCTAAAAAACCTAACCTGTTACACCTCAGATCTATTAGGTGGATTTAAATTTGGGGTAATAGCACATCTCCCTTCATTGGTTCACCTGATGACTAGACAAACATATACCCTTCTTGTAATGACATGAGTGAAACAGAGAAACTTGGAACTGGAATTGAATCTAACTCTTTATGGCATTGGGAGTGCAGGGTTGCTATTCTTCAACGCACTCCATTTTTCTCCTAGCACTCTGATGCAGTCAATGGGTCATCCTAGTATGTCTGCATATCCATAATTTCTTGTATTTTTATTTTATCCTCTCAGAGTTTCAAAATTGTTTTGTTTTTTAATTGTAGCCATTAGTTTATGCAGGGACTAGGAGAAGTCAATGGCAACCCACTCCAGCACTTTTGCCTGGAAAATCCCATGGACAGAGGAGCCTGGTAGGCTGCAGTCCATGGGGTCGCTAAGAGTTGGACACGACTGAGCAACTTCACGTTCACTCTTCACTTTCATGCGTTAGAGAAGGAAATGGCAACCCACTCCAGTGTTCTTGCCAGGGAGAATCCCAGGGACAGGGGAGCCTGGTGGGCTGCCGTCTATGGGGTCACACAGAGTCGGACACGACTGAAGCAACTTAGCAGCAGCAGCAGCAGTAGCCCTGCAACTTTGCAGCTAATACTGATTCAGATGTTGCAATTCTAATGAGCTTGTTCCTATACCTGCATTTTGTATATTCTAATGGGAATACCAGACCCCCTGACCTGCCTCTTGAGAAACCTATATGCAGATCAGGAAGCAACAGTTAGAACTGGACATGGAACCACAGACTGGTTCCAAATAGGAAAAGGAGTACGTCAAGCCTGTCTATTGTCACCTGCTTATTTAACTTATATGCAGAGTACTTCATGAGAAATGCTGGGCTGGATGAAGCACAAGCTGGAATCAAGATTGCCGGGAGAAATACCAGTAACTTCAGATGTGCAGATGACACCACCCTTATGGCAGAAAGTGAAGAGGAACTAAAAGGCCTCTTGATGAAAGTGAAAGAGGAGAGTGAAAAAGTTGGCTTAAAGCTCAACATTCAGAAAACAAAGATCATGGCATCTGGTCCCATCACTTCATGGCAAATAGATGGGGAAAGAGTGGAAACAGTGTCAGACTTTTGGGGGGGGGGGCACCACTGCAAATGGTGATGGCAGCCATGAAATTAAAAGATGCTTGCTCCTTGGAAGGAAAGTTATGACCAACCTAGATAGCATATTCAAAAGCAGAGACATTACTTTGCCAACGAAGGTCCATCTAGTCAAGGCTATGGTTTTTCCAGTGGTCCTGTATGCATGTGAGAGTTGGACTGTGAAGAAAGCTGAGCACCGAAGAATTTATGCTTTTGAAGTGTGGTGTTGGAGAAGACTCTTGAGAGTCCCTTGGACTGCAAGGAGATCCAACCAGTCCATTCTAAAGATCAGTCCTGGGTGTTCCTTGGAAGGAATGATGCAATAGCTAATACTCCAGTACTTTGGCCACCTCATGCAAAGAGTTGACTCATTGGAAAAGACTCTGATGCTGGGAGGGATTGAGGGCAGGAGGAGAAGGGGATGACAGAGGATGAGATGGCTGGATGGCATCACCGACTCGATGGACGTAAGTTTGAGTGAACTACCAGAGTTGGTGATCGACAGCGAGGCCTGGCATGCTGCGATTCATGGGGTTGCAAAGAGCTGGACACAACTGAGTGACTGAACTGAACTGAACTGAATGGCATTGGGGTTTCATAACATTGTGATCATGTGTTCAAAAGGAAAAAAAAAAAAGCCATTTAATAGGAATTGCTGAGGGCCCAAGGACCTTGATTTGGGCAGCTCGGAATCAGGCAGCACAACCCATTCCTTACATACAGCCAGCAGTCTCCAGGGTCTACTGTAGCAGAGAAAGACCATCTTCTTGCCATGTTCTCAATGAAGAAAAAGAAAAAGACAGGCTCTTTTTGGTAGGTGCCACCCCAGGATTCCTGCCTGCCTGTAGCTCTCAGAAGTTCTAGGTGTAGGGTTACTTTTCTGAACCCCCTTCTCAAAATCATATTTCAAGAGCCACAAAGTTGGAGCCATCTAGTCAACAGGCAATGAAAGTACATTCTGAACTTATTTATTTTATAACAGTTCCTACAGACTGAAAGTAGCATTTTCTGAGATATTTTCCTGCCTGAAATGTCTTTAAATCAAATATCTTTTTTAGCTTTTTAATATGAGGTTAAAAGATTAATATTTTTACCCTAGAAGATTATATTTACTCATCTGAAACCAAGGCTTGTACAGGTGAACATTTTACATCTGAATGGAAGTTTCAATAAATGCTCACACTTGGTTGCTCAGTGGTGTCTGACTCCTTGTGACCCCATGGACTGGAGCCTGCCAAGCTCCTCTACCCACGTAATTTTCCAGGCAAGAATACTGGAGTGGGGTGCCATTTCCTTCTCCCGGGAGTCTTCCCCAACCAGGGATCGAATCTGCGTCTCTTACGTCTCCTGAATTGGTAGGCAGATTCTGTTACCACTAGCGCCACCTGGGAAGCCATCTTTAAATAAATGCTGATACAACCTTATTGCTATACAAATCCAAAACAGAATCTGCTGCTTTGAAATCCTCTAAGATTTCAGAATGTGTGAATATGTTTTTTCTAATATTGTCTTGCATTATTTCAGAAATCCTGCCAGAAACCTGTAGACAAATACATCGAGTATGATCCTGTAATCATCTTGATTAATGCTATTTTATGCAAAGCCCAGGCCTACAGGCATATTCTTTTCAATACGAAAATAAACGTAAGTTGTGATAATTTTTTTTTCTAATTTTGCTTGATGATTTTGCATTTTGAAATAATAATACTTTTGAACAGAATTAAAGAACATTATTTAAAGAAAGAAATTCTAACGAGGGAGTCTTTTATCAACAATGTCTGGAAATTTCCGGAAATAGCAGGCATTGCTTTTTTGAAAGGTGTGCAATGTCTAGTGTGTATTTAAGAATATGGTCACTGGCAGGAAGTTGACAAACCATCATCTGGATTGCCTTTTTAGTAGGTTACCTTTTGAAACAGATATCAATAATTTTGAACAGAATAAAATTAAATATAACCTGGTAGGGAGAGAATTATCCCTAAAAGTAAGCAAACATGAAAAGAAAAATATTTTTTAAATGTAACATATTGCATGGTATACTCTGCTCTTAAGGGAATGGCTGATTGGTTTGGTTGTTAAGTTGTGTCTGACTCTTTGTGACCCCATGGACTGTAGCCCACCAGGCTCCTCTGCCCATGGCATTTCCCAGGCAAGAATACTGGAGTGGGTTGCCTTTTTATTTTCCAGGGCATCTTCTCGACCCAGGGATCCAAGCCGCATCTCCTGCATTGCGGGTGGACTCTTTACCACTGAGCCACCAGAGAAGCCTGTTGAGGGGAATATATGAGATGAAAAATCAGGAAAGTGCTAATAGATGCAGTTGAATTTCTTTTTAATGTACAACTTAATGAATTGACTTGTATACTCAATAGTTTGGCTAGGACTGACACATAAAATACAGGACATTTAATTAAACTTGGAAGTCAGATAAACTAATTTTTTAGCATATGCTCTAAATATTGCGTGGAACGTACATACACAGAAAAGTATTTGTTGCTTACCTGACGTGCATATATAACTGGATGTCCTGCATTTTTATTTGCCAAATCTGGCAACCCTAATTTTGGGCTAACAGAGACAGTAACAGTGCAATGTATTATCCCTGTCCTCCTTCCCGCAAGTTAAATAACCTGGGCTGTTTTGTAATATAATTGAAGTCTGAGACTTGACTACACATTAGAAACACCTGGGGGAGTGGGTGGGGGTAGCAGTTAATTATTCCAAGCGGAGGCCTCACCCAGAACCAGTTAAATCAGAATCTTTGGCAGTGGGATCCAGGTATGAGTATTCCTTGAATCTCCCTGCTGCTGCTGCTGCTAAGAGCTTCAGTTATGTCCGACTCTGTGCGACCCCATAGACGGCAGCCCACCTGGCTCCCCTGTCCCTGGGATTCTCCAGGCAAGAACACTGGAGTGGGTTGCCATTTCCTTCTCCAATGCATGGAAGTGAAAAGTGAAAGTAAAGTCACTCAGTCGTATCTGACTCTTAGCGACCTCACGGACTTCAGCCTACCAGGCTCCTCCGCCCATGGGATTTTCCAGGCAAGAGTGCTGGAGTAGGGTGCCCTTGCCTTCTCCATTGAATCTCCCTAGTGGATGCCAAAGTGCAGCCAGGAGAAGCAGTGTGCTCCATGGGGCAGCCCTAGAAGCTCACACCCATGCTTATCCCTGGACCACATCAACTTTGCACACACACTTTCTTTTCCCCGCTTTACACAGATAAATGTCAACGAGTAGGAGAAATATAGAGAAAAAAGCCAGGTTTTGTTGCCTAGCATTTTCTGTTTTTGCCAAAATTTCAGACTCTTTAAAACCTCCAGCTGATTTGCCACCTTGAATTGCTGTCTTTCACTAGTTTAGTTTATACTCATCCAACCTAGAGGCATTTTCTTAAAAATTCATGTTCAGACTAAGTTTCTTATGAGGTGTCATGAAATCTTAAGATTAAATGTGTTTATTGCTGCTTCCACCCATCCTGAATCACATAAATTCTTGCTTGATTCTGTGTATCAGACAAATGTTGAGAATATAACAAAGGATGAAGTGAACTGCTATTTAAAGCAGTGATTCTTAACGAGGGGTGCACATTAGCGCTCACCCTCTGCCTGAGTGTTTCACACACAGTATGCTGCCTGGGATATCCTTCTGCAGATTTTGAATCAGGACTGGGGTCTAGACATTTGTATTTTGAAAAATCTCCCCATGTGATATTTCTGCTGAACATTGCTGATTAAGACCTAGTGGTTACAGACTGAATACAGTTTGCGTTTAACTGGGCAGTTTCTGAATTCGAAAAGCTACTAGATCGGACATTCTTCAGAACCCACAAAAGTTAGCTCTGTGCTGGTCGATATTAACTAGTTGTTTCTTTACCTGACTGAATGGCAATGTCTTTTTGACAGATGCACGGAAAACTCTGTGTATTTTGTCTGCTTTGTGAAGCATACCTGAGATGGTGGCAGCTTCAAGATTCCAGCCGAAGCACTGATCCTGACGACTTTATCCGATACGCAAAGGAGTGGGATTTCTATAGAATGTTTGCAATTGCTTCTCTAGGTAGGAAGAAGCCATACTTTCTACCATTATTTGACCAACTGTTTTGATTTTAAAATTAAGGTGCATGGTTTTAATCATTGGTAAGAGGAGCTAGCTAGAGGACTTTAGACTAAATTTCAGCTCTGCTACTGATCTGCTAGGTGAGTTTGTCTAAATTACCTGCTTTCTTACTTTTGTTACTACACATAGGGCATGAAATGATTATGCTTATCAGATACAAGTGTTTCATAAAGTATTTTGAAACACAGTATCTTGGGTAAAATTCTTCAGTTTAAGTTATGATTATCCAATCTGAAGATTGCTTGGATCTCATCTTTATTAAAACAGATTAATAACGGCCAAACATTATTCAGTGTATTGTACTAATTACTATTCTTACTAATTATAATAATTACTAATTATCATACTAATTACCTACTCATATACTATGTGCAGGGAAAGGGCTACTCCCCAGAATTCTTTGAGTTCTGAAATTGCTTTTCTACAGAATTTGAAATTTGTGACTTAGGTCAGAATTGGGTTGAATTAATTTCTGTGACTATGTTATTACTTACTGGTTTCCATGCTTTTCTACTTCTAAAATCTTCTTCCTGATACTGAAATATTATTTTAGTACTATTAAGTCTCCATGCCTGTGTGCTAAGTCGCTTCAACCATGTCTGACTCTTTGCAACCCCATGGACTGTAGCCCGCCAGGCTCCTCTGCCCATGGGATTCTCCAGGCAAGAATACTGGAGTGGGTTCTGTGCCCTCCTCCAGGGCATCTCTTGCACTAGCAGGCAGATTCTTTACCACTAGTGCCACCTGCACACCACTGCAGTGTCGTATTTCTGGACTGTGTGTCCTCTTGCGTCCCTTGTTCTTCTCGGGCTGCCCTCACTCCCTTGGCCCTCTCATCCAGTCCCAGTAGTTTTAAAATTCATCTGTCTGCTGAGAATTCCCAAATGTACATAATAATGTTAAAAACTTCCTTGGACAAATCACCTAAACCAAGAGCTATAACCTAATATAATTTTAAGCTTTAAAGCAAAGCCTCTTAAAATTGCTATAGACGAACTGCTTTATGTCTATAATTAAAAAACAAAACAACAAACCAACCAAGCTTGTTTTCAAATAGTTTGGAATTTCTGTAGCACTTACTCTATAGTGGCTGTTTTGACACTTGAACAGAAATTTTTTCTCCTATTATATTTATATGTGTCTTAATCTAGTCCCTAGTTAGGTTGCAGATCCCTAAAACAGCTTATAAAGAATGTCTTACACAAATCTAGCACTTTATAACTTAAAAACTGTTTTTACAGTATCATCAACTCAGTTTTTACAACCATCCTCTTTGGTAGGTGGGTTGGGTTGCCTTCCCTATCTGCAGTTGTCAAAGCACAAAAACAGGGAGGGCCAGTGGTCTCCCTGAAGTTCCCCCAGCAGGTGAGTGTCAGTGCAGAGCCAGGGAAGGTCTCCCGGTGCCCCGTCTCTTGGTTTCCCCGCTGCAGTTCTCCACTGCTGCTCCTCCTGAACCCATCTAATGTGGGAAAGCTCTAAGGGCTAGGGGCCCTCTAATACCTGCCTGTGAAAGATTGTGGAGCTCAAGGGCAGGCGCAGCTTCCTCAGTCCCCCAGGCTCTAAGCTAGAAAGGCGCGATGTCGTCTGCTCTGCCCTCCAGTGCAGGAAGCCCTTCTCTCTTGATTCGTGCAAGACTGTCTCCAGTGACAAGAGGCCACCCACCACTGTTAGATGGTTCTTCTGAGGAAGTTCATTATTTTCAGTTAAAAACCCAGGATATATAATCTGCCTGTTTGAACAGATCCTTGCAGTGAACGAGCCCTTCAGTCATTTTGAAGGGAGATGGTGTGTCTCCCCTGAAGACTATCAAATTCCATGGGGGCTAACCATCCTAAATTACATTTTTGGATCCTAAAAGTGAAAGTCGCTCAGTTGTGTCCAGCTCTTTATGATCCCATGGATGATACAGTCCTTGAAATTCTCCAGGCCAGAATACTGGAGTGAGTAGCCTTTCCCTTCTTCAGAGGATCTCCCAACCCAGGGATCAAATCCAGGTCTCCTGCATTGCAGGCAGATTCTTTACCAACTGAGCTGTTGGGGAAGCAAACAATCAGGAAGGTCCCACTGAGAAGCAATCCTAATTATGGATCCTAATTGACTCATATGAATCCTAATTATGGACTATGGATCCTAATCACCTGTATTTGGAACCTCTTCATTTTGGCTAGATTCAGTTATAGAACACTTTAGAAGGAATACAGTTATTTCTTCTATGATATAATACATGTGTTCCAGAAAAAAAAACAGTGATCCTGTAGAAACCTAAATAACACAGCTTATAGGAGAAAATCTTTTTGCCTTTTCATAATATGTTCATGGGGTTCTCAAGACAAGAATGCTGAAGTGGTTTTCCATTTCCTTTTCCAGTGGACCATGTTTTGTCCACTTTGATACTTTTGAACTGTAGTATTGGAGAAGACTTTTGAGAGTCTCTTGGACTGCAAAGAGATCACACCAGTCATTCCTAAAGGAAATCAATCCTGAATATTCATGATGAAGCTGAAGCTTTGGACACCTGGTACGAAGAGTTGCTTCATTGGAAAAGACCCTGATGCTGGGAAAGACTGAAGGCAGGAGGAGAAGGGGACAACAGAGGATGAGATGGTTGGATGGCATCACCAACTCAATGGACATGAGTTTGAGCAAGTTCCGGGAGATGGTGAAGGACAGGGAAGCCTGGCGTGCTACAGTCCATGGGGTTGCAAAGAGTCAGACATGACTGAGCGACTGAACAACAGCATAGGAGAAAATAGAATTAGGGACAGACCAATCAAAATGTATGCAGCTGGGTAGTCAGAGCACTAACAGTCTTACTAATAACAATCTTAATAAAATACTGCAGTTAAAAGATATTGTTAAATTCCTGATCGGGAACAGAACAGATTGCACTCTGTTCTGACTGTGGGACACCAGGGGAACTATTGCTTCTTCTAGTCTGGACTCTGTCTCTGCATACTTTCTGGAAGGATATGGAATTACACTCATAAAGTTTGTTAAGATGAATATGAGGTGTTTTTAATTTAGGTGAGAGACTATTCAAGGTCTTATGGCTAAGAGGCACCCCATAAAGAGTAGGTGAATCAGCAACGAAGAACATCTTCATGTGTAATTCCCAGGCTGTGTCCCATCTTCCAGATTTAAAAGCTCCCACTCCCCTGTCTGTTTTCTCTGTGGAGATCTCTAGGAGTAAAAATGCTTAAACAACCTGATTTCCTAAAGGGAACTTTGGAAAGTTGATGATCACAATTCTCCCAGAATTACTTTTTCTCCAGAGAGTGAAGTACTTCATGAAAGAATTATCAAAATATGTTTCAGAAATGATATCAGCAGGATTTGACACAAAAGATAGGGGTTATTTAAGAAATAATAAAGAAATAAAATTTCTTTTTTATTATTAATGTTTTAATGACTGTTTTTTCAACTTGATTAATTGACTTTTGGCTGTGCTGGGGCTTCACTGCTGTGCAGGCGCTTCTCCAGCTGCAGTGACGGGGGCTACTCTTGGTCACGGTGAGGACTCCTCGTTGCAGTGCTCGTCTTGCTCCTGAGCACGGGCTCTAGGGCACAGGGGCTTCAGTAGTGGCCACACATGGGCTCAGTAGCTGTGGCACCTGCCTTCGTTGCTCCACGGCGTGTGGGATCTTCCTGAACCAGGGGTCAGACCCACGTCTCCTGCATTGGCAGGCAGAGTCTTTACCAGTAAGCCGCCAGGGAAACCACTGGTATTAATAGCAATGTTTATTATTTGGTTGCACTGGGTCTTCGTTGCTATACTTGCCGGGCTTTCTCTCACTTTGGCAAGCGCGGGCCGCTCTTCGTTGCTGTAGGTGGGCTTCTCATTGCTGTGGCTTGTCTTCCTGTGGGGCACACGCTCTAGGTGCCTAGCCTCAGTAGTCATCACACACAGGCTTAGTTGATCCATGGCTGAGATCTTCCCAGACAAGGGATCAAAGCCATGTCCCCTACCTTGGCAGGTGGATTTTTATCCACCATACCACCAGGGAAGTCCAGAAAATTTGATCTTGATAAAGCATTTCTTTTGTCATCAGCTGATAGGCTGTATTTTGGAATTGTGGTTTATTTGGTTTTAGGGGGCTCTGGTTTGGATTGAGACATTTGTATCTTTATTTTCCATTTCTTCCTTAGAACAGACTGCCTATTTTACTGGCATTTTCGCTTTCCTGTGGGTAGAACGACCCATAAGAGTGAAAGAAAAACTCAACTTCACTTTGCTGCTGAAGGCATTATTGTTATCTAGCTACGGAAAACTCTTGCTGATCCCAGCTGTGATTTGGGAACATGATTACACACCCCTGTGCCTCAGACTCATTAAAGTGTTTGTCCTTACATCAAACTTTCAGGCAATCAGAGGTATGTTTACATCTTACTCTGTTTTCTCAGCTTTCAACCCAGATACAATCTCTAAAGCCTTGTTTCTAGAGTACAGTTTTTATATAACCTATTAAACACTGGAACTCTTTGTAGAATAATAGCAATGCCTAACATTTTCATAGTGCCTTATCCACGGCACATATTCGTATTAGTTCAGTTTAATCACATGGCACTTTTCAGTTTGCAGAATGCTCCCTTATGCATTGCGTCCATCCTGTGAGGTCAGTTACTGTTGTTTAGTCACTCAGTCATATCCAGCTATTGCAACCCCATGGCCTGTAGCCCACCAGGCTCCTCTGTCCTTGGGATTTCCCAGGCAAGAACACTGGAGTGGGTTGCCATTTCCTTCTCCAGGGATCTGCCTGATCCAGGGATCAAACCTATGTCTCGTGCATTGGCAGGTGGGTTCTTTACCACTGAGCCACCAGGCAAGCCCTGTGGAGTCAATAGGGCAACTATTATTACCTCCACGTTATGAATGAGCTCTTGCTGACTTGTCCAAAGTTACATAGCCAGGCAGTTGTCAAGCCAGGCTAGAGGTATCTGCCTCACAACTCAGGAGAATTCTTATTACATTGAGGAAAGGTAAAGCAGCCCTGCGTGTCATCATTTATCCCATACATTGTGAGAAGTGCTGTTCTAAATGAGTGTATTAATCTGATATTTCTTAGAATGCTTAGCATCTTGTAAACTATAAAACCAAGAGTATCCATTTTTTTCCTGCTATTCTCTTGATAACTTTAAGATCTAGCTTTTATTTTCCTGTTTAGTATTTGTGCAACTCTGTCTTGATGAGACCAGGAGAAGCTTGGTGTTTTTGTTACCAGCAGATGCTTTGGTTCTCCCGAAAGCTTGGCAGATGGAAAAGTAACAATATAGATTAATAAGAACAAATAGAGATTTTCTAAGAAACAGTTTTACAAAACCATTCCATTCACACTGCCACACAATTTACATGGCAATTTCATTTAAACTCTTCAGAACTTATCAGTTGCCTTTTCTTTTTCAGTGACCCTAAACATTAACCGCAAGCTCACCTTCTTGGCCATCTTGAGTGGCTTACTGGTGGAGAGCACCATGGTCTATTTCTTCCAGAGGATGGAATGGGCTGTCGGAAGTGACTGTGCCATCTATAAATCTCAAGACTTTTGAAGAGGTACAGAGCATCTCTCAGTGTTCTTGCAGCCAGACAGGTGTCCTTCTCAAACTAGACAGATACCATTGCAGAACGCATAGCCCCCCACCCCCACCCCAGCACCTGGGTACCTCGAGGTCACCTCTGTCTCCCTGGGGGACGCTAGGGTTCTGCACTCTAGTTCTGTTGTCCCCTCAGTGACGTCAGCAGCTGTTTCTGTTTCTGGGCCCCTGTTCTCACAGCTCTCTAACACCTCCCTTCCAGGTGACTCCCACCAAAACCTCAGATGCTGAAGTCTGTCCCGCTGACAGCTGTCTCCCACCCTTTCCAACCATTCTGCTCCCTCCCTCCCACCACCCCTGCCTTCTGCTGCCTTTTTTACCTCTGTCCCCCAACCTCTTACTTTCCTTTACCTTTGTCCCATTTTCCTCTCTCTTAACTGTGCCTGGCATCTATAGGCAGCTTGCATCGTCCTCCACTAGTCCCTTGAAACAGCCGGTTCCCTGCCCTTCTATCAGCGTCCCCGTTAGAGCTCTTGGGGTGAGTCCATCAGCTCTTTTCTCTGCTGAGCTTGGCAGGTCGCCCCTGTGTCTGCACAGAGCGCGGCTGTGTGTGCTCCTCTGTCTTGAGGTCACCTCTGCGGACCCCTTTCCCTCCCCCTGCCCCCGCCACACACACAGTGGCCTTGGAGCAGTTGTTCTGAAGTCTTCCCCGCCTTACTTACCCCCGTGTCTGCTCTCACTTTGCTGAGAATGGAGACTCACCAGAGACTCCCCGAGTTTCCTTCTCCTCTCAGCTCTTGCTTGGTCACCTGCCCTCTTTCTTCCTTCCGTCCCTCCTGTTCCGGCACCGTGCTCAGCTTGTCTTCCTCTCCAGAGCTGAGTACAGCCTGAAGGTACCCTCCTGCCTCTGGTCACTGTCAGCCTCTGGACCATCGCCAGCCCCCCACAGTCTGTGTTGGGATGGCTGATCGGGTAGACATAAAGGAGTGGCAGGTGGTGAGGAAGGGAGGGAGCAGGCAGGGTAAGCTGAAGCAGCTCTTGGGCACCCCCCTCATCCCACAGGCGCAGCTCTGAGCCTTCTCTGCCTCTCCTGGTGGTGCCTCAGCAGCCCTCCTGCCCTCCACGCTCAGCTCACCCTCTTCCTCTCCGGGTCCTCAGAGACACTGCTCCTTCCTCACCCTCTCTCCTCCGCAGCGACTCCTTCCCCTCTGCCAGCAGATGTGTGCAGCTCTTTACTTTAGACAGGCTACTCTGAGCCCATTTCTCCACTGCCTTTCCTCTTTGTAAAA
This sequence comes from Budorcas taxicolor, assembly GCF_023091745.1. Classification (NCBI taxonomy): domain Eukaryota; kingdom Metazoa; phylum Chordata; class Mammalia; order Artiodactyla; family Bovidae; genus Budorcas; species Budorcas taxicolor. The sequence goes on along the minus strand of NC_068914.1, from coordinate 41,590,492 downwards.
CACACTTTCTCCCCAGTTTCCCGAGTCGGTGCTGATAACAGAAGGCAGCCAGCCCCCAGCTCTGCCGGGGCCCTGCTCACTGCTCTGCTCTGGAAGCTGCTGCCTTCCCAGACAGGCCGCCTGCGCCTCTCCTGCCAGCAGACCTTCCTTTTCCCTACCCCTGTCTGTCTCCCGTGGCTTGCCTCAGCCCTCCGCTTGTCTCTCCTGCTGTGCAGACACTTGGCTTTGGCAGCAGCATGGCTTGATCCATCTAGGGCAGGTTGCTTCCAGATCTTTCCAGACCCAATACCTCCAGTACCCCCCCTCTGCCAGGTCACTCATGCCCTTCCACTGCCTTCAAGATAATTCCAGGATGGCCTGGCTGTTACCTCTAAAATTGAACTCAGTATCCCCAGCCCTCACCAAAACAGAATCTTCCTGATAGCTTTTTTTGTTGTTCTTAGTTTTGTTTTGTTTTTTTAATATTTATTAATTTTTGGTTGCACTGGGTCTTCTGCAGTGCATACAGCTTTCTCTAATTGCAGCGAGGAGGACCTACTCATGGTTGCAGCGCTTGAGCTGCTCACTGCGGCGGCTTCTCTTGTTGAGAGCACAGGCTCTATCTAGGTGCATGGGCTTCAGTAACTGTAGCACTCGGGATCAGAAGTAGTGGCACGCGGGCTTAGCTGCCCCGTAGCGTGTGGAATCTTCCCGGACCAGGGATCGCACCTGTGTCCTCTGCCTTGGTAGACAGATTCTTACCCACTGTGCCACCAGGGAAGTCCCCTGCGAACTTTTCATCTTGTCACTCGGCCCCCAGCTCAACCCTTTGTTACAACCTCCTCACCAACCTTCAGTCCATCTTCACAGAGCACCACTTCTGGCGCCTCCCTGGATTCTCCACCCCTTCTTACTGTTGGCCAGAGTTTCGGTCCCTTCCTGAGCAACCCCTTTCAGTTTTCTCTGAGCGTTAGTGCTCATTTCTCCTCTGTGGGCAGGTTTCTACCCATGGTCTCCACTATCCTTTCCTCATTGCCAGACAGATCACACTCTTCTCCACTAACCAGAGTCAGTCACCTCTGCTTCTCTGTGGAATGAAGACTTTCCAAAAATTTGAGTCTGTCACTCTCACTCCTTCCATTGAGCTCCCAGGGCCCAGCTCAGTCACATTCCCAGAGCTCCTGAGACTGTCCCCGTGCTGAAGGCCTTGCCCCCACTTTTTTTAGTGCTTCTGCCTTTTGAGCTATCCAGTATAATTTCTGTGAGGAGAAGGTCCCCTGTCTTTAACAGCCATTTGAAAGCCATTATCCTTTTTAGGTTATCTCATGTGTTATACTTGTTTACACTTTACATTAAAATGCCATGTATTTATGTCTGACTCCTTCAACCTGGTTTGGTGCCAGGACAGACCAGGCCTGAGGTAACGGTGTCTCCTGTAGTACAGAGCCTGCCCTAATAAGTATTTGTTGATTTGATTTTTTGTGGAATGTGCCACTCTAAATACTGTTTTTATTATCCACAGTTTCATTTTTTACTGTCTGTGGCATGACTGGTTGCATCTGTAAAATAGAAGACATAAAAATACAAACCCATCTTCTCACTATTGTGTAAAATGAAGCAAAGCTTTGGATATACTTCCTGAAAGAGAAAGCAACAATTATGGCATTGGGAACTGCTAACCCACGTAGGAAACAACTAAACCACATACAGAAACACTCACACAAACACAAGGAATGTTGCGGCAGGAACTAATGTATGCAGCAAGTGAAGATTTATACATTATAGACGGTTCTGGTAAGCCCTGGAATTGAAGGGACGTGAATTCATGAGTCACACGTAAGAAAAGATCTTTGTTCATGGCTTTGACATATTTATATCTTTTTAATTTAAATGTTAATGGTTAAAATAATACTTTGTATTCTTACAAGAGAAATACTTTTCTGTCAATAAAGTAACAATAAACTGAGCTTTTGTGAATTTTTAATTCAGAATCTTCCCCTGTAACTAAGTTACTCTTAAAATCAGCTGATTCAAAAATAACTAACTAAAAACAACTGAATTGTACATCTAACAAGAGTGAATTATATCACAGTAGAGCTGTCCCTAAATAAATGAGCATCGCCTCTCTCCCTGTCCCTCTGCCTGCTTCACTCTCTTGTTCTTTCACTTGTTCATTCCACAGACACTGAGCGCCTAGTCTATTAGGGTCAGACAGTATGGATACAGTAGCAACAAAGACATGGCGCCTGGCCCTCCTGACATTTCCTGAGTAGTGATGGATTTAGAAACAGGAGTAGGTAACTGCAGCACAGTGTCCTATCAAGCGGTGAGTATAGGCTATTCGGGAAGGGCAGGGTGGGAGCACCTGTTCCAGTCAGAAGTCAGAAAGGTCTTCCAAGGGAAGGGGAAGGGACAGAGCTTTCCAGTAGCCTGGAAGAGAGGACAGTGCACACAAACTTGTGGAGGGCAGAGTGCCAGTGGGCATGGGCTGGGGCTGAAAGCAAATGGTCGAACTGGGTAGAGTGTGAGCAAGTGGGAGTTCCACAAATGACACATGGAAGACGTGTACTGTTCGGATTACGAAGGGCCTCGTGAGTTGTAATTTATCCCAAGGATGCTGAAACCAATACAGAAAGCTGAAGAATCCAAAGTAAAACAATGGGCTTCCCAAAAGGCGCTAGTGGTGAAGAACTTGCCTGCCAATGCAGGAGACACGTTTGATCACTGGGTTGGGAAAATCTAAAGAAGGGTATGGCAGCTCACTCCAGTATTCGTGCCTGGAGAATTCCATGGACAGAGGAGCCTGGCAGCGGGCTGCAGTCCATAGGGTCACAAAGAGTCAGACACGACTAAAGCGACTTAGCACACACAGCTCAGCAAAGTAAAAAAACAGGACAAAACCCATCGGAATAACATCACAGAGTAGTCAGAGAATGGAGAGGACTGTTGACCACCAGATGGAGCCTGTCAGTTTAAGGAGAGGAGGAGAAGACATGGTTCAAAAACACAACGAAAGGGAAAAAAATCACTTAAAAAACAAGTATGGGGGGAAGTGACCTTAAAAATACACTGATCATAGCTTTTCAAATCTTTGGCTAAGATAAAAAAAGAAACTACATCATCTATTTATAAATTTATATTGTCTACATCCCAGTCTGTCTGGGTCACCATAAAGGTATTTGTCAACTTCTAAAGAAAAAGCGAGTGTTCAGAACCCCTTTCCTGGGTGCCAGTGAGGTGTCCACGAGCAGTGGGTAGCTAAGTGCTGTGGAATGGGTGGGTGGGAAGGAGTGCCAGGGAGACCCGTCTCATCAGCTATGTGTGACCTTAGACTCCCCTCAGTGTATTCATCACATCACTTGTTGGAGTGAGAAAAGAAAGGGCAAGTCTCCAGAAAGAAGGCAGAGAGGCTGCCTTCCAGGTCATGTGGAGAGTGATCAGTTCTCCCGTCCCCAGGCCAGGCCCCACTGCCCAGCCCAGGAATTCATCTTCTCTTTATGCTTTTTCAGCATGTTTTGTGAAAAATTTCAAAGATACAAAAACGTTGAAAGAATTGTACAGTGAGAACATCTGTTCACCACCTAGATTTTACAGTTGTTAAATTCTGCCCTATGATTTCTGAGATGGCAGAACTTAGAATTATACTGGGAAGATGAGGTAGGGGTGGTGCTTGGTGCTTTAGAATGATGTCTGTTTTCCATGCCATTCCTCTCTCCCAGTCACTGAAACATGGTCAGACAACAACAAAAACAGTATTTATGTGAAAATTCTCTTGAAGGTATAAAACTTAAATTACTTTTAGATATCCACAGTTTTATTGAAAAAGCATATGCACCCAAGCCATTCTAGAAAATTACCTTATAATCACAATCGTGGACCAGTTATGGTCACAGTGGCTACCCAACCCGTTGATGACGAGTTTTCAACACATCAAGTACCAGAGAAGAAAAAAATACTCAGTTTATGAGAGCACAATAGAGATGAATAAGGCACAAAGAAAATAGACAAGTGGTCGTGGTCCACTGGAGAAGGGAATGTCACACTGCTTCAGTATTCTTGCCTTAAGAATCCCATGAACAGTATGAAAAGGCAAAATAATAGGAAACCAAAAGAGGAACTCACCAGGTCATTAGGTGCCCAATATGCTACTGGAGATCAGTGGAGAAATAACTCCAGAAAGAATGAAGGGATGGAGCCAAAGCAAAAACTATACCCAGTTGTGGATGTGACTGGTGATAGAAGCAAGATCCGACGCTGTAAAGAGCAATATTGCATAGGAACCTGGAATGTCAGGTCCATGAATCAAGGCAAATTGGAAGTGGTCAAACGAGATGGCAAGGGTGAACGACGACATTCTAGGAATCAGCGAACTAAAATGGACTGGAATGGGTGAATTTAACTCAGATGACCATTATATCTACTTCTGTGGGCAGGAATCCCTCAGAAGAAATGGAGTAGCCATCATGGTCAACAGAAGAGTCCGAAATGCAGTACTTGGATGCAATCTCAAAAATGACAGAATGATCTCTGTTTGTCTCCAAGGCAAACCATTCAATATCACAGTTATCCAAGTCTATGCCCCAACCAGTAGTGCTGAAGAAGCTGAAGTTGAACGGTTTTATGAAGACCTACAAGACCTTTTAGAACTAACACCCAAAAAAGATGTCCTTTTCATTATAGGGGACTGGAATGCAAAAGTAGGAAGTCAAGAAACACGTGGAGTAACAGGCAAATTTGGCCTTGGAATGCAGAATGAAGCAGGGCAAAGACTAATAGAGTTTTGCCAAGAAAATGCACTGGTCATAGCAAACACCCTCTTCCAACAGCACAAGAGAAGACTCTACACATGGACATCACCAGATGGTCAACACCAAAATCAGATTGATTATATTCTGTGCAGCCAAAGATGGAGAAGCTCTGTACAGTCAACAAAAACAAGACCAGGAGCTGACTGTGGCTCAGATCATGAACTCCTTATTGCCAAATTCAGACTGAAATTGAAGAAAGTAGGGAAAACCACTAGACCACTCAGGTATGACCTAAATCAAATCCCTTATGATTATACAGTGGGAGTGAGACAAAGATTTAAGGGCCTAGATCTGATAGACAGAGTGCCTGATGAACTATGGAATGAGGTTCGTGACATTGTACAGGAGACAGGGATCAAGACCATCCCCATGGAAAAGAAATGCAAAAAAGCAAAATGGCTGTCTGGGGAGGCCTTACAAATACCTGTGAAAAGAAGAGAAGTGAAAAGCAAAGGAGAAAAGGAAAGATATATGCATCTGAATGCAGAGTTCCAGAGAATAGCAAGAAGAGATAAGAAAGCCTTCTTCAGCGATCAATGCAAAGAAATAGAGGCAAACAACAGAATGGGAAAGACTAGAGATCTCTTCAAGAAAATTAGAGATAGCAAAGGAACATTTCATACAAAGATGGGCTCGATAAAGGACGGAAATGGTATGGACCTAACAGAAGCAGAAGATATTAAGAAGAGGTGGCAAGAATACACAGAAGAACTGTACAAAAAAGATCTTCATGACCCAGATAATCATGATGATGTGATCACTCATCTAGAGCCAGACATCCTGGAATGTGAAGTCAAGTGGGCCTTAGAAAGCATCACTATGAACAAAGCTAGTGGAGGTGATGGAATTCCAGTTGAGCTGTTTCAGATCCTGAAAGATGATGCTGTGAAAGTGCTGCACTCAATATGCCAGCAAATTTGGCAAACTCAGCAGTGGCCACAGGACTGGAAAAGGTCAGTTTTCATTCCAATCCCAAAGAAAGGAAACGCAAAAGAATGCTCAAACTACCGCACAATTACACTCATCTCACAGGCTAGTAAAGTAATGCTCAAAATTCTCCAAGCCAGGCTTCAGCAATACGTGAAACGTGAACTTCCTGATGTTCAAGCTGGTTTTGGAAAAGGCAGAGGAACCAGAGATCAAATTGCCAACATCCGCTGGATCATGGAAAAAGCAAGAGAGTTCCAGAAAAACATCTATTTCTGCTTTATTGAGTATACCAAAGCCTTTGACTGTGTGGATCACAATAAACTGTGGAAAATTCTGAAAGAGATGGGAATACCAGACCACCTGACCTGCCTCTTGAGAAATCTGTATGCAGGTCAGGAAGCAACAGTTAGAACTGGACATGGAACAGCAGACTGGTTCCAAATAGGAAAAGGAGTACGTCAAGGCTGTATATTGTCACCCTGCTTACTTAACTTATATGCAGAGTACATCATGAGAAACGCTGGACTGGAAGAAACACAAGCTGGAATCAAGATTGCTGGGAGAAATCTCAATAACCTCAGATATGCAGATGACACCACCCTTATGGAAGAAAGTGAAGAGGAGCTAAAAAGCCTCTTGATGAAAGTAAAACAGCAGAGTGAAAAAGTTGGCTTAAAGTTCAACATTCAGAAAATGAAGATCATGGCATCTGGTCCCATCACTTCATGGGACATAGATGGGGAAACAGTGTCAGACTTTATTTTTTGGGGCTCCAAAATCACTGCAGATGGTGATTACAGCCATGAAATTAAAAGACGCTTACTCCTTGGAAGAAAAGTTATGAGCAACCTAGATAGTATATTCAAAAGCAGAGACATTACTTGGCCGACTAAGGTCCGTCTAGTCAAGGCTATGGTTTTTCCTGTGATCATGTATGGATGTGAGAGCTGGACTGTGAGGAAGGCTGAGCGCCAAAGAATTGATGCTTTTGAACTGTGGTGTTGGAGAAGACTCTTGAGGGTCCCTTGGACTGCAAGGAGATCCAACCAGTCCATTCTGAAGGAGATCAACCCTGGGATTTCTTTGGAAGGAATGATGCTTAAGCTGAAACTCCAGTACTTTGGCCACCTCATGTGAAGAGTTGACTCATTGGAAAAGACTCTGATGCTGGGAGGGATTGGGGGCAGGAGGAGAAGGGGACGACCGAGGATGAGATGGCTGGATGGAGATGGTGATGAACAGGGAGGCCTGGTGTGCTGTGATTCATGGGGTCGGAAAGAGTCAGACACGACTGAGCGACTGAACTGAACTGAACTTCTGTTAAATATTTTCAATCAAAGTGTTTGAAGCCCTTCAAACTAAATTAGGAAGAAAACATCATAGTGTCCATGAGAGCCAAAGAAAGCATGTTTTTAGCTATTTGCAATAAGACAAGGCAAACATCAATCGAAAAGTGGAAGATACTTTAGAAGGCAGTCTTACACGAAGAAATTGAAGCTTAGAATGGCTCAGGGATATGCTCATGGTCACACAACCATACATTGGTAGGATTGGAATGAAAACCTAGGTCTCTACTTCTAGTTTAAGAGAGGATCCACGGATCTCTCTTGGCCTCCACTTGTAGTCTAGTGGAGGACCCCTGGGGGATCCTTGGGTCAGTCTGGGTCTCTGCTACATAGTCTAATGATGGATTCCTGGGTATATATATTAGTTTCCACTCTTAGTCTAATGGTGGGTCCCTGCATCTATGTTAGTCTCCACCCCTCATCTAATGGGGACTAGGGTGGGTAACCAAGTCATTCTTTCTTCGCTAAGAAAAAAGGAAATGTACTTCAAATACAGTTAGGGACAGAGAAAAGAAGAGTTTTAAATAGGGAACTCAAATGCCTAGGGCCAGATTAAATACTAGTCCTCTGGCTACAAGGAAGAAGCTGTAGAAGAAGATGAGCATTTTATTGTATTTTTTCCTCAGAATTGCTGTGATCCTTAAGAGTTGTGTCATTACTTTCTGATATTGAACACATCTAACCCTAACCTTAAAGATGATGCTGTGAAACTGCTGCACTCAATATGTCAGCAAATTTGGAAAACTCAGCAGTGGCCACAGGACTGGAAAAGGTCAGTTTTCATTCCAATCCCAAAGAAAGGCAATGCCAAGGAATGCTCAAACTACTGCACAATTGCACTCATCTCACATGCTAGTAAAGTAATGCACAAAATTCTCCAAGCCAGGTCTTCGGCAATATGTGAACCGTGAACTTCCAGATGTTTAAGCTCGTTTTAGAAAAGGCAGAGGAACCAGGGATCAAATTGTCAATATCCACTGGATCATCGAAAAAGCAAGAGAGCTCCAGAAAAACATCTATTTCTGGTTTATTGACTATGCCAAAGCCTTTGACTATGTGGATCACAGCAAACTGGAAAATTCTGAAAGAGATGGGAATAGCAGATCACCTGACCTGCCTCTTTGGAAACCTGTATGCAGGTCAGAAAGCAACAGTTAGAACTGGACATGGAACAACAGACTGGTTCCAAATAGGAAAAGGAGTATGTATAGGCTGTATATTGCCCCCCTGCTTATTTAACTTATATGCAGAGTACATCATGAGAAACGCTGGGCTGGATGAAGCACAAGCTGGAATCAAGATTGCCGGGAGAAATACCAGTAACTTCAGATATGCAGATGACACCACCCTTATGGCAGAAAGGGAAGAAGAACTAAAGAGCCTCTTGATGAAAGTGAAAGAGGAGAGTGAAAAAGTTTGCTTAAAGCTCAACATTCAGAAAACAAAGATCATGGCATCTGGTCCCATCACTTCATGGCAAATAGATGGGGAAACCGTGGCAGGCTTTAATTTTGGGGGGCTCCAAAATCACTGCAGATGGTTATTTCAGCCGTGAAATTAAAAGAAGCTTACTCCTTGGAAGGAAAGTTATGACCAACCTCGACAGCATATTCAAAAGCAGAGACATTGCTTTGTCAACAAAGGTCCGTCTAGTCAAGGCTATGGTTTTTTCAGTAGTCCTGTGTGGATGTGAGAGTTGGACTATAAAGAAAGCTGAGAGCTGAAGAATTGATGCTTTTGAACTGTGGTGTTGGAGAAGACTCTTGAGAGTCCCTTGGACTGCAAGGTGATCCAACCAGACCTTCCTAAAGGAGATCAGTCCTGGGTGTTCATTGGAAGGACTGATGTTGAAGCTGAAACTCCAATACTTCGGCCACCTAATGCGAAGAGCTGACTGATTGCAAAAGACCCTGATGCTGGGAAAGGCTGAGGGCAGGAAGAGAAGGGATGACAGAGGATGAGATGGTTGGATGGCATCACCAACTCAATGGACATGAGTTTGGGTGGACTCTGGGAGTTGGTGATGGACAGGGAGGCCTGGCATGCTGTGGTTCATGGGGTCGCAAAGAGTCGGACACAACTAAGCGACTGAACTGACCTGAATCATAACCTTATTTACAATACAAAGTTGGTGACTCATTCTGAAGGGAAAGTTAGTAACCCAAGATGAAATTAAAATGTTCTCCGGCTGACAAGCCAATAGAGGAAACACACTGCAAAAGCAGGAACCTCGGTACCCAAAAGAGGATTATATTCATTCATTCATTCCTATTTAAGAACTATTACATATACTTATTATTTATCTTGTGCCAGGCACTATTTCAGGGGTTTTATAATCATTAAGTCACTTAATCCTCATGATAACCCTAGGAGCTGCCTCTAAGAGCCCACCAGGAAATGTATTCTGGGTATTTTGAAAGAGAAGAGGGCACAGTGTATTGGCCGGCAGATCAAATGCTGCTGTCCTGTTGCAACACAGATAAATAACTAAATGGGAAGAACACAAGAGTGCCCAGAAAATCTGTGTCAATTTCCTGTGGCTGCTGTAACAATTACAGCAAGCTTGTGGCTTAAATTTACTCTCTCACAATTCTGGAGGCAGGAAGGCCAAAGATAGTCTGTGGAACTTATAGGTATGTTAAGCTGCTTCGGTCGTGTCTTTGCGACCTTATGGACCACCAGGCTCCTCTGTCCATGGGATTCTCCAGGCAAGAATACTGGAGTGGGCTGCCATGCCATCCTCCATGGTACCTTCCTGACCCAGGGATTGAACATGAGTGTCTTATGTCTCCTGCACTGGCAAGCAGGTTCTTTACCGCTAGCGCCACCTGGGAAGCCCGGAACTTGTAAATGTTACCTTATTTGGATAAAAAGTTCTTTGCAGATGTGATTAAGGGTCTTGAGGTGACCAGATCATTTTGCATTACCCGAGTGAATCCTAAATGCTATCACAAATGTCCTCAGAAGACAGAGGCAGAGGGACGACTTCCCTGGTGGTGCAGTGGATGGGAGTCTGCCTGCCAATGCAGGGGACACGGGTTTGATCCCTGGTCCGGGAAGATTCCACATCCTGCCGGGCAAGTAAGCCTGTGCACTGCAACTACTGAGGCCACGCTGTCAGATCAGTCTCACTGGGCCAAATCAAGGGTGGACAGCCACCCGCCTTCCCCCAGAGGCTCTACGGGAGAATACACACACCCCCCCTTCCAGCTTTTGCTGGCTCTGCCAGTTCTTGGCCTGTGGGCATGTCACTACAGTCCATCCTCCATCTTCACATCACCTCCTCCTCTATGAGTCAAATTCCCCTCTACCTCTCTCTTTTTAAATAAGATCGTTTTTTGATTTGATTTGCTTTTGGTTGTGTTGGGTCTCCACTGTGGTGCAGGGGCTACTCTTCGTTGCTGTGTGCGGGCTTCTCATCGCGGAGGCTACTCTGGCTGTGGAGCACAGGCTCTAGGCGCAGGGGCGCAGTAGTTGAGGCTCTTGGACTCTAGAGCGCGGGCTCAGTGGTTGCGGCACACGGGCTTAGTTGCCCAGCAGGATGTGGAATCTTCCCGACCATTTTTCAGCCTACCACAAAATTATTTGGCTAATAACAGCCCCACACCCAACACACACACTCACACATGTACATGCTAAGTCACTTCAGTCATGTCCAACTCTTTACTACGCTATGGACTGCCAGGCTCCTCTGTCCAAAATAATAAAATTCTGTAAACCAATTATCCTTCAATTAAAAATAATAAATTAAAGAAAAAAAGAGTGGGTTGCCATGCCCTCCTCCAGAGGATCTTCCTGACGCAGGGATCAAACCCATGTCTTCGGGCATTACAAGGGACTTTCTGCATTGGCTGGGAGTGGATTCCATGCAGCTCTGAAGTTCTCTCATGACATATAGAGACATATAGAGAATGTCTTCTAACTCCTACCCATATTTTCCAGAAGTCACCTTGCTCGAACACATTTGGCAGGGAAATACCCAGGCAAACACCTGCTCTGGAGTTGCCATTCACCATCAATCCATGGCCTCAATTTGAATTCAAGGTCAGAAAATCCTGCATTTACATGCTGCAGGCGAATAGAATGGTGTGTCTGTCTCACAGTGGGTGCCTATTGTGCTGATTCTACCCCCGGCTTCATCTTCTCTTCCCTGCCCTTGTGCTGATTTCTAAACCCACTTTTCAAAAAAAAAAAAAAAAAAAATTGCCTGTGTGAATTTTTATAAAGCAGTCTTAAAGAGTTTTTTTTTTTTAATATAATTTTACTTATTTTATTTTTGGTTGGGCTTCCCAGATGGTGCTAGTGGTAAAGAATCCACCTGCCCAGCAGGAGACACAAGAGACGTGGGTTTGATCCCTGGGTCAAGAAGATCCCCTGGAGTAGGAAATGGCAATCCACTCCAGTATTCTTGCCTGCACTCCAGTATTCTTGTCTGGAGAATCCCATGGACAGAGGAGCCTGGTGGGCTACAATCCACAGGGTCACAAAGAGTTGGACACGACTGAAGCGACTTAGCGTGCACACATTTTTGGTTGCACAGGGTCTTCATTGCACGAGGGCTTTCATCTAGTTGCAGCAGGCAGGGGCTACTCTTTGTTGTGGTGGGTGCATGGGCTTCTCTTGTTGCTGAGCGCTGGCTCAGCATGGGCTTCATGCTGGGCCTCAGTACTTGGGCTCCCAGGTTCTAGAGCATAGGCTCAATAGTTGTGGTGCACGGGCTTAGTTGCCCCGTGGCATGTGGGATCTTCCCAGATCAGGGATCGAACCAGTGTCTCCTGCATCCAAAGGCAGATTCTGTACCACTGAGCCATCAGGGAAGCCCTTAAGAGGAGTTCTTTAAATGAAGGTGACATATAAATCATATCAATCCATTGAAAATGATCAATGTGTGTGACCAGGCACGTGTCTGCACTAGAGTGTGCCTTCTGCCCTGGGGGCAGGTTCCCTCTCCTCCTTCCACAGCTGGGGGAGAGGAGTTCAACTTGCACATCTTCTACTGGGCTCCTTCCAACTCAAGGTCCCAGCACTCTGGAAGTGCTTCGGCCCGGGTGCTTGAGCTGGTGTAAATTACTGCTCAATGACATGGTCATTCAGGATGTGTCTTGATACTAGCTTGTTGAGAAAAGTCACATGGTGTATGACCCCAGGGGAAATGAGTTGAATACATCTTCTCTAGTACTGGGTTGGCCAGAAAGTTCCTTCAGTTTTCCCCACAACAGCCTATGGGGGCAACCAATAACGAACCTTTTGGCCAACTCAGTATTTCTGCCAGGAAGGCAGAGGGGGATCAGCCCAGAGTACCAGTGCTCAGTGGGCATGCTAGGGACACACAGTAGCTGCAGGTGGAGGCTGGTGAGCAAGCACCCTCCTCATTCTGCAAACTCACCTCCATCTAGATACCTGGAGCATCCCTGCACGTGACGCATCAGATGAATGAACGCGCTTCCCAGCCTGCCCTTCAGCCTCAGATCCCCACGGTTTTCCCACCATTGTGCTGGACTTGGGAATTTCAGAGCGCTCTTGTCTCTAACACAGATGATGTTCTAGAGGCCATCTTAAGCGGTCTCCTCTTTTGCCCTTTCTCCCTGAGCCCACCCTGGCATCTTATCACCCTGAGGACAGGACAGACAGAATGAAAGGTAAGCTGCTCTCTACCCTAAATCCCGAAACAGAGCAGAGCTAAGTCCTAACTCTTCCCCTCTGATTCTGTGCCCTTGTAAGACAGGCAAGTGCTCTCAGGTCATATGGTGACTGTGCTTTAACCATGTCTGTATCTTTCTCTGTTTTTGATTGGAGCATAATTGCTTTACAATGTTGTGTTGCTTTCTGCCATACAACACTGTGAATCAGCCATAAGCATACATACATCCCCTCCATCCTGAACCTCCCTTCCTCCCCCCAACACTCTCCCACCCCTCTACGTTGCCAGAGTATGATCTCCTGTTATCCAGCAGCTTCCCACTAGCTATCTGGTTTCCATATGGTTAATATATATGTTTCAATACTACTCTTCCCATTTGTCCCACTCTCTCCTTTCCTCTTTGCATCCACAAGTCTGTCCTCTATGTCTGCGTCTCTATTTCTGCCTGCAAATGGGTTCATCAGCACCATTTTTCTAGATTCCATATATATGTGTTAATATACAATATTTTTCTATTTCTGACTTACTTTCCTGTGTACAACAGGCTTTAAGAGCCTGTACAACCATTTGTGTGTCTCACACAAGTACTCCTCCCACCAAAATCGGCCTTCCCATTATCAGTGGTTTCTGTGTTCCTGGAACCTCAATGGTCACTGACTTTCATTAGTGCTTCCTTCTTGGAGATGGAATGGAGAGCAGGGAGAGGGGTCTCTGAGCTTCTGCCTGAGGTTGGCAGTGTGTTAATTCTCTCATCCCCTTGCCCTCTCCTCGTACAGGCACCTGCCTCTCTAGGGTCATAATTCTTCCTTACCTATGACCGCTTTCTGCTTTATTTTGCTAATTTTGCTTTGCTCATGTATTTAATAAGGGTTTTTGCTCAGCATTCCATAGATACTCAACTGGCTTGTGCAAGTTCTTCAAGAAGTCAAGAGAATCAGGCTGGAAGCTGGGTATCCAGGGACCTGTCTTTCAGTTAACTGGTAGCCAGAGAAGTGGGGTGGAAAATCAGGCATCCTCATCACAGCTGATTAGAACAAAGGCATCGGGCAGGCTGTTGACACCCTCTCCAAAGCCCCCACAAGGTGCTCGGCAGGCCCACACGGCCCCAAAGCATTTTCACCCGTGACACCGACGCAGCAGGTGTCAGCTGTTCTTCAGGAGTAACCTCCAGATGCTATCTTCCAACATGAGTTCTACTACTCCATATATAATGGGCTCGGATACATATCTGTGAACTGAAAGTACAATTCATGATGGCAAGATGGGACAGGCTTGGGCTTTTACTTGCTGGGCCTCCAAATCCTCCAGAGCAGCAGCACCTCCACCCACCTCAACTGAGCCCCCGAGAGCACTGCCATGATCTGAGGTCTGCAGAGGGTGCTGGCCCAGCCTGCGCCACTCCCTACCCCGCCATCTCCTTTGCATTTATTTTGTACCAAAAACAACGTTGAGAAGTTCTCTGTTGGAACACTCTCTGCTGGAGGAGTGGGCCTCCAACACCCATCTGCACCGAAGAGGACAGGCCCCTGGCAGCTGCCCAAGCCACACAGCCCAGCGCCCACACTGTAGCGTTGTTTTAAAGGTCATGTGTCCTCCTTCACCCAGTCAGCCCTTCAGGTGCCTTCGACTCCCCCAGTGCCCAGGCCAGACCACTGGGGTTTCCTGCTGCAGGAACTGGGAATTGGGAACAGCAAAAGGGATAGTGGTCTGGGGGTGTGGGCAAGCGCACCATAGACTGTGGGAAGGTCCACATTGGGGCCCACTGAGTTGGGCTGGGATTCTTCACTTTGCCCCTTTCTTGAGAGCAAATAACATGGCAGAACCACGTGGGTGTTTTAGTATATAGTATCTTAGTAAAATGCTATCAATAAAATATATTTTAGTATATTTTATATACATATGGGCTTCCCAGGTGGCTCAGTGGTAAAGAATCTGCCTGCCAATGCAGGAGACTTGAGAGCCACAGATTCCCTGAGTTGGGAAGATCCTCTGGAGGAAGAAACAGCACCCCACTCCAGTATTCTTGCCTGAAAAATTCCAGACAGAAGAGCCTGACAGGCTACAGTCCGTGGGGCCACAAAGAGTCAGATATGACTGAGCACACACACAGAGACACACACAAGGTTACAAACATTGAAGTAGCATTTGTCCTTATTTTATAACACACACACATATATAAAGAATTCTAATTTGCAAAAAAGAAGATGGGACTCAATTGCCAACTTGCCTACAGTGAAGTGATGCTGGTTCCTATAGAGTCTTCCAGTCCCACATACACTTGGCATATACGTATTACCACAGACTCTGAAAGAAATACGGCCTGTGCATGTAGAAGTTACAACAAGATCCTGCAGAACGCACTACACAACAAATCATTAAATAATAAAGCTCTGTGATGAAGGTGAAAGGGCTATACCAGACAATCTCCTTAGGTTTCACGTTATACCTGCACCTGCTTGTGCCTTAAAAAAAAAGCACAAACTGCATCTGAGAACTCCAGCTCTGCTGTTATTTAGCCATGGTCTTAAGTAAGGGGCTTAATCCATTTAAATTACGGAAATGAAAATGTTTTCTGAACACACACAGTACTGCACATAAATGTTTTTGGAGAATTTGTTTACACCATTGCTTCTTACTCTTTGCCTCTTGAAGAACTCACTCACTCTCCAAAGCCAGCTTAGATGTTATCTTCACCAACATCCTCAAGTAGAGGCTGAGTCTTCTAGACTCAGTGGTCCATGGTACTTGCCCCGTCACAATACTCCCCATCACGTACTAGGCTACTTGTGGAAGTGCGACATCTGCCAGACGCTCTTCGTTATTCGCCTGTTCTTGGCGCCTGGATCAATGTGATCCAGAAAAACGCTAGACAAATGTTCGGTGAATGAATGACATCACCCTAGGTTACAGAGAAATGAAAGCAAGGAGCCAGGTTGGTTAACTGAATTCCACTGGGCACACAAGAACTGTATCATCTGTGAATTCCAAGACTTAAACTAGCAACAATTCTGAGTTCATTGCACTTATGTCTAGAAAGCTGAAGGTGTTTAACTACTATGGATGTTGCCTTCAAAGTAATTCACAATTTCTTCAGCTTTCATCAGTAACATTGGATGGCCTTATCACCTACATTTCTCTGCTGGTCACTGAGTACCAAGACAGACTCACTCTGAACTTACAGGTAATGATTTATGCCAGGTAGCAAAAAAGGACACCGATGGAATTTATTTTCTAATCACCTAAGGCACCTTCGTAGAAGGGTCTTATTAGAAAACAATTTATGATCTGGGGAATTTCAATACTCCTTGCTGAGCAATACTCAGAGCAGCACACTACCTGTGGAGCAAGAGAAAGTTTGGGGTGGTTCATATGGATCATGGAAAAAGTAAGAGTTCCAGAAAAACATCTATTTCTGCTTTACTGACTATGCCAAAGCTTTTGACTGTGTGGATCACAATAAACTGTGGAAAATTCTGAAAGAGATGGGAATACCAGACCACCTGACCTGCCTCTTGAGAAACCTGTATGCAGGTCAGGAAGCAACAGTTAGAACTGGACATGGAACAATAGACTGGTTCCAAATAGGGAAAGGAGTACGTCAAGGCTGTATATTGTCACCCTGCTTATTTAACTTATATGTAGAGTACATCATGAGAAATGCTGGGCTGGATGAAGCACAAGCTGGAATCAAGATTGCTGGGAGAAATATCAATAACCTCAGATATGCAGATAACACCACCCTTATGGCAGAAATTGAAAAGAAGCTAAAAAGCCTCTTGATGAAAGTGAAAGAGCAGAGTGAAAAAGTTGGCTTAAAGCTCAACATTCAGAAAACGAAGATCATGGCATCTGGTCCCATCACTTCATGGGGAATAGATGGGAATCAGTGAAAACAGTGTCAGACTTTATTTTTGGGGGCTCCAAAATCACTGCAGATGGTGACTGCAGCCATGAAATTAAAAGACGCTTATTTCTTGGAAGGAAAGTTATGACCAACCTAGATAGCATATTCAAAAGCAGAGACATTATTTTGCCAACAAAGGTCCGTCTAGTCAAGGCTATGGTTTTCCAGTGGTCATGTATGGATGTGAAGAGTTGGACTGTGAAGAAAGCTGAGCGCCGAAGAATTGATGCTTTTGAACTGTGGTGTTGGAGAAGACTCTTGAGAGTCCCTTGGACTGCCAGTCCATTCTAAAGGAGATCAGTCCTCAGTGTTCACTGGAAGGACTGATGCTAAAGCTGAAACTCCTTTGGCCACCTCATGCAAAGAGCTGATTCATTGGAAAAGACTGATGCTGGGAGGGATTGGGGGCAGGAGGAAAAGTGGGCGACAGAGGATGAGATGGCTGGATGGCATCACCAACTCGATGGACATGAGTTTGAGTGAACTCTGGAAGGTGGTGATGGACCACCAGGGAGGCCTGGCGTGCTGCGATTCATGGGGTTGCAAAGAGTAGGACAGGACTGAGCAACTGAACTGACATATTAATATATTTCAAGCAGAGCATTAGTCACCACAGTGGTTTACGTGTATACACCACTTCACTACAGGAGCAAGGAACGTGTCAGCCCAACAGGAAGGAAAGCCTCCCTTGCTCACCTTGATTCACCCCACGTTGCACTCTGACATACTTCCTGCCTTCAGAGACTCACAGGCGCCATGAGTCACTGCAGGTCTAGAAGGAGCCAGAGGCAGCAGACAAGGGAACACCTGCACTCTGAATCAGAGGGCTCCCAGCCCTGCAAGCCCGGCTCTCTTGAGAGGACAGTGGCTGGGGTTTGGGGCAGGCCAGGCAATTCTTTAGTGCTGCAGGGGGGCACCACAGCCCTCTTGGAGCAGCTGTGTTGGTGCTGGGCTGACTTAAAGCAGCATTCTTCTGGAACTCTGTGCAGAAGAATCATCTACACAGGAGGAATCTTGTCAAGGTGCTTGCAGGATCTGGGGCAGAAGGCAGGGTGGGGTGAGATTCTGTACCACAGTGCTGGTGATGCCTGCTCCCTGGACTACACTTTGAACTCTAGATGGTAACTAGATCTACATGAGAACCACCTGGGTGACTTTTGTAACCATAGGGATGCCCAGGCCTCACTCCTTACTAATTAAATCAAAATGATGCTGGAGAGGGGACGAGGGGAAGGGGGAGTCTGAATCCAGGCTCAATACTGTTCTGGGCTTCCCTGGTGGCTCAGTGGTAAAGAATCTGCCTAACATTGCAAGAGACACGGGTTCTATCTCTGGGTTGCGAAGATCCCCTGGAGAAGAAAATGGCAACCCTCTCCAGTATTCTTGCCTGAGAAATCCTATGGACAAAGGAACCTGGTGGGCTACAGTCCATGGGGTCACAAAAGAGTCAGACACAACTCAGCAACTAAACAACAAACAATATTGTTCTAAAAGTTCCCCCAAGCATTTCAGTGTGGTCAAAGTCAAGGTTGAGGTCTGCTGGTCTTGGGTTCAGCTCATGTGAAGCAGGGGCCAGCCTCAAAGAAAGAGGTCCCAGCAGACAACCAGTTGTCACCGGGTTTTGTTGCTGTTGTTCAGTCACTAAGTTGTGTCCGACTCTTTGCAACCCCATGGACTGCAGCACACCAGGCTTCCCTGTTCTTCATCATCTCCCAGGGTTTGTTCCAACTGTGACCATTGAATCAGTGATGCCATCCAGCCATCTCATCCTCTGTCGCCCCCTTCTCCTTCACCGGGTTTTACCGCTTTCAATTTTCCCCACCAGTCAGGCCACATGCTAAAGGCAATTTACTGCCACCCCTCATTTCAATGACCATTTTCAACACAGAAAATGAGCAGGAGACCTCTTCTCCTCTGCCCCTCACCCCAGCTCCCGACACAGTGTTGTGTGCATAACAGGCTGTTAACAGGCTGATTAACAATGGTGAGTTTTCCTTCCTCACTCTGACCCAAAAAAGGTGCTAATAAGCAATTATTGCACCAAAGAGAACAGGAGCAAGGGGTCCAGAGTATGCAATGACTGAACAGCACTGAGACCTAAGTATGGTGCAGTCTACTGATAAAACAGCCTTAAGGATGGGCCAACAGAGGAACAAAGCGTCTTTCAAAATTCTAAATGGCAAGGGAACAAACAGCAGTTTTCTTCCAGTCATTGATGGGATTCAATGCGTTCGAGTTATGAAAGTTGACGGGTCGTAACTCAGACTAAAATAATATACAACCACAGACAGTTTAGCCTTTTATCTTTACTTTTAACCTACAAAGTGTAAAGTGTTCATAAAAGATTTTAATAAATATAGTAAGGCTTCAGGTGATCACCGTATTGAGTGGAAGAGTTTGCCTTCTAACATACTACAGCTGGTACCCAGAATCTTTAAAACCGAAAACATTCACCACCTTACGGTGACTGATACACATCGCTTGCCCCAGTTTTGTTTCCCAACTCGAGGTATCTCTGCACTGTCTTCCACCCATCTCTGAAGCACAGAGAATGACACAAAATATTTGGACAGGTTCAGAGAATGCAAGTCTCTTGATTGGTGTGGCCTGAAAGGTTTACTTTCTCAGTACAGTTTTTTTACTGAGTCCCCTGGACAATTAGTAATGCACCTTACAAATAAATAAAGCTCAACCACGTGGCTTTGAAGCTCATGAAACAGCAAGAAAGGCAGCAGAAGGTCCTGAGGAGGGGCAGCAGTGAAATGTGAGCTCTCACACACTGCAAACCCGAAGCAAACCCCACCAGTAGAAAAATAACGACCTATATACAAGTTGTTTCATCTTTCCCAGAATACGAGAGGTCTTCTCCCCCTGGAGAGACCCTCCATTACTCTCATTACTCTCTCAGCATAAACCCTTGGCCACAGGGTCTCAGGACTGGGGTGTGAGGAGATTGCTGAGCACCTCCAGATCGCTCAGCAGAAAGTAGCCCTCCAAACAGACCACGGCCCCCACGCCCAGGCACATCTCCCCGCCTGCAAATTAAGCTGGCAGCGCTGGTCCCACAGGCTCGAGGACGGCCCACGGAAAAGAAGCCCATGCTGACAGTGGCCTGCCTCCTGCACCCTTTACATGGAGTCCAGGACCCAGTTGCCGCTGGGGAGTGGGGAGACGGGCAGCATCAGGTCCCTTGGCGGGCCTCGCTCCTTCCCATCCTGGAGGGAGTTCTGCTCCTGGAAATACTCATCCTCCTCATCGAAGAAGCCGTTCTCCAGAGCGTAAGTGCTGTCTGGGCTGGCCGCTGCCTGGCAGGCTCCCTTGTATTCCTGGATGGACTCGTAGAGGCTGTACAACTGGCAGAGCAAGGACATGTCCAGCTGTCGGAGGCCAACCTTGAGGGAAGGGGCAGGGAGGTAAAAGCGAGAAGTCAGCAACAGAGTGGAATCTTAGCGCTGCTCTGCATCAGCAACGTGCCCGTGCCAACATGTTCTTTCCACATGGCCAGTGACTCAGAGCATCACCTGAATGCTCTGGCTCTTCAGTTTTGAGAAAACCTTAACTATGCAATGCCCACACCTCAGACGTCACCCAACATGTCAGGAAACGACCACACGTGTGGGGCAGTGGGCCCAGCCTGCAGAACATCGCCTGGCGACCTGGCCCGCCCTGCAGAGCAACAGCCTTGCACATTTTGAAAGCCCCAGCCAGCTTCACTTTGGACTCCAAGATGCAAAGGTGCCATCTCTTCCTGCTATGATCAGATTCAGAGAAGACCCCTCACATGCTCTCTCCTTCCTGGGGCAACAGTCTCTGTGCCAGAACCAG
This sequence comes from Budorcas taxicolor, assembly GCF_023091745.1. NCBI lineage: Eukaryota > Metazoa > Chordata > Mammalia > Artiodactyla > Bovidae > Budorcas > Budorcas taxicolor. The sequence continues at coordinate 41,570,059 of NC_068914.1, read as the reverse complement.
CAGCTCATCAGTTAGTGTCATACGCTGCCCCCTGGAGCACCCACCCTCCAATCAGCTGGGTCTCCAGACTCACAAGGAGTCAGACTCCCTCTCCTTTGGACAAGAGGACATCTCCTAAGATGGCTGTGGGGTCACTCCCCAGAGAGAACCTGGGGAGTAAGACCTGGGCCTCTACAGATTCCCCTGCGAACTCTTTTCCCAAGTGATAACGGAACAAAGGACATTTCAAAGTCACACATTGATCTTCAAGCTCCTCTCCCCCTCAGTGGCCTATCCCAGGAAAAAGAGAACATTCAGGACAGGAAAATGCATCTTTTTCGTCAATCCCAGAGAGAGAGAGGGGTTAATTCATCTGGAAATGCATCTACTCTCTCCAGTGCGTGAGGACCACTCTTGTGAAGCCTTTAGATTCTGACTCTGGCCCAGGTCCAGGGCCACTGGGTATGGGGACGCCGAGCAAGCTGCTGAGCAGTCAACCTCAGGGACTCTCAAGATGGGAAACTCTAAACAGATGCCAGGAGTCCTGCCCTGGGCCCTTCTGCTTCTGGGCTCTCGAGCAACTTATTTATCATCTCTATGCTTTGATGACAAAATGAAATAATTTCTCTTAATCTATTGGGAGGATTAAATGAAACATCAACTATTTTAATAAACAGCAATCAAATGTCTTCCACATACCAAGCATTACACTAAAGCACTCAAGATGCACAGCAAAGAGTACACACAAACACAGGGAATACGTGGGTTTTTTCATCTAACTTTATTGAGGCTTTCAATGGCTAAGTTGAAGATCTCGCTTGGTAAATGTCACAGTGCACTTGAAAATATGTGGGTTATTTCCAAATATCTTTTGATACTGATGTCTAACATAATTCCACAGTGATATGAGAACAGACTCAGTATGATTTCAATACCTTTAGACCATGAAATCTTTGCACCTTGTTTTATGTCCCTGGATATGTTTCAGTGTCTCCTAGTTTACACTGTATGGGAACTTGAATAGAATTTGTATCCTACTGTGGTGTGGAAATTGTATAAATCTTAATTATGCTGAATTGGTTCACAGTGCCTTTTCTGGTCTACTGTATCCCTCTACTTCTCTGTATATTTATTCCATTAATTTTTGAGGGTTTGATATTAAAACTCCAACTAAAGTCTTAATTTATCTACTTAAAAAATAATTGTAATATATAGTGGTATGTGATGAAAGTGAAAGAGGAGGCTGAAAAAGTTGGCTTAAAGAAAACTAAGATCATGGCATCTGGTCCCGTCACTTCATGGGAAATAGATGAGGAAACAATGGAAACAGTGGCTGACTTTATTTTTCTGGGCTCCGAAATCACTGCAGATGGTGAGTGCAGCCATGAAATTAAAAGACGCTTACCCCTTGGAAGGAAACTTCTGACCAAACTAGACAGCATATTAAAAAGCAGAGACATTACTTTGTCAACAAAGATCGGTCTAGTCAAGGCTATGGTTTTTCCAGTAGTCTTGTATGGATGTGAGAGTTGGACTATAAAGAAAGCTGAGCGCAGAAGAACTGATGCTTTTGAACTGTGGTGTTAGTGAAGACTCTTGAGAGTCCCTTCGACTGCAAGGAGATCCAACCTGTCCATACTAAAGGAGATCAGTCCTGGGTGTTCGTTGGAAGGACTGATGCTGAAGCTGAAACTCCAATACTTTGGCCACTTGATGCAAAGAACTGACTCATTTGAAAAGACCCTGATGCTGGGAAAGATTGAGGGCAGGAGGAGAAGGGGATGACAGAAGACGAGATTGTTGCATGGCATCACCGACTCAATGGACGTTGAGTTTGAGTGAACTCTGGGAGTTGGTGAGGGACAGGGAGGTCTGGGTGCTGTGGTTCATGGGGTTGCAAAGAGTTGGACACGACTGAGCAACTGAACTGAACTGATAGTGGAACTATATGTAACCTTGTTCTGTATTTTCCAAGTCTTCTGTAAATGTGTTATCACACTTTAATAATTTAAAAAATTAAAATTAAAATATATTTTAAAAATTATTTAAAATAAATATTTTTTTAAAAGAAACACAGAGCATGTCAAAAGATTTAGTCTTTATAACTACCCAGCAATGATATTTTCTACACAAGAGAAGCTATCTGGTGACAAGACTAAATTCCAGGTCACTCTTCACACCGTCAACCACTCTTGTTCACCAGCGACCTCTCTGGTACCTCTGAACAGACCACGGAAACGGAGCCGCTCACACTGACCTGGCCTGTTAGCCAAGACACTCAAAGGAAGACCAGGTAGAGAGGCAGGCCATGTTGTTTCCAGCGTGATTCCCATCGTCCCAGAATTCCTTCTATGGTAGAACTTCTAAACAAGCTGTTCCCAGGAAGAGACTTACAGCACGCTGGGGGTGTGGCCTCCAGGCATGCTTCGCCCCAAGGCATCCTACTCTCAAAAGTTAATTGGCTATTTTGTTGTTGTTAAGTTGCTAAGCCTTGTCGGACTCTCAGTGACCCCATGAACAGCAGCCCGCCAGGCTCCTCTGTCCATGGGATTCTCCAGGCAAGAATACTGGAGTGGGTTGCCATGCCCTCCTCCAGGGGATCTTCCCGACCCAGGGATCAAACCCAAATCTCTCATGTCTCCTGCAATGGCAGGTGGGTTTTTAACCTCTAGCGAACCCAAAACTGTGCAGGAAAAAGTAGAAGAGCGATGTGCCATCGGCCCAGGCCTGCCACTCTCCTGGACCGCTGGAGGTGGGCACGGGTGACTGCAGAAGCCCTGACTTCCCTCAACGCGTGCTGCCCCGAGCGCGGCTCCAGGTTGCTCTCCTTCAGTGCTGAGGTGTCCGAGGCATTCCCAGGCCTACGTGGGAGACGCACAGGCTGGGAGTTGGATCATAACCTGGACCTTCCTGCACTGTGGCAGCTGGTGACTCACAAAGCTGCCTTGTCATCAGGCGGAACGCTGGCCTAGAAACCAAGTCTGACCCACCTAGGAACACAGCAGAGTCCTATACACGCCTGTTACACAAGCCAACAGATGCCGAGGGTTTGGACTAATTTAACGGAGATTTAAACACAGCACATGTGCACGCCCACAGCCTGGCTTCTCAGGGCCTCCTTCTTCAGACGTGAGATTCAGCTTCCTCTGGTTCACCAGCAACCTCCAGATTAGCCAGGAGGACAGGAGCTAAGTACATACAGGAGCAATCTAGCTTCCCACCCAGGACACCTCCTCCCCTGCTGAGGTAGTTTAAACATTTTCACCTGAATTTTCTAGAAGTAAATCGAAAATCCCTAGGCGGCATCCCATAATCTGATCTGGACAATTCTCCCTGTGCCTCCTCCACTGGCCAGGGAGGCCCCTTCATCCTGACTGCCCCCTGGCCCTGTTGGTTTTTTTTTTTTTTTTTAATAGCATCAGATTCATTTTATTTAATTCTCCAAATTTTTCCTTACCTTTTTAAATTTTTTTAAATTGGAAGATAATTGCTTCCCACTGCATCCCGGGCTTCCCAGGTGGCCCAGTGGTTAAGAATCTGCCCGCCAATGCAGGAGAGATGGCTCAATCCCTGATCCAGGAAGATCCCACACACCATGGAGCAACTAAGCCCACGCACCACAACTTTTGAGCTTGTGCGGTAGAGCCTGCAAGCCTCAACCACTGAAGCCCTAGAGCCCACGCTCCACAATAAGAGAGGCTACTGCAACAAGAAGCCTGCACACTGCAACTAGAGAAAGTCCGCGTGCAGCAATGAAGACCCAGCGCAGCAACAAGTCAGTGCAGCACCAGCTCCCCCTCCTCTCTTCTGACCTGGACGGACTCAGTCACCAGTGCGCCTCACCTTCCCTCACCATCTCTGCCTGTCTCACGGCGATGAACACTCTCTACCTTTGCTGTGGGTGCACATGGTCTTCCTTCTCCCACGTGAGGGCACACCCAGAAGGCATGGACCCATCTGCCCCTTGGGTCCCTCAGCACCCAGTACAGATCCTTGTGGAGGAAACTCAGACACTGGTGACCAAGGGAAAGCTATAGAGACCCCGATGCCCTCCCAGAGAACATCTGGTGGTGAAGTGGCCCGGCAGTGGGTTTGGGATCCACAGGCTCCTGGCTCCACCCCAAGGTGCCCCTGAGGAAAGCCACAGGCCACATGGTTCTCGCCATGTCATCAGAAAAGCACTCACCTCTTGCCTGACAGGAAAAGAGACAGACGAAGATTCCTTCCTGAGTGCTCACTGCAGAGCCAGCAGCTGGGAAGCAGGGACATAGAGCAGGCTCTCAACAGGAGGGCATAAGGCTCTGGGGTGTGGGAAGCAGAGAGAAGGCCCGGCCAACAGAACTAAACTGCAGTTACGTTTTAGGACACGATTAAATCATTCACGAACAAGAACTTCTCATCATTCCAGAAAAAAAGTGGGGAGAGGCAGGGGCGCACGCCCTCAGCAAGCCCACTAACCCTGACCTCTGTCATCCCGCTGCAGAAGCACGTCACCTTAGTGATGTGTTCCCTAAAGGATGGGCGCTGAGTCACAGCTGGATTCAGAAAACACAGCTCTTTTCTGAAAACCCAGCTGAAAAATTCAGACAGCCTCATTTTAGAAAAGTACAGAATTCTTGAAGATGAAGGTGAAGTCGCTCAGTCGTGTCCGACTCTTTGCGACCCCGTGGACGGTAACCTACTAGGCTTCTCCATCCATGGGATTCTTCAGGCAAGAATACTGGAGTGGATTGCCATTTCCTTCTCCAGGGGCTCTTCCCAACCCAGGGATCGAACCCAGGTCTCCCGCATTGGAGGCAGACGCTTTAACCTCTGAGCCACCAGGGAAGCTTGTAGCCCCTTGTCATAGACCTCTGAGACAATCAAGCACAAGCCACTCATCTCCACGCTTTAAACTGCTGGCCTGACTCCTTCCTCTCTCTGTTCAGGCTTCCTGCTTCCTTCCTGATCACCCCACTTGCTGTACACACAGGGGGCTCACTCATCCCCAGCATCTCCAACAATAGGGCCAAACAATCCTGAACCACCCTCAAAACAGTTTCAAAACTCACAATGGGCTGGCCACATGTATACATCTCAGACAGGATGGTGGTTCCCAGCTGGGTTTTGGGTTGCCAAGTCTCTGAATATCCCTGGAAGGTAAGGTTAGGGAGGAAGTGCTTCCTGACTTTTAGATGATAATAGAAATGTTACCATTAGGACACGAGGCTTAGGAGATGAAAGAGAACTGCAGTGGGAAATTAATGTTGATTGCAAACAAAGCATCATGAAAAATTTTAGGAAGTTTTTAGAAGTAAAAAATATACTTAAGAAAAACAGTCTGTTTTATTTCAGAAACTAAAAGCCACCAGGAAAGCCCAAAAACAAACGGTGGGGGTAATTCTCATGCTTTTATGAAGCTCTTTTACGTCTCTCTTTTTCAAGAGACATAAAAGCAACTTTTTCTGAAATACAGCAATGAGTAGAAAACAAGACAAACATACGAGGAGATGGTCTTATTTGTACCCAGGTCCATACTGGGCCCAGGGTGGGGGGAGGGGAGTAAACCTGGTGCCAGCACAGTTCAGCCCCGGTGGTCACGCTGGGGTCATTCTGCAATGAGCCTCTCCCCTGCCAGTCCACTATTTCCTACTGCTGTGATTCCTCAACCAGAGATGAAAAATACCCCACCTCACATGGTACAAGGGATGTATAGGTCTGAAGTTAAGCTATAGAATCAGGAACAGGGGGCCTCAAAATATGGAGACAGATGCAGAAAAACTCTGGTGGGGGAACCTTTAGTTTGAAACATAACAGATGATAGAAACTTGACTGAGAAAATCATGTTATAGTCATACAATAAAAAGGTTTCTGTAGCGGCTCAGTGGTAAAGAATCTGCCTGCAATGCAGGAGACCCAGGTTTGATCCCTGGGTTGGGAAGATCCCCTGGAGAAGCAAATGGCAACCCACTCCAGTATTCTTGCCTGGGAAATCCCATGGACAGAGGAGCCTGGTGGGCAACAGTCCATGGGGTCACAAAGAGTCAGACATGACTTAGCAACTGAACACACACACACACACACACACAATAAAAACCAGGCAGTTACTTAAAAGAGCAGCTCTCTAAGTGTAAGAGTAGGACACTGATCAACGCCCACCATTAGGCACAAAAGTTCAAGGTACAGAATAGTATGCTGAGTAGGGCCTCACTTTATACATTATGCATACATGCATGCAAGCTTTTGACTAGAAGAGAAAATGTCCATGAGCAGAATTTACTTCTGCAAAGTGGGACTGGATATTTACAGCCTTCTGTACTGCTAAAAAAAATTTTTTCCAACAAGTAGTTACTCTTAATTTTAAAAACTAGTTATAATAAAGTATATAACTTATGTGCATCGCTAATAGGGCTGCACGCTTGTAAAACCTCTCAGCAGGACTCACTGGCAATGTCTATCAAAAGCTTTAAAATATCATATAACTTTTAACCAGCTAACCAGTTCATTGTTAGTGACTTTGGAGTAGAAAATCTCAGATGTACACAAATAGGTAATCCTCATCCTTGTTTTGTGAAGCAGGTGTGGATTCTGCTACCATGAGGAAACTGAGCCCTGAAAGATGCAGGCCCTTCACTAAGAGCAGGGGCTGCAGCCAGGCGGCAGGGCTCCAGCACGCATGCCCGACCATCAGCCTGCGCTGCCCGCACAGACAACACCGGGAGAGGGCGCCATGTCCGCTGGGGCAGCACGCTGCTGAGATCACAGGTGACTCTTACTATTGGCTTTTCTGAATTTTCTCTGGTGGCTCAGATGGTAAAGGACCTGCCTGTAATGCAGGAGACCTGGGTTCGATCCCTGGGTTGGGAAGATCCCCTGGTGAAGGGAATGGCAACCCACTCCAGTATTCTTGCCTGGAGAATCCCATAGACAGAGGATCCTGGTGGGCTAGAGAGTCCGTGGGGTCACAAGAGTTAGACATGACTGACTAACACTTTGACTTTCACCTTTCTGAGTTTTCCAGATTTTCTACCATGAATATGTATTAACTCATAATGAACTTTTAAAAACATAATAAATGGCTTGTAAATTTATTTTAGACAACACTATTAGTAAATGCCCCAAATTTAATGAGTGTCTAGTATGCATCCGCAGGACTGGAATGTAATAAAGATCGCAGTGACTTAATGGATCATAACCTGATTTCTGAATAAAGGATGTGTTGACAGAACGCTGACCTGCATACTGTTTAAAAAAACAAGACCAAAGAGAAAAGCTTCATCAGTGTTGATCTAACAGAGAAAGAGCTATGAACTCAGCTGCCTGAGCTGGCCGGAGATACTCCTGCAGGACCCCAAGCCCCCAGGTGAACTGTGATTCTGGGCTCCCTAAGCAGGCTTCATCAGTCACTCAGCTCCTCCCCAGGGGGTATGCGTCTGTCAACCTCATCTCCTCTTAACGCTGCAGCCCCACCAAGCTGAGGACTGCCTCAAAAGAGCCCTGGTGATTGACAGAGAGCAAGCAGACCAGGAGCTACACCCGAAGGCGCCCACGCTGGTGGATGGAGCCCATTCTGCAGCTCAGCAGTGCTAGCGAAGACATCCTGTCCATCTCTAACCTACAATAATGGTTGTACCAGTGAAGCCCGTTTCCTCCCATTCTGTCCTACGCAGAGAAGGAAAAAGCAAAACAGCAATTGGCCACTGTCTTTAAGACATGTCTTTGCATATTCCTTTACTTCCTTTCCCAATTACAAAACTAAAGTATTCTAGCTATATTAAAAATTCAATGGCTCATAATTATACAGTCTTCCCTAATTTCATGTCCTAATGCAGCAATCTTAAAGTGTTTTGGTCTTGGTTGGGACCCCTTTAGACTTTTAAAATTACTGAGGGTCCCAAAGAGCTCCTGTTTATGTAAATTATACCTATCAATAGTTACCTTATTAGAAATGAAAATTGAAAAACTGTCATATAAAGCCATTCAAAAACACTACACCCACTGCTAACATAAATCACATTTTTATAAATGGGATTGTGTAAGAAATCTTTTTAATGTCTGGCTTATCTTCTTCTGTACTTGATCTTTCATAATATGCTGTTTTAGTTGAAATAAACCTGGCCTCACATAGATATGTACTTGGGAAAAAGGAGCATTTAAACCACCTTTCAAGTTAACAGTGGATATTCTTATTTGGCACTATCCTTAAGCTGGCTCAGTGTGGAATTTGAAACTATGCCAATGAGCTTTTAACACTGTTTCATTAAAACCCACCAGTCTTGCATTTTGAATGGATCTTTTAACCATGCACCAAGCATTAGTTCCATGAAAAATGTGGAAAATTGATTCACTGAATGTAGACCCTCCAAATACTTTCTTAGGTACTATTTTGGAAAGTCACATTTGCCCATATGATCACCTCCTAATTATGGACACCCCCACAAAAGGCTCTGGGAACCCATAGGTGTCCTCAGACCATAATTTAAGAACTACTGTTCTAAGCATATCCACTTTTAGCTGTTTAGCATACCTCTCTCAAGACACACTGCACATACAAATGTATGTATATACTGTTTTGTAATTCACTTTTCCAAACCTTGAACACCTATGTTCATTTACATAGTTACCACATTCTCTTCAACAATTGTATAATATTCTATCACTGTTATATATTATTATTATAGAATACTACTATATATCACTGCAAAAGATATTCCTATGTAAGTACTGTTATTCCCTTGGGTGACTATTTCTGTAAAAAACTTTTTTAAATTATGAAAATGAAATTGCAGGGGAGAAGGCAGAGAAGGGAAATGGGATGCTTTCCTTCCAATCGCTCAATTCTGGGATCACAAACAGTGGACCATTCATCAAGGATGTGTCAGAGGCCTGAAAGTTCATTACTTACGATGAGGAATGCACACATGAAAGCAGTTGATTCTAAAAATCAAGTAGGACTAGAGGAAAAAGCATGACTTGACTCATGACACACGGGAATTCAACACCCATCTGAAGGTTAGTTTGCATTTTGTCATTTTCTTGAATGATAACTAATTGAAATTGCCTCTCTGCAAGAGCAGATTCAGTAAAGGAAGAAAATCTGAAGCTAAAAATCAGGAAACCAAGTTCTTGGACAATAAACAGAAAACTTCATGTCAGTGTCTAGTGTTTTTAGACAACTGACATAAAAAGCAAGAAAAAGGGTTGGTGTCCACACGATATTAAAGGCCAGTGGCCATCCCCAGTCTCCTTTGACCAAGGCCAAGCAAGAATCCTGCATTGACAGCTAACACTCTTATTCCAAATGGCACTGCATGGGCTTGCCTTGAGACTGGACCTCCAACCATAAGCCCATTTAAAGACTCAAACCCCCTCTCTGAGACCCTGTTGCCTCGAATAGGGTGAAGACTGAACTCTGCAGGGATCTGGGCTATTCAAGTTCATGCCCGTCTCCTGGTTTCTAGTTCACCACACAAGGCTGTCAGGCATTTAGGTGTTGTCTCAACTAAAATTAAAAGACACTTACTCCTAGGAAGAAAAGCTATGAAAAATCTAGACAGTGTATTAAAAAGCAGAGACATCCCTTTGCCAACAAACAAAGGTCCATACAGTCAAAACTATGGTTTTTCTAGTAGTCATGGACGGATACGAGAATCAGACCATAAAGAAGGCTGAACGCCAAAGAACTGATGCTTTCAAATTGTGGTTCTGGAGAAGACTATTCAGAGTCCCTTAGACCGCAAGATCAAACCAATCAATCCTAAAGGAAATCTACTCTGAATTTTCATTGGAAGGACTGATGCTGAAGTTGAAGCTCCAATACTTTGGCCACCTGATGGGAAGAGCCGACTCAATAGAAAAGACCCTGGTGCTGGGAAAGATTGAAGGCGGGAGGATAAGGGGGCAACAGAGGATGAGATGGTAGGACGGCAGCACTGCCTAGATGGACATGAGTTTGAGCGTGCCCCGGGAGATGGTGAAGGCTAAGGAAGCCTGGCGAGCTGCAGTCCATGGGGTGGCAAAAAGTTGGATACAACTTAGCGAAGTGTTGCTGCTCTCAGGAATCAAACCTTTTTTCTCAGATTCAATTCTTCACCCAAACCATTGCAGTTCAGGAATTCAAAAGTTCTGTGTGGACAACTTCCCACTCACAGGTGGGTAACCAAAGCAACTATTGGATAGTTTGGAAAAAAAAGAAAAAATGAGGCAGAGAGTTTTCAAAGTTACTATTTAGAAAGGTGCTGCTGATAGTTTGAGAAGTGGAACTCAAGAATCCTCAGAGATCTGCCATCTCCCCACCCCATGTCTGAGGCTCTCTTTCTGTCTCTACATTTTCATGTGATGCTTCTGAGGACCTAAGAAGCTTGATGAGCTAAACTTACAGGGCTGCTGGGCAGTGGTCTCTGAAGAACCCTGCAAGGAAAGATGTGTGCCAGGATTCCCTGTGGACTCTTGAGAGTCACGTGTGTGCTTCAACCACATGCAAGGATTGAAATGCCAACAAAGATCCTCTGGGCCAAGCTAGCCTGTCAGCATACCAGATAAAAATCTTTCAAGCTGTGGGGCCCTTGAAGCCAAAGTATTTTTATCCAGAAAGAGGTCTGCAGGGAGTAAAATTGGTACAGCCACTATGCAGAACAGTATGGAGGTTCCTTTAAAAGCTAAATATAGAGCTACCATAGCACCCTGCAGTCCCACTCCTGGGCACATATCCGGAGAAAAACATGATCCGAAAGGATACGTGCACCCCAATGTTCGTCGCAGCACTGTTTACAATAGTCAAGACATGGAAGCAACCTAGACGCCCATCAACAGAGGAATGGATTAAGAAAATATGGAACATACACAATGGAGTATTACTCAGCCATTAAAAAGAACAAAATAATGCCATTTTTAGCAACATGGATAGACCTAGGGATTGTCATACTGAGTGCAGGAAGGCAGACAGAGGAGAAATATCGTATGACATCCCTTATAAGAAAGTGGAGGTGCTGGTCACCCAGTCATATCTGACTCTTTGTGACCCTATGGACTGTAGCTCTCCAGGCTCCTCTGTCCATGAGACCTCCCAGGCAACAATACTGGAGTGGATTGCCACACCCTCTTCCAGGGTATCTTCCCAACCCAGGACTGAACCCAGGTCTCCTGCGTTGCAAGCAGACTGTTTACTATCTGAGCCACCAGGGAAACCCAACATCCCTTATATGTGAAATATAAAATGATACAAATGGACTTATTTACAAAACAGAAAAAAAAACTCACAGCCTTAAAGAACAAACTTATGGCTGTGGGGTGGGGGTGTAGGGAGAATGAGGGGAAGGGACAGTGAGGGAGTTTGGAATGGACATGTACACACTGCTATATTTAAAATGGATAACCAACAAGGACCTACAGTATGGCAGATGGAGCTCTGTCAACGTTATGTGGGAGCCTGGATGGGAGGGGAATTTGGGGGAGATGGATACATGTGTATGTTTGGCTGAGTTCTTTCACTGTTCAGTTGCAACTATCACAACATTGTTTTGTTAATCGGCGATACCCCAATATAAAATAAAAAGTTAAAAAAGAAAAAATGCTTAAAAATACTAGATATCTTATATTTTGGCTGTCCAGCAGTAGCCCCCTACTCCATTTCTGCAAACTCTTCTTTTAGGGATGCCCAGCCCTGCACCCCATCCACACAGTCACATCACCTTAGTAAATAAAACACCATCTTGGCCTCAGTCACCAATAGCTGTCCAGACCCCCCAAGCTGGGCCCACTGGTATTCTTCCACACAGTATTTCCAAAGTGGCAGTAAGAAGCATAGCTGAAACTGGGAGTGTGGACACTGCAGACAGTCACATTCCAAAATGCAGGGGGGAAAAAAAGGAGGGTAAAGAAGATTGCAGTAGCCTTCCTGGGTTCCCCACCAACCCTGGTTCTAGGCTGCCTCTGTACACATCCAGCCCTACAGGGTTCTCCTTTTGCAAGAGCTGGTTCAAATTGAGTCTCTATTATTAATAAAGTCTTCAGACATGAAAAGTGATGCATGGTCTAAACTACAGCAACTGTATTCCTGTAAAGATGCCCACCTCTGCTAGATGTTATAAGCTCCTTAACACCTGGACAGTTCAGCCCTATATCCTAGTTCAGCCCTGTATCCTCCACAGCACTTTATAACCAGCAGACATGTGGCAAACATCTGTCTGATACAATCCAAATATACTCTCTGATGGTGGTGGGGGGAACAATCTGAACTTCTTGTTTTAAAGGATGCTTTCAGGTCTAAAGAGCAAAAAGCATCTGTCTGACCCTCACAGCTCTCCAAATGGGCTCGCTGGGGGAGGGGAAGGGAGCTCACAATGGCACAGAACTTCAGAGTAAGCCCATTACTAGCACAGGAAGTGCTGAAACTCCAGTGGACATCAGGACTCTCAAAGCAGAGCAGGGCGTCACCCACACAGGCGCCCCTCAACACCAGCTCCCCGTGTTCTGACCTGACCATCCGTCAATCAGTTATCTGCAGGCCAGGCTCTGCCAGCCTCTGGCTCCACGTTCTGAAACGTTTAACATACTCTTTCACTGATGCAACGGCAAACCACCTTCCCCCATAAGCAGCCACTTCTCCTGACTCCCTTATTGCTGTGATGACCCCCACTTTCCCAGTGATGAATGACCAAAGTTATTACTGCCACATAATGGCGCTCCATGGAGTTAAGACATTTTAATATACACTGACCTAGAAAATACTTGCAACATGTGTCCCCTCAAAGCAGTAAAACCCTATGATTTAACAGGGTCTTGGAGGCAGACACATCTGGCTGAGATTGTCACATTAGGCGAGCTACTTAAATTCTGAATCCTATTTTTTAAAATGTAGACTTTCAGTATCTATCTAATGGAGAAGTTATAAAAATCAAATAAGATGACGTAAGGAAGAAGACTCTTGAGAGTCCCTTGGACTGCAAGGAGATCCAACCAGTCCATTCTGAAGGAGATCAGCCCTGGGATTTCTTTGGAAGGAATGATGCTAAAGCTGAAACTCCAGTACTTTGGCCACCTCATGCGAAGAGCTGACTCATTGGAAAAGACTCTGATGCTGGGAGGGATTGGGGACAGGAGGAGAAGGGGACGACCGAGGATGAGATGGCTGGATGGCATCCCCAACTCGATGGACGTGAGTCTGAGTGAACTCCGGGAGTTGGTGATGGACAGGGAGGCCTGGCGTGCTGCGATTCATGGGGTCGCAAAGAGTCGGACACGACTGAGCGACTGAACTGAAGGAAAACATTTACACTGTGCCCACCAGGAGATATCCCCAAACAGTAAAGTGATCAGGTGCTAGGGCGGTAATTTTAAAGATACTATTTATGTATTTATTTATTTATGGCTGTGCCACGTCTTGTTTCCCTCAAGGACTTCTCTGCAGTTGCGGCGAGCAGAGGCTGCTCTCTAGCTGTGGTGCTCAAGCTTACCGCTGCAGCAGCTGCTCCAGTTGCTGGGCACAGGCTCTAGAGCGCACGGGCCTCAGGAACTGTGGCATGTGGGCTCAGCAGCTGCGGCCCCCCGGGGTCTAGAGCACAGGCTTAAGAGTCATGGCGCAGGGGCTTAGTTGCGCTACAGCGTGCGGGATCTTCCCAGATCAGGGATTGAACCTATGTCTCCTGCACTGGCAGACAGATTTTTTTTTACTACTGAGCCATTAGGAGACAGAAGCAGAAAATATTAAGAAGAGGTGGCAACAATATACAGAAGAATTACACAAAAAAGATCTTAATGACCCAGATAACCACGATGGCGTGATCACTCACCTAGAGCCACACATCCTGGAATTCGAAGTCAAGTGGGCCTTAGGAAGCATCACTATGAACAAAGTTAGTGGAGGTGATGGAATTCCAGTTGAGCTATTTCAAATCCTGAAAGATGATGCTGTGAAAGTGCTGCACTCAATATGCCAGCAAATTTGGAAAACTCAGCAGTGGCCACAGGACTGGAAAAGGTCCGTTTTCATTCCAATCCCAAAGAAAGGCGATGCCAAAGAATGTTCAAACTACCGCACAATTACACTCATCTCACACGCTAGCAAAGTAATGCTCAAAATTCTCCAAGCCTGGCTTCAACAGTATGTGAATCGTGAACTTCCAAATGTTCAAGATGGATTTACAAAAGGCAGAGGAAGTAGAGATCAAATTGCCAATATCCACTGGATCATCGAAAAAGCAAGAGAATTCCAGAAAAACATCTACTTCTGCTTTATTGACTATGCCAAAGCCTTTGACTGTGTGGATCACAATAAACTGTGGAAAATTTTGAAAGAGATGGGAATACCAGACCACCTTACCTGTCTCCTGAGAAATGCGTATGCAGGTCAAGAAGTAACAGTTAGAACTAGACATGGAACAACAGACTGGTTGCAAGTCGGGAAAGGAGTACGTCAAGGCTATATATTGTCACCGTGCTTATTTAACTTATATGCAGAGTACATCATGCCAAATGCTAGGCTGGATGAAGCACAAGCTGGGATCAAGATTGCCGGGAGAAATATCAACAACTTCAGATATGCAGATGACACCACCCTTATGGCAGAAAGGGAAGAACTAAAGAGCCTCTTGATGAAAGTGAAAGAGGAGAGTGAAAAAGCTGGCTTAAAACTCAACATTCAGAAAACTAAGATCATGGTATCCAGTCCCATCACTTCATGGCAAATAGATGAGGAAACAATGGAAACAGCGATAGACTCCGTTTTCTGGGCTCCAAAATCACTGCAGATGGTGACTGCAGACATGAAATTACAAGACACTTGCTCCTTGGAAGAAAAGCTATGATCAACCTAGACATCATATTAAAAAGCAGAGACATTGCTTTGCCAACAAAGGTTTGTCTGGTCAAAACTATGATTTTTCCAGTAGTCATGTTTGGATGTGAGGATTGGACTATAAAGAAAGTTGAGCACAGAAGAATTGATGCTTTTGAAGAAGCATGTTGGAGAAGATTCTTGAGAGTCCCTTGGACTGCAAGGAGATCCAGTCAATCCTAAAGGAAATCACTGAATATTCATTCACTGGAAGGACTGATGCTGAAGCTGAAACTCCAATACTCTGACCACCTGACGCGAAGAACTGACTCATTGGAAAAGACCCTGATGCTGGGAAAGATTGAAGGCAGGAGGAGAAGGGGATGACAGAGGATGAGATGGTTGGATGGCACCACCAACTTGATGGACATGAGTTTGAGTAAGCTCTGGGAATTGATGAAGGACAGGGAAGCCTGGCGTGGGGCAGGCAGTCCATGGAGTCGCAAAGAGTTGGACTTGATTGAACGACTTATCTGAACTGAACTGAGCCATCAGGGAAGCTCGACTATAATTATTGTTTTGCTTAGGGGCACTTTCCATTAAAAAACTGAAGTTATTGCTCGGGGCTTCCCTGGTGGCTCAGTGGTAAAGAATCCGCCTGCCAATGCAGGAGACACGGGTTCAATCCCTGGTTCAGGAAGATCCCACATCCACAGAGCAACTAAGTCCATGCACCACAACTACTGAGCCTGTGCTCTAGAGCCCAGGAGCCACAACTACTGAAGCCTGAGCACCTTCGAGCCTGTCCTCTCCAGGAGAAGCCACCATAATAAGAAGCCCTCTCATTGCAACTAGACAGTAGCCTGTGCTCACCACAACTAAAGAAAAGCCAGCACAGTCAAATAAATAGCATAAATAAAACTATTGGAAAAAAAAAATAACTCATGTCTGGTTCCTTATCATCACCATCCTGACTCTGATATTTACCCAGCAAGTCCTGCGGATCCTATTTCAATGAAGTGTCTCCCATGTGATTCTCGTTTCACATTCCGGGATCCCCAGGCTGTTGCAGGCTCTCATCGCTCCAAATACATCTCCAGTACCTCCCAAGCTCAGCCAGCTCACCCTTCTAAGCACCCTCCTTTCACATTAACTCTTCAAAGCCAGTTCTCCGGCTTTACCTGTTCCGTTGCTACTCCTGAGGCTTTCCTCTGCCCACTTGGCCCCAACCCGTCCTCTCAGTTGGAATGTCCACACCTGCCCTATTCCAACAGGAGCGCACGTCAGTCTGGATTTTCTGTCACCCATTCTCTTCCTAAAATGCAGTCGCATTCTGAGGGCTTCCACACTACTGCTCCTCTGCGCTTGTATACGACTGTTTAAAAAGGAACTAACTACAGTCTGCCAGGACTTCTCGTTAGTTCCCCGGGCATAGATTTTACTTAAGGCCTTCAAATTAAATAGATCAACACAGACTACTGGGCAGATAATTCAAGCACAAACTCTCACCTCTAATCTTGCAAGCCTCCACCCCCACCCCCATGGGAGCCTCAGTTTGAAGTGACCACTCAGACCCCACTGCCCTAGTGGGGCAAAAAAAGGCAAAAAAAACCCAGAGCACTCCTAAAGACTTTGTGACATTCCTTGAAAGGGACTTGTTAAGGCCTGTAGCCATGTTTTGTCTTTATCTCAGCTAAATATCGGACGGCTGTTTATTTTTCTTGTGTTTCCGATAGGCTGAGAAAGAGCTCTGGTCCAGGGCATAATTAGAAGGAGGCTGTGACTGTAGTTTGGTTGCACCAGGAGGGACCTGAAAAAAAACACTTTCGGGAACAGCATGGTTACTCCCAAGTTACCACTTGGGAGTGTGCAAGACTCCACAGCATGTTTATAAACCAGAGAGAGCTTCACAAGGGGAGTGGCCTGAGGTTTTCCTGTCTCTGGTCCCGTAAATTAACCAGGATGAGTCTTCCTATTTCACCCTCTTTATTTACGCTGCATCCAAGTTCAGACTAAACATACTGGGTGTAAGCTTATCTAATGAAAACACAGCTTTCCAGCTGTGCAATGCTGGTGTTGATTAATGCTGATTAATAAATAAAAACAGTTGGCTTGAAATTTAAGTCATTCTGTAAGAAGCTTAGAAAATCTTCTCAGGGAGAACTGGAAATCACTTCAACGGCAGCCACAGAGTGGGAAGACAATACTGAATTGCTTAAAAGGTGTTAACGCTGTTTCTAGATTTAATTCTTACTTTTCAGGACAGCTATTTTCCCGAAAGAAATGCATAAATTGAGTTTTTCTAAATAATATCTTAATACACTAAAAGCATATTTAAAGGATTCCTATAATAAATTTAGGTGCCAATTTATTTTGGGGGACAAAGAAATTTTTCATATATTAGATTTCCTTAATAAAGTATTTACCTGTGCCAGGAGAGGGGGGACTCTGCATTAGGTAAAAGGAAAGGGCAAATTCTAAACAGAGAGAGTGGCCAAGAAAGGTGATCAGAGGCCTGCAGGAGCGTTAGACGGAAGTTCTTCTGTTGTCTTCTGAGCTGCCCTAAGCTTGGAGAAAGCTGGAGACCCCTGAGCTGCTTTTGGCTTCTCCTTAACTCATTAGTCCTAGTCCACGAACACCTAACATACTTCCCAACGGCCGAGAAAAACCAAACCCCATTGTTTGCGGCCCAGGCACAACCTGAAGAACCCACATGGACTTCACCCACACGGCGAAGACGCCACCGCCCCAGTCCTCTCTAGCGGGTTGGAGAACCGGCCACCACGCGGAGACTATCAGGGTGAGCGGCCACTTTCCCGGCATCTGCCGGCAGGAGCTGCTCCGCTGTAATCCGATTCTGCACGCGCCCTGGACGGGGGGGAGGGGGCGAGAGCTGTTCCAATCCGCAGTCTACACTCGCTTGGACAAAAAGCTGTCCTCTTCAGGGCAGGAAAACACAACTGCACACAGCTCTTAACCCCGCGGGCGCAGTGAAGGCCGCCCCCGCCCCGACCCCGGGAGATCTGCTGCCCCCTGGGGAGGGGCGACCAGCCGCCCCCGGCCCCAGGCCAAGCGCCAGCCCCACGCCGCGCCTCCTGGGTCTCTGAGCCTGCTGGGGCCGGAAGAGCAGCGCCGGGTCTCCAGAAAGCTGCCTTTTGGAAGGGGTACCTCCGTGGGCGAGGGTCCAGTAGTGGGCACAGAGAGGACAAGCAAAACGGGGTAGTTGAGAGGGCAGTGTCCCTGTACGCGTCGGCGCCTGGGGCCAAAGAGCCTGAGACCGACGGGTGGCGCGGGGACTTCCGGCGAACTTTCCCAGAACGGCGAGCCCAGCTGGGAAGGACCCCCGCTCCGGCCCGCGGACCTCCCTTACCATCTCCTTGCGCAACAGGGCCAGCGCGGCGTCCAGGTTGGGGGGCTTGGCGGGCAGCGCCGCCGCCCTAGCCCCGCCGCCTCCCGCGCTCCCGCGGCTCAGCTCGTCCTGGATGCGCGACTTCTGCGCGTACAACCTCTCCAGGTGCCTCCAACCCCCCGACGCGCCGCCGCCCGACGCCGAGTGCAGCAGCCCGCTCAGGCTCTTGGGCAGCGGAGGCAGCCCGTCCACCCGCAGCCCGCGCACGGAGCCGGCAGCCCCGGCTTCGCTCATCCCGTCCGGCCTGACCGCGCGCTCTCGGGTCCGCAGCCGCCGCCGCTGCCTGGGGCCCTTGCTCCCCAGCCCGCCCCCTTTCCGGGGGTGCTCCGCCCACTTCCCCTCCCCACCTCGCTGCCCCGCCCCCTCTCCGCGCCTCCGCCCCCACGCCCCGCCCCCTGCCCGTGCCCCCTCCCTGCGTCCCTGCCCCGCCCCCTGCCCGTGCCCCCTCCCTGAGTCCCCGCCCCGCGCCCGCGCCCTCTTGACGCCCCGCCTCCCCGGCTTTCCTGCGGCCCCGCCCACTTACCCTCCACCCCTGCGCCCATCCTCGGGCCGGTCCCTGGCTCACCTTTAGCACCTCCTGGGACTCTCGCCTGCCGGCCCTCCTCGTGGAGTCGAGCCCTGCCCTGGCTGCCCCACTCCAGGCAAGGTGGGCTCCGCCACTAGACTCCAAAGCTGCTTGTAATTACTGATAGGCGAGGGTCACCTCAGATGCCATCCGACGAGGCCAGTTGGTGCGGCGAATCGGGGTATAAAGGCTCCCCCCTCGGGGCAGGCAGGACGTCAGGGAAGTTTGGTAGTGCTGGGATCGCGCCCGCGGTCAGGGTCCTTAGAGGCGGCGTGGTCGCAGCCGGCGGGGTCCGCGGAGACCGCGGGGAAGGAGGAGGGGCTCTGGCCACTGGAACCCACCGCACCCCACCCCCGCTCCCGCCCGTCCCCGAGGGCTGAATCTAGACCGCCTCCTGCTAAGTGTGACTTCCTGCTGGGAGAGCTGGGGCCCCTAGGCTCGGGCTAGTCACTAGTTCACTCGATGGCCCACAGGCCTTCTCTGTAAATGGCAACGTCCATACCATTGTCCGTACCGACAGCAGCCAAAAGGAGCGCCGAGTCAAGAAGAGCTTGGCCAAGAGGAGCCAAGAGTCATCTTTGGAAACCTCAAAATGCGGCCAAAGGTGTCCTTCAACCTGGTTATGAACACAAGAGTAGTTCTCAATGGAAATGTTAGGAGAGTGAAGAAAAGGATTATATTTCAGAAACTATTCTTCAACTCTGAGGCAAAAATAAATACGATTCACATCTCAGAGAGGGAGAGAAAGAAAGAAGGCTCTATCTTTTGGAGGAAGAATAAAAAACGACAGATGTTACAACCAGATTAGAGAGAGTAAAAATAAGAGGTTAAGACCGATTTGCAGAGACAGCCTCACTGCAGATTAAAAACTAATGCCGTATATAGAGAATGGATACATTATAATGACTACTGTTGGCTTTCGTTATAAAAGGGACTTAATTGTTCTAAATGCATTCAATGGGATCACAATTATAAAGTGTTCTGAACACTCTCAGACATTAAAGAGCCCTGCACTTTGGGGGGTTTTCCCTTTTTATCTACCATTCCCCATAGACTCCTCTCCAGAATCAATCTGCAACACTGGCAGACGTCCTTGATACACCCTTGCAACCTGGTGAGAGGAACATGGAGAAGCCCCAGTACAAGCAGTGTGATCCAAGGGTGTCATGAAGGTTTCTCACCTCACCCAGTGCCCAGAATTTTCATTCTCATCACTGTGCCTCACCTTTCGCTAATTGCCTAGTTACATTTCCTGATTTCAGATATTCATTCATTTGCTTATTTAAACAGTGGGTGTCTGGGGGAGTTACAGACTTGCTTGTGTGAGAGTAAGGGAGAGGGGAGAGGAAGGGATGGGACATTTGATCTTTCCTTCACACCCTGGCATGGATTGTTTTAATTTGGTGTGTCAAGTTGCTGTCTATCCTACAGTAATTAGCAGAAATCATTGACGTAAGGTGGTAACAGGTTATGTGACCGTGCAATAAGAAAAGAAATAATTTCAAAGTATGTGGGCACTTAAATCACTGAAAGCATGTACTTGAGAAGATTACACAAGGCCAGAAGGAAAGAGGGTTGGAGCCGGTGTGATAGCAGAATGAGGTCCCTGGTGCCAGGACAAGAGAGACAGTTCACATGATGCAAACCCTACAATTTTCAAGGCAGGTTCTATGTGCAGGTATATGCTCAACGAGGGGAAATCATTTATATTAACAAACAATAACATCCAGTGTGAAGAGAAATTTCTGCAGAAACTCAAAACATAATTATGCAGGAGCCCATTAAATATTTTAACACCCATGGGGCACGTCAGATAGTACCTGCTTTACTGTCGTTTAGTAGTTAGGCTATGTCCGACTCTGTGACCCCATGGAATACATAGCCCACCAGGCTCCTCTGCCCATGGAATTTCTCAGGCAAGGATACTGGAGTGGGTTGCCATTTCCTTCTTCAGTAGTTTGTGCTTATTCAAAGGCAAATATAAATACCCTTTAAGGTTCATGCTTATGTCAGAAATGAAGTAATTTTTTAAAACTTCTAAAAATATGTGTTTTTACTTTAAGTCTGAAACGCCAGCCTTCTGACCTCAAATCAGAGTGAACCCTAGCCATCTCCTATGCAGCTAAATCAGTCTTTTCCCTCTTTTGTTTGTTGTTCACAAGCTCTTGGAAGTCAGAAAATACAGACTTTTATTTCACGGCTGTAGTCATTAACCCATACCTCTTCTTAGACTTTTTTGTAGATCAGTGTCCAGATCCTGGGCCTGAGAGCTCTGACTTCACATCTGATGACACTCAGTGTATCTCAGCTTCGTTTCCCAGCCTTTTCAGCCAGCTGTGCACTTGATCTCAGGGTGAACTTTCAAAGACTCACTGAGAGCATCCTCATCTCCCTCCATCCTCTCCTTCCACCAATCCAGCCACTTCTTCATTCCATCTCTAATCCCTACCCACTTGGCATGTGCTTTCTGGAACATTACAGAGTCCTTTTGTGCTTTTTTGTAATTCTAAATGTTTAATAACTTAGGTTGTGGATAGTATAGAAATAACCTGAAAAATACATTGTAAGTTGATTGAGCTGCCTTTTTAGAGTCGATGCCCTAAATTCTGCTAACCAGAGAGAAAACCATGTTTTCTTGTCCATGGTAAACATTGTTCTCTTGTGGCCAGACCTAAAATTAGAATACTTTGAGATCAGTTGTGCAATGTATTTGGCCTCAATTTTAGCAAATGTATTTATTCCAAGATAAAATTTTTTGTGTTTCTGTCATTTCTAAAGCAAGTTATAAATTTTAAAATGTACACAAATCGTTTCAAAGATCTTTATATACAACTGTGTAGACACTAAGTGAACTAAGAACTTAGCATGTAATCATAGATTCTTATTCCTTTCTTCTTTTTTTTCTTTCCAGGAGAAGGAATGAAGGAAGCACACTGCAATTCTTTCCCAAAGCAGTGTCTCCTAGATTCTTACACATTGCTCTTACATGGTTGCTTTGTGAGCTCAACAATATTTTGTTTATTTAGTCAGGGACAAGGGCAAGGCTTTTTGTAGCTGCCATAGCAACTGACACGATGCTAGGCACCTAGTGATATATTTAAAAATTCAAGAATGTATCATTAGATGTAACTTTGAGTATCTGCTATGTGTAAACCCCAATGCTAAGCTCTATGATGACCATAAAGATGGCTGGGGTTCAATCCATGACTTCAAGTCATGTACAGTCTATCAGGACAGGTGACATTGTAATAGAAGTAGAAAGCAAACATTGGCAGTTCCAGCAGGGAAAGATTCTTTGAGGGGTTTAGAAAAGGTATGCTAGGAGTGTGTTCTTTTAAACTGGGCTAGAAGGGTAAGTAGGCTTTCAGTAAGTGAAGCCAGACCAGGGAGGGATGGGAAGAGTCCTGGTTGTTTGCAAGGAGGGTTACATTTGGGAGACAAAGGGTGTCACAGCTCTTAACCTTAGACCAGGAAAGGTTTCAGAATGAGTACTTGGAAATTTAGATTCTATTTCCTAGACAGGGGTAGCTATTAAGCATTTTTGTTGTTGTTGTTGTTGTCCGAGGTTTATTGAAAATATTATAGCACAGCAGAAAGACTAAAACGGCTCCACGCAGGGTTTTGAAGTTCATCCCAGCTGTAGGCTGAGTGACCTGCAAGTTGGACAGGCTGCCAGAGTCCAAGAGCTTCAGCATTTCCTTAGTGTCAGGATCTACTTCAATGATTTCCTGATCCAGGGCTGAGACCTCAGGCACGTAATTATCTCTCCTCACTCTCTCCTCCCCCTGCAGCTTGATGGAGATGCCTCTCACCGGGCCTCTTTGAATCCGTTTCATCAGATGTGTGACGTAGCCTGCGATCTTATTGCGAAGCTTCCTGCTGGGAATAATAGCGATTTCCTCGCACACCCGCTTGATGGTGTGGAAGTCATTGCCTGGGCGCGTGTAGTACTTCTCAATGATGACCCGGGCCGCTTTCTTTACAGTTTTGGTGCGAACGCGACCCATGTTGGCGGGTCCTTGGTAAAAGAGCTATTAGGCATTTTAAATGCAACATGAAAGTGAAAGTGTTAGTCATTCAGTTCAGTTCAGTCGCTCAGTCGTGTCCGACTCTTTGCGACCCCATGAATCGCAGCACGCCAGGCCTCTCTGTCTATCACCAACTCCCGGAGTTCACTCAGACTCATGTCCATCGAGTCAGTGATGCCATTGTGTCCAACTCTTTTTGAGTCCATGGACTGTATAGCCCACCAGGCTCCTCTGTCCATGGAATTCTCCAGGCAAGAATGCTGGAGTGGGTAGCCATTCCCTTCTCAAGGGGGTCTTCCTGACCCAGGGATTGAACCCTGGTCTTCTGCATTGCAGGCAGATTCTTTACTGTCTGAGCCATCAGAGAAGCCCCTTAAAGCAACATAGCCTGAAACTTAGATCATTCTGGCACTTGCATATTCAGTAGTTTGCAGGTGGAGGCAGAGACTAGAGCCAGGGAGAATAGTTGAGTTGATTGCAAATGCATCTTTTCTTTTTTTAAAGATTTTTGTTTGTTTGTTTTGATGTGGACTGTTTTGAAAGTTTTTATTGAATTTGTTACATATTGCTTCTGTTTTGTATTTGGTTTTTTGGCCTCGAGACATGTGGGATCTTAGCTCCCAGACCTACCCTCCCTGCATTGTCTTATCCCCTGAACTGCCGGGGAAGTCCTTGCTAACGCATATTTGAATTAAGAGGAAATGAAGGCCTGAATTAGGTGGCAGTAAACAAAGCACAGAGTTGGACACGACTGAAGTGACTTAGCAGCAGCAAGCAAAGGATAGGAAACAAAAAACTAACACTGGATAGATTTCTCATAGATTTTTCTCCTTTAGCCTGCACAACCTCTGGGAGGTGAGCATTAGAGCTCCATCTGATGAATAAGGAATAAGGTAGCTGGTTTGCTTAGGTTTGCTTATCTCGTAAACGATGGCATCTTGACAAAGGCCACTGTTTTCTTACTGGGGAGATGCCAGAGACAGAATCCAGGGAGCTGTTTGGTTGGGAAAGGCTGAACCAGAGTGGACACTTAGAGGTGATGGTTAAAAGACTTGAAATGGAAGAGATCACGGTGAGAGCACCTTTCAACCAGTATTTGGAAACGCCTTCACTCACTAGGTCTTTGAAGTTAAAAAAAAAAAAAAAAAGCCAAAGAGAGTGCACAAACCTAGAAAATGCAGTAAATGAATTGGAATGTTTGGGAAAAATCCACCACTTGCACTTTGATTTTCTGAAGTGCAAGATGAAGCCCCTAGCTGAGGAGCTTAACCAGACAATAACATGCCCTTCAGAGATGAAAAGAAACTGTCTTCAAATCTCGTGGGTGGAGAACTAGAGTAGTGTGTGTGAGGAATCCAGGCAGGAGGAGACTGAGAGATAGATGGGCAAGGGAGTGGGAGGGAAAAATAATACAGAAAACGGAAAATACTTGGATTAATATCGTTTATTCATTTCTCCCTTCCTTCCTACCTCCCTCACCTCTTCCTTCCTTTCTTTTTTGCACTTTGATCTACTTTGTGCCAAGCAATGAGCCAGGCTCAGAGATACAAAATAAGTCATGCTGAGATAAGGAATGAAATGCTTTGAAGAACATGGCAATTCTTTTTGCTTATGATGTACCACCCTCTCCGTAAACATCTGAAATAATCGGGGGTCAAACTGGGTGAAATTCGTCCATTCAGATTTCAGACTTCTTGAATTTTTAGAAATAATTGTCCTCAGTGGTGGCAACTTTAAAAGCCCTTTTACATGCATTATCTCATTTATCTCCACAAGAGTCTTTACTTACTCAAAAATATGCCTCCAACTATTAGAAATTTGGGGCTTCCCTGGTGGCTCAGATGGTTAAGAATCTGCCTGCAATGCAGGAGTTCAGTCCCTGGGTTGGGAAGATCTCCTGGAGAAGGGAATGGCTACCCACTCCAGCGTTCTTGCCTGGAGAATCCCATGGACAGAGGAACCTGGTGGGCTTCAGTGCATGGTGTCACAAAGAGTCGGACATGACTAACACTAGGATTGGAAACTTGGTTCTGCTCCGACACTGCTCCTTTAAAAGAGATACATTTTTTTTTAAATTAATTTGTCTGCACTGGGTCTTAGCTGTGGCATGTGGAATCTAGCTCTCTGATCAGGGATCGAATCTGGGCCCCCTGCACTGGGACTGCAGAGTCTCAGGCACTGAAGCGCCCGGGAGTCCCAGCAGTGCTCCTTGAGGTGGTTAGGACTGCTTTTCCTCCCACGCAAACAGCTGGCACATTCCTCTGGGATTTTCCTACCTCCGGTTAAACATCCTGCGGTCCTGCAGCTCGCCAATGGTTTTGAATTCTTTGTCCCCTTAATCAGTCTCCACCAGACACATACAGTTTGTCAGTGTTTTTCTTAAAAGATAGTGTCCATATGAAAGTGAAAAATCCCAGATGTGTTTGACAAGTTCTAAATAGCATTGGACTATTTACTTCATTTTACCGTTAGCCTACTTCTTTTGAAGTTTAAAATCAAATTAAAGTTTGGAGTTGACACATCCCATTTAGGAATAATATTGACCTTTAATCCGGCTTTACTTTTAACCCCTTTTCAAGTAAGTTGCACTAGAGAATAACAGTCTATCCCCATAAGTGTTAAAACTTTTAAAGGGTAAACAGATATATGTTTATTTAGGCACCAGTCATTCCTGGAAGGACATGTAAGAAGGTGGCTCCTTACTTCTAAGGAGTAGGAAAGGGAAGTTCTCAGAGGGAGATTTTTTTAACCTTTTTCTTTATACCCTTTTGTACTATTTGCATTTTACATTAAATATGTAATGAAATAAAAGGTATAATTTTATCCCAACTATATTTAGTCAAATATAAATTTTAATTTATAGAATTAAATTTCAACTTATAAAATAATTGTTTCTTTTCACATGAACTACAATTCAGCTGCAAGCTTATTTTTGTGTAGTTGGATTTTTTTAACCTAAATGCAATACTTTCACTTATCTACAGAAATTTCAGCTTGCTTTATTGAACCCAGTGCATCCAATCTGGGAAAAGCTTTTTCATTCTTTAACTTAACCTGTCTTTCCCAGAATTATCTCATCTGCTATATTAATAAATACACCATTTATAGTGATAATGATAGTGGTAAAGCCCCATATTTTTAAGGGCTTCATGTGTTCTGTGTACTGGGGTAAGGCATTTTACAGACAGTATCTCACTTTCTTCACAACACTCCTTTGAGGTTGGTGTAATTATCCCCACTTATGGATGATGAAACCAGAGTTAAGAGAAGAAAACTAACTTTCCCACATTCACATAGGTAGTTTGGTAGTACTGAGATTTGAAATTAAGGTCACTCTGACTCAGAGCAGATGTTATTTTTTTTTTTTAAATTGTGGTAATAAACACATAACATGAAGTCTACCTGCTTTTCAAATGTTAAAGTATTGTTAACTATATATCCATTGCAGCAGAGTGGATGTTCTTAACCACTGCACAACCCAAGCCAACAATAAAGACCATAAACAGAGCAGGGCCAAGGACTGAAACTTGTGCCGGAGACATTCCTCCAGTGTGACAGCAATGTGTTGACTCACATTCTCTGTGTATGTTATACCGTCACCCACCCATGTGGGATATCAAGGGCTAAGCTGTTCAGTACGGTAGCCACTAGCCCCAAAGGGTCACTGAGCACCCAAAATGTGGCCACTCCAAACTGAGATGTGCTGTGCACTTGATTCCCAAGGCTTAGCATGAAATAAAGAATGTAAGGTATCTTATTAATAATTGATTGCATTTGAAATAATATTTTGGATATATTTGGTTAAATAAGTATACTATTAAAATTAATTTCATCTGTTTATGTTTTAATGTGGCTTCTAGAACATTTATAATTACATTTGAGGCTTGCATCTGTGGCTCACAATGTGTATTTCTATCAGACAGTGCTGGCTTAAAATAAGTCCTGAATCCCCAGGAGCTTATAGTTCAGATAAAAATTTATGAAAGAGTTAAGAACATAAAAAGTACTATTGAATAATATAAGCATCAAAATAGAATGCTACAGACTACAGGAGTTCACAGATAGGGACCAGTAACAGAGAAAGGCCTTAGAAGTGGGGCTGGACTTCTCTGGGCCTTTAAGGAGTTAAAAGAGAGGCTCCCAGGATAGGAGGTCCTCCCTGGTAGCTAGATGGTAAAGAATCTACCTGCAATGCAGGAGACCCTGGTTCAGTCCCTGAGTTGAGGAGATCCCCTGGAGGAGGGCATGGTAACCTTTTCCAGTATTATTGCCTGGAGAATTCAATGGACAGAGAAGCTTAGCAGGCTACAGTCCACAGGGTTGCAAAGAGTTGGACACGATTGAGCGACTAACACTTTCACTTTCCAGGACACAGGCCCACATGAGCTCCAGAGCATGGAGATGGAAGGGGGCCTGTGAGCAAGAATGAGGATGGTAATCTGAGTGAAGGAGGTAACTGAGGCTGAGGAATGCCAGGGACCAGGTGGGCTCATTAGCCATAAAGTTCAGGTAGAGCTCAGGGATTTTGCTCTTCAGCAGAGAGGGAGCACAGATATTTTTAGTGCAGGAATGATGAAATCTGCATCTTGATTTTTTCAAACAAAAGGTCTCTTATGTTTAATACTGAACCTACTAGTGCAGAAGCATTGAAACAAAGAAAAACAATCAATTTCCCAATAGAACCTGTCCAACTGTCCAGATAGTGGTGATGAGATAAGCAACCCAAGACCTTGATACAGCATTAAAGTATGGTGTCATCTCATGTGGGATTCCTTAAAGACCCAGCCTGGCTCTTCTCTACTGTCTCCTCTTGGAGTTAGACTTGATGTTATTACCAGTGTTCATCCAAACCCATCTGGGGAATGAGATGATTATGCTTTTGTTTCTTGGCCAGGAATCATTTAATGCTGAAAATCTCCAGAGGTAACCTATGAGAACAGAGTCAACCACACACACCACATTGGTGAGAGCTCTCTCCCTCAAAAGAGAGAGCAAAATCTGTTTTAGAGCATTAATGTGGCAAGGCTCAATGCAGATGTGGTAGGGGAGGGGAAGAAATGGGCACACTGAAAGAAGAAAAGAACAATTAAGGAGTGAATGTCTTCCTCTATCCATGTGGGGGCTAAAGCTGGGCCCCAGACTGAGGACCTGGATCAAAGGATGGAGAGGAGAGGTATAAGAGATATTTTTAACAAAGCAACATAGTACTTGACGTGTAGGTGCCCAGTCACTTCAGTCAGAGAGGGTCTGACTCTTTGTGACCCTAGGACTATATAAGGCTTCCAAGCTCTTCTGTCCATGGGATTCACCAGACAAGAATACTGGAGTGGGTTGCCATGCTCTCTTCCAGGGCATCTTCCCAACTTAGGGATGGAACCCAAATCTCCATTGCAGGTAGATTCTTTACCACTGAGCCACCAGGGAAGCCTCTAGTATTTTATGACTGGTGGCATATAGAGATTTGAGAATTACCCTCAGAGACTACATATCTACACATGCTTTCCTTTTTTATTTTTTTATTTGTTTTTTAATTTTTATTTTTAATTTATTTTACTTTACAATACTGTATTGGTTTTGCCATACATTGACATGAATCCACCACTGGTGTACATGAGTTCCCAAACATGAACCCCCCTCCCACCTCCCACCCCACATTATCTCTCCAGATCATCCCCGAGCACCAGCCCCAAGCATCCTGTATCCTGCTTCGAACATAGACTGGCGATTCGTTTCTTACATGATAATATACATGTTTCAATGCCATTCTCCCAAATCATCCCACCCTCTCCCTCTCCCACAGAGTCCAAAAGTCCGCTCTACACATCTGTGTCTCTTTTGCTATCTCGCATACAGGGTCATCATTACCATCTTTCTAAATTCCATGTATGTGTGTTAGTATACTGTATTGGTGTTCTTCTTTCTGGCTTACCTCACTCTGTATAATAGGTTCCAGTTTCATCCATCTCATTAGAACTGATTCAAATGTATTCTTTTTAATGGCTGAGTAATACTCCATTGTGTATATGTACCACAGCTTTCTTATCCATTTGTCTGCTGATGGGACATCTAGGTTGTTTCCAAGTCCTAGCTATTGTAAACAGTGCTGCGATGAACATTGGGGTACATGTGTCTCTTTCAATTCTGGTTTCCTCTGTGTGTATGCCCAGCAGTGGGATTGCTGGGTCATAAGGCAGTTCTATGTGCAATTTTTTAAGGAATCTCCACACTGTTCTCCATAGTGGCTGTACTAGTTTGCATTCCCACCAACAGTATAAGAGGGTTCCCTTTTCTCCACACCCTCTCCAGTATTTATTGCTTGCAGACTTTTGGATCGCAGCCATTCTGACTGGTGTGAAGTGGTACCTCATTGTGGTCTTGATTTGCATTTCTCTATTAATGAGTGACATTGAGCATCTTTTCATGTGTTTGTTAGCCATCTGTATGTCTTCTCTGGAGAAATGTCTATTTAGTTCTTTGGCCCATTTTTTGATTGGGTCATTTATTTTTCTGGACTTGAGTTGCATAAGTTGCTTGTATATTTTTGAGATTAGTTGTTTGTCAGTTGCTTCATTTGCTATTATTTTCTCCCATTCTGAAGGCTGTCTTTTCACTTTGCTTATATTTTCCTTTGTTGTGCAGAAGCTTTTAATTCTAATTAGATCCCATTTGTTTATTTTTGCTTTTATTTCCAGTATTCTGGGAGTTGGATCATAGAGGATCCTGCTGTGATTTATGTCGTAGAGTGTTTTGCCAACGTTCTCCTCTAGGAGTTTTATAGTTTCTGGTCTTACGTTTAGATCTTTAATCCATTTTGAGTTTATTTTTGTGTGTGGTGTTAGAAAGTGATCTAGCTTCATTCTTTTACAAGTGGTTGACCAGTTTTCCCAGCACCACTTGTTAAAGAGATTGTCCTTACTCCATTGTATATTCTTGCCTCCTTTGTCAAAGATAAGGTGTCCATATGTGTGTGCTTTTTATCCTGAATAAATTGAGAGTTGAGAGAATGACTACACTGATCACTGGGACTGTCACACACAGTAAAAGCCATTCATTTGACACAAATCAAGTTGAAACAAACCATTCAAAAGCCCTCTATATAATGGCCAGCATTTCCAAGAATCTTTTGGTTGGAAAATTATTTGCAAATCCCATTTAGATAACAGCTGAACTGAAAATCATGGAGTTTCCCCATTTGGCACTACTCACTATTTAAATGAATATCAAACAATGGGGTTAAAATGGACGGGACAGAAAGTGGAAGAAGACCAAAAGCTCTCAGCACATATTGGCCAGGAATCCACACAAACAGCAAAGGGAAATTGGAATGTAAATAGAATCAGGAGCATCAGACAGAATTAATCTAGACAAAGTCATCAGTGTTCCACACAGCAGAGTAAAAGTGAATTGTGCTTTATTCAGCTCAATTAGCTAATCCAACTGCATGGTAAAGAGTGCTGTGATTACTACCTTTTCAATTTTTTTGGTGGCAAGTTTGGTACTAAAGTTTAATTAATAAGTTAAATAGATTTATGCACTCACTCCGGGCAATTTATTAACAATAAATTGGAAATCAGTGTATTGACTTCTCTGTCATCTATCCTAGATACCCTGAGATCTACCATTATTTTCTTCACTTTATTGGTTTATTAACTTATTTCTAAAAAACTACTATATATTCAATAACTTCTATGTGCCAGCCACTGTATTATGTGAAAGGAACACAGTTCCTCCTCTCAATAAGCACAGGAGACCAGCATGTAAGCTCAGAAGTTAAATATGCAGACCTGGTTCTATTATTGAGGTGGGGTGGACAAAGCTCAGTTTCTTGGTGGCAGGAATAAGGCACCGAGGGTTCAGGCAGGGAGTGACATGATGGAGTTCTGTGATCCATTTTCATCATTTACAGGCTCTATATTTGCAGGTTCTGGATTTGCCAATTTGTCTACTTGGTGAAATTTATTTGTAAGCTCAAAATTAACACTTGCAGTACTTTGTGATCATCTGTGGGCGTGGACCGAGAAGTGAAAAATCTGAATCTCCCAGCTCTCATCCCCAGCTGAGGTGGAGCACGGGGATCTCTGCCTTCCTTCGTCAACTCCTACCCTAAAAGATGTACTATTTGTAGTCTATTTAGTGCCCCCTCTTTTGCGGAGCGAAGTTTTGCACTTTTTGTTGGCAGTTTTGTTTTTTTTTAATGCTGAAGTGCTGTCCTGCTTCTCTGGGCATGAACACGCTGATGTGTGTTATGGAGAAAACACTGCGTTAGGTAAAACTGTCCAGGCATGCATGGGCATGCTGTGGCTGTGACTTCAATATTAATGAATCAGTGAGATAGATTAAGTAAGGTGTCCTTAAACAGAAATGCACGTAAGACAAGGTTATATACTGATTAGCTGATGAAAATGTTATGACCAGAGGCTTTCAGGAACCAAATCCTATATTTTCCCTTCAGGAGCAATGGTTTGGTATTTGCTAATTCAGTATTTGTGGCAACTTCGTAGAACATAACTCCAGTGAATAACAAGAACTGAGAGCACTTTAGAACAATCCCTTTGGCAGAGTTGTGGTCAATGAATTGGAGGGTTTCTTGCCTGCTGTCTTTTATACACTATCATAGCTGTTAATCTGAAAAGAAGAAGGCCTTAGCCCTCAGTGAGGATCTATTTATTCACTTGTTCTTTCACTCAGTAACTATCTCTCTCGTTCTTTAAACGATAATTTGCCTATTTCTTTATCATTCATTTTTGCTTGCACTGGGCCTTCATTGCTGCAAGCAGGCTTTCTCTAGCTGTGGAGAGGGCGCTGCTCTTCGTTGTGGTGCGCAGGCTTCTCACAGCACTGGCTCCTCTTGTTGCACAGCACAGGCTCTAGGCACACGGGCTTCCGCGGCTGCAGCACACGGAGCACAGGCTCTAGGCACACGGGCTTCCGTGGCTGCACACAGAGCACAGGCTCTAGGCACACGGGCTTCCGTGGCTGCAGCACACGGAGCACAGGCTCTAGGCACACGGGCTTCCGTGGCTGCACACAGAGCACAGGCTCTAGGCACACGGGCTTCCGTGGCTGCAGCACACGGAGCACAGGCTCTAGGCACACGGGCTATCGCGGCTGCACACAGAGCACAGGCTCTAGGCTCACGGGCTTCCGTGGCTGCAGCACACGGAGCACAGGCTCTAGGCACACGGGCTTCCGCGGCTGAACCAGAGCACAGGCTCTAGGCACACGGGCTTCCGTGGCTGCAGCACACGGAGCACAGGCTCTAGGCACACGGGCTTCCGTGGCTGCACACAGAGCACAGGCTCTAGGCACACGGGCTTCCGTGGCTGCAGCACACGGAGCACAGGCTCTAGGCACACGGGCTATCGCGGCTGCACACAGAGCACAGGCTCTAGGCTCACGGGCTTCCGTGGCTGCAGCACACGGAGCACAGGCTCTAGGCACACGGGCTTCCGCGGCTGAACCAGAGCACAGGCTCTAGGCACACGGGCTTCCGCGGCTGCACACGGAGCACAGGCTCTAGGCACACGGGCTTCCGTGGCTGCACACAGGTCACAGGCTCTAGGCACACCGGCTTCCGCAGCTGCACACAGAGCACAGGCTCTAGGCACACGGGCTTCCGTGGCTGCACACAGGTCACAGGCTCTAGGCACACCGGCTTCCGCAGCTGCACACAGAGCACAGGCTCTAGGCACACGGGCTTCCGTGGCTGCACGCAGAGCACAGGCTCTAGGCACACGGGCTTCCGCGGCTGCACACAGAGCACAGGCTCTAGGCACACGGGCTTCCGTGGCAGCAGCACACAGAGCACGGGCTCTAGGCACACGGGCTTCCGCGGCTGCACACAGAGCCCAGGCTCTAGGCACACCGGCTTCCGCAGCTGCAGCACACAGAGCACAGGCTCTAGGCACACAGGCTTCCGTGGCTGCAGCACACAGACTCAGCAATTGTGGCACATGGGCTTTAGTTGCTCTGCGGCATATGGAATCTTCTGGGACCAGGGATCGAGTCCATGTCCCCTGCATTGGCAGGCGGATTCTTACCCACTGTACCACCAGGGAAGTCCATCAGTAACTGTCTCTTGAACACCTATTATATGAGGCATATAGTAGAACACAGATGGACAAGGTGCCTCCATCATGGGTAAAGTGGAGGCCATCAGACTGACAGGTATCAGCGACTGACTAGGTCTGAGGGAGGAAAGAGATGGCAAGGGGTGGCCTAACTTTCTGTTTCAGGGAAGACAGCAGGTGAATGCTGCTGATTCTCCCAAAAGAAGGAACGTAAGGAGGAGGAGCAGTCTTTGGAGGAAACAATGAAGAAGTTGGTTGGATACACATATTTTAAATTTATGTTTATTTATTTCATTTTTGGCTGCACTGGATTCTACTGTGCATGGCTTTCTCTGGCTTCAGAGAGTGACTTCTCGTTGCGCTGGCTTCCCTGGTTGCACGGAAGTGTGGGCTCAGTGGTTGTGATACACAGACTTAGTCGCCCCCTTGCTTGTGGGATCTTCCTGGACCAGGGATTGAACCCATGTCGCCTGCATTGGCAGGCAGATTCTTAATCACTGGACTACCAGGGAAGTCCACATAGTTTTGAGGCATATGGGGAGCTTCCATTTAGAAGACCAGTGGCAGGTAAGTGGTAGGTAAATATATGCACCTAGAGATCAAGAAAGCCATCATTGCCCCTTGTCCTTCCCCAGGTGGGCTCCAGGCAAAAGTGTGAAGTAGAAGAAGACCTCTCAGTGTTTCCCTTATTCTTGGAGCCTGCCCTCTGGGTAATCGGCTACTATTTATCATGATCCTTAGGCCATTGGCCTATATTAGATGCCCACCTGGAGCCTCTTTTCTTGCTCCTTTGGGCCCAGTAAAGTTCTGCACTCATCAAATTTCTAATCCAGAATATGAGCAGTCTCCTTTAGGAGATGAAGGCCCTAACTTCAGAAATTTGTTTGAGGACTTTTGACTCTGGCTATATGGGGTCACTGGTACCAATGTTGCTCTCCCACCCAAATCAACTAGAAAAATGAACAAAACCTAGGAAACAGCTGCTTTTGCTTACTAGATAACAGGCAACAAGGGACTGTGGTCCCTGAGAGAGTGATCATAAATAAGACAGTAACAAATTTGATTGCCCTGACTCGCCATCCAGAAGCACTTCCAGAATTCCAGCAGTGTGGGGAGGGTTCAGTTCTGGAACCACGGAGAACAGAGGCAGCTGAAACTCATCAGGCAGAATATGGAGAGGAGAGAGCTATGCAGACTGGTCCAGAATTTTGTGTGGTGCCATCCTGAAGCTGTTGATGAACACGTGGCTGCCCAGGCATGAGGTGTGATGACAAAGAACAGTGGTCAGGACTTCCCTGGAGGTACAGTGGATAAGAATCTCCCTGCCAGTACAGGGAACATGGTTTAGTCCCTGGTCTGGGAAGATTCCACATGCCTCAGAGCAGCTAAGCACATGCACCACGACTACTGAACCCACCTGCTGCAACTATTAAATCCTGTGGGCTGAGAGCCTGTGCTATGCATCAAGAGAAGCCCCCACAAAGAGAGGCCTGTGCCCCACAATGAAGCGTAGCTGCTGCTTGCTGGAACCAGAGAAAGCTCATGAGCAGCAATGAAGAGCCAGTGCAACCAAAAGAAAAAAGTCAGACCTCTCACAGAGCTGGAAGATCCTGAGATCTGACAACCGGAGGAGAGATACTCGGTGAACACTCAGTGTTGGAGAAACTAGAGGTTGATTTCTCAGTCATAGGACTCTACTACCTCTAGGTAAAGCCATTTGTTGTATCTAAACGAACCAATTTTCTAAGAATTGGTTTACTTCTTAGAACTATCAAAAGTCCTATTTCTATTTTGCTTAATGTTTATGTTGCTGTTCAGTCACTAAGTCGTGTCCAACCCTTTGCAAACCCATGAACTGCAGCATACGAGGTTTCCCTGTCCTTCACTATCTCCTGGAGTCTGTTCAAACTCATGTCCATTGAGTTGATGATGCCATCCAACCATTTCATCCTCTGTTGTCCCCTTCTCCTCCTGCCCTCAATCTTTCCCAGCATCAAAGTTTTTTCCATTGAGTCAGCTCTTCACTTCAGGTAGCCAAAGTATTGGAGCTTCAGCTTCTTCATCAGTCCTTCCAATGAACATTCAGGGTTGATTTCCTTTAGGACTGACCGGTTTGATCTCTTTGCAATCCAAAGGACTCTCAAGAGTCTTCTCCAGCACCACAGTTCGAAAGCATCAGTTCTTCTGTGCTCAGCTTTCCTTATGGTCCAACTCTCACATCTCTACATAACTACTGGACAAAGTCTAGATTTGACCAGATGGATCTTTGTCAGCAAAGCAATGTCTCTCCTTTTTAATATGCTGTCTGGTTTGTCACTGGAGAAGGCAATGGCACCCCACTCCAGGATTCTTGCCTGGAAAATCCCAAGGACAGAGGAGCCTGGTAGGCCACAGTCCATGGGGTCGCTGAGAGTTGGACACGACTCAGTGACTTCACTTTCACTTTTCACTTTCATGCATTGGAGAAGGAAATGGCAGCCCACTCCAGTGTTCTTGCCTGGAGAATCCCAGGGACAGAGGAGCCTGGTGGGCTGCCGTCTATGGGGTTGCACAGAGTCAGACACGACTGAAGCGAATTAGCAGCAGCAGCAGCAGCTGGTTTGTCACAGTTTTTCTTCCAAGGAGCAAATGTCTTTTAATTTCATTGCTGCAGTCACTGTCTGTGGTGATTTTGGAGCCCAAGAAAAGAAAATTTGTCATTGTTTCCACTTTTTCCCAATCTAATGTTTATATACATAACTTAACTATTTTCTGCATGCCCAGATCCCACAGAGATACCCTGACACCATTAAGAAGATTGATTTTTAATAACTTTTACTTGCATAGCACTGTATGCTTTCTTTTAAAAACATAGAACATTTAGTACAATTAAATGTTATATTTTAAAGTATAAGTGATAGATAACACAAAGAAGAAAATCAGATGGCCTATAATCCCACCACTCACAGATAACCATGTTTTGTACTGTGTCCCTTTTAAAGAGCACATCACATTCGCAGACATTATCTCATTTTGTCATCACAACAGCTGATTAAGCAGATAGAATGCATATTATTATCCATATTTTATGGATAAATTTAAGTGGCTTGCCTGAGAACAACTGGCTTAAAGACCAGGAAACCAGACCTGAGCTCAGATACCCTGACTGTAGGTGTTTCCAGTCTCTGGGAGCTGAAGTTCCCAAGGAACTGTACCCCAAACAGTCTTCAGTTAGCTTTTCCATTAAGGTAGAAAAAAGGCCAAGAAAATAGTTCATCTGTAACTAGAAAATAAAATTTTTAGGCTTGAACAGTTAAGGGAAAACTTTTAGGAAAGTAAAGAGAAATGTATTCAGAAATAGCCATCTTCCCCTGAGTCAAAGAAAGAGGGTGGGTTTCATTTCACTTTGGGGGTAGTAGATTTTAAGAGGGAGAGGAGGACATCCTGTTTATATATCACAGGCTAGGTGAGAGAGCAAGGTAACCCAGGTCAAGAATTACACTGAGATAATTTGAGGATGCAGCTAAGAGGGGGGAACATCTGAAATTTAAGTTGTTATTTTGTAAATCAAAGATGAATAAAGAATTCTCTCATTTCTCAAATCTGCTATTTTTAAAATAACTGATTTCTCAGTGAGTCTATCCTTTTTAAAATCCTTCTTCCAGTTGTATTTCAGTCTTCTTTGCCTTTGAAAGCAGCATGGGGGATTCCAGGCAGCCTAACTCCTTCCCAGATTTTGGCTTGTCCTTTCAGGTACTTAGAGCCCAAAACCCTCTGTCAGATTGTAAGGGTGCCCTATCAGCCAGAGTGAGTTGGGAGTAAAGTAAGTCCCAGCCACATAGGAGACAACAAGTTTTGTCTTCAGCCTCATTCTCACCCCCTTTGCCAACTTTAAGAGAAATTGTCTGCTTAAATTTAAAAAAATACACAAGCAAACAAATAATATGCCAGCAGCTTTACACTAGGTTCAGTGTTTACATCTAAAAAAAGAACATGGGATGGATCACAAAGACTGGGACGAGGGGGTGGTCTTCACTCTGGCTCAGGGCCCCCACACCTTACTCTATTCTTCTTGAATATGCTCCCATTCCTAACTGGGTTTTCTGCTGAGGGTAAGAGTCCTTTTTGTTTCGAAAGCATTCCAAAACCATGGACAACCTCTGTGCATATATTAAACCTTCTCATCTGGAGCTATCTGGCAAGCCCTGGTGAGTGAATTCTGCCATCTGGGCAGATTTTGCAACTGCCAAAAGATCAGGTTTTAGAGATAAAGTGAATGTGTTACACGGTATTTTTTTGGTTCAGTCTGATGACATGGCCCATCAACCAACACGGTTAGTCTGCATTTTGTTAAAATTTCTGATATATCTATTCATTCATGAACAGAAGTTAGATGGTTATGAGTTTTCCCATCAAGTAATAGAAGAGGAATACCAGGGTCAAGGTATTGTAATGATGAATGGAAATAAGTAAGGGAGAAGAAACAGGATCTCATAGGAGATAAACCTACATACTGAGAAATGTGTATTTTCAATGAATAACTAAGACTGTTCAGCAGAAAGGACCATCAGATTTAAAGGAGATCCTAAAACAGATCAAACATGGAAGGCTCACCCTTTCCAATTTTAAAACCTTCTACAAAGCTCCAGTAATCAAAACACTGTGGAACTGGCATAAGGACAGACACAAAGACCAATGAACTAGATAGACCCGAGAGCCCAGAAATAGACTGTCACATCCACGGTCAGCTGATTTTCCACAAGAGTGCCAAGACCATTCAATGAAGACAGAACAGTCTCTTTAACAAATGGTACTGAGAAAACTGGACAGCCTCACGTAAAAGAACGAAACTGGACTCTTACCTCACACCAATCACAAAAATTAACTCAAAATGGATCAAAGAAAATAATAAATGGGTCAGACTTTAAGAGCAAAATTGTTTTCAGTGCCGAGTGGCATGTGGGATCTTAGTTTCCTGACCAGGGACTAACCCTGAAGCTAAGTCGCTTCAGTTGTGTCCGACTCTGTGTGACCCCATAGACGGCAGCCCACCAGGCTCCCCTGTCCCTGGGATTCTCCAGGCAGGAACACTGGAGTGAGTTGCCATTTCCTTCTCCAATGCATGAAAGTGAAAAGTGAAAGTGAAGCCGCTCAGTTGTGTCTGACTCTTAGCAACCCCATGGACTGCGGCCTACCAGGTTCTTCCATCCATGGGATTTTCTAGGCAAGAGTACTGGAGTGGGATGCCATTGCCTTCTCTGAACCCTAAGCCCCCTGCATTGGAGGTGCAGAGTCTTAACCTCTGGACTGCCAGGGAAGCCCCAGGGAAGATCTTCATGACATTGGATTTGGCAATGTGTTCTTAAGTTTGACACCGAAAACACAAGCAATGAAAGAAAAAAATCAGTTGGACGTCATCAAAACTAAAACTTGGGCAGGAGGTTTAAGAGGGAGGGGACATATGTATTCCTACGGCTAGTCAACATTGATGTTTGGCAGAAACCAGCATAATATTGTAAAGCAATTATCCTTCAATTAAAAATAAATAAATTTTTTAAAAAAGGAAAAAAACTAAAACATTTGCGCATCAAAGGAAACTCAAGAAAGTTAAAAGACAACCTGAAGAATGGAAGAAAATATTTGCAAATCATATATGTGAAAATGTTTAATACTCAGAACATCTGAAGAACTACATTTCAACAAGAAGATATTTCAGTTTTAAAATGGGCAAAGGACTTCAGTAAACTTTTCTCCGAAGAAGTTATACAAGTCAAAAATTAGCTGATGAAAAGAAGCTAGATACCATTAGTCAATCTGTTGTTTTGTCAGGAAATCGTGTCTGACTGTTTTGCGACCCTATGGTCTGTAGCCACCAGGCTTCTCAGTGCTTAGGATTCCCAGACAAGAATACTGGAGTGGGTTGCCATTTCCTTCTTCACTCTTCCTGACCCAGTGAATGAAGGGAAATGCAAATCTAAACCACAATGAGCTACCACGTCACACAAATTATGATGGTGATAATTAAAAAAACAGACATAGCAAGTGTTAGCAAGGATGCAGTGAAACTGGAACACTTATACACGGCCTATAGGTTGTAAAATTGTGCAGCTTCTGTGAAAAAAAGTTTGGCAGTTCCTCAGAAAGTTAAACAGAATTACCATATAAGCTAGCAATTCCACTCCTAGGTATACACCCCGAAGAATTGAAATCAGGGACCTAAGCAGTACACAAGCTTGTACATCAATGTTCATAGCAGCATTATTCACAATAGCCAAAAATAGAAACAACACATGTATCTATCAGTAGATGAATAAATAAACAAAATGTGGTATTTGCAACAGTATATTATTCAGTCATAAAAAGAAATGAGATTCTAATGTATTTCACAACAGAGATGAACCATGAAAAAATTATACTAGGTGAAATAAGCCTAACACAAAAGGACAAATGTATGATTCCACTTAGGTAAACTCTCCAAATCTTAGCGAAAGAAAGCAGATTAGAAGTTGCCAGGGAATGTGGGGAGAGGAATGGTGAGTTGCTGCTTAATGGCTACAGAGTTTCTGTTTCGAAAGATGAAACGCTGATGAAAGGGCACTTCAAAATAAATAGTGGTGATGGTTGCACAGCATAGCCTCTGTAATTAATGTCACTGAATTTAAAATGATTAAAATGGAAAACTTCAGGTTATGTGCATTTATTTTACACAATTAAAAACATACACACCAGACTTCCCTGGTTGTCCAGTGGTTAAGAGTCTGCCTGCCAATGCAGGAGACATGAGTTCGATCCCTGTTCTGGGAAGATCCCACATGGCCTAGAGCAACTAAACCTGTGAGCCCCAACTACTGAGCCCACATGCAGCAGTAACTACCAAAGCCCCTGCCCTCGAGCCCATTCTCGGCAACAAGAGATGTCAACGCAATGCGCAGCCCAAGCTCTGCAGCTACAGGATAGTCCCTGCTCGCTCCAGCTAGAGAAGACCCTTTTGCAGTTAATGAATAAATAAGCTAATTAAAATTTAAAAATAATGCACACAGACAAACCAAGTTTGGCTAGTTGGGCTGCTGTGGTTACTGCACTTATGTGGCTTAGCTTTGCCACTGGACCAAGGCAGACTGTGGTAGATTACTGGCCTCTGATGATCCTCATGGAGGTGAGTCTCATGTACAAATACGTAGAAAGGCTTATGGGAACCAGGAAGGCCAGAGAGGGAGGCAGTTAAGAGCTAATTTTAACTCATTCAAGCCCCATTCCTGTTTAGAGTCCCGGGGAAGATATTTGCTTACCAAGGACTTGGTAAAGTCGCATGGTGACAAGGCAATTTCAGAGAAGCTGGAAGCCACAGCTTGCAGCTGCCAGTGAGACCCAAGAATCTTCTTCTGTTTTTTAAATTGAAGTATAATTGATCTGTAATCTTAATTGTCTCTTAATAACTGGCCTCGGAAAGTTTTGAAGTTCCTGCAGTGTCACCTCCTTGGTGATGCTGAAAGCTCAGCTTCTCTGTGCACCAGTGCCAAATCAAATCTCAGAGACAGAGTTTTGGGTGAAGTAGAAAAGAATAGCTTTATTGCTTTGCCAGGCAAAGGGGGACCCAGTGGGCTCATGCCCTCAAACCAAGTGTCCAAATTTGGGGAAGATTGGGAGAAGTTTCATATTAATGTCCAAAGAGGGTGTGATCAGCTCATGGACATTCTTCTGATGGGTTGGTGGTGAGATGAGTAGGAGTCGGCATCATCAACCTTCAAGTCCAACTGGTCCGGGGCCTACATGCTTGTGGGCAGCATGCCATCATTAGTCATTAACTTCCCCACCTGAAGGGGGAGTTAAGTATCAGCAAGATAGCTCAAAGATGTTATTATGTGTATCCCTTGATGGGGAAGCAGGACCTGGCCTAAAGCCTACTTGACT
The DNA here is from genome assembly GCF_023091745.1 of Budorcas taxicolor. Classification (NCBI taxonomy): domain Eukaryota; kingdom Metazoa; phylum Chordata; class Mammalia; order Artiodactyla; family Bovidae; genus Budorcas; species Budorcas taxicolor. The sequence goes on along the minus strand of NC_068914.1, from coordinate 41,529,366 downwards.
GTTTCTCTCTAGTCTCACATCCCTCCCTTCCTCAATTAACAACTGCTTGAATCGGCCCATTGGAGTTTGGGGAAGGTCGTGGAGGCTGAATGAATACTGCTTCCTGTAGTCAAAGAGATGGGGGCACAGAGGCCTTGTGCTACAGGCCCCTGCAGGATATCTTGGGATGAAACATGTCCTAGGAAATTAACTTTACTTTGACAAAACTGTAACTTCTCTTTGGAAACCTTCCCCCCTTCTGAGCTAAAACACTGATATGGATGGAAACAGTCTCAGAGCTCCCCTCATCTTCAGAACACAGCAGAAAGTCATTATACAGTGGTTAAAAGTAGCGCGTGCATACTTGCTCAGTTGTGTGCCTCTCACAGCAACCCCACGGACTGTAGCCCACCAGGCTCTTGAGTCCATGGGATTTTCCAGGCAAGAATACTGGAGCCCATTGCCATTTCCTACTCCAGGAGATCTTCCCCACCCAGGGATCGGGCCCAGGTCTCCCACACTGCGGGCAGAGTCTTTACCATCTGAGCCACCAGGGAAGCCTTGACGCTGAGGTAAGCAGAAGGCAAATCTACAAGCTGTTAAATATGCAGCCTCAGGAGGCACTAATATGAAATTAGGCGTGGGTTTGGTACTACAGGGAAGCAAGGAATGTCTGTTTTATTTACAACCCTGAGTGCAGATTGGTACAAGCTTTTTCTGTTATGCTTTTTTTTTTTTTAATTTTTAAATTTTTAATTTTTTTTTAATTTTAAAATCTTTAAAGCTTTAAAGCTTTTTTTTTAAAATATTAATCTTTGGGGGCAGCACTATGTCTTCGTTGCAGCACATGAGCTTTCTCTAGATGCAGTGATGGGGGGCTACTCCTCGCTGAGGTTCAAGGGCTTCTTGCGGTGGCTTCTCTCGTTGTGAGCCACGGGCTCTCAGTGCACAGGCTTCAGTAGTGGTGGCACATGGGCTTAGGTGCTCCTTGCCAGGTGGGATCTTCCCGGACCAGAGACTGAACCCATGTCCCCTGCATTGGCAGGCAGGTTTTAACTGCTAGACCGCCAGGGAAGCCCTAGTTAAGACTTTTAGTGATTGGTTTTAGTCACTAAGTCGTGTCTGATTCTTTGCAACCCCATGGACTATGGCACACCAGGCTTCCCTGTCCTTCACTATCTCCCAGAGTTTGCTCAAACTCATGCCCAATGACTGGGTGATGCCATTCATCCATCCATCCATCTCATCTTCTGTCACCCTCTTCTCCTCCTGCCCGCAATCATTCCCAGAATTAGGATTTCTTCCAAAGTCCTCCTTTAGCTTCTTGTTTAACAGGATGCTATGTAGTTTGGCTTCCCAGTGGTAAAGAATCCACCTGCCAGTGCAGGAGACGCAGGAGACACGGGTTCAGTCTCTGGGTTGAGAAGATTCCTTGGAGCAGGAAACGGCAACCTGCTCCAGTATTCTTGCCTGAAAAGTCCCATGGACAGAGGAGCCTGGCAGGCTACAGTCTAGAAGGTTGCAACGTGTCAGACACAACTGGCTTGCACGGCCCCTACCATGGCACAGTTTGAACAGAGATTTAGAGAAATCAATCTGAACCTTCACTGTAGCTCCTAAATCCCGCCTATTCCTAAAAAATGTTTGGACCTTCTCGATATCTTCAATCTGGGCTTAATTCAGATACTAGAGTAACAGTAAGTCAACATCCAGATTAGCTATGATCTCATGTGATAGGGGAGTTTGGGGGGATTTCAAGGAAGAAGCCCCCTGGGGAACATTTAATCTGGCATTTTATTTGCACAGTAACCCCTCCCTATTAAGTTACATCTGAAGCTGATGATTCAGGAGGAGGAAAGATTATACCTTGGTTACAGGTCTGGAGGGAGACTGTTTTGGCATTGGGAACATTTGAAGGTTATTAGAGATACCCACCAACTGACTTGGTGTTGACTCTAAGACAGTGGAGGTTTTAAGTTTATATATTATGTCATTATTATTTTTATTCTATAGCACCTGAATCAATTAAAATTTGGCAGTGTTGTCTGTTACTAAAGAGGTTTCTCCTTCTGATTTAAGGATAAAATATAAAACTAAGTGCTTACTTTCCCACTGGAACATTTTAATTGGTCAGTCACTTCATTTTTTTCCCCCTTTAGTTTCTTAGCTAAGGCAGAACAACTGTTTTTACCTCGTTCTTTCTAGAAGGGCCTTTGCCTAGAGATTCCCTCCTTTGGGGATTAATGACTATTTTATTTGTGATACCAAGGATTGGCCACCTTTTCCTGCAGGCAGATAGTGACATTCTGGACTATGCAAGCCATGCAGCTCTGCTGCGGTCTTTTAACTCTGTGGTTGTGAAAGCAGCGAGACAGTGTGTAAACATAAGGGTGACTGTGTTCCATCAAAGTTTTATTTGCAAGAACAGGCAGAAGGTCAGGGTCTTGGCCCATGGAGTGTAGTTTACTGAAACTTTTGTAAGATCTTGAATTTATTCTGAGCCTTATTTTTCCTTTTGGATTGCTCAGCAAGGGGCTGGAGGTCTGGCAGTGGGGCTCTTTCCCATTCTAGCTATTGCATGTATATTAAATCCCTTATTTCTGGATTAAAGCCATTTATAAAAAGTGAGGTCACAATTGCTTAAGGATCTACTTTGGAATGCTGTCTATAGGTGGAAAAGAGCCTGTTTCTAGTTTCTCCAATGGATATATATATATATATTTTTTTTTTGCTTGTAGGACTGAATCAGAGCTCAATCTGTTTTCATAGGGAAGAGCTGGGAGGAGCTTTCAAAAAATCTTATTCAACACCTGCAGCTTTTCTAAATTCCTCTGATTTCCTCTGCCATTTTAAGTCATCCTTAGATCTTCCCATTCTGCTTTTTCAACCTTTATTTATTTATTTTGCATCTGAGGTTCCTACTAATACATGAATTAACTGGTGTAGATCTGTGAGTTTTGGATTACATGTTCTAAGACTATTTTACTTTTATTTTTTAAAAATATTTGCTTATTTGGTTGTGGGTCTTAGTTGCAGCATGTGGGATCTAGTTCGCTGACAAGGAATTGAACCTGGGCCACCTGTATCGAGAGTGCAGAGTCTGAACCACTGCACCACCAGGGAGTCCCCCTAAGACTATTTTTAAACTCCTCTGTAAATTTCTCCAAAGACTTTGGAAAAACTTTGACAATGGCCCTCAGCTCAGAGCAAGAAGAGGGCTTAATATCAATTGTAAGGGGTTGTCTCTGTTCTGAGGAGGATTTACATTGAAAAAATAATTGAACTTTGACGTTTCTGGCTCTTCAGGAAGGAAAGGGGCCGACTGAGGTAGGGCAGGGGCAGAAAAGATAGAGGAGCGCAGGGCGGAGAAAGAGGACTAGTGAGAAGAAAGGCTGTCATATTTTAGTTGTGCTTAAGGGATTAAAGGGGCTTCCCTGGTGGCTCAGATGGTAAAGAATCTGCCTGCAATGCTGGAGACCCCGATTCGATTCCTGGGTCGGGAAGATCCCCAGGAGAAGGGACAGGCTACCCACTCTAGTATTCTTCGGCTTCCCTGGTGGCTCAGACGGTAAAGATTCCACGTGCAATGCAGGAGACCCGGGTTTAATCCCTGGGTTGGGAGATCCCCTGAAGGAGGGCATGGCAACCCATTCCAGTATTCTTCCCTGGAGAATCCCCATGGACAGAGAAGCCTGGTGGGCTCCAGTCTGTAATGTCTCAAGAGTCGTACAGCACAGCACAGCAAGGAATTAAAATGGAGAAACAGTTTTATGTTGCTTGAATTTTTCTTTGCCTTGGCTAAAGAATCTCTAAGGTAGTTTTAGAATTTAGAATTTCCCACTTTCTCATACCAATTCAAAAAATGTAGAACATTGGATATTTGGAAATGCTTCCTTTTTGCTCTAAGATAGCTCTTAAATAAATAATTTTATTTCTACCAAAATTTCCTGGAGTGTGGCTACAATAATGCCAAATTATCTTTTTATGCCATTTAGGAAGGTAAGTACATGAATCTGAGTTACAGCATAAATAAAGGTGAGAGGTAGGATTGTGCCCTGGAGGGTATGTGTCACAGACTGAGATAACTTCTTCAGAGTCTCGGAATAATTGGTTCAAAGTATTGCATCTCCATTTCCTCAAGCTGAGCTGTAAAACCACAAACCAAATCTACTTGCAGTTCCCAGAGGGTGGAATGTTTGGAGAGATCTCTTCATTGGAAGGACTGATGCTGAAGTTGAAGCTCCAGTACTTTGGCCACCTGATGCCAAGAGCCGACTTATTGGGAAAAAAACCTGATGTGGGGAATGATTAAAGGCGGGAGGAGAAGGGGGCAACAGAGGATGAGCTGGTTGGATGGCATCACTGACTCAATGGACATGAGTTTGAGCAAACTCGGGAGGTAGTGAAGGACAGGGGAGCCTGACATGCTGCAGTTCATGGGGTCAAAAAGAGTTGGATAGGACTTAGGGACTGAATGAAAAAACAGCTCCTAGAATCAGACTCTCATGGAGTCAAGGTAGGACTAAGGAAAGTTCTCAGAAGAAATTAATACAAAAATAAGTTTATTAAGGTATAGATTATATATTATAAAAGTAATCCATTTAAAATGTACAATTAGATAGTTCTTTTTAGAAAATTTACACAGTTGTGCAACCAAGGATTATATTGGTTGTGCAACATAATCCAATCTTAGTTCATTTCATCACTCCAAAAAATAACTTCTTGTCCTTTTTCAGTCAGTTCCTGTTCCCACTCTCACCCCTAGGCTACCACCAATTTACTTTTATATCTCTGTGGACTTGACAATTGTGGACTTTCCATATAAATGGATCATACAATGTACGATCTTCTGTGTCTGACTTCTTCCATTTAGCACTGTGTTCTTGAGTTTTATTTCATAAGGTTTTGTTGAGTGACCCAGGACAAAAGAGGGGCTTCCTGGGTGGCTCAGTGGTAAAGAATCCACCTGCAATGCCAGAGATGTAGGTTCAATCCTTGGGTTTGGAAGATCCCCTGGAGAAGGAAATGGCAACCCAGTTCAGTATTTTCACCTGAGAAATCCCGTGGACAGAGGAGACTGGAGGGCTACAGTCCATGGGGTCACAAAAGAGTCAGACACAACTCAGCAACTAAACAACAACCACCAGGACAAATACAGTCCAAAGGACACTGGTCTAAGAAAAAAGCGTCTGACTTCTCAGTACTCAGGGCTGCTTGAGGAACAGATTTTTGGGGACCTGTCTTAGCCTCCTCCCTATGAACTTCCTGCTTACAGATATGCAACAAATACGAATACAGAGACGTATGAGAGTAACGTGTGCATGCTCAGGCATGTCTGACTCGTTGGCGATCCCCTGGACTGTGGCCTGCCAAGCTCCTCTCTCCACGGGATTTCCTAGGCAAGAACACTGGAGTGGGTTGCCATTTCCTTCTCCAGAGGATCTTCCTGACCCAGGGATTGAACCCTGGTTTTAAGCTATGTCGTCTGTGTCTCCTGCATTGGCAGGCAGATTCTTTACCACTGCACCACGTGGGAAGCCCATGAAGATGGAGACATCTAGTAGCATTATTAGTTGATAAACCAGATTTCTGCCAAGCTTAAAGTTTTCCAAATATGATCAGATAACCAAAACACTTTTAAAAAGGGTTTTGTTCCCTACTCCCCCCACCCCCAGGAAACAAAACAAACTCAACATTGGTGGGGCTCAACAAAAAGAAATTAGGGTCATATTACCCTGACACATGCTAAGTGCTAAGTAAGTGTTGGCTATTACCATTCCTTCAATATACAAGCCTCAGTGACAGGAATTACCCATACAAGGCATAAGGCAATGTCTAGTAAGAAAAGGGAGTGATATAAGCACAGAAAGGAATAGAATTGAGTGTGACCAGTGCTATGACAGGAGGAAGCTACTAGAATGAGGAGAAGAGGTATGAGGCTCAACCTGAAGGGACCAGAGCAGGTTTCCTAGAAGGGTGAGTCCTGAACTGGATTTTGAAGATAGAGAAGGTGGGAACAAGAAGGCATGTGATCAGGTCATGAGAGCATCTGGCTTACATAAAGTTACAGCCACTAGAGAAAACCTGGCTCGTTCTAGAAACTTCAGAGAGTTCAGCATGGTGGAGATACGGCAGGTTGGTAAAAGGATTCGAGAGACAGAAACAGGTGATGGGTCTGGCCTTATGTGCCCTTCCCAGGAAATCTGAGGTCCCTGGAACATCACAACCAGAAGAATTTGATGATCAGATCCAAGAACTATATTTCAGGCACTGTAATAAGTACTTTGCATATGGTATCTCATGTGAAATTAGACATGTTCTGTATCTTACAGATGAGGAGGTCAAGGCTTGTGGAGATGAAGTACCTTGCCCAAAGTCACACAGTTATTAAGTGGTAGAACTGGAATTTGAATCCAGACCTTCCAGAGTCCAAATCATGATATTGGTTAGCTCTTAACCATGATGTTAGCCATGATATGCCCTGTACCAGTTAGATTTTCAGTGCTCCATGGGAGAACACTTGAGGGCAGAGTCTAGGACAGCAGCAATAGGGAAAGAGAGACATTGTGCTTTCAAGAGGTCTTATGAAGTAGAGTCTTCGCGAACTGTAAGTTGAATAGTGGGGAGGCCAGATGGATGATGGTGTCATTTGACCAAACAGGGATGATACAGGAGGAGGAGCAGGTTTGGGAGCAAAATAATGGTGACTCTTTGGATCGTGTTGGGTTCAAATTGTCTGTGGGAGAATTAAGGGGGCAAGTGTAGTACTCAGAAGTCTCTGGGATCTAAGTTCACAAGAGCAATACCAGCTGAGAATTAGTTAGATGTGGGAGATGTAAGCTTGGAAGTGGGAGGGTAGACTGAGAAGAGAAAGCTGAGGATGGCATGGGCCCTGTCATTGCAGCAGAAGTATTTTGGGTTATTGATTTCCTAGACACTAGTCTAAGGATTTGATCTTCCACTAGCATGTGCAGAGGAGAATCACATGTCTTTTCTTCAATAAAATTAATAATTTTTTTTCTCCTAGGATTGGTCACACAAGAAATTCTTATGTCATAATGCTGCATTATGTGACTGATTTAAAGCCTTTGTTTGAAAGGTCTAATAAACCTAAATGGAACAATATCATCTAGAAAGAAAAAAATTAACAGCCCCCAACAAGGGAAAATGTGCTGATCAAAGACAGGCGTTTGATTTAGACTCACAAGTGGCAAGTTCTAAGCCCAAAAGCCCATTAAATGGTCTGCTCCATACATTTCTCTTAAAGGAAGTCTTGCATGCTTAAGGGATCTATTTATCCATCACTTTAGTGCACTAATTGATTAAGTCTTCTGAGGTCACTGAATAAGCATCACATGAAAAAACTCATCTCCTGATTTACCACAGACAGAGTTTCCCACAACATGATACTTAAAATGGCAAGTTCCCTTCGAATAGGCCAGAGTCCTCAACTGGCATCTGCAGACGTGGTCAAACGGCGTTTTACTTTTGTTTTTGTTTCCAATATTCTAGGCTGTTCTCTATATGAGAAAGGGTTAAAGTCAAAATAACAGTATAATTTTTACCAAATGTTATGGGCTGTATTCCCATCTCTTGAAGAATTTTCCACAGTTTGTTGTGATCTACACAAAGGCTTTGGCGTAATCAATAAAGCAGAAATAGATGTTTTTCTGGAACTCTCTTGCTTTTTGTATGATCCAACAGATGTTGGCAATTTGATCTCTGGTTCCTCTGCCTTTTTGAAATCCAGCTTGAACATCTGGAAATTCATGGTTCAGGTACTATTGAAACCTGGTTTGGAGGTTTGCTAGCAAACCATTGCATTGCTAGCATGTGAAATGAGAGCAATCGTGCGGTAGTTTGAACATTCTTTGGCTTGCCTTTCTTTGGGATTGGAATGAAAACTGACCTTTTCCAGTCCTGTGGCCACTGCTGAGTTTTCCAAATTGCTGGTATATTGAGTGCAGCACTTTCACAGCATCATCTTTCAGGATTTGAAATAGCTCAACTGGAATTCCATCACCTCCACTAACTTTGTTCGTAGTGATGCTTCCTAAGGCCCACTTGACTTCGAATTCCAGGATGTGTGGCTCTAGGTGAGTGATCACACCATCGTGGTTATCTGGGTCATGAAGATCTTTTTTGTATAGTTCTTCTGTGTATTCTTCCCACCTCTTCATAATATCTTCTGCTTCTGTTAGGTCCATATCATTTCTGTCCTTTATTGTGCCCATCTTTGCATGAAAATATTCCCTTTGCATGAAACGTATCTCTAATTTTCTTGACGAGATCCCTAGTTTTTCCCATTCTATTGTTTTCCTCTGTTTCTTTGCATTGATCACTGAGAAAGGTTTTCTTATTTCTCCTTGTTGTTCTTTGGAACTCTGCATTCAAATAGGTGTATCTTTCCTTTTCTCCTTTGCCTTTCGCATCTCTTCTTTTCACAGCTACTTGTAAGGCCTCTTCAGACAACCAATTTGCCTTTTTGCATTTCTTTTTCTTGGGGATGGTCTTGATCCCTGCCTCCTGTACAATGTCATGAACCTCTGTGCATAGTTCTTCAGGCACTCTATCAGATCTAATCCCTTTAATCTATTTCTCACTTCCACTGTATAATTGTAAGGGATTTTATTTAGGTCATACCTGAATGATCTAGCGGTTTTCTCTAGTTTCTTCAATTTAAGACTTCAATTTCAATCTGACTCCTGAGAAATCTGTATGCAGGTCAGGAAGTGACAGTTAGAACTGTACATGGAACAACAGACTGGTTTCAAATTGGGAAAGGAGTACGTCAAGCCTGTATATTGTCACCCTGCTTATTTAACTTATATGCAGAGTACATCATGTGACATGCCGGGCTGGATAAAGCTCAAGCTGGAATCAAGATTGCCGGGAGAAATATCAATAACCTCAGATATGCAGATGACACCACCCAGATGACACCACCCTTATGGCAGAAAGGGAAGAGGAACTAAAGAGCCTCTTGATGAAAGTGAAAGAGCAGAGTGAAAAGTTTGTCTTCAAGCTCAACATTCAGAAAACTAAGATCATTGTAACTTGACAAGTCCTCAGTAGGGAACTGTGAATTTCTGTAACATTTTGATATGTTTTAAAGCACCTGACTTAGATCTTTTTGAATAAAGCACTCTCAAAAAGCAAAAAAAAAAAAAAAAAAGAAAGAAAACTGAGATCATGGCATCTGGTCCCATCACTCCTTGGCAAATAGATGGAGAAACAATGGAAACAGTGATAGACTTTATTTTCTTGGGCTCCAAAATCACTGCAGATGGTGACTACAGCCATGAAATTACAAGACTCTTGCTCCTTGGAAGAAAAGCTATGACCAACCTAGACAACATATTAGAAAAGCAGAGACATTACTTTGCCGACAAAGGTCTGTCTAGTCAAAGCTACGGTTTTTCCAGTAGTCACGTATGGATGTGAGAGTTGGACTATAAAGAAAGCTGAGTGCTGAAGAACTGATGCTTTTGAACTGTGGTGTTGAGAAGACTCTTGAGAGTCCCCTGGACTGCAAGGAGATCAAAGGAAGTCCTAAAGGAAATCAGTCCTGAATATTCATTGGAAGGACTGATGCTGAAGCTGATGCTCCAATACTTCAAACACCTGAAGAACTGACTCATTAGAAAAGTCCCTGATGCCAGGAAAGATTGAAGGCAGGAGGAGAAGGGGGCGATAGAGGATGAGATGGTTTGATGGCATCATCTACTTGATGGACATGAGTTTGAGCAAGCTCTGGGTGTTGGTGATAGACAGGCAAGCCTGGCGTGGGGTAGTTCATGGGGTCGCAAAGAGTCAGACTTGACTGAGCAACTGAACTGATCTGAACTGAATGGGCTGGATTGTGTATCCTAAAATTCATATATGGAAGACTGAACCCCCAGAAACCCAGAATGTAACTGTAGTTGGAGATTGGTTTTTAAATAGAGGTCATTGGGATGGGCCCAAATCCCACCCCACCCCCCACCCCCACACACACACGGAGAAGACCTAATGGAGACCCAGGGAGAAGGTGGCTATCTGCAAGCCAAGGAAAGAGGTCTCAGGAGCAACCAAATCTGCTGACACCGTGATCTCAGACTTTTAGCCTCTAGAACTGGGAGAAATACATGTCGTTTGAGCCACCAGTCTGCAGCACTTTGTTCTGGCAGGGCTGGTGTACTAATACACCAAATAACCAGCATTTTCTCTCTCCCCATGACTGTAAACCAACATATAGCTAGATATGGGTGGGGAGTTCTGGCCTGCAATGCTTTCATGGTGTCAGCCGTAAAAGCAGATGCCACCTTAGAAATGGCTGCTTTATATGTTGGAGTTTGGATTACAGCAAATACAATGAATGCGTTAGTCCAGGAAAAAGACAAAGCTGCTTTCAAAGAAAGGCAGGAAATGGGAACCTGAAACTCTCCCTGTACGAGGGCCACAAATAAAAGCAGATGTGTCTACAGTATACCCTGCCTTCTGCCTGAATTTTCTTTGGTCAAAGCTCAGTAACTTGGCACAATCTCATTATGCCGTTTATAAGCAATTGCTGGCAACAGGTCAAGGCAGGTATCCAAGGCAGGCGGGTGCAGGGGCATACAGAATGGTACACAAGGGATCATAGCTGGCCTGTCTATCTGCCTTTGTTTGAAAAGGAGACAATTTCTGTATCAATGGATCAGTGTTTGCTGAAAGAGAGCTCTGTTTATCGTCTGCCCTTGTGAGATTAAGACTCTTTCAGAAGTAAGCAGGAAGGAATTTTAATTTGCTTGCTCTTTTTTTAAAAATTTTTACAGAAAAATCTGGTGAGCTGATTTTAAAACAGACATATGCAATTGTGGCTCTCTGGATTGTAATATATTTTCTCCTCTTCATGGTGTGTAATTTTGGACTGAGTTCTTTTTTCCTTTTTCTCCTTCCTTCCTCCCTTCCCGCTATTCCCTTTCCCTTCCTTCCTTTCTCTTTAAGCCAGGGCTCTCTTTAACATGCCTATCAACAGACACAAGAAACACTACCCCCCTCAGCATCTTGCCGTATTTCTGCTAATCTCAGTTTTGCCCATAGACTCTGTCTGGAGGTGGGGGTCTCTGATGTTGTCTTGTGAAGTGAAGTGAAAGTCGCTCCCTCAGTCGTGTCTGATTCTTTGCAACACCATGGACTTCAGCCCACCAGTCTCCTCTGTCCATGGAATTCTCCAGGCAAGAATACTGGCGTGGGTAGCCATTCCCTTCTGCAGGGGATCTTCCCAACCCAGGAATTGAACCCAGGTCTCCTGCATTGCAGGCAGATTCTTTACCGTCTGAACCGCTAGGGAAAATGTTGTCTTGGGCTCCCCCCAAAGTCACAGAAATCATTTATCCATGGATTGGTAAAGGAGCAAGGGAGCTGGAGAGTGCGGCTGCTAAGGAATATTTACTAAAGGTCCCCTTTCCCCTGCTCTGACTACTGTATCTTCACATCCTTTACCAGCTACTGTCCTAGGTGGTATTCTGTGCTAATCTGGGCTAATGCTCTTAAGTGATTTCTGAGAGCAACTTATTCTTGTGTTTGGACCCAGGCATGTCAGCCTTTCCTAGGCTCCCCGCAGTACCACCAGAGACTGTTGGGAGGTCCCTATTCCTTTAACAAGGCAAAGGGCCAGTTGCAGAGAAAAAGCCCCAGGGACCACCTGGCCCAAGCTCCCTGAAGCAAGGACAAGTGAACCTTGTTATAAAAGAAAATCTCTAGAGAGGTGGGGAGGGGACCTCAGAGGAAAGGGTGTTGGTCAACCATTGTGCCTGAGAACAAAGAAAACAGCTCCTGAGGGAGGGAGGGAGCCGGTTGGCAGTTCTCAGGGGCTACGGTCTGTTTTCCTGGAGGAACTGGGCTTCACAGCAGCCTTTAGTGGTGGCTCAATGGCAAGGAATCTGTTTCCTACTGCAGGAGACTTCGGTTCAATCCCCGGGTCAGGAAGATCCTCTGGAGAAAGAAATGGCAGCCCACTTCAGTATTCTTGCCTGGGAAATCCCGCGGACAGAGGAGCCTCCTCTCTCCACTGGGCTGTCAGGGGCAGGTCGTCTGGCACACGTGGCAGCGTGTTCAGCCATGTGTGCACACTGAGAGCTAGAAGCAGCGGCGGGTCTGCTTGCAGGGGAGGACACCAAGATGTCTAAGGCAGTTGCCCAGGTGAGTTAGGAAGAGGCTGGAGCCGAATAGGATGCCCACCTCCCAGCACAGAAGCTGCAACCTCTGATGGTGTTGCCAAAATCTTGGCTTTCTGTGCACCAATGCCAAACAGAAATATCGGATCAGAGTTATGGAGGAGAAGGAAAGTGTGGCTTTATGACTTTACCAGGTGGAGGGGGAACACACTAGGGTCATGCCTCAAGAACTGTGCCCCCTCCCTGGTGAGTGGGGAGAAATGATAAGGATCAAGGCAGTGACAGTCTTGCATTCTTCTTTCTTCTGCAGTTTCAAAAGGGTGGGGTTGCTGACAAGATATGGGTACGTGCAGGGTCTCAGGTGGTCCTCTCCTAATCTTGATGAACATTTCTCGTCCCTTAAATCTCACCTCAGGTGGTTTCATGGCTCCTTTTCCTTTGATTAGTAACCGCTCTGCCCTTTGGGATTCAGAGAAGGCCATAGAGGCTGGAGTCTTGCCTATAAGAAATGGGAGACAAAAAGGCCTCCATGCCCAGGAGCACACAGGACCCTGTGTGGCATCAATGGCAGCAGTTTCCTCACCATCAAGGCTTCCCCAATAGACAGAGAACATAGTTTGGGGGATTGTTCAGCTGATTTGCTGTTAAACCAAACCAGAGAAGTTTCAGGCCTAGGTTCCTTGTATGATCCTTCTTCACAGAGTGGGCTGGTAGGGGCATGATGAGATTTGAAAGCCACAGAAAGACCTTCTCTCTGCCCTTGTAGTGAAGCTGATGTTATAGCCCTTACTTGTAGCTTCACATCTGCTCTCTGGGCCTTAGAGGCTAGGAGGACCTCAGTGATTAGGACCCCAAATCCCCTTGATGGAGGAGTCTTCTCCTACCACAGTGGTGAACAAAAATGCCACATTTATTGCAGGCATCAAGCAAGGAGTCCAAGTAGCTGGTGCTGAAAAGGCCCAAACTCCCTAATGGTTTTCAGGGAAAGACATGGTAAGGAAGTGCAGTTGTAGGGTGTGTATCAGCTCATTGACATTCTTCTTATTGGTTGGTAGTAAGGTAATTGGGAGTCAACATCATCAAACTTCTGGATCCAACAAATCTGGGGACTACATGCTTGTGAGTAGCAGGTTGTTGTTGTTCAGTCACTCAGTCGTGTCCGACTCTTTGCGACCCAATGGACTGCAGCAACGTCAGGCTTCCCTGTCCATCACCAACTCCCAGAGCTTGCTCAAACTCATGTCCATTGAGTTGGTGATGCCATCCAACCATCTCATCCTCTGTTGTCCCCTTCTCCTCCTGCCTTCAATCTTTCCCATCATCAGGTCTTTTCCAATGAGTTAGTTCTTTGCATCAGATGGCCAAAGTATTGGAGCTTCAGTTTCAGCATCAGTCCTTCCAATGCATATTCAGGGTTCATTTCCTTTAGGATTGAGTGGTTTGATCTCCTTGCTGTCCAAGGGATTCTGAGGAGTCTTCTCCAACATCACAGTTCAAAAAATATCAATTTTTTGGTGCTCAACCTTCTTTATGGTCCAACTCGCACATCTGTACATGACTGCTGGAAAGACCATAGCTTCGACTATATGGACTTTTGTCAGCAAAGTGATGGCTCTGCTTTTTAATATGCTGTCTAGTTTTGTTGGGGCTTCCCAGGTGGCACTAGTGGTAAAGAAACAGCCTGCTGGTGCAGGAGATGTAACACATGTGGGTTCAATCCCTGGGTCAGGAAGATCCCCTGGAGTAGGAAGTGGCAACCCACTCCAGTATTCTTGCCTGGAGAATCCCATGGACAGAGGAGCCTGGTGGGCTACAGTCCATAGGGTCACAAAGAGTCAGAAATGAATGAAATGACTTAGCATGCACACGCACACTGGGTTTGTCATAGCTTTTCTTCCACAGAGCAAGCATCTTTTGATTTCATGGCTGCAGTCACCATCTACAGTGGTTTTGGAGCCCAAGAAAATAAAGTCTGACCCTGTTTCTATTCTTTCCCCATCTAGTTGCCATGAAGTGATGGGACCAGATGCCATGATCTTAGTTTTCTGAATGCTGAGTTTTAAGCCAACTTTTTCACTGTCCTCTTCACCTTCATTAAGAGGCTCCTTAGTTCCTCTTTGCTTTCTGCCATTAAGGTGGTGTCATCTCCATATGTGAGGTTATCAATATCTCTCCCAGCAATCTTGATTCCAGCTTGTGTCTCATCCAGCCCAGCATTTTGCATGATGTACTCTGAATATAAGTTAAATAAGCAGGGTGACAATATACAGCCTTGATGTATTCCTTTCCCAATTTTGAACCAGCTCATTTTTCTGTGTCTGGTTCTAACTGTTGCTTCTTGACCTGCATACAGATTTCTTAGGAGGCAGGTAAGGTGGTCTGGTATTCCCATCTCTTAAAGAATTTTCTTGTTGTGATCCACAGAGTCAAAGGCTTTAGCATAGTCAATGAAACAGAAGTAGACGTTTTTCTGGAATTTTCTTGCTTTTCTATGATCCAATGGATGTTAGCAATTTGATCTCTGGCTCCTCTGCCTTTTCTAAATCCAGCTTGTACATCTGGAATTTCTTGGTTCTTGTACTGTTGAAGCCTAGCTTGAAGGATTTTGAGCATTACCTTGCTAGCATGTGAAATGAGTGCAATTGTGCAGTAGTTTGAACATTCTTTGGCATTGTCCTTCTTTGGGATTGGGGAAAAAACTGACCTTTTCCAGTCTTGTGGCCACTGCTGAGTTTTCCAAATTTGTTGGTATATTGAGTGCAGCACTTTAACAACATCGTCTTTTAGGATTTGAAATAGCCCAGCTGGAATTCCATCACATCCATTAGCTTTGCTCACAGTAATGCTTCCTAAGGTCCATTGACTTCACTCCCCAGGATGTCTGGCTTTAGGCAAGAGATCACACCATTGTGGTTATCCAGGTCATTAAGGCCTTTTTTGTACAGCTCTTCTGTGTATTCTTGCCACCTCTTCATAATATCTTCTGTTTCTGTTAGAGCATAATATCTTTCTGTTTCATGCCCACCTTTGCATGAAATGTTCCCTTGGTATGTCTAATTTTCTTGAAGAGCTCTCTTCCCATTCTATTGTTTTCCTCTATTTCTTTGCATTGTTCACTTAAGAAGGCTTTCTTATCTCTCCTTGCTATCCTTTGAAACTCTAACTGAGATCACACACCTGGTTTCAGGACCTAATGAAGCTCAGGTTCTTGATGTCTCATTGCAGAAAGAATTCAGTGAGATTCAAAGTGGTAGGTAAGAAGTGGATTTTTTTTAGAAGAAACTCCACACACAGGGTGTGGGCCATCTCAGAAGGCAATAGAGGCCTTGGGAGAAACACACTCCATAGACAAGCGCTTGAGCCATCACAGAGGGCAAGAGCAGCCTCAAAATGTGGTGTGGTTAGCTTTCATGGTCTGGGTAATTTCATAGGCTAGTAGTGCGAGGATTATTCCAACTATTTGGGGGAAGAGCAGAGATTTCCAGGAATACGGCCACCGAGAAAGAGTGGCAGAAGATGAGATGGTTAGGTATCATCACCAACTGAACGGGCATAAATTTGAGCAAATTCCGGGAGATAGTGGGGGACAAAGGAGCCTGGCATGCTGTTGTCCATGGGGTTGCAGAGAGTCAGACATAACTCTATGACTTAACAATTACAACAACCACCTTTTGGTCTTTGATGGTCGGCTTTGGAACTGTCATGGATCCTTTGGGTGTGTGATTTAGCTTGCGGATGTGTTACAAGGAGCGTATAATGAGGATCAAGGTCTAGCTGAAGTTGATTTGTCTGCTGTCTTGCACCCATTTGACTCTAGTCTGTTTTTGTTGTGTCCTCAGGCTACGTCATTCTTTCAAAGGTTGTGCCCTGCCCCTTTGCCCCTTCCCTCCTGTTTCAGAGTCATTACTGACTGCGGAAAGTGTCATGACAAATGCTGAAGGTTGACTCTGGCTTCCCTGGAGGTGTACAGACACCCTATAGAGTCAGGAAAGACCCAGCACACTGTGAAGTTGAAGCCAACTGCGGCTAAGACACCTGGAGAGTGGAGGGGGTGCGTCCAGGCAAGCTTCACAGCCTGCATTCTGTGGGCTTGGGGTAAGCTCTGTCCACAGACAAGATTGCAAGGCTCTCAGCAGAATCTGCCTCATTTTAATGAAATAATCCTCCTTTTTTGGTCACACTTGCAGCACCAAGGATCAAATCCAAGTCCCCTGCAGTGGAAATGTGGAATTTTAACCACTGGACCACCAGGAAGTTCCCTCATTTTACCAAACTTTACCAAGAGCTTGCTCTTTGGAAGAAAAGCTATGACAAACCTAGATAGCATATTAAAAAGCAGAGACATCACTTGGCCAGCAAAGATTAATATAGTCAAAGCTATGGTTTTTCCAGTACTTCTGTAGTTGTGAGAGTTGGACCATGAGGAAGCCTGAGCACTGAAGAACTAATGCTTTGGAACTGTGGTGCTGGAGAAGATTTGAGAGTCCCTTGAACAGCAAGGAGATCAAACCAGTCCTTCCTAAAGGAAGTCAACCCTGAATATTCACTGAAAGGACTGATGCTGAAGCTGAAGCTCCACTGCTTTGGCCACCTGATGCGAAAAGCCAACTCACTGGAAAAGATCCTGATGCTGAGAAAGATAAGGGCATAAGGAAAAGGCGATGAAAAAGGATGAGATGGTTAAATGGCATCAATGGCTCAATGGATGTGGGTTTGAACAAACTCTGGGAGATAGTGATTGACAGGGAAGACTAGCATGCTGCAGTGCATGGGGTCACAAAGAGTTGGACGTGACTGAATGACTGAACAACAACAATTAAACGCCTCTCCAGGCGTCCTGTCACTGGGCAGGAAACGGGGATTGTGCTTCTGTATCTCTCTGGAAGCGAGAGGAACTGCTGTAATTCCACTTAGAGAACTCCCTGATTTCTAGGCTCATTTACTGTTCATTGCTGGTCCATTCAGGTTTGTTTAGGAACCTCAATTGCAGTGACTGTTAAAATCTCCTTGAGCACATATTAGGAAGCCTGGCAGTTGTGGCAGACAGTCTGATGTGCAAATGCATGACAACTCACGCTGAACCGGGGACAGAAAAACCACAATCTGGTCCCTAAGTGACTTTCCACAGCACACCTAGAAACTGACACAGAGTATAATTCAAACAGTGGCAGTGTCTCTGCAAGCCATTGCTGTGGATCCTGGGTGACTTGGGGACCTGTGCCTGCAGCTCCCAGCAGCATCAGCATGCAGGAGGAGCTCGTGGCATGTTGAGGAGTGGACAGCGGAACAGCAATGCTGTTTTCCATGCATGACTGTCTCCAGCCAGGTTTGGTTTGTGTTTGCTTTTTTAAAGATTTTTTTTTGATGTGGACCATTGTTAAAGTCTTTGTTAAATTTGTTACAACGTTGCTTCTGCTTTATGTTTTGATTTTTGGCCCCAAGGCACATGGAGTCTTAGCTTCCTGACCAGGGATTGAACCCACACCCCTTGCTTTAGGCAGGTGAATTCTTAATCGCTGGACCACCAGGGAAGGTCCCCCAGGTTTGTTTTTAACCCTCAGGCCTCAGGCTTCCCAGGTGGGACAGTGGTAAAGAATCTGCCTGCCAGTGCAGGAGACACGAGAGACTGGGTTCGATCCCTGGGTTGAGAAGATCCCCTGGAGGAGGAAATGGCAACCCCCTCCAGTATTCTTGCCTGGGAAATCCCATGGACAGGACAGCCTGGCAGGCTACAGTCCATGGGGCCACAAAGAGTTGGACGTGACTGAAGCATTTCACATGCACGCACAACCGTTTATCTATCTACCTGATACTTGACCTCTTACTCACATACAAGTCCACCTCTGTTTCAGAAGGGATTGAAAGCAAAGCCTGGGAACTGGGTGGTAGAGGAAACAGAACGTGTGGATATAATCCTAGACTGTGAGGTACAGACTCAGATCACACTCAACCCCTCACCCACTCTGTGACCTTCTGTTTCCTCAGCTGGAACACGAGGAAATGGATTTTCAGCTCCATCATTCAGTGATCTGAGATGAGAAGCCAAAACGACCAGAATCAAAAATGAGATATAATCCAAAGAACGTGTATCACATGGCAGGGCCTCTTGGCATCTTAGAAGCTTAGAATAATTTCCAGTTTTCTGAAGGATAGAAGTGCAGTGGAAAGATATGGCTTGAGTGGAAAGAAATGGCTTGGGATTTTAACCCATCATCCCATCAAAAACATTCTTATTACCCTCAGCTGTATATACATCATCTTTTGAGGATGATACAATCGGACAGTGTTCCTGTGATTCATGACATCCTAACAAACCTGTTGGAAAAAAGAAAACAGCTCCCCCTTTTACAAAACTATTTTATGCAAACCACTGTTAATAAATAAGCTTTTAAAAACCCAGAAGCATTTTTTTTCTTTTTGGATGCACTGGGTCCTCTTTGTTGCACTGGGGCTTTCACCAGTCAGGAGGAGAAAAGGCTACTCTCTAGTTGGGATGCCGGGGTGTCTCATTGCAGTGGCTTCTCTTGTCGCAGAGTGTCAGCTTAGAATTTGTGGCACATGGGCTTAGTTGCCCCTTGGCATGTGGGATCGTCCCAGACCAGGGATCAAACTCATGTTCCCTGCATTGGCAGGCAGATTCTTAGCTGCTAGACCACCAGGGAAGTCTGTGTTTGCTTTTTAAGGCCTGTCTCTAAAGCATCCATCAAAGTCAAAAGTCAAAGTCAAAGTCAGAAGTCAAAAGTGTAAAGCAGTGCAACACAAGCTGCTCCAGCTCAAGGCAGAATGGTCAAGCTCCCGCTCTCAATACTCTCCCACTGCTGCTGGCTCCCAGAAGCCTCTGCAGTCTCCTGTGACCAAAGCATGTGCCTCATGAAGTATGCCTCCTTCCTGGCCGTGCACAATGTTCCCATGATACTTTCCACCCATGCGCTCAGGTAAGGCTGCACTGCTCCACTAGGTAATGGAGACAGGAAGCTCTCAAGAGTTTCTGCCCTTCATGACTTCACAGTCTAGCCCAGAGAGGAAGCCAAAATGAAAACAAATAGTATAAGAGGTTACAGCATAGTGCTACAGGCTGTACTGTGTCTCCCCAAATTCCTATGGCAAAGTCCTGTTAGTAGCTCAGAAAATGACTGTATTTGGGAAAAGTGTCTAAAGGAGTAATCGAGTTAAAAACAAGAGATTAGGGCATAGACACACACAGAGGAAAGACCCTGTGAAGACAGAGGGAGAAGGTGGCCATCTGCCAGTCGGAAGGAGGCCTCAGGGGAATCGACCCCGCTGACATCTAATGTTTGTTAAACTAGTGTGATGTTTTCAAATCTTTATTTACTTTTGGCTGTGCTGGGTGTTCGTTGCTGTGGGGGCTTTTCTCTAGTTGTGGGGAGTGGGGGCTACCCTCGTTGCAGTGTGCGGACTGCTCATTGCCGTGGCTCCTCCGGTTGCAGAGCACGGGCTCTAGGGCGCATGGGCTTCAGCACGTTTAGGCAATGGGCTCAACAGTTGCAGTTCCCGGGCTCTCGAGCTGAGGCTCATAGCTGTAGCACATGGGGTTAGTTACTTCGCGGCATGTGGGGCCTTCCCAAACTGGGGATCAAACCTGTGTCTCCTGCATTGGCAGCCAGATTCTCTACTACTGAGCCACCAGGGATGCCCTAACATCTTGGTCTGGGATTTCCAGCCTCCAAAACTGTAAAAAATAGTTATTGAAGCACCTGGTGGGTGGTACTTTGGTACTATTATTTTATATTATTATTATTATACTAATTATATCATTATTAGTTCACCTGAGCAAACTAATACACATAGGTTTTCATCCACTCGTTCATTCATTCAAAAAAAGATGTATAGCACCTGTTGTGAAAGACCTATTCAAGAGCCTGGAGCTACAGAGTAGAATAAAATAGAAAGGCTGCTTTCAAAAATGCTCATAGGTTTGTGAAGAGGGTAGATATTTATATACCTATGAGTGTTGTTATGATTTGTTATTATACAGAAATTTTATTTATTTACATCACACCTTATCCTGAGAATTATTTCAAAAGTATATTTCACAGTATTGTGATGGGTAGGATAAATAATTTGGAGGAGTTTAGAAAAACTTCACTGGGATGAATTTGATAGATAGATGAGCTAGGGCCACACTGTAACTTTCATGAGATCTGGACACTTGCTCTTGTGGGCTTTCTCCTCCTAAGAAATAACTTAAAATTACATTTTACTGATGGAACAGGTGGAAGACAAATATATAATATTACATATTAAAGCATTTTCTTTTTTTGATTCCATGTTTTAAACTTTTAATTTTGTATTGAGGTATAAATAACAATGTTGTGACAGTTTCAGGTAGCCAGGGGACTCAGCCATACATTGCCTGACTCTTAGCAACCCCATGGAGTGCAGCCTTCCAGGCTCCTCTGTCCATGGGATTTTCCAGGCAAGAGTACTTGAGTGGGTTGCCATTGCCTTCTCCATACATGTATCCATTCTCCTGCAAACTCTCCTTCCACCCAGGCTGCCACATAACACTGAGCAGAGTTCCCTGTGCTACACAGTAAGTCCTTGTTGGTTATCCATTTTAAATACAGGCAACCATAAGTTCATTTTCTAAGTCTATGAGTTTCTTTCTGTTTTACAAGTAAGCTTATTTGTATCATTTCTTTTTAAATTACACATATAAATGTTGTCATATGATATTTCTCCTTCTCTGTAAAGCACTTTTATCTAAAAGTTCGTTTTTCTCTTTTGATTTTAAAAAAAGCTAAGACATTTTTATGGGTCCCTGAAAGTTCTATGGACTCCATGCACAGTAACTTATGTGCCTGGTGGGGAAGTCAGCCCTGAGGATGAAGGAAAACGCATTCTAAGTAAGAACTCAAAATGACAAGTTCAATCCGGCTAGAGCTACAGGGACACTAAGGGAAGGAGAAGAAGCTGAAGAGGCAGACCTGAGCCAACTAAGAAAGGTCTGGAATGTTACACCAAGGCAGCCCTGTGCTGGCAAATGCTTAACAACAGCTCTCTGGAGAAAAAGCCCTGATTTGCAGTATTTTCCAACTTCCTGAGTATAAATACTCCGACAGTGGCCAACTTCAGGGTGCACCATGGCATCACCAAATGCAGATCTGAGAAGGGGTATTTGCCATCAGCTCTTGCAAGTCGTGCAGGCAGCCTCCAGTGCATTCTGCCCTGAAGCAGTGAGAAGGGATTTTGTCTCTAGGAGTGGAGAGCCTTCAAGTAGATTTATATAACATGACCTTTATGTTAAATCACTCTGTGATTCTGAGACTCATTCTGTGTTCTCTGATAGAATACATTTGGCTGTAAGTAACAGAAAAGCCAACTAAAATAGGCTTAAACTAACTACATACATGCTTAGTCACTCAGTCACGTCCAAGTCTTTGTGACCCCACCAGGCTCCTCTGTCTATGGGAGTTCCCAAGCAAGAATACTGGAGTGGGTTGCCATTTCCTCCTCCAGAGGATCCTCCCAACCCAGTGATCAAACCTACGTCTCCTGCATTGCAGGTGGATTCTTTCGTGCTGAGCCACTGAGGAAGCCCCTAAATTAACTGACATAATGGCAATTGACTTACCTATTGACTCGACGGACGTGAGTCTGAGTGAACTCCGGGAGTTGGTGATGGACAGGGAGGCCTGGTGTGCTGCAATTCATGGGGTCACGAAGAGTCGGACATGACTGAGCCACTGAACTGAACTGACCTGAACTGAGTCAGTCTAGAGATGATAGAGGTCTGTTACTACAGAAGCTGGTGATGCCCATCTGTCTCTCCATTCTGCTGTCCACAGTGCTGGCATCATTTTAAAGCTGGCTCTTCTACTGGTTGGAGAACAGCTGCCAGTAGCAACTGAGACTAAATGTTTCCTTGTTCACGTCTGCTGAGTGGCTTCCCACAGCCCTCTAAGAAGACTAAGAAGCAATTTCCTAGTGGCTTCCAACAAACCTCTCTTCCTGTGTCATTTGGCAGAATTGATTTCATACTAATTTTTAACTCATTGCTGACAATGAGGGGGATACCACCTATATAACTGGACTAATTCCTAGAACTAGGCCTGCGGTCAGCGTCCCCCAAGGCACAGAGGTTATATGGGGAGGGGAGGATGCCCGAACAAAATTGAGGTTCCATTAAGAAGGAAGAAGTAAGTTGAGTCATCGGGAAGGAAAAATAAGCTAATGGATCTTGGGTAGAAAACCAGTAATTGTATTTTCCATTCTGTTATAAGTATGAAAGATGGATTCGATTAGGGGGACAGGAGAGGCTAATAGGGCTCTTTTGTAACTGACAGGGTAAGAGATGATAAATTCCAACAGTGATCACATAGCAGGTAGAGAGAACAAGATGAATTTAGGGAATGTTTAGGAATTAATGGGACTCAGAGCCTGACTGGAAGGAGACGTATTAAAAGACATCCTCAGCAGTTTGTGGAGACATTAACCAACACAGGGAATATAGGCGAACACAACTAAAGATGAAGATGATGCTTTTGGTTTTTCATTCTTAACTACATGAGGGATGTTCAAAAAGAGATGTCCAGTATCAAATTTAAAAATAGGGGATTGGAGCTCAGAAGAGAGGCAGGAACCAGAGAGATTTATGAGTCATAATTATAGAAGTGGTTGCTGATGCTACAGACCTGGATGACAATCCGTTGGAAAAACATACAGACTGAGAAAAGAGGGGAGTAAGAGGAGAACATTGTTAAATACCAGTATTTAGGATGTGGTGGGAAAAGAAGATGCAACAAAGAAAAAAACGGATTTGGGGTTGAGACTCCCTGGCCTTAGAGACCTAGACAGAATTGCTTTGGACCCCACATTCCAAATTCCTGCGTCCTGTACAAATTCTGCAAATTCCAAGGACTCACTCTCTTCTGGCTGCATCTGACACCTAGCATCTTCATCTCTGAAGTGGTCTCCATGATTCATTGCATCCTTGGACTAGAAAATACAGCCTTCAGTTTCCAGCCCTAGACCAAAATACTAACGAGAACACCAACTTTCCTGAAAATTTAGAAGGAGAGATGACAGGGATTGGAAATCTGCATGGTAGTAGATATTTCTGTTCTCCTTAAGTCCTGTTAAGATTCACTACTATTAGCTCCAGTTTCTGGATATGAATAAAGCTCAATATATATTTTCTGAATAAATGAATTAATGAATAAAGTTTGTTCTTTGTGATCTTCCTGCAAACCAGCCCCTAGACTTTTCTTTCTCCTACGCACATTACCTTGGCTCTCAAAGTTATGCTGCTGCTGCTGCTGCTGCTGCTAAGTCACTTCAGTCGTGTCCGACTCTGTGCAACCCCATAGACGGCAGCCCACCAGGCTCCCCCGTCCCTGGGATTCTCTGGGCAAGAACACTGGAGTGGGTTGCCATTTCCTTCTCCAATGCATGAAAGTGAAAAGTGAAAGTGAAGTCGCTCAGTCGTGTCCGACCCTTAGCGACCGCATGGAGTGCAGCCTGCTAGGCTCCCCCATCCATGGGATTTTCTAGGCAAGAGTACTGGAGTGGGGTGCCATTGCCTTCTCCAAAAGTTATGCTAAACCATACAAATTCAGTTCTCTCTGGCTTTTCATTCTTGAATGTGCAATCATAAACACATCATGCTGCTTAGCAAAGCTAAAAAGTGAAAGTGAAAGTGAAAGCCGCTCAGTTATGTCTGACTCTTTGCGACCCCATGGAGTATACAGTCCATGGGATCCTCCAGACCAGAATACTAGAGTTGGTAGCTTTTCCCTTCTCCAGGGGGTCTTCCCGAGCCAGGGATGGAATCCAGGTCTCCTGCATTGCAGGCAGGTTCTTTATCATCTGAGCCACCAGGGAAGCCCAATTAATGAATATTTAAGGATTTCCCCAGTGGCTCAGTGGGTAAAGAATCTCCTGCATTGCAGGAGACACGGGTTTGATTTCTGGGTCAGGAAGATCTCCTGGAAGAGGAAATGGCAACCCACTCCAGTATTCTTGTCTGGAGAATCCCATGGCCAGAGGAGCCTGGCGGGCTACAGTTCATGGGGTCACAAAAGAGTTGGATAAGACTTAGGGACTAAACATTAACAACAATATTTGCCTGATGTAACCTACGAATTCTCTGCCTATGAATTCCTATGTGCCTTTAAAACAAAGCTCGAAGTTCAACTTCTGTGACATGTTCCCTAGCTCTCCCAGACAGATTTATCTGCTTCCTTCTATGGGATCCTGTATTTCTTTGTATATAATCCACTATTATTTTCTAATTTCAATACCCTGTGAGAAACAGCACTTACTACACAGTGTTATAATAATTTTTTGAGGTATTGGTCTCTTCCAATGCCTGGCACATATTAATAGTATATCCTCAACAACTGCTTCTTGAATAATGACAGACATTATTATGTATGGGCCGTGTGTTTAACGCTTCCCTGTGAAACAGAGGGCTTTATGTGTAAATGATTTATATCTCACACACAAGGGACTTCCTTGGCTTCAGAAGGTTAGAAAGGCCTCTTCTCAGGCCATCTTCAGATGGGCACAGTTACCCTGGAATTGGTCATGCGTCACTGGGACAGTGATGTGGAGCTTGGGAAGTGGGGTGAGGGATGAGGACTGTTTTCTAAGTCACATTTCACCCAATATCATCCGCATTACAGTGAGCCTGTGCTTACCATCCATTTCTTTCTCCCTTTAGGATTTTGTATGTTTATTTTTGAAAATGCTATTCGCTGGTCTGGGCTTCCCTGGTGGCTCAGTGATAAAGAAATCACCTGCCAATGCAGGAGACTCAGGTTTAATCCCTGAGTCGAGAAGATCCCCTGGAGAAGGAAATGGCAACCCACTCCAATATTCTAACCTGGGAAATCCCATGGACAGAGGAGCCTAGCGGGTTATAGTCCATGGAATCACCAAAGATTGGACATGATCTAACAACTAAACAACAATGACAACAGTTTCTTGGTATGCGGTACTAACCGATTTCCAGGTACTAACACCCCATTAGTTGCTGTAGCTGCCATGTCAGCTCCATGAGGCAGGCAGCGTGGCGGAGGCAGGGGGTGTGAAATATTGGAAAATATGCTTAAATTCCACTCAGTGAGGAAGATCTGACTCAGAAGCGTCGTATGAGCATCAGCCTCCATGTGACCCGAGGGGCCCAGGAGGATGGTCCAGGCAGTGGGCAGCCCACCACCCTACAGGGCCCACTCTGGGCCTGCCAGGGGCTTGGCTGTCATGAACCAGGCTGAAGGAGAGCATTGCTCTTCCTTCTGCAGGGGTGATAGGTCTTTGTGTTCACTGTCTGTGAAATCCTGACTCAAAGCACAGGGAGAAGCTTGTCAGCGTCCTCTGCTGGGGTTTCACGGGGCCTGGAAAGGTGGCGTGTCAGCCCTACAGCCAGCTTATGGCCACAAAACCAAATTTCACACAAATCCCTCTTCCTCAGTGATAGATACCACACTGCTTTGGACTTGCTAGAGAGCTGAGCCTACAACAGATACATTTCCCAGACTGTTTGGGATCTTGAAGGGATCTTATTTACAATGGAATGGAGTGCAGGTATGAGTGAAGTCAGTTATACAGAAAATACATCTTGCAGATTTTGTGGAGGTGGTGGGCCAAAAGGAAGGTACATGGTGGGTGGAGGAGGATATGCTGAGGTCAAACTCTGGCTTCCTCAGTTACTAGCTATATAAACTGGAAGTTATTTAATTGCTCCTTGGTTAATTGTTCCATTCATTAATTCATAATTCTTTCATTCATTAATGAATTTCCCCATTCATTGATTGCCTTGCTTTTCTATAAATTCCATCTATAAAATGGAACTAGTAATGCTTCATTTGTGGTGTGGAAATTACATGAGAGGAAGCAGCCACAGTTGTTCAGTAGTTTCCCCATTAGTGATAGTTTTCACTATCAGAACAACTGTAACATCAAAATACAGTTTAGAGACAGAAATATAGGCATGTATTGTTTAAAAACCAGTTTAGCTGCCAAAATGAAGGAAAGAAGATGCTTGACAGAAATCATTTTGTCTTTCCTTCCTTTTCAGTGTGGGTTTATTCAATCTTTTAAAAAATTTTTGATTTCTTCATTTTTGGCTGTGCTCGGTCTTCACTGCTGCACGTGGGCATTCTAGCTGTGGAGCCTGGGGACTGCTCTTCATTGTGATGTGCGGGCGTCTCGCTGCAGTGATTTTCTTGCTGCGGAGCACGGGCTCTAGGCACAGGAGCTCACTAGGTGTGGCACATGCTGTTAGCTGCCCTGAGGCATGTGGAATCTTCCTGGACCAGGGATCGAACCCATGTCCCCTGCATTGGCAGGAGGAGGATTCTTACCCGCCATACCACCAGGGAAGTCTCACTTTGTCTCTTACCCATGTTTCCTCAAGAAGAAAAGAAAAGAAAAAAGGCTGATTTGGTCACAGTGTGTCAATTAATAGCTGAATATTACCAAAGGAAGGAAGCTGAAGTGCCCAGTTATCTGGTCACCTCCAACACAAAGGCAGCTAAGCACCCCCTAACGGATTAAGCTCTGGACCCTGCCATTCATGCAGGCACTCTGCTCCCAAGGCCCTAGGAGGTCAGTCTCTCACCTCTGTTCCCTCATCCTGGGGGCAAGTGCTGCATAAATAAAATCATTAACAGCGTCACATGATTTCCTGTACCTCTCTCCCCGGAAAACCTCCCAACGGGGTGCTCTCACCCCCAGAGCAAGACAAAAGGTGTCCAGGAAAGCAATGCTGGTGGGCGTTTCACCGTGGAGCAGCAGATTTCATCACCAGCCTTCTAAGGCTGTCATAAAGAAGACACAGGGAATGCACTTCATTCTAGAAGGAAAAAACCCAAGGAACTCTCCTGGGCCTCCTGGCTTTACAAACCCCCACCCTTCTCTCCTGCCCCCTTGTTTTGCCAGGAGTCTGCTGGCTTCCTGAAGATGGAGCCTGCTCCATGTATTCCTGGGCTGCTCCGGGGGACTGGTGACCTCATGCTGGCTGTCCCAGGCTCCCATTCAGGCAGAAATGCCCAATAGACTCCAGTGGAAGATAGGACCTCTTGGGAGGTATTGTGCTCAGCTGAACTGGCCCAGTTGCTCTGTGGCATTTTGATTAATGTGAGTCTGAATGAGAGCCTTTAAAACCCGATTTCCTTTGGAAATGCAGTTTGGAAAATCACTTTGGCTGTGTGTATGTGTTCGTGTGGGTAACTTCCTTGGTGGTCTAGTGGTTAAGAATCCACCTGCCAGTGCAGGGAACACGGGTTTGATCCCTGGTCCGGGAAGATCCCACATGCTGTGGGGCAGCTGAGCCTATGCTCCACAACAAGAAAAACCACTGCAATGAGAAGCCCGCACACCTCAACTCGACAGTAGCTCCTGCTCGCCCCAACTAGAGAAAGCCCGTGCACAGCGATGAAGGTCCAGTGCAGCCAAAAATAAAATCATTTTTTTAAAAAAGAATTGAATTTGATTCTGTGTATCTATCCAGATTCTTTTCTCATGTATGTGCATACATGTATGTATATATGTGTATCATCACTAGTATCGTACTGTTTCTTTTAAAAAAAATTAGTCTCCAAGTACAATATCCATTGAATTTCATTGAATTCCATTAGTCTGAATTCATTTTGGGAATCTTCAAAGGAAAAGAAGAAAACTCCACATCTCTGGACTTTTAATGGCGGAGTGATCCAGGTCTTTCTATCCTAAAGCTTGCTAAAGGTACTTTTAATTTTACATGGAATCAACTACTTTTTCAAAATAAGCAGGTTTAGAAAATTTTTATGATGCAGCAGAGTGTTTCCAACTTCAGAAGCTCACTCACCTCCAGGCGAGTGTTAAAAAATACCCTGTGGGACATCAGACAAAAAATGTAGCTCCACATCTGTGCCTGGCTATGCCAGAAGGTAAGGCCTAGTGATTCTAGAATTCCACAGTCTAAACAACTGCCACGAGGCCAGGACTCTCTGGGAATGTTGCACCTGTATGATCCAGTGACTCAGCCATTAGACACAAACCCGCTGGTAATCAGCTCAGCCCGTTCAAGTGTTTGCTTCAGGAAATTCTATCTTATAAAGCCACAGGGTTCTGCATAGTCTAATCATTTCCTTTCACATTGGACTTTGGCATTTCTTTTGGAATAAGAAAGACGTGAGGGGGACTTCCCTGGTGATGCAGGGACTCTGGGTTCCCAATACAAGGGGTCTGGGTTCGATCCCTAGTCAGGGAACTAGATCCCACATGATGTAACTAAAAGATCATGCATGCCTCAGGTAAGGCCTGGCACAGCCAAATAAATAAATCATAAATAAAACAAATATTTTAAAAAAGAAAGCTGTGAGGACATGCGGCAGACTTCCCAGCCCATACACCTTTCTGGCTGCTGTGATTTCCATGTTGTTAATTTCCATGCTTTGCACTCTCCTTCACTGAGGATGTCACGCTCTGCACAGCCCTACCCAGCACCAGATCTCATAGGTGCTGACCTCATAAGGAGCAACTCTTGGGGCTTAGACGAAGTTTCTTTTGAGAGAGAAATAAGTGGATAACTAACCCATCAATGCAAAACTCCAGAAGAAGTTTTCTGCGTTACTGAAATGCACCCCACCAAGAGGGTGAGCAACTCACATCCTCAGGACTGGAGTGACTTCTAACCTGTGCACTTAACATCTCTATTGTTCCCATATTTGACCACAAGACCCGTTAACACAAGGAGTGATCTTCACATGGACTCTGAGAAACTGGGGAGAAAAATGTCAGAGTGCAGGTTTTCTGATCTCCTGCAGGGGAGGGCATCCTAATTCCAGAGGTGCCTTTATCCAATAGGACTAGTTCCCTTATAAGAAGAGATCCTCTGTTCCCCACTTCTCCTGCCCTCAATCTTTCCCAGCATCAGAATCTTTTCCAATGAGTCAGCTCTTTGCATCAGGTGGCCAAAGTATTGGAGCTTCAGCATCAGTCCTTCCAATGAATATTCAGGACTGATTTCCTTTAGTAAGATCTGGTTTGATCTCCTTGCAGTCTAAGGGTCTCTCAAGTCTTCTCCAGCACCACAGTTCAAAAGCATCAATTCTTTGGCGCTCAGCCTTCTTTCTGGTCCAACAGAAGATGAGATAGTTGGATGTTACCATCGACTCAATGGACATGAGTTTGAGTAAACTCTGAGAGATATTGAAGGACAGGGAAGCCTGGCATGCTGCCATCCATGGGGTCGCAAAGAGTCAGACACAACTGAGTGACTAAACAACAACAAAGAAGAGCTAGCAGAGAAAGCACTCTCTCTCGTGTGTGTACACACACAAGAAAGGCCATATGAGGACCCAGGAAGGAAGCAGTCATCTGCAAGTTGGGAAAAGAGGCCTCACCAGAAATTGAATCAGTCAAAACTTTGATGTAGGACTTTCGGCCTGAAGAACTGTGAGAAAACAAATTTTTGTTGTTTCAGCCACCCAGTCTGAGTATTTTGTTCTAGCTGCGTAACTGAATAACAGTATGTGTACATCACTGCTGGGTTAGAGAGCCAACCGTGTCCTGGTGCGGTGCTACCAACCACACTGCTGAACAACCCACACTTCCCATTCCCCATCAACAGGAGTCTAGCCTTCCCACTCGGCTTCCCGGTGGTAAAGGATCCACCTGCCAATGCGGGAGAAGCAGGAGACACAGATTTTATCCCTGGGTCGGGGAGATTCCCTGGAACAGGACACAGCAACCCACTCCAGTATTCTTACCTGGAGAATCCCATGGACAGAGGAGCTGGGTGGACTATAGTCCATGGGATCACAAAAAATCAGACACGACTGAGTAACTGAGTAGCCTTCCCACTACTATTCTCACAGTGCCTTTACTCCATAAAACTTCTGGGAGTTTCCAAGAGATGTCTGTGTCTCACATGCCCATCCTGGGGTCTTCTGTCCTGGTGGCCAGTTGCATTCACTCTGAACTATCCACTCCAGGTTCTCCAGTCACCTCCTGCACCTTCTTCTTCAATGTTCCTAGTTTACGGTTGCTTACAGTAATTGTCTGTTGCTGTGTAACAAAATTTCGCCAAAACTTAGTGGCTAGAAAAGCTTTATTATTTCAGTTTCTATGCTTCAGGAATTCTGGAGCAGCGTACATGGGTGTTTCTGGCTTAGTGTCTCTCGTGAGATTGAAGCCAGGGTCTTGGCAGGGGCTGCAGTCGTCTGAAGGCTTGACCTGTGCTGGCAGAGCTGCTTCCAAACGGCTCGCTTGCTCTCAAGGTTAGCAAGGCTGACAGTCAGCACACACAGACCTCTCCATAGGGCCACTCCTGTGTCCTGATAACGCGACTTATTCGAGAGCAGCTCTCCATGAGAGAAAGGAGGGCAGAACGACAGAAGGTTTGTGACCTGGCCTCTGAGGTCACACTTTGTCCTTTCCACAATGTCCTATCACTTATACCACCTCGTTTAGTGTGGGAAGAGACTACACAAGGGCATGAAACCAAGAGGCAAGGATCAATAACACACACATGTATGGCTTAAAAACTACAACATTATAACCAAGCTTTAATAAGCAATTCCTGCGCCCTCAGAGGATCGGAGTGTAAACTGACATCCTTCTTCTTGCTCCTGTGCCATCCTTACTCCCCACTCTTGTAGTCTCGGGTTCCATTCTGGCTGCTAAGTAAGTGTTGCTCATCCACCTGCTTCCCAGTTTTCAAAATGACATTCATGTAACTCATCTGCTTTCATGCCTTTCCCTGTGAGTGGTGCTTTTTCATTACTTTTTGCAATTTTCACAGAGTATAGAAGGAAGCAAGGGGAAATACGTAGGTTTAATTTGCCATGCTTAAGCAGAAGTCTTTCCATTTGTTACATGCCATTTTAATTTCATTGCTGTTATTCATATGCTTCCTCTATTTGTCAATAAGATTACTTACATTTCTTCACTAATATTTAAGAGCTCTTCATAGAAAGAGATACGATTATTTTAAACATATTGTACCTTTCTCTCAATGATAACCTGAATAATAAAAGTGTATTCTGGACTATCTGGTGAACTAGATTGTAAATGAGGCCTGGCAAGAATGTTTAGTGCTTGCATTTGCACTTGTGAAGTTTGTGAGCTGAAGCCGTATGGTTTGTCAGGAAAGTAATGTCTCTATTTTTCAACATTCTCTCTAGGTTTGTCTTAGCTTTCCTTCCAAGAAGCAAGAGTCTTTTAATTTTCTGGCTGCAGTCACTGTCCACAGTGATTTTAGAACTCAAGAAAGTAAAATCTATCTCTGCATCCACTTTTTCCCCTTCTATTTGCCGAAGTGATGGGACCAGATGTTCCCATCCCATGATCTTAGTTTTTTATTTTAATTGTTTAATGTTGAGTTTCTAGTCAGCTTTTTCACTCCCTTTTTCTACCCTCATCAAGAGGCTCTTTAGTTCCTCTTCACTTTCTACCATTAGAGTAGTGAAAGTGAAAGTGAAGTCGCTCAGTCGTGTCCAACTCTTCGCGACCCCATGAACTGCAGCCTACCAGGCTCCTCCGTCCATGGGATTTTCCAGGCAAGAGTACTGGAGTGGGTTGCCATTGCCTACCATCTGTATATCTGAGGTTGTTGATATTCCTCTTGGCAATCTTTTTAATTTTTATTTATTTGGCTTTTTATTTTTATTTATTTATTTGAGTTTTAGTAGACATCTGGTAGCATCTTAAGGGTTTTCCATGTGTAGAATCTTGTCATCTGCAGACCATCACGGTTTCACTTCTTATTTTCTAATTCAGATTCCTTTTATTTCTTTTTCTTCTTTGATTGTTGTGGCCAGGACTTCCAAAGCTATGTTGAATAAAAGTGGTAAGAGAGGACATCCTTGTGTGTTCCTGACCTTAGAGGAAATGCTTTCAGCTTTTCATTGTTGAATATGATGTTATCTGTGGGTTTGTCATATATGGCCTTTATTATGTTCCCTCTATGCCCACTTTCAGGAGGGTTTTTATGTTACCCTCCAATGAATTAAGGGCTTTCCAGGTGGTGCAGTGGGACAGAATTCACCTGCCAATTCAAGAGATGCAAGAGACACAAGTTTGATCCCTGGGTTGGGAAGATACCTTAGAGTAGGAAATGGCAACCTGCTCCAGTATTCTTGCCTGGAAAATGTCATGGACAGAGGAGTCTGATGGGCTACAGTCCACGGATTGCAGAGTTGGAAGTGACTGAGCATACATGCATGCCAGTGAATTAAGCAACTTTATAGAATTAGTTGTGCTTATTGTCAACATTTTAATTAAAGGTAAGGTCTAATTTTCCAGGACTTGCAAAAATAAGATCTTAAAACCTGGTGGCTCAGGGGTAAAGAATCCGCCTGCAACGAAGGACACGCAGCTTTGTTCCCTGGGTTTGGAAGATCCCCTGGAGGAAGGCAAGGCAATCCATTCCAGTATTGTTTCCTAGAAAGTTCCATGGACAGAGAAGCCTGGCAGGCTAAAATTCACAGGGTTGTAAAGAGTCGGACATGACTGAAGCTACTGAGTAAAGTTATTTATGTTGTTTTCTACAAAGCATTTATATAAACCATGTTTCTTGGCATTAATATTTTTAAAGTCAAATATAGAAACAGATGAAAAAATTGAAGTAATTCCAAGAAGCCATATTTCCACCATGAAATTCAACATCAGACACTAGTAAACTGACATCTGTCACATTATATTAGAGTTGTTAATTGCAACTTTTATTGGTTTCATACTTTATGGTCACTTTATTTGTGGATCTGTGTGTTAAAGTTCTCCAGAGAAACAGAACCAACAGGCCGTATGTGTGTGTGTGTGTGTGTGTGTGTGTGTGTGTAGAGAGAGAGAGAGGAATACAGATAGACACAGAGAGAAAATTGTGATAAATTCATGAGGTTATAGGAGCTGGCATCTAAAATCTGCAGGAGGCGCTGGCATGCGGGAAGAGTTGATGCTGCAGTTTGAGCCCAGAGATTATCTGGAGGCAGAATTCCCTTTTCCTCAGGGTACCTCAGTCTTCTAAGGCCTTCAGCTGATTGGATGAGGCCCACCCAGATTATGGAGGGTAATCTACTGTATTCAGAGCCTACTGATCTACGTATTAATCTCATCTAAAAATTCCTTCACATTAAGCCTGGAATTTGACTAAATATGTAGACGTTGTAGCCTCACCAAGTTGACAAATGAAATTAAACATCACAACTTGTTTTGGCTTTGCATTTATACAACAGCCACAAAGATCAAGATTTAAAAACTTGTTTTAAATATATACTTTTATAGTACTGAAAAAAAATACTTTACATCAGCTCTGGGGAGTGGGGAAGGTTATGTACATTTTTTCTTTCAAAAAATTCTGAATTACCCTCAGAATTAATAACACTGTTTGTAGAACTGAAAGGCCTAGTAAAGGTTTTTTTTTCCCCAAACTGAAAAACACTCTTTCATGAAAGATTAATTCTGCCAGTGAGGGATTTGCTGGCATGTCCATAAGTCCTGGATACCAGGGCTTCAGAAATGTGGGCCTGATTACTCACACAACATGTGTTCTGCTTTTTTCTCTTAACATATAGTATAAGGGTCTAGATACTTCTTGATAAGAGATTTTGTTTTTCTTATTGGTTTTATTTTTGTAATGATTTCAGTAAAACATAATACAATTATTTATGGTCATTTCTTGGGGAAAAAACAGCTGCTGCAATATAACCTAAAAAACCAGCACTGAGAACAAGCATTAGGGTATATTGAGGGTAATGGTGTGTACATGAAGCTCATGTGCATTTAGCAAAACACTTTAAACAAAAAGATCCTTTTCCTGCTCTCGCCACCATCCCTAAATAGCAAGTAAATCCCATGAGTGTCATCTCATACAGAAAAGAGAATGCTAACAATTTCATTAAAATGAAAAAGCATATGAATAAAAATATCCAACCTCATGAACACAGGAATGACTTATTAAGCAAACCTGAACCTACCACCTTAAAATCTTAGGTTTGCTAAGCTTTATGTTTCCTGTCAGGAATGTTCATATTTCAGCTATAAATAGAACATGGCAGCAGATAGAGGAGCTTTTTAATTAGGTCATTACCCAGTCTGCATGACTTATTTTCTTTGAGTCTTTGCCATTTTTTACTTCTGATTTGGTCTCTTCGTGATGGTGATGAAACATGACAGAATCATACCAGGCTTCCAAAGAACTCCCTTGCGCTCAGCCCTCCCCCACCGCCTCTCCCTCTCTTTCATCATATGTGCACTTGCTTGTCAAAACCTCTTGCAAAGGGAAGACAGTGACAAGCTTCTGCCATGTTCAGACCAGACATTTGGCCTCACCCTGCCACTTTCCCATCTAGGACTAAATGTCCCAACCAGAGCTGGTCTTATGTCTGGCTCTTAAGAATAAGGGTATTACCATCTTTCCCGAACTTTGTGACTGTTGATGAGGAATTGAGAAACAGTGACAGATGAATGGAGCTGCCTATATAACACTAAAGCATTGAAAGTGACTGAGTGAGCTAATAGTTTTCCAATCTTCCTTACTAAGCCTAATTCTGTAATAGCTTTTACTAGCTTCTGAAGGAATGATGAAAATGAAAAAGACGCTTATAGTCAGTATCCTCTCACCTTGTGGTTTTCGAGATGCTGGGAAGGGTCTTATGTCTCCAGATTCTCACTGTCCTACCTCCGTGACAGGCACATGGTGACACTTTGTGTGCCTTAGTCGCTCACTCGTGTCCGACTCTTTGTGACCCCATGGTCTGTAGACCACCTGGCTCCTCT
Source organism: Budorcas taxicolor (assembly GCF_023091745.1). Taxonomy (NCBI): domain Eukaryota; kingdom Metazoa; phylum Chordata; class Mammalia; order Artiodactyla; family Bovidae; genus Budorcas; species Budorcas taxicolor. The sequence goes on along the minus strand of NC_068914.1, from coordinate 41,494,522 downwards.
GTCCATGGGACTTTCCAGGCAAGAATACTGGAATGGGTTGCCATGTCCCTCTCCAGGGGATCTTCTCGACTCAGGGATTGAACCTGGGTCTCCTGCATTGCAGGCATGTTCTTTATCATCTGAACCATGAGGGAAGACCCAGTAAAAGACAAGAGTTTCATTCAGTGGTGGCACTGTTGGTGACTTTGGAGGTTTTGGCATTCCCACAAGTCTATCAATGGGGTGCGAGGTGGGAGGGGGGTTCAGGATTGGGAACTCATGTACACCCATGGTGGATTCATGTCAATGTATGGCAAAAACCAATACAGTATTGTAAAGTAAAATAAAGTAAAAATAAAAATTAAAAAAAATATATTCTAAACCCACCATTCCAAACCAAAAAAAAAAAAAAAAAAAAAAACCCTTCTAAAAGATTCACCAAAAGTCCTTTCTAATATCCACACTAAGTTAGAGCTTGGAGGGAAATGCAACTTCACAAATCCTGTCCTTTCCACCAGCCCTCCCTCATCCCTTCCAGTCAGATTGTTACGGAACCATCGACAAAACCCAGCCACTTTGGCCAGGCATGAGGATAACCACTTGCCTGAGTTGTCTCACACAGGAGGTCACTACAAAGAATGAGGTGCTGCCACTGATAACTAAGTGGGAGAGTTCAAAAGGGGCCAAGAGGAGGAGCAAGGAGTCTTGCCAACCTCCCAGAAACCCTCACACTTGAATTCATCTTGGCTGAGAGACGTGTGCACCAGCAGGAAGGACTCCGAGTCACCAGAGACGGGCCAGGTGAGATGACTGGCCAGAGACAACCCAGAAACTCACCCCATCACCATAAAACCTGAGACCGCAAGCCACGAGACAGAGTGGTTCTCCCGCTGCTCTCCACCCAGGCACCCTTTCCCAATAAAGCCTCTTGCATTATCAGCATCTGTGTCTCATCAGACAATTCATTTCCAAGTGTTAGACGACAGTCCACTCTCAGACCCTGGAAGGGGTCCACCTTCCTGCAACAAGACCACTTCTGGATTTGTCCCAGGGTCATTGCACCTCTGTGGCAGGACACACAGCTGCATTATTAAATGCAGACCCATTTCCTGGCCTGGGAGCATGACTGGAAAAGGCTGGCTGCTGTTTTCATAACTCGTTTATTTGGCAGGATAACCAGACATGAATCTTACTGGAGGAAGAATGAACCTGGCCTGATGTGAGGCTATTTTAGCCTGTGGTGTTTATCTACTATAGGACCAGTGGCAGTGCCACTTTCCAGACTGGAAGCTACATAAGAATTCTGGGCACTGTGCTTCTTAACCTTTGTACCTCTGGTGCTGGGCTGGCACATAGGTAAGTGGCCTATAAATGTTTACTGAGTTTATTGAACATGTATGCCTGAATTGTGGTGCACAGCAAGGAGATCAAGCCAGTCAATCCTAAATGAAATCAACCTTGATTATTCATTGAAAGGACTGATGTTGAAACTGAAGCTCCAATACTTTGACCACCCAAAGTGGTCCAATGAGCTGACTCATTGGAAAAGACCCTGATGCTGGGAAAGACTGAAGGCAAAAGGAGGAGAGGATGGCAGAGAATGTGATGGTTAGTTGGCATTACATTCTCAAAGGTGATGAATTTGAGCAAACTCCGGGAGACAGCGAAGGACAGGGAAGCCTGGTGTGCCCATGGACTTGCAAATGTGCCTGGTGTGCCCATGGACTTGCAAATATCGGATAAGACTTAGCAACTGAACATTGAATACTTAGGAAGTAAGCAAGTGATGCCAAGTTGACATGTCCTTCAGAATAAAAAGTCATGGATTAGTCATTCACTCATTCATTTTGTTAGCCCTTCACTTAACTAACAAGTATTTATTGAAGGCCACCTGTGTTTCAGGCTTTTTGCCACATTCTGGGATTGTAAGATGAGTAAGAGGCAGTTCCCCTACTTGTTAAGTTCACATCCAAGTAAGAAAGACAGACAAGTACATCAGGATTTTAATACAGTGCGATGAGTGCTAATAAACGTATAGACATCACAAGGACACCAAGATCAGGCATCCAACCCTGCCTGACAAGATCAGATTTGCACTGAGGAAAGATCACTTTAGAACTAAAGACATCATTGCTTGAACATAACATAATTATTGCAAAATGGAGTGCAGGATTGTAGGTCTCCTCCATGGGGTCCTAGCTTCAAGCTGTAGGCAGTAACTGAAAGAGAAAGCCCTTCAGAGAGAAAATAGGATTTTAAAATGAACCTGAGTTCTATACAAAATCAAAGATGTTACTTTATGGGGCGACATATGGCTCCTGTCTACTCCCGCCAAAATTGCACACTTTCCTCTTCCTAAGGAATCTGTCCAAGATAGCAGGAAGTGATTGTGTTACTTCTTTTCATCTTGTTAGAGATCTTGGATCCATAAAGTGTAATTCCCCCCTAATTCCCAGATGAGGGCCTTTCTGAAGCAATAAAGGAAGAAGAAATTCTACTCCTGACCTCTATTAAGTGCTAAGTAGAAATCAGGGACTATAGGGCCGATGTTCATGAATATGAGACATGCATGCTGCAGAGTCAGTGACCAGAATGTCTGCAGAGCTTTTGAAGACCCCGCTCTCCTTTTGCTCCCAGAAAATGCAGGTAGGAATCATGCTATGTGTTGCCAACCCCAGCGATGCTCTTTCAGCTCCAGACAGGCTTTCCCTTTTCTCTAGCCTGGTGCATGATCCTAACTCAAATGGGATGACAAGGCAGAAACCAGACAAACTGAAGGACTGTGAGGAAACAGGAGGTGTTGGAGTACTTCCTGCATAAAAATGATGCTTTCATTTTTAAAACCCACATTTCCCCTCTTGGCTGCAGCCCAGAGACTCAGACAAGAGCTATAATAATGACTAATGTGCTTCCCTTAATGTACCCGCTAACTACAAGTCAGGTCATTCCTACATCCATATCACAAATCTTGATGCTTCTGTAGCCATTTACATGACCAGTAAGAAAAGCAGCTTTTTCCAGGGGATATTCTCTCAGAGATATGTGAGAAGTCCCAGGCATGCTCAGAGGAGTCTGCAGCTGCCTGGTGAGGGGTGAGGCGAGGGTGTAGGTGGGACAGCTTGGGACCTCACTCCAGTGCAGCTCCTCATGTCTGCTGATCTCAGCCTCACGAGCACCGGGGCTGCATCTACTGTGGTAGACACTCTTCAGTCCCTTGGCCAGTGCAGCAGGACATCTGCCGTTGCCATAGGTGTGGCTGCATGAACTCTGCTGGCCTTGGTGCAGACCCTTGTCAGCTTGCCAAGGCAACAGCCCTGCAATCAGATGGGAGGTGGTTTCCTCTCTGTGTCACACTCTATATTGGGGTTCCTATCCTCAGCAAAAGTTATGGTTATTCAGATTCACTCTAGAGCCATTTCCCAAGGTGAGCCCACAACACTGGGATGGGTGTCTTGAAGAAGTTCTAGTACTACACTTAGAACCAAGACTTTCTTCATTCTCTGGCTAGTTGAAAACCTTCTGTTTATCTCCCAAGCCACCTGGTGCCTCACTTTTTACCACACTGTTACTAAAATGCTCCCTGGGCTCTTGGACCTTAGTTCTGATTGTTTTTTGTTTTTTGATCTGTCTCTCCCTTTATACCAGGTATTCTCCCAGAGGCTCCACTGCCTGAGCACTGAGGACTCCAGTGAAAGGAGCTCTACTCCATGACCTTAGTCCAGACCCTACCTCGGTCACCAACTATGTTTTAATGGTCTGACAATTAAATGGGGGACTGACTATTCCCTATTCCTCCCACTAAGGATATACAAAACAAATATAAAGGACTTAGGAAGGTAGAGAGAAAGAAGATAGGCCAGGAACCTTGGGATTCATATGTAACTGGCTGAATCCCCAAAACTCAAATGTTGAAATCTTAACCCCCAGTTCCTCCAAATGTGACTATATTTGGAGACAGGATCTTCAGAGATGTAATTCAGGTCAAATGAGGTCATCAGGACAGGCTGTAATCCAATATGACTAGTGTCTCTATAAGAAGAGAAAATTTGGACCCACACACCCCAAGGGAAGGTGAGCACACATAAAGACACAACTAAAAGGTGCTTATCTACAGGCCAAGGAAGGAGAACATAGAAGAAATTTGGTCTTGGACTTCTAGCCTCCAAAATTGTAAGCAAATTAATTTTATTGTGTATGTCAGTCTGTGGTGCTTCTTATTGCAGCCCCGACAAACTAATGTACCAAGGAATTACACACTGCTGAGTTCCTTGAGTTTTCTTTTTGCCTCATATAGTCTAGACTTGGGGAAAGTCAGCAACCTGAAAACACTAATGAATGCAGATTAAAAAGAGAAAACATCTAGCAGAAGCCTGCTCTCTCTAGGCAAAGGACAAGGAAGGGGACAGACTAACAAGACAGAAAATTTTTAGACAATCACAGCTCTATTTCAGCCAATCTCCACTGAAAAAAACTGTGGCCATACATATACCCATGCCAACAAAGGCCAAATGGGGAGCTTAGACCTCGACCTTCACCAGCCTATAATGAAGCACCCCAGTCCCCACACAGGGGTTGTATAAAGGAAGGCTGAGAAGGGAGCAGGATTTCATTCCTGGCAACCCTGAAGGGCCTTAGAAAGTTTCCCCTCCTCATGGTGTCATTGGAGGCCACATGGAGAGCAGTAACAACCCTCTCACCCACACAGGTAGCAGTGGAGGCTCAGTGGGGAGCTGGGACTCTCAGCACAGCCCAGAATAAACGTTCAGGTTTCAACAGAAGTTAACTGGGCAACCTGACATTCTCCCTTACCCCTATCATAATAATGTCAGATGAAGCCAGCTAAATCAGATTTAAATAAGATTTAGAATCATAATAAATTTTTAAATGTTTGGTTTTCAATAGGAAATCACTCAGCATACCAAGTCCCAAGAAGATCCCAAATTCAATGAAAACAGACTATCCATAGATGCCAGCACATCTGGCATGATAACATCTAACAGAGATATTAGAATTACTTGACAAAGACTTTTGACAGCAGTTATCATAAAAATTACAAGCAATTACAAACAAGTTTGAAATGGAAAAAATGGAAATTCTTAGCAAAGAATACAAGATAAAGAGAGGAACCAAATGAAAATTTTAGAAGTTAAAAATACAATGACTAATATAGAAAAACTCAGTGGATGGGCTCACCAGAAGCATGGATGGGACAAAGGAAAGAACCAATGAACTGGAAGACAGAATAACAGAAATTATCCAACCTGAAAAATTGGGGGTCGGGAGTGAGAATGAATAGAGCCAAAGGGACCTGTGGGACTAATAACAAAAAGTCTAATGTATATGTCACCATAATCTCAGAAGGAGAGGAGAACAACAGCGTTGACCCAAATTTGGTAAAAGGTATAAATCTGCAGATTCAAGAAGCTAAGCTAAAACCAAACAGGATAAACCCAAAGTAATCCATGCAGAGACACATCGTGGTCAGACTTCTGAAAACTAAAGACAAAGAGAAGTCTTAAAAACAGCATGAGACTTTACCTTAAGTGAAAAACAAACTCATAGGATTCCTCATCAGAAACCATGGGTAAAAGATTGGCACAATACTTTAAAGTACTGAAATAAAAGAATTCAACCTATAGAATCCTATATCCAGTGAAAATATATTTCAAGAAACAAGGAGAAATCAAGACATTTTGAGATGAAAGTAGACTAAGAGAATCTGACACCAGCAAATCTACCCTTAAAGAATGGCTAAAGAAGTTTCTCTGAATAGAAAGGAAATTATATAAGAAGAAATCTTCAGACATTAGGAAGGAGGACAAAATATAAGCAAAAATATGAGTAAATGCAATATACTTCTTTCTTCTCTTGAGTTTTCTATATTATGTTTGATAGCAGAAGCAAAAGTTATAATAGTGCCTGTGTGTGCACGCTCAGTTGTGTCTGACTCTTTACCTCATGAACTGTATAGCCCACCAGGCTCCTCTGTCCATGAGATTTTCCATGCAAGAATACTGGAGTGGATTGCCATTTCCTTCTCCCGGATATCTTCTTGACCCAGGGATCGAACCAGCATCTCCTGCATTGTCAGGCAGATTCTTTACTGCTGAGCGACCAGAGAAGCCAATCAAGACAGCAATCAGAGCAGAAAAAGAAATAAAAGGAATTCAGATTGGAAAAGAGGAAGTAAAACTCTGTTTGCAGATGACATGATCCTCTACATAGAAAACCCTAAAGACTCCACCAGAAAATTACTAGAGTTAATTAATGAATATAGTAAAGTTGCAGGGTATAAATTAAACACACAGAAATCCCTTGCATTCCTATACACTAATAATGAGAAAATAGAAAAAGAAATTAAGCAAACAATTCCATTCACCATTGCAAAGAAAAGAATCATATACTTAGGAATATATCTACCCAAAGAAACAAAAGACCTATTTATAGAAAACTGTAAAACACTGGTGAAAGAAATCAAAGAGGACACAAATAGATGGAGAAATATACCATGTTCATGGATTGGAAGAATCAATATAGTGAACATGAGTATACTACTCAAAGCAATCTACAGATTCAATGAAATCCCTATCAAGCTACCAATGGTATTTTTCACAGAACTAGATCAAAAAATTTCACAATTTGTATGGAAATACAAAAAACCTCGAATAGCCAAAGCAATCTTGAGAAAGAAGAATTGAACTGGAGGAATCAACCTGCCTGACTTCAGGCTATCCTACAAAGCCACAGTCATCAAGACAGTGCGGTACTACCACAAAGACAGAAACATAGATCAATGAAACAAAATAGAAAGCCCAGAGATAAATTCATGCACCTATGGACATCTTATCTTCGACAAACTAGCTAGGCAAAAATATACAATGGAGAAAAGACAATGTAACAAGTGGTGCTGGGAAAACTGGTCAACGACTTGTGAAAAAATGAAACTAGAACACTTTCTAACACCATACACAACAATAAACTCAAAATGGATTAAAGATCTAAACGTAAGGCCAGAAACTATAAAACTCCTAGAGGAAAACATGGGCAAAACACTCTCCGACATAAATCACAGCAGGATCCTCTATGACCCACCTCCAGAATACTGGAAATGAAAGCAAAAATAAACAAATGGGACCTAATTAAAATTAAAAGCTTTTGCACAACAAAGGAAACTATAAGCAAGGTGAAAAGACAGCCTTCGGAATGGGGGAAAATAATAGCAAATGAAGCAACTGACAAAGAATTAATCTCAAATATATACAAGCAACTTCTGCAGCTCAATTCCAGAAAAATAAACAACCCAATCAAAAAATGGGCCAAAGAACTAAGCAGACATTTCTCCAAAGAAGACATAGAGATGGCTAACAAACACATGATAAGATGCTCAACATCACTCATTATTCAGTTCAGTTCAGTTGCTCAGCCGTGTCCGACTCTTTGTGACCCCATGAATTGCAGCACACCAGGCCTCCTTGTCAATCACCAGTTTTTGGAGTTCACTCAGACTCATGTCCATCGAGTCAGTGATGCCATCCAGCCATCTCATCCTCGGTCGTCCCCTTCTCCTCCTACCCCCAATCCCTCCCAGCATCAGAGTCTTTTCCAATGAGTCAACTCTTCACATGAGGTGGCTAAAGTACTGGAGTTTCAGCTTTAGCATCATTCCTTCCAAAGAAATCCCAGGGCTGATCTCCTTCAGAATGGACTAGGTGGATCTCCTTGCAGTCCAAGGGACTCTCAAGAGTCTTCTCCAACACCACAGTTCAAACGCATCAATTCTTTGGCACTCAGCCTTCTTCACAGTTCAACTCTCACATCCATACATGACCACAGGAAAAACCATAGCCTCGACTAGACGGACCTCAGTCGCTCATTAGAGAAATGCAAATCAAAACCACAATGAGGTACCATTTCACTCCAGTCAGAATGGCTGCGATCCAAAAGTCTACAAGCAATAAATGATGGGGAGAGTGTGGAGAAAAGGGAAGCCTCTTACACTGTTGGTGGGAATGCAAACTAGTACAGCCACTATGGAGAACAGCATGGACATTCCTTTAAAAATTGGAAATAGAACTGCCATATGACCCAGCAATCCCACTGCTGGGCATACACACTGAGAAAACCAGAATTGAAAGAGACACGTGTAACCCAATATTCATCGCAGCACTGTTTACAATAGCCAGGATATGGAAGCAACCTGGATGTCCATCAGCAGACAAATGGATAAGAAAGCTGTGGTACATATACACAATGGAATATTACTCAGCCATTAAGAGGAATACATTTGAATCAGTTCTAATGAGGTGGATGAAATTGGAGCCTATTATACAGAGTGAAGTAAGCCAGAAAGAAAAACACCAATACAGTATACTAACGCATATGGAATTTAGAAAGATGGTAACAATAACCTTGTATGTGAGACAGCAAAAGAGACACAGATGTATAGAACAGTCTTTTGGACTCTGTAGGAGAGGGTGAAAGTGGGATAGTTTGGGAAAATGGCATTGAAACACGTATATTATCATATGTGAAATAAATCACCAGTCCAGGTTTGATGCATGATACAGTGTGCTCAGGGCTGGTGTACTGGGATGACCCAGAGGGATGGGATGGGGAGGGAGATGGGAGTGGGGTTCAGGATGGGGAACACATGTACACCCATGGCAGATTCATGTCAATGTATGGCAAGTGAAGTGAAGTGAAGGCGCTCAGTCGTGTCCAACTCTTTGCGACCCATGGACTGTAGCCCACCAAGCTCCTCCATCCATGGGATTCTCCAGGCAAGAGTACTGGAGTGGGTTGCCATTTCCTTAAACCAATACAATATTGCAAAGTAATTAGCTTTCAATAAATAAATAAATAAATTTTTTTAAGCCAAAAAAAAAAAAAAAGACATTACCAAAACAAAACAGGAAGTTATATAAAAACAATAGCAAACAAAACAAGACCAAAAAAAACCTCTTTAGGAACTTCCCTGGTGATACAGTGGCTAAGAATCCACCTGCCAACGCAGGGGACATGGGTTAGATTCCTGGTCTGGGGAAGATTCCACATGCTGCAGAGCAACTAAGCAGTTCGCCACAACTACTGAGCCCGCATGCTATAACCAGAGAGTAGCCCCCACTGGGTGCAGCTAGAGAAAGACTAAGTGCAACAGCGAAGACCCAGGGCAGCCAAATAAAAATAAGTTTAAGAAGTTAAGTTTTGGGACTTTCATTAACGACTGTGGTGTCAGGTTTTTCAGCAAGTGAAGAATGTGAAAGTGTTAGCTGCTCAGTCATGGACCATAACCCGCCAGGCTCCTCTGTCCATGGAATTCTCCAGGCAAGAATACTGGGGTGGGTAGCCATCCCTTTCTCCAGAGCATCTTCCCGATCCAGAAATTGAACCTGGGTCTCGTGCATCATAGGCAGATTCTTTACCATCTGAGCTACCTCAAGCAAGCCTTCCTAGGAAAGCTTTTACAAAAACTGTTTAAAAATAATTTTTTTTTAACCATCTGAAGGCATTGGAAAGTGGCTGAAACAGGTAGAAACTGCAGGGGAATTTATTCTTAAAAGATGACTATAAGAGTAAAATTTACAAGTTTGTGGCTTACTGTGCCTGGGAGCATTTTCTATTCCAAGTCCAAAATCTTACTCCAGAAAATTACAGCTTCAACTGGCTGAAAGTGGCAGAAGACAGAGTTTAGGATATCTTAAATTAAGAGAGTTTCAGAAGGAATAAACTCAAAATATGAGTATAAACTTTGCCCAAACCCCTGGTTAATAAACTGTGCTTGTATGGCGATAATAGGGGGTTGGGGGTCGGGTAGTTGTCTAGGAAAATGACAGGCAGAAACAAGAGAGGAATCTACATTTGAAAGATAAAACTGAACCAGGTAAGATTTGTTATTCACTGTTCTTTTGACTCTGTGTATCCTCCAACTTGTGTTCAGCTTAAACAGCAAAAAGTTGAAGGCTTCCTGGTCTAAAGAGTCAGAGGACGGGACTGAGGATTGCAGAGTACCTGGAAATGTAGTGGGAAATGCTGGAACTGAAATAACCACAGAGAGGGTAGGTAACCAAATATGAGCATAAATTCTATCCACATCCTTGGCTGACTGCTAACCTATGCATGTGTGAGAGAGACCCCAAGGGCCTCAAAGAAAAAGAAGGCAGATGTGAGAGAGGAATATGTTCTCAAAAGCCAGAATTGCATCAGGCACAGTGTGTGTCTTTACTGCTCTTTTTTTGGAAAGTGTTTATTACCCAGGTGGTGCTAGTGGTAAAGAGCCTTCCTGCCTATGTGGAGACTTAAAGAGATGTGGGTTAGATCCCTGGGTCAGGAAGATCCCCTGGAGGAGGGCATGGCAACCCACCCCAGTATTCTTGCCTGGAGGATCCCATGGACAGAGAAGCCTGACTGGCTACAGGCCATAGGGTCACAAAGAGTTGGACACGACTGAAGGGACTCAGCACTCACATGCATAGCACACAACACAGAGGAGATACTGGAGCCCCATGCAGGGCAGCCTGGGTGGTATGTGTGATTGGGGTCAGGGGACAGCAAGTGGAAACCCCATCAATCATGGCTGGGTAGTCTCTGGTCCAGGAGAATCTGGCTGGGCTTGTTTTGTGGAGCCTGGGGAGGTGAGCCTTGACAAGCAGGCTTTCTTCTGGACAAAACAAAGGACAGGCAGAACTAGGACAACATTTGTTACTCTTGACTGTTAATGTTTCCAACTCATGAAGAGCTCATGTGGCATAAAGCTGAAGCCATAATGGCTTGTGGTATCTGCCAGAGCTGGGCCTGGCAGATTAGCTGGAAGCAAGGAAAGCTCAGAAAGAATGAGACCCTAAATCTGAGTGTAAACTCTTTCCGAACTTTTGGCTTACTACATAGGTAGAGAACACCCCCAGGAGCAAGGCAGCCAGCTGATAAGTCTGAGCAGAGATTTCAGCTGCTGCCCTCTACCAGGGAGATAAATTTAACAGCTAAGATTCAGGCAAGTCAAGGAGTTAACAGAACAAAATCCAACAATCATCAGAATGCAGTCTCCATAACGTATCATTCATAATGTTCAATTTTCATCCCCAAATTACCAAATATGTAAAGACACAGGAAAGTGTAGCCCACATTCAGGACAAAAGACAGTTTATGAGCCCTTGCTGAAATTGATTTAGATGTTACATTTAGTACATTAAGATTTTAAAGCAGCTGTTACAATCATGGTTAAAGAATTAAAAGCAGCATGAGTTCAGTGAATGAACAGAATGGGGATGTCAACAGAGACATTAAAATTATTAAAGAAAACCAAATAAAATTACAAAGCTAAAAGTACAATAACTGAAACAAAAAAAAATATTGAATAGGCTCAACAGAAGATTAGAGATGACAGAATAAGAAATCAATAAAGTTGACAAAAGATAAACAGAAATTATCCAACCTAAAGAGCAGAAAGAAAAGCAAGTAAGAAAAAGACAGATCCCCAGAGGCCTATAGAACACTATCAAGCAGACAAACATAATACTAAATTTCAATCTCAAAAGTAAGAAGAGAGACAAAGAGAGAAAATACAAGAGAAAAATTACTAATTCCTCATATCTGGCAAAATATGAGTCAGTTCAGTTCAGTTCAGTAGCTCAGTCGTGTCCAACTCTTTGAGACCCCATGAATCGTAGCACGCCAGGCCTCCCTGTCCATCACCAACTCCCGGAGTTCACTCAGACTCACATCCATCGAGTCAGTGATGCCATCCAGCCATCTCATCCTCTGTTGTCCCCTTCTCCTCCTGCCCCCAATCCCTCCCAGCATCAGAGTCTTTTCCAATGAGTCAACTCTTTGCATGAGGTGGCCAAAGTATTGGAGTTTCGGCTTCAGCATCAGTCCTTCCAAAGAAATCCCAGGGTTGATTTCCTTCAGAATGGACTGGGTGGATCTCCTTGCAGTCCAAGGGACTCTCAAGAGTCTTCTCCAACACCACACTTCAAAAGCATCAATTCTTTGGCGCTCAGCCTTCTTCACAGTCCAACTCTCACATCCATACATGACCACAGGAAAAACCATAGCCTTGACTAGACAGACCTTAGTCGGCAAAGTAATGTCTCTGTTTTTGAATATGCTATCTAGGTTGGTCATAACTTTTCTTCCAAGGAGTAAGCGTCTTTTAATTTCATGGATGCAGTCACCATCTGTGGTGATTTTGGAGCCCAAAAAAATAAACTCTGACACTGTTTCCACTGTTTCCCCATCTATTTCCCATGAAGTGATGGAACCAGATGCCATGATCTTCGTTTTCTGAATGTTGAGCTTTAAGCCAACTTTTTCACACTCCTCTTTCACTTTCATCAAGAGGCTTTTTAGTTCCTCTTCACTTTCTATCATAAGGGTGGTGTCATCTGCACATCTGAGGTTATTGAGATTTCTTCTGGCAATCTTGATTCCAGCTTGTGTTTCTTCCAGGCCAGCGTTTCTCATGATGTACTCTGCATAGAAGTTAAATAAGCAGGGTGACAATATATAGCCTTGACGTACACCTTTTCCTACTTGGAACCAGTCTGTTGTTCCATATCCAGTTCTAACTGTTGCTTCCTGACCTGCATACAGATTTCTCAAGAGGCAGGTTAGGTGGTCTGGTATTCCCATCTCTTTCAGAATTTTCCACAGTTTATTGTGATCCACACAGTCAAAGGCTTTGGCATAGTCAATAAAGCAGAAATAGATGTTTTTCTGGAGCTCTCCTGCTTTTTCCATGATCCAGCAGATGTTGGCAATTTGATCTCTGGTTCCTCTGCCTTTTCTAAAACCAGCTTGAACATCAGGAAGTTCACGGTTCAATATTGCTGAAGCCTGGCTTGGAGAATTTTGAGCATTACTTTACTAGCATGTGAGATGAGTGCAATTGTGCGGTAGTTTGAGCATTCTTTGGCGTTGCCTTTCTTTGGGATTGGAATGAAAAATGTTTTCCTGTCCTGTGGCCACTGCTGAGTTTTCCAAATTTGTTGGCATATTGAGTGCAGCACTTTCACAGCATCATCTTTCAGGATTTGAAATAGCTCAACTGGAATTCCATCACCTCCACTAGCTTTGTTCGTAGTGATGCTTTCTAAGGCCCATTTGACTTCACATTCCAGGATATCTGGCTCTAGATGAGTGATCATATCATCATGATTATCTGGGTCGTGAAGATCTTTTTTGTATGGTTCTTCTGTGTATTCTTGCCACCTCTTCTTAATATCTTCTGCTTGTGTTAGGTCCATACCATTTCTGTCCTTTATCGAGCCCATCTTTGCATGAAATGTTCCCTTGTTATCTGTAATTTTCTTGAAGAGATCTGTAGTCTTTCCCATTCTGTTGTTTTCCTCGATTTCTTTGCATTGATCGCTGAGGAAGGCTTTCTTATCTCTTCTTGCTATTCTTTGGAACTCTGCATTTTATAGGGGATCATTATTCACACTTTTTTTATTTTTATATTTAAAATACCCCCATTTTGGTGTTAAGTAATTTGACATTAAGTATACTGTTGTTCCTCTTCACTTTCTGTGATTAAAGTGGTATCATCTGCATATCTGAGGTTGTTGATATTTCTTCTGGCAGTCTTGATTCCAGCTTGTGACTCATCTAGCCCAGCATTTCACATGATGTACTCTGCATATAAAGTCTTTCACTTTGTGCAAAATCTTTCACTTTATATAAAGTCCTTCACTTTATGTAACGTGTTTCACTTTATATAAAGTCTCTCACTTATAATAAGTCTTTCACTTTACATGCAGAGTACATCATGCAAAATGCTGAGCTGGATGAAACACAAGCTGGAATCACTTTCTTCCACTTTCATGGAGGAAAGTGTAGAGGAACTAATGAGCCTTTTGTTGAAGGTGAAAGAGGAAAATGAAAAAGCTAGCTTAAAACAGCATTCAGAAAACTAAGATCATGGTATCTGGTCCTATCACTTCATGGCAAATAGATAGGGAAAATGTGGAAACTGTGTCAGACTTCATTTTCTTGGGCTCCAAAATCACTGTTGACAATGACTGCAGCCATGAAATTAAAAGATGCTTGCTCCTTGGAAGAATAGCTATGACAAACCTAGATAGCATATTAAAAAACAGAGACATCACTTTGCCCACAAAGGTCTATATAGTCAAAGCTATGGTTTTTCCAGTTGTCATGTATGAATGTGAGAGCTGAACCATAAAGAAAGTTGACTACCAAAGAACTGATGCTTTCAAACTGTGGTGCTGGAGAACACTCTTGAGAGTCCCTTGGACAGCAAGGAGATCAAACCAGTCAATCCTAAAGGAAACCAACTCTGAATATTTATTGGAAGGACTGGTGCTGAAGTGAAACTCCAATACTTTGGCCACCTGATGCGAAGAGCTGACTCACTGGAGAAGACGCTGATGCTGGGAAAGATTGAGGGCAGGAAGAGAAGGAGACGACAGAGGATGAGATGGTTGGATGGCATCACTGACTCAATGGACATGAGTTTGAGCAAAATCAGGGAGAGAGTGAAGGATAAGGAAGCCTGCAGTGCTGCAGTTCATGGGGTCGCAAAGAGTCAGACATGACTCAGCAACTGAAAAACAACATACTGTTATATGTTCACCATAAGGATAGCCCCTAAGGAAACACCTAAAAAAAAATAAGGTAAAATTATATACCTTGATAAGTCAATGGGAAAATTAAAATTTGGACTGAGAAATATCTGATTAAAAAAAGAAGGCACAAAAAGAAGAACTAAAAAAAAAATCAGATAAGACAAATAGAAAACAAAAAGCAAAGTGGCAAATCAAATCCAACTTTATCAAGCATCATGCTAAATATAAATGGGCTAAGCACATTAATCAAAAGGTAGAAATCATCAGATTGTGTTAAAAAATTAAAAACAACAAAAACCGAGAGCCAACTATAATGCTATGTATGTCACACTTAAAATTCAGAGACACAAATAGAGTAAAGTTAAAATAATGGGAAAAGATATTTCATGAGAGTTCTAATCAAAAGAAACCTGGAGTGGGCGTATTAATATCAGACAAGAATGATTTCAAGATCAAGAGTAGTATAATCCACAAAGAAAGACATTTCTATTTGCATATAGAGATTATGTAAGTTAGACAATTTCTTAGCAGAGAGTCAAAAGAACCATGTAAAGCTGACACATTAAATAACAAAAGTGAGAATTCCCTGGCAGTCCCTTGGTTAGGACTGGGTGCTTTCAATGCTGAGGTCCCAAGTTCAATTACTGGTTGAGGAACTAAGATCCCAGAAACTGGGTGGCATGGCCAAAAACAAATGAAAGATAACAGAAGTATAAATAAATGTAAAAACACAAAAGTAAAACACATTAAAATGTGATTTAAAAAAAAGATTGGCTGATAGAGAAGAAGAAAAGGTGGGACATATAGAATATACTTGCTTTACTGACAGCTGTGAGTTAGAATATATTGTCTTAGGACCTAGAGGGCTAAATATATTCTATAAAGTTTTAAAGAAACTCACCAGGACAAACATTTTACATTTCCAAATTATCAGATAAAACTCCTACCTACAATAAGCAAAGACAAATCATGTAGTAGAAGATATTTTAAAGGCAATGAAAACAGAAAACCCAGGATTAATAGAGATGCCAAGTTTGGGCCAACCATATCTGTAACATCAGTCAATGTAAAGGGATGAAACTCACCTATTAAAGTGGACAGTAATGTTGTATCACAAGTCAAAACATAACATTTTCTGTATCAAAAAGATAAACCCAAAACAAAGCACTCAGAATTTTTAAAAATGATTTTCAAAATCAGACATAGATAAAAGAATATCAGGCCAATCAAAAGAAAGAACTCATAACCTCAAATATAACAAAAGATTGAAGTTAGGGCAAGAAAAAAAAGAAAGAAAGAAAGGAGAAAATAAAGACCTATTATTAATGATAGATGATGCAATCTACAATGAAAATGTAATAATTTAAAATATCTATATAGCAAATAATTGTGTCAATATTCACAAAGGAAGAACTACAGGAACTATAAAGAGAAGTAGAAACACATCAGAAGTCGGAAAACGTAATTCATCTCTTTTAGATTCTAACAGATCAAATGGATTAAAAATAAGTGACTATATGGACTTCCCTGGTGGTCTAGTGATTAAGAATCTACCTGTCAATGCAGGAGACACAGGTTTGATCCCTGGTCTGGGAAGATTCCACATGGTAACTAAACCTGTTAACCACAACTGCTGAAGCTGGCATGCACCTAGGGCTGGTGCTCTGCAACAAGAGAAGCCACCACATGAGAAGCCTGTGGACTGCAACTAGAGAGTAGTCCCCACTGATTGCAACTAGAGAAAGCCTGCATGCAAAAGCTAAGACCCAGTATAGGCAAAATAAATAAATTAATAAATATATATTTTTACAAAGTGGACTCTGTGGGAGAGGGAGAGTGTGGGATGATTTGGGAGAATGGCATTGAAACATGTATACTATCATGTAAGAAATGAATCACCAGTCTAGGTTTGATACAGGATACAGGATGCTTGGGGCTGGTGCACTGGGATGACCCAAAGAGATGATATGGGGAGGGTGGTGGGAGGGGAGTTCAGGGTTGGGAACTCATTTACACCCGTGGTGGATTCATGCCAATGTATGGTAAAACCAATACAGTATTGTAAAGTAAAAAAAATAATAAAGACCTCCTGTAAACACACACACACATAAAAAGTGAAGATATACAAGTCCACCTGAGAAGAGACATTCATCTTATTTTTCAAATGCCCATGAAGCATTCACACAAACTAACTCTATATTAAACCACAAGGAAAATCTCAATAAATTCTAAAATATATAACTAATAAAATCTCTAATCATAATGCAAAATAAAGTATATGACAAAAGTAAACAAAGCAAGCAAAATACTCTTCCACTTAGAAATTTTAAAGCTATGTTTCAGATAAGTCTTAGATCAAAGAAGAAATTAGAGCTGAAACTAAATAAAACAATGACTGTGAAAATATCACATTTTAGGACCAAAATTCATAGCCTGAAATACGTAAAAACTAATTAATAAAGTATCTGCCTCAGTAAGTTAGATAAAGAACAATAAAATAAAGCCAAAGGAAGAAGATAATGTAGAAATTAAAACAGAAAAAGGAAAACAATACATAAATAATAGTTTTTTTTTAATCAACAAAATAGAGAAATAGCTAAACTAATTGTGAAAATAAGAGAAAATACAAATTCACAAAATAAGAAATGAAAAAGGAGAAATAGTTACAGTTACAGAGGAAATTAAAAGAATAATAAAAAATTACTTTTCTTAATTATATGCAAATAAATCTGAATTTCTAGATAAAGTAGACTGTTCCCCAGGAAGATGAAATTGATCTAAGGAGAGAAAGTAAATATAAGCAAATCAATCATCACAGAAAGAATAGGAATTTGTCCAAGAGCTTCTTGCTAACTATCATCTCTCCCCCCTGTTAAAAAATAAAAATTCAAGTGAATAAATTTTAAATATCTTACTGACTTTATTCAACAATTTGTGAGTTGGACAACATTCAACCAAGCAGATAGAAAGAAGCTCCAAGCAGATAGAAAGAAGCTCCAAGCTCCTGTACAGACTTTTATAGACAGAAGGGACTAGGAACAAGGAAATTATTCTAGGCAAAAAATGAGATTGGTTATTATTAGATTGCTTTCCTTTAGGGGAGGGCAGCGGTCTATTGGGCAGATGACCTAGCACTGGTGAGATGATTTCTAGTTAGTTTAAGATTCCATTTCTGGAAAAAAGTTGTAACTAAGTCTTGGTTTGATGGCATGGGGCTTGGCATAAGCAACCCCATTCTGGGCCTGTTGTTTTGTTTCTAACACTCATAACCCCCAAAGAACCAGGCTCCAAGATTTTACAGGCAATTCTACCAAACCTCTAAGAAGCAGATGACTCCAGTACAATTTCTAATGTTTCAGTGCATAGACAAGAAGAAAACCTTTTAAATTCTTTGTGTAAAGCTAGCAATGGCACCCCACTCCAGTACTCTTGCCTGGAAAACCCCATGGATGGAGGAGCCTGGTGGGCTGCAGTCCATGGGGTCACTTAGAGTCGGAGACGACTGAGCGACTTCACTTTCACTTTTCACTTTCATGCATTGGAGAAAGAAATGGCAACCCACTCCAGTGTTCTTGCTTGGAGAATCCCAGGGACAGGGGAGACTGGTGGGATGCTGTCTATGGGGTCACACAGAGTAGGACACGACTGAAGCGACTTAGCAGCAGCAGCAGCAACAAATTCAAGCCTGACAACTGTGGCACAAAAAGAAAACTACAGACTAAATTTAAATTTATTTAAATAAACACTGATATAAAAATTGTGAATAAAATATTAAAAACAAAACTCTGCAAATGTTGAATTATCTTTTAACCAACTGGAATTTATTTGGGGAATGCAAGGATAGTTCAATAAGGATATTCAATATTAAAGCAATACTCCCAAAAGAAAAGTAATATGATTATGATTCATCCATTTATAAACATCCATTCTTAATAAAGATTTTGAATAGATTAAAAATTACAGATTAATTTTTTACGATGATTTTTAAAAAGTATCTGATTCACCCAAATTATCAAGTTTATGGAGGAAAAAACCTAAAAATGTTCTATTAAAGTCAGGAGCAAGCCAGAAAGGTCCATCATGTTTTCTGCTATTTAACAATAGTTAGAGATATGAGCTGAGGCCAAGATATTAGCAGAAGAAATAAGAGGCATAAAAATGAGGAAAGAGAAAGTAAAGATTTGCGAGAGGTGCTTTATACCTAGGAAACCTCAAAGAATAATCTAAAAACTAGATCAATCAGAGAAATCAGTAAGGTAGATAGAAAACCATAAAAATAAAGTAACAGTCTTCAAAGGTACAAATAATATCCAGTTAGAAGATATAATGAAAGAAAAGACCTCGATTACAATAACAAAAATGATGAATTAAATAAGCCAAATGCAAAATGTACAATAACTACAGAAAACTTGAAAATATTATTGAGACCCCTCCAAAGAAGACTTAGACATATGGCAAGGTATATTACGTCCCTGAAGAGGAAGTTAACCTCATAAAGATACCAACTGTTGTTTTTCAGTCCCTCGGTAATGTCCTACTCTTTGCAACCTCATGAAGTGCAGCACATTGGGCTTCCCTGTCCCTCACAATCTCCCAGAGCTTGCTCAAACTCATGCCCATTGAGTCAGTGATGTTATCCAACCATCTCATCCTCTGTCACCTCCTTCTCCTCCTGCCTTCAATCTTTCCCAGCATCTCAGTCTTTTCCAATGGTCAGTTCTTCACATCAGGTGGCCAAAGTATTGGAGCGTCAGCTTGAGCATCAGTCCTTCCAATGATATTCAGGACTGATTTCCTTCAGGATTGACTGGTTTGATCGCCTTGCTGCCCAAGGGATTCTCAAGAGTCTTATCCAGCCCCACAGTTGGAAAGCATCAATTCTTCGGCACTCAACCTTCTTTATAGTCCAACTCTCACATCTGTACAAAAAAAAAAAAACGTTAACTTTGACTATTCAGACCTTGGTGGGCAAAGTGATGTCTCTGCTTTTTAATGTGCTGTCTAGGTTTGTCATAGCTTTTCTTCCAAGGAGCAAGTCTTTTAATATCATGGCTACAGTCACTGTCCACAGTGATTTTGGAGCCCAAGAAGAAACCAATTACCTCTAAGTTAATTTACATATTTACTGTGATCCCCATAAAAATGCCAACATGATTTTTTTTTTAAACTAGATAAACTGATTCTAATCACATAGAATAACAAAAAGTTATTGAAAGCCAGAGAAAGTCTATAAAACCAAAAGTGAAATCGTGGAAACTTGTCCCACAGATACCAAACATATTTAGAAGTTCTGTATTTAGAACTGTGCAGTATTGGTGTGAGAATCAGTCCACTTTAGTTTCCTTTGAACACACTTCTTCATCCTTCCTCCTCTTAGTAAAGCACCTCTGTTTACTCTGTTGCTCATTTCAGAAACATAAAGATTTTCTTTGACATATTCCTACTCTTTATCCCTCACCATACATTTCTTTACTATATACTGTGCTAATTTTCTGCTTGCAAATTCTACCTCTAAAAGTTGCCCATATCTCCCCAAATCACCCCCAACTATTACAGCATCCTTGTTCACCTAGACCTTTGCAGAAGTCTCCCCTCTTCCACTCTCATCTACTTCCCAGCCATTCATCATGAAGTCAGAGGTATCTCTAAAAGATAGATCTGATCACATCACTGTCCTGCTTCAAATACTTCAGTTGCACTTAAAATTCAAAATAGCTGACAGCACTATAAAGCCCATGTGCTAAGCCCTGTCTTCTTCCCCAGTTTCATCACTAGCCACATGCCTGCTTGCTGCCTGAGCTCCAATCACTATCTCATTTAGCTCCCTTAACTTTTCAAGCCCTTTCCCTACCTCCAGCCAAGTGATTCACTTTGCCTGGAGTATTCTCCACAAGGCTAACCACTTAATCATCTTTCTTCTTTTTTAAAAAATAAACTTAATTTTGATTCACATGCAGTTGTAAGAAATAATCCAGAAGGGGGTGGGAGGGAGGTTCAAGAGGAAGGGAATATGTGTATACTCATGGTTGATTCATGTTGTATGGCAGAAACAAACACAACATTGTAAAGCAATTATTCTCCAATTAAGAAAAAAGAAATAATATAGAGATATTCCTTTACCCTTCACCTAGTTTCCCCCAATGATAACACCTTGCACAACATCACAACCAGGAAACTGATATGTACCCAATTCATTAACACTTATATTTCACCAGTTTACATGGAATCCTGTGTGTGCATTTTGTTGCTGTTTTAGTTGCTAACTCATGTTCAACTCTTTGAAGTGTTCTTATCGGTGAGCAGCTTTTCTGTCTAGGCACTCTGCCCTCTACGCTGTCTCCAGTGAAAGTGGGAGGGTAGCTAGCATTTCAGAAAGGAGACTGTAACGTAGGGGCTGTCCTGACACAACAGAAAGGAAAGATGAGATAGCATTGGTTTTGCTCCACGGATTGGGGGAGAAGAAACAGTGTGGAACCCTCAGAAGCGTGTGGAGAGACATGTGTGTCTCAGCTTCCTTTCCTGGGCAAAGTCCCAGAGTGGGGAAGTAGGCTCCAGCAGAAAGCACAAGAGATATGCCCAGGGTCCCATTTGGAACTCTGAGAGAAGAGGTCCTTGTTCAGCTCGGACAGCTGCACCAGTTCATGCTCATGCTCGGTTACTTAGTCATGTCGGACTTTTTGTGATCCCATGGACTGTAGCCCAGCAACCTCCTCTGTCCATGGGATTCTCCAGGCAAGACTGCTGGAGTGGGTTGCCACTTCCTCCTCCAGGGGATCTTCCTGACCCAGGGATTGAACCCACATGTGTTACGTCTCCTGCACCGGCAGGCTGTTTCTTTACCACTAGTGCCACCTGGGAAGCCCCAACAACACTAGACAGCATATTAAAAAGCAGAGCCATCACTTCGCTGACAAAAGTCCACGTAGTCAAAGCTATGGTCTTTCCAGCAGTCATGTACAGATGTGCGAGTTGGACCATAAAGAAGGTTGAGCACCGAAGAATTGGTGCTTTTGAACTGTGATGTTGGAGAAGACTCTTCAGAGTCCCTTGGACAGCAAGGAGATCAAACCAGTCAATCCTAAAGGAAATGAACCCTTTAGGGTTCATTCCATGCCCTCCTCTAGGGGATCTTACCAACCCAGAGATGGAACCCATCCTGAGGCCTTGGGAGCACACAGATGGCAAGCTGCCACCCCAGTTAGGACAGTTTTATTAGCCTGTGCCATTCATGAACATTATTCACTCTAAGTGCAAAGGCTCCAATTCAAGTTATTTGTAAGCCTCTTGCTTCTATTCCCACAAGTGTGCCATTGTGTGATGTATTATGCCTTTGAAGGAAGTTCTATTCATAACGAATCCTCTTAAAAAAATTTTTTTTGGCAATAGGCATTTACCTCACAGGCTACTTCCCAAAGATAACTATTTCAGTCATTGTGCTTTGTCCAGGAGTGTGGTTGGGCTTTAATTAAATAATCAGTCAATATTTTTAAAGGTACTCATATGCCAGGGACTGTGTCAACTCATGATTCAAAAGAATAGCCCTGCAGCTCCTATAGTTTTAGTCAAAGCTATTTTGGTTGCCAGTCATGGAAACTCACTCAAATTAGCTTAAATGAAAAGAAGGGAATTGAGTGAAAAGATGCAAGAATATTCACAGAACCAAGTGCAAGATGCTGGACTTTACATAGGACTAGAACCAGCATTTGGAGAGCCAGAAAAAAGTTCCTTTATGTTTCTTTTTGGAAGTTTTTAGCCCCTCATCTCTGCTTCTCTCTACACATCTACCTGATTTTTCTCTCCACAAACTCCATTTCTTTCCCACCGGAAGAATAAAGTTCATTCAGTCCTCTCAATGTTCTCTCATTTCTGTTCTACCAACCACTAGGAATCTTTGTGATCCAATTGCAAATTCCAAGGAAAGAGAAGATGAGTTCTCCTCTAGCTGGGATAGGTGCCCTTGGTCCATTAGGGAGAGGCCATCCCATCAGCTGAGGCTGGGTCAAGGAAACAGAACCTCCCAAGTATGCAGGGATGAAGGGTTGATTACAGGGACTTGGAGGACCACAGAGCCACTGGAGAGAATGGAGGATGACCAGTTAGACAAACAACTCACTGCTGTAATCTCATCCTGCACAACCAAGCAGTGATTTTTAAGAACTCATCCTAAAACCATTGTGAATCTCTTGAAATCTGGGCTCTGTTCCCCTGCTTCTTCTCTGTCTGCTGAAATCCCAGTTACTTTCACCACCAGGTCCAATGCCATCTTGTTTTAATTGGAACCTGCCTGCTCCCCCTTGCCTTGGGAATACCATATTATTCAGCACTCTCTGTCTTGAATGAGCTATTCACCTGCATTTCCCCACACAAAGTGGACCACAGTGGTAGGTTGCACAGGAGCCACCATCTCATTCATCCTTGTATTCCCCACTGACTTAAGTAGGTTCTTGCACGGTAAGAATTTGCTGAATTTCAAAATATCTGAAATCAACAACAGTAACAAGCAACCCAATTTTAAAATGCGCAAGGACTTGAAAAGGCATTTTTCCAAAGAAGAAATACATGCGTTTCAGTAAACACATGAAAAGATGCTCAACATTATTAGACATCAGGGAAATACAAATCAAAACCACAATGAGATATCATCTCACACCCTTTATGATGGCTTTGATCAAAAATTTAAAAAAAAAAAAACCTGGAAAAAAGTAGTGTTGGAGATGATGTGGAGAAACTGGAACCCTTGCATGTTGGTAGGAATGTAAAATATTGTAGTTTCTTTGGAAAACAGTATGAAGATTCTTCAAAATATTAAGCATAGAACTACCTTATGAGCTAATAATTCCATTCCTAGATATATACCCCAAAAGTTGTAAGCAAGAACTCAAACAGATATTTGTATACCTTTGTTCATGACAGCATTATTCACAATAGTCAAAAGGTAAGAACTGCTCTCATGCCCATTGACAGGTGGATAGATAAACAAAATGTGGTGTCGATACATCCTTACAATGGAGTATTATTCAGCCACAAAATGGAAAGGAATTCCGACAGATGCTACCCTGAGGACATTACACTATGTGATATAAGCCAGTCATAAAAAGACAAAATACAAATATGTGAAATATCTAGAGTAGTCATATGTAAAGAGACAAAATGTAGAATGGTTGCTGCCAGAATTTGGGAGGAAGAGGGAATGGGGAATTAGTGTTTAATGGATACAGTTTCAGTTTAGGATGATGAGAAAGTTCTGGGAATAGAGAGTGGTGATGGTTTCAGAACAATATGGATGGATGTACTTAACACCTCTCAATTATATACTTACAAGTGATTAAAATACAAGTGATCATATACTTAAAAGTGATTAAAATCTGACTCTGAATTCCAAGCTTTTTCTGCTGCTTCTCTCAGCATCAATCAATTACCTTTTGGTAAGTGTAAAAAACATCCCCAAGCCAGAGCCTCACACATGTCATTTGCCAGAAGGGTTCCTGCAAATCTGCATGACCCTCCTGGTATCAGTGAGTGGCACACAGGAGCACACATTCCCCCCAGGGATCTATGTTGGTTTTTTTTAAGGCGTTCCTGGGGTTGCCAACTTTTATGGACTGAAAGTTTGAGTCCCCCAAAATTCATATGTTCATGCCCTAATGTGCAGTGTGGCTATATTTGGAGATGGGACCTCCTAGTAAGAAATTAGGGTTAAATGAGGCCATAAGGGTGGGGCCCTAGTCCAAACGGATTAATGCCCTGGTAAGAAGAACACCATTGTCTTGCTCCCTCACTTTCTCAGCACGTGCACAAAGAATAGGTCATGTGAGCTCATGGTGAAATGGCAACCGCCTCCAAACCAAGAGAATAAGCCTCAAAATGAACCCACGTTGATCTTGGACTTCCTGGCTCTAGAACTGTGAGAGACAAATGTCTGTTGGTGAAACCCCTCAGTCTACAGCACTTTGTCATGGCTGCTTCATCTACTAATAAAAGCAACATGACCAAAAAGAACATTCTTTGTCCAGTACTCCTGGAAAACATACCCAAGAAAATCTCATGAGAAAAGATTTCTCTTGGCTTCTCTTGATGACCTCTATTCTTCTTGTAGGGAGATTACCTCTAACGCTGGCCATGACTTCAGGCTCAGGCATCACAACACCAAAGCCCTCCTCCGGCAGAAAGATAAACAACTAGATCCCTGAACTTTGATCTAGGCAATTCTGCCTCTCCTAATTACCTCACCTCTGCTTCACCTGAGTATCTCTGGCCTGCCAGCACAACCTTGGCTGAGAAGCACCAGGCTTGGCTACTGCCAGCTTGCCTCTCATATGAGAGGCAGCATCTCCAGTCCAGGGGGTGCCACCCAACACCCACGTGCTGTGAGCAGAGTCTGGGTAGCCTCAGCTGTCATCGGCACATGCTAGCATTCCTCAACATGGAATTCTCCCTTGAGACTGAGACGTGGGCATTATTGTCTGGATCTTAAAGGAAAATCTTTCAGTCTTTCGCTGTTGAGTACGAAGTTAGCCATGGGCTTTTCACATTTGACCATTGTTATGTTGACATAGTTTCTTTATATTCCTAGTTTGCTGAGCGTTTTCAATACACAAAAGGGTATTTGAATTTTGTCAAACACTTTTTCCTCATCCAGTGAGATGATCATGTGCTTTTCCCCTCTTCATTCTATTAATGTGGTATATTGATTGACTTCTGTATGTTGAACAGTTCCTGCATTCCAGGAAGAAATTCCAATTCGTTTTAGGGTATAATCCTTTCAATGTGTTGTTGAGTTCTGATTATTAGTGTTGAAACTTCCCCAACTTTTACAGAGGAGGAAATTAAACTCTGAAGAGGTGAGACAATTTCTCCGTAGCTACTCATTTAGTAGGTGTTTAGAGTTGGGGTTTAAACCGCAGCCTGTTTGATTCCAGAATCCATGACATATTCACTATGCCAGACCACCTCTTCTTATTCCATAGCAAGGTCAAGAAGGCGAAATGTGGGCTACCTAACATGAGCTCTGTAACTTTATACACAAAAGAGATTTAGCCATTGCTAAACCTCAGTTTGTATATCTGTAATATGTGAATGATAATGTCCACTTTCCAGGTGTATTTCCAATGTTTAGATGAAGATAACAGATGTAACACTCCCAGAACAGCCTGAGCTTTTTATTAATGGTAGCATGGATGGCCTTCTGCCCCCTAGTTTGGTCTCCTGTCTTAAACACAGCTTGCTTCCCAACCTTAGACAGAGGCTCCACGTGCAGCCTTTGGCCCAATTACCAATTTTGTTTCTTTGCTATAAATATTCTAGAAGCATTAAAACCATCAGTGAGTTGTCCTATGACTTTATATTTCTGGCCCATAAGGAATTTTCATTCCCCTTGTGACTCATCTGTTCCTTTCTGCACTTGCTGCTGCTAAGTCACTTCAGTCGTGTCCGACTCTGTGTGACCCCATAGACGGCAGCCCACCAGGCTCCCCCGTCCCTGGGATTCTCCAGGCAAGAACACTGGAGTGGGTTGCCATTTCCTTCTCCAATGCAAGAAAGTGAAAAGTGAAAGTGAAGTCACTGAGTCGTGTCCAACTCTCAGCGACCTCATGGACTGCAGCCCACTAGGCTCCTCCGTCCATGGGAGTTTCCAGGCAAGAGTGCTGGAGTGGGGTGCCATTGCCTTCTGCATGTTTGCTGCTGCTGCTGCTAAGTCACTCCAGTCGTGTCTGACTCTGTGTGACGCCATAGACGGCAGCCCACCAGGCTCTGCCATCCCTGGGAGTCTCCAGGCAAGAACACTAGCTTCTAAATACCTTGGGACACTGACATTTCAAATATCCTTGTCTTTTAGCTCTTCTTCATGTCCTGAATTCTTTTTCTTCATTTTCTTCTTTTCTTAGGATGTGACCAAAGCATTGCTGGTGGAGATACCTAGCAATTTTTGGAGTGTTTTCTCCCATTTTTCACAATAGCTCCAGGCAGGTCATTTTTGGACCCAGCATGCTGACAGAGTAACTAGGATTTGTAGTGGTGATGAAATTTTTCCAAATGCCCTACAGGAAAAAGGAAGAAGACAGCAGGAAATCCACAAATTCTACTCTTGGTTTTGGGCTACACATTCTTCCACTTAGCAGGAATTTCCCCCTTTCCTTGGAAATAAAGAGCATAAAGCATGAATCCTGAGAATGCCCTTACAGTGTGTCTTGGAGAGGGAGCTGTGTGCTGACCACAGGGAGCAAGTTATAATGTTTTCTACAAGGACTGCAGTCAGAACTGCTGTTAAACTGAGCTTTTTATGAGTAACCTTATAGAAAACTCAACCCCGAGAGCTGAAGTTTACTTACGCTTTCCACCCCTAAAGGCCCAAAGCCCTCACTAAAGCTATAAATACCAGAATCCCTTCATCTTTGAACTACAGCCAGTTCTAGGTCTTGCTTAAATAGCCTGAAGCTGGTACACACAACGCATGTGTGTATGGTGAAAGAGGCCTTTATGAGTTTGCCTCTGCTGAAGGCTGAAGAGAAGGGTGAGTGGAATGTTCTGGAATGTCTGGCAAACAACAGAGACAGATTTGGGGGGTTAAGCTGCTTAGTAGGTCCCGCGGGGCTCAGTTCTAATCCCCGCCATGTGTGGGTCTGCAGGCTGCCTGGCTCCCTCAACCTCCACACCGTCTCCACAGCCGGGAGGTGTGGCATGGGGGAGGGGACCACTTTGTGGGAGTGAGGTGAGGGAGCACTGTGCCTTCATGATGGTTGGGCATGCACAGCCCTGGTGCTTGCCAAGCACCCTCCCAAACCTGAGTGGGCTTCCTTTCCTCCTAGACCATGCCCCAGCCTCCTGCTTGTGTTCAAGAATGTAGATGACACGTAGCTTGAGCAAGACCGCAGGGCCCGCACTTCTTCCCACTTACTCATCTGTCCTAATTCACTGCTCCTTCAACAGCAAATGCCATTTAGGACCCACTGTGAGCCAAACGCTGTGCTAGACTCAGCAGAGAGAACAGTAAACAGGACTCTGCCCTCCAGACCAGAATTTCAGTCAGGGACAAACCACAGAAAAGTCAATAGATAGAAAGCAGATAACTTCAGATTGTGAAAATCTCTTTAAATAAAAAGAAAAACAAACAACCCACCCACCACCACCACCACCACCACCACACCCACACTGACACAGAAAATAAACAATAAAACAAAACCAAAAGTTTAGGGTCAGGATCAGGGTTAGAGCTAAAAAATCTGCCTGCAATGCAGGAGACTTGGGTTCGATGCCTGTGTGGGTACGATCCCCTGGAATGGCAACAAACTCCAGCATTCTTGCCTGGAGAATTTAATGGACAGAGGAGCCTGGTGGGCTACAGTCATGGGATTGTAGAGAGTCAAACACTGTGGGACTAACACTTTCACTTGCTTTTCAAAACAAACAAAATACACACAGACACACACACACACACACACACACACACACACAAGATAAATAGTTTAAAAGAGGGACTGGTCAGAGAAGGCTCTGCAGAAGCCAGGTTGGGGTAGGGAATTCCTAGAAGGGGCCCCCTCCATGCTAGGTGGGAGGCAGGAAGGGCTTGCAGTGTCCTGGGAGCCCCAAGGAGGCCTGTGGGGCAGGAGCTGGTGAGCAAAGGGGAAAAGGACTGGAGGTACAGAGTGAGTCAGCAGGGCTGTGTCCTCACCAGGCTGTGGCCCTGATAAGAAGTTGAAATTTATCACAACAGCAGAGGAAGCAATAGAAGGATTTCAAGCAGTGAGAAAAGTGACACAGTGTGTGAGTGTGTGTGTTTAAATCACTGTAGCTACTGAATTGGATTAAGAAGCAAGAGTAAACTAAACATCAGCTAAGAAGGTACTAGATTAGTCCAGGGGAAAGATGATGTTGGCTTCAGGCGGTGCTAGTGATAAAGAACCCACCTGCCAATGAAGGAGACGTAAGAGATGCTGGTTCGATCCCTGGGATGGAAAGATCCCCTGGAGGAGGGCATGGCAGCCCACTCCAGTATTCTTGTCTGGAGAATCGTGTGAACAGTGGAGCCTGGCAGGCTACACTCCTTAGGGTTGCAAAGAGTCAGACATGACTGAAGCAACTTAACACACCCAGAGACTACAGAAGCGAGAGTGGAACTGAGGGATAGAGGGCTGATTGTGGATCAGTTTTACAAGTAGAACCAACAGGACTTGGTGGTGAATTGAGAAGTGAGATAAAGGTGAGAATCCCAGGTGAATGCTGGGTTTTTTCTTAGGTGTGTGTGCATGCTGAGTCTCTTCTGGTCATGGAGGACTCTTTGTAACCCTGGACTATAGTCCACCAGGCTCCAATGCCCATGGGATTCTCCAGGCAAGAATACTGGAGTGGGTTGCCACACCCTCTTCCAGGGGATCTTCCTGACTCAGGGATCAAACCCGAATCTCTTGTGTCTCCTGCACTGGCAGGTGGGTTCTTTACCACTAGTGCTACCTGGGAAGCCCTTTTCCTTAGGCAGCTGGGTCCACAAAGCTTTCTTCTGATGTGGAAAACCTTGGTGGGGGGGATAGGAATATATCTCAGCAAAGCAGAAACTGGGGACAGGACAGCTTTAGGGAGGAAAGATAAAAGTCAGCAGTGGTTCTCTGGGATGGGTGTCTCTACCCACTTCAACCCAAAGCTTCCCATTCTCCCAGGCACTTGCCTGAGGAGCTCCAGCCCAGGAAAACCTCTTCCCTCCCTCTTCACTGCCCAGTGCTGCTTCTCAGCCCGCTCTCTCTCCAGGATGAGGAGGGAACCTATTGGTAGCCAAGTACGTTAGTGTCACTCCACTTGCTTCCTGACCCTCGGCTGTTAGCACACAGACTAAACCATTCTGAGATCTTGCAGTGCAGGTTGGAGAAAAGGGAGAAGAAACCGGGGCCAGAGGAGCTAATCCTGTGTAGCAGGGGTCCAGAACTCCCAGGCCACGGGCTGGTACAGATATGGACTTTGGCTGTAAGGCAGGAGATGAGCAGCAGGCAGTAAGCAAAGTTTCATCTGCCGCTCCCTATCGCTCATGTTACCGCCTGAACCATCTCCTCGCCTCTGCCCTCCCCCAGTCGACGGGAAAATTGTCTTCCTCGAAACCAACCCCTGGTGCCAAAAATCTGGGGGATTCCAAATTTGGGAACCCCCTTCCACTCTGTAGGGGGTTTCCTGGTAGCTCACCTAGTAGAGAATCCGCCTGCAATGCAGGAGACCCCAGGTTGATTCCTGGGTTGGGAAGATCCCCTGGAGAAGGGATAGGCTACCCACTCCAGTATTCTTGAGGTTCCCTGGGGGCTCAGTCGGTAAAGAATTTGCCCGCAATATGGGAGACATGGGTTCGATCCCTGGGTTGGGAAGATCCACTGGAGAAGCACATACAACCCACTCCAGTGTTCTTGCCTGGAGAATCCCACAGACAGAGGAGCCTGGCAGGCTATAGTCCATGGGATCACAAAGAGTCAGATAGCAATGAACAACTAAGCACACACAGCCGCTCCATAGGAAAGACCCCCAAGTGTGCAGCCACCAGCAGAGTCCCATGAGCCCCAAGAGGTACGGCAGAGCCTAGTCTTAGAACAGCAAGTATAAACCAGGGATGGAGTAAAGTCAAGGTGCAGCACCCTTTTGGATCTGAACAATGGTCTTATTGGAAGAACAATGATGAGCAGTCACAGGACTAGAGATGGGGTCCAACCCCCAGAGGGAGAGGAAAGGAGGCAAGCGAGAGCTGGACAGGGAAGGAAGTCCCGACAAACAGATTGGGTCAGCCAAACAGAGGACAGGTGTGTGATCTCTCCCATCTCCAAAATGTGACACACCCCCAGGCCACAATAATGCCAGGCCTCTCCATCAGGCAGAACCAAGCTCCTGTTCACAGTGTGCCCACCACTTGCCAGGTGTTGAGGTAGACCGCAGCTTGGTCCCATGCTCATCATCTCATGAGCCTCTTTCTGTGTGTAGATGCGGACACAGCCTTAGAGCAGTGGTAGACTTTGCTGGAGCTCCAAACTGGGAAGAAGTGGAATCAGGAAGAGACATGATTCTCCCTTTAGAATCCTTGGCCTGTCCACCACAGCCCCTCACCTGGGTCGGCTTAGCTCAGGACTGGGCCAGACTCATCATATATGCTGAGGCCATACTTTGGGGCCCTTAGGGACAGTGACCAGGCAGCAGCAGTAGCAGGCAGCTGACTATTCAACCTGCACCCCAGGTGCCTCACAGTGCCTGTCCTGTTCCTTCCTCTGTGGTCTGCAATGGGGGAGCATCAATAACGTTTGGTCCTCCAACACCTCTGCTGTGCCAGCACTTCTGAGGGTGTGAAGGACTGATCCCACCCCAGAACGCGTCCTTGATTCTGTTCTGCCTAAGTCCTCTGTGTTCCTTCTCTTTAGGAATCTCGTCTTCTTTAGGAATCTCGTCTTCAACCCAGACCAGTGCTTCTCAAGCTGTTTTTTTGTTTTTTGTTTTTTTTAATCTGATAGCACATTTTGAAAATGGTGAAATTGTTATATCTAGCCGGACACGACTGAAGCGACTTAGCAGCAGCAGCAGGTAAACTGAGAAGGCTGTTCTGGTTTCCCCAGCCCCTGACATGTATAACCCATTCAAGACTCTCCACTGGGGGACTCTCTGGTGGTCCGGTGGATAAGAATTCACCTTCCAATGCAGAGGACAAGGGTTCGATCCCTGGCTGGGAAACTAAGATACCACATGCGCAGAGCAAGTAAGGCTGCTCACCATAAAAAGAGAGCCTGTGCAGCCAAAGTTTAAAAAAAATAGAGAGAGACCCTCCACTGGGAAACTCTGACCCCCAAGACACCTAGATGAGCGCTGCTTATGGCTTTGCCTCTCCCACACCTTCACCTGTGTGCCCTTCTTCTCAGCCTTATTGAGGACAGAATCCCAGAATGACCTGGCCTTCCATTCTGATATTTTCACTCTCACAGCTCTCTGATTGGAAACTATGTCCAATCCCACCCTCCCGCCCCACACCCACACACACTGTTCCCTTGATTCAGAGGCCCTTTGTCACCCTTTTTTTTTTTTTTGAGACCATCATATGACATTTTTAATTTTATTTTTATATACTCTTAAGGTCTATACTCCATTTACCATTATTACAAAGTATTGGCTATGTTCCTTGGGTCTTACAGTATATCTTTGTAGCCTGTCTTATACCCAACAGTTTGTATCTTTCAACTACCACACCCCTATGTTGGCCCTTCATAAAATTAGTGATAACCACTAGTTTTTTCTCTTTATCTGTGATTCTGCTTCGTTTTTTTGATATATTTTCCAGTTTGTTGTGGCTGTTGTTTTGGATTTCACACATAAGTGATATAATACAGTATTTATCTTTCTCTATCTGACATTTCACTTAGTATAATGCCTTCCAAGTCTATCTATACCTATGCAAATGGCAATATATTGTTCTTTTTTGGCTGAGCAGTGCACCACATCTTCCTTATCCATTCATCTGTTGATGGACAGTTAGTTTTTTGTTTTGTTTTTTTCCCATATCATGGCAGTTGTAAATAAGGTTACTGTGAACATTGGGGTGTGCGAATCTTTTCAAATTAATGTTCTTGTTTTGTTTTTAAAATGTATACCAAGGAATGGAATTGCTGTGTCATACAGTGTTTCTATTTTTAGTTTTTTGAGAAACTCCAAACTGTTTTCAAGCTTTCAAACATCACAGTGAATCAGTTATGCGCATATATCTACTCCTTTTTACATTTTTTTCCCATATAGGTGGTTAGAGTATTGAGTAGAGTTCCCTGAGCTACATAGTAGGTTCTTAGTAGTTATCTCTCCCAATTTATCTTTCCCCCCTTTTTCCATTGGTAAGCATGTTTTTTTTTCAACATCTGTGGCTTTATTTCTGTCTTATAAATAAGTTAATTTGTACCGCTTTTTAAAAATTTCACATATAAGCAATATTATCTGATATTTATGTTTTTCTCTGTCTGACTCGCTTCACTCAGTATGACAATTCTTTCATTCTTTTTATGGCTGAGTAGTATTCCATTGTACATATTTACCTCATCTTTACCCCTTCATACACTGATGGTTAGCTAGGTTGCTTCCGTGTCTTCGTGATTATAAATAGTGCCGTGGTGAACACTGGGGTGCAAGTATCTTTGCAAATTATGGTTTTCCCTGAATATATGCCCAGAAGTGGGATTGCTGGATTATATGGTAGCTCTATTTTTAGTTTTTAAAGAACTTCCATGCTGTTCTTAATAGTGGTGTACCAATTTGCCTTCATTTTAAAATCAATTTTGATCACTTATTTGATAACTTGGTATAAAAGTCAAATAACTTTTATTCTTGGAATTAAAGAAGTTAACTGATGTATTATACATCTATAGAATAGTTTGAAGCTATCATCTATGCTTTTAATAATTTATCTTACTAAAATTATGTTTGTTTTTTTTTACAGAATTGTATTTACTAGTATATTTTTGGCAGGTTTTTAAATCTAGCTTATTCTAGCCTAATAAAATGATGGCAAAGTTCTCTAATTTTGTACTGTATAGAAAAGTTCATGTACACTGATTTTAGTTGGTTTCTTTTTTCCTTTAGATGTTTGGTAAACCTCAAAGACGTAGTATTTTTTTTCTTTTTAATTTATTTTTTTATTGAAGCATACTTGCTTTACAGAATTTTGTTGTTTTCTGTCAACCTCAACATGAATCAGCCATAGGTATACATATATCCCCTCCCTTTTGAGCTCCTCCAGGCTCCCTCCCCATTCCACCCTTCTAGGTTGATACAGAGCCCCTGTTTGAGTTTCCTGAGCCATACAGCAAATTCCCATTGGCTATCTATTTTATATATGGTAATGTGATCCAACCAGTCCATTCTGAAGGAGATCAGCCCTGGGATTTCTTTGGAAGCAATGATGCTAAAGCTGAAGCTCCAGTACTTTGGACACCTCATGTGAAGAGTTGACTCATTGGAAAAGACTCTGATGCTGGGAGGGATTGGGGGCAGGAGGAGAAGGGGATGACAGAGGATGAGATGGCTGGATGGCATCACTGACTCGATGGACGTGAGTCTGAGTGAACTCCTGGAGTTGGTGATGGACAGGGAGGCCTGGTGTGCTGTGATTCATGGGGTCGCAAAGAGTCGGACACGACTGAGCTACTGAACTGAACTGAACTGAATGTAAGTTTCCATGTTACTCTTTCCATACATCTCACCCTCTCCTCCCCTCTCCCCGTCCATAAATCTATTCTCTATATCTGTTTCTCCACTGCTGCCCTGTAATGAAGTTCTTCAGTACTATTGTTCTAGATTCTGTATACATGTGTTAGAATACGATATTTATCTTTTTCTTTCTGACTCCATTCTGTATAATAGGTTCCAGGTTCATCCACCTCACCAGAACTGACTCAAATGCATTCCTTTTTATGGCTGAGTAGTATTCCATTGTATATATGTACCACAACTTCTTTATCCATTCATCTGTCGACGGACATCTAGGTTGTTTCCATGTTCCAGCTATTGCAAATAGTGCTGCAGTGAACAATGGGATACATGTGTCTTTTTAAATTTTGGTTACCTCAGGGTATATCCCTAGGAGCGGGATTGCTGGGTCATATGGTGCTTTTATTCCTAGCTTTTAAAGGAATCTCCATGTCATCTCCCATAGTGGCTTTATCAATTTACATTCCCACCAATAGTGCAAGAGCATTCCCTTTTCTCTACACCCGCTCCAGCATTTATTGTTTGTAGACTTTTTGATGAGAGCCATTCTGACCAGTGTGAGGTGATATCTCATTGCAGTTTTGGTTTGATTTTCTCTAATAATAAGCAATGGTGAGCATCTTTTCCTGTGCTTTTAGCCATCTGTATGTCTTCTTCAGAGAAATGTCTATTTAGGTCTTTTTCCCACTTTTTGACTGGGTTGTTTGTTTTTCTGACATTGAGTTGTATCAGTTGTTTGTATATTTTGGAAATTAATCCTTTGTCAGTTGTTCCAGATGCTATTATTTTCTCCCATTCTGAGCGTTGTCTTTTCACCTTGCTTGTAGTTTCCTTTGCTGTGCAAAAGCTTCCAAGTTTAATCAGGTCCCACTTGTTTACTTTTGTTTTTATTTCTGTTACTTGAGGAGGTGAGTCACAGAGGATCTTTCTTTGATTTCTGTCATTGAGTGTTCTGCCTATGTTTTCCTCTGAGAGTTTTATAGTTTCTGGTCTTACATTTAGGTCTTTAATCCATTTTGAGTTTATCTTTGTGTATGGTGTTAGGAAGCATTCTAATTTCATTCTTTCACATGTACCAGTCCAGTTTTCCCAGCACCATTTATTGAAGAGGCTTTCTTTGCCCCATTGTATATTCTTTCCTTCTCTGTCAAAAATAAGGTACCCATAAGTGCATGGGTTTATTTATGGGCTTTCTATCTTGTTCCATTGATCTATAGTTCTGTTTTTATGCTGGTACCATACTGTCTTGATGACTGTAGCTTTGTAGTATAATCTGAAGTCAGGAAGGTTGATTTCTCCAGTTCCATTCGTCTTTCTCAAGACTGCTTTGGCTATTCAGAAGCCTTTTGTGTTTCCTTATGAATTGTGAAATTTTTTGTTCTAGTTCTGTGAAAAATGCCATTGGTAATTTGATAGGGATTGCATTGAATCTGTAGATTGCATTTGGTAGTAACATCATTTTCACAATATTGATTCTTCCTACCCAGGAACATGGAATATCTCTCCATCCATTTATGTTGCCTTTGATTTCTTTCATCAGTGTCTTACGATTTTCTGTGTACAGTTCTTTTGTCACCTTAGGTCAGTTTATTCCTAGACATTTAATTCTTCTTGGTGCAATGGTGGATGGAATTGATTCCTTTATTTCTCTTTCTGATTTTTCATTGTTAGCATATACAAATGCAAATGATTTCTGTGTACTGACTTTGTATCCTGTAACTTTGCTAAATTCACTGATTAGCACTAGAAATTTTCTGATACCATCTTTAGGGTTTTCTATGTACAGTATCCGGAGAAGGCAATGGCACCCCACTCCAGTACTCTTGCCTGGAAAATCCCATGGACAGTATCATGTCACCTGCAAACAGTGAGAGCTTCTTTTCTGATCTGAATTCCTTTTGTTTCTTTTTCTTCTCTGATTTCTGTAGCTAGAATTTCCAGAACGATGTTGAATAATAGTGGTGAAAGTGAACACCCTTGCCTTGTTCCTGATCTTAGGGGAAATGCATTGTTTTTCACAATTGAGAATAATGTTTGCTGTAGGCTTGTCATATATGGCCTTTACTATGTTGAGGTAGGTTCCTTCTATGCCCATTTTTTGAAGAGCTTTAATTATAAATGGGAGCTGAATTTTGTCAAAGGCTTTTTCTGCATCTATTCAGATGATCATATGGCTTTTATCTTTCAGTTTGTTAATATGATGTATCACATTGATTGATTTGCATATATTGAAGAATCCTTGCATCCTTGGAATAAACCCAACTTGATCATGGTGTATGAGATTTTTGATGTGTTGCTGAATTCTGTGTGCTAAAATTTTGTTGAGGATTTTTGCATCTACTTTCATCAGTGATATTGGCCTGTAGTTTTCTTTCTTTTTGTTGTCTTTGTCTGGTTTTGGTATCAGGGTGATGGTGGCCTCATAGAATGAGATTGGAAGTATTCCTTCCTCTGCAATTTTTTGAAAGAGCTTTAGAAGGATAGGCATTAGCTCTTCTCTAAATGTTTGATACAATTCTCCTGTGAAACATTCTGGTCCTGATCTTCTGTTTTTTGGGAGACTTTTGACCACAGCTTCAATTTCAGTGCTTGTCATTGGGTTGTTCATAATTTCTATTTCTTCCTGGTTCAGTATTGGAAGATTTAACTTTTCTAAGAATCTATCCATTTCTTCCAGGTTATCCATTTTATTGCTGTATAGCTGTTCATAATAGTCTCTTATAATCCTTTGTATTTTGGCATTGCCCATTGTAATCTCTCCTTTTTCATTTCTAATTTTGTTGATTTGATTCTTGTCTCTCTTTTTCTTGATGAGTCTGGATAAATGTTTGTCAATTTTGTTTATCTTCTCAAAGAACCAGGTTTTAGTTTTATTAATCTTTACTATTATTTCTTTCATTTCTTTTTCATTTATTTCTACATGGATTCTTATGATTTCTTTCCTTCTACTTATTATGGGGGAGGTTCTTCTTTTTCCACTTGTTTTAGGTGTAAAGTTAGGTTGTCTATTCGATGTTTTCCTTGTTTCTTGAGGTAGGATTGTATTGCTATAAACTTCCCTCTTAGAACAGCTTTTGTGGCATCCCATAGGTTTTAAGTTGTCACGTTTTGATTGTCATTTGTTTCTAGAATTTTTTTATTTCCATTTTGATTTCTTCAGTAATCTGTTAGTTATTTAGAAACGTATTGTTTAATCTCCATGTGTCTGCATTTCTTACAGTTTTTTTCTTGTAATTGATATCTAGTCTTATAGCATTGTGGTCAGAGAAGATGCTTGATATGATTTCAATTTCTTAAATTTACTGAGGCTTGATTTATGACCCAAGATGTGGTCTGTCCTGAAGAATGTTCCACGTGCACTTGAGAAGAAGGTGTATTCTTCTGCATTTGGATGGAATGTCCTGAAAATATCAGTGAGATCCATCTCATCTAGTGTATCATTTAAGACTTCTGTTTGCATATCAATTTTCTGTTTTAATTATCTGTAGGGGTGTTCAAGTCTCCTACTATTGAAAGGTTGTTGCTGAACCACAGAAAAGACACCAGGACTCTTGGCCTCCAAGGAGAAGAATTCAATCCGGGGCCAGAGACAAGGCTTGATCACTCAGAGCTTTGTGTAATAAAGTTTTATTAAAGTATAAAGGAGATGGAGAAAACTTCTGACATACGCATCAGAAGGGGGTAGAAAGAGTACCCCCTTGCTAGTGTTAGCAGTGGAGTAATATACTCTCCAACGAATCAAAAGAATGTCTGGAAGTTGTAAAGACCTCACCAGACCTACTCCCATAATTTATTTTAAGATAATAGGATTAACCAGAAGGTTTAATCCAGAGACTGTCCTCAGGCAGGATACATTCAGTTCAGTTCAGTTCAGTCACTCAGTTGTGTCCGACTCTTTGCAACCCCATGAATCGCAGCACGCCAGGCCTCCCTGTCCATCACCATCTCCCGGAGTTCACTCAGACTCATGTCCATCGAGTCCGTGATGCCATCCAGCCATCCCATCCTCAGTCGTCCCCTTCTCCTCCTGCCCCCAATCCCTCCCAGCATCAGAGTCTTTTCCAATGAGTCAACTCTTCACATGAGGTGACCAAAGTACTGGAGTTTCAGCTTTAGCATCATTCTCTCCAAAGAAATCCCAGGGCTGATCTCCTTCAGAATGGACTGGTTGGATCTCCTTGCAGTCCAAGGGACTCTCAAGAGTCTTCTCCAACACCACAGTTCAAAAGCATCAATTCTTTGGCACTCAGCCCTCTTCACAGTCCAACTCTCACATTCATACATGACCACAGGAAAAACCATAGCCTTGACGAGATGGACCATAGTTGGCAAAGTAATGTCCCTGCTTTTGAATATGCTATCTAGGTTGATCATAACTTTTCTTCCAAGGAGTAAGCATCTTTTAATTTCATGGCTGCAGTCACCATCTGCAGTGATTTTGGAGCCCCCCAAAATAAAGTCTGACACTGTTTCCACTGTTTCCCCATCTATTTCCCATGCAGTGATGGGACCAGATGCCATGATCTTCGTTTTCTGAATGTTGAGCTTTAAGCCAACTTTTTCACTCTCCTCTTCACTTTCATCAAGAGGCATTTTAGCTCCTCTTCACTTTCTGCCATAAGGGTGGTGTCATCTGCATATCTGAGGTTATTGAGATTTCCCCGGCAGTCTTGATTCCAGCTTGTGTTTCTTCCAGTCCAGCGTTTCTCATGATGTACTCTGCATATAAGTTAAATAAGCCAGGTGACAATATATAGCCTTGACGTACTCCTTTTCCTATTTGGAACCAGTCTGTTGTTCCATGTCCAGTTCTAACTGTTGGTTCCTGACCTGCATACAGATTTCTCAAGAGGCCGGTCAGGTGGTCTGGTATTCCCATCTCTTTCAGAATTTTCCAGTTTTTTGTGATCCACACAGTCAAAAGCTTTATCATAGTCAATAAAGCAGAAATAGATGTTTTTCTGGAACTCTCTTGCTTTTTCCATGATCCAGTGGATGTTGGCAATTTGATCTCTGGTTCCTCTGCTTTTTCTGAAACCAGCTTGAACATCAGGAAGTTCACGGTTCACGTATTGCTGAAGCCTGACCTGGAGAATTTTGAGCATTACTTTACTAGCATGTGAGATGAGTGTAATTGTGCGGTAGTTTGAGCATTCTTTGGTGTTGCCTTTCTTTGGGATTGGAATGAAAACTGACCTTTTCCAGTCCTGTGGCCACGGCTGAGTTTTCCAAATTTGCTGGCATATTGAGTGCACTTTCACAGCATCATCTTTGAGGATTTGAAATAGCTCAACTGGAATTCCATCACCTCCACTAGCTTTGTTCGTAGTGATGCTTTCTAAGGCCCACTTGACTTCACATTCCAGGATGTCTGGCTCTAGATGAGTGATCACATCATCATGATTATCTGGGTCGTGAAGATCTTTTTTGTACAGTTCTTCCGTGTATTCTTGCCACCTCTTCTTAATATCTCCTGCTTCTGTTAGGTCCATACCATTTCTGTCCTTTATCGAGCCCATCTTTGCATGAAATGTTCCCTTAGTATCTCTAATTTTCTTGAAGGGATCTCTAGTCTTTCCCATTCTGTTGTTTTCCTCGATTTCTTTGCATTGATGCTGAAGAAGGCTTTCTTATCTCTCCTTGCTATTCTTTGGAACTCTGCTTTCAGATGCTTATATCTCTCCTTTTCTCCTTTGCTTTTTGCCTCTCTCCTTTTCACAGGTATTTGTAAGGCCTCCCCAGACAGCCATTTTGCTTTTTTGCATTTCTTTTCCATGGGGATGGACTTGATCCCTGTCTCCTGTACAATGTCACGAACCTCCATCCATAGTTCATCAGGCACTCTATCTATCAGATCTAGTCCCTTAAATCTATTTCTCACTTCCACTGTATAATCATAAGGGATTTGATTTAGGTCATACCTGAATGGTCTAGTGGTTTTCCCTACTTTCTTCAATTTAAGTCTGAATTTGGCAATAAGGAGTTCATGATGTGAGCCACAGTCAGCTCCTGGTCTTTTTTTTTGTTGCCTGTATACAGCTTCTCCATCTTTGGCTGCATAGAATATAATCAATCTGATTTCGGTGTTGACCATCTGGTGATGTCCATGTGTAGAGTCTTCTCTTGTGTTGTTGGAAGAGGGTGTTTGCTATGACCAGTGCATTTTCTTGGCAAAACTCTATTAGTCTTTGCCCTGCTTCATTCTGCATTCCAAGGCCAAATTTGCCTCTTACTCCAGGTGTTTCTTGACTTCCTACTTTCGCATTCCAGTCCCCTATAATGAAAAGGACATCTTTTGGGGGTGTTATCTCTAAAAGGTCTTGTAGGTCTTCATAAAACCATTCAACTTCAGCTTCTTCACCATTACTGGTTGGGGCATAGACTTGGATAACTGTGATATTGAATGGTTTGCCTTGGAGACAAACAGAGATCATTCTGTCGTTTTTGAGATTGCATCCAAGTACTGCATTTTGGACACTTTTGTTGACCATGATGGCTACTCCATTTCTTCTGAGAGATTCCTGCCCGCAGTAGTAGATATAATGGTCATCTGAGTTAAATTCACCCATTCCAGTCCATTTTAGTTCACTGATTCCTAGAATGTCGACGTTCACCCTTGCCATCTCTTGTTTGACCACTTCCAATTTGCCTTGATTCATGGACCTGACATTCCAGGTTCCTATGCAATATTGCTTTTCACAGCATCAGATCTTGCTTCTATCACCAGTCACATGCATAATTGGGTATTGTTTTTGCTTTGGCTCCATCCCTTCATTCTTTCTGGAGTTACTTCTCCACTGATCTCCAGTAGCATATTGGGCACCTACTGACCTGGGGAGTTCCTCTTTTGGTATCCTATCATTTTGCCTTTTCACGCTGTTCATGGGGTTCTCAAGGCAAGAATACTTAAGTGGCTTGCCATTCCCTTCTCCAGTGGACCACGTTCTGTCAGATCTCTCTACCATGACCCGCCTGTCTTGGATTGCCCCGCAGGCATGGCTTGGTTTCATTGAGTTAGACAAGGCTGTGGTCCTAGTGTGATTAGATTGACTAGTTTTCTGTGAGTGTGATTTCAGTGCCTCTGCCCTCTGATGCCCTCTTGCAACACCTACCATCTTACATGGGTTTCTCTTACCTTGGATGAGGGGTATCTCCTTACCGCCACCGTTCCTGACCTTCAACGTGAGATAGCTCCTCTAGGCCCTCCTGTGCCTGTGCAGCCACCGCTCCTGGGTTGCTCCTTCTGGCCGCCAGCCCTGGCCTCGGTTGTGGGTGGCTCCTCAAGGTCATCGCCCCTGACCTTGGATGCGGGATGTCTCCTCCCGGCTGCCCCTGACCTCGGACGCAGGGTAGCTCCTCCCGGCCGCCACTGATCTCGGACGCAGGGTAGCTCCTCTCGGCCGTTCCTGCGCGGTAGCAGCCTGGCACTCTAGGCCGCTAGCCCTGACCTCAGACGTGGGGTAGCTCCTCGCCCTCGCAGCCGCCTGCACTCAGTGCGCCGGCCGGCCCTCGCAGCATTGTTATATAATTCTAAGGAAGGTGATTCCCTGGTGGCTCAGATGGTAAAGTGTCTGCCCACAATGTAGGACCCTGGTTTGATCCCTGGGATGGGAATATCCCCTGGAGAAGGAAATGGCAACCAACTCCAGTACTCTTGCCTAGAAAATTCCATGGATGGAGAAGCCTGGTGGGCTACAGTCCACGGAGTCACAAAGAGTCGGACATGACTGAGCGACTTCATTAAGGAAGGTAGAGGGAAAAATGTTTGTCCTTTCTTCCTCTTGAGAATTCCAGATCACTCTCTCTTTGGGGACCCCTAGATTTCTTATCAACCTGCCTAGGAAATGACTCTCTCACTATTACTGTGTTACTGTCAGTTTCTCCTTTTATGTCTGTGTTTGAATTACATATTGATACGCTCCTATGTGAGGTGCATAGATATTTACAATTTTTATATCTTCCTCTTGGATTGATCCCTTGTTCATTATGTAGTGTCCTTCCTCATCTCTTATAATCTTTATTTTAAGGTCTATTTTGTCTGATATGAGGATTTCTACTCCAGCTTTCTTTGCTTCCCATTTGCATGGATTATATTTTTCTGTCCTCTCCCTTTCAGTCTGTATGTGTCTTTAGGTCTGAAGTGGGTTTCTTGTAGACAGCATGTATATAAGTCTTGTTTTTGTATTCATTCAGCCAGTCTGTGTTTTTTGGTTGGAGCATCTAATCCATTTACATTTAAGGTAATTATTGATATATATGTTCCTATTGCCATTTTCTTAATTGTTTGGGGTTGATTTTGTAGATCTTTTTTCTTCTCTTGTATTTCTTGACTATATAAGTCCCTTTAACTTTTGTTGTAAAGCTGCTTTGGTGGCTCTGAATTCTCTTAACTTTCGCTTGTCTGAAAAGCTTTTTATTTCTCCATCAATTTTTAATGAGATCCTTGCCAGGTATAGTAATTTTGGTTGTAGATTTTTCCCCTTCCAGTAGTTTAAATATATCCTGCCATTACCTTCTGGCCTGCAGAGTTTCCCTTGTATGTTACTTGTTGCTTCTCCCTAACTGCTTTTAATATTCTTTCTTTGTGTTTAGTCTTTGTTAGTTTGATTAGTATGTGTCTTGGCATGTTTCTCCTTGGGTTTATCCTGTATGGGACTCTGTGCCTCTTGGACTTTTGACTATTTCCTTTTCCAAGTTGGGGGAATTTTCAACTATAATCTCTTCAAAAATTTTCTCATATCCTTTCTTTTTCTATTCTTCTTCTGGGGCCCCTATAATTCAAATGTCG
This sequence comes from Budorcas taxicolor, assembly GCF_023091745.1. Lineage (NCBI taxonomy): Eukaryota > Metazoa > Chordata > Mammalia > Artiodactyla > Bovidae > Budorcas > Budorcas taxicolor. The sequence continues at coordinate 41,451,976 of NC_068914.1, read as the reverse complement.
GTGAATTTGATATTGTCCCAGTCTCTGAGACTATCCTCAGTTCTTTTTATTCTTTTTACTTTATTCTGCTCTTCAGAAGTTATTTCCACCATTTTATCTTCCAGCTCACTGATTCATTCTTCTGCTTCAGATATTCTGCTATTGACTCTTTCTAGAGTATTTTTAATTTCAGTAATTGTATTGTTTGTCTCTGTATGTTTCTTCTTTAATTCTTCCAGGTCTTTGTCAATTGATTCTTGTATTTTCTCCATTTTGTTTTCAAGGTTTTTGATCATCTTTACTATCATTATTCTGAATTCTCTTTCAGGTAGTTTGTCTATTTCCTCTTCATTTATTTGGACTTCTGTGTTTCCAGTTTGTTCTTTCATTTGTGTGGTATTTCTCTGCCTTTTCATTTTTTTTTTTTAACTTATTGTCTTTGAGGTCTCCTTTTCCTAGGCTTCAAGGTTAAATTCTTTCTTCCTTTTGGTTTCTGCCCTCCTAAGGTTGGTCCAGTGGTTTGTGTAAGCTTTCTATAGGGTGAGATTTGTGCTGAGTTTTTGTTTGTTTGTTTTTCCTCTGATGGGCAAGGCTGAGTGAGGTGGTAATCCTGTCCGCTGATGACTGGGGTCTGAATTTTTGTTTTGTTTGTTGTTTAGATGAGGCATCCTGCACAGGGTGCTACTGGTGGTTGGGTTATGCTGAGTCTCGTATTCGAGTGGTTTCCTTTGTCTGAGCTCTCACTATTTGACACTTCCTAGGGCTAGTTCTCTAGTAGTCTAGGATTCTGGAGTCAGTGCTCCCACTCCAAAGTCTCAGGGCTTGATCTCTGGTCAGGAACGAAGATTCCACAAGTGTCTTGTTATGGCATTAGTGAGATTAAAACAAATATCCAATGAGACACCAAAGATGAACCCCAGACAAATGGCAGTTACAAAATCAGGCAAATAATAATGAAAATAATGGAATATACATTTATACATATACACCCATGAGCAAAGTCAAAACAGTCCAACAAAAATACAATACAGTAGATTGACCTGGTGAACAAAAGAAATCAAAAATTATATTTACCAGTTAAAAACAAAACTAAAGCACAAACTGGAAAACAAAACTAAAGCAAGTTGCAAAGTGGGAAATAAAGCAATGAAAACAAAACTAACAAATATGTTGAGAGGAAAGGAAAGAAAGAATAGATATGCTAAGTTAAATAGAGGTAGAAGATTTATATACATTAAAACTTACTGCAAGGGGAAAAGAACAGTAGGAAAGGCAAACAAAGGAATAAATGTAGATAAAATATAGCAGGCCTAAAAATTAAAATTACAAAAAAGAGAAAAAAGAAAAAAAAAAAAAAAGGAAAACTTCACAGAACTGCAAAAGCCCAACGTAGAGGCAGAGGTTTATAACAACAATAAAAAGTGTGATTGAGAGGGGGGAAGAAAAGCTCAAAAGCTTAATGAGATTTCATAATCCCAATAAAATCAACAACTACAGTGGGGCGGGGGGAGGGTGTGGTGGGTATCCAAGAGAATCTACAGAACAAGTCAAAACACAAGAATAATAAATGTTTTTCTTGAGTCACTGCTAGCAGAGTCCTTCCCCTCGCTGAGAGTCACAGTCCACCTCACCTCGCTAGGATGCTGTCCCATACTGTACTCATCTCTGGACCTGCTGTGGTAGCAGCTCAGATTCTAATTTGGTCCTACTCCTGTGTGTTCTTGCCTCCAATGTCCACAGTATTCAGAACTAGTGTGTTTTCTTTTGTGGGAACTCTCAAAGGCCTTTTATATAGTCCATAGACACAGTCTGCCTAGTTGATTGTGTGGATTTAATCTGAACCTTGTACAGCTGGTGGGAATCTTTTGGGTCTTGTTCCTTAGCCACACTGCCCCTGGGTTTCAACTGTGGTTTTATTTCTACCTCTGCATGTCTGTTGTCCACTGTGGTTTGCTCCTGAGGTTGCCCTGGAGGACTTGGTTTTGTCCTTGTGAGGGCCAGGTGTGGAGGTGGTGCAGCTACTTGGGTTGCAGGGGTTCTGGCAGCACCAGGTACTCGGGGTTGGTGGCTAGGGAAGCAGGAAATATATCGCTCTAGAAGGGTATGGCAACCAGTAATGGCCAATATGCTCCAGTATTCTTGCATGGAGAACCCCCCTCCCTGACAGAGAAGCCTGGCAGGCCACAGTCTATAGGATCACAAAGAGTTGGACACTCCCAAAGTAATGGTGATGAACAGGGAGGCCTGGCGTGCTGCGATTCATGGGGTCACAGAGTCGGACATGACTGAGCAACTGAACTGAACGGAACTGAAAGCAACCCTGCGTGCATAGATGTATGACTCTTTTTTGCCTGTGGCAGCTCTGCCCCAGTGAGAGTTGAGCGTGAAGGTGGTGCAGCTGCTTGGCTTGCAGGACCCTGGCGGTATCAAGGGTGCAGGGACACAGACTGCCTCTGCCGTGGGAGTTATGGACCTATCAGAGTCTTTCTTTGAGCCTCTTGTAGCTAGCGATCAGAAGGCCTCTTTGGCCAGTCTTTCTCTGTAGCTCCACCCATTTGGGCATTTAGAGGGCTCCCTTGCCTGGGGTCCTTCTCTGTTGCTCTGCACATCAGGCACATAGAGGGGCCCCCCTGGCTGAGGTCTTACTCTGTAGATCAGTGCTTCAGGCATTTGATAGTCCGGCCTCTATTGTTTAGCTACTGATGCTGGTAGTGGGGCTAGAGAGGCTATGGTGATGGCCCCACCCCCTATGAGTGACTCAGCTTCCATGGCTGCCTGGCTTTCCTCCACAGGCATTTCCCACCACAGTCTCCTCCCTCACATCCCCTCGATCTGTCTCTCCACAGTCAACAGCAGCCCTCGCCCTGGGATTTCTCCACAATCCCTAAACTCCAGCTTCCAGCTCCTATGCCTTCCAGGGGGCCTGTCTCCCTGTCCAGAGTATGTATGGCTATGGCAAGGACTGTCTGATTCTCGTTCCATTTAGGCTGCCTCAGATCAGCTGTTTCACTCTCGGCCTTAAATGTTTCTCCTCTGACTCAGACAATTGCCCGCTGCGGGGATGGGACCCCTGCTTCGGTTCTGTCACCAGCCAAGGGCAGGTCCAGTCCTACCACACTCCTGTTTTTTCTCCTTGTTCCTTCATCCTACTGAGCTTTGCGTGGTTCTATATATTCTTTTCCACTGGTCAGGGACTCCTGTCTGCTCTCAGCCGGTGTTCTGCATGCACTTCTGTGTCTGAAAGTTTACTCCTGACGTATCCATGGAGAGAGATGTACTCCACGTCCACCTACCCCTCTGCCATCTTGTTCTCCTGTTGCTTCATTTATATAAAATGCCTAGCATGTGTCTGGCACTTGGTAGGCTTCAGGATATGATAGCTTAGTCCCCTTTTGCGCTAAGCCAACTTTTTCACACTCCTCTTTCACTTTCATCAAGAGGCTTTTTAGCTCCTCTTCACTTTCTGCCATAAGGGTGGTGTCATCTGCATATCTGAGGTTACTGAGATTTCTCCCGGCAGTCTTGATTCCAGCTTGTGTTTCTTCCAGCCCAGCATTTCTCATGATGTACTCTGCATAGAAGTTAAATAAGCAGGGTGACAATATACAGCCATGACGTACTCCTTTTCCTATTTGGAACCAGTCTGTTGTTCCATGTCCAGTTCTAACTGTTGCTTCCTGACCTGCATATAGGTTTCTCAAGAGGCAGGTGAGGTGGTCTGGTATTCCCATCTCTTTCAGAATTTTCCAGTTTATTGTGATCCACACAATCAAAAGCTTTATCATAGTCAATAAAGCAGAAATAGATGTTTTTCTGGAACTCTCTTGCTTTTTCCATGATCCAGTGGATGTTGGCAATTTGATCTCTGGTTCCTCTGCCTTTTCTCAAACCAGCTTGAACATCTGGATGTTCACAGTTCACTTATTGCTGAAGCCTGACCTGGAGAATTTTGAGCATTACTTTACTAGCGTGTGAGATGAGGGCAATTGTGCAGTAGTTTGAGCATTCTTTGGTGTTGCCTTTCTTTGGGATTGGAATGAAAACTGACCTTTTCCAGTCCTGTGGCCACTGCTGAGTTTTCCAAATTTGCTGGCATATTGAATGTAGCACTTTCATGGCATCACCTTTCAGGTTTTGAAATAGTTCCACTGGAATTCCATCACCTCCACTAACTTTGTTCATAGTGATGCTTTCTAAGGCCCATTTGACTTCACATTCCAGGATATCTGGCTCTAGGTGAGTGATCACACCATCGTGATTATCTGGGTCGTGAAGATCTTTTTTGTACAGTTCTCCTGTGTATTCTTGCCACTTCTTCTTTATATCTTCTGCTTCTCTCAGGTCCATACCATTTCTGTCCTTTATCGAGCCCATCTTTGCATGAAATGTTCCCTTGGTATCTCTAATTTTCTTGAAGAAATCTCTAGTCTTTCCCATTCTGTTGTTTTCCTCTATTTCTTTGCATTGATCACAGAGGAAGGCTTTCTTATCTCTCCTTGCTATTCTTTGGAACTCTGCATTCAGATGCTTATATCTTTCCTTTTCTCCTTTGGTTTTTCCTTTTCTTCTCTTCACAGCTATTTGTAAGGCCTCCTCAGACAGCCATTTTGCTTTGTTGCATTTCTTTTCCATGGGGATGGTCTTGATCCCTATCTCCTGTACAATGTCATGAACCTCCATCCATAGTTCATCAGGCACTCTATCTATCAGATCTAGTCCCATAAATCTATTTCTCACTTCCACTGTATAATCATAAGGGATTTCATTTAGGTCATACCCGAATGGTCTAGTGGTTTTCCCCACCTTCCTCAATTTAAGTCTGAATTTGGCAATAAGGAGTTCATGATGTAAGCCACAGTCAGCTCCCAGTCTTGTTTTGCTGACTGTATAGAGCTTCTCCATCTTTGGCTGCAAAGAATATTGTAGGGAACTAGGTATAAGGAAGTTGAGAAGTGCTTGCAAACAAGACTCTCAACCAGGGCTGAACATTCTTGCAAACGAGATGTTCAGCTAAGAATCCTCTGTTTGCTCCCATGGGAAAAGAACATTTCTTGCACACAAGGATGTTTCTCTGATTCCTCAAAAGGAACAGACCCAGGGACAAAACGGATTCTAAGTTGATAAGGAAGTTCCCCAAAACAAAGTCTTAGCTGCAGTAAAAAAGTCAAGGTAAAGGTTATCTCGCCCCGCGCCTGCGCACTGTATAGTCTCTGAATCATAGTGCTTGGCAACTTGCCCTGTAGGTTGTTGTGCAAGGGATATAAAATAAAGCAGCTGTAAGAAGCGAGTTTTAAAATACAAAGATTCAAACCACTCTGCAGTGTTGGTGTTTCATTCCATCACCAGCAAGTATAATAAATCTGATTTCGACGTTGACCATCTGGTGATGTCCATGTGTTGAGTCTTCTCTTGTGTTGTTGGAAGGAAGTGTTTGTTATGACCAGTGCCTTCTCTCGGCAAAACTCTATTAGCCTTTGCCCTGCTTCATTCCATACTCCAAGGCCAAATTTGCCTGTTACTCCAGGTGTTTCTTGACTTCCTGCTTGTTTTTCTTGACCTGTATGCAGGTCAGGAAGCAACAGTTAGAACTGGACATGGAACAACAAACTGGTTCTAAATAGGAAAAGGAATACGTCAAGGCTGTATATTGTCACCCTGCTTATTTAACTTCTATGCAGAGTACATCATGAGAAACGCTGGGCTAGAAGAAGCACAAGCTGGAATCAAGATTGCCGAGAGAAATATCAATAAACTCAGATATGCAGATGACACCACCCTTATGGCAGAAAGTGAAGAGGAACTAAAAAGCCTCTTGATGAAAGTGAAAGAGGAGAGTGAAAAAGTTGGCTTTAAGCTCAACATTCAGAAAACAAAGATCATGGTATATGGTCCCATCACTTCATGGGAAATAGACGGTGAAACAGTGGAAACAGTGTCAGACTTTATTTTGGGGGGCTCCAAAATCACTGCAGATGGTGACTGCAGCCATGAAATTAAAAGATGCTTACTCCTTGGAAGAAAAGTTATGACCAACCTAGATAGCATATCAAATAGCAGAGACATTACTTTGCCAACAAAGATCCATCTAGTCAAGGCTATGGTTTTTCTAGTGGTCATGTATGGATGTGAGAGTTGGACTGTGAAGAAAGCTGAGTGCTGAATTGATGCTTTTGAACTGTGGTGTTGGAGAAGACTCTTGAGAGTCCCTTGGACTGCAAGGAGATCCAACCAGTCCATTCTGAAGGAGATCAACCCTGGGATTTCTTTGGAAGGAATGATGCTAAAGCTGAAACTCCAGTACTTTGGCCACCTCATGCAAAGAGTTGACTCATTGGAAAGACTCTGATGCTGGGAGGGATTGGGGGCAGGAGGAGCAGGGGACGACAGAGGATCAGATGGCTGGATGGCATCACCAACTCGATGGACATGAGTTTGGGTGAACTCCGGGAGTTGGTGATGGACAGGGAGGCCTGGTGTGCTGTGATTCATGGGGTCGCAAAGAGTCGGACACGACTGAGCGACTGAACTGAACTAAACTGAACATATGTGGCAGGAAAATAACTTTGTCATATGGCAGCAACATATACCATATTTTTGGGGATAGTCCCAATCTTAAATCATTTTATTATTTTCAAAAAGGTAACATTGAATGTATAGTTACATGTAATTTAATTTTTAAAGAAAGATTTATTTAGGTATGATGGCAGGCAGAATTCCCTGATGGTCCCCAGGAATTCCTTAAAATAGGGATCTTAAAATAAGGACATTATGCAAGTGGACTTGCCCTTTGTACATAAGCCTTTTAAAGAATTTTCTCTGGCTGGTGGCAGAAGAAGAACCCAGAGGTTGGCTGGCTTGAAGATGAAGACGTCATGCTGCAAAGAGAACAGGTGACCTCTCAGACCCAAGAGATGACCCTCCTGTCTGCCAGCAAGGAAATAAGGACCTCATTCCTACAGCTTCAAGGAATTAAATTCTGTCAGTGCCAAGAACGAGCCTGGAAACAGATTTTTTTTCCCAGAGCATCCAGACAGGAACTCAGTGACTGCCTCCCTGGTTTCAGCCTTGTGACACCCTGAGCTGGGAAACCAGCCACAGCACACCCTAGTTCAACACACACAACAGTCGAGTTCAGAGGGTGAGTTTCTGCTGATTGGTCAGCAATATAAAACTAACAGATATAACTTGCATAAATAAATTAATTTTTAAGTGGCCAGCTCAGTGAGTTTTGGTAAATTTTAAGTCATGCAACTACCATCATAATCAACATATAGAACATTTCCATATAGAGCTTTTCCCAAAGCTTCCTCTGCATTCAGTTCTCTTCCTCAGTCCCCAGTTCCTGAACTATGTGTTTGTTTGTTTTTGCCTTTTCTGAAATGCCATACAAATGGAATGGTAAAGTAGATAGCTTTTGTATTTATTTCACTTAATGCAGTGCTGTGTTGTTGCATGTATTAAGTCATTCTTTTATTGCTGAGTAATATACTCCAGGACTTCCCTGGTGGCTCAGATGGTAAAGCGTCTGCCAACAATGTGGGAGACCCGGGTTCGATCCCTGGGTTGGGAAGATCCTCTGGAGAAGGAAATAGCAACCCACTCTAGTACTCTTGCCTGGAAAATCCCATGGATGGAGGAGCCTGGTAGGCCACAGTCTATTGGGTCGCGAAGAGTCGGACATGACTGAGTGGCTTCACTTCACAATACTCCATTGTAGGTATGTATCATTATTTATCTCTTCACCTGTTAACGTAGGTTTGGATTGTTTTCAGTTGTTGGCCATTATGAATAAATATTCTCTGAATATTTGCTTGCAATATGTCTCTGAGTGAACCATGTATAATTTATTGGCTGTTCTGGGCCTTTGCTGCTATACAAAGTTTTCTCTAGCTGTGGCAAGTAGGGACTACACCTGGTTGCAGAACATGAGCTTCTCACTACTGTGTCTTCTCTTGTTGCAGAGCATGGACTCTAGAGCTTGGACTCCGAGGTTGTGGCACACGGGCTTGGTTGCTCTGCCGCATGTAGAATCTTCCTGGGCCAGGGATCAAACTTGTGTCCCCTGAATTGGTAAGCAGATTCTTATCTCCTGTACCACTGGGGAAGTCCTAGACAATATATTTTTACTTCTCTTAATAAACACCTAAGAATGGACTGTGTGCTCTATTTGTGTTTAACCTTTGAGAAACTGCAGAAATGTGTTCCTAAGTGGCTGTTCCATTTCATTCTCATTAGAAACAGACACAGGTTTCCGTTGTCTCACATCCTTGTCAGTGTTTCATATTGTCAGACTTTTGAATTTTAACCATTCCTGTGAGTATGCAGTAGTATCTCATGAGATTTTAATTTGTGTTTTCCCAAGATCAATAGGAAGCTTCTTTTTTATGTGCTTATTTGCCATCTGTGTATCTTCATTGGTAGAGGGTCTGTGCAAATCATTTGCCCATATTTTGGGGGGGGGGGGAGGGGATGTTCTAGATATCAATCTTCTATCAGCTATGCATTTTGCAAATATTTTCTTCCAGTCTGTGGTTTGTCTTTTCATTTCCTTAACAGTGTCATTTTAAGGGCAGAAAATTTTAATTTCCAAGAAGCCCGATTTGTCAACTTTTTGAATGGTTTGTTCTTCTGTTGTATCTAAAAAATTGTTTTTGCCTAAATAAATGTCACAAAGCTTTTCTTCTTATAGTTTTATCACAGTAGCTCTTATATGATCAATTTGAAATTAATGTATTATATATGAAACAAGGTAATGGCTTTGTTTTTGTATATGAATAGCCAATTGTTCCAGAACCGAACTTAGTAAGTGTCCTTTCTCCATTGAATTGCTTTTGTAGCTTTGTAAAAAAAATCAACTGACCATGTATATGTGAATAGAGCTGAAACTCCAGTACTTTGGCCACCTCATAGGAAGAGTTGACTCATTGGAAAAGACTTTGATGCTGGGAGGGATTGGGGGCTGGGGGAAAAGGGGACAACCGAGGATGAGATTGCTGGATGGCATCACTGACTCCATGGACGCGAGTGGGTGAACTCCGGGAGTTGGTGATGGACAGGGAGGCCTGGTGTGTTGCGATTCATGGGGTCTCAAAGAGTTGGACACGACTGAGCAACTGAACTGACTAACTCGACTTATTCTATTCTATTTGCCTACAAACATATTTTTAAAGCTATGCCTATTATCTTGGTTACTATAGTATTATAGTCAGTCTTGAAATAATGTAGTTTGAGTCTTTCAACTGTTTTTGTCTTTCCCCTAAAATCCTTTAGGCTGGTCACAAAGAGTCGGACACGACTGAGTGACTGAACTGAACTGACTGAGATCCTTTGCATTTCTATGTAAACTTTAGAGTCAGCTTGTCAATTTCTTTTTTTTTTTAAACCTTTTTATTTTATATTGGAGTATAGTTGATTAACACTGTTATGATAGTTTTTAGTGTACAGCAAAGTGATTCAATTGTACGTATATATGTCTATTCTCTGTCAAATTCTTTTCCCATTTAAGTTGTTATATAATATTGAGCAGAATTCCCTATACTATACATATGGTCATCCATTTTTAAAACAGCATACATATTGAAATGTACCATGTCAATCCCAAACTCCTTAACTATCCCTTCCCCCAAAAGTGTGTATTCCTTTTTTCTTTCATCCTTTTTTTTTTTTTTACCATGCCATGCAACATGTGGGCTCTTAGTTCCCCGACCAGGGATTGAACCCACTCCCCCTGTGCAGAAGCACAGCCGTCTTAACCACTGGCCCACTAGGGCAATATTGGGAGTGTGCATTCTTAATTTTACTAAGTACTGTCAGAGTACTCTCCAGACAGTTGCACCAATCAGCTTGTCAATTTCTATGACAAGCTGGAGTTTGTTTGAGTTTGCACTGAACCTATAGACTAATTTGGGAAATGATGCCTTAACAATGCCCAGTACTATTGCCTGGAGAATTCCATGGGCAGAAGAGCCTGAGGGGCTACAGTCCATGGGGTCACAAAGAGTTGGACACAACTGAGTGACTAAGCATGCATGCACCCAAATTGGTCATGAAGTACTGTCCTTTTTATATATTGAAAGATTCAAGTTAAAATTTTGTTAGAGATTTTAGCTATTGTGTTTATAAGGGATATTGGTCTGCATATTTCTTTTCCTGTAAGATCCTTGCCTTGTTTTTACATCAGGGTAATGCTGGTGATTCAGGTAGGAAAGTGTTGCCTTCTCATATTTTCTGGGAAAGCTTATATAAAATTGCTATTTTTAAAAGTCAGTATCCCTATTTGAACTATTTCTATTGTACTGGTCGTACCATGTTTGTTTGTACCATGTGGCTTGTGGGATCTTAGTTCCCTGAACAGAAATTGAACTTGGGATATGGTAATGAAAGTGCAGAGTCCTATTCACTGGATCACAAGGGAATTACCCAAAATTGCTATTATTTTTTCAATTTTTGGTAAAATTTCTTAAATTTTTGGTAGAATTTACCAGTGAAGCCACAGGGTTTGGAGTAGCCTTTGTGAGAAGGTTTTTAACTAAGAGTTCATTTTTTTCATTTTTTCAATTTTATTTTAGACTAATCAGCTTATCTGTTTCCTCTTGAGTAGATTGAGTCTTTTAAAGAATTTACCATTTCATCTAAAGTTATAAAATTTATTGTCATAAAATTGCTCTTCTTTGTTTCTTTTTTTTTTTTTTCAGTGACTAGGGCTCTATAATGATGTTCCCTCTTAATTCTTGATATTGGTAATTCATTTTTTGTCTTTTTTGCTGATTAGACTCACTAGGACTTTATTAACTTTATTGAGCTGTAAATAACCAACTTTTTGATTTACTAATTTCCTCTGTTATTTTTCTGTGTTCTGTTTCACTGATTTCTGCTCTGGTCATATTATTTCCTTTCTTATGCTACTTTGGTTGTGTTTTGCTCTTTAATTATTGTCAGAAGACATAGTTTTTATGATGAGAATACTTTTAAATTTATTAAAGTTTGTTTTTTAATTTGTGTTTTATTTTCTGTAGCCCAGAGTATGGATTACTTTACTAAATGTTTTATGTGCAATTGAAAAAACTGTGTATTCTGCTGTTGTTGGATGGAATGTTCTGTAAATGTCGATTAGATCAAGTTGGTTAATGGTATTGTTCATGTCTTATATAGTGCCTGATTTTTTTTTTTTTTTGGTCTATTCGTCATTGGAGGGAAGTGATGAAGCTTCCAACTATAATTAGACTTGACTATTTCATTTCTTTCCATTTTTTTCTTTATATATTTTGAAGCTGTTATCAATACACACAGCAAACACATTTAAGATTGCTGTTTTCTTAAATTTGCCTCTTTCTGGGACTTCCCTGGCAGTCCATGACTAAGACTCTGTGCTCTCAATACAGGGCGCAGCGGTTCAGTCTCTGGGGAACAAAGATCCCGCATGCAGCCAAGCGCTGCCCCCTCCAAAAATGTGCCCCTTCACAATTATATAATAGTATTCTTTATTTCTGCCAACATGTCTCATTTTTAATGCACTTGGATGTATAGTCCCTCTAGCTTTCTTTTATAAATATTGATACAGAATATCTTTTTACATAATTTTACATTTTCACCTATTTGTGTCTTTACATTTAAAGTAGATTTCTTGCTTTTTAAAATTCAATCTTTGCTTTTTAACTGAAGTGATTAGATCATTGACATTTAATGTAATTGTTAATATGATTGGGGTTAGAGCTTCAATCTTCCTATTTGTTTTCAATTTATCGAATCTGCTCTTTAATCCTTTTTTCTCTATTATTGTCTTCTTTTGAATTGAGAATTTAAAAATAATTCCATTCACCTCCACTAGTGACTTAGGTATTCCACTTTATTCTACTTTTAATGATTGCTCTAGGTGAAGTGAAGTGAAAGTCTCTCAGTCGTGTCCGACTTTTTGCGACCCAATGGATAGTCCATGGAATTCTCCAGGGCTGAATACTGGAGTGGGCAGCCTTTCCTTTCTCCAGGGGATCTTCCCAACCCAGGGATTAAACCCAAGTCTCCCACATTGCAGGCAGATTCTTTACCAGCTGAGCCACAAGGGAAGCTCAAGAAAACTGGTGTGGGTAGCCTGTCCCTTCTCCAGGGGATCTTCCTTACCCAGGAACTGAACCGGCGTCTCCTGCATCACAGGAGGACTCTTTACGAGCTGAGCCACAAGGAAAGCTCAAGAAAACTGGAGTAGGTAGCCTGTCCCTTCTCCAGGGGATCTTCCCTACCCAGGGACTGAACTGGGGTCTCCTGCATCACAGGCCGACTCTTTACCAGCTGAGCTACCAAGTCATCACCCTCTGTCCCATTCTCTCTCATCCACGCACGCTCCTCCTCCTGCACCTCTAAATACCTGTATGTTAGATCACTTGACTTTACCCCACAGTTCTTAGAGCCACATCACCTGCTTCCAGACTCTTTGGCAAGCTTGTTTACATGGAGTGAACACAGATAAAAGGATCAGTCCAGTATTTAACCATTGGGGGCAGGTCAGAAGCTCAGAGTAGATGTTTAGCCAGACTGCAAAGTTCATATCCAAAGAATTCAAGTCTTGGATCAAACTCTTAGGACAGAGTTGGAGACAGAAGAGGGTGAGCATTTAGGAAACTCAAAAAGAGCTGGGTATCCTCTGCAATTTGACATGGAAAAGAATAAGAATGCCTTGTGTTATAGCAGATGGTCACAGGCAGAGATGACATTGAGATTGTTGGCACCCTGCAAGTTCTTAAAAGCTCTGTGAAGAGGTGTGGAATCACCAATTTGAACCAAAATATCTAGATTTCAAGGAACAAGACTGCCCCCGATAATATCTGTTACACATTTTAGTTTACCATCTCTTCTACATGGCCTATGTATGTGCTGTGGCCATATTTTCATAGATGTATTATGAAAATAGGAATAACATCTTCATCAGGTGTGCTTGATCTAGAGCAAGTATGCAAACATTTTCAAAGGAATGATGAAATCGACACTGTGGGTTAAATTTCAGTCCCACCACTCTGGAGCAGTTATTGATACTTAATGTTTTCCACTCTACATTCTCATCTAGAAATTGGTCATAATCCCACTTCACTATGTTGTTGTGATGGTTAAACTGGGGAATATAGGAATCAGGTATGAATCTCATGGGCTTCCTTCATAGCTTAGTTGGTAAATCATCTGCCTGCAATGCAGGAGACCCAGGTTCAACTCCTGGGTTGGGAAGATCCCCTGAAGAAGGAAATGACAACCCACTCCAGTATTCCTGCCTGGAGAATCCCATGGACAGAGGAGCCTGGCGGGCACAGTCCACGGGATCGCAAAGAGTCGAACACGACTTAGTGACTAAACCACCACAACCATGAGTCTCACGCCAAAAACTTAGGGGAACAAGAAATGTACTGTTTTGTTATCTCTCTGAGTGAATTGAGTTTTTATTTCAGCTACAGTTCTTCTAATGACGGAACTTTGTTTTCTGTCTATTAGGTGCTCTGGCAGTTATTTCTAGGCAAATGCCCCCTCCTCTCATCCCTGAGGTGTGCTTGAGTTCTAAAGCACTTTCCATTATGATAGCGTGTGTCTGCACAGGGGCATAAGCATCTAGTCTCACATAAGTGTCATTCTCACACACAGTGACATCTGTTGGGATGTCAAGCAGATTTCCAGCTTGGCTTCTGGTCATATGGTTCTTGTAGATTCTGGCTACAAGGCGGCTTTAGCTTAGCCAGTGTTCCGGGGTGAACATGAGTGGTAATAAGCTGTACAAAAAACATTTTATGCTTCTGGAGCGCTTGCAGGGAGTACGGGACCCAGCTGGGCTGCCTTAGCCTGTCTGTCTGGACACATTTCAGCTCCGCTGCCTTTTCACCCGCCAGCCCTCTGTGTGACGCTTGCAGCGTTCTGTCCACTCCCAGGAATCAGCGCACTGACTCTCTCTGCTCTCAGGCTGCCTGACCCACACGAAGCATCTGTGATCCCTTATCCCTTCCCCCACAGCCAGTATGAGAACTGGGACTGTGACATCTTCCTGGTGACAAACCAGCATCTCAGCTCTCCTTCTAACACATCCCTTCTTCTCCTAAGGGGTGCTTTTTCGGTTGCTTTTTATTTTTTCCTGACGTAGGAAAAACTGATTCTAACCAATCTTACAGTTTCTAAAACCATTATTTATTACATAGAGTATGTGTCCTGAGTTATTTAGAACTCAGAATTATTTTTATATTCAATATCTGAAAATCAATTTTTTTCTCTTAAAACATTGTATTTGCCCTGAGTTCAAAAACCTTATTTGAGAATCACATGCTAAGAACTATCTCTTTTCTTACTCTCTGATTCTGCTATGACAATCATTACTTTGCAGTGGGTATAGAGTTCCAGTAAGAGGATGTTGAGATAAAGAGAAATGAGTGAATAAAAAATTGTTGACTGTTTTGATTACTATGTTAAAATACTATCCAGTTACGTGTATCCAAAAGATGGGCAAGTATAAAAGCTGGTCATAATTTCTTTATTTAGCATTGTTTCACTAAAAGATTTTTTTAATATTCATTTTTATTTGCTGATTTGTTTGGCTATGCCGGGTCTTAGTTGTGACATGCAGGATCTTTGATATTTTAGTTGCGGCACATGAACTCTTAGTTGTGGCATGGGAGATCTCGTTCCTTTACCAGGGATCAAACCCAGGACCCCTACTTTGGGGTCTTAGCCATTGGACTGACTACCAGGGAAGTCTCTCACTAAAAGTTTAAAAATCAATGCTCAGCCCATAACCTATGAATAGTGTAAATATTTAAAATCTCCCCTTGTTTCCTTTGTACTTTAAAACCCTTGTTGTCTATTTTTAGCAAGTTTATTAGTTCTGTGTTTTCTCTGACAGTGACATCTGCCTTAGACATTAAGCTCCTCAGGAGCACAGACTGTATTTTCCCAGGAACTACACTCATTTCCTGATAGATTAGATCTGACAGCTCTCCCATCTCCTCCTGTAACTCCCGCAAGATATGTGCTCATTTTCCTCACTATCCCCAAGTATAGCCCTATCAGTTCAGTTCAGTTTCAGTTCAATCACTCAGTCGTGTCTGACTCTTTGCAACCCCATGAATCACAGCATGCCAGGCCTCCCTGTCCATCACCAACTCCCGGAGTTCACCCAGACTCACATACATCGAGTCAGTGATGCCATCAGCCACCTCATCCTCTGTCGTCCCCTTCTCCTCCTGCCCCCAATCCCTCCCAGCATCAGTCTTTTCCAATGAGTCAACTCCTCGCATGAGGTGGCCAAAGTACTGGAGTTTCAGCTTCAGCATGAGTCCTTCCAAAGAAATCCCAGGGCTGACCTCTTTCAGAATGGACTGGTTGGATCTCCTTGCAGTCCAAGGGACTCTCAAGAGTCTTCTCCAACACCACACCTCAAAAGCATCCATTCTTCGGCACTCAACTTTCTTCACAGTCCAACTCTCACATCCATACATGACCACTGGAAAAAGCATAGCCTTGACTAGATGGATCTTTGTTGGCAAAGTAATGTCTCTGCTTTTTGATATGCTATCTAGGTTGGTCATAACCTTTCTTTCAAGGAGTAAGCGTCTTTTAATTTCATGGTTGCAGTCACCATCTGCAGTGATTTTGGAGCCCCCCAAAATAAAGTCTGACACTGTTTCCACTGTTTCCCCATCTATTTCCCATGAAGTGATGGGACCAGATGCCATGATCTTCGTTTTCTGGATGTTGAGCTTTAAGCCAACTTTTTCACTCTCTACTTTCACTTTCATCAAGAGGCATTTTAGTTCCTCTTCACTTTCTGCCATAAGGGTGGTGTCATCTGCATATCTGAGTTTATTGATATTTCTCTCGGCAATCTTGATTCCAGCTTGTGCTTCTTCCAGCCCAGTGTTTCTCATGATATACTCTGCATATAAGTTAAATAAGCAAGGTGACAGTATACAGCCTTGACGTACTCCTTTTCCTATTTGGAACCAGTCTGTTGACTCTAACCAAAATAGTCTACTTGTAGTTCATTCATTCACAAATATCTATTGGGACTCAACCATATGACCTTGTTGGAGGGCAGAAAAGTAGTAGTGTAATAATATATTGTGTTTGTTGAGCACTCCGTATTGCCCACTTTTCTTGATGCTTTGTATGTGTAATTTCACTAAGTTGTCCCAACTCTCTGTGGACTACCCAGGTGGCTCAGTGGTAAAGAATCCTTCTACCAATGCAGGAGACACAGGTTTGATCCCTAGGTAAGGAATATCCCCTGGAGAAAGAAATGGCAGCCCACTCCAGTATTCTTGCCTGGGAAATCCTATGGACAGAGGAGACTGGTGGGCTACAGTCCATGGGGTCACAAAGAGTCAGACATGACTTAGCAATTGAGCATGTGCACACACTGTTACTATCTCCATTTTACAGCTGAGGAATATGAGTCTCTGAGAAGTCAGGCATCTCGCCAGAGTTCCCCTGGCTAGAGACGTGATTCCATGCCCAGTTCAGCTCCAAAGCCCACATTCCTCACCTCCATACCACTCAGACCCCAGAAGTTTTGTCAAATTCCTACCAAAATTCGAGGGATTCTTTCACAGAACTAACTCAAACACAACTGATGTTACAAAGGTACTTATGTTGTCTAGTGACCTCCCTGATAAAAGCAATGCTTTCGGTGAGTGAATTGGACCATGATATGTTTTGGTTGGTCTTCAGCTCTCTCCACATGGAAGCTGCCCTGCCTGGGGGCTATGAGTTTCTTGTCCTTGGTGGTATGTCCTTGCACGGGCATTGGGTAAATAAAGCTGTTAGGATTTGAAATCACTTCCACACAACATTCCATAGCTGCTTCTGATCTTATTCCTACCAAGTAACCAACTTACTATTCCATATAGACACTGAACAGTTTACAAACCTTAGGTGTTTGTTCCCTGTCTTAATATGGGAGGCTATTCGATTTACAGTGACCACAAGTACATTCTAACACCCCATTAATTCCCTGTCTAAGAGAATATCAACTGGAGAGAATGACACCGCCATGGAGCCATGACTCTGTGGTCAGGAAGAGGAAGCAGGGAACTCCCCAAAGGGAAGGCAATGCCCAACATGGTTGTGGTCAGATTGAGAGAAAAGAGGGAGCCAAAGCTTAGCAGACTAGAAAGGTCAAGCCTTTGGAAGAAAATAGCGTCTAGGGATGAAATGAGCAAAACCATGGACTTCTCCAGGTAAGAATACTGGAGTGGGCAGCCATTCCCTTTTCCAGGGGATCTTCCTGACCCAGGGATTGAACCCAGGTCTCCTGCATTGCTTCCGGCATGGGCT
The DNA here is from genome assembly GCF_023091745.1 of Budorcas taxicolor. Taxonomy (NCBI): domain Eukaryota; kingdom Metazoa; phylum Chordata; class Mammalia; order Artiodactyla; family Bovidae; genus Budorcas; species Budorcas taxicolor. Next base: position 41,434,702 of record NC_068914.1, on the reverse strand, counting down.
TCCCTTGTGACCCAGCTGGTAACGAATCTGCCTGCAATGTGGGAGACCTGGGTTCCGTCCCTGGGGTGGGAAGATTCCCCTGGAGAAGAGAAAGGCTACCCACTCCAGTATTCTGGCCTGGAAAACTCCATGGACTGTATAGTCCATGGGGTCGCAAAGAGTCGGACACGACTGAATGATGTTCATTTTCACTTTTAGTCCTGCATTGCAGCAGATTGTTTACTGTCTTAACCACCAGGGAAGCCCAAATCAATGAATAGTCAAAGCCAGAATCCAGTAGAATGAGAGCAGAACAATTTCAACACCCCAAAAGAGGCAACTAAAATATCGAATGAAGAAAAATAAAGGAATTCCTTGGTGGTCCAGTGTTAAGACTCCACCCGCCAACGCAGGGAACCCAGGTTCAATCCCTAGTTCAGGAACTAAGATCCCACATGCCACGGGGCAACTGAAACTTTGCCCCACAATTACTGAAGCCCATGTGAGTGAGAGCTGGTACACTGCTGTGAGAGAAGCCGGCACAGTGTGAGCCCAGGAGCCTCCACATGCTGCAACTAGACAAAGCCCGGCTCAGCAGTTAAAACCCAGTGCAGCCAAAAATAAATGTAAATAATATTTAAAACCTAAAATATTAATAATAAATATAAAATAAATAAATAAAGGATCCAAATAAACAAGACTATTACCTCAGTCCTTTGAATAGGCACATGGGTCAGCCCAATTTTATCTTTCTGAACATCTTTTTGAACACCTATCCTTTCTGAAAGGAAAATAGAGTGTCATAACATCGTTAGGTTAGAGGGTTGTTTTATGAAGCCCAAGAACAGGAATATAGCTGGGTCTCAGACACGTGCCCAGCTGTGGGACCCTCCGAGGCCACCTCTCTCTTTGCTGTCTCTGAATTTCTGCTTTGTTCCCCACTCTCTGTTTCTAGGCTTTTTCTAGGACAGCTCCTTAACTTGGGTGTTAGAGGCCCATCTAGATTCTTTCTCTGGATTTCAATTTTAGGACAAAAAGATTCTGATCAGCCTAGTCTGGTCTGGTACCACCCTTGGACTAAACACCTGTGTCTAAGTTTGGGTCAAGTTGTAGTAGCATGGCTGGTGAGAACCTACCAGGGGGTTGGGGACCCCTCCCTCAGTTTTACCATCTCTTAGGCCAGTCTGTGTTGTTGTAAGGATCAGATTAGAGAAAATATATGAAAAGGTCCCATGAAAATGAAAAGCACTGCAGTTTTCATGGCTGAAGTGTGTAGTCATAAGTATTTGAAGCTCAAATTGCTTTTGTGGTAATAATATTAGTTTCCATGCATTATAAAGATACACTGGGTATATAGAGTCTTGTAAATTGGAGTGAATTTGCTTCATCTGAGATTTTATTCTAAACATTTTGCTTGCAAAGGATGCCATGAGAGAAGGGAAGACTTTCCAAGAATGGGTCTTCTGATCTATAGAGAAGAAGATGCTCAGGATTGTGGGGGCGGGGGGAGAGACAGTCAATATTTGGCATCCAAAAGGGTAACACAGGAAACTGTTAAGCACCAGTCAAGGATGTTTGAAGGGGAAAGTGGGTGGGTTTTAAGTTTCCTCTATAGAGTCTACCTTCAGGAAAAGAAGCAAATTGTAAACCCTGGAGAGGATGCTTTGTGTTGCTAGAGATAATTGCTTCTCATTAACTTTGCCATAAAGAAGCTTTGGTGTGTGGGGCATAGAGGTGGATGTAGCTGCTTTCTTCTCGTTAAATGCTAATTATTGTAGACCAGATGGTTCTTGAGCTGTAGATTTTTATTAAATTTCCTGACTTCTCTTACACTGTCGAAAACAAACAAACAAAAGGTAACTTAAAAGTTACCTTTTAAAGTAAAATATATCATAAGTTTTCATTAAGGATATATTTCAGGGATTGTTATACTTGAGATTATAGCATCTATTTTTATCTGATATAGCCTTAAATTCCATTCTACTTTATACTTGAAATTCAAAGGGCAAAGCAGATTGACTATTTTACCTGTAACTTGCTGTGTTACCCAGAGTAAATTATGTAACTGATTTGTGCTTTTTGAGGAGAAGTAGTATCCTCTGTCTTATCTTGAGTGTTTCTGGGATTTTAAGCATAAAAGTCATGCTGGAGCATAAAGTAACTCACAGCAGAGTGTTTTTTCTCTGCCTTGAAGACAGTGCATCACATAACTTTAATTATTAATGTGCTGTTCAGATGTGTCCAAATGCTTCCTTTTTAAAACAAAAAGGGCCATGAAAAATGGAGTAACTGGGATGACACTAGAAATTAAATATAGGGTCAGCTTTCTGAGACCAGTAAGTAGTTCAGTAATTTTTTAAGAGGGATAATTATCTTTTTAAGAATTATTTGTTTATTTTGGCTGAGCTGGGTCTCCGTCGCTGTGCTCAGACTTTTGGCAGCCTGGGGCTGCTGTCCAGTTGTGCTGAGCCGGCCTCTCGCGGCTGTGGCCTCTCTTGTTGCAGACACAGATTCTCGGTGCCCAGGCTCGGCAGTCGTGCTGCCCTGGCTTAGTTGCACCGAGGCTCGTGCAGTCTTTCCAGATCAGGAATCAAACCCAGTGTTTCTGCACTGGCAGGCAGACTCTTACGCACTGGACCACCAGGGGTAAGTAGTTTAGAACAGAGAAGAAGATGGTTGAGGAGGAAAGAACCAAGTAGGAATACTCAGGTTAAACACTAAGAAGATTAGAGTAAATAAAGAATTTTAAGAAAAGATGGACATGTACAAGAGAGCATATGTGCACACACACACCCCAAAGGAAAAACTCAGTCACTGGTTCAAACTTCAGAATTAAACAGAGAAAATTTCCTTGTGGATCTGTTGATATTTTCCACAGGGGGAAAAAAAAATTATTTCCACCAAAGTTTTTCAGGGAAGGTTAAGGGAATGGATATTCTCAAACTGACAGCCAGTCAGTTGGTCTACAAAAATGGAAAACTTAGTCAGAGCCAGAAAATAGCAAAGGAAACACACCTGGGAAACAATATAGATACAGACACCATCCTTGAGAAGCTTCTTGTCTCGAGGAGAGAGATACACAAACAAAAATGACAGGCAATGATAGAGATACGAAGAATAAGACAGAATACTTCCAGAACCTTGTCAGAGCTGCACCTAACCTGGAGGAGGCTTCCCTGGAGGCTCAGATGGTAAAGAATCTGCCTGCAATGCAGGAGACTGGGTTCGATCCCTGGGTGGGGAAGATCCCCTGGAGAAGGGAATGGCTACCCACTTGAGTATTCTTGCCTGGAGAATTCCATGGACAGAGGAGCCTGGTGGGCTACCATCCATGGGATCACACATTACTGAGTGACTAACATTTGACCTGGAGGGTGGGGAAGCCTGGGAAGGCAGAGAGCTGCATGTTCAATGGACCAAGTGAGGAAAGGAGCATGGATGCCAGTATTCCTGACGTCCCCTTGACTGTCCATCAGTAACTGTGACACAAGTCTTCACTGGCAACTGTGGTTGAAAGGAAAATGCTTTGAACTTGAAGTCAGACCAGTTTAGATCCACCATTAAAAGCCATAGTAAGACCTTGAGTGTCCTCATCTCAGTTTCCTTGTCTGAAAAATGGAAATAATAAAATATTTCCATGATTCTAGGTGATTGGAAGATGCACTATCAATTTAATAAGAAATTTTCAAGGTAAGCGTGGAGAGAGAAGTATGTGTCAGTTGTAATACACTTACTGATTTCAGCAAGATTAAAATGTAAAAATATGTTCATCATAAAATTAAGACAACATGATGATTTTCTAGACTTGTTGTGAGGATTAAATGAGATTATATACAAGAATATAGTTTCCAGACATCCCTGGTGGTCCAGTGATAGAATCTGCCTGCCAATGCAAAGGACACAGATTCAATCCCTGGTCCGGGAAGACTCCACATAGAGCAGGTCAACTAAACCTGTGTTCCACCTCTACTGAGGCTATTTCCTGGAGCCCACAAGCTGCAACAAGAGAAGCCACCACAGTGAGAAGCCCGAGCATTGCAACTAAAGGAAGCTCATGCAAAGCAACGAAGTCCAGTTCAGTCCTGTCACTCAGTCGTGCCCGACTCTGTGCGACCCCATGGACTGCAGAATGCCAGGCTTCCCTGTTCCTCACCAACTCCTGGAGCTTGATCAAACTCATGTCCATCAAGCTGGTGATACCATCCAACCATCTCCTCCTGTCGTACCCCTCTCCTCCTGCCTTCAATCTATCCCTGCATCAAGGTCTTTTCTAATGACGCAGTTCTTCACCTCAAGTGGCCAAAGTATTGGAGCTTCAGTTTCAGCATCAGTCCTTCCAATGAATATTCAGAACTGATTTCCTTTAGGAAATTTCCTGGTTTGATCTCCTTGCAGTCCAAGGGACTCTCAAGAGTCTTCTCCAACACCACAGCTCAAAAGTATCCATTTTTCAGTGCTCAGCTTTCTTTATGGTCCAACTCTCACATCCGTACATGACTGCTGGAAAAACTATCGCTTTGGCTATACAGACCTTTGTGGGCAAAGTGATGTCTCTGCTTTTTAATATGCTATCTAGGTTTGTCATAGCTTTTCTTCCAAGCATCAATCTTCTTTTAATTTCATGGCTATAGTCACCATCCTCAGTGATTTTGGAGCCCAAGAAAATAAAGTATGTCACTGTTTCCATTGTTCCCACATCTATTTGCCATGAATTGATGGGACTGGATGCCATGATCTTAATTTTTTGAATGCTGAGTTTTAAACCAGCTTTTCAACTCTCCTCTTTCACTTTCATCAAGAGGCTCTCTAGTTCTTCTTCACTTTCTGACATAAGGGTAGTGCCATCTGCATATCTGAGGTTATTAGTATGTCTCCCAGCAATCTTGATTCCAGCTTGTGCTTCATCGAGCCTGGCATTTCTCATGATGTATTTTGCATATATGTTAAATAAGCAGGGTGACAATATACAACCTTGGCCTACTTCTTTCCCAATTTAAAACCATTTTCCATTGTTCCATGTCTGGTTCTAACTGTTGCTTCTTGACCTGCATATAGGTTTCACAGGAGGCAGGTCAGGTGGTCTGGTATTCCCATCTCTTGAAGAATTTTCCATAGTTTGCTGTGATCCACACAGTCAAAGGCTTTGGCATAGTCAGTGAAACAGAAGTAGAGGTTTTCTAGAATTCTCTTGCTTTTTCTATGATCCAGCAGATGTTAGCAATTTGATCTCTGGTTCCTCTGCCTTTTTCTAATCCAACTTGGACATCTGGAAGTTCTCATTTCACATACTGTTGAAGCCTTGAAGGATTTTTGAGCATTACCTTGCTAGCATGTGAGATGAGTGCAATTGTGCGGCAGTTTGAACATTTTTTCGCATTGCCCTTCTTTGGGACTTGATGAAAACTGAACTTTTCCAGTCCTGTGGCCACTGCTGAGCTTTCCAAATTTGCTGGCATATTGAGTGCAGCACTTTAACAACTTCATCTTTTAAGATCTGAAGTAGTTCAGCTAGAATTCCATCACCTCTACTAGCTTTGTTTGTACTTATGTTTCCTCAGGCCCACTCTACTTCATACCCAGGATGTCTGGCTCTAGGTGAGTGATTACACCATTGTGATTATCACAGTCATTACGATCTTTTTTGTACAGTTCTTCTGTGTATTCTTGCCACCTCTTCTTAATATCATCTGCTTCTGTTAGGTCCATACCATTTCTTTTATTGTGCCCATCTTTGCATGAAATGTTCCGTTGGTATCTCTAATTTTCTTGAAGAGATCTCTAGTCTTTCCCATTCTATTGTTTTCCTCTATTTCTTTGCCTTGTTCACTTAGGAAGGCTTCCTCATCTCTCCTTGCTATTCTTTGGAACTCTACATTCAGATGGGTATATCTTTCCTGTTCTCCTTTGCTTTTCACTTCTTGTCTTTTCACAGCTATTTGTAAAGCCTCCTCAGACAACCATTTTGCCTTTTTTGCATTTCTTTTCTTGGGAATGGTTTTGATCACTGTCTCCTGTACCAAGCCTCTGTCCATAGTTCTTCAGGCACTCTGTCTATAAGACCTAATCCTTTGAATCTATTTGCCACTTCCACTGTATAATTGTAAGGGATTTGATTTAGGTCATACCTGAATGGCCTAGTGGTTTTCCCTACTTTCTCCAATTTAAGTCTGAATTTTGCAATATTCAAATGCTCAAATATTCAAATGATCATGATCTGAGCCACAGTCAGCACCAGGTCTTGTTTTTGCTGACTGTATAAAGCTTCTCCATCTTCGGCTGCAAAGAATATAATCAGTCTGATTTTGGTATTGACCATCTGGTGATGTTCACATGTAGAGTCATCTCTTGTGTTTCTAGAAAGGGGTGTTCGCTATGACCAGTTTCTTTTCTTGGCAAAACTCTGTTAGCCTTCACCCAGTTTCATTTTGTACTCAAAGGTCAAATTTGCCTGTTACTCCAGGAAGCTCTTTCTACCTTTGCATTCCAGTCACCTATGATGAAAAGGACATCTTTTTTTGATGTTAGTTCTGATGGAGGAGTCTGGTAGGCTGCAGTCCATGGGATCGCTAAGAGTCGGACACAACTGAGCGACTTTACTTTCCCTTTTCCCTTTCATGCACTGGAGAAGGAAATGGCAACCCACTCCAGTGTTCTTGCCTGGAGAATCCCAGGGATGGGGGAGCCTGGTGGGCTTCCGTCTATGGGGTTGCACAGAGTTGGACACGACTGAAGCGACTTAGCAGCAGTAGCAGCAATTCTACGAGGTCTCTTAGGTCTTCATAGAGCTGTTCAACTTCAGCATCTTCAGCAATAGTCGTTGGGTCATGTGTGTGTGCGGAGAAGGCGATGGCACCCCACTCCAGTACTCTTGCCTAGAAAATCCCATGGATGGAGGCGCCTGGTGGGCTGCAGTCCATAGGGTCGCTAAGAGTCGGACACGACTGAGTGATTCACTTTCACGTTTCACTTTCATGCATTGGAGAAGGAAATGGCAACCCACTCCAGTGTTCTTGCCTGGAGAATCCCAGGGACGGGCGAGCCTGGTGGGCTGCCGTCTATGGGTCACACAGAGTCAGACACGACTGAAGCGACTTGGCAGCAGCAGCGTGTATGTGTGTGTGTGTGTGTGTGTGTGTGCACATGCGTGTGCTCTAAGTCACTTCAGTTCTATCCGACTCTTTGTGACCCCATGGACCCGCCAGGCTCCCCTGTCCATGGGATTCTCCAGGCAAGAATATTAGCGTGCCCTGCCCTCCTCCAGGGGATCTTTCTGACCCAGGGATCAAACCCACATCTCTTATATCTTCTGCACTGGCAGGCAGGTTCTTTACCACTAGCGCCCCCTGGGAAGCCCAGTGGTTGGGACATAGACTTGGATTACTGTGATACTGATTGGTTTGCCTTGGAGGCAAACCGAGATCATTCTGTCATTTTTAGATTGCACCCAACTACAGCATTTCAGACTCTTGTTGTGTGTGAGGGCTACTCCATTTCTTCTAAGGAATTTTTGCCCACAGTAGGAGATATAATGGTCCTCTGAATTAAATTCTCCCATTCCAGTCCGTTTTAGTTCACTGATTCCTAAAATCAGTTGTTCACTCTTGCCATCTCCTGTTTGACCGCTTCCAATTTGCCTCGATTCAGGGACCTGACATTCCAGGTTCCTGTGCCATGTTGCTCTTTACAGCATCGGACTTTACTTTCACCACCAGATGCATCCACAACTGAGGGCTGTTTCCGCTTTGGCTCAGCCTCTTCATCCCTTCTGGAGCTTTTTCTCCGCTCTTCTCCAGTAGCATATTGAGCACCTACCAAGCTGGGGAGTTCAACTTTCACTGTCATATTTTTTTGCCTGTTCATACTGTTCATGGGGTTCTCAAGGCAAGAATGCAGAAGTGGTTTGCCATTCAGTCCTCCAGTGGACCACATTCTGTCAGACCCCTCCACCATGACCCGGCCATCTTCAGTGGCCCTACACGGCATGATTTATAGTTTCTGAGTTAGGCAAAGCTGCAATCCACCCAGCACAGCCAAAAATAAATTAAAGAAAACAAAATAAAAAATTTTAATTATATAATTTCACACTGTACTGTGAACTAAATGTGTACATCACTCAAAATTCATATGTTGAAATCCTAACTATTATCAAATATATTTGGAAATATATATATATTTGGAAATATATTTCCAAATATATTTGGAAGAGGGGCATTTTGGAGGTAATTAGGTCATGAGGGTGGCTCCCTTGTGAACGGAATTAGTGCCTTTGTAAGAAGAGATATGAGAGCTTGCTGTGCTCTCCCCTTCTCTATGTAAAGATCCAATAAAGAAGGCAGGTCTGGCATCAAGGCGGGATATCTTCACCAGACATCAGATCTGCCAGTGCTTTGATCACTGACTTCTCAGCCTCTGGAACTGTGAGTGGTAAATTTAGTTGTTTAAACCACTCAGTCTATGACATTTTTTTATAGCAGACTTAACAGTCGAGGACACACTGTCAAGTGCTACAATGGAAATATTATTATTTTCCTATCTAAATGAGGCCCAGATTTTGACTTGAAAAAATGGATGTGCTATTCAATTTTGGGATCAAATGTCTTCATGAGAGTCATTTTTTATTAAGGAAGATATATCATTCTTTTTTAAAATTTTTATCTTCTTATTTATTTATTGGGGCTTCCCAGGTGATGCTAGTAGTAAAGAATCCATCTGCCAGAGCAGGAGACACAGGTTCAACCCCTGGGTCAAGCAGACCCCTGGAGGAGGAAATGGCAACCCCCTCCGGTACTGTTCCTGAAAGAAATCCCATGGGGCGGCAAAGAGTCGGACATGGCTGAGCACCACTCAGTTTATCATTCTGGCCACACTGAGCCTTCAGTGCTAAGCACTGAGGTGAGTGGGAGCTACTCAGGCTTCTCACTGCGGTGGCTTTCCATGTTGCAGAGTACCAGCTCTAGGCAAGTGGGCTTCAGGAGTTGCGCTTGCTGGTTCAGTAGGTGCGGCACATGTGCTTTGTTGCCCTGAGGCATGTGGGATCTTCCTGTACCAGGGACTGATCCCCTGGCCCCTGCATTGGCAGGCAGATTCTTAACCATTGACCCACCAGGTAAGCACTATCATTTTTATTGTTGTTTGGTGGCTAAGTTGTGTCTGACTCTGGGATTCCATTCTTAACAATTAGCAATAATATACAGACACTTTGAGAACCAATGAATTCTATCCTGAAATTATATAATAGAAAAAAACTGAGGATCAGAGAAGGAAGATTATTTTCCTATATATATATGGTACAGGACTCGGGACAGAAAGAGGACTTTTTATAGTGATGTTGACAACTATTAGTGATTATAGTTATGTACAGTAAGCTATTGGAACCACTGTGTAACACCAGCTCCTACGTAGCAGCTGAAGGATGCCAATCCCCACAGTGAGCAATGCCTTAGCAACAGCTGTAAAAGGTTAAGCTGATTTAGATCATGGGATTGAGGGAATGGAAGAGGGTGGGTGGGAAAGGCACAGGTGGAAAATTCTGAATTCTGAGCTTCCTTCCCATGGAAAACAAAATCATGCTTAGTTTGACTGACAGAGTTTTTGGAATTTAGTCCTGATCAGGCATATTTCCATTCCCCTTCAAGAGCTCCCAATGCTCAGCCTGCCCCCCAAGCAGTTTACCTTGGTCTGAAAATGACAAAGCAGTGTGTCTTTCAGACATATGTACTGGTTGACGATGGAGGGGGCCTGTTGGCAGGCAGGCCTGTTCACAGTAGAATCATAAAAGATTATTGTTTCCATTGCAGTCACCAGGTGGCTGAGATGGGCTGGGGTGAGTGATGATACTGCTAGCATCACAACAAATGCATCTTTGAATGATTCAATCACATAACCTACCTACACCTATACACCCCCACCCGAATCCCCTCACCCCACCCCACCCCACCCCACCCCACAGCAGTAGTAACACTATAGAAACTTTCTTGAGGGCTTATCAAAGCATTGCAGGCAAGATGCAGCACATGATGACTTTATTATAGAAGGGAGATTAAAACAGGGTGGTCATCGTGCCCCATCTGGGGATACTGTGCCTGGCTGAATCCTCCTTCTAAGCTCCCTGCTGCTGAGAATTCCGGTCAGGCCTTTTAACTCTGTGTTGCTCTGTGTACTCCACGCTGTGGGCCTGCTCTTCGACAAACTGGAAGCTGGCTGTTCAACAGTAGGCAAAGCTGAACTGAAGAGTCACAGGATTTTAGAGCAGGAAGTAAGATATGCAATCTGTATTTAGGACAACTTCGTTTACTACTCACACAGAAGTATTATTGCCATTCTATGCAGGCTCAGAGACTAGGAAAGCATAAGTAGGCTGCTCAGGGTGGAAGCGACTGGTCACGGAGCCGAGATTCCCACCTGGAATCCTCACTCGCAGAGTTCGGTCAGGAGAACGTCAGCACGCCTCTCCCTCGGGGGTCTACCTGCGCCGCCCCCAACCCCTTACTCCAGGCACGGGTCTCCCCAAGGGTGGCGGCTTTCTCCCGCGGCCGCCCCGCCCCAGTGGGCGCGCTCCCCGCCTGGTGACTGGCAGACACCGAGGCTCCCCGCCCGGCGCTGCGGCTCCTCTCCTGCCTTTGTTTGGAGCGCGGGAGAACCAGAGAACAGGAGGAGGCGTGACTTCAATATTCTTGTCGTTTTTAAACAAACGATCTCCTAATTTGTGTCTGTTTCAGGCCACCGTGAAGCGTCGGTAGGCAGAGCCGGCAGCGCCGCGAGCACTTGCTCCTGCCAGCCCCAGCCCCCGCGTTCCCTGGGGGCCTCCCCACCCATCCTTCCCGGCGGCGGAGAGACAACAGCTACGCAGACGAGCAGCCTGGCCGCGGGTGGGAGGCTCTCCTCGAGGCTGGCGAGGCACAATGTGGAGATTTTTTCATTCATAAAACTAGCAGCCATGGTCGCAGCCTTCCCGCCTGCCCCTTGCCGCCCGCTCGGCGGCAGGGTAGGCCGGGGTCCAGGGAATGGGTTCCGAGGGCCAACGGGCATAGGTGGCTCGTCTTCGCGTTTCTCCAAGAAGTCCCATTTTATAAATCCCGTGCGGGGTCCACTCTCTATTAGACGACTGACATCGATCGCGCAGGAGCCCTCTCGATTGAAGAGACAAGATGGCTTGTGGTTTGATCCATAAATAAAACCTCACCCTTTGACTCCAGGTTGTCCGACATCTTGCTGCTGCATTTTTTCGGTCTATCAGATTTAGGAAGCGACTGTCAACCGTCCTATCGCTGCATTTGTAAACAACTGGCTTTCTAGGACCCTGTTTTTACCCTTTTATGGTGGCGGGTGGGAGTAAGGGGGAATGGGCAGGGGAGATGATGGCAGGGACGGGACGGATCGTCGTACTAATTCAAGGTGCAATTTCCATCCAAATAATAGATTGTTATTAACAATGATCCTCTCTGCGAACCCTTAAAATTGCCCCTTGCCTCCCCTAGCAGCAAGAGGCGAGCCCTCATTCGCCGAGCAGACTCCGCCTCCCTCCTCCTCCCCTCCTCCCCATCACTACTCCCGGCTCTGGAAATTACAACTCCTGGGCGCGCGGCGTCTGGAGAAGGCTGCGCGGGGAGGGAGACGAGAGGGGATTCCCGAGCCAGCCGGGCGCTCGCCCTCCGCCCGCTGGCTGCAGCGTCGCGCGGCCAAGGTCAGAGGCGCCGCAGGAAGAGGCTGCGAACCGAAGCGGAGGGTCAATCCTGCCCTCGGGGAGAGAGCCCCAGGGCGCGCTCGGCCCGCGGCAGCAGCGGCCAGAGAGGGAGGTGAGAGAAGATCTCCTGGCCGGCACGGCCGCCGGAGGTAGTCGCTGGCACGGAGACACGGCAGGTGGCGGCCCCTGGGTCCGTGCGAGAGAAGCTCGAGCTGCACCTTCGGTTCCCGGGCGCTGTCCGTCGCCTCGTGGTGCTGAACCCAGCCCCAAGGCCAAGCGGCCTACTCTCCCTCCTTTTCAAAGGTCGCCCGGACTAGGGGCGGGGCGAGGGCAAAGGGGACCCCTGGACAGCTGCCCACTGGAATCTGGAACCGAAGGGCTGAAACGGGAGAGCTAGCGATCCGCAACCCAGCAGCCAGTCCTGATGTGGAGAGGAGACGCCCGCTGCTGCCGGCGGCGGCGCTAGTGCTGATTCATCACCTAAAGCATCTCGCAGGCCACCTCGGGGGCAGCCGACCGGCCCCGGACTCTGGCCGCAGGTTGAAGCCTCTGGTGCAGGAGCCTCGCGGGCAAGAGGTGAGGACCCTCTTTTACCTCTTCCCCCTCACCTAATCGTCTATGGGCGGTGGCCCCAGGACAGAGAGAGGGGCGTGCCCACGGGTTGCAAAGTAGTCATGCCCGTGTGATGCTCCCTCCTCCCATCTCACTGGTGCTAACCTCACTTATTCTCCTCTGCCCGTCTGCGGAGCTTGGGCCATTCCACCTTCCACCCTGAGCAGTTCTCCGCCGGCTCAGCGATGGAGGAGGAGCTGAAGTGCCCAGTGTGCGGCTCCCTGTTTCGGGAGCCCATCATCTTGCCATGTTCCCACAATGTCTGCCTGCCTTGTGCTCGTACCATCGCGATGCAGACCCCGGACGGTGAGCAACACCTGCCCCCGCCGCTTCTGCACTCTCGGGGCTCAGCGCTGTCCTCAGGCGCCGCCGCCGCGCCCCCTCTAGACCAGGAGGCGGCGGCTGGCCCAGCTTGCAGCGGCTCGGGCGGAAGCGCAGCTGGCGGCCTGGGCGGCGGTGCGGGAGGCGGCAGCGACCACGCGGACAAGCTGAGCTTGTACAGTGAGACAGACAGCGGTTATGGCTCTTACACCCCGAGCCTCAAGTCCCCAAACGGGGTTCGAGTGCTGCCCATGGTGCCCGCGCCTCCCGGCTCCTCCGCCGCTGCTGCCCGGGGCGCCGCCTGCTCCTCGCTGTCCTCGTCCTCAAGCTCCATCACGTGCCCGCAGTGCCACCGCAGCGCTTCCCTGGACCACCGCGGCCTGCGCGGCTTCCAGCGCAACCGACTGCTTGAGGCCATCGTGCAGCGGTATCAGCAGGGCCGCGGGGCGGCGCCGGGGTCGTCCGCAGCGGCTGCGGTGGCCATCTGCCAGTTGTGCGACCGCACCCCGCCGGAGCCGGCCGCTACGCTCTGCGAGCAGTGTGACGTGCTCTACTGCGCTGCCTGCCAGCTCAAGTGCCATCCATCCCGGGGACCCTTCGCTAAGCATCGCCTGGTGCAGCCGCCGCCGCCGCCCGCGCCATCCGAGGTCGCCTCCGGGTCCCCGGGCGCTGTCCAGGGCGCCCCCAGCGGAAGCGGCGGCTGCAAGAGCCCGGGAGCCACCGGGGCCGGAGCGGCGGGGGGCAACACCGCCCGCAAGTACCCTACGTGCCCCGAACACGAAATGGAGAACTACAGCATGTACTGCTTAAGCTGCCGAACCCCGGTGTGCTATCTGTGCCTGGAGGAAGGCCGGCACGGCAAGCACGAGGTGAAGCCGCTGGGGGCCATGTGGAAACAGCACAAGGTGAGCGCCGCTGGGCGGGGCACGTGGACACGGGTGCAAAGAAAAGGGTGTCCCCTCCCGTTGGTGCTGGAAATGGGAAGGGAATGGAAAGATGACATACTAGGTCCCCTCCCCCTTGAGGCTGTTTTGATTCTACCCAAAAGTCATCCAGCATGCAGAAGCAGGTCGCAGGACTCTTTCACTCCCAAAGTTGACTAGTAAGTTACACTGATGACCCCTTTGGATTTATGGCACCTGGATTTATAGAGAAACTTTCTCTTACTGGGACTCTGGGTGATGGAAGTGTGGCAGGGTTGCAGAGTTAGCTCTTAGGAAGACAGAAAGCCACACTCATCTTCAGGCTGCTTTAAGCCATCTTCCCAGGGACTTGCCTGGGAATGCCACCTCCCTAGTGGGAAGGAACAGCCTCTAATAGGCAACTCACATACACTTGTGGCTGCCAATGTATCTTCATATCTGACACAGAAGGAGAAAAGCCTTCAAAATCAGGTGAGGCCCTTGATCAGACCCCAAGGCGTGAGTGAGGTCACTTTTTCTAACAAACATTCCTTAATTTCCTAATCCAAGTTCAGGCTGAGCAACTGGACTCACTGCTAAGGTCAGTAATCCAGGTTCCTTGTTCAAAGAGTCCAACGGCAAGTTTGTATGTTTATCATTCAATGTCCTCTTTCCAGTAAACTCTTGCCCCACAGAGAAGCAGGAGGTCTCCAAAGACCCCAACAAGAAGTATGTATTCTGATTGAGGAGGAAAGACACAGGAAAATAAGGCAACTTGTAGCCTGCCAGACTCCTCCATGGAATTCTCCAGACAAGAATACTGGAGTGGGTAGACTTTCCCTTCTCCAGGGGATCTTCACAAGCCAGGGATCAAACCTGGATCTCCTGCATTGCAAGCAGATTCTGTACCATGTGAGACACCAGGGAAGGCAATAATAATAATAATAATAATAATAATAAATTATCTCTTCATATCATCCAACTGGAAATGGACAAAAAGGAGAGCACAGTGGGGAGAGAAGAAGGGGCCAACCATTTATACTATAGATTTATTACATACAGCTGCTATACAATTTCTGCTACAGTGTGTCAGTTATTTCTGTAACTCAACATTTTCAGACAAAAAAAATGAAGAACACTTCAGAAATCCACCCTGGAGAGAGAAATCTGCATTATAGGCCAGAAAAGAGAAATCTGGAGTCAAATCTCTAATTCTAGAGCAGTGATTCTCATTTGGGAACAATTTCACTCTCCTTATAGGACATTGCCAATGTCTGGAGACAGTTTTGGTTGTCACACTTAGGAAGTTGCCCCTGACATCTGGGTTAGAGGCCAAGAAGCTGTGAAATAGGCTACAGTGCACAGACAACCTCCATCAAAACAATAATACATAAAAATATCAATACTGTCTGTGGACTTAAAAATATTCACAACCTAAAAGTTGAAAGTTTTGTTTTATTTAGTGGAAATTTTTAGAACTTCATGCCCGAGAGGCAGCAGCTCAAGAAATCTTGAGAGAACTGCTCCAAAGAGGTGACAGGAGGAACCAGGTTATACGGAAATTTTGCAAATAAGGGCAAGTCTGAACATCAAAAGATTATCATTAATTAAAGAAAAGCAGATAACTCAAGCTGAGGAATTTAGGGCTTTTCTGTATATGGGAAGATGCAACGGTCTGGGCTCACTGAAATCATTCCTTTGATATGCACCTCAGCTATTGGGGGCCAATCTCCTGTGTTTTCTTCACATCCTTAGTTTCCTCAGGGCTCACCATAGGGAGTGGCTGCAGTGATGGCTACTAGATAGCTGGTATTCTTTTCTTCCTGAGTTCCCTCGGAGTTCACCAGCTCACCATCCATGGTGGCTGCAGTTGCTGGTGACCGTGACATATTTGTGTGTTGAAATATTCTATTTCTCATGTCTCTGAGAGAAACCGTGTTGTAAGTTGCACAGACCTAGAACCAACTCTCAGGGTTTGTAATTCACTTGCTATAAACATTTAGGCACAATTTTAAGCCCACTAAATAATGTCTAACTCAGATAGTTGTTGTTAGGGTAAGTATAATACTGTATATTTACCCTCTAGCACAGTACCTGACTCACAGTAACCAATATATATTTATTATTATTATTATTATTATTATTATTGCCTTCCCTGATGTCTCACATGGTACAGAATCTGCTTGCAATGCAGGAGATCCAGGTTTGATCCCTGGCTTGTGAAGATCCCCTGGAGAAGGCAGAGTCTACCCACTCCAGTATTCTTGTCTGGAGAATTCCATGGAGGAGTCTGGTAGGCTACAGTCCATGGGGTCGCAAAGAGTCAGACACGGCTGGGTGAATTATAGTCTTAATCCTTAAAAGCACTAAACTTGCAGAAAGCTATAAGGCAACAGCAAAGAGCTCTTAGTTGACTGCAGTGATTTGGCAATCTGGAGAAAACAGCCCTAAAATAGCTTTGAGCGAAATGAGAATGTCCGCTCCAGTGAGCTGTCGTTCATATGACATTTTGTTGCATATCACTTCATGATAATTGTAGCTGCCTTGTTTATTTTATCTTTCAAGTGAAGAGACATTATTTTACAACTAAAGAAATCTGCAAAGAGGTTGTGATCGATTATCAAGACAAGATTCCCATTCAGATTTACAAACTGGTATAATTTTCACAGCTTAGATAGCTAGAACTAATTTCAGACGTTGCCACCTAAATGTTTAGGCTTAGTGTAGAGTGGAAACTAAAATGAGTTGAGGTGAATCTGCAGTTTTAAAAGACTAAGTCTCTTACCTGGAAAAGTGAGTTGGATAATGAGCAATGGTTTCAATAACCAAGATCATGCGGGGAAAACACTGGTCATCTTGATTTGGTGTCAACAGCAGTTTTACAACATTTTTATCTGAGGAAATATGAAAAGAATACATAATATTTGCTCAATAGAGTGGGACAGTTATCTGAGGAAAACACAGCTATGCAGAATCTAAGTGTCTCAATTTAATATCACGTCTTCAGGGAACTAAGACATACTCCTAAGTAAAGAAGGCATTCTATGAGATACTTTTGTGAAAACTTCTTCTCAAGAATGAGAGGAAGTTCTGCTATTCTCTTTCACCAGGTGCTGTTTTTCTACAGAACGGGAAATCATTAAGTGCTCCTTATCATCTCAAGTAGGGGTTGAAAATCTAAAGAAAAGAGAACAAAGACAGCCCTGATGGAAAGTTTGATCTTGATTTGTGAGCAGGCATCTAGACCACCATTTTGAGCTGTGAAGGTGGCTACTTTTGTTTGTTTGTTTTTAAGATTATTTTTTTATATGGAGCATTTTTAAAGTCATTATTTGTTATGATATTGCTTCTGTTTTATGTTTTGGTTTTTTGGCCCCAAGGCTTATGGGATCCCTAACCAGGGATAGAACCCCATGCTCTGGAAGGCAAAGTCTTAACCACTGGACTGCCAGGAAAGTCCCTAGATGACTACTTTTGAAAGATTAACTCGATTTCACACCCCACTGTGGCTGTTTGAGTTCTTTAGTAAGTCTCTGGATTTTGTTGTTACTGTCATTACTGTCATAGTCTGAAAATCCCAGGAGCCATGACAATCTTGGTGCACTACCAGAACTAGAATCAGGGCAGAAATATTTCTCTAATATCCCTATGACTGCAGAAGCCTTAAGCAAAGCTTTAATTCCTCTCCAGTGCGACTAGAGCTTGCCATCTAATTAGTGATTCTTAGGCAAAAAGATGTGTAAGTGACACTGAAATCTATTTTGAAACAAGGTTGATTATCACCTCTCAAAAACAGTGTAAACACTTCAGGTCTTGGCCAAACAGATTTTTAAATGATTCTCCTGGAAGAGGCTTAATCATTTCAAAGAATTTGATGTGAAGAAGCAATGCAGTGCGAAAGATAAGACAAAGAAGGGAGGCTTTCCATGAGAGCTTCTGTCTTTTTGCTATTGGGTGGAATTCTGATTTTCCTGAAACTAGTAGGAGAGGGTCACTGTGGGATGGACCTCTTCCTAGTGTGTCATGTCACAGAATGTCAGCAACCACTGTAATTCCTGCTGAGTGCAGGACTCTGAATTAAAATGGTTAGAAGTTGATTCTTGAACTGAGGTAGGGACTGCTGGATAAGCCCTTCTTCAGAAGTCTTTTGAGAACCATGAACAATAGAAGAGAATCAAAACAAAATCTCATTGTACCCCAGGAATACAGTTCCCAATGAATCAGCATTTCACAAGAGCAAAGGAGACAGTAAGGTCTAAAAATCACAGGAAAGACAGGACTTCAGGTTACTGCCATGTCCCAAGGATCTTCTCAGCAGCCTGGTCCTACGTTATTTTTATAGAAGAGATAAAGAATGGGATTAAACTTTTAAGTCTCAGAGGAAAGACTTTCTCCATTAAAAGATAACACATAAATGACAAAAGCAGAACATGTAATCATAATTGTATATGGTCATAAATATATTTATTAGAATATTTGTGGTACATTATAACTCAGGGAATAAATGCTCTTTGTTAAGCATTAGAATTACAGGTGTAGAGATGTAGAAATTAAATATCATCCCCAAATTTCAATTTGCTGAGAAAAACGAATTCTAACATTTTGGAGTTTTTTCCTTCTAGAATTCTATTATATATTTATTTTATAATTGTCTTTTTTTTTCTTTAACAATACAATATGAATATCTTTCTTGTCAATTAATGTACATCATTTTGGATGGCTGCATGTTATTCCATTGTAAGGATTTATCCACATCCTAATGCTGGACTTTATTATCTAGATGTTTTCAGTCTTTTGCTCATAGGAACATTTTTCAAGTTAAATCTATGCCTATATTCTTAATAATCACCTTAAGTTAAATTTCTAAATATGGAGCTGCTATATCAAAGGAGATCTGGCTTTCAGACATCTGATTAATGTTGCCAAATTGCTTTCCATAAAGTTCATACCCATCTTTTCTCCCAATAGCAAAAGTATATTAAAATTTTTTAATTCATGTTGACAAGGACCATGGAGGAAAACAAATAGATGGATTGTCTTGTTTCTAGTAACCATTGTTTGCTATTTTCATTACATTATTATTAGAACTATTTTTAAAGAGGATCACAGTATCTAAATTTTTATAACTACCTGCCTGTGATCTGTCTACGCTCAAAAACTGGTTTAATATGTATAACTATTGCTTAAATACGTGTGTGTGTGCTAAGTCACTTCAGTAGTGTCCAACTCTTTGTAACCCTATGGACCATAGCCCACCAGGCTCCTCTGTCCATGGAGTTTTCCAGGCAAGAACACTGGAGTGGATTGCCATGCCCTCCTCCAGGGGATCTTTCCAACCAAGGAATCAAACCCGAGCCTCTTAGGTCTCCTGCATCAGCAGGCGGGTTCTTTACCAGTAGCGCCACCTATCCCCTCTTGAATTAAGGCCCATGAAAAGACCAATGCTTCAGGGCCCATCTAAGGCATTTTTGAGTGGGATTGAAAGGGCGGGAAGAGATTTAGGTAAAGAGAAGTGTTTGGCAAATATCTGGGAGGTCTGAAGTTTCCAGATTTCTGGCTAATTACTGCAAGCTGAGAGTTACTTAACAGAAATCTCTCAGAGCTGTCAGAGCATGCAGCATGGAAAGATACACAATCTGAGTGGAAACTTGGATTGTTTGAAATGTTGACTCTTTAACCAACTCTGGAGCTCTGAGAAATGAATTGCATAGGCTGGCTTCTGTTCCATCAGTCCCAGACTGGCTAAGAACCAGTGGCAAAACTGCGTAGATGCCTGGGAACAAGAGCTGACTCTGATAAGCAGAGGCTGCATTGTCTTCTGAAACCACCCTCTGTGTTAATATCACCACTGTCTTTAAAGCCACCAGGGCTGTAGCCTGCCTCATGCCTGGATTTAATTCCAGGCAGGTCAGTAATTCAGGAACAATGATTAGAAAGAACTCCTGTGTTACAAGCTTTGAAGTACCTTCTTTCCTCATCATTCCATACATCTGAAAAACAAAAAGTGTGTTTGAGAGAAAGCAAGAATCCAGAAACTCGAATTGCTTTCTCTTCTCTTTGAAGACTGTTTATGGAGGATAGGGGTTCAGGAGAATTGAGAAGGACTTTAGAGACTGTGAAAGGAAAACCCCAGATTACTACAGAAGAATGTGTTTCCAAGTATGGCCCTGGTGGTCACTCCATGGCTAAGGTGTTCTATTTTTAGCCAGCAGTGGGATGTCCTGTATCTGGGTCTACATTGGTGGAGATGGGACCTTGCTTGTAGATGCCAGCGAGATAGATTGTTTTAAAAAGGAGAGATCTCCTACTCTCTGAGATGGATTAGAGGGGCTGACGTGCTGGCATTCCGCCTGTTTCTGTGAATAAAGTTTTCCTGGGACACAGCCATCCTCATTTGCTTACACTCTGTCCATAGCTTCTTTGGGCGATGGTTGTTTTGGGTAGAGTTGGGTAGCTGTGACCAGAGATCTATAGCCTGCAAAGCCAAAAAATATTCACTGTCTGGCTCTTTATGGGGGAAAAGTGCCAACTTCTAGACTAGGATCTTGTGACTCAAAGAGTGGTCTGCAGCACAGCAGCGGCACTGGGAGCTCTTTGGAAATGTGGAATCTTGAGACCCGCCACAGCCACTGACGCATGATTTGAATTCAGCAACATCCCTAGTTGAACCAGACAGATGTTAAAGTTTGAGAAGCCCTGATGGGAATACTTGGGGGCTCAAGGGCACTGGGCCCAACATTCTGTGCATGTCATCTGAGAAGCAGTGTGAAGGGGACTCTAGTGGGGCTGAGAGGTTTGAACCAGAGTCTTAATTACCCTGGGAATCTTCAAGCTCACCAGATTCTGGGTGCTAGGACGGAGGCAGTGTGGTGCTCAAAAAACCCCTGACCCAGAGAGAGGCAGGAAGCTCTGAGGGGCGGTGATGCTGCCTGAGCCCTCCTGGGCCAGAGCATGGGTATCTCGTGAGAAGGGAACTTCAGACAGATGCTCTTTGCTGCTTCCCTGGTCTGAACAGAAACATGTTCACTGATGTTTGTGTATCTGGGTTTCCTTTGGGTGTGTGTATTAGTTCTTCTATAAAGAAGCAAAGAGGGTGCTTTATCCACTCTTTGGGCAGTTTTGAAGGGCCTGCCCAGAGAATGAGGGAGGTTGGAACTCTCGGAACCATGAAACCCAAAGGAGCAGGAGAAAATCCAGGCAGATATTGTGGGGCTCTCATGAATTCACACCTCCCTGCTTAGAATTTCCATTTTCTAGGGTAGGCTGTTTCCTAGCAGAAATTATAACTCCAGCCTCCTCCTTTGCAGAAGAGGAATAGTGAGGTTGAGGGGATTGTCACAGTTGCACAGCAATTTGTGAAATGATTCTGTAAAATGATGATCAAGTTTCCTCCTTTGTACCTTTCAATTGACTACAAAAATGTAACAGAATACTCTGTGTATCTGAACAAAAACAGGTGGCATACGGCATCCCCTAAAGAGTCATTAGGAATGGGAAAAAATAAAGGGTTGGCGGACACCTAGTCTAGAAAGTGGAGCAGCACGTGGGGCACAACCCCTCCCTCATTTGACTGCGATGGGCCACAGAAAAGGGGAATGAAAGGGTACAAGGAGACAGTGCATCCTCTTTAGGACAAATAGGATAAAAGAATTTGAGTGCTGGGAGAAATCGAGACGATCAAATAGCTCTGTCTCCTCATTTCTCATGTGGCTACGGAAGGAAGAAGTGGTTTGCAGGAAAGAGAGAATAGGGAAGGACCCACAAGAGACAGGAGCCAGTGAGGTGGTGGAGCCTAGATGCCAGCTGTAAGAGACTGGAATCTGGACCCCGCCAGCACTCATCCAGCAGGAGAATCTGGGCCTTGGTCACATGGCATCTGAAAAACCTGTCCAGACAGTGCATCGTTTTAAAAAATAGGTCAAGGTTGTATTAGGAAACTAGGCAAATTTTGTACTTGTCCAGTCTCCAAATTCTTCCTTATAATTTGATATCTATATATTCTGGGTGATACCTATAAAACCAGAAAACCAAAAAAATATGAATAATCAGAAATGACAGTCCTCTTTGAAGAAGACAATTGTGGCTAACATCACTCCATAAATCATGTGTTATCAAATGTCTGGCTACCTCTCAGCTGAGCTGTGTACCCACATGACTAAAATTCATCTCTAACACTCACTGAGGATGACTTAAATGTTGATGACACCTCTTGACCTGTAATTCCTTCCTCTGAACCTCAGCCACTAATGCATATTTATTCTTCAAATGACCTAATTGCTTATTCAATCAACGCTGAAATCTTCAGTGCCAGTATCATGCCAGGGACCACTGTAAGCACCAAGGCCATGGAAGGGCAGGTTTTTCCCTCCCAAGAGCAGAGATCTTTTCCTAGAGAGAGAAAATCAACATGTGCATAAACAAGTAAATACATTGGGAAAAAAAAAAAAGAGTAGAAATACAATTCCGGGGGCCGGGGGGGGGACAAGTAAATACATTGGATAATTTCTGATAATAATAAGTACTACAATGGACGCAAAAAATGTGATAAAAAGCAGTTAGGCACACTTGTTCATGGGGAAAGTTGGAAAAAGCAAGGTTTGAAGATTGGCTGAGAAGTAACCAGCCCAGCACACTTCTGAAGACAGCTCACCTCACAAGGAGAGCAAGACCCAAGAAGCTTTAGGGTACATGAAAAAAGTGGATAAGCGGCAGGAGCAGATACAGACGGGATCCAGAGGGTGCAGGGAACACATGCGATTTCATGTTAAATGCACAGGGAGATGACTGGGGGACTTTACACTGAGGAGTGATGTGGTTTTTTTTAAATATTTGTTTTACTGCGGTTGGAAAATGGGTGGTAGGGGATAAGAGTAGAGGAAGGAGACCACTGAGAGGCAATGGGAGTCACTTGGACTATAAATATGGACTTGGACTAGGCCGAAGGCAGCAGAGATGGGAAGTTGTTTTCTGTTGCCGTTTGTAGTTGACACTCATTGCTGTGCATGGGCCATCCCTAGCTGTGGCGAGTGGGGGTTACTCGCTAGTTGTGGCGTGCAGGCTTCTCACTGTGGTGGCTTCTCTTGTTGCGGAGCACAAGCTCTAGGAGCACGGGCTAGGCACATGGGCTTCAGTAGTTGCGGTGCAGTGGGCTTAGCAGTTGTGGGGCATGGCCTTAGTTGCCCCACAGCATGTGGAATCTTCCCTGAGCAGGCATCGAACCCATGTCCCCTGCATTGGCAGGTGGACTCAACCACTGGGCCACGAGGAAAGTCCAAAAATGGAGAGAAGTTTATGCATTCATATGCTGCTTAGCTCATTGGAAAAGACCCTGTTGCTGGGAAAGATGAAGGCAGGAAGAGAAGGGGATGACAGAGGATGAGATGGTTGGATGGCATCGTCGATTCAATGGACATGAGATGGTGAAGGACAGGGAAGCCTGAAGTGCTGCAGTCCACGGGGTTGCAAAGAGTCAGACGCGACTGAGCGACTGAACTGAATGCTGCTTACCATTCTCTGAGCTTCTTTGATTCATGGTTTGATGTCTTACTATTTTTGGCAAATTCTCATCTGGTATCTTCAGATGATTCTTTTGCTCTGCTCTCCGTCTCTCTCTTTTACTGCCGGTGTTCCAGTTACATGTATGTTACACTGTTTGATATTGTTCCACAGTTCTTGAACCCTCTGTTCTTTTCCCTTTAATCATTCTTTTTGTCTCTGTGTTACAGTTTCATTAGTTTCTATTGATCTCTCTTTAAGTTCACTGATTCTTTCCTCAGCTGTGTCAAGTCAACAAATTAGTCCCTTTTTATCTTTTCTCTTTTCTCTGCATCTTCTCAGTTGTCCTGCCTTTCCCCAGCAGCAGGAAGCCTTGAATGGTCTGGACCCATGGCTGTCTCCTGCTCTTCTCCAGGAAGACTGGTATTTTCCTTCTCCCTGTCTCCAGCCCTGTGGGGCCTTCACTTTGCTTGGGGTGGTAGGGGAAAGGGACAGGTTTTGCTGTTTGTCCCCAGTGGCTTACGGTTTTTATTTGGAGAGAGATGAGGGTCCTGGAAGGGCTTTGTATTTTCCTGTGGTGACTGTCACATCTCTCCGTCAAGCCAGCTCTGAGGCAGATGTCTCCCTTTTAAAACATAATAGATCCTTTAGTCTATGCAAATTGTCAGATTTCACTTTTCTCTTTGGTTGCTAAAATGCTTAGAGCCAAATATTTGGTGTGTACACAATGGATACAATTTGGTGTGAAATTTATGTTATAAATTTTGAACCTCATTTCCAGCTCCATTTGCTGCATCCTTCGTTTATCTTTAAGTAATGCAATCTTGAATTCTATAAACGCTTGAAAGCTGTCTTAAATCCCCTTTGAACTAAATAGATGAATGAATAATCTAGCAAGTATCTTGCTTGAATAAAGCAAAAAAGAAAAGGAAACTTCTGGAAAATCTTGTTAAGAAAGTCCTCTACTTTTGAACAGTGCCTAGTCACTGTTACACAAGCAAAATACTGTTTGAAAATGTTCAGAACAAGAAATAGGGACCCTCCCAGTCAGTGGGATGCATGACTGCTCCATTCTCCCTTTCAGTCCCTTACAATAAAGAATCTCCAGAATGACTATGCCTGGTCTTGACTGCAGGATCATTTGTCCTGTTTTACAACTTTCCTGTGAATATCACCACATATCTCAGCTTGTTTGGAGGGTGTGATTATCACCTCTCAAAGTGGCTTCCTGTACAAGTATTTGCAGTTTATTCCTGATGAATATTTGTCTTCCACATAGCTCAGCAGGGTTCCACTTCTGTAGCTTGTTTGGAGGGGAAGATGCTCGGAGGGGAAGTCAGGGCCCAGTAGGGCCAGAAGACCTCGCTGAGAGGCTGTCAGAAACCATGGGAGATTTGAGAGTTTAGCCTTTGTACAAGATTACACATGCATTTGCCACAGTTCATGGATGTGGACAGGAGACATGAAACTCCTGGGTGAGAACTGAAGACAGTTTATTACTCACAGCAGTAACAACACTCATAGTATCAGCATGTTTGTGCCATTTCCGTGAGCCCAGTTCCCCCAAGATGTAAAGATAGCCAGATGACATCGGCACACACAGTAAATTGCCTTACAGAAGAGAAACATGAGCTTAGGGAAGCTGAATCTTTGGTAAAAGGCATTAATTAAGAACAGGCCTCTTTGCTCCAGAGGGAGACAGTAAGTCCAGTTTCCGAGGTGGTTGTCTATGCAAAGATCCTTGGAAGGACCGCCCAGGACAAAGAGCAATCAGTGCCTCACTGACAACACTCGGAGAGACACAAGAGAGCAAAATTACCTTCCAACCTTCCAACAGGAAGATTAAATCAAAATTCAGGTAGTTCCTCAAGTGATTTCTGCTTGTGTGCATTGTGGGTATCTTCTCCAAGCTTCTCTGGTTCTCAGAACTTCTTGTTTCACTTGGGGTATGCAGACTTCAGGGTTTTTCTGGGTGCTGTGATAGTGATGGTGGTGGCGATGGTGGCGGAATGTCGGTGGTGCGGTCCACAGGACGTATGAGTACAGTTAGGGTGAGTCATTCCTGGGTGCATTTGTGTCTCCTCTAGCGTGGGAAGGACAAACACCATCTCACGGCTTCGCATTATACAACTGAAACGTTCCATTGGATAGGCATTCACTGGGCACCTACATAACCCACAGGCTGCGCTGAGGGTTGTGGATATATTTGAAACAGGCTACAGGGAGCTCACAGTCAACCGGAGGAGAGGATAATTTTACTCCCCTGTAATATTTGTACAACTGATATTCAAAAGTGGAATACCTGCCATATTTGTCAAGTGAATAAACTAATGAGAGAAGGCAGGGGAAGGCAGTTAATTTTGCCTGGAGATTGGGAAGGGGAAGGGTAGCAAGTGGGAGATTGAAGAGAAAATGGTGTTTGAGCTGTGGTCATGAGTGATGAGTAGTTTTTTCAGCAGGGAAAGAAAACGTGAAAGTGTTAGTCGTGTCCGATTCTCTGCATCCCCATGGACTGTAGCCCTCCAGGCTCCTCAGTCCCTGGAATTCTCCAGGCAAGAATACTGGAGTGGGTCGCCATGCCCTCCTCCAGGGGATGTTCCCTACCCAGGAATCGAAAGGAGAGACTTAAATATACAACATTGTGTGAGGTGTTAACAAAGATATTGAAAGTCAAGTTTCTACTTTCAAACACCAGGGATGAACATATATTCACACACGAGGGGCACTGAGAACGATGACACTGCTTCTGATAAAAGTGAGGAAACTTAAATTACCCACACAGCATCTGAGACTCAGAAAACATTCTGGATCTTGAGACAGTGGTGAGAGAATGATGGGATAAATGGATTCCAGAAGCGGCATTTTAGGGGACAGCTACTTTGGGAGCCTAAGAAAGATTAGCTGTTGGCTTCATTTAAATTTCAGTGAAGAATAGAGATAGCCTGGCTATAATCCTTTTGAAGGTTCTTGTAAATTTTCATTATTTTCCCCAGGTTGTTTTATTTATCCAGTTTGCTAGTAAAACTTGGCAGCAAAAACCTTTTGAACATCTCAATTAGCTTTACTAAGTTAAGAGGAGAGAGGGGGCAAAAAAAGAAGTGAGGAAACTATGAGAGAAAAGACTTGCAGGAGCAAGGCGGCAGTGAAAGGAACATGGGAAAAGGCTGATAAAGAGTCGATTTTGCTCTGGCCATTAGTTTTAGGTTTTTAGATGGACAGAAGGGCCCGTCTCTCCACTTGCACATGAGAAATAGAGAACAGCACCAGAGCTCAGATGTGTCATTGTGTTCAGTCACTCAGTTATGTCAGACTCTGCGACCCCGTGGACCGTGGCCCACCAGGCTCCTCTGCCCATGGGATTCTCCAGGCAAGAGTACGGGAGCAGGTTTCCATTTCCTACTACAGGGGATCTTCCCAACCCAGGGATCAAACCTGAGTTTCTTGTGTCTCCTGCATTGGCAGGCGGGTTCTTTACCACTAGTGCCACCTGGGAAGCCCAGAGTGCAGATAACTGGCACTAAACCCTAAGTGTAAAAGGGTGCAGAGCAGAGTCGGATCAACAGCAGATGACAGGGTAGGCTGCATGGAAAGGATTGGAGCTGAGTTGGGTTTCAAAGTGTTGGGAAGATTTGGAGAGCTCAAAGGAAGGAGGTATCCAAATGAAAAGAAAGTGCTCTCTCTTTTTTTTAAAATAATTTGACCATACATGGTGAAAGTTTCTCAGTCGTGTCCAATTCTTTGTGACCCTATGGACTATAGCCAGCCAGGCTCCTTCGTCCAAGGGATTTTCCAGGCAAAATTACTGGAGTGGGTTGCCATTCCCTGCTCCAGGGGATCTTCCTGACCCAGGGATCAAATCTGGGTCTCCCGCTTGTAGGCAGATTCTTTACTCTCTGAGCCACCATGGAAGCCCAACCATGAATAGAAAACTCCAAGATAAGTCCTCATCAGACATGATTGTCCCCAAAACCATTCTGTTATGGTTGCCAGTGTCTGCGGCTGGCCTGATTCCAATAAAGAGGTAGTTTGGGTCATAGGTGATTAAAAAAAAAAAATCACCTGGCTTTGCCCTGCGAATGGCCTTTGTACAAAGACAAAGTCAGAATTCTGCCCCAGGGGTCTGTGCACCCATATCCTGTCCCAGGCTGATATGGAACACAATCTCTTTGGTCTCTGGCCTTTCTTAGGCAAGCACAGTCTTGCTGTGCCCTGGTCTACTTTTCTACCAACTGGGTTATCTCAGAGTCTCCACGAGACTCATTCTCATGTGCTAAACAGCTTTAAATGTAAAATCCCACCTCACCGGACTTTTCTTATTTACACCTGTCAGTGCTATTTTGTGGGTGACGGAGACTTACCAGTTCTCTTTATTTAATCAACTTTGTACATCACATGCATGGGCTTCCCAGGTGGTAAAGATTCCACCCACAGTGCAGGAGACGCAGAAGATGCGGGTTTGATTGCTGGGTCAGGAAGATCCCCTGGAGAAGGAAACGACAACACACTCCAGTATTCCAAGGACAGCAGAGCCCAGCGGGCTACAGTCCATGAGGTCATAAAGAGTCGGAAACAACTTAGTGACTCAGTTCAGTTCAGTCGCTCAGTCGTGTCCAACTCTTTCGACCCCATGGATTGCAGCACGCCAGGCCTCCCTGTCCATCACCAACTCCTGGAGTTTACTCAAACTCATGTCCATTGAGTCAGTGATACCATCCAACCATCTCATCCTCTGTCATCCCCTTCTCCTCCTGCCCTCAGTCTTTCCCAGCATCAGGGTCTTTTCAAATGAGTCAGTTCTTTGCATCAAGTGGCCAAGGTATTGGAGTTTCAGCTTCAACATCAGTCCTTCCAATGAATATTCAGAACTGATTTCCTTTAGGAAATTTCCTGGTTGGATTTCCTTGCAGTCCAAGGGACTCTCAAGAGTCTTCTCCAACACCACAGTTCAAAAGCATCAATTCTTTGGCGCTCAGCTTTCTTTATAATGCAACTCTCAAATCCATACATGACCACTGGAAAAACCACAGCCTTGACTAGATGGACCTTTGTTGGCAAAGTAATGTCTCTGCTTTAAACAACAACAGTACATCACATGCATAAACAATGCTGTATTGGGGACATCTTGGCAGCAAGGGCTGTGTCTTGCTCCTTTTGTACCCCCAGTACCCAGAAGAGAAGTTGGCACCCAGGAGGCCAGAGAAACATCTATTTAATATGTGAATGGTGACTCAACACCAAAATGTGTTCTAATATCAACACAGTAAATGACTGTTTCAGTGGGGTCCCTTTTAGCTTCATGGTGACTCTTGGAACAGTGTGATTCATGCAGGAGGGGCAGTCCAGGGAACAGCGTGGAAATGAGGGCAGGAAGAAGGATGCGTTTTTCTTGGCCCCTGATGGAGACAGCCATTTGCATTCGTTAGCATGGCACACCCCTCCCCCATTACATTCGCTAGTGGTTTCGGAAACTATCCATTGATCTCGTGGGATGACAGAAGATAGCTAGAAATGTGGTTGAGACTTTTCCCAAATGTTAGCTCTTAGATCTTGTCCAGAGAACAGATTGAGTCTGTTTACTAGACTGTCATTCCTGAACTCTTTAGTGCTCCGGAACTAGCAGAAACAGAATAAATAAAGTTCATTTATTCTGTTCAAACAGTCATTTTTCAACAGTGTTTTTTAATATATTTTTTTCTTCTTAAAATTTTGTTTATTTACTTATTTTTGGCTGCACTGGGTCTTCACTGCTGCACGTGGGTTTTCTCTAGTTGCAGCGAGTGGGGACAGCTCTCTGGTTGCAGTGTGCGTGCTTCCCATTGCGGAGGCTTTTCTTGTTGTGGAGCACGGGCTCTGGAGCACGAGGGCTTCAGTAGCTGCAGCTCACAGGCTCTAGAGCTCAGGCTCAGTAGTTGTAGCCGCAGGCTTAGTTGCCCCAAAGCATGTGGTTTCTTCCCAGACCAGGGATCGGACACAAGTCCCCTGCATTGGCCGGCAGATTCTTAATCTCTAGACCACCAGGGAAGCCCTGAAGTTTTGTTTTAGAGATAACTATCCCAAAACTCCACCACTTTTCAGGGAATGAGACCATGCATTTTAAGCAGTGCACACCTCACAGAAAGTGCTAGGAAAAGAAGAGCCAGTGTCACGATCATGATCGTGATCATTGTGAGTGTCAGGGCCAAACACAGTGGGAAAGAAGGGGGAACTGTTTCAGGGCCCGAGATCTTGCAGGAGGCCTGAGAAACAGCCATCACCCTAATGACACAGTTGTCTCCTTGGTGGGGCCTTTTCACCACACGACATGAGTAAGTGCTAGAGCGATGATCTATCCTAGTACTACCTGGACCAACCTTCTGGCCCTCACTGACTGGTATAATGGGAAGGGTTTGGGTTGAAATCAAAAGCTCTGGGTTCAGTTTAGAGCTGTGTCTTGAGATAAGTCTCTTAATGCCTCTCAGCTTCAGTTTTCACACTTGAAAGGTGTGAGGATGAAGTGAGATGAAGTGAAGAAAGGTACCAATGGTAACTGCAGGGCACTCAGTCCACTGTAGCCCCTGCTTCTTTCCTGAAGGTGCAAGCAACTTGGCCGTGTCCCCTCTTCTCTAAAGGACTTAAAGCCCATGTTCTGGTCTAGAGAAAGAACATGTGTAGTACGATTCCATTCGGGGATTATAGGGGTTTCCCTGGTGACTCAGACGGTAAAGAATCCACCTGCAGTGCAGGAGACCCAAGTTTGATCCCTGGGTCAGGAAGATCCCCTGCAGAAGGGAATGGCAACTCACTCCAGTGTTCTTGCCTGGAGAATCCCATGGACAGAGGAGCCTGGTGGTCTACAATCCATGAAGTTGCAAAGAATCAGACACAGCTGAGTGATTAACACTTTCACTTTCATTGAATATATATGAAAAAACATTTTTTAGATCCCCTGGAGGAAGAAATGGCAGCCCACTCCAGTATTCTTGCCTGGAGGATCCCACTGACAGAGGAGCCTGGCAGGCTACCAATAGTCCATAGGGTTGCAAAAGATCAGACATGACCAAAGCTACTGAGCACGCGTGTTAGAATAGGGGAAAGTATACTAGTTTGCTACGGCTACCATAACACATTATCACAAACCGGGTGGCTTAACACAACCAAAATTTCTTGTCTCACAGCTCAGAAGGCTGGAAGTCAGAGATCAGGGTGTCACAGGACCAGGCCCCCTGTGAAGGCTCTGGGAACGGTTGATCCAGGCCTCTCCTGACTCCAGGCAGCTCCTTGGCTTGTGGCTGAGTAACTCCAAGCTTCCTGCTGTGTGTGTCTGTCTCCAGATTCCCCCTTCTCTAATTAACTGGTTAATTAATTTTTGACTGCACTGGGTCTTCGTTGCCATGTGTGGGCTTTCTCTAGTTGTGGCGGGGGCGCTTTGTTGCAGTGCTCGGGCGTCTCACTGCGGTGCTTCTCTGGTTGGGGAGCATGGGCTCTAGAGCGAGGGATCAGTAGTTGTGGCGCATGGGCTTAGTGGTCTGGAACATGTGAAATCTTCCCAGACCAGGGACCGAACCTGTGTCCTCTGCATTGGCAGGCAGATTCTTAACCCCTGGACCACCAGGGAAATCTTCCCTTTTCTAAAGACTTCAGTCCTACGGGATAAGGGGCCACTCTACCCCACTACGACCTCATCTTAACTGAGTACACCCGCAGTGACCCTCTCTATCACATTTGGTGGCACTGAGGATCAGGACAGTGAAAAACTATTGTAAGTTACTAACCAGGCAGAGGGAGCCAGTTGCCTCCTCATGAAAAAAAACTGGAAGTGTTAGCCACTAAGTCGTGTCCTACTCTTTGCAACCCCATGGACTGTAGCCCCACCAGGCTCCTCTGTCCATGGAATTCTCCAGGCAAGAATACTGGAATGGGTAGACTTTCCCTTCTCCAGGGGATCTTCCTGACCCAGGGATCAAACTTTGCATTGCAGACAAGTTCTTTACCATCTGAGCCACCAGGAAAGTTGTCTTCTCATACCCTATAAAAATATTTGGACAGGATGGATTTGAATTGTTTTCTAGCAGAGACTAGGCACATTAAGGCAAGTGGGAATTCAGATCCTTGTGGTGGGTCAGGGAGAATGAAGGCTTTGAGGTGGGAGAGGGGCTGTGGGTGTTGGGTGGCAGTGAGGACCGTGTAGACTCTGGGCAGCAGCGGGGTGCAGGAGAGAAGGGCTTTCAAGGGGAGCAGTGTCATCCTTCAGCTTTCCTCTGAACCCTTGTGATGATCACCCAAATTGATTATACTGAAAATATTAGCCATCCAGTGTTATCATAAGCAATGGTATTGTTGCATCAAGACACTGTTCTGAAGTCTAAATGTACTGAATCAGAGGACATCTAGGGAAAGAGCATGTGACTGTTTTCAGTTGTAAAATTGCTTAACTGCTCAGGATAGAAATTTCAAATGAGACCTTAGTAACATGAATTTTTTAGTGAAAATAACCCTATTGTTTTTTCAATTACATAAGATGATACTCATTTCTAAATATTTAGGCAATATAGACAAGATGCAAAGGAAAATGTGAAAATTCATTTGTACTCTTAAAATTCTTACCTGTGTGTTCAGTTCAGTTCAGTTCAGTCGCTCAGTCGTGTCCGACTCTGCGCTACACATACATATATATAATTACCTTACTAGGGACCACATACATAATTACATACATATGTATGCCACATTGATTTAATCATCACTCCTGGGTAGTTAAGGTTGTGTATGAATTTCTACTATTTTGAAATTTTATTTATCTATTTTTGCTTGTGCTGGGTCTTCACTGCTGTGCTAGGGTTTTCTCTAGTTGTGGCAAGTGGGAGCTGCTCCTCCCGGTGCTGTGCAAGCTCCTCCTTGCTGTGGCTTCTCTTGTTGCAGAGCATGAGCTCTCGGGCTTGCAGGCTTCTGTAGTTGTGGCCCCTGGGCTATGGCACACAGGATCAGTAATTGTGGCGCTGGCTCAGGGCTTAGTTGCTCCATAGCATGTGGGATCTTCCCAGACCAGAGATCGAACCCATGTCCCCTGCATTGGCAGGCACTGGACCACCAGGGAAGTCCTGGTCCTTGCTTCTGATCTTTGGTTCATTTTATAAACGTCTCTGCCATATTGTCAAAAAAACAAAACAAAAAAACAAAAAACTATTCAATTCATCTGTTCAGCAAATACTTATTGACTATACATCGGTAAGTCATACAGAGATGAAGCAGAGTTTCCATCCTCTAAGACCACACAGCTGAGCAGAAGAAAAGGTTAACACATGCAGACAGTACAGTATAATGAGATGTGGGCCAGTACAGGAGCCCAGAAAAGTAGCATTTCCACCCGCCACGAAGGGGTGGTGGAGAGAGGAGACAGCAAGAGGGAGGGACATTTGAGCTGAGCTTTCTTTTTTAAAGATTTATTTATTTTTCTTGTTTTTTATTTATTTGTTGGCTGTGCCGGGTCTTCACTGCTGTGCCAGGCTTCTTCCCCGCAGTGGCTTCTCTTACTGCAGAGCTCAGGCTCTAGGGAGTGAGGGCTTCAGCAGCTGCCGCTCACAGGCTCTGGAGCTCAGGCTCAGTAGTGGTGGCACGGGGGCTTAGTTGCCCCAAAGCACGTGGGACCTTCTCGGATCAGGGATTGAACCTGCGTCCCCTGCATTGGCAGGTGGGCTCTTAACCACTGGACCACCAGGGAAGCCCTGGAAGTTTGTTTCAGGGACAACTACCCTAAAACTCTACACTTGCTGGGGAATGAGGTCATGCACTTGAACTTCAGCAGTTGCAGTGCATGGGCTCAGCAGTTGTGGCACAACGGTTTAGTGGCCCTGAGGCATGTGGGATCTTCCCAGACCAGGGATCGAACCCATGCCCCTGTCTTGGCAGGGGGATTCTTAACCACTGAACCACCAGGGAAGCCCTGAGCTGAGTTTTGGATGATGAGAATGGGCACTGGCAAAGCAAGGGGGAGACCACATCAGGCAGGCACACAGGGATGCATGATGGAGAAGATGGAGCAGCCTGGCAGGTGTGCTGAGGTCGTCTGTGTCTGGCTGCTGGCCTTGCCTGTTAACTCCTACATGAGCTGACAAGCCTATGTCCCTAGGGGAACATAGAATTCGCAATTAATCTGGGTCTGGTTTCTGCACATGTGAGCTCTTGAGGGTCGTTTGGCACTAACTGACCCTCTTATCAGAATAGGAAGTGACCGTGTGTGCCCAGGGATACATGTAGTGATGTAGCGAGTTCCCATCAGGCCTGCCGCTTCTTATTTTTGACCTCACCAGCATTAAGGCCTAGCCAAGGAAGTTTGGTTGGTGTCTCTGACAAATCAATGTTGGCAGCTTGAAGATACCTGTTGACAAGTTGAACTGCTCCCCCTGCATGTCTGGGGCAGGAGCTCATCAAGAACTCCTAAGCTGTCAGCATTTTGGGGAGTTGGACTCTGAAGCTGAGCTGTGGTTGGGAAGGAGAAACAGTTCCCACCATCCCCATCTCCAGAGGGACTGAACTTACCCAAGTACAGCATGAATCACTGATTACAGCATAGCTATCTTTGTGTTTGTTTGACCTCCCAGCCAGTTAGACTTACTTGTTGTGAGCAAAAGAAATCAACTATGGCTCAGTTGAACTGAAGAAGATTTATTGGAAAAATTACACTTTTTCCTAAGCACTCACAGAATCCAAGGGAGCTTTGAGAGCCAGGTTCAAAGTCACGACAGGGACTACACACAGCACTGCATGTGTGCCCGCCTGAGCTTGCAACACTAACAGGCAACTCACTTAAGCCCACAACAGCATCCCAGGGTTCCTCCTGCCACTGTCCCCCCTTATATGGTGGAGGAAAACAGGGGTAGGAAGAGGTTAAACAATTCACCCAAGGACACGGAGGTTGTGAGTTGGAATCCATACCTGGCATTTTGATTCCAAAGTCTTCCTCAAAACCTAAGACACAGGAGCTACAAGAACGGTCTACTTGCAAGAGTCTGGTCAGGGGACTTCTGCAAGTAGAACCGCAGTTCCCAATCTTTTTGGCACCGGGGACTGGTTTTGAGGAAGACAATTTTCCCATGAATCAGGGTCAGGAGGGATAATTTCTGGATGATTCAAGCACATTATATGTCTCATGCACTTCATTGTTGTTCAGTCTCTGAGTTGTGCCCAATTCCTTGTGGCCCCATGGACTGCAGCATGCCAGACTTCTCTGTCCTTCACTGTCTCCCAGAGTTTGCACAAATTCATGGCCATTGAATTGGTGATGCTGTCTAACCATCTCATCCTCTGCTGCCTCCTTCTCCTTTTGCCTTCCATTTTTTCCAGCATCAGGATCTTTTTCAATGAGTTGGCTCTTCGCATCAGATAGCCAAAGTATTGGAGCTGTAGCATCTTGATTTCCTTTAGGATTAACTGGTTTGATCTCCTTGCTGTCTAAGGGACTCTCAAGAGTCTTCTACAGTACCACAATTCAAAAGCTTCAATTCTTTGGTGCTCAGCCTTCTTTATGGGCTAACTCTCACATCCATACATTACTGGAAAAACCATACCTCTGACTATAGGGACCTTTGGTGGCAAAGTGTTATCTCTGCTTTTTAATATGCTGTCTAGGTTTGTCATAGATTTTCTTCCAAGGAGCAAACATCTTTTAATTTTGTGGCTTCAGTCACCAGCTGCAGTGATTTTGGAGCTCAAGAAAAGAAAATCTGTCACTGTTTCCATTTTACCCCTTCTATTTACCATGACGTGATGGGACCAGATACCATGATTGTAGTGTTTTTAATCTTGAGTTTCAAACCAGCTTTTTCACTCTCCTCTATCACTTTCATCAAGAGGCTCTTTAGCTTCTCTTCACTTTCTGCCATCTGGTATCATCTGCATATTTGAGGTTGCTAATATTTCTCCTGGCAATCTTGGTTCCAGCTTGTGATTCATCCAGCCCAGCATTTTGCATGATGTCCTCTGCATAGAAGTTAATTAAGCAGGATGACAATATACAGTCTTGTACTCCTTTTCCAATTTTGAACCAGTCAGTTGTCCATGTACAACTATTTTAATTGTATATAAGTTATAATTGTTGCTTCTTGACCCTCATACAGGTTTCTCAGGAGGCAGGCAAGATGGTCTGGTATTCTCATCTCCTTAGAAATTTTCTACAGTTTGTAGTGATCTACACAGCCAAAAGCTTTAGCGTACCTAATGAAGCAGAAGTAGACATTTTTCTGGAATTCCCTTGCTTTCTCTATGATCCAACAAATGCTGGCAATTTGATCTCTGGTTCCTCTGCCTTTTCTAAAAACAGCTTGTACCACTGGAAGTTTATAGTTCACATACTGCTGAAGCCTAGCTTGAAGGATTTTGAGCATAACCTTGCTAGCTCAAGGTTAGCTTGATTGTTAGATGATTATACAGTGGAGATAATGAATAGATTCAAGGTATTAGACCTGGTAGACAGAGTGCCTGAAGAACTATGCACAAAGGTTCATAAACTTGAGCAGGAGGCAGTGACCAAAACCATCCCCAAGAAAAAGACATGCAAGAAGGCAAAGTGGTTGTCTGAGGAGGCTTTACAAATACCTGAAGAAAGAAGAGAAGTGAAAGGCAAGGGATAAAGGAAAAGATATACCCAACTGAATGCAGAGTTCCAGAGAATAGCAAGGAGAGATAAGAAAGCCTTCTTAAATGAACAATGCAAAAAAAAAAAAAAAAAAACCTGAAAAAACAATAGGAATGTGAAAGACTACAGATCTCTTCAAGAAAATTGGAGATATCAAGGGAACATTTCATGGGAGGATGGGCACAATAAAGGATAGAGGTGGTATGGACCTAACAGAAGCAGAAGATATTAAGAAGAGGTGACAAGAATACACAGATGAGCTATACAAGAAAAGGTCTTAATGACCCAAATGTGAAATGAGTGCAATTGCACGGTAGTTTGAATATTCTTTGGCGTTGCCCTTCTTTGGGATTGGAATGAAAACACCTTTTCCAGTCCTGTGGCCACTGCTGAGTTTTCCAAATTTACTGACATACTGAGTGCAACACTTGAACATCATCATCGTCATCTAGGATTTTAAATAGCTCAGCAGAAATTCCATCACCTCCACTAGCTTTGTTCATACTAATGCTTCCTAAGACGCATTTGACTTCACATTCCAGGATGTCCCTCTCTAGGCGAGTGACCACACCATTGTGGTTATTCGGGTCATTAAGACTTTATCTTGTATAGCTCATATGTGTATTCTTGTCACCTCTTCTTAATATCGTCTGCTTCTGTTAGGTCCATACCACTTCTATCCTTTATTGCGCCCATCCTCCCATGAAATGTTCCCTTGATATCTCCAATTTTCTTGAAGAGATCTGTAGTCTTTCACATTCCTATTGTTTTTTCAGGTTGGTTTTTTTGTTTTTGTTTTTGCATTGTTCATTTAAGAAGGCTTTCTTATCTCTCCTTGCTATTCTCTGGAACTCTGCATTCAGTTGGGTATATCTTTTCCTTTATCCCTTGCCTTTCACTTCTCTTCTTTCTTCAGGTATTTGTAAAGCCTCCTCAGACAACCACTTTGCCTTCTTGCATTTCTTTTCCCTGGGGATGGTTTTGGTCACTGCCTCCTGTACAAGTCTTTGAACCTTTGTGTATAGTTCTTCAGGCACTCTGTCTACCAGGTCTAATCCCTTGAATCTATTCATCACCTCCACTGTATAATCATAAGGGATTTGATTTAGATCATACCTGAATGGCCTACTGGTTTCTCCTACTTTCTTCAATTTAAGTCTAAATTTTGCAATAAGGAGTTCATGATCTGAACCACACTCAGCTCCAGGTCTTGCTTTTGCTGACTGTATAGAGCCTGTCCATCTTTGGGTGCAAAAAATATAATCAATCTGATTTCAGTGTTGACCATCTGGTGATGTCCATGTGTAGAGTCATCTCTTGTGTTGTTGGAAGAGAGTGTTTGCTATGACCAGTGTGTTCTCTTGACAAAACTCTCCTAGCCTTTGCCCTGCTTCATTTTTTACTCCAAGGCCAAATTTACCTGTTGTTCCAGGTATTTCTTGACTTCTACTTTTGTATCCCAATCCCCTAAGACGAAAGGATATCCTTTTTTATGTATTAGTTCTAGAGGGTCTTGTAGGTCTTCATAGAGCCAGTTAACTTCAGCTTCTTTGGCATCAGTAGTTGGGGCATAGACTTGGATTACTGTGGAGTTGAATGGTTTGCCTTGGAAATGAACTGTGATTCTTCTGTTGTTTTTGAGATTGCACCTAAGTACTGCATTTCAGACTCTTTAGTTGACTATAAAGGCCACTCCATTTCTTCTATGGGATTCTTGTCCACAGTAGTAGATAATATTCATCTGAATTAAATTCTCCCATTCCAGTCCATTTTACTTCACTGATTCCTAAGATGCTGATGTTTACTCTTGCCATCTCCGGTTTGACCACTTCCAGTTTCAAGAACCTAACATTCCAGGTCCTCTGCAATACTGTTCTTTACAGCACTGGACTTTACATTCACCACCAGACACATCCACAACTGAGCATAGTTTCCTCTTTGGCTTTTTCACGTCATTCTTTCTGGAGCTATTAGTAATTGCCCTCTCTTCTTCCGCAGTAGCGTATTGGACACCTTCTGACTTGGCAAGGGGGCTCATCTTCTGGTGGCATATCTTTTTGCTTTTTCATACTATTCATGGGGTTCTCCAGGGAAGAATACGGAAGTGGATTGCCATTTCCTCCTCCAGTGGACTATGTTTTGTCAGAACTCTTCGCTATGACTTGTCCATCTTGGGGGGCTTACAGCGTGGCTCATAGCTTCATTGAGTTACAGAAGCCTCTGTGCCACCACAAGGCTGTTATCCAGGCAGGGGCTTGTGCACTTTATTTCTATTATTACATCAGCTCCGCCTCAGATCAGTCAGTTCAGTTCAGTGGCTCAGATGTGTCCCACTCTTTGTGACCCCATGGACTGCAGCATGCCAGGCTTCCCTGTCCATCACCAACTCCTAGAGCTTGTTCAAACTCTTTGAGTTAGTGATGCCACCTCAGATCATCAGGCATTAGATCCCAGAAGTTGGGACCCCTGCTACAGAGCAAATGCCTGTATTTCTACATTTCTTGGTCCTTTTGCTTAGTTTTGAACTCCAAGGAGCTGGCACATTCCCAACTGGAATAGGGTATGTGCCTGCCTCTCATCGGGTGATGGCAGTAGTACTGGGGTCATGACTCCAGTCCTACCAGGTGGGACCTGGTAGGGAAAGAGGCAATTTCTCAAAGCAAAATACAAGTGCCATTAGGAAGGATAGCAGACGGCCACAGCAGGAAGCAGCAGTGCCTCCCACGGTCCCGTTATGCGCAGAACCACTGTCACTAGACTGCCAGCCCCTGAGCCCAGGGCTCTCCATGCAGGCTCTCTCTTAAATCTTAAGATGGCTCTTGGAGAGCATATCACTACCCCCATTGCAAAGTGAGGATCCAAAGGCTCACAAAGAAACCTGGTCACATAAAATGAGGGTTTGAGTTCAGACCCTGACCCCAAAGTCCAGTTCTGGGGTCCCTGGGCGGATACAGCAGGGCTTCCAAATACATGGCTGGCAGATCCAGGACCTTAGTGCACTCTCCAGCCTGGTTAGTGTGGGGCTGAGCTGTGAGTTGAGCTTCTGGGGAGCAGAGCCCCTGTCACTGCCTCTGGTCCGCCAAGGCCCCAGTGGCTGGCTCTGGGTGGGGGTGGGGACAATGTCAAACCAGCCATAGAGTAGCCTCACTACATCCTGTCCTGACCCATCTCCCCCATTGCCAGGGCTCACATGTTCATAATCTGAAACCTCTGTGAAGAAGGAGCCTTCCATTCCTGGGACCACCTGCATCCCACCCACCCATTATGGAGGGACTTAGGGAGGAAAAGAAAGGAGAGTCTGAGAGTGAAGTGGGGAAGGGGTGACACAAAAAGTCACAAAAAGAGGGAGGGTTTGACTGCCAGTGCCCAGGACCAGATGGGGCTTTGTGCCCTAGAAACAGCAGGTTCAGAGTGGCCACATGGCTGTTTTAATTAAGCCCAGTTGGAGAGGACTGAGACACAAGGAGTAGCTGGGGGCAGCTTGTCAGACAGAATCCATGACAGAATCTACTCACTGACTGGCCTCTGTGGAGCACTTTCTAGGTGGGTGGCCCTGTGCTGCCCGCACAGAGGAGCAAAGGACAGGCCTGCGGGGCAGCGGGAGCTGGGCCCGGGAATGCCACGGGGAGCTGATGCATTTTCCAAGGGCATCCCATCTCACAGAGAGGGAAATGCACCCCGGAAGGAGTTCCAAGGACACATTCCATTTGGGGAGGGAAGCAAAAGATCTATAGGGGGCATTTAGGAGCCATGTCTGGATCCTTGGTGTCTAACTTCCTGCACTTCTACCAGGTGATCCTGATATCAGAGAACAAACACCTAGTTTAAAGGGCAGCAACTTAGGGGCTTCTCCACAGAGACTGTGGCAAACATGAGAATTATCTCTGAGGCTGTGTGAACTAAAAGAATAAATAGGTCCTAGCAGAGAATTTAGATAATTCATGTCTTAGTCTGTGTGGGCTTCTAGAACCATACCATCTAATCAAGGCAAACTGGAAGTGGTCAAACAGGAGATGGCAAGAGTGAACGTCAATGTTTTAGGAATCAGCGAACTAAAATGGACTGGAATGGGTGAATTTAACTCAGATGACCATTACATCTACTCCTGCGGGCAGGAATCCCTTAGAAGAAATGGAGTAGCCATCATGGTCAACAAGAGTCCAAAATGCAGTACTTGGATGCAATCTCAAAAACAACAGAATGATCTCTGTTCATTTCCAAGGCAAACCATTCAATACCACGGTAATCCAAGTCTGTGCCCTGACCAATAATCCTGAAGAAGCTGAAGTTGAATGGTTCTATGAAGACTTACAAGACCTTCCAGAACTAACACCCAAAAAAGATGTCCTTTTCATTATAGGGGACTGGAATGCAAAAGTAGGAAGTCAAGAAACACCTGGAGTAACAGGCAAATTTGGCCTTGGAATACAGAATGAAGCAGGGCAAAGGCTAATAGAGTTTTGCTAAGAGAATGCACAGGTCATAGCAAACACCCTCTTCCAACAACACAAGAGAAGACTCTACACATGGACATCACCAGATGGTCAACACCGAAATCAGATTGATTATATTCTTTGCACCCAAAGATGGAGAAGTCAGCAAAAGCAAGATTGGGAGCTGACTGTGGCTCAGATCATGAATTTCTTATTGCCAAATTCAGGCTTAAACTGAAGAAAGTAGGGAAAACCACTAGACCATTCAGGTATGACCTAAATCAAATCCCTTATGATAATACAGTGGAAGTGAGAAATAGATTTAAGGGACTAGATCTGATAGAGTGCCTGATGAACTATGGATGGAGGTTCATGACATTGTACAGGAGGCAGGAAGACCATCCCCAAGAAAAAGAAATGCAAAAGAGCAAAATGGCTGTCTGAGGAGCCCTTACAAATAGCTGTGAAAAGGAGAGGGGCAAAAAGCAAAGGAGAAAAGGAAAGATATAAGCATCTGAATACATAGTTCCAAAGAATAGCAATAAGAGATAACAAAGACTTCCTCAGCGATCAATGCAAAGAAATAGAGGAAAACAACAGAATGGGAAAGGCTAGAGATCTCGCCAAGAAAATCAGAGATACCAAGGGAATATTTCATGCAAAGATGGGCTCAATAAAAGACAGAAATGGTATGGACCTAACAGAAGCAGAAGCTATTAAGAAGAGGTGGCAAGAATACACAGAAGAGCTGTACAAAAAAGAGCTTCAAGACCCAGATAATCACGATGGTGTGATCACTCACCTAGAGCCAGACATCCTGGAATGTGAAGTCAAGTGGGCTTTAGGAAGCATCACTACAAACAAAGTTAGTGGAAGTGATGGAATTCCAGTTGAGCTATTTCAAATCCTGAAAGATGATGCTGTGAAAGTACTGTTCTCAACATGTTAGTGAATCTGGAAAACTCAGCAGTGGCCACAGGACTGGAAAAGATCTGTTTTCATTTCAATCCCAAAGAGGGGAAATGCCAAAGAATATTCAAACTACCACACAATTGCACTAATCTGACATGCTAGTAAAGTAATGCTCAAAATTCTCCAAGCCAGGCTTCAACAGTACATGAACCATGAACTTCCAGATGTTCAAGCTGGATTTAGAAAAGGCAGAGGAACCAGAGGTGAAATTGCCAACATCTGTTGGATATCGGAAAAGCAAGGGAGTTTCAGAAAAACACTTATTTCTGCTTTATTGATTATGCCAAAGCCTTTGACTGTGTGGATCACAATAAACTGTGGGAAATTCTTCGAGATGGGAATACCAGACCACCTGACCTGCCTCTTGAGAAATCTATATGCAGGTCAGGAAGCAACAGTTAGAACTGGACAGGGAACAACAGACTGGTTCCAAATAGGAAAAGGAGTATGTCAAGGCTGTATACTGTCACCCTGCTTATTTAACTTATATACAAAGTACATCACGAGAAATGCTGGGCTGGATGAAGCACAAGCCGGAATCAAGATTGCTGGTAGAAGTAACAATAACCTCAGATATGCAGATGACACCACCCTTATGGCAGAAAGTGAGGAAATAAAGAGCCTCTTGATGAAAGTGAAAGAGGAGAGTGAAAAAGTTGGCTTAAAACTCAACATTCAGAAAACTAAAACCATGGCATCCGGTCCCATCACTTCATGGCAAATAGATGGGGAAACAGTGGAAACAGTGTCAGACTTTTTTGGGGGGGGCTCCAAAATCACTGCAGATGGTGCCTGCAGCCGTGAAATTAAAAGAAGCTTACTCCTTGAAAGGAAAGTTGTAACCAACCTAGAGAGCATATTCAAAAGCAGAGACATTACTTTGTCAACGAAAGTCCGTCTAGTTAAGGCTATCATTTTGCCACTGGTCATGTATGGATGTGAGAGTTGAACTATAAAGAAAGCTGAGCACCAAAGAATTGATGCTTTTGAACTGTGGTGTTGGAGAAGACTCTTGAGAGTCCCTTGGGCTGCAACGAGATTCAACCAGTCCATCCTAAAGGAGATCGGTCCTGGGTTTCACTGGAAGGACTGATGTTGAAGCTAAAACTCCAATAGTTTGGCCACCTGATGCGAAGAGCTGACTCATTTGAAAAGACCCTGATGCTGGGAAAGATTGAAGGCAGGAGAAGGGGATGACAGAAGATGAGATGGCTGGATGGCATCACCAATTCGATGGACATGAGTTTGAGTAAACTCCAGGAGTTGGTGCTGGACAGGGAGGCCTGGCGTGCTGCAGTCCATGGGGTCTCAAAGAGTCGGACATGACTGAGCAACTGAACTGAACTGAACTGAACCATACCACAGACTCAGTTCAGTTCAGTTCAGTCACTCAGTCGTGTCCGACTCTTTGCGACCCCATGAATCGCAGCACGCCAGGCCTCCCTGTCCATCACCAACTCCCGGAGTTCACTCAGACTCACGTCCATCGAGTTGGTGATGCCATCCAGCCATCTCATCCTCTGTCGTCCCCTTCTCCTCCTGCCCCCAATCCCTCCCAGCATCAGAGTCTTTTCCAATGAGTCAACTCTTCGCATGAGGTAGCCAAAGTACTGGACTTTCAGCTTTAGCATCATTCCTTCCAAAGAAATTCCAGGGCTGATCTCCTTCAGAATGGACTGGTTGGATCTCCTTGCAGTCCAAGGGACTCTCAAGAGTCTTCTCCAACACCACACTTCAAAAGCATCAATTCTTTGGCGCTCAGCGTTCTTCACAGTCCGACTCTCACATCCATACATGACCACAGGAAAAACCATAGCCTTGACTAGATGGACCTTAGTTGGCAAAGTAATGTCTCTGCTTTTAAACATGCTATCTAGATTGGTCATAACTTTCCTTCCAAGGAGTAAGCGTCTTTTAATTTCATGGCTGCAGTGACCATCTGCAGTGATTTTGGAGCCCCCAAAAATAAAGTCTGACACTGTTTCTACTGTTTCACCATCTATTTCCCATGCAGTGATGGGACCAGATGCCATGATCTTTGTTTTCTGAATGTTGAGCTTTAAGCCAACTTTTTCACTCTCCTCTTTCACTTTGATCAAGAGGCTTTTTAGTTCCTCTTCACTTTCTGCCATAAGGGTGGTGTGATCTGAATATCTGAAGTTATTGATGTTTCTCCCAGCAATCTTGATTCCAGCTTGTGTTTCTTCCAGCCCAGCGTTTCTCATGATGTACTCTGCATAGAAGTTAAATAAGCAGGGTGACAATATACAGCCTTGACGTACGCCTTTTCCTATTTGAAACCAGTCTGTTGTTCCATGGCTTAAACAACAGAGATTTATCTCTCACAGTTCTGAAGCCTGGACCTTACTGAGTCTTTACATGGCCTTTCCTCAGTGCATGTGGGATGAGAGAGTAAGGTCTTTTCTTTTAAGGACACTAATCCCATCATGGGGGCTCCACCCTCAAAACCTAATCACATTCCAAAGTTTCCATCTCCTAATACCTCTATACCAGATGTTAAGGCTTCCGTATATGGATTTTTGGAAGACACAAACATTCAGTCCATAACAACCCATATATGATAGACCCAGATCAAACAATGAAGAGGACTTTGGGGGACTTCCTTCGTGGTCCAGCAGTTAAGAATCCACCTGCCAATGCAGGGGACGTGGGTTCAATCCCTGGTCCAGGAAGATCCCACATGCTGTGGGGCAACTAAACCCATGTGCCACAACTACTGAACCCACCGTGTTGCACCTACTGAAGCCTGAGCAGCGAGAGTCCATGCTCCACAACAAGAGAAGCCTGCTTACCACAACCAGAGAGTAGCCCCCACTTCCACAGCTAGAGAAAAACCTGTGCAGCAATGAAGACCCAGCAGAGCCAAAAACAGATAAATAAATAAATTATTTTTAATTTACAGGTTTCTTTTGTTTAAGAAAGTAATAGCATGAGTAATCTAAAAGGATAGTTATCATTATTAATTAGGATGATTAAATATTTTAAACAGTGATATTATTAATAAAGTTACCATGAAAACAACAGTTAAATTATTTTATAATTTACACTTTTGAAGAAATACAAACAGCTGTTATTATTTTAAAAGAATTGATGTAAGTTTAACACATTAGAAAATTTTGCACAAAAAATTAGACTGTTTAAATCAGTTCAGCACTTCTTACAACCCAGAGATCAAACTGAAAGCATCCTGTTAGATAATCATTGCATTATTATCTCCCAAACATTCACTAAAGAAGAACATTTAAAATGTCCTGTTTTGGTGTGATCAGGTTTTAAAAGTAGCAAAAGAGGATTTGGGGAAATCTCAAGCTATATTTCCAAGTGTAATAGTGCAAACTCATATGAGGAGACGACCCTCTATAACAAAGAGATAAAGAATCTTTCTGAGACACACAGCTAACAGATGACAGAGCCCAGATTTGGCTATATGCCCCAGAGTCCTCTTGCTTAATGCACTGTGGTAGTCGCTCAGTCGCGTCTGACTCTTTGTGACTCCGTGGACTGTAGACCACCAGGCTTTTCTGACCATGGAATTCTCCAGGCAAGAATCCTGGAGTGGGTAGACACTTCCTTCTCCAGGGGATCTTTCCCACCCAGGGATTGAACCTAGGTCTCCTAGGTCTCCTAGGTCTCCTTGGCAGATTCTTTACTATCTTAGCCACCAGGGAAACCAGCTTAATGCATTATGAGGCCCTATAACTCCATCTAGAAGGAGGCGGGGGTGGAGCCAGAAAACTACCCCGTGTACCTAGAAGCTACCCCTTCAGGCTGCAGGCAAAGACATGAGGCTAGGCTAGGAAGCAGGTGGTTTGGCCCTGTTGGAAATACTGACATTTTTAAGCTGTC
The DNA here is from genome assembly GCF_023091745.1 of Budorcas taxicolor. Lineage (NCBI taxonomy): Eukaryota > Metazoa > Chordata > Mammalia > Artiodactyla > Bovidae > Budorcas > Budorcas taxicolor. The sequence goes on along the minus strand of NC_068914.1, from coordinate 41,389,831 downwards.
TAAACTCAGAGAATCTATAGCAAAGTAATTCTAACCTTTAAGAAATAAGAAGGCATAAAATACAATGATTGATTCAAGTTCAAAATCTATTCAGTCATTTTAAAATATTTATCTTCTGTCTGGATATTTCCTTTCTTTCCAAGAGTGTAGTATGGTCACAGAGACTGAACAACCCATTCTCATTTCGCAGACGGCAGGGTCTTCCTCTGACCATGGAGTTCTCCAGGATACTGGAGTGGATTGCCCTTCCATTCTCCAAGGAGTCTTCCCGACCCAGGGATCAAATCTGGGTCTCCTGCATTGCAGACAGATTCTTCACCATCTGAGCCACCAGGGAAGCCCTTCTCTAGGACCAGAAAAACACAGTTTTCTGTGTCCCCTGCTGGCTCCCTAGACAGTACTTGTGGAAAAGAGGAAGAGCATGTCTCAAAAAACTGCAGCCAAATACAATATGCTGTGAACCTGTAACCTGTTGCCAATAAGTAATTTGTCCCTTGAGCAATGGTTTCCACCTTTGCCACCCGATCCCTGGCTCCTTTTCCAGTAGAACAACCAGGGCCAGTTTCCACAGTGCTGCCACCTGGGCAAGGAGAGCTGACTTGTGGCCCCACCACATGGGAAGGAACTGGGGTCAAGAAAGGTATTAATACAAGTGTGTGCTTGTTGACCAGCTCTCACATGGGAGCCCGGGCTCTTCCGTCTGGACTTTGCTGCACCCTGCTGGGCCGGGGTCACAGGCAAGTCTGATGAGCCTGGAGCAGTGTCTAGTGAGCTGTGAGTTCATTCCTCTTTCAGCTGGGTGTCTGCCTAAGGCCACTGGAACCTTTCAAAAATCACTTGTTCTGGGCTACTTGCCAAGCTCCAGGATCTATTTGCCAAGTAGGAAGTAGGTCGAGAGCAGGGCTGGGCTGCAGGGAGACCGGGGCTGGTGGGGGCAGAGCCATGCTGGCTCCGGTTTCCCAGGTGGAAGGAGGGGGACACTCACTAATGCGGCTTCTTGTGGACAAGTGTGCTGCCCGTGGATCTACAGGGATCTGTCTTGGTTAGCATCCGCTTCTAGTGGAGCAGTTGCTTTGCTTTCTATCCAGCCAGTGAGCACTTTTTGAGCCCCTATTTTGTGCCTGGCTAGAAAGACAAAGACAAAGTCCCCACTATGAAGGGGTGCATAGGTTACCAGGAATGGGCCTCTCCTTGGAGAGAAAAGGGGTGCGGCCTCCGAGGGCCCTCTTCTTGCAGTGAGTGTCGTAGGGAGGGAGGCACCCCTTTCCTGGACACAGATGATGAGTCTAAGTGACGCTGACCTCTCCAGTTCCTCCTGAGTGAAGTTATCAGACACAGGCTGAGCTGGTAAGGATGAGTGCAAAGATCTGTGCTGCCCAGGACAGTAGCCACTGGCCACACATGGTAGCTGAAAACTAAGTAAAATTTCAAGTGCGCAGAGCCACCCATACTGGTGGCAGCTGTATGAGACAGAGCAGACGCAGACTGCTATTCCTGCGATTTCTATTGGCTAGTCTTCCTGCATAGATAATTGCAACAGAATTGTCCATAGTGGTAAGCGTGGAGGGAAGGGCTTACACCAGCTGAAGTGTGTGTGTGGGCGGGGGGGAGCGCAATTGGGAAGCCACTGGAGGCAGGGAGAGCTTCTCCAGGAGCCACCTCTCAGCTGAGCCACACCCGAGGCGCCCAGCCATCTCTCAGAGCAGGACACAGCCCAGACCTCACCTTGAACATTGATGACCCTGGTCACCTTCCATCTTCCCACGTCTTCTCATCCACTCTGTGGCTATGTTTGTACCATCCAATGGATCTCAAAGTGCATCAGACATCCCTGGATAGCTTGTTAAAAGAAAGATTCCTGGGCTTCACCCCCAGGTTCTGAGCAGTAAGACTGGAGCGAGGCCAGAGAATTTGGATTTCTAGCAAATTCCTGGGTGATGCTGATGTTGAGGGTCCAGGAACCACACTTGGAACCATGGATGTGGTCCAAAGAACCACATTAATTAATCCATTCATTCCACAAATATCCAACTGTTTAATGCTGCCGTGTGCCTGGTGCTCCTTCTGGATGTGAGCAACGAGAGAACTTACATTCTTGGGAGGAGAGACACACAGCAAACAAACCTGTGCAGGGTGGTAATGCACGTTATGAAGAAGCATAAAGCAAGGCAAGGAGAGAGGCCTCTCAGACAGATCATATTTGAGCGGAGACCTAAAGACAGTGGAGAGTGGATATGACCCAGCTTTTCTGGCCCCATTTTTTTCCCTGCCCTCAGCTTTTTAATTTGAAACATGAGAGTACCATTAAAAATCAAGGGCATCAGGAGATTTCCCTGGCGGTCCAGTGGTTAAGACTCCACACTTCCACTGTAGGGGATATGGGTTCAATCCTTGGTTGGAGAACTAAGATCCCACAGGCTGCAGGGCGTGATCAAAATATAGATAAATAAAATTTAAAAACGAAGGGCATCAGTCTATTCAATAATGAAGTTTCGAAGACAGATTCGATTGTGTGGGCATATGTTTCATTGAAAAGAAGCCTGAGGCTAAGGGCCATAAATTTCAAACCAGCCTGCAGCTCTGCCTTTGGGTCCCAGTAACTGAGCAGAGTTAGGAGTCTCGACTGCCAAGGAGGCCACCACCATCCCTTCTATATGGTGACTTGGGACCCTCCACGTGGCTCAAACTCATTTCCAGGTCTCTTTCCCACCCATCCCACTTAGGCCAAAATGCAACTGTGAACAAATGAGGTGGGCAGAGTGTGGCCTGGCACCTGGGGTGTCCACACATTGGCGTCTGAGTGTCCTACTGAGGGGGGTAGAGCTGCTGTGGGAGGGGCGGGGGCCAGACCTGGTCAGGTCTATACTTGCTTCTTGTCCTGGCTCCTGTCAGCCCCAACCAATTAGCTGAATGCTCCTTACTTCTATCCAGCTTTGGGGTGCAGACAGAAGAGAGCAGGTCAACCAACACTTTTCAGCCATTGCTGGAAAAACAAGCCCATGCTGCGATGACCAGGCTCCCTCCATGGAGGACAGCTCTTGGTTATACCCTGTTATAAACACAGCTTTCAGGGTGAAGGGCAGACCAAATGCCTTTAACACCTAATTTTCCTTTTCAACCTGTAATATCTTTTAGGCCCAGCTGTCTCAGGCCTTAAATGGAGTTTCCGATAAGGCGAAAGAAGCAAAGGAGTTTCTGGTTCAGCTGAAGAACATTCTGCAGCAGATCCAGGTGAGCCCAGACCCCACCCCTCTGCAGAAGGGATGTGAGACACGGATGAGGAAAGGGAAGGCCCCTGGCAGCTCTTCTCAGTGTTGAACACGGGGAGGCCCAACTGCTCCGCTGGACAGCCTCAGGTGTGGCAGACACTACACACCCAACCCACTGGCAGCCATCCGGTAGGAAGGGGATTTCACTTGAACTCAGAAAGAATCGTAGAAAGAGAACCAGGCAAAAATAATGCATGGCCATACAGTGCTACCCCTGTGTGTATACAGTGCTTTCATACCAAATGCACTATAATAGAAAAGCACCAGTTACTAAATAAACGTATTTACTGAGCACCCATGCTGTGTCACGTACAAGCCCGACACTGATCAATAAGGTGCAGTCTGTGGCCCCAGGAGCTCTGTCTGTCAGGGAGAGAGTGTATAAATGCACGCAGGGGGACCTTTCACACAGATCACGAACTTCCTGGTATCTGGGTGGAAAAGGGGGACTGAGGGCACTGAACTCTAAACCAGCCGATAGAAACCACCCTGCCTAATGAGCTAAAGCACAAAGTTCAACCACCAGGCACTTCCTTCTCTGTTTCTGATGTTTCAGGACACCAGCTATTTGGTGGGGTTGCTATAACAAAGCACCATAGACTGAGTGGCTTCAGTAACCTATTTTCTCACAGTTATGAAGGCTAGAAGTTCAAGATCGAGGTGTGGGCAGGGGTGGTTCCTCCTGAGGGCTCTCTCCTGGGCTGGCAGACAGCCACCGCCTTCCTGTGTCCTCAGGGGGCTCTCCCTCTGTGCCTGTCTGTGTCCTGACCGCCTCTTCTAAGGACACAGTCACGTTGGATAAGAGCCCAGCCTAAGGACCTCGTTTAAGTTACTTCTTTCAAGGCCATTTCTCCAAACACAGTCTTGTTCTGAGGTCATGGGGGTTCGGACTTCATCATAAGAACTTGGGGCAGGGGTGGGAGGAAACACATTAGCCCATGCCACGAGGTCTGAATCCAGGCTGGTCTGAGAGGTGTTGAAGGACTCTTTTTCACAACTGAGAAAGACGGATCCTACAGCCAGACCTTTACTGCTTTCTGATTATGAAAAGTAAAAATATGTTCTGGAAATTGTGAAAAGTAGAAAATAGCAGACAAAAGCAACAGAAGTTCATCAATACCTCACCCCTTTAAGTGGCCACCCCACTATTTTGACACACTCTTCCATTAGTTTACACACACTCACACACACACACAGTATGCAATTATGCCTCACACACTTGTAGCTGCTTTTTTTTCTTGCTAAGTCTCTCATTGAGTGTTTCCCATGACACTGAAAACCCTCACAAACCCGCATGGCTCAGGTGACGTTGAGTATTTGTTCCATCATCTGATGTGCTGAGATTCACATGCACAGTCTCCAGTCTGGAAGCAGGACCGCTCCCTCTGGGGCCCACTTGCTGACGCGGCTGTGTCTCTAGCACCGGCCACGTCTCTGTGTGTCTCCTCCCTAAAGCTCTCTGCGTCCCACAGGAGAATGGCCTGGACTACGAGGCCTGCCTGGTGGCTCAGTGTGATGCGCTGGTTGATGCTCTGACCCGGCAGAAAGCCAAGCTGCTCACCAAGGTCACCAAAGAGAGGGAGCACAAGCTGAAGGTGGGTGCCTGGGCAGCCAGTGCGCCCAGTCCCATCCCCCTCCCTGCCCAGGGTGGGGGAACACGCGGTGTAGACACGGGGTCAGTGTTAGTTCAGGGTATGAATGAATGAACAAGTGAGGGGAGGAAGCACTGAGCAGGGACCTACGTACCCTCGTGCCACTTTGCCTGCAGTAATCGCCATGCCTACTCTCCCTCCAAAGCGGGGACCAGACACCTGAACCCTGCTGCTTTCAGTCAGAAGCCCCCCTCTCCCATTTGCCGGGCCCCTGCTTTCTGTGGAAGACACACACCCTGCTCCCACCTTGCAGAGTGGAGACGGCCTCGTTGGGTGACGAGGGGTGTGCTCAGGGCCCCGAGTCAGCCCCTCCATCAGGTTTTCTGGCATCTGGTGCTTGCGTGGTCAGCACGGTGGCTAGTGACCACCATGGAAAGGCAAGAGTTCCCCTCACTCGCACCGGGCCCCCGGTCCAGGCAGCTGCCCCGTGATCACCCTGCCTTAATGAAAACTACTCACTTCATGGTCTGGGCTCGATCTATTTCATAGACATTTCCCAACTGAACCAGAAATATTACTGAAGGGCGAGAAGGAATGTGTGCTGGGGATGGTCCATGGATTACATGCAAAGCAGTTGAGCCCCTCAAGTGACCACCCAGCAAGCGAGAGTGGGGGGCGCGGACTGGTCACGTGGGAGGGTTCAGATTGTGTGCGTTCTCTGGTTTTTATCCAGAGTTCAGGAAGTGTGCTCTGTTGGGTGTGGCAGGCCTGCTTGTGGGGCAGTGTGTCCAATTACTCCCCTGTAACGAGGGCATGTGGAGCTCAGGAACAGAGCAGCGGCAGGAGAGGGTACAAAGGAGTCGAGAACAGTGCTGCCTCCCACTGCAGCCGGGCTGTTCTTTGTCCATGAGACGGTTACCAGGGGTCCTTTTCTTGGCAGATGGTTTGGGACCAGATCAATCACTGCACGCTGAAGCTGCGCCAGTCCACTGGGCTGATGGAGTACTGCCTGGAGGTGATCAAGGAGAATGACCCCGCTGGGTTCCTGCAGGTGAGTGGGCTGGCAGTCCTTCTTCCAACTCCATGGCCGCATCCCAAACCAGCCAAAGTTCTAGGAAAGTCCCTCCCCGTGGCTTGGAGTTGAGCAGATTCTCCTGTGCTCAGTGATTCCAGAACACCTGAGATCTCGTCTTGGCTGTTCTCACAAGCTCTGACCTGGCTCTAGGTCATCATTAGAGGAGGTGAAATATCACAGTCTCTAGGCCTGCAATGGCTTGACTTCCTGGAGCACCAGTGCAACATTTTCCCCACAGATGAAAGAAGACAGTCTGCCAGTCAAGCTGGAAGATTGCACTGGAATAAGTGAGTCAGCAGAATCCACATGACCCCCAGTGGGCAGAGTCCCGCAGGTCTGGACAGAATACCGCAGCCCAGAAAGCCCAGGCTGCCTTGCTGGGCAACCCCCAGCAGCCAGGTTAATCCGGGTCATGAGCATCTCTTAGGAACACTTCTGTGACTCAAACGAAAGCCCAGTCCTCCTTCTGTGGGGAAAATGATGAATCTCCTTGATTGGTCCCCAGGAAGGGTGCACGGGCATCATAGCTCTACAGGGACACGTGCAAATTCTGAATGAGCAAGACTTTTTCCAGCAGAGAACAGAGCTGTGGGTTTGATACAGTGGGAGTTTGGAGCAGAAGCTGCAGAACAACATGGAGGAAAGACAGTGGGAGGGAGGGAGCGGCCCAGTCCTGGGGTGAAGGAGATGCTTTCAAATGCTAGGACAAACCACTAGTGAGTTCCACTTTGCAAAGTGCGGGATCTAGCAAAAGAAGAACATGCAGAGTGTTTCTGTATATTTTAAAAGTATCGTTTGCTTCCAAACGAACTTAGATACAAAACAGAAGGAGACTCACAGACTTAGAAAATGAACCAGTGGTTGCTGAGGGGAATGGATAGCTAGGGAACTTGGCAGGTTCATGGATACACTGCTAGATACAAAATGGATAACCAACAAGGAACTCTGCCCAGTGTTATGTGGCAGCCTGGATGGGAGTGGGGGGGTTTGTGGGAGAACGGATACATGTGTATGTATGGCCGAGTCCCTTGGCTGTTCACTTGAAACTATCACAGCATTGTTAATAGGCCATACCCCGATACAAAATAAGAAGTTCAAAAAAATAAAAGTATCATTTGCTTTACAAAAGGGTTTAGCATAAAACAGCAAGTGCTTCTTTACAGGGAACATGACTGACCCATGAAGATGATTTAAACAATATAATGCATTTTTATTTACCCCCACACCAGCATGGGTCCTGACATCTCTGCCAGGGCTTGAGAGGCCATGCTTAACACAGCCACCCCCTGAGCCCATGGAGATGAAGCCCCTACCCTTTCCTCACCACCTGCTGTGTTATTTTTCCTTTGCATGTGGAAACCCTAAACTCTGTGCTTCCTTTAAGATCTCCGACGCCCTGATCAAGCGTGTCCAGGTGTCTCAAGAGCAGTGGGTCAAAGGCGCCCTAGAGCCCAAAGTGTCCGCAGAGTTTGAGCTGACCTTGGACAGCGAGCCGCTGCTGCAGGCCATCCACCAGCTGGACTTCATTCAGATGAAATGTAGGGGTGAGCCGTGGTTGGCCCAGTTCAGTTGTTGCTTCTTCTGGAAGAGGCATCCACTCTGTAGGGCAGCTCATGCATCGGAAGACTTGTGACCCTGGTGTGACCCAGATTGGGAGGGAGGGACTTCTGCGGCACAGACCCGGGTTCAGGTCCCAGTTCAGTGTCCTTGAGCTGGTGACCTCTGCAGGTAGCCCCCAGCCTGAGCCACAGGTTTCACATGTAGGAAAGAGGATTGTTTGTTCGTTCAGAGACACCTGTTGAGTGTTTATCACCTGCCAGGCACCATCCTTGGTGTTCAGGACACAGCCGTGAACAAGTCCCCAGACTCCCTCACAAGACTGAGCTGGCATTCTAGAGAAGGAAATAGGCAATGATACAACAGATAGTGTAATATAACCTGATAGTGGCAGGTGTGACCAACAAGGTGCTTTTTGAGAAGTGAAAGTGTTAGCGTTCAGTCATGTCTGACTCTTTCTGACCCCATGGACTGTAGCCCGCCAGGCTCCTCTGTCCATGGAATTCTCCAGGCAAGAATACTGAAGTTAGTAACCATTCCCTTCTCCAGGAGATCCTTCCAGTTAGGAATCAAACCTGAGTCTCCTGCATTACAAGCTGATTCTTTACCATCTGAACCACCAGGGAAGCCATTTTTTGAGAAGAAGGCATTAGTATGGGGCTAGTGTTTTGAGGTGAAGACAATGGCACCCCGCTCCAGTACTCTTGCCTGGAAAATCCCATGGGTAGAGGAGCCTGGTAGGCTGCAGTCCATGGGGTCGCTAAGAGTCGGACATGACTGAGCGACTTCACTTTCACTTTTCACTTTCATGCATTGGAGAAGGAAACGGCGACCCACTCCAGTGTTCTTGCCTGGAGAATCCTAGGGATGAGGGAGCCTGGTGGGCTGCTGTCTATGGGGTCGCACAGAGTCGGACACGACTGAAGTGACTTAGCAGCGGCAGCAGCAGTGTTTGAAGGTGAGAAGGAAAGAGATGCAATATAAAGGAAGAAGATTCCAGGCAGCAGAGGGCAGGTATAAGTTTGCTGTGTTCCAAGCAGAGTGAGGTTGGAGGTGACAGCAGCGTGGAGAAGGTGGTGGGTGGTAGAGATGACTTCAGAGAGCTGGGAGGACACAGGCTATGGGTTAAGAAAAGTTTGCATAACTTTCCCCAGGTTACAAAATTAGCATGTGAGGTCACCCTGCCTCTCCAGAGACATTAAGGGTACATTCAGGGGAGGGAATAAAACTCTTTGGAGTTTTATTTTTTTAATCAATATATCAAAGAGCTGAGCACCACACCTACAGAAGCTGTGAACTCAGGAAAATGCTCCCTTGCAAAGTATGTGGCCATTTTTAAACCGAAGACACCCAGTCTCTGTGCTCACTCCCACACTCAGTTTGCACCTGAGGTGAGGTTTGGAAATGCCATCTGCCCCAGGTGTAAATGAGGCGTGCTTCTCGGAGCAGGATAAGCCTGGCAGAAGTGGGGGCTCTGGAAAGTGGGGGTGCTGATAGAGGCCACTTGGAGCTGCTCCTGACAGGGTGGGTTGGCGGAATTCACAGAGGAAGTGGGAAAGCGAGAAGCAGTGCCCAGGGATGCAGAGAGGACTCCTTCCACACTGATAACCCAGGGTCCTAGGGCCAGCATGGAGCCAGCCCTGAGACGACATCCATAACAGACAGTGCTACACCCCACTAAACTGTCCATCAAAATGTGGAAGATGATGCCCTAACATCTGGACCCAGATGGAAATCTGTAGTTTTTACAAAAATTCATGTTGCAGTGTTCCCTTTGAAAAATGTCAGCATGGACTATGCATGCGTGCATACTAAATCGCTTCAGTTGTGTCCACCCCTTTGCAACCCTGTGGACCATAGCCCACCAGGCTCCTCTGTCCATGGGATTCTCCAGGCAAGAATACTGGAGTGGGTTTCTGTGCCCTCCTCCAGGGGATCTTCCCGATCCAGGGATAGAACCCGAGTCTCTTATGTCTCCTGCATTGGCAGGCACGTTCTTCATCACTAACGTCACCTGGGAAGCCCCAGCATGGACTATATTTCTAAAATCTCTCGAGCCTGAACACAACTAGAGAATAAAAAGATACTCCGGAGCTCACCTTGATAAAACTGATGATACACTTGACTTGAATCCCTAATTCCATGGGTAGACTGTCCCATACTCTAAGATTGCCTCACCTTCCAGAATCTAGTTCCCTAAGCCTTTAAACGCTCCCAGACAAAGGTTTCAATGTATCTTTGTGTTTTGCCTGTCCCCCACCCTCAACCACAACTTCACAGGCCCCAGGTGTGAGCTGCACGTGACTCCATGCAGAGGGTCTGGAGAGGCCTTGCTGTGCTGGGAGGCACAGGCAGTCAGGCTCTGCTGCTAGTCCTAGGGAGCCGCTTGTGGGGCAGAATCAAAACCAGTGATGCTCAGTGGGCCGGTGGGGAGAAGACACCTTGTCCTCAGGGCTTCAGACTCAGAGGGGTGGCGGCAACAGCCATGTCTCTGCGTCTCTCCTGGCCTCAAATCCCAGGACCCCCTCCCAGGCTAGGAGGTCCACGGAGTGTGTGTACAAGCGGCAGGGAGTGGCGCAGCGGGTCGCCTTCCCTCTGGGGTGGGCCGGGCCCGCAGCTTGTCCCTGCGCCCTGCAGGGTGTGCACACTGAAGCCCGCCTGTCCCGTCACAGTGCCGCCCGTGCCCCTGTTGCAGCTGGAGAAGTGCTGCACCCGCAACAACAGCGTCACGCTGGCCTGGAGGACGCCGCCCTTCACCCACAGCCCTGTGGACGGCTACATCCTGGAGCTAGACGACGGCGACGGGGGGCAGTTCCGGGTGAGGCCTGCTGCCTGCTGCGGGGGTGGGGGGCGAGGCTCGCACTGTCCCAGCCTCTGGGTCAGTTCGTGTGGCTGCCCCTAACTCTGATACCACTAACAGGGGCGTCAGCCCCAAGGACGCAGGACTGGTGGGCCTGGGCTCATGGGACGCACAGGGGGTTTCTCTACCGAGAGCTAGGTCTGGGCAGGCAGAGAAAGTTCAGGGTGGCTTTTCTGTGAAGACTGACGCAGGTCGGAGGCCAAGGCAGAGATCAGAAGAGAGGTCCCCCACACAGACCTGCTTCCCAGTTGACCCAGCAGTATCTAGTCAATGCCCTCCCACACATCCCCCCCCGAGCAGCCTCCTACTACCTCAGTGTTCCCACACAACTGCCCTGCCCCGTTCACTAATTAGCTCATCTGGCAAGGTGATCTGCACGGGAAGACACATCAAAAACGGTTGTAGGGTTTGGGTGATGATCTACGCTCAGGTCCCCAGTGATGAAATACATGGGGAGAGTAAAGACCCTTAGTGAGTCAGAAATGCATCTTCCAGCCTCACCCTGTGGTAGGAACCCTGACAGCTCCCCACCCTATCCCCCCAACAGAGCTCTACCGAGACGTCACAGTGGAGTTCAGACTCCTGTCCAGTAATCTGGCTGACAATGAACTCCAGGGAGCACAAACTCTGGCTCTTCTTAGAGCTTCACCTTTCTGTCCCCAAGAGACTAAATAAAGACTCATTCTAACAAACCAGAGCAATCATAACAATTCTCATACTTCTCCTGGAACTGGTACCCATTCAAGGAATCTTATCGGAGTCAGTGTTCCTTTTGTTTCCCTCGACGGGATTTATGCCTGTGTCTTTTCATTTTTTTGTCTTGTGAATGCCAGAGTTGTAGTACTCCATGTGGAAAAATTGAGTCCCTGGGAATATGGGCTCTTTAGGGAAGAGAGAAGCTGAAGTCACATGGGTCAGGAAGAGCAGGTCATACACTGGGTCCTGAACCCCAGCCCTTCTGGTCATGCAAATGAGCGAGGAACTGACAGTTCCTTGACTAACCAGAAACCAGGAAGACAGTTTATGGTTTTGAAATGGGATGAAGGAGGATATTAAAAGAAGCCGCTAGTACTTCCCTGGTAGTCAGTGGTTAGGAATCTGCAGGGGACACGGGTTTGATCCCTGGTTGGGAAACTAGATCCCATGTGCTGAGGAGCAGCTAAGCCCGTGAGCCACAACTATAAGATCCCATGTGCCACAAACAACACCCAGTGAAACCAAATAAATAAGTAAATAAATATTTACCAAAAAAGAAGGCACAGAGCTCAGTGGCTTCTCCCCTTTGAGACGTGACCATTAATAGAAGCTGGAGTCAAGGGCTTGAGTTTCTGAGGGACAGTGCGTCATGGTGGGAAAATTGTGGACTTAACGCAGACAGGCCTGGATTTGAACCCTGGCTTCTAAATGGATTGACTGTGATCTTGGGCCAGTTTCCTGCCCCCTCTGAGTGTCCTTGTGAGTAAAACATAAAAAATAATAGCAATGTCCCAGGGTTGTGTAAGGATTAAGATGCCTTATACAATAATAGCTGGCACACAGCTATTATTATCAATAACTCGAAAAACCAAATGAAGAATAACACCCCCAAGTAATCAGGCAGGAATAGTGTCTTATTCTATTTACTCAGGCTGTGCTGGGTCTTCCATTCTGCACGCTCTCGCTGGTTGCGGTGAGCAGAGGCCTCTCGCTGGTTGCGGTGAGCAGAGGCCTCTCGCTGGTTGCGGCGAGCAGAGGCCTCTCTCTGGCTGCGGTGAGCAGAGGCCTCTCGCTGGCTGTGGTGCACCGGCTCCCGCTGCAGTAGCTTCTCTTGCTGTGGATCACGCGCTCTGAGGCACATGGGCTCGGGAGCTGCAACACGTGGGCTCCAGAGCACAGGCTCAGCCATTGCAGCACGCAGGCTCAGCTGGTCCACGGCCTGTGGGGTCTTCCCAGACCAGTGGCCAGACTCGTGTTTCCTACACTGGCAGGCAGACTCTTCATCACTGAGCCTAAGGGAAGCCCAGGAATGATGTTTTATGTAAGGACAAAAGTGGGATGTAAGACACTGTATTTGGGGGCAGTTAACAGGACAAATTAAGTTTGAAGTAAATGTTCTAGAAAAGGACCTCCGGGGTCCGATGCAGAAATGCTCCACCCTCTGGAATCAAGATTGCCAGGAGAAATATCAATAACCTCAGATATGCAGATGACACCACCCTTATGGCAGAAAGTGAAGAGGAACTAAAAAGCCTCTTGATGAAAGTGAAAGAGGAGAGTGAAAAACTTGGCTTAAAGCTCAACATTCAGAAAACTAAGATCATAGCATCCGGTCCCATCACTTCATGGGAAATAGATGGGGAAACAGTGTCAGACTTTATTTTTTGGGGCTCCAAATTCACTGCAGATGGTGATTGCAGCCAGGAAATTAAGGACGCTTACTCCTTGGAAGGAAAGTTATGACCAACCAAAATAGCATATTCAAAAGCAGAGATTTACTTTGCCAACAAAGGTCCGTCTAGTCAAGGCTATGGTTTTTCCAGTAGTCATGTATGGATGTGAGAGTTGGACTGTGAAGAAAGCTGAGAGCCAAAGAATTGATGCTTTTGAACTGTGGTGTTGGAGAAGACTCTTGAGAGTCCCTTGGACTGCAAGAAGATCCAACTAGTCCATCCTAAAGGATATCAGTCCTGGGTGATCTTTGGAAGGACTGATGCTAAAGCTGAAAGTCCAGTACTTTGGCCACCTCATGCGAAGAGTTGACTCATTGGAAAAGACTGATGCTGGGAGGGATTGGGCGCAGGAGGAGAAGGGGAAGACAGAGGATGAGATGGCTGGATGGCATCTCTGACTCGATGGATGTGAGTCTGAGTGAACTCTGGGAGTTGGTGATGGACAGGGAGGCCTGGCGTGCTGCTATTCACAGGGTCACAAAGAGTCGGACATGACTGAATGACTGAACTGACTGGGAAACCAGGAGAAAAGCAGCTCCAGGAGGCCCAAGGAGTTGGAAGATGCCAGCTTCAGCGGTGGGAGAGGTGGGAGGAGGTGGAGTGGCTCTCTCACTCCGGAAGTGGCCAAATCAACTTGAACCACCTCTGCTTGACCACACCCTTCCTCCGTCTGCTTTTTCCCATCATGTGTGATGATGCTTCCTTTTCAAATACTGTTTATTTTGTCTACTTCGATGCTTAGCTCATGTTTTCCAGCTTAAATTCCCACTGAAAACCGACGATCTCCTCTTGCTCCAACCGTTTTGTGCACCCCCATCTTTGGGCTCCAGAGTCCTACCATGAGAACCGCCCTCTGAGGACGCAGGATGTTCTCAGGCAGCATCACAGCTACTGCACCCCATACCTTCACAGCAGAGGGATCCCATCAGCCACCAGTAAGGGTTTCTGTTCAACTCTGATGTGGCCTGAAACCCAGCCACCACTCATCCCAAATCTACTTATTAATATCACTCTTGCATAATGGAAATAAAAGCAAAAATAAACAAATGGGACCTAATTAAAGTTAAAAGCTTTGTCACAGTGAAGGAAACTATAAGCAAGGTGAAAAGACAGCCTTCAGAATGGGAGAAAATAATAGCAAACGAAACAACTGGCAAAGAATTAATCTCCAAAATATACAAGCAGCTCATGCAGCTCAATACCAGAAAAATAAATGACCCAATCTAAAAATGGACCGAAGAACTAAACAGACATTTCTCCAAAGAAGACATACAGATGGCTAACAAACACATGCAAAGATGCTCAACATCACTCATGATCAGAGAAATGCAAATCAAAACCACAATGAGGTGCCATCTCATGCCAGTCAGAATGGCTGCTATCAAAAAGTCTACAAACAATAAATGCTGGAGAGGGTGTGGAGAAAAGGAAAGCCTTTTACATTGTTGGTGGGAATGCAAACTAGTATAGCCACTATGGAGAATAGTGTGGAGATTCCTTTAAAAACTGGAAATAGAACTGCCATATGATCCAGCGATACCACTGCTGGGCATACACACTGAGGAAACCAGAATTGAAAGAGACACATGTACCCCAGTGTTCATCGCAACACTGCTTACAATAGATAGGATATGGAAGCAACCTAGATGTCCATTGGCAGATGAATGGATAAGAAAGTTGTGGTACATATACACAATGGAATATTACTCAGCTATTAAAAAGAATTCATTTGAGTCAGTTCTAATGAGGTGGATGAAACTGGAGCATATTCCATTCAGTTCAGCAGCTCAGTCACGTCCAACTCTTTGTGACCCCATGGACTGCAGGATGGCAGGCTTCCCTGTCCATCACCAACTCCCAGAGCTTACTCAAACTCATGTCCACTGAGTCAGTGATCCATCCAACCACCTCTGTCTCCTCCCACGTTCAATCTTTACCAGCAGCAGGGTCTTTCCAAATTAGTTCTTTGCATCATGTGGCCAAAGTATTGGAGTTTCACCTTCAGCATGAGTCCTTCCAATGAATATTCAGGACTGATATCCCTTAGGATGGACTGGTTGGATCTCCTTGCACTCCAAGGGACTCTCAAGAGTCTTCTCCAACACCACAGTTCAAAAGCATCAATTCTTTGGCACTCAGCTTTCTTTATAGTCCAACTCTTACATCCATACATGACTACTGGAAAAACCATAGCTTTGGCTAGTCGGACTTTTGTCTGCAAAGTAATACTTCTGCTTTTTAAATATGCTATCTAGGATGATCATAACTTTTCTTCCAAGGAGTAAGCGTCTTTTAATTTCATGGCTGCAGTCACCATCTGCAGTGATTTTGGAGCCCAAAAAAATAAAGTCTGACACTGTTTCCACTGTTTCCCCATCTATTTCCCATGAAGTGATGGGACCAGATGCCATGATCTTCGTTTTCTGAATGTTGAGCTTTAAGCCAACTTTTTCACTCTCCTCTTTCACTTTCATCAAGAGGCTTCTTAGTTCTTCTTCACTTTCTGCCATAAGGGTGGTGTCATCTGTATATCTGAGGTTATTGATATTTCTCCTGATAATCTTGATTCCAGCTTGTTCTTTATCCAGCCTAGCATTTCTCATGACGTACTCTGCGTATAAGTTAAATAAGCAGGGTGACAATATACAGCCTTGACGGTCTCTTTCCCAATTTGGAACCAGTCTGTTGTTCCATGTCCAGTTCTAACTGTTGCTTCCTGACCTGCATATAGGTTTCTCAAGAGGCAGATCAGGTGGTCTGGTATTCCCATCTCTTGAAGAATTTTCCACAGTTTGTTGTGATCCACACAGTCAAAGGCTTTGGCATAATCAATAAAGCAGAAGTAGAGTTTTTCCTAGAACTCTCTTGCCTTTTAGATGATCGAGCGGATGTTGGCAATTTGATCTCTGGTTCCTCTGCCTTTTCTAAATCCAGCTTGAACATCTGGAAGTTCACATATTGTTGAAGCCTGGCTTGGAGAATTTTGAGCATTACTTTACTAGCATGTCAGATGAGTGCAATTGTGCGGTAGTTTGAGCATTCTTTGGCATTGCCTTTCTTTGAGATTGGAATGAAAACTGATCTTTTCCAGTGCTATGGCCACTGCTGAGTTTTCCAAATTTGCTGGCATATTGAGTGCAGCACTTTCACAGCATCATCTTTCAGGATTTGAAATAGCTCAACTGGGATTCCATCACCTCCACTAGCTTTGTTTGTAGTGATGCTTCCTAAAGCCCACTTGACTTCACATTCCAGGACGTCTGGTTCTAGGTGAGTGATCACACCATTGTCGTAATCTGTGTCATAAAGATCTTCTTTGTATAGTTCTGTGTACTCTTGCTACCTCTTCTTAATATCATCTGCTTCTGTTAGGTCCACACCATTTCTGTCCTTTATTGAGCCCATCTTTGCATGAAATGTTCCCTTGGTATCTCTAATTTTCTTGAAGAGATCTCTAGTCTTTCCCATTCTATTGTTTTCCTCTATTTCTCTGTACTGACCACTGAGGAAGGTTTTCTTATCTCTCCTTGTATTCAGATGGGTATATCTTTCCTTTTCTCCTTTGCATTTTGTTTCTCTTCTTTTATAGCTATTTGTAAGGCCTCCTCAGAAAACCATTTTGCCTTTTTACATTTCTTTTTCTTGGGGATGGTCTTGATCACTGCCTCCTGTACAATGTCATGAAACTCCATCCATAGTTCTTCAGGCACTCTGTCTATCAGACCTAATCCCTTGAATCTATTTGTCACTTCCACTGTATAATCGTAAGGAATTTGATTTAGGTCATACCTGAATGGTCTAGTGGTTTTCCCAACTTTTTTCAATTTCAGTCTGAATTTGGCAATAAGGAGTTCATGATCTGAGCCACAGTCAGTTCCTGGTCTTCTTTTTGCTGACTGTATAGAGCTTCTCCATCGTTGGCTGCAAAGAATATAATCAATCTGATTTTGCTGTTGACCATCTGGTGATGTCCATGTGTAGAGTCATCTCTAGTGTTGTTGGAAGAAAGTGTTTGCTATGACCAGTGTGTTCTCTTGGCAAAATTCTATTAGCCTTTGCCCTGCTTCATTCTGTACTTCAAGGCCAAATTTGCCTTTTACTCCAGGTATTTCTTGACTTCCTACTTTTGCATTCCAGTCCCCTATAATGAAAAGGATATCTTTTCTGGGTGTTAGTTCTAGAAGGTCTTGTAGGTCTTCAAAGAATTGTTCAACTCCAGCTTCTTCAGCATTACTGGTTGTTGCTTATTATACAGCATGAAATAAGTTAGAAAGAGAAATACCATATACCCTTATGGCAGAAAGTGAAGAAGAACTAAAGAGCCTCTTCATCAAAGTGAAAGAAGAGAGTGAAAAATTTGGCTTAAAATTCAACATTCAGAAAACTAAGATGATGGCACCTGGTCCCATCACTTCATTGCAAATAGATGAAACAGTGGAAACACTGACAGACTTTATTTTGGGGGGATCCAAAATCAATGTAGATGGTGACTGCAGCCATGAAATTAAAAGTCATTTGTTCCTTGGAAGAAAAGTTATGACCAACCTAGACAGCTTATTAAAAAGCAGAAGCACTACTTTGTCAACAAAGGTCCGTTTAGTCAAGGCTATGGTCTTTCCAGTGGTCATGTATGGACGTGAGAGTTGGACTATAAAGAAAGCTGAGCGCCGAAGAATTGATACTTTTGAACTGTGTTGTTGGAGAAGACTGTTGAGAGTCCCTTGGACTTCAAGGAGATCCAACCAGTCCATCCTAAAGGAGATCAGTCCTGGGTGTTCTTTGGAAGGACTGATGCTGAAGCTGAAACTCAAATACTTTGGCCACCTGATAGGAAGAGCTGACTCATTTGGAAAGACCCTGATGCTGGGAAAGATTGAAGATGGGAGGAGAAGGGGACAACAGAGGATAAGATGGCTGGATGGCATCACTGACTTAATGGACGTGAGTTTGAGTAAACTCTGGGAGTTGGTGATGGACAGGGAGGCCTGGTGTGCTGCAATCCATGGGGTCTCAAAGAGTCAGACATGACTGAGTGACTGAACTGAACTAAGTGCATATATATAGGGTTTAGAAAGATGGTAATGATAACCCTGTATGCAAGACAGCAAAAGAGAAACAGATATAAAGAACAGACTTTTGCAATCTGTGGAAGACAAGGGTGGGATGATTTGGGAGAATAGCACTGAAGCATGTATATTACCATATATGAAATAGATGTCCAGTCCAAGTTTGATGCATGAAACAGGGCACTCAAAGCTGGCGCACTGGGACAACCCAAAGGGATGGAATGGGGAGGGAGGCGGGAGGGGGGTTCAGGACAGGGAGACACACGTACACCCATGGCTGTACTTGTCAGTGTATGGCAAAAACCACAATAGTGTAGAGTAATTAGCCTCCAATTAATATTAATTTAAAAAATAGCACTCTTGGGATGATAGCACTTTTGATGCAACATGTGACTAAGAGAAATTTTCCACATAACAGGGGCACCTGATGAGTGGTCTGTGTCTCTTCCAGGAGGTGTATGTTGGCAAGGAGACCCTGTGCACCATCGACGGCCTTCACTTCAACAGCACATACAACGCCAGGGTCAAGGCTTTCAACTCCTCCGGCGTTGGGCCCTACAGTAAGACTGTGGTCCTGCAGACATCCGACGGTGAGCACTGGGGTGTCTCAGGGGAAACAGATTCAGGCCCAGCCCACATATCAGATGCACAGACAGATGGGCAGGGAAAATCTGACAGTTGCTAGTGAGGGAGGCATTGGGGGTAAAGGAAAGAGGTGGCAGCTGGGTGAGTCCATCTCCTCCAGCCCTGCCCCGACCCGCTTTCCTTGCTCCCTGCCCTCCCATCACAAAGGAAGGAGACATTTCTTCACCCTACTCTCTGGATCTGGAAAGTGAGATTAGCGGTTGAGAGGCACAGGGAGATGACACTCTCTGTGTAGCCTCACTTCCAAGGGGCCTAGAGTGGCGGGATGTCCCAGAGAAAAGAAGGCAGGAGGCTGCCAGGAGGAACTTGCCCCTCGAGCACCCCGTACAGGAGCTCGGATCCGAGTGCTGCAGACCTTGCTGTGTCCTTTCAGGATGCAGGCAATCACAGCACATCCACACTCCACTGGGTTTGATCACGTGAACCCTAAGCGTCGAGGGGTGATGTAGGGTCTAGTCTGCTACATCGAACACGTACCTGTCGGGCCTCAGGGGTCCCTGGAGGGCACCAGCCCTGTGTTACTGTCAGCGTTTGTCCCAGGGCTTCCCTGATGCTCGGCGGGTAAAGAATCCACCTGCGCTGCAAGAGACACAAGAGAGGCAGGTTCAATCCCTGGGTCAGGAAGATTGCCTGGAGGAGGGCATGCCCGCTGCTGTAGTCTTGCCTGGAGAATCCCATGGACAGAGGAGGCTGGTGGGCTACAGTTCATATGGTCACAAAGAATCGGACATGACTGGGCAACTGGAACTTTCACTTATCCCAGCCCATCCTCTGGCTGCCCTGAGGAACACAGACAGCCTGAACCGCCCCCCAGGGACAGGCAGATGGTGCTGTCCCAGGGGTGGGCTTCCCAGCTGTGTGCCCCTAGAAGCCCTCACCTGCCAGTGGGCTGTGGGTGGAGAATAGAGCACGGAAGCTTTGGTGACCCCACTTCACCTCTCTGCCTCTCGAGTCTCTCTCCCAGGACACAGAGCTGGATGTATATCCTCACTCCTAATAGCGCCAAAAATGTGCGTGAGTGCTGTAGAAACCAAGATTCCATGAGAGCACGTAGATGGGGGCCTGGATGTCTGTGTACTCGGCCCAGCTGGGGTCATGGGATTCGGCACTTGGATGAACACAGAGGAGAGAGCATGAATGTGTATGTGCGTGCATGCGCGTGTGAACTGAGCAGGGAGGAACACTCAACGCCGTGTGCCCACTTCCTGAGAGATGCCAGTGAGTCTGTCTGCGAGCCAAGGTCAGAGGGTGCCGGCAAGCTCATCCCAGCTCTGCCCCTCTCACCCACCCCTTCCTTTCCAGTGGCCTGGTTCACGTTTGACCCCAACTCTGGGCACCGGGACATCATCTTGTCCAACGACAACCAGACAGCCACCTGCAGCAGCTACGACGACCGGGTGGTGCTGGGCACGGCGGCCTTCTCCAAGGGCGCGCACTACTGGGAGCTGCACGTGGACCGGTACGACAGCCACCCGGACCCCGCCTTTGGGGTGGCCAGGGCGAGCGTGGCCAAGGACATGATGCTGGGCAAGGACGACAAGGCCTGGGCCATGTACGTGGACAACAACCGCAGCTGGTTCATGCACGGCAACTCGCACACCAACAGGTGCGCGCCCCCGCCCGCCCCCGACGGGAGGCCTGGCGTCCGGGCCCTCCTGCCCTTCCCAAATGCATCAGGACGTGCTGGGGGGCAGTGTTCTTAACCACTTGGGTGTCCGGTTCCCAGGGAGACGTGACCGCTGGCCTGCAGGCCAGATGGGAGCATATGATGGAGTGTTGAGCTGGTGGGTGTGCAGGCCGCTCAGTGAGCCCCGAGGCCAGGCTCACCAGCCCTGGGCTCCAGTTCTCCTCCAGGCTCTGCTCCACTTTCTTCCACACCCCTGAGCCCAGCCTGAGTCACCACGGAACTCCCCACACACAACCGCAGGGCCTTGAAACAGGCAGGCAGCGAGTGCTGCGCCCTGGGGGCAGTCTCTGTGGCGGCTCTGACCCGGGCAGCTCCAGCACTGCCTTGCCCTGAGACTGGCTTGGGAGAGTGGGGTCACCAGGCCAGACTCGGGAAACTCGAATCCTGGAGGAGACCTGGCCCCAGTACTGGAGGGTTGTGGCCCTCCAAGCCATCTCCTCGCTGTCTCCTTCCCGGTCTGCTGAGGGCCGTCACCCCTGCTGGGAGAGGCAAGAGGCCCCAAGGAACCAACTCCCCTGGACTGCAGCGCTGGGCCGGGTCAACTCCAGGGGCTCTCAGAGCTCCAGGCCCACCTCAGTGCTCCTGCAGATGGCCCCAGGAGTCCTGGCCTGGGACAGAGACTTGCTGGAGGGTCCCCCGGGGCTGAAGGCAGATGGGACCCCTACCGTCGGCCTTTTCAGCAGCTGTGACCCCCTATTCACAGGCCTGGGGTGACAGCAGGCAGCTCCTCTCCAGGGGCTGGGCAGCCTGGCCCTGCGCCTGCCTGGCCGTCTGCTCACAGGCCACCTGGGGACCGGGTCCAGGCCCAGCAGCGCCCTGTCTGCTTGCTCAGGCCGAGCGGCAGCCTAGATACCCGGGGGTGAGAGTGACAAGAGGAGCATCTATTAAGCCTGCTCTGGGCTGTGGGAAGCACCTGGCTCAGGGGATTTCGTTTGGGCCTCAGGAAAGTTCAATTGTTATCACCATTTGGCAGATTATGAGATCAGGGCTTGAGGTTAATGTCCAAGTCTTGGGGCTAATTACACATGGTGTCAGGGTTTACCTCAGGACCCAGGCTCCAGTTCTGGGGGAAGGGTGGAGAGGGGACTGGGCTGGGCCAGGAGACCCGGGGGAGGCGCTGGCGGGCCTCCTTCCTGTGCCGCGGGCAGCTCCTTAGCGCCACCCGTTGGTCAGTGTCTGAACAGCGCCACAGGCCCAGTGGCAAGCCCCACTCCCCAGCAGTGCTCCGCCGCGGGTCCTGCGCTGCCCGCTGACAACGCCCACCCAGCACTCCTGACCAGCTCTCCAGCTGACCAGCTCGTTCCCCATCAGGAAAGGACAAAAATGGTTTTCTGATCAGAGCAGAGCCGCCTGTGTCAAGGCGGACCTCCACCTCAGCTAAGGGAGGAGAGAGTCTAAAGGACTCGGCCCGCCCACCCCCAGGAAGGAGACAGGTGAGGGTGATGCCCACCCAGAGACTCGCCCCACCCAGTGGGTGCGAATCCAAACCACCATGAGATGGAGAGTCACAACACGCACCACGAGGGCCCCGATTTTAGCCCTTTGCTCTAACAGCGGGTTCAGGGGGATGACCAGCTCCCTGCTCCACTGGGGGCACCGTGTTTCCAGGCAAGGGGGTCCCCAGCAGCCTTCAGCTGAACGTCCTGTCCTCACCTCCACCCCGGCTTCTCTCCCCAGGACGGAAGGCGGTGTGTGCAAAGGGGCCACCGTGGGCGTGCTGCTGGACCTGAATAAGCACACTCTGACCTTCTTCATCAATGGGCAGCAGCAGGGCCCCACGGCCTTCAGCCACGTGGACGGGGTCTTCATGCCAGCCCTCAGCCTCAACCGCAACGTTCAGGTACCACGCACCTTCCGGGCCAGGGCCCCCTGCTGGCCCCCACCCCCGCTGCCCGTGGGCCTCCAAGGTGTGCCGGACAAAGAGGGCTCTAAAGAAGCCGATGGCATGCTGCCCGGCCAGGAGCTTACCTACTGCCCACCCAGGCCTCACCTGGAGACAGTCTCCTCTGGCGTGATGAATCCTTACTTGGCCCCTTGAAAGCAGCAGAAGCTCTAAGATGGCTGTTTGTGCACAAGCAGGGGGACAGAGGGGCAGCGAGGGTGCAGGAGGTGGGCAAGTCCTGACGACATGCTCTGGGAAAGCTGCCAGGCCAGAAAGTCGGTGCCTCCTGTCCTGCAGGGCCCTGGTGGCCAGGTGTGTGCTGGGGCTCATGTGGCTTTCCTCCAAGAGGAGGGAGAGTTGGGGAGAGACCACGCCTAAGGATTTACCCCCATCCCACCCCTGCCTCTCTGGTTCCCTCAGAAAGCCAGCATCCTCCCAGGGCCGAGTCCAGTCCTGGGGGGCTACCTGCTCAGCAGCCCCATGAGGGTGTGAAGGACAGAGAGGAGCGTGGAGGGAAGCGCGGGTAGTGTGCCAGGCTTTGATTCCCACACACGGTTCCTCCCCTGGGAAGTATGGGGTTGGGGGCAAAGCTCTGTTTCAAGGTGTCCACTGACTCTGAGTATTATCCCTTATTGATTGATTTGTGGGGTGGCGCAGTGGTAAAGAATCCACCTGCCAATGCAGGAGATGTAGGTTCAATCCCTGGGTCAGGAAGATCCCCTGGAGAAGAAGAGAGCAGCCCACTCCAGTATTCTTGCCTGGAAGATCCCCTGGAGAAGAAGAGAGCAGCCCACTCCAGTATTCTTGCCTGGAGAATCCCCATGGTCAGAGGAGCCTGGCCGGCTATAGTCCATGGCGTCGCACAGAGTTAGACACAACAGAAGGAGCTTAGCATCCACTCGCGCACAAATCAATCAATGCATGTGTGTGCTCAGTCTCTGAGCTGTGTCTGATTCTTTGAGACTCTATGGGATATAGTCTGCCAGGGTCCTCTGTCCATGGGGATTCTCCAGGCAAGAATAGTGGAGTGGCTTGCCATGCCCTTCTCCAGGGGATCTTCCCAGTCCAGGGATCGAACCCATATCTCTTATGTCTCCTGCACTGGCAGATGGGTTCTTTACAACTAGTGCCACCTGGGAAGCTCTTGATTGATTTGTACCTCCACTCATTTGCAAAAGAGCTCTGAGACAGCCTGAAGTATGGGCTGTTCTTACACAGGGTTAAGAAAACAAATGTAGGAAAGGAAAGAGGCCATGGAAAGAAAGCAGAAACAAATATAAACCCTGAGCCCAATTCCTCCTGCAGCAAAGAACCTCAGCCTTGCAGAGGCTCCTGGAGGCTGGGGCAGTGTGGGAACCAGGCAGTACGCAGTTCTCACTGTGAGGAAAGAGGCAAAGACCAGCTCCTCGGAGCAAGCTCCTGGGCCTGATGGTAGTGATGCCAAGCATGATAAATAGTAGATTCCACAACACAGAGAAGCCGGGCCACTGCCTGTGGTGATCCTGGAGCAGAGGGCAGGGCACGGCTGCTGAGCTGTGTGCGTTGAGGGCTCACGGGGCTGCTGTGCCCCTGATCACCACGTCTTCTTTTCCAGGTCACTCTGCACACGGGACTGGAAGTGCCAACAAACCTGGGGCGGCCAAAGCTGTCAGGCAACTAGCCTGACAGGTCCTGCTCTGCATGGCCGTACCTCACTGCACTCACATAACCCCTGAGGGAGCACAGCCACATCCTGGGTGCAACCCAGCAGCCACTGAGCATCTTAGATACCCGCTTTCTTTGAGGGACAGAGAATGTCTGCAGGCCATGCTCGCTGAGGCCACAGAGGGTGGTGAACATGGGTGCTTCCTGTCATTTCACCGGGCATTACAGACACGAAGAAGGACGTTTGTCAAGACAGCGAGGAAGTATTTGGGATTTCGTTTGGTTTCCTGCCTTCTGTTTTCAATGCTTGTCTTTTGCAGGGGGCAGGGAGGTGGGGAAGGGGAGGGCAGACCCTGTGACGAGCATCCTGAGAGCAGGAGTCGGGGGACACTCGGAAATCCTGTATCCTTGGTGTCAAGTCTTTGCTGGATGCACCACTTCAGAGAACAAAGGGTGCCAGCTCCCATCTCTGCCAGGAAGTGTCATCCTTTAGGTTTTCAGTTGGCATATCCAGTGTGTTACGCCACTTGCAGAAGAGGATGCGCAGAGAGGGCCATTATTCATCTTGCTCTTTGCCGCTCCCGTGGAACTGTTGAGAACTTTTTGTTTCCTTAGGTCCTTCATTAATCAACCAGTCTCTCTCCCCTCCACACCCCCTCACACACACGTGCGCACACACACACCAGTCTCCTAAAATTCATTCACTCGGTTCTTAAACACAAAACCCTAGAATCTGAATCACTGTGTGCTGAGTCTCCACCTGGTGATGGCTTTTTTTCGGGAGCTGGCTCCCCCAGAAGTTAGCTGCAAACCCGAGTTACTCTTCTGAGCTGCGAGGCCCTCAGATTCCTGAGCCGTGAGGCCCTGGGAAACCTCTTATACCCAGTCCAGCTTCACTCTGAGACCATCCACGGCCACCGTGACAGCATCGTGAGAACAGGGAGTGGCCCGATGGCAGGGGAGGCTGTGCCCTGGGGGCGGGCAGGACTCTGCAGGAGGCAGGAAACAGTGGATGCTGCCGTGTTGCTGGCCCCCACCGTCCCTCCGCGTGAGGGGTCCACATGGCCGCGCTGGGCTCCAGTGAGCCCACCCCTCCCTGCTGGGAACGCTAACCTTCTCCCCGGAGTCCGCCTCTCGAAAAAAGCCTGCTCCGGGGTCTGAGCCCAGCTGCGCCCCTCTGCTCTCCTCCCAGCCTCTTCTTCCTTGTTGCCTGCCACCTCCCTATCCAACTGGTAGGAAGCCTTTCTCTCTCCTTTTTAAAAGAATATATTTTATCAAGCATTATTTTTGAGGTTGAGGAGTAACTTGTCTATTTGCTGGCTTGGATTTTTATAAAACTTAGCCCATAAACCGGCACTGACTGTGTCTACTTGGTCCTACCTGCTCGTCTAGACGCTGCACTTGCTTTCCAAGTCAGCCCGGCCAGCGCTGTGCAGATCCGACTAGCCTCTATTCAGCAGATGCGACAATCCTACCTCAAGCCCCTGCTCCCAGATGAAGACTGCCGGCCCAACTGTGCCCACCAAGGTGGCCAGGGAGACTGGCCGCCCACGTCTGCAGGAGCCTCCTGGTGCTGTCTAAGCCCCTGCTGCCCAGGTCCCGGCAGCCACCCACTCAGTTGAGGTCCAGCCTCCTCCTTTCCATCCAGCAGGTGGTTCCCAGGGCACACGGAGGGGCTCCGCACCCCGCAGAGCTCCAGCCAGAGCCCGGCAGGTGACGTGCATGGCATCCGCATCCTCGCAGCTGCCTGTCTCTTCTCCGCCCCCAGCATCCTTTCATCTCACTCCGGTGTCATGGCTCTGGGGGACTCCACGTGGAGGGTGGGGAAAGTTCTTGAAGCCTGGAGGCCCCAGAGGAGCCCCTGCCTTCCCGGGGCAGGAAGCCGAGGCTAGCAGGTCCAGAAGCATCGGGATTGGGAATGTCTTTGGGGAAAGACGAGCCCAGTGAGCCGGGAGTGAGGTGTGGCTGGGAAGGCGGCCACAGACGGCCTGGCGGAAGTGGCTCCTTTCAGTGGAGTCTGGGTGAGAGGCTGGGAGCTCCCAGGATCATCGAAGCTGGGTAACTCTGCAACCCAGGCTCTGCGTCTTTGGGGAGGAGCTCCTTCGGATCAGCCTGCACTTGGCGGCACCCTTGGGAGAGCAGTATCTGGGTCAGAGGGAGATGGGCAAGGGAGGAGGAAGGCCTCCTGAGGAATAACATGGCTTCCTTCCCACCAGCAGCAGCAGCGGCCCCAAGGCCCTGAGTGCAGGAGCAGGCGAGTACCTGCCTTTCCCGGCTCCTCCAGGGCCAGAAGCAATACAGCTGAAACCGAGCACCGCGTCAGGTGGTCCAACAGCCACTCTCCTGTCCTCAGCACAAAACAACTTCTAGGAGCAAGAATGGACCACCGGGAGAAGGCAGGTCCACGTGTTCTTGAGGCACCAACAGAATGAAGGAGGGACTCAACAACAACTCATGGTTCGTGTTATGCTCTCAAGCCTGGGGTTCAGAGCTACTGCAGGGGTTCTCAGCTGCTACTGAATTCCCTGTTCCTTTACAATGTGGTGTCATCTCTGTACATAAGGTGGTATGAAGATGATGCTTTGGTTGAAGGATAACTTGGTGTTTGTCTATTGAGCAGTTTCAGTGAGAAAGGAATTCAAATTAATTTAAGATGTCAAGTTCCATTTCATTGTAAATAGTGCCCCAGCCACATAGATCTGCAGTTTGTTCTTTGCTAGTGAGCAGGTTTCGTCAAAGTGTATGCCTTTCCTTTTAGAATTAATCTCTTTAAAAATTATCCAATAGCATCTCACTGCGTAGCACCCAAGCTCCTAATTCAAAGCAAGGTAAGACATTACACACAGCCGCTTTTCCTGCTCTGTCCTATTTGGGAAAATAACAATCCCACCTGCTGCACAGAGTAAGTAACCAACCTGAAACCCATCAAACTGTACACAATCTGGGATGAGTCTTCAGCACTATACGGACTCTGTAGTTTCGACAGTGCCCTCAGGCACCCCATGGCCCCCTGCCCCTCTGGTGCCCCTGCCCTCTGCCTACCAGAGCATTCTCAGGAAGGGACCAGGATGCAGGAGTCATGTGTACTTCTTCCAGGGATATTTGCATCCAAGCCTTAGTTGAAAGGCTTGGTCCCCTGGGAAGGTGCATTTCAGAACAGGTGAGTAGGTTGCTTACAGATGAAGCTGCTGCCGGCTGTGAGGTATCGTATCCACATACAAGCCCCAAAGCACTCAGCATGTCAACACTGAGAAACTATTGCAAGGCTGTGGGTGATGCCAGGAGTTCTGTCTCAGCACTATTGACATCTGGCACAGCGGGGGCCTGTCCTGTGCACCACAGGATGTTTAGAAGCATCCTTCACCTCCCCTCAGTAGATGCCAGTAGTGCCGCAAGTTAGTTGTGACACCTACAAGTGTCTACAGGACTTCCCTGGTGATCCAGTGGTTAAGAATTCACCTGCCAATGCAGGGGACATGGGTTCAATCCCTGGTCTGGGAAGATCCCACATGCTGCAGGGAAACTAAGCCCAAGAAGCCTACACACCCTAGAACCCATGCTCTCCAACAAGAGAAGCCAGCATAGTGGGAAGTCTGCACACTACAGCTAGAGAGTGGTCCTCACGTGCTACAATCAGAGGAAGCTCGCACACAGCAACAAAGACCCAGTGCAGCCAAAAATAAACAATAAAATATATTTAAAAAAAACCAATTGAAAGAAAAAAAAAAGCTTTAAAAGGATCTACAGACGTTGCCAAGTATGCCCAGGGGACTCCCTGGCTGAGAACCACTGGGTTATGCTAGCAGCTGGTCATGGGTCGATATGCAGAGTGGTGTGTGGGGCGTCCATGCTGTGGTCCCCAGAAATCCTGAACCACAAACCTGTGGGCTTCATCCTAACACTCATGACCAGGCCTTCCCAAGTCTGCAGTGTCCTGCCAGAAGGGACAGGGCAGGAAAACGGGGGAGCCTCTCAGCGAAGCCAGCCTGTCAGGTCTCACTTTGTAATCCTGAAGGGTCTCCAACCTACCACCATTCCCAGAAAGCAACACTCCGCATCCGCGTTCTTCCCGGCCCACTTCTGACTAGAAGCTGCAGGAACGTCTTAGTAGGTGTGTGGCCTTCAACTGGTCAAAATGTCAAATCAGGCATCATCAGGAAGCTACTCAAGGCCTATGCAAATCCTGGAAACCACAGTGTTTCTTTCTCAAGCAAGCCAGGAGCTCCTGGCTATTCATCGGTCACATTCATTGATCCACGGCTTGAACTTTAAATGGACTATAAAACAGAGAAGAGTGGATTTGGGGGAGAATGCCAGGCTCAGCCATCAGAAATGCCTCTCTTTCAACCCAATGTGGGTGGGGCCACACCTCCTCAGTCTCTCTGTGCCTCAGTCTCCCCACCTGGATGTGAGTGCGGTCACACTAACCTACCTCATCTGGTGTGTTGTGATGATCGTAGAGTAACGCTTTTCAAGAACAAAGTGGAGACTTGCATCTGCTGAGTCCAGGCCAATGGTTCACACTTGGAGGACAGAGCCTGCGCGATGACTTTCCTGAGCCTCGTCTGACATGTCTTCTGTCAGGAGCACATGTTGATTACACAGCTGCCTGGCCAGGAGTGCGTAAAACCAGATTCCCCTGAGCAGAGAGAGACAGGACAACCGCTCCTGTTCTCAGAACGGCCTGCTTCGATGGCACTGTGTGAAGCACTGCACGCAGGCTACGCATCTGCCTGCAGAAGCTGCCTTGAAACAAGGGAAGAGAGTGACCGCCTTCCTGCCTTCGTGGCTATCTTAGCTCTTTTAAGGGGACCTTCGGCTGACGATGTTTCTCCTGTTTTGAAAGATCTCCGCAGAAGGAACGGTTTTGAAAACCAACATCTAAGCATGAGAAGGCACACAACCGAGCTACCATCTGGAAGGCAGGTTGGCCTAAAAGGTGGAGGGCCTAGTGTCCCCATGGGCTGGGACTCATCTGCACTACCTGTTGGGGGGGGGGGGTTTCATCGGTTTCTTGATGAATGATGTTGACTTGAGTCAGAGTAGCTGGGAGCTGAGACTACAGGCAAGTCTCTAAGCCGGGAGGCATCGCTTTCTCTCAACGGGAGCAGAGGGCTGCCTGGCCTGGGTGCTGGGAGACCCAGGGAGCTCCTGGGCGCCACTGCCCAGACTAGGACCTCAGGAAGCCTCCAAGGAGAGGATCCAAGACAGGCTTCGGGTCTGGAAAAGTGACTGCTGGCAGCTGTGGACACAGGAGCGCAGTGGGTGTTTCCTGGGTGAGGCTGCAGCTGGGGAAGGGCCCTTCCAACTCCTCAGTGGTGACTGGACGTCCCAGGCCCCGGGGTTTTCTCAGCACCAAGGGGAAGTGCAGAGTGAGCAAAGCAGAAAATATTAAATGCATGATGTAGAATTGCTGCTCTCACACTCAGCTGTTGTATTAAGCATGAGAGATGTGTGTTTAACGTTGGCAAAGGAATTTTCAAAGTAGCAAAAAGCTTCGTGTCCTTGTTTTAGCTGTCGATGACGGAAGCTCCATCTTCCTGTCTTTCTTTACCCTGCTTTCCCCCTCCCCCGCTGCGCCCACTGTCTGTCGGGAGTTGCTGCCATAGGGTGGCAGCTCTTGGTCCTGTTGGTGTTCACATTCCACTGGAAACCTGGAGGGAGGTGGGGGGACGGTATGCAACTTTTTTCTAATTTTTGTATTGGTATCCCAAGCGTTTGTATTTTTTGAATTGCAAACACTGTGCTTTCTGGTCTTTGGGGGTTGGTTGGACTTTGTGTATCGCCTTTTGGAAAACTTGAGTTTTACCACAACCTTAAGCAGATTTGAAATAAATTCTTTTGACACTGCCAACAGATGGAAAACAATGTCCGATCTGTGCTTACTGCTCAGCAGCAAGGTCTGCCTCTCTTCAAAGTGGCCTAAGTGCCAGCTGGATGGGGAAGAGGCTGCAGTGGGGTGGGGCGGGGGCCCGGGGAGGCCCAAGGTCAATGTGCTTCTCGGCGTGTGCTCAGGAAATCATGAGGTGATTACATATGCTGTATGCTAAGTCGCTTCAGTCGGGTCCGACTTTGTGACTCCATGGACTGTAGCCCGCCAGGCTCCTGTCCATGGGATTCTCCAGGCAAGAATACTGGAGTGGGTTGCCATGCCCTCCTCCAGGGCATCTTCCTGACACAGGGATCGAACTCACTTCTGTCTCCTGCACTGGCAGGTGAGGTCTTTACCACTAGCACCACACGACTCTCAATTATAAGGTACCATCTCCAACAGTTCATGAAACTCATTTTTGCAAGTTAATTGGAAAGAGTTAACAAATGGCTGAGACAAATTCATGAATGAAAAGTTGATCATAGGCGGCAAGTGGAAGCTAACTAAGATTGGGGAAAATGTCCTAATCGGCCTGGGAGGATGAAGGAGACTGACCAGCCCCTTCACCCACAGGCTGAGCCTGGTGTGACTGAAAACTCACTCTCCTCAAGTTGTGCTTCCCAACAACAGCTGTCTCCCGTGCCCCACAGCCAGCGACCTGGTCAGTCTTCTATCACCTGCCGGACCACCGAGTGGTTTAGCCAGGTTTCGGGGCCAGTTGCGGACTCCAAGAGCAGGACATCCCTTAGAGGGAGCTCTTGGCATCCACACTAAGAGAAGGAAGCGGAATCTGGCCAAGGGAGACCCAGCAAAGGCCTCGGCCACTCAGCTCAGTCGCCCAGAGTTGGGACGTCAGTCATCACTGCCTGGGACGTTACAGGGGGCGGGCGTCCCTGAGAAGAGCTCACTGCTGAAGCAGGTACCTCAGCGCTCTTGGCAGAGGGTCTGGAGGGACACGGCAGGGCCCACCAGTCCACGCCATGCCACACACAGGTTTCCCCTCAAGTTGAGGGAGAGGCTCCTCCAGAGTCACAGAGAGGGAAGCTGAGATGAGGCAGGCTGGCTGGTCCTGGAGCTGCACAGACCGTCTGCCTGGACTCCGTCCACCCCGCCACCCCAGCATCCCTGATCCAGACTCCCATCCCC
Organism: Budorcas taxicolor; assembly: GCF_023091745.1. Taxonomy (NCBI): domain Eukaryota; kingdom Metazoa; phylum Chordata; class Mammalia; order Artiodactyla; family Bovidae; genus Budorcas; species Budorcas taxicolor. The sequence goes on along the minus strand of NC_068914.1, from coordinate 41,359,107 downwards.
TGAGAGGCAGGGGCGGGGAAGACCTGAGCTTCAGGTTGCCAAGGCCCTTCTCAGTCCAGGGTTCCCGTGCTTGTCGATTTATCACCAACGCTGGGGACAGGGAGCACCAGAGACATCTGGGAACAGACTCCTCCTTGACCCCCGGGTGACTGTAGCCCTGCCTCCGCTTGCCGGTCAGGGTCAGTTACCTCCGCAAGCTGGTGCCCATTGTTGCCCGGGCAAGAGCCTTGGTTCAGTGAAACACAGCTGTGCTCTCTGCTTCCTTCTTTGTCCACAAGGCCAAGCACTGTGGGGTTGACTCAAGAATTCCCCAAGCGGTGCCTGGGATTAAGGGCAGGTGGTGGTAGTGTTGTATGGCGCCAGGACCAATCCACCCAGGTGTATCCATGATCAGGGAGACGTCCTGCGAAGGGGGAAGGGCGCTGCGTATGGAAGACATAGCAAGGAAGCACTTAGGCTCCCCCAGGCGTGGGCTCCTTCCACGGCAGCACTGTTCTCCACTGGCGCTTCTCTCTGCTGCTAGCCTTGCTGGAGGAAGCCTCATGAGCGGGGAAATAAGCAGCATGGTCTTACACGTGATCATCAGTCCTGACCATGCAGGCTTGCTTGTCGCCCTCAGACCTATTTCCAGCGCACCCAGTGGTTACATGGCTCCTCTGTATTTACCCCATAAATTAAAAGGTGAAACAAGAAACAAGGAAAGCAATTTACACTAGGAGCTTGCATGCTTTTCCAGAATTGACTAGCCTGGGACTCTGGTCAAGAGTTGGGCCAAGTGCTCAGTTATCTGAGCCACAAAGGCTCATGGGAGCTGGGGTGAGGTGGGACTGCTCGGTTTCCTGGCTCCCTGTCAGTAAGGAGTTAAACTGACCAGGTACCCACTCCAGTAGGTCATTTCCAGCTCCTCAGATTTTTCCCAGGGCTTTGTCATGTGTGGTGGGCTTCCCCAGTGGCTCAGACAGTAAAGCGTCCTCCTGTAACGCAGGAGACCCAGGTCAATCCCTGGGTCAGGAAGATCCCCTGGAGAAGGAAATGGCAACCCACTCCAGCACTCTTGCCTGGAAAATCCCATGGAAGGAGGAGCCTGGTGGGCTACAGTCCATGGGGTCGCAAAGAGTTGGACATGACTATTTCACACCTCCTTAAAAAAAAAATAAAAGAAAAAAAAACCACTTAAAAACTGCCAAGGACTTCACTGGTGGTCTTAGTGGTTAGGAATCCACCTGCCAATGGTTCCATCCCCGGTCCCGGAAGATCCCACACGCAGGAGAACAGCTAAGGCTGTACTCCACAACTACTGAGCCCATGCTCTGCAACAAGAAGCCACCGCAACCAAGAAACCCTTGCACCGCAACCAGAGAGTAGCCCACATGCAACAATGCAGGGACAGAGGACTCAGCCCAGCCAAAAACGAACTGAAATAAATCTGCCAAAATATAGACCCCAATGAATGCTGCCTTTCAAAATAAACCAGAAAAAAAATACTTCCAGTGTTTTAATAAAACATTTCCAATTTTGCTTCAAGTCAAAATATATTTTGAACAATGTAAATGCCTTCCAAGTCAATTTATGAGTCACTTAGGAGTTAGCCAGTGGTGAAAAGTACCCCTCTGTTTTCCCCAAAACTTTATTATTTATTAGGTTTAGATCTGAATTTTTGGACAGTGGGAAAAAAAAAAAATAACAGCCAAAAATGAAGACCTTTTTTTAAGTGTCACAAGCTTGAAGAAGTTCCAATACTTTCAATAAGGGCAATACTAGTTAAAAATATATGTATGGCTGTCCCAAGTTATGACTTTGAAGGAGATAACATTTGTCTAACTTATTGGTTGTGTGTTTAATAGTCATGTTCATTTTTATCAAAAAGTTGTGTTTCATTTATACAGCTTCTTACAAAGTAGATTTTATACACCTTAGGTAGGCTGAAAATTTAAACTGCTTTTCCCCCAAAACAACTGACAAATTATCACATTCTTAATTTTTTCATGATTAAACATGTTTAGAAATTAAAAAGCAATTTTAAGCTAATTATTAGCATCTACAAATCTGTAAAATTATGAAATATCTACATGTAAACACAAAAGGCACCAGTCAAAGTGAAACCTGGGTGAACCTCGCTGGGGAATATTAAACATTCTTCTCAATAATTTGACTTCACATTCACATTGCAGTTGGCCCAATGTGGTTATCATAAAAAAAACAGATACTTCAGCAGCTAGAAATTAATTATTTCTTTTCCTTAAGATAAAAAAGTCTGTAAAATACAAAATAAATAAGAATAATCTGGAAGTCTTGTAGGGGTCCAGTTTCAGTCCATTTGGCACTTTCCCATTTCTTTATTTTATAAAGTAATGTCATTTAGCCACTCTGGAAGAATTTATTTTCTTGATATCAATTTGGCTCAGAATCAATGTCCCATTTTTGAATTTTCCAACCTGTCCAATCCGTCCACTTGACAAAATACTTGGAGCAGACTTCTTTTTTGATTTCCTACATTTAAAGTAAGAGAAAATTAGTGTAATCAAGCTTTAAACAAATGATTCCAGCACCACAACCAGGCCACCTGGGTCTGCTCCTGTGAACTCTCAGCTCTTCCCAGGCATGGCCCCCGACCCAATGTAGTACCACCCTCCTTCCTGCGGTCCCTGAACTGCCTGCTGCCTCAGAGCCTTTCCACTGGTTTCTTCTACCCTGAATAATCTGCTACCAGGTCTTTCCAGATCTTCCTCTTTATTCAGTTCTCAAGACTCAAATGTGGCTTCCTTACAACAACACACCAGCCCAACCTCAGTGACATTGTCTCATAGTGTGTTAAACTTCAACCTCCTCACGAAGCCTGCCAGCTTCCCTGGTGGCTCAGATGGTAAAGAATCTGCTTGTAACTGGGTTCAATCCCTGGGTTGGGAAGATCCCCTGGAAGAGGGCATGGCAACCCACTCCAGTATTCTTGCCTGGAGAATCCCATGGACAGAAGAGTCTGGTGGACTACAGTCCACGGGGTCTGCAAAGAATCGACCCAGCTGAGAAACTAACACTTTCACGAAGCCTGCCGGGACCTGACAAGCCCTATGTATCTGTTTATAGGTTTTAATGTGTTTCCCGCCCTAAAATGTAAGCTCCTCCAGGGCAGAGACCCTCAATGTGCTCATGGCTGTACCCCCAACATCTATGTGCCCAGCACACAGCGGAAGACAGAGCACACAGCCAGAAACAACTGATCAGCTTCCAGCTGGAGACAAAAGCAGATTTTGAAACAGTAATTTCAGAAGAGAGAAAGAGGTGCTTAAATGAAGCTAAGAAATAAGCAGAATGGCAGAAAATCAAGGTTCCACTACTCAGACCCCAGTGCTCTCCCTGTGTGGCTGTGGACAGGCAGGCAGCATAGACCCAGCCAGTCATGCTGACCCAGCAGTACCTCTCTTAGGAGGGAACAGAGGTCTTGTTGGAAACTTTGGTCCCAGCTTTCCCATCAGTCACTGCACATGTCTGGCGCTTGAAAATAGGTTCCTTTTTCAATTCTGAGGGAGTCACCTCATCTTGGACAATTCACTAAATCCTGTCTCCCCTCCCAAGGGCCTGATTTAGGATAAAAGAGAGAGAGTGCAGCGCTGCACCAGGCTAGAAACACCACATCCATTCAAGGTATCACCTTCAGAACTAACCAAAAGGTTTATCCAAATCATTCCACCCCAGTGCCTAACTATCACTTACCTGTCTTCCTGCCCTTTCCTCTTCTTTTTCTTGAAAATATCTGTGTCCTTGGCCTGATTTCAGAATCAAGGAAAAAATATGTATCCATAACGCATAATGGAGATTCAAAAAAAGGCAAGAGATTTGTCACCAAAAGAAACAGAAATACCGTTTATTTTTAATATTTTTTCAAGTAGGCATATTAAAGGTAACAGACTCAAAGTTTCATCCTAAAACCCTTTCAAGACTGTGAAAGGCCATTCAGAGAAAATGAACAGCAGAAAGGTCAAACCTTCCATTTTAAGCAAAAGAGAGGGAACATAACATCCGCATGCCCTTGTGGTTTGTCCTAAGTCCGTGTGCTCTACGTAATGCAAAAGGCAGAAGGGACAACTTGACATAGAGAAAGGATCAGAGTAGCTCACAGTCTCTGAACAGGAGTTGGCCATTTCAAAGCAACCCCTTCATGTAAACGAGTCAGATTACGTGGCTGGTATCACAAAATGCAGCTGACTCAAAGAAGTGGACAGAATGGTTATTTAACTGTAGGCCTGTTGTCGCCTAGACTGCTTTCCAAGCAGAGGGGTCTCAGCACTGCACTGCAGCAGACTGACACCATCTTTCTATTCTAGTTTAATAAAGAGGCTATGACACCTACCATTCTCTTTTCTTCTTCCTTCGCTGCCTTCTTTTCTTTGATGTGCTCCTGCAAAACCTTGTAATTCACATAACTCTTTTTGGGAGGCTGAAACGAGAAAGTACACTTATCATTTTTTATCTTGCAAACACTTCCCAGCATCCCCCATCCTGCCTTGCTTAGGTGTTCCCCTCTGTTGTAACCCGGCTGGGGGTGGAAGGCAGAGGCAGCCGCTCACCCGAGCACCCAGCATAATGGCACGTTCCTGTTCCAGGACTCTCTCCTTTCCTTTCCCATAGCCTGTGATCCCAAACCGGTGCACTTCCAAGCGAGCCTGCAGACACAAAGCACAGTCAGACCCAAGTACCTTCCAAAGTCTCCACAAAGGGAACACAGCCGAGGGGTACTGCCCATCAGACACGATGCGCTACACCCCCAACGCTACTATGTGTGACCTGCAGCGGCTGGCTACACCGCATAAGAGTTCTGTCATGGTGGCAGGGAAGCGGCTTTGTGGAGCTCTCACAAAGCTTCATGACTTCCCCACACCATTCTCCCACATTTAATGTAGGCAGCTGAAGCTGAGATTTCTCTGCGCACAAATCAGTGACAAAACAAGGATAACCCACGGAGCTCTGTGGTGCTTTAAACTGAAGTCGCTCAGTTGTGCCCGACTCTTTGCGACCCCATGGACAGTAGCCTACAAGAAGCTCCTCTGTCCATGGGATTTTTCTAGGCAAGAGTACTGGAGTGGGTCGCTGTTTCCTTCTCCAGCGAATTTTCCTGACCCAGGGATCGAACCCAGGTCTCCCGCATTTTAGACAGACGCTTTACCGTCTCAGCCACCAGCGAAGTCCAAGGGGTGCTTTAGATGTGCCCTAAAACAAGCTGTTACCCGCAAAGGCAACAAAGCACCTCCCCAAACATGTCTACTCACACCAAGAAACCCTTTATCACAGCTGCTTCAAACACAGGTTTATTTTCTTTAAAAACATTGTTGGAACGTCCCTGGTGCAGTGGTTAAAAAATCTGCCTTGCAATGCAGGGGATATGGGTCTGACCCCTGGTCAGGGAACTAAACTCCCACAGGTCAAGGAACTATGAGCTTGAGCACGCCACAGCCTGTGCACCACAATCAAAGATCCCGCATAACACAATGAGGATTCGGTGCAGCAAAATAGATACATTAAAAAACCCAACAACTTAAAAAAAAATGCATTATACATAAAAACCATTCTGTAAAACAGAAAAAGACACCAATAGCCACTCTTGGCAGCTGAACTACTTCCTATCTTTTTTCTCACACATTTGTTTTATTTTAATTGGGGGCCAATTACAATACTGTAGTGGTTTTTGCCATATATTCACATGAATCAGCCATGGGTGTACATGTGCTCCCAATTCTGAACGCCCCCCTCCCACCCCATCCTATCCCTCAGGGCCATCCCAGTGCACCAGCCCTGAGTGCCCTGTCTCATGCATCGAACCTGGACTGGCGATCTATTTCACATATGATAATATACATGTTTCAATGCCATTTTCTCAAATCATCCCACCCTCTTCTCCTACAGAGTCCAAAAGTCTGTTCTTTACATCTGTGTCTCTTTTGCTGTCTCGCATATAGGGTCATCATGACCGTCATCTAAATTCCATATGTATGTGTTAATATACGGTATTGGTGTTTCTCTTTCTGGCTTACTTCACTCTGTATAATCGGTTCCAGTTTCATCCACCTCATTAGAACTGATTCAAAAGTGTTCTTTTTAATAGCTGAGTAATATTCCATCGTGTATAGGTACCACAACTTTCTTATCCATTTGTCTGCTGATGTACATCTAGGTTGCTTCCATGTCCTGGCTATTGTAAACAGTGTTGCGATGAACATTGGGGTACACATGTCTCTTTCAATTCTGGGTTCCTAGGTGTGCAAGCCCAGCAGCGGGATTGCTGGGTCATATGGCAGTTCTATTTCCAGTTTTTTAAGGAATCTCCACACTGTTCTCCATAGTGGCTATATTAGCTTGCATTTCCACCAACAGTGTAAGAGGGTTCCTTTTTCTCTGCACCCTCTCCAGCATTTATTTGTAGACTTTTGGACAGCAGCCATTCTGACTGGTGTGAGATGGTATCTCATTGTGGTTTTGATTTGCACTTCTCTGATTATGAGTGATGTTGAACATCTTTTCATGTGTTTGTTAGCTATCTGTATGTCTTCTTTGGAGAAATGTCTGTTTAGTTCTTTGGCACATTTTTTGATTGGGTTGCTTATTTTTCTGGAACTGAGCTGCAGGAGCTGCTTGTATATTTTTGAGATTAATTCTTTGTCAGTTGCTTTGTTTGCTATTATTTTCTCCCATTCTGAAGGCTGTCTTTTCACCTTGCTTATAGTTTTCTTCATTGTGCAAAAGCTTGTAACTTTAATTAGGTCCCATTTGTTTATTTTTGCTTTTATTTCCAGTATTCTGGGAGGTGGGTCATAGAGGATCCTGCTGTGATTTACATCAGAGAGCATTGTGCCTATGTTTTCCTCTAGGATTTTTATAGTTTCTGGTCTTACGTTTAGATCTTTAATCTATTTTGAGTTTATTTCTGTGTATGGTGTTAGAAAGTGTTCTAGTTTCATTCTTTTATAAGTGGTTGACCAGTTTTCCCAGCACCACTTGTTAAAGAGATTGTCTTTTCTACATTGTATACTCTTGCCTCCTTTGTCAAAGGTGTCCATATGTGTGTGGATTTATCTCTGGGCTTTCTATTTTGTTCCATTGATCTATGTTTCTGTCTTTGTGCCAGTACCACAGTGTCTTGATGACTGTGGCTTTGTAGTGGAGCCTGAAGTCAGGCAGGTTGATCCCTCCAGTTCCATTTTTCTTTCTCAAGATTGCGTTGGCTATTCGAGGTTTTTTTGTATTTCCATACAAATTGTGAAATTATTTGTTCTAGTTCTCTGAAAAATACCGTGGGTAGCTTGATAGGGATTGCACTGAATCTATAAATTGCTTTGGGTAGTGTACTCAATTTCACTCTATTGATTCTTCCAATCCATGAACATGGTATGTTTCTCCATCTATTTGTGTCATCTTTGATTTCTTCACCAGTGTTTTATAGTTTTCTATATATAGGTCTTCTGTTTCTTTAGGTAGATTTATTCCTAAGTACTTGATTATCTTCTTTGCAATGATGAATGGAACTGTTTCCTTAATTTCTGTTTTCTCATTGTTAGTATATAGGAATGCAAGGGATTTCTCTGTGTTAATTTTATATCCTGCAACTTTACTATATTCATTGATTAGCTCTAGCAATTTTCTGGTGGAGTCTTTAGGGTTTTCTATGTAGAGGATCACATCATCTGTAAACAGTGAGAGTTTTACTTCTTCTTTTCCAATTTGGATTCCTTTTATTTCTTTTTCTGCTCTGATTGCTGTGGCCAAAACTTCCAGAACTATGTTGAATAGTAGTGGTGAAAGTGGGCACCCTTGTCTTGTTCCTGACTTTAGGGGAAATGCTTCCAACTTTTCACCATTGAGGATAATGTTTGCTGTGGGTTTATCAAATATGGCTTTTATTATGTTGAGGTATGTTCCTTCTATTCCTGCTTTCTGGAGAGTTTTTTTAAATCATAAATGGATGTTGAATTTTGTCAAAGGCTTTCTCTGCATCTATTGAGATAATCATATGGTTTTTATCTTTCAATTTATTAATGTGGTGTATCACATTGATTGATTTGTGAGTATTGAAGAATCCTTCCATCCCTGGGATAAAGCCCACTTGGTCATGATGTATGATCTTTTTAATGAGTTGTTGGATTCTGATTGCTAGAATTTTGCTAAAGATTTTCATATCTATGTTCATCAGTGATATTGGCCTACAGTTTTCTTTTTTTTGTGGCATCTTTGTCAGGTTTTGGTATTAGGGTGATGGTGGCCTCATAGAATGAATTTGGAAGTTTACCTTCCTCTGCAATTTTCTGGAAAAGTTTGAGTAGGATAGGTGTTAGCTCTTCTCTAAATTTTTGGTAGAATTCAGCTGTGAAGCCGTCTGGACCTGGGCTTTTGTTTGCTGGAAGATTTCTGATTACGGTTTCAATTTCCGTGCTTGTGATGGGTCTGTTAAGATTTTCTATTTCTTCCTGGCTCAGTTTTGGAAAGTTGTACTTTTCTAAGAATTTTTCCATTTCTTCCAAGTTGTCCATTTTATTGGCATACAGTTGCTGACAGTAGTCTTTTACAATCCTTATATTTGTGTTGTCTGTTGTGATCTCTCCATTTTCATTTCTAATGTTATTGATTTGATTTTTCTCCCTTTGTTTCTTGATGAGCCTGGCTAATGGTCTGTCAATTTTATTTATCCTCTCAAAGAACCAGCTTTTGGCTTTGTTGCTTTTTGCTATGGTCTCTTTTGTTTCTTTTGCATTTATTTGTGCCCTAATTTTTAAGATTTCCTTCTACTAACTCTGGGGTTCTTCATTTCCTTTTCTAGTTGCTTTAGGTGTAGAGTTAGGTTATTTATTTGACTTTCTTCTGGTTTCTTGAGGTATGCCTGTATTGCTATGAACCTTCCCCTTAGCACTGCTTTTACACTGTCCCACAGGTTTTGAGTTGTTGTGTTTTCATTTTCATTCGTTTCTATGCATATTTTGATTTCCTTTTTGATTTCTTTTGTGATTTGTTGGTTATTCAGCAGCGTGTTGTTCAGCCTCCATGTGCTGGAATTTTTAATAGTTTTTCTCCTGTAACTGAGATCTAATCTTACTGCACTGTGGTCAGAAAGGATGCTTGGAATGATTTCAATTTTTTTGAATTTACCAAGGCTAGATTTATGGCCCAGGATGTGATCTATCCTGGAGAAGGTTCCGTGTGCGTTTGAGAAAAATGTGAAATTCATTGTTTTGGGGTGAAATGTCCTATCGATATCAATTAGGTCTAACTGGTCCACTGTATCATTTAAAGTTTGTGTTTCCTTGCTAATTTTCTGTTTCATTGATCTATCCATAGGTGTAAGTGGGTTATTAAAGTCTCCTATTTTTATTGTGTTACTGTTAATTTCCCCTTTCATACTCCTTAGCATTTGCTTATATATTATTGTGCTCCTATGTTGGGTGCATATATGTTTACAATTGTTGTATCTTCTTCTTGGGTTGATCATTATGTAATGTCCTTCTTTGTCTCTTTTCACGGCCTGTATTTCAAAGTCTATTTTATCTGATATGAGTATTGCTACTCCTGCTTTCTTTTGGCTCCAAATTTGCATTGAACATCTTTTTCCAGCCCTTCACTTTCAGTCTGTATGTGTCCTTTGTTTTGAGGTGGGTCTCTTGTAGACAACATATATAGGGGTCTTGTTTCTTTGTCTTTTGGTTGGGGCATTCAACCCATTTACATTTAAGGTAATTATTGATAAATATGATCCTGTTGCTATTTACTTTGTTGCTTTGGGTTCGAGTTTATAAACCTTTTCTGTATTTCCTGTCTAGGGAAGATCCTTTGGCATTTGTTGAAGAGCTAGTTTGGTGGTGCTGAATCCTCCCAGCGTTTGCTTGTCTGTAAAGCTTTGATTACTCCTTCATACCTGAATGAGATCCTTACTGGGAACAGTAATCTGGGCTGTAGGTTTTTCTCTTTCATCACTTTAAGTATGTCCTGTCATTCCCTCCGGGCTTGAAGAGTTTCTATTGAATGATCAGCTGTTATCCTCATAAGGATACCTTTGTGAGTTATTTGCTGTTTTTCCCTTGCTGCTTTTAATACTTGTTGTGTTTGATCTTCGTTAATTTGATTAATATGTGTGTTGGGGTGTTTCGCCTTGGGCTTATCCTGTTTGGGACTCTGGGTTTCTTGGACTTGGATGGCTATTTCCTTCCCCATTTTAGGGAAGTTTTCGACTATTATCTCCTCATGTATTTTCTCATAGCCTTTCTTTCTGTCTTCTTCTTCTGGGACTCCTATGATTCAAATGTTGGGGCATTTAACATTGTCCAGAGGTCTCTGAAGTTGTCCTCATTTAATTCTTTTTTCTTTTTTCCTCTCTGCTTTGTTTATTTCCACCATTCTATCTTCCACCTCACTTATCCTATCTTCTACCTCAGTTATTCTACTGTTGGTTCCCTCCAGAGTGCTTTTGATCTCAGTTATTGCATTATTCATTATTGAATGACTGATTTTTATTTCTTCTAGGTCCTTTTTAAACGTTTCTTGCATCTTCTCAATCTTTGTCTCCAGACTATTTATCTGTAACTCCATTTTGTTTTCAGATTTTGGATCATTTTTACTACCATTATTCTGAATTCTTTTTCAGGTAGGCTCCCTATCTTCTCATCTTCTTTTGTTTGGTTTGGTGGGCTTTTATCATGTTCCTTTACCTGCTGAATATTTCTCTCCCTTTTCATCTTGTTCAGGTTGCTGTGTTTGGGGTGGCCTTTCTGTATGCTGAAGTTTGTGGATCCTCTTTATTGTGGAGGTTCCTCCCTGTGGGTGGGGTTGGACGAGTGGCTTGTCAAGGTCCCTGGTTAGGGAAGCTTGTGTCAGTGTTCTGGTGGGTGGAGCTGGATCTCTTCTCTCTGGAGTGCAATGATGTTTCCAGTAGTGAGTTTTGAGGTGCCTATGGGTTTGGTGTGACTTTTGTCCGCCTAAAGTTTTGTGCTCAGGTTTATGTTCCTGCATTGTTGGAGAATTAGCTTGGTAAGTCTTGCTCTGAAACTTGTTGGCTCTTGGGTGGAGCTTGGTTTCAGTGTAGGTATCGAGGCTTTTGGATGAGCTCTTGTCGATTAATGTTCCCTGGAATCAGGAACTTTCTGGTGTTCTCAAGTTTTGTATTTAAGCCTCCTGCCTCTGGCTTTCAGTCTTATTCTTACAGTAGACTCAAGACTTCTCTGTTTATACAGCACTGATGATAAAACATCTAGGTTAATGGTGAAAAGATTCTCCACAGCGAGGGATACCCAGAGAGGTTCACAGAGTTATATGGAGAAGAGAAGAGGGAAGAGGGAGATAGAGGTGACCAGGAGGAGAAGAGGGGGAGTCAAAAGGAGAGAGACCAATCTAGCCTGTGATCAGTTCCCTAAGTGTTCTCCACAGCCTGGAACACCCAAAGAGATTCACAAGAGTTAAGTAGAGAAGAGAAGCGGGAGGGAGGAGATAGAGGTGACCTGGGGGAGAAAAAGCAGTCAAAAAGGGGAGAGAGCACTCAAGCCACTAATCACACTCCTAAGTAAAAATGGGCACTGAAGATTGGATTCTTTATGATATTAAAAAAAAAAAAAAACCAAAGTCACAAAGGTTATTAAAAAAATATATGAAATTTGCTTTAAAAATAGGGTCTTTTTTTTTTTTGCAAGGTAATAGTAGGTTTTAAAAATGAAAATTAAAGGAGTAATAAAGAACTTAAAATTTTTTTTTAAATTGTAAGTGATAATAGAAAAAAATATATAGGAATTTCTCTGGAGCTGTTGAGGGCAATGTGGGGTCAGTTCAGTTCCAGCGTATACTTCTTCTCAAGGTCTACAGGCCCCTTCCAATGTAGCCAATGCTGCTGCTGCTGCTACTAAGTTGCTTCAGTTGTGTCCGACTCTGTGTGACCCCGTAGACGGCAGCCCACCAGGCTCCCCTGTCCCTGGGATTCTCCAGGCAAGAACACTAGAGTGGGTTGCCATTTTCTTCTCCAATGCATGAAAGTGAAAGTGAAAGTGAAGTTGTCAGTCGTGTCGGACTCTTCATGACCCCCTGGACTGCAGCCCACCAGGCTCCTCTGTCCATGGGATTTCCCAGGCAAGAGCACTGGAGTGGGGTGCCATCGCCTTCTCCCGCAGCCAATGCTAACAGGGTTTTAGTCTGTTGCACCTGTCACTTCCAAAGCGGCTCCCTCTTCTTCATTCCTTTTGGCCTCCTCTCTTTGCAAGTCTCTTCAGTGTCTAACTTCCGCCCTGACACGGGGGTGAAGGTGGTCGTTTATTCTGGCTCACTTGTTGAGTTGTGCTGCGGGGAGGGAGGAACACTGCAAACAAATATCACTGGCGCGTGTGGGGAGTGCTTGCAGTGTCTGGGCCGCACTGGGTTTGCCCCTGCTCACGGCGTGTGTGCTTTCCTGGTCTACACTGCTCAGGCTCCAGGTTGTTCTGCTGGAGAACCATCTAAGGTGGGCCCTGGGATGCATGCACTTCCCAGGTATAAGCCGCTCAGGTTCAGGTTCTCGGGTACTCAAGGGCACAGACTCGGTTGGGCCTGTGTTTTGTGCCCTTCTGAGGTCCGAGCAGCTCAGGCGACCAGGTGCTTGGCGAGCGCACTCTTCCCAGGTAGGGGTGCGTCTTATCGCCTCCCCGGTCCCAGCCACTTGGGAGGGCCATCTCAGGTGTGCCGTGTGTCTCCTCTGGGGAGCTAATCTCTGTCTGCGACCCTCCTGGTGGGTGTCAACCATCCAAGATCCTGGGAAGAGTTGGTTAGCAACTGGGAGCCTGCTGGCAGTTTGGCAGAGGATGTCTCTGGGGCCGAGTTTGCCCCGTTCTGGCTCTGGCTGTCGCCTGCCTGCCTCCCTGCCTCCAGCGGAGGATGGGCCAGTCCGCGGCTAGCCCTCCTCTGGTATTCATTCAGTCCTTTGTTCTGTGAGCGGGTCTGGCAGTGCCTTAGGTTAGAGCTTTTCGCAGGAAAGTTCTCTCTCTCCTCTGTTTTTATTTTCCTCTTTCTCTCTCTGGCTGTCCCACAGTTTGGGTTGCTGTCTCAGGTCAGCTGCCTCAGACTGCCCTCAGGGCATTCAAGCCCAGACCTTATCCTAAGCAATGCCTGCGCCTCCCTGTTAGCCCCCCGCTTGCTGGTGGCAGATGGGAGCGTCTGGGCTACTTCTCCACTGGGAATTGCAGTTAGGCGCGTAATCTGTGGGGTTTATTTATTTATTTTTTCCTCCTGGTTATGTTGCCCTCTGAGATTCCAAAACTCCCCACAGACCCGCAGGTGAGAGGGTTTCCTGGTGTTGGGAAACTTCTCCTCTTTTATGACTCCCTCCCCAGGACAGATCTCTGTCCCTAACTCTTTTGCCTCTCTTTTTATCTTTTATATTTTGTCCTACCTCCTTTCGAAGACAATGGGCTGCCTTTCTGGGTGCCTGGTGTCCTCCGCCAGTGTTCAGAAGCTGTTTTGCGATATTTGCTCAGGGTTCAAATGATCTTTCAATGAATTTGTGGGGGAGAAAGTGGTCTCCCCATCCTATTCCTCCACCATCTTAGGATCGCCCCCCTTCTCACACATTTTTAAAACCAAGTTACAACCACAGAACACAAACATCCCTGTTTTTCCTACCACTATATCATGGACACTATAATCATAAAACCAGCATGTTTTAAATGGCTATACAGTGTTCAACCTAGTTAATGCAGTCACTGTTCCCTGACCATTGGACAACATAGAAACACATGCATTTTTGGTATTAAAAGCTGGAAAAATAATTTCAAAACACCTACCTTTTCTAAGTTAAATTCTTGTATACCCACATCTTTATCAAGATGGTTTTGGTCTTTAGTTTTGGTCTGAAAAGAAAAAAATAATTATTAAGGATATCTGTTCCTTACAGTATCCATCCACCAAGAGAGTAGTCATGTTTTTAAAAGCTGTGAAACTGGCCCAGATGCCTAGATAACAAACAATAACATATGCTTGTTGCACAAAAGCCTACTTAACAGTGAATGGAAGAAAAATGGAGAAAATTAATTTAAGGTTTCAAAGTTTAAGAAAGGACTGATAAGAAACTAAGAAGAAAGAGAAGTGAGTAAGGGAGAGACCGGTATCTGTATCTCATGCAGTGTACGTGGGAAGCTCTGCATAGTGAGGGGTTTAGAAAGGGGTAACTGCTGAGCAGAATTCTAGAGGGTAAACAGTCATATTAAATAATTCTCCAGACTCAGGACTTGGTGCTTTCATTGCTGTGGCCGGGGGTTCAATCTCTGGTTGAGGAATTAAGATCCCACAAGCCATGAGGGAAAGGGAGGAAGCGGGGGATAGAGGAGAAGGAAAGGGAGGAAGGAAGGAAAGAAGGAAAAAAGGCATAAAGGAACAAATTTCTTTCAGGAACATCAGAAATCTAGAAATGATGGAGACGGGGATTCATAATTCCCAATAGAAAATAATGACACTGCAAATGCCATCAAGATATGTGACTCTGTAGATCAATATACCCCCTGGTTATGGTTACCAATCGATGGAATTAGCCAGAAGTTTAAGACTTCAAGGAAACTCTCTTGTCAATCTGGCCAAGGACAGAGGTCACTATTCAACCCCAGGCCATCCTAGCCGTGCAGCATCTCAAAAAGCAGTCTGGCCTCTGGCTCCGCAGGGTGGAGCCTGTGCAGGATACAGCTGTCCTGTATGGACAGCAATGGACAGGGGAGCGGCTTGTTAAAACCCCTCTGCTGGTCACCTGCCTTAATGGAGTAGGCTCGCTTTGGTTATTCTGCCCTTCTTCCTCTCTTTAACAGCACACCTTCCCAGCTTCTCGTAGCCCAGCTGTTCTACAGGTATGTAGTGCCAGCTCCTGCCCTGTGAGAGGTGGCTAAGGCTAGCTGGGATCACCAGCCCCAAACTGGGCCTGCACAGGGCCCAAGGAAGGGCCTTTCAGGGTCAGGTGCACAAAAGTCAACCCTCAGATCAAGTTGAGCACCTCAATTTTGAACCCACTGAAGCCTGTAACCCAGGCATACCTGCACAGAACACTGATTACCCCACCTTTCCCCCTTCTTCCAATAACCTCTCCCCATGCCTAAGATCATTGTGCTTATCCCATGAAGACCCCAACCCCCTCACTTTTGAGAGGCAGACTGAGACTTGTCCTCCCATCTCCTTGCTTGGCTGCCTGGTGAATAAATTGTACATCGCAGGATCTCAGTGTCCAGCTTGCTGCACGTTGGGCAAATGGACCTGGTTTGGTAACAGATCCTTCTTCATAGTAAAAACAAACATCTGGGAAAAAATTCTTGGCTAATTATCTCATGATGCTGAGTCTTATTAGCATGACCCCACCATTACCTTAACTTTCATCTCTATTTTTAGCTTTAAAACCACTTTAGCACATTAATCAGTGGTCTCCCCTGTTTTCTTTGCCCCTATCCTGACTGTGGTAGGAGGCCCTACTGTCTGCAAGCAACACTCAGTCCTCCTCTACCTCTAGGCTCACAGGAGAACTGGGCTTTGCTCCCTACCTGGAGTCAGGCACGCTGACTTGATTTGTTTTAGCCAAAGACATGTGAGCAGAAGGAAGCATATCCCTTCCACAGAGAACCTTTAAGAGCCTTTATTGACTTACCTTCTTCAGCAAATGGTGGAGCCCCTATCACCCTGGGTCCCTAGATTAGGATGGTGTGGACCACGGCATTCTGCCGACAATCCTGATGAACACATGACATGAGAACAAAATTAACTTCTGCCTTTAAACCACTGAGGTGTAAGGACTACTTGTTACAGAACCACCGTCTCACCTATGCTCACTGATAAAGCCTCCCTGTCCCACACACAAGAGGGAGAAAATTTGGAGATTCTGAGAACTTGTATGTGAGGTTATGAAGAAGAGAGCAAGCTATAAAAAGAAGCTGGGACTTCCCTGGCAGTGCAGTTGTTAAGACTTTGCCTTTCAATGCAGGGGCTGCGAGTTTAATCCTTGGTCAGGGAACTAAGGAAACTAAGATCCCTTACCCTGGCCTCCAAAAACTCAAAACATAAAATGGAAGCAATATTGTAACATATTCAATAAAAACTTTAAAACTGGTCCATGTTAAAAAAAAAAAAAAAAGAGGAAGAGGAGCAGTTTGGGAGTAATGCGTGGGGTGAGGGGGGAAGGCAGGCAGGTTACCAGGCTCAGTGATCTTTCTGATGGGCTGACCAAAAGTATTTTCTCCTGCACTGGTGAGACTTTTATCTATTAGCTACACTGTCCAATCTTTGTCCAATTAGAGAAGAGTTGGGTAAATAAACACTCTCTCTTTAATATGCCAGCAGTTCTGGGAATATTGAGAATTTTCTTTATGTCTTGAGTGTAAATTATTATTTCGGTGGGGGGGGGGGGCAGTCCCAAGATGGTGGAGGAATAGGACAGGGAGACCACTTTCTCCCCAACAAATTCATCCAAAGTTCATCCGAATGCTGAGCAACTTCCACAAAACAATTTCTGAACACTGGCGGAGGACACCAGGCACCCAGAAAGGCAGCCCATTCTCTTCAAAAGGAGGTAGAACAAAATATAGAAGAAAGAAAGAGAGACAAAAGATTTAGGGATGGAGACCTGTCCTGGGGAGGGAGTCGTGAAGGAGGAGAAATTTCCAAACTGTAGGAAACCCTCTCACAGGTGGGTCTGTGGGGAGTTTTGGAAACTCAGAGGGCAACATAACTGGGAGAAAGAAAACCCCACAGAATACGCGCCTAACTGCAACTGGCAGTGGGCAAGGAGCCCGGAGGCTACTGTCCACCACCAGCAGCGCGGGCTGGACAGGGAGGTGCGGGCGGCATAATTGGTGCTTAGGGTAAGGACCCAGCCTGAACGCCCTGAGGACAATCTGAGGGAGCTAACGTGAGATAACTTTCCTGCGAAAGGCTCTAACTCTCAGCCTGGCCCGCTCACAGAAGAAAGGATTGAGCGAATACCAAAGGAGAGCTGGCCAGCTCCGGACAGGCCCCTCCCTGCTGCCAGAGGCAGAGAGGCAGGCAGGTGACAGCCAGAGCCGGAAGGTAAGGGGCTGCTCCATTCTCGGCCCCAGAGACCGGCATCCTCCACCAAACTGTGAGCGGGCTCCCAGTTGCTAACCACGTCTTCCTGGGATCCTGGATGGTTGACATCTGCCAGGAGGGTCTCAGCCTGAGATCAGCTCCCCAGAGGAGACACACAGCACACCGGAGACGGTGCTCTCAGAGCGCACCCAGGAAACCAAGCGGCTGGGACCGGGGAGGTGATTAAGATGCACGGCCCACCTGGGACAGTGCGCTCGCCACGCACCCGGTTGCCTGAGCTGCTCAGACCTGGGAAGGGCACGAAACACACACCCAACCGAGTCTGTGCTCCTGTGGAGTACCCGAGAACCTGAACCTAGCAGCTCAGAGCTGGGAAGTGCACAAAACACAGTGTCCGCTTTGGACAGTGCCCCTGCTGAGCAACCTGGAGCTGGGGCAGACCCAGTGTGGTCCATACACTGCGAGCACTCCCCACACACGCCAGTGATATTTGTTTGCTGTGTTCCTCCCTCCAAACAACACAACTGAATAAGTGAGCCTAAATAAGTGACCACCTTCACCCCCTTGTGTCACGGCGGAAATTAGATACTGAAGAGACTTCCAGAGGAAGCCAAAAGAGACAAAGAGGGAACTCCTCTGGAAGTGACAGGTGCAAAAGATTAAAACCCTGTAGTTAATTAACACTGACTATGCATTGGAGCAGGCCTATAGACCTTAAGAACAAGTACAAGCTGGAACAAGGAAATACCTGAAATGGAACTGACCCCACACTGCCCACAACAGCTCCAGAGAAACTCATAGGTATATTTTTACTATTATCACTTTTTAATTTTTTTAAAAATTTAAGTCCTTTATTACAACTTTAATTTTCATTAGTATAACCTACTATTACCTTGCAAAAGAAAAAGACCCTATTTTTAAAGTAAATTTCATAAATATATATTTTATAATTTTTGTGACTGATTTTGTTTTGTATTTTTAATATTGTATTTTTGAGAGTCTAACCTCTACTCTAGATTTTTAACCTTTGCTTTTTGGTATTTGTTATCAATTCTGTACCTAAATTTAAGAATCGAATGTTCAGTATTCATTTTCACTTCAGGGTGTGATTACTGGCTTGACTGCTCTCTCTCCTTTTGACCCTCTCTCTTCTCCACCAGGTCACCTCTATCTCCTCCTTCCCCCTTCTCTTTTCTACTTAACTCTGTGAATCTCTCAGGGTATTCTGGGCTGTGGAGAAAGGTTAGGGAACTGATTACTGGCTAGATTGGTCTCTCCTCTTTTGACACCCCCTCTTCTCCTCCTGGTCACCTCTATTTCCCTCCTCCCTCTTCTCTTCTTCATGTAACTTTGTGAACCTCTCTGGGTGTCCCTCACTGTGAATTGTTTCACCATTAACCTAGATGTTTTATCATCTGTGCTGTATGAATGGAGACATCTTGATTCTACTGTAAGAATAAGACTGAAAGCCAGAGGCAGGAGGCTTATCTCCAAAACTTGAGAACACCAGAGAACTGCTGATTCCAGGGAACATTAATAGACCAGAATTCACCCAAAAGCCTCCATACCTACACTGAAACCTAGCTCCACCCAAGAGCCAACAAGTTCCAGAGTAAGACATTCCATGCACATCTCCAGCAAAGCAGGAACACAGCCCCAAGCATTAGAAGACCGGTCAACCACCTGCAAAAGAATGAAACTAGAACACTTTCTAACACCATACAAAGAACTAAACTCAAAATGGATTAAAGATCTAAATCTAAGACCTGAAACTATAAAACTCCTAGAGGAAAACACAGGCAAACACTCTCTGACATAAATCACAGCAAGATCCTCAATGACCCACCTCCCAAAGTAATGGAAATAAAAGCAAAAATAAACAAATGGGACCTAATTAAATTTAAAAGCTTTTGCACAATGAAGGAAACTATAAGCAAGGTGAAAAGACAGCCTTCAGAATGGGAAAAATCATTGCAAATGAAGCAACTGACAAAGAATTAATCTCAAAAATATACAAGCAGCTCATGCAGCTCAATACCAGAAGAATAAACGACCCAATCAAAAAATGGGCCAAAGAACTAAACAGACATTTCTCCAAAGAAGACATACAGATGGCTAACAAACACATGCAAAGATGCTCAACATCACTCATGATCAGAGAAATGCAAATCAAAACCACAATGAGGTACCATCTCATGCCAGTCAGAATGGCTGGAATCCAAAAGTCTACAAGCAATAAATGCTGGAGAGGATGTGGAGTAAAGGGAACCCTCTTACACTGTTGGTGGGAATGCAAACTAGTACAGCCACTGTGGAGAACAGTGTGGAGATTCCTTAAAAAAATGGAAATAGAACTGCCAAACGACCCAGCAATCCCACTGCTGGGTATACACACTGAGGAAACCAGAATTGAAAGAGACACATGTACCCCAATGTTCATTGTAGCACTGCTTACAGTAGCGAGGACATGGAAGGAACCTAGATGTCCATCAGCAGATGAGTGGATAAGAAAGTTGTGGTACATATACAGAAGAGAATATTACTCAACTATTAAAAAAACAGTGCATTTGAATCAGTTCTAATGAGGTGGATGAAACTGGAGCATATTATACAGAGTGAAGTAAGTCAGAAAGAGAAACACCAATACTGTATATTAATGCAAATATATGGAATTTAGAAAGATGGTAATGACGACCCTATATACGAGACAGCAAAAGAGACACAGATATAAAAAACAGACTTTTGGACTCTTGGGGAGAAGGCAAGGGTGGGATGATTTGAGAGAATAGCACTGAAACATGTATATTACCATATGTGAAATAGACGACCAGTCCACGTTGGATCCATGAAACAGGGCACTCAAAGGTGGTGCATTGGGACAACACACAGGGATGGGATGGGGATGAAGGTGAGAAGGGGGTTCGGGATGGGGAACACATGTACATCTACAGCCGATGCATGTCAATGTAAGGCAAAAACCACCACAATATTAGCCTCCAATTAAAATAATTCAAAAAATTATTATTTCAACTAGATTAGTTTCTTCCTAATACCTCTCTGACTGGATCCACTAAAGAGCAGGGGACTTGGTACAGCTGAAGGGTGATGCTCAAGGGTAGCCCTGGAATACTGCAGGCTTCCCAGGTGGCTTAGCAGAAAAAGAATCATCCTGAAATGCAGGAGACAGAGGCATCTATGGTTTGATCCCTGGGTCAGGAAAATCCCCTAGAGGAGGGCATGGCAACCCAATCCAGTATTCTTGCCTGGAGAATGCCATGAACAGAAGAGCTTGGCAGGCTACAGTCCACAAGGTTGCAGAGAGTTGGACATGACTGAAGCAGCTGAGCATGCACACGGGATACTAGAGACTATGAGGGCAGTAAGAAGCGGGGGCAGTAACTGGACAGAATGTCTTTAGGGCTAATGACACTTCTGGCGCAGTGCACTCGTGTTCCTCGAGGGACAAACAGCCTAACTAACCCACACTCCTCTCACTAGTGTCGTAGTTAGGCAAACAGCTTTTAAGCCAGAAAGCCTGGGGTCAGAACTTGAGCACTTTTTTCATATCCACAACCCTTCATCTGGAATCCTAAGAAAATTCAGAAGGAAATACTGTGAATATACTGAATGCTGTGTACATTTCCGTCCTTTATTTTGCCCATCTTTGCATGAAATGTTCCCTTTGTATCTCTAACTTTCTTGAAGAGATCTCTATAATCTTTCCCATTCAATGGTACACAATGGGATATTGTGTACCATTTCCAGTGGGGTCTAAGACAGCAACTCATGATTAAGCACATTCACATTTCTGTAGCAATGCCTGTAAATATTTATGTCATATGGAACCAACAAAAATAACTCTTAAGCCTCACATCAGCTCAGGCCAGTTTTGTTGCCAAATAAATCTGTACCAAACTTACCAAAAAAAACACACCAAAAACCTAAACTTGTGCTTTCCAAAGCTCTGGGGTATTGAAGTTGCATATATGGGATGGTGGGGCGACTGTTTATATGCAAGCAAATCATTAAATCTCTCTAGGCATCAATCTCCTCTGCAAAAGGAAAACAGGTTACATGAATTGTGAAGATTCAATGAAATACTGAACTAGTTAAGGAACATAAATAATCACTTTTAGTATATAGCAGGAGAAGGCAATGGCACCCCACTCCAGTACTCTTGCCTGGAAAATCCCATGGATGGCGGAGCCTGGTGGGCTGCAGTCCATGGGGTCGCTAAGAGTCGGACACAACTGAGCGACTTCACTTTCACTTTTCACTTTCTTGCATTGGAGAAGGAAATGGCAACTCACTCCAGTGTTCTTGCCTGGAGAATCCCAGGGACGGGGGAGCCTGGTGGGCTGCCGTCTATGGGGTCGCACAGAGTCGGACACGACTGAAGCGACTTAGCAGCAGCAGCAGCAGCAGCAGTATACAGCAACCACTCAGGAAATGGGGCTTCCCTAGGGACTTAGATGGTAAAGAATCTCCTGCAATGTGGGAGACCTGGGTTCGATCCCTGGGTCATGAAGATCCCCTAGAGAAGGGAATGACTACCCACTCCAGTATTCTTGCCTGGAGAATCCCACGGACAGAGGAGCCTGGTGGGCTACAGTCATGGGACTGCAATGAGTTCGACATGAGTGAGCAACAAATATACACAGTAAGCTTTCAAGAAATACTGGCAAATCTTTACTTAGCAATGCATTACAGGCTCAGAAGCAGTGTGCGTGCGCCACAGTCCACGCCATAGGATCCATGCGTCCCTTCTGACCTACGGTACACTGCTCTACTGTTCTTACTATGTCTTTCTTGTCTCTTTTCTACAGAGGCCACAGAGGAGGCTAAGGTTCATAAGATGGACCCGCGTTAAGGATGGAGAAATAGGCTTATCAGACACAGCCCTGATGGCTGAATAATACTTGGATCGTTTAAGCTGCACCTGACCCTTTCCTAAGAGCACAGGAACTTTCTTCCTCACAGGCAGCCTTGCACTCATTAAAGAGTGGGCTCATTCACTCCACTCTCAAATCACAAGTCTAGGCCACCCTGTTTTGAACCTGGACCCTGCAGTAAACACCTCACCCAGTCCCCTCACGCCTCTGGCTACTGCTTTACCTATAATCCATTTACCATGCAGGGGACATAGCAATGTTTTCAAAATATAAATCAGATCACTTCACGCCCCTGCTTAAATTCTTCCATGTGGTTCTCCATGCACTTTAAACCCAAAGGCCCCAAGCCTCTGGGGCCTGGTGTGACTGGCCCACACCTTCTACCCTGTGTCCTCCTCCTGCTAGTCTCCCAGCTCCTAGAAACTTGCAGGCCTCCATATAGCTCAGGACATCAGCAGAGCCGTCTTCTGCCTACACTGCTCTCTTCTCTCCCATCCCTGGCACCCTTCAACAGTGTCAGCCTAGAGTCACCTCCTTGGACGCTTCCAACCACCTGCTCCAATGGAGGTTCTGCCTGTTACTCTCAGGACCCTGCATTTCCTTCAGAGTGTCTGTAACACTTTTAAAGTATATTATTAATTTATGCAGGGTTTGCCTGACTGCACTCATAAACAATATACTCCATGAAAACAGAGGACTATTATCTTGTTTACTGTGGCATCTCCTAGGTCTGGCAAATAGTAGGCACCCAATTACTTACGGAATAAATGAATGAACGAGTCAACGTAAAGGTGACCTCTGACCTACTGTTTCTTGTCAAATTACTTCTGTAATCAGAACTTTACAAATGGGACATGATCAGGAAGGTTTTCACGGGTCAGATATCTGGGATGGGTTAAATATACAAACGGTGGCTGTGCTGCTGCGTCACTTCAGTCGTGTCCAACTCTGTGCAACCCCATAGATGGCAGCTCACCAGGCTCCCCCATCCCTGGGATTCTCCAGGCAAGAACACTGGAGTGGGTTGCCATTTCCTTCTCCAATGCAAGTGAAAAGTGAAAGTGAAGTCGCTCAGTCGTGTCCGACTCTTAGCGACCCCACGGACTGCAGCCCACCAGGCTCCTCCATCCATGGGAGTTTCCAGGCAAGAGTACTGGAGTGGGGTGCCATTGCCCTCTCCGACAAATGGTGGCCAAGTTCCCAAATGAGTCCATTAAAAGGGGTTCTGATCACCAACTCCAATGTAGGGGAGAAGGTTGCCTCGCATGTGGGAGCCAGGTACAATAAAGCAGTGTACTGTAGACCAGAACACACACAGAACACACAGCTGGGCGTTCACAGCTCAACGCAATTCCAACAGTATGTACCGGAGACAACACAGATCCCACAGGCAAAGGGCTCAGTCCGATAATACCATCCCCACTTCAGACCAGCTGCAAGCCCAGATTGTTACCTGTAGCACGTCTGACCCACCACCTACAGACTGCAAGTTCTCCTGACCCCCTTCTTGTGTTCAACTAATTTGCTCAAGCAGCTTACATAACTCAAAAAACCCGTTTACTTCCTAGAACACCAGTTTATTCTAAAAGGTTGTAACTTGGGGACAGTCAGATGGAGGAGATGCAGAGGGCAGGCATGTGGGAAGCAGAGAGGACCCTGCACCCCCTCTCTGGGCCCCACTCTCACAGCACCTCCACATGCTCACCAACCCAGAAGCTCTCCAAATCAAACCCCATCCTCTGTGGAGTTTCAGAGGTTTCCTCACACAGGCATAATTGAGTACATCTGCCCTCTCCAGCTGTGAAAAGAAGAGACGAGAAAAGCAAAGGAGAAAAGAAAAGATATAAGCATCTGAATGCAGAGTTCCAAAGAATAGCAAGGAGAGATAAGAAAGCCTTCCTCAGTGATCAATGCAAAGAAATTGAGGAAAACAACAGAATGGGAAAGACTAGAGATTTCTTCAAGAAAGTTAGAGATACCAAGGGAATATTTCATGCAAAGATGGGCTCAATAAAGTACAGAAATGGTATGGACCTAACAGAAGCAGAAGATATTAAGAAGAGATGGCAAGAATACACAGAACTGTACAAAAAAGAGCTTCATGACCCAGATAATCACGATGGTGTGATCACTCACCTAGAGCCAGACATCCTGGAATGTGAAGTCAAGTGGGCCTTAGAAAGCATCACTACGAACAAAGTTAGTGGAGGTGATAGAATTGCAGTTGAGCTATTTCAAATCCTGAAAGATGATGCTGTGAAAGTGCTGCACTCAATATGCCAGCAAATTTGGAAAACTCAGCAGTGGCCACAGGACTGGAAAAGGTCCGTTTTCATTCCAATCCCAAAGAAAGGCGACGCCAAAGAATGCTCGAACTACCACACAATTGCACTCATCTCACACACTAGTAAAGTAATGCTCAAAATTCTCCAAGCCAGGCTTCAACAATATGTGAACTGTGAACTTCCAGATGTTCAAGCTGGTTTTAGAAAAGGCAGAGGAACCAGAGATCAAATTGCCAACATCTGCTGAATCATCAAAAAAACAAGAGAGTTCCAGAAAAACATCTATTTCTGCTTTATTGACTATGCCAAAGCCTTTGACTGTGTGGATCACGATAAACTGTGGAAAATTCTGAAAGAGATAAACATACCAGACCACCTGACCTGCCTCTTGAGAAACTTGTATGCAGGTCAGGAAGCAACAGGTAGAACTGGACATGGAACAGCAGACTGGTTCCAAATAGGAAAATGAGTGCATCAAGGCTGTCTATTGTCACCCTGCTTATTTAACTTCTATGCAGAGTACATCATGAGAAACGCTGGGCTGGAAGAAGCACAAGCTGGAATCAAGACTGCAGGGAGAAATATCAAAAACCTCAGATAAGCAGATGACACCGCCCTTATGGCAGAAAGTGAGGAGGAACTAAAAAGCTTCTTGATGAAAGTGAAAGAGGAGAGTGAAAAAGTTGGCTTAAAGCTCAACATTCAGAAAACAAAGATCATGGCATCTGGTCCCATCACTTCATGAGAAATAGATGGGGAAACACTGGAAACAGTGTCAGATATTTTTGGGGGCTCCAAAATCACTGCAGATGGTGACTGCAGCCATGAAATTAAAAGACACTTACTCCTTGGAAGGAAAGTTATGACCAACCTAGATAGGATATTAAAAAGCAGAGACATTATTGTGCCAACAAAGGTCTGTCTAGTGAAGAATATGGTTTTTCCAGTGGTCATGTATGGATGTGAGAGTTGGACTGTGAAGAAAGTTTGAGCACCGAAGAATTGATGCTTTTGAACTGTGGTGTTGGAGAAGACTCTTGAGAGTCCCTTGGAGTGCAAGGAGATCCAACCAGTCCATCCTAAAGGAGATCAGTCCTGGGTGTTTATTGGAAGGACTGATGGTGAAGCTGAAACTCCAGTACTTTGGCCACCTCATGCAAAGAGTTGACTCAGTGGAAAAGACCCTGATGCTGGGAGGGATTGGGGGCAGCAGGAGAAGGGGACGACAGAGGATGAGATGGCTGGATGGCATCACCGACTCAATGGACATGAGTTTGAGTAAACTCCGGGAGTTGGTGATGGACAGGGAGGCCTGGCGTGCTGCAATTCATGGGGTTGCAAAGATTCGGACACGACTGAGCGACTGAACTGACTGACTGACTGCCTTCTCCAGTGGTCAGGGGGTAGGACTGAACTATCCAGTCCTCTAATCACAAGGCTGGTTCTCCTGGCAACTAGTTCCCACTCAAGGATGCTTTCCAAGTCACTTCACTAACAGAAAGGACACCTTTATTTCTCTCATCTTTGAAGAAATTCTAAGAGTTTTAGGAGTTCTATGCCAGAAACAGGGGCAAATGTTTAATGTAATATTTCTTATTATAAATCACCATATCACACCCAAGAATATCTGTTTCAATACACTGTGTAGTTGGATCATTTTTGATGGCACAACCTAAATTCTGGGAAAAGAAGGTCACTTACTTCCCAGTACCTCTTGTGTTCTCAAGAGTACTTCAGACAACAGACGGCAACAGGAACTCACATGGAGAATTGACTAGTTGGGGGAGCCACATGAATGGAGAAATAAAGGAAAACAGGAATAAAAAACAAACAGAATACTTCAAAGATGACCAGCTGTTCCTGTGACTGGTCAGTGGAAGCCGCCATTATTTTATCATGTCTGTTTCCATGTCTATCTGACTGTCCGATGGTGACTTGTAAGTTTTCAGAGAGCAGGGGCCACAACATGTACATTTCCCCATGTTCTGCAAACTCTTAGCATAGCATTATGTGTCCTAATTACTCCAAAGAATTGGCCTTTGCCTGGTGTGCCTTATACCCAGGATATGCCATAATGACTAGCACAATATTAATTTGCAGTTATTTATATGTTGCAATATCAGCATTCTAAAGTCTTTTTATGGGCATATGTATTTTCATTGTGTTCACATACTGTCTCCTTAGCCAGACACATTTACATCTTCAGAAGATAAATTTTTTAAAGGAGAAAAGGGCAGAACACCAAGAAGAGCTAAAAAATTTCATCAAGATGAGGAAGTTCAAATGTAAAATGAGGACTTCCCTGCTGGTTCAGTGGTTAAGAACCCACCTGCGAAGGCAGGGGACCCAGGTTCAGTCCCTGGTCCAGGAAGATTCCACATGTCGCAGGGCAACTAAGCCCGTGCACCACAACTAAGCCCATGTGCTCTGCAGCAGGAGAACCCACGGCAATGAGAAGCCCACTCACCAAAACCAGAGAACAGCCCCACTCACCACAACCGGAGAACAGCCCCGCTCACCACTGCCAGAGAACAGCCCCGCTCACCACTGCCAGAGAACAGCCTTCGCAGCAGCGAAGACCCAGCACAGCCCAGAATAAACAAACAAACAAAAAGGTCCACATCAAAAGGTAAAGCGAGCTGAGGTTCCTGAGAAAAGCCAACTATAGTGAAAGGGGATTCTGTAGAGCAGAAAGAAAAAGCCTGCTGTACATGTTCTATTATTAAGAGACAGAGAGATACAGACTCATTCAATGACAACTTTTTTTGTCATTTCTATTAGTAAAAAACAAAATAAAACTCTATTCCAGAAGGATGAACGCAAGTGAATATAAGAGGAAACTAAAGACCGAGACATTTCAGGAAACGAGGGTATCTAGATGCTTAGTCATCAGTTAAATTCCCCAAAGGCAGTACTGTATTTCACAGCACTGTTCTCCAACCTTCTTCATTATCATGGCACACACAGAAAATACTAATATTTGTCTGGCCCAAGGTAGTACCCTATGCAAAGAATACCAATCTTTGGAAGCTCCCTGGCTGGCCAGCTTGGGAGCTCTGGCTACAAGGGCCAAAAGAATCCATTTCTTATCTGCCTGTAAGGATTCCCGTTGCCCCAGTACTTGGATACTATAAGAATTGGAAAGCTGACCTAGGATCAAAGGAGATATGGCTACATCCTAGCCTGTGTTCACACGTTCATCAAGAATGTGCAAGCCTAGCTGTCTCTGCAGTGGGTTGAATCACGGTCTTCAAACAGATATGCTGCTGCTGCTGCTGCTAAGTCGCTTCAGTCGTGTCTGACTCTGCGCGACCCCACAGACGGCAGCCCACCAGGCTCCCCCGTCCCTGGGATTCTCCAGGCAAGAACACTGGAGTGGGTTGCACTAAAGCCAGGAATCTGTGAATGCGACCTTCTCTAGAAAAAGAATCTCTGTAGTGTTATCAAGTTAAGGATTTCATGATGAGATCCATCCCAGATTTAGGGTGGCCCTACATCCAAGGATGTATTAAAAAGCAGAGACATCACTTTGCCTAACAAAGGTTTGTTTAGTCAAAGCTATGGTTTTTTCCAGCAGTCATGTATTGATGTGAGAGCTGGACTGTAAAGAAGGCTGAGCACCGAAAAATTGATGCTTTCAAATTGTGCTGCTGGAGAAGACTCTGGAGAATCCCTTGGACAGCAAAGAGATCAAAGCAGTCAATCTTAAAGGAAATCAACCCGGAATATTCACTGTAAGGACTGATGCTAAAGCTGAAGCTCCAATACTGGACCACCCGACGTGAAGAGCTTATTTTTCTTGGAAAAGACTCAGATGCTGGAAAAGACTGAAGGCAAAAGAAGAGGACAGCAGAGGATGAGATATTTAGACAGCATCACCAACTCAATGGCCATGACTCTGAGCCAACTCCAAGAGGTAATGGAGATCAGAGGAGCCTGGCGTGCTGCAGTCCACCAGATCACAAATAGCTGAACAGGATTTAGCAACTGAACAACAACACATCCAATGATGGGTGTCGTTCCAAGAGAAAGGCAAGAGATTTGACACTCAGGCACCAGGAAGAAGGCCACATACAGACGGAAGAAGAGTTTAGTGTTCTGTAAGTGTCGGAAGATGGAAGAAGCAAGGAAGAACTCACCCTCTGAAGAAGGGAGCAGGGCCCAGCCAACACCATTAATTTGGACTTTGAGGCTGCAGAACTGTGAGAGAATTAATTTCCCTACAGCAGCCCCAAGAAACCAAGACAATCCTCTTTTTCTTTTGCTGACAGACAAGTTTATAGGACATGCAGAAAGCAACAGAAATGTAAATATCTGGATTTCTGCAATGAACTTGACAAAAACTTGTGAAAAAGTTTGGATAAGCAAGCACACCTCTCTCGTGGACTGAATTCTGGGCCAGAATTACAAATGCAGCCCGAGGCTGCTGCTCAGCAGAATCCCTCTGCTTTTCATCAGAATGGAAGTTCCTTGAGAGAAGGCAGTTTTTGCCTGTTTTGTTCACTGCTACACCGCAGTGCCTAGAACTGCGGCAGGACAACATGAGGGTTTTCACCATATGAGCCGACTCATTACCTTTGCGTTCTCCTCTTGATCTGGGCTCTGTTTTCTTTTTTTACTTCGGCTGTGAAACTGTACCACTTCTACTGGCTCCCTGTCATTCCTTGGGGGAGAGCGGGCTGCTGCAGCTCCAGAGACTACAGGCCCCGCAGGGGAACCACTGGGGGTCACAGCAGGAGTGCCCTGCAGCTCTTCCTGGAGCTCCTGGAAGAAGCTGGCAGCACTCTTCCTCTGGCCTCTGACAAGAGATTCGGGCTGGGGAGCTGGCTCTGTTGCCAAGGATGCCAGGGTCCCCGTACCTCTCTTCTTCTCTCTCTTTTTTCTGACTCTTTTCTCTTCTGTTTCATCTTCTGTCTCTCCTGTTTTTTTGAACACAAAAAGGAAGAATAAATATTTTGTGCTTCAGCTGTCACCAATATCAAATCATATGAATGCACGTGTCCACATGTCACAGTTTACAAACACCCAGAAATACACACAAAGAAGATATTTGTTTTTCTTCAGAGGGTCGTATCCAGTATCTACACAATCCAGACTCCAAAGCACTTAGTCATCTCTTCCCAAAGTAATTACACTCATGTCTTTGATTCTTAGTACAATTACCCAGTCCTTACCTTGGTCCTGACTAAAAGCGTCATCCTAGCTGGCTCACAGTCTGTGCTAAAAGTGTACGTACATCCACCACTGCTTCTTTTTAACATTCTCTAGGGTTACAGGTGGGTACCATAGTCTTCCTGTTTCCTTTCACGGTTATAAACTAAAACGAATCTAAGACAACTGGCTTAATTTGAAAGCCTTTGAAAGTGAAAAAGTGAAAGTCGTTCAGTTGTGTCTGACTCTTTGTGACCCCATGGACTCCTCCGTCTGTGGAGTTTTCAGGCAAGAACACTGGAGTGGGCAGTCATTTCCTTCTGTAGGGGATCTTCCTGACCCAGGGATTGAAGCTGGCTCTCTTGCATTGCAGATTCTTTACCATCTGAGCCACCAGGGAAGCCCAAGATGAAGCCAAGACAATTGGCTAAATTTGAATGTCTTTATTTTCAACTAATATACCTCCCCTTTGTTTTAACTGTTTAAACTCTGACCAGTCACCTGAAGTTTCTGACAAGAACTCTAGGCCTCACTGACTGACAGTATGAATATCACAGGGCTCTCTAAATATTAGCTGAGTATTTATGCTTGCTTGTATTTTCTCAGTTTTTTATTCAGTAAATGTGTATCAGACTTCTTTAACTGGCCCCCAGTGGTCCAGTGGTCCAGTGGTAAAGAATGCGCCTTGCAATGTAGGGGACACAGACTTGACACCTGCTCCTGGAAGATTCCACATGCTGTGGGGCAACTAAGCCTGCGGGCCACGACTACTGAGTGCATGAACTGCGCCTACTGAAGCCTGTGAGTCTAGAGCCTGTGTTCTGCAACAAGAGAAGTCCCCGCAAGGAGAAGCTGGCACACCACCACTGCAGAAGAGCTCTTGCTCATGCTCGCCGCAACTAGAGAAAAGCCCAGGTAGGTGCAGCAGTGAAGGCCCAGTGCAGCCAAAAATTAAATTTAAAACACAAACCTTTAATAAGAAAATATATGTATTAAGAGATGACTAGAAAACCTTGGTCAAGATGTGGAGTAGAAGGATGTGTGCTCATTTTCTCCTGCAAGAGTACCAAAATTGCAACTGGCTGTTGAACAATCATTGACAGGAAGATGCTGGAACCCACCAAAACAAAAATACACCCCAAGGCAATGGCACCCCACTCCAGTACTCATGCCTGGAAAATCCCATGGGCGGAGGAGCCTGGTAGGCTGCAGTCCATGGGGTAGCTAAGAGTCAGACATGACTGAGCGACTTCACTTTCTCTTTTCACCTTCATGCATTGGAGAAGGAAATGGCAACCCACTCCAGTGTTCGTGCCTGGAGAATCCCAGGGACGGGGGAGCCTGGTGGGCTGCTGTCTATGGGGTCGCACAGAGTCGGACACGACTGAAGCAACTTAGCAGCAGCAGCAGCATGTCCAAAGACAAAGAAGAAGCCACAGCGAGACAGAGGAGCGGTACAAACACAATAAAATCAAAACCCATTCCCAACAGGCGGGTGACCCACAGACTGGAGAACAATAAAACCAAAGAAGTTCTCGCACTGCTGTGAAGGTTCTGAACCCGTCAGGGTTCCCAGCCTGGGGATCTGACAAAGGGACCTGGAATCCCCAGGGAATCTGGCCTTGAGGGCCAGTGGGATTTGACTACAGGCCTTCCGGAGAACTGAAGGAAACAGAGACTCCAGTCTTTGGAGGTCACAAACAAAATTTTGTACATACCAAGAGCGAGAGGAGAGGGGCAATGACTTCACAGGAGACTGAACCTAAACTACCTGCTAGTGT
This sequence comes from Budorcas taxicolor, assembly GCF_023091745.1. NCBI lineage: Eukaryota > Metazoa > Chordata > Mammalia > Artiodactyla > Bovidae > Budorcas > Budorcas taxicolor. The sequence continues at coordinate 41,327,979 of NC_068914.1, read as the reverse complement.
GGAAGGGCCTCCTCTGGAGGTGTGGGTTGGCAGCGGCTCACCACAGGGACGGGGGCACTGGAAGGTCTCCCTTAGAGTAAACCCTCTTGGAGTTTGCCATTAACCCTACAGTAGAGCCCTCAGACCCCAGGGCTGGGATGCCTCAGGCCAAACAACTACCAGGGAGGCAGTGCAACCCCACCCATCAGCAGACAATTGGATCAAAGTTTTACTGAGCAAGGCCCTGCCCACCAGAGCAAGACCTAGACCCTCCTATCAACAAGCTTGAGTAAGAGATAGTTGCTCAGTTGTTTGACTCTTTGCAACCCCATTTTGTTGTAATAAAAATGACAAATAATATACAAGGGAACTCCCATCAGGCTATCAGCTGATTTCTCAACAGAAACTCTACAAGCCAGAAGGGAAAGGCATGACATATTTAAAGCGATGAAAGAGAAGAACCTACAACCAAGAATACTCTACCCAGTAAGACTCTCCTTCAGATATGATGGAGAAATTAAAAGCTTTCCAGACAAGCGAAAGTTAAGAGAATTCAGCACTATGGAACCAGCTTTACAACAAATGCTAAATGAACTTCAAGCAGGAAACACAAGAAAAGGGAAAGACCTATACAATTAAGACCAAACAATTAAGAAAACGGTAATAATATAGTAGGATATTAGTATATTATATACAGTAATAAAATAATAGGATCATACATATAGATCCTTAAATGTAAATGGATTAAATGCACCAACCAAAAGACAGACTGGGTGGGTGAAAAATGTGCCTGTATGCACATCCACTGACCACATCACTCTACTTGATCCCCCCTAAATTCTATGTAATTATTTTATATCGTGAATCATGTTCCCATTATGGCTTGCAATTGTAATTATATTTTAATTTTGTCTGGCTATTGACTGTGAAAACTGACAAACATCTTTTACTTTGTAATTATGTAACTACTACTCACTTACCACTACTGTATCATGATTGGTCAACAGAAAAATAATAGAACTCTATATCACCAAAACTAGGATCTAATAGAAAAACCTGTAATCACTTTTAAAAATCCAGATGCATATGAGAATTATCTTGAATTTTTTTGAAAAATACAAACGCTCAGGTAGTTTTTTCTTCAGAGCTCCAGCTACGTTTCTAATGAGCACTTATGTTTAAAAACTATTAGACTATAGATGATCTTTTCTTTTTTACCTAGTTTCACTTTTTCTTTCATATTCAGTGCTCCCGTTTCATTTAGTTTATGTTCTCCAATTTCTCCATTTCTTTCTAAAAAGCTTTTGTAAACATATGTATAATATATATTTAAGAAAACCTGAATTTTTGCCTAAATAAAAAAATTACATTTTAATTCCACTTGTTTGACTTAGTATAAATGCTAGATTTCTAATTAAAAAATAGATATGCACAAACAACAAAGGTTTACTGTATAGCACATGGAACTATAGTCAATATCTTGTAATAACCTATGATGGAAAATAATTTCAAAAACTAATATGTGTATTTGTATAAATGAATCACCGTGCTGTGCACCTGAAACACTCTAAGTCAACTATATTTCAATAAAATAGACACATTAAAAAAAGAGCCAACTAAACTTTGGCATTAGGGATATAAAAACAAGTAGATACAGCCGTGTCTTCAGAGCTCCAAGTGTAAGTTCCAGCCTCTGTTAACACAAACTATTATTTAGGATTTTGCAGAAAAACTCTTCTCCTCAGGACTTCTCAAGGTCAGAGACTAATTCTTCTCTGTCTTCCAACACTTCCAAAGGCCCAGAGATACTCTGTCCACAGTACAAGTCAATACAAGTGAGTGAGTTGGAGACAGAAAATGTGGGGCTTAGAACCCAAGCTCTTCAAGTTACTAGCTGGGTGAACTTCCAAGTTTTTAAATCTCTAGTGCTTATTTCTACAATAAGGCTATTTGTCTCTTAATAATAGTATTAATGACAATATCTATTTCATAGAATTATTGTGATAATTAAATGACTATATACATGTAAAGTATGGAGTATATATGGTAAAACCGCAATGCTTTTTTAGCTATTATTTTTATTCCAAGCTATGTAATGAGCTTAGAATTTTGAGCAACTGGCTCCAAAATAAAACGGCAACATCACAATACAAATGGAAGAAATGCGTTTGACCTATAAAGCACTAATGCCTAATGATTTCTGGTGCATGAAGCAGTGTCATCTTCCCTGGGGTAAGTTCTTCAGAGTGTGTAGAACTGGCTCCTTGCTGAAGTGCCAGGAGTTCGCAACCTTTAATGATAAGTTTCCTTTTCTGCAATCAAGATGAAGGAAGGCGAGCATAAGTCAGCCAACTTAAGGCTGAAAGGTCGTGAAAAGCTTCATGTGAAACCGTTCTCTGAAGTCACTAAAAGACTGGGTCCCAACGCGACAAGCTGCCGCCAATGCCCGAGGGTCAGGCGGATCTGGGGGTGCGTGGGGGAAAGGGGCTTCCCAGAGGTCGGGAGTGAGAAAGGCCGCTATTTCCAGAGCATGAGGTCCTGTGCACATCTCCTCGTTAAGTCTGAAAGCCTTAATGCTTTCGACAAGCAAGCCGGTTGGCCCTCACACTCAGGAACGAGTTGGGACACCTGATTCATAGAACGACTCACAAACCCCGGTCGTAGGAGAGGGGAGGGTGCAGGACCCATTATCTGAACCGGGTTGGAAAAGCCGAAGGGGTGCTCGAGGAGCAATCATCTTTAGCTTGAAAGCTGAGGCCAGCCACGTCCGGGGTCCTCAAGTCGGCTCTCCACGTGGGCTCCGAGGCCCCGCACTCACCAAAGTCGTAGAGGTTCTGGAGCAAAGCGCCCAGAAGGGCCTGAGAACCGGGAGGCGCGGAAATCGCCAACCGGGTCTCCTGAGCCATCGTGAGGGCGGCGGGCCGCGCCGAGACGGCGCAGTTCTCGCGGGCCTCCCGCCGCTCGGCGTCCGCTTCCGGTTTCCGACGGGCTGCGCGCGCCGCAAGTCCCCGCGCGGCTTCCGTCCTGGTTAAGATGGCGGCGCCCGGGGGCCTGTGGAGGGGCTGTAGAGGGTGCTGCCGCCCTAGGCGAGGTCGGGCCGCCCCGCGCGGAAGAACCGCCCACAGCAGCACCACCACCACTGCTTAGCACAGAGTCCCAGGCCACGCCCGGGACAGCAGCCGCAGCATGGATCGTTCCAGTTCATCCAACTCTTGTTTCTCCGTTGGCTCCACCAGTCCCGGGGCTGTCGTGCTCGTCTACTCGGTATGAGCCCAGGGGAGCGAGGCCGGGGCGGGGCTGCGAGAGGACCCCCTTCTCTTAGTCCCGGGTTCCTCCGGGCTGCGACCCGAGGTCCAAAGGAGTGGGTCCGAGATCCCCAGAGGAGGGACCAGGTGATTGATTTGGTTTCCAGGGCGACGGTGTATCTCGGTGAGTGTGAACGTCGCTATGCCTTTAGAAGTTTGTGTTGGTGATGGTTCCTCTGGTTCCTGCCCGCTCGTTCCTTCCCTTTCACTCCACCAGGCATGGGGCCTTCAGGAAGCCTCTGACACCGAAACGAGGGAGTAGAGTTGGGAATCTCCCTCTCTAGCGAGGGCGTGTCGAACTACCTTTTGGCTGGTTTCTCGAACCGGAGAAGCCTGCGGGTCTGACCCAACCTGAGGTAGCCTGTGGTTCCCCATCCCGCTCTTTTGCAGGTGTGATATTCCTGGGAGAAAAAGTATTTGGCCTGTGTGTGTACATCGAGCTTTTAAGACTTAATCTAAGAAGATTTGGAGTTTCTGGAAATTTTTATTGTGTTTCTGTCTCTGTCCATGATTGTAACTTTTCCCGCAAGTCATTTTGAAAGACAGCTAATGGCACCCGGCCTCCCTACAGTTGGCCTTTTCACCGCCTAAACCCCTTCTCCTGATTTTAACTTTTTTTGCCAACGGAATGTTGGTCACTCACAGTTTCATGAAGAAATTTTGAGGCAGAAATTTGTAGCTCTCAATATTGCACAACCCTGGGGCAACTGACTTAAAAAATAAATTAATTTTTATTTACCATAGGAAGAAATAAAAGTGCATATTTTAAAGTCATGCTATCTATGTTCTGGCTTAAATCTAAGGTTAATTTATGTAGGAACGTGGTAATAGGGAGAATATGAAAGAGCAAAGTAAACAAGAAACTCAGTTTCAGAAAAGAATGTACATATGATAAAGAATCCACCTGCAATGCAGGCGACCCGGGTTGGATCCCTGGGTCTGGAAGATCCCCTGGAGACAGGAATGGCAACCCTCTGCAGTGTTCTTGCTTGGGAAATCGCATGGACAGAGGAGCCTAGCGGGCTAGTCTGTGGGGTTGCACAGAATTGGACATGACTTAGCGACTGAACAACAACAAAACCCGCCTCTACCTTCAAATTGGGAAATCAGTGGAACATGGGAAAACGTCTGTCCCCTTGCTGTGAAGAGCCTGGGCTTATAATTGGTGCTAATTGTCCACTCTCCTGAGGTTTATCACTTGTGCCTCTCTCTTCATTGACCTCACTTCATAGATGAGTGAAATATTTCAACCTTGGAATGTAGTGAAGAGGGTTACTGTGTAGCTCTGACTCCCTCTAGGTAGCTTTTTCAGCCCTAACTTGGTTTATGAATTAACAGCAATTTTCCACATGTGTATTAAAGGAAATAATTGATTTTTTATTTCCCCCACTCACCAAGGATAAGACTTTGGTCCACTTTTTCATGTGAAAAACTAAAGCAATTGCATGTACACTGTTACTACTTTTGGAGCTAGACAGCAGCCCTTACTACTCTTATGACTACAGTCTTTAGTTTCTTGTTAACCTGAACTTTTTCTTACTGGTTCAGACCGCCCTTATATATTTCCTCGCCAATGCTCTTAATTGAGCAACACTCTTATCTTAAGAGATGTTTTAGAAACCGCTGACTGCAGCAGATGTTACAGTAGTAGGTACCTACAGTGTTCTAGTCAGTATTGACAGTGTCCAAGATATGGAAGTTAAAGATCCACCTCTTGCCTTTAAGGACTTCACAGGAGATCATGAAAATAAACAATCATAATTAAGTGAGGTAAGGGCTTCCCAGGTGGTGTTAGTAGTAAAGAACATGCCTGCCAATGCAGGAAACATAAGAGACGTGAGTTGAATCCCTGGGTTGGGAAGATCCCCTGGAGGAGGGCATGACAGCCCACTCCAGTGTTCTTGCCTGCAGAACCCCATGGACTGGTGAGTTACAGTTCATCCATGGGGTCATGAAGAGTCAGACACAACTGAAGCAACTTAGTACACAGGCAAGTGAGATAAGCGCAGTGATTGAAGCACGCTCAGTATGCTGTGGGAGGGATGAGGAGGAGCACCCAACCTGTCTGGGAACTTGGAGAAGGCTTCTAAGAGACTATGACACCTGAAATGAGATTTTAAGATATGAATTTTAAGATATGAGGAAGAGGAAGACTACCCTAGGTGCCAGTGTCAGAAGACCACACCCTAGCATGTTTGGGGGAACCAAGATCGACAAGGGTAGAATAAAGGGAATATGAGAAGCACCGCTAAGCAAATGGGCAGAGGATATTTCCTAAAGGAATTTTATATGTTTAAATGCCCTTAAGGATAAATCTTGACTTTATGAGGCAACCATTTATTTATTTTTTTGGCTGCGCCATGTGGGACCTTGGTTTCCTGACCAGGGATCGAACCTGTTCCCCCTGTGCAGTTTTAACCCCCAGATCGCCAGGGAAGTCCCTACGGGGCATCATTTAAGGATGATCGGATTTGTATTTTTGAAAGTCCAAGAAGACTACTAGGTTTCTCAAATGATTGTGTGGATAATCTCTTTTACTTAAGCAGAGACTGTAGGAAGAGAATCTGGTTAGGGAAGGAATCTGATCTGGAAGCATGAAGATCGGTTAGGACTCTGTTGCCACAGTTCAGGGAAGTGATTGATGAAAGCCTGAAGTAAGGCAGTGGCGGTAAGTCTGTGGAGAAGGGAGACGGGTGAGTCTGTCTGGTGCTCAGGACAGTTACATATGGCGGCTAAGAGGCGGCCGTCTGAAGCTGACTCCTGATTTCTGCAATAGGGCACCTGGACGGATGATGCCACCTTTCACTGATAAGAAAGAGGAAGAAGAACAGGTTTAGTTGGAGTTATACAATAGTAATTTCAGTTTAGGGTGTGGTAAGTTGGAGATGTAAGAGGCAACATTATGATTTTTTAACTTGTGAATTATCTTGTTATAGACCCAATACATCACAAAGTATTGGGGAAACATCCAAATACAGTTAGAAATATGCTATTTCTAATGATACGATCTATAAATATATTTCATATGATATTTAAACGTGACACCAGAGTGAAAGAGGATGATCTGGCCTCAATACATGGATATGACAGCCATCAGCAAGTAGGTTGTGTCTGAAGCCATGGGTCTGCTTGGAATCTTCCAGTGATGCCACAGATGCCAAGCACACCGGGAGTGGGTAATTGCTGGGTGTGCCCGTGACCCATATGAGAACTTGCTGTTAGAGCCTGAATGAAAAGTCTAGTCCTGTTACAGTGTCCTGCAAGACTACACAGTCGGGCAACTGCTCTGTCTCTGACTTGACTCCTCGCTCGCTGGTGTTCAGCCACACTGGCCTTCTGTTTCTCAGAAGTGAGCGTGCGCCCTCCTCAGAGTACTTAGAGTCCTCTCTGTACAACATGCTGTGTTTTCCCAGAACTTTGCCTTGCTGGCCTTTTATTATTGTTATTAGTATTATTAAGATCCCAGCTCAAGCATCATCTCCTCAAAGAGGCCTTACCCCGCCCCCACACTCAGTCTAAAGTAGCTCTCCAATCACTCTTCATTAGTTACTGTTTTATTTTCTTTATATTCTCTCTTCAGTGTTATGCTACAGCAGTCTTATCCTGACTTTCAAAGCTCATTGTTTAACTTGTATGAAGTTTGCAACCATAAGGTTAAAACACTCCTGTTATTAAAAATTAAAGATTATTATATAAATTTCCATTAAATCTGTTAAAAATAGTTAATACTCAGCACTTCCTCATTAGGTTACTAAATTTCACTGTTATGCTCTTGAAGTTATTTATGTCACACTGTAAGGTGGGAATCCTAAAGTACAGTAGCTCCTTCTATCTCCTAACTCTGTTTAGAAAGGTTGTGTTGGTAGCTTGAGGCTTCCCAGGTGGCGCTAGTGGTAAAGGACCCGCCTGCCAATGCAGGAGATGTAAGAGACAGAGGTTCAATTCCTGGGTCGGGAAGACCCCCTGGAGGAGGGCATGGCAACCCACTCGAATACTCTTGCCTGGAGAATCCCATGGGCAGAGAATCCCATGGCACATAGGTCCGTAGGGCCGCACAGAGTCAGATACGATGAAGCACCTTAGCACGCACACAGGCATTGGTAGCTTGAAACTTGCCACAGTGGGAGGGTATAGACCACAGACACTGGCACGTGCTATAAATCAAGGCTCTCCCGTAGATGCACCTTTACCAGCGTGTTCCTGGTGGACTCCCTACGTGAACCTGTCTTGTTTCTTTGTTGTTTATCTCCTTAAGGGTACATTCAGCTCCCTCAGGCACATTTCCTGTCTACCTTGTTCAGGCTGTATTCTTAGCTTGTAGAACAGTGCCGGGTATATTTGGGGCTCTCAGTCACTGTTGAGTGAATGGGCCCACCAGAGCAGGTTAGGGAGATACAGGTAGAGGCTTGCTGTACAAAGTAAGATAGGGAAGACAGTGGCGGAAAAACACTTCACCTCAGTCTTCTAACTTGAACTCCTCATTGTATTTTGCTCCTGTGAGTGTTTATTTTAGGTTGGTAAAAACTTTTCCAGCAAGACGTAGGGAAGGCCAGTTACGGAGCAGTAACACTCAACCCTGGTCACATGTTGGAAATACTTAAAGTACTTTCAAAAATACTTCTGATACGCAGGTAGCACTCACAGACCAGATAATCAGGAATCTTTGGGAGGGGCCTGGGCATCAGAATTTTTTTTAAGTTCCCTGAGTTAATTTTAATATGCAGCCTGTGTTAAAAACCACTGTATTAGACATTGAGTTAGACCAGATTGGGAGAAGTTTGAGCTTTGGACTGAATATTGGAGAGCTGTTCTCAACAGGGCTCAAGAAGTGGCTTCATTTAGTAATTTATGTTATCATTCTGCAGACAATGATTGGGTTCCTCCTAGGGACTAGAAATACAAAAATGTATGACACGTGACACGGAGCCTCCCTGGTGGCTCAGTGGTAAAGAACCTGCCTGCCAGTGCAGGAGACACAGGTTCGATCCCTGATCTGGGAAGATCGCACATGCGGCGAAACAGCTGAACCCATGCTCCACAACTACTGGGCCTGTCCTTGAGAGCCTGGGAGCCACAACTACCAAATCCTGTGCACCCTGAAGCCCTCTGCCACAGCAGAAGCCACATCAGTGAGAAGCCTGCGCACTGCAGCTAGAGAAAAGCTGTCGCAGCAGTGAAGACCCAACTCGTCCAAAAGAAAGAAAGAACAAATTTTTTTAAAAGACACATGACAAGTTCACAGTCTTGTAGGGGAAACACCAAATGCAAGTTTATTGAAGTTTTCTAGATGAAAATGTAATGAGGATTCCCTACAAACTCGAAGGAGAAGATGACCATTTGAGTCCTAGGTTATGTGGTTGAAGGCTGAGTACTGTCCAGGTGAACAGTGGGTGAGGGCCATCTGTAAGTGCCCTGTCTCAACAACTGGTACCACCGTGCACCTGGTTACCAACAAAAGAAGCTGTGTCTCTCTGGGTCACACAACTCATATCCCCGGCATATACCACAATGCCAAGAATATTAATAACAGGTGCCAAATGTTTGATAAGGAATGCTGCTCCTGGAGGTAACTTGAACAAAGCTGTAGGAGCCGTGGGATGTCATAGCTTGTTTAGGTAACTAGGTCTTTATGTAGCCGGGTCAAGTGTTAAGAGGTATGAGTTCGATCCTGCAGTTAACAGAACCATGGAAGGACTGTAGGTGAACACATCTTGGACGTTTGCAGAGTATGCATACCTGCTGCTCTGCCTGGCATGTTCTTGTTCTGAGGACTCCCTTTCTCCTCACTCCCCTGTCCTCTCTCTCTGCAACCCCCAACCCTATACACACCTCCCCAACTGATTCTGATCCTTTTCTCTTCCCACACCTAGGACCACTAAATGGGAGGTCTTTCAAGATCTTTTTGTCCCTGAAAATTATATCATTTATAATGGTAATTTATGGCATTCTACCCAGTCTGAGCCTATATAAGTTATACTGTTCCTTTATTAATGAGAAATGTGAGGTTTAAGGTTCTTCAGCAGGAGTCTGTGATGTGTTACAGTGACTGCAGTTTTACAGCAGAATTCCAACAGTTACAATATTTTCCCCTCATATATTTTCTTTATTTATATATGAACATTAAAATGTTCATGTTTGCATATTTCACATGTTTTACATGCTACCCTTTCATACTTAAGCTCCCCATCAATGCTTTTTTGCTTTTGTTTATATTGTTGTTGTGCCTAATGGTGGTCTCAGTTTAAAATTCTGTTGTTTTTTTTTAATTACCTTAACATTTAGTCATTCACAATATGTATATATTCCAAACACAGCTAGATGTTGGAAATACAAAGATCCAAAGTACAAAGATGCCCTCAAGGTAATTGCATTTTGGCAGGGAGGCAGACTTGCAAATGATCACATGTCATGGGATATATACCATAATAGTTGTATGGAAAGGAGTCCTAATGAGAAAGGCAGAGTGATTCCATCAGGGGGTCTCGAGGAGAGTTTTCACAGAAGAGTGATACCTGAACAAGGATAGGAACAGAAGGGCATTTCAGGCTGACGGACCTGTGCAGAGGCCCAGAGGCATGTCAGCAATGGACTGTGTTGGGGAAATCGAATCACTCACTGTTAAGTGGACCATGAGTGTGGTGAGAAGGAAAAGCCAGGTCTCAGAGGTTCTTGTATGACACCAGGAGTGGCTTAGGTCTTACTCTGAAGGAGGTGAGGGGGAAGTCATATTTTAAACCAGAATTTGGCCAGAATTGTGTTTTAAAAGGGGCATGGAGTGGGGACTTCCCCATTGCTCCAGTGCCTGGGACTCAGTGTTCCCGACGCAGGCAGGCCTGGGTTCAATCCCTGGTCAGGAAAGTGGATCCCACGTGCTGCAACCGAGACCTGGCACTGCTAAATATAAAAGAAAATAAAAAAGGCACGTAGTGGCATGGAAGACTGATTCAAAGGGGCAAAACACAGGCAGGGAGACCAGTGAGGAAGCTATTGTGATAAAGAGCATGGGCTAGACATGAATGAGAAGACAGGATTGATTCTTAAAGGCCTTGTTAACAGGATGAAACGGATTGGATGTAAAGGGTGAGGGAGGAGAGGTCTAGAATGATGTGAACTGAGGAGTGAGGATGTCATGGAGGTTATTGATTGGTATTTCAGGAAAATGATCAGGTTGTAGGATTGTTCAGAGGAGAAATGAATTCACTTTTGGAAAGGCCAAATTGAAGAAGCGAGAGGACAGTGCAGGGGAGTCAGGAACAAATATTTGAAAGCAGTTGAGTAGGTGAGAGTACTCAACTCTGTGTGGAGTGAGGAGAAGAGGGCTGGAGAGGTGAACACATATTAAAGGAAGTGGGAGGAAAAAAGACATATTTGTAGTTTAAGGAGAAAATTTCCCCCAGGTAGAGACTCTCTGAATTAGAGAAATGAGATGGATTTTCTACTTGACAAGAATCGAGAATTAAAAACCAAAGTAGGAACATTTCAGAGTTGTTGTAGCTGAGGACAGGAAGGCATGCTTGAGAGTGGTGTCACACTGTGCGCAGGTTTAGGAGAATGAAGACTAGAAAGAGGCCAGGTCTAGTAATTCGATTTGAAAGAAATATTAGTGTTTGTTACGCCTTTTATAGTAGCAATGAATGAAAAATAGTTCACACGTCCGGCATTTAAAGTTATATGGGAGAAACTTAAACTGACATGGAGAAGTGTTTTTAACATTAAGTTTTTAAAAATCAGGTGACAAAAATATGTGTGTGATTGAGGAGACTATGTCCACAGGCATAGAGACAAGCATTAGCTGAAATAGTATCTGGGTATCGATTTTAGTTTTCTTCTTTGTGCTTTTTTGTATCCTCTGAATTTTTATAATGAACATGTATCACTTTGGAAATTTAAAAAATATATTAAGAAATTAAGGAATATAAAGGTGATTATGCAGCCCCTAAAATATTTTAAAACAATATTTATTAATAATATAAGGAAGTACTTAGAATACAGTTGATAAGATAAACCATATTTGGTATGGTCCATGTTTTAAATTTAAAAATATGTACTTTTTTTATTTATGAATGAAAAAAATAAGGAAACTAGTAGTAAAAGTTAAGAGTAGTTATTCCAGAGTGTAAAATTGTGGGCAGTTTGGCTTTACTTATGTGTTTCTGTGTTTCCAAATTTTCCATAATTAACATGCTGAGTAGTGTAGGATAGTGGTTAGAAACAAGGTCTGTGCTGAGATAAGGCTTGAGATTGAGTCCTGTCTCTGCCCTTGGAGAGCTGTGGGGCCTTGGCTGAGTTATTTCACTTCTCTGTGCCTTAGGCTCCCCACTGTGAAACAGGGTAGTGAAGCTAACTCCCTCACAGGGTTGTTGTGAGGATTGCCCCTTTGTGGAGGTTAAGTTCTTATTTAGAATACTGCCTGACAGTTAGGAAGCAATGATGCATGTTAGCTGTACTGACGATTACTACTCTTACTTTTATCATCAGAAAAACAAACTTTTAAGAGTTAACAATTTAGAAGTCATTTAACGATCTAGAAGCCTAATAACAAGCAATTTCAGGGGCGGGTTGGCTAGAACCTGATTTGCAGTGGTTGAAAGGAGATAAGAAACCAATACAGCAAAACATGAACTGCCCCAGAGTAGCTTATACAGGAGCACTTTTGTCTTGAGTTTGCACCCGTGTACTCTTAATTTACTTGACAGTGGTTACTTTCTAATGTATGCTTTGATTTAATTTTTAAGACTAAGTGAAGGGACTTCCCTGGTAGTCCAGTGGCTAAGACTCTGCGCTCCCAAAGCAGGGGGCCCAGGTTGGATCCCTGGTCAGGGAACTAGATTCCACATGCCACAACTGAGTTCGCATGCTGCAAGGAAAGCCTGGCACAGCCAAATAAATTTTAAATGAAAAAATTTTAAAAGAAGTAAAAGAGGCAGATAAAACAAGTATGATGGATGAAACCTGTAAAATAGATCAGATTTGCTTTAGACCTTAGTGCCCCACTGTGACTGTATTTGTTAACTTCCCCCCAGGGACACTGGCTTTATAAAGATAGCAATCAAAAATAAAATATTACAATTTAGTATCAATTCATTGATCCTAGTAATAGCTACATTTTTTTTCCTTACTATGTGAAAATCTAACATCAGAACACCCTATTCTTTTTTTTGTTTTCCTTTTTTTAGGCAAAAATTTATTTAGACCCACTCATTCCATGTATGGAATTTTCTCGGATACATATGGTGGTGGGGGTGGTGGGGGTAGTAGTTTAGTCACTAAATTGTTTCGGACTCTTTCGACTCCATGAACTGCAGCCAGGCTCCTCTGTCCATGGGATGTCCCAGGCAAGAATACTGGAGTGGGTTGCCATTTCCCTCTCCAGGGAATTCTGTTGTTATTCTATGTCAGAATAAGTTTTGACAAAGATGAAACCTTACCAATGTAGTTCCTAACCTGTCTTAATTTATTTTACAGCATGTGCCTGACTTTCTTTCCTTTGCCTTGTCCACAGAAAGAGCTCAAAAAGTGGGATGAGTTTGAAGATGTTTTAGAGGAGAGGAGGCATGTCAGTGACTTGAAGTTTGCAATGAAATGCTACACACCTCTTGTCTATAAGGGAATTACTCCTTGTAAGCCAAGTGATATTAAATGTAGTGTTCTCAATTCTGAAGAGATCCATTATGTCATTAAACAGGTAAGTGATTCCATCTTTAGCCATAGCCAGATTCATTCATTGTGTGCAAGTTTCTTTCTCTTCTAGATTCTATGAATTTATTTTGCTATTTTTAATGTATCTTTTTGGGTTTCACTATATTCAGCACATTCATCTGGTATTTATTTTACCTATAATGCATGTTAGCCTCTTTGCTAGACATTGTGTCTAATAGTGAGCTAGTTGAGCAGAGTTCTTGACCTCTTGAGTGTTTAATAGGAAATGATGACAGGTGTGCAGTCAGTTACAATGAAATACATACACAAGACATGCTAGTGGGAGGCCAGTGTACAAGGACATTAATTAATCATAAGGGCAATTAATTTTGTGCAGGGGGTAAGAGAAGTTATTTTTTAAATGAGGCTCGAAAGATGTGTAGGGACTTTCCATGTGAAATAGATGAAGAAGAGTGTTCCTAGCAGAACAAAGAACTTCTTTCCTGTGGTTTTCAAACCTCATGGCACATTAAAATTATTCAGGGAGCCTTTAAAAGCCCCTGTACCTACATCTCACATTTGGGTGAGTGAAGTGAAGGAAAGGCAGAATCAAGGCTGATGGAGCCATTCACTGAGTTAGGGGCTTAGAAGAGGGATAAGAAGAGGGCCGAAGAGAGAAGCTGTGCTCCGTGCTCTGGACACGTCACTTGAGATGTCCAGGTCAAAGTCCTAGACTGGCATGATTGGAGCTTCACGGTGGCGGCCCTTCATGTGGTAGTGTGCATCTACACCTTGATATTCATGGGGAGATCCTGCTTCTTTGACATTTAAGTGGAGGTGAGTCAGGTTTATGGAAAATTCTTAATTTTTTTTTTTTTTTTTGGCTACACCACATGGCTTGCAAAATCTTAATTCTCTGACCAGGGGATTGAACCTGGGCCTATGGCAGTGAAACCACAGAGTCCTAACCACTGATCTGCCAGGGAATTCTCAGGAAAACTCTTCATTGTCTTCATTAGTTGCTGTCCATTTTCCTCTGATTTAGACTTATGACCTATGCTGTTAATCATATTGTTTCCATCTAGCATGCTCTGTCTTGGGGAAATTATTAATCTTCCCTCACTTCACGTAAGTGAAGTCAAGTTTCCTCATCTGTTAGAAGATAAAGACAGTTGTTCTCAATACTGACTCTTTGTGAGAATCACCTAGAGAACTTCTGCAGAAGTTAACCACAGTTTTCCACACGTATGTAAACTCTGTGAAGGCAAGAATTTTTTTGTCTCTTTCTCTTTGAAATTGCTATATTCCTGGTACCTAGCGCATAGTGCATGTTCAATAAATACTTCTTGAATTAATGGAAAAAAAAATACTTTGGTCCCATCCATAGGGATTCTGACTAATTGGTCTAGGTTAGGACCCAGGTGTTCTTCTCTTTTCTTCAACTCCTCCCTTTCTCCTAAATGGCACTTTTGAATTGCCCGGTTCTCCTTGAACCTCCAAATCTACCTCCACATACTCGTGACAGATGACTTTTCTTCGTACTTCACAAAAACAATTTAAGCCATTATGTGAGAACTCTTTGAACTTGCTGTGGTCAGGCTTCTAATTTACCTGCGCCTAATACACATCATTTTCTTAAATGGAGCCCCTTCTGTTTGAGTTTAGTCCCTACCCCACTCCTTCGCTCTGGATCCCTCCTCTCTCCTCCTCCTCATCCTCAGGGACTTGGCTCTCTTGCCTGTCCAGTCAGATGCCTCAGCTTCTTCCTCTTGATCAGCTCTTTACCATCAGCGTTTAATATGCTCACTGCTCTTCAGCTTAAATAGACCCCCTTTGACCACGTTCCTTCTCTCCTTAGTACCCCTCCCTTCCTTTCCCACCTCTCTCCCCTTTGAAGAAGTTGGCTGGTTTCTATGGACTGGCTTCCAACCCCTTGTAGTAGTTCTTCCCAAGACTGTGAATGACTTCCTTCCTTGTGACTAAAATCAGCCTAGTTCAAATCCTGGCTGACTTTTGGCACATGCTTTCTCCTTCCTCTCCATGACACCTTACTCTTCCACTTGCCCACCACATCTGTTTATTATTCCTCGGTTGTCTTTACGGGCTTCTTTTTTTTAACCTATCTCTTTAAATACTGCTGTTCCTCAAGATTTTGTTTTCTCCCCTTATTCTACTCACTCGCTGGGCAGTTTTATTTATTGCCAGAATTTTAAGTACCTTCCTTGTACTAATGTCTCCATATCATAATATTCGGTTCAGTTTAGTTGCTCAGTCGTGTCCTCCTCTTTGCGACCCCATGGACTGCAGCATGCCAGGCTTCCCTGTCCATCACCAACTTCCAGAGCTTACTCAAACTTATGTCTATTGCGTCAGTGATACTATCGAACCATATCATCCTCTGTCATCCCCTTTTCGTCCTGCCTTCCATCTTTCCCAGCATCAGGGTTTTTCCAGTGAATCAGTTCTTCACACCAGGTGGCCAAAGTATGGGAGCTTCAGCTTCAGCATCAATCCTTCCAATGAATATTCAGGACTGATTTCCTTTAGGATTGACTGGTTGGATCTCCTTGCACTCCAAGGGACTCACAAGAGTGTTCTCCACTACCACAGTTCAAAAGCATCAGTTCTTCGGTACTCAGCTTTCTTTATAGTCCGACTCTCCCAACCGTACATGACTACTGGAAAAACCATAGCTTTGCCTAGACAGACCTTTGTCACTATAGTAATGTCTCTGCTTTTTAATATGCTGTCTAAGTTGGTCATGGCTTTTCTTCCAAGAAGCAAGCATCTTTTAATTTCATGGCTGCAGTCACCATCTGCAGTGATTTTGGAGCCCCCAAAAATAAAGTTTGTCACTGTTTCCATTGTTTCCCCATCTATTTGTCATGAAGTGATAGGACCGGATGCCATGATCTTAGTTTTCTGAATGTTGACTTTTAAGCCTACTTTTTCACTCTCCTCTTTCACTTTCATTAAGAGGCTCTTTAGTTTTTCTTTTCTTTCTGCCAAAAGGGAGGTGTCATCTGTGTATTTGAGGTTATTGATATTTTTCCTAGCTAGCAATCTTGATTATAATATTACTGTATAAAAATAGTATATTATAAATAATATAGATAATTAGTATCTATTGCTTCAGCCTGGATCTCTTTGGAGTTTCATATGTGTATTTTTGTAGTTTATTGGATATCCTCTTGGAAGTTCCAAAAGCACCTCATATTCAAGATGTAAAAATCAAAGTCTTTGATTCACCTCGCCCTCATGCCATGGATATGCTCCCCCCCATCCCCCACCCCAGATGACCCTGTCTCCAAGAATGCTCCCCACTATGTGTTAGTTGCTCAAACCAAAACTCTGGATGCCGTCTTCCACTTCTTACTTTTCTCTCATACGCTGTCAGTCACTGAGAGCTGCTGAAGTGCTCTCCCAACAGTGAGGTACTCTCCTAAAAATAGCACTTGTCTATTTTCTTTCCATCTCTGCTGCCACTTCTCCACCTCAGGCTCCCTTTATCTCACAGAGTGCAGTCGCATGAAGTGATTACATCTGCATTTAAGAGGCCATTCAGGTTTGTGAGATGGAGAATAGACTGAAGAGGGACAACACGGGGCGCAAGCAGTTGGAAGACTAGCTTCTTTTAGGTTTCCAGGAAGAGGGATCTATCGAGACGGCATATCTGTTGGGCAGATGAGAAGCCCAGCTGCACAGAATAAGAGACCAGGTCATTCTCTGCTTCTCTGGTTTCCTCCAGTGCCTTGAAGAAGTCATTCCTCCTGAACAAGAACTTGTGTTCTTCATCTGTTCACATCCTTCCTGTCTCCAGGTGTCTTGTCTTTCCTACTGCCCAGCGTTCTTTGCTGGCTCAAACTGGCATGTACATTTCCTATCTGGAGGAAGGTCCCCTCCTGGCCTTGTATTCTTTCTTTTAAATCTCCAGTTCTCTTTCCCTTCTTATCCTGACTCCTTAGAAGTATAGGCTGCCCTCTTCAGTTCAGTTCAGTCACTCAGTTGTGTCTGACTCTTTGGGACCTCATGGACTGAGGCACACCAGGCTTCCCTGTCCATCACCAACTCCCGGAGCTTACTCAAACTGATGTCCGTCGAGTTGGTGATGCCATCCAACCATCCCATCCTCTGTTGTCCCCTTCTCTTCCTGCCACCAGTTTTTCCCAGCATCAGGGTCTTTTCCAGTGAGTTAGTTCTTTGCTTCAGGTGGCCAAAGTATTGGAGTTTCAGCTTCAGCATCAGTCCTTCCAATGAATATTCACGATTGATTTCCTTTAGGATGGACTGGTTGGATCTCCTTGCAGTCCAAGGGACTCACAAGAGTCTTCTCCAACACCACAGTTCAAAGCATCAATTCTTTGGTGCTCAGCTTTCTTTATAGTCCAACTCTCACATCCATACATGACTACTGGAAGAACCATAGCTTTGACAAGATGGACCTTTGTTGGGAAAGTAATGTCTCTGCTTTTTAATATGTTGTCTAGGTTGGTCATAACTTTTCTCCCAAGGAGCAAGAGTCTTTTAATTTCATGGCTGCAGTCACCATCTGCAGTGATTTCAGAGCCCCCCAAAATAAAGTCTGTCACTGTTTCCATTGTTTCCCCATCTATTTGCCATGAAGTGATGGGACCAGATGCCCTCCTCACATCCCAGTTTCAGAAGTTCATTTGCTGAAATTCATCTAGTCAAAGTTACTGTGGGTCTCCAAGTAACCTGATCCCAGGGACCCGTTCAGTCCCCACTTTGTCCATTATTGCTGTGTCACTGTTGGACACTGCCTTCTTCAGGCTGTCTTACCTGGACGTCTGTGACATCACACAGATGGTTCTCTTCTTGTACCTTCTTGTTAATCCATTTTACATGTTTCTACATCTGCCAGTGTTTCTCAGGATTGAACCTTAACAGCCTCTCTCTCTTCCTCTCTATAGTCTCCCTGATCGATTTTATCCACTCTCGTCATCTCAGTGTTCATCTATAGTGTGATGATATCCAAACGGTACCTCTACCCTTGGGTAGATAATTAGCATTCAGAATTTAATCTCTGACAGCCCTATTCCCTGCTGGATATCTAATTTCTGTGTCTCACAAATACCTCAGAATCAGCATATCTGCCTTCTTAACCCCTGCAGTGTCCCTGTCTGCACTCTCTATTGAGAGGATGGCCCCACTACCCGTTCTTTTGCCTAAACCTGAGCGTCACTCTGCCCTTACCCTTCTCTTCAGCACCCGTTCTTACCTTTGTTTGGGGCTCTTCTGTCTCTGGTCTGAACTATCTTGATAGTTTTCCAAGTGTAGTCCCTTTCCTAGGCTCATTTCCTGAAACCCATTCCCACCGAATCCTTGAGTCCTCCTTTTTTCCCTTTTTCTAATTCTGCCTTTCCGTCCTCTCTTCCTAACTAGCCGTTGCTAGGATTACTTGCTTAATTATGTCACCAGTAACTTTAATCCTCATGTACCCCAGTCTACCTTCCAGACTGCCCAGGCTCTGTGTCAGTGTAGCTCTCTGTTCATGCCTCCAGGTACAGGGCTGCTCCTGGGAGGACGGGCAGAGCTGTGCACATCAGTGATCTCCAGACTTGAGACCCCTTCTTACATCAGTCCCTTCCCATCCCCTAAATCTGCCAAACCTTAAGCTCTTATTAGGCTCTACCCTCTTGCCATTAGCAAACAATCATGTTTTTACTTTGGAATAATGAAAAGATTAGAAATTATTTTCCTCAAGTTCCTGTTCCTTACCTTCAGGTGTATCTGTACTGCACCCTCTCCGTGTGTGCTTCAGTCTGGGCTCAGTGACAAGGCCTTTGATGAGCACACGTTAATCTCTTGTGAGACTTGTAGCAGAAGCCTCTCCCTGTCTCTGTCTTCAGCCTTTCTTTCTCTGTTGATTCTTCCCTTAATCTGACAACAGGTCCAATGCCACCAAACTTTACACTTAAAAATCGTTAAAATGGTAAATTCCATGTTATTATGTTTTATCATAGTTTTTCCAATGCAGTGATGATGTAAAGGCTTTTCCAGGTTTGGAAACACTTTTGCTGTCTGTTGTCCTCGCTGAGCTCCTCGTTGAGACTTTTCAGTTATTCGCTCCACGGCCACTGTCTTCACTCTCCCACCTCCTGTTCACTCAGTCTCCGGCCTGTTTATATTCAGCGTTGGTTCTGTTCTGATCATATCACTAAACCTTTCTTGCTTCATCACTTTTCTGAGTATAAGGATAACCTCTGAGTAAAATAAGGGAGTACGAGTTAAGAGGAAGCAGTTTATCTTGGTCCCACAGTCTTGGGCCTGTTGAACTGGCTCCTCAAAAGCTCAGATACAGGGACTTGCTGGCCATCCAGTGCTGGGGCTACAATCCCTGGTGGCGGACTTAAGATCCCACATGCCTCACAGCCAAAAACCAGAACATAAAAGTAATATTGTAACCAATTGATGAAGACTTTAAAAATGGTCCATATTTTTAAAAAAATCTTAAAATGTTAGAGAAAAGCTGAGATACGGAGCTAAGTAGAGGATAGTTATACATTTGTGAAAGTACTAAGTGCCACTGACTTCTTCCCTTTGATGTGGCAGTTTGTGTGTTAAATTCCCCTCAGCTTTTTCAAAAAGTGTAACTCCTTCACTGCATGTGGCTGGGGGACTGGGGCTCTCACATCCCATCCTCGTCTCTAAGAGCTTTCTCCTTTAGTAAGAGCAAATATTATTTATTACATAGAGTTCAATCTTTTTCAAAGTGCTCTTTTAGGGGGAAGTTAAAGGAACAGATTAGGCTTCTTTGAGGACAGAAGCTGTGACTTGTTCATCTCCAGGCACTTGGCAGTCCCAGCACACAGCCAGCATTTTGTTCTCTGTACAGAAAGATGTGGCATGCCATATGAATGAAGAGCGTTCCATTGTGAGGTCATGAGTTTCACTGATTATCCTTTGATAGTTCAGAGATTTTTGTACCAGTGACCTGCATATGTGATACAGTGAGTGGTTATTTCAATAGAATCTTATATTTTCCCCTTGTATGTTGTTACCTTGTAATAGCACTAAGCAATTAGATGAAGAGGTACAGTAATCTACTGAAAGTAACTACTCTCAAAGTATATGCTCAGACACTAGATTTTGAGCAGCAACTTAGAGAATGTGGATATAAGCTTAAATCATATCCATTTAAATTAAGAAGAAAACATGCCATTTGTGAGTTATATAACATTAGTCCATTTGGAACTGGTCCTGCTGATTTGAGCAAAAAGAATTTGGACTTTTTACTTTTCCCCAGAAATGTATCCCTGCTTTCCCTTTTAGCTTTCCAAGGAATCCCTTCAACCCGTCGAGGTCCTCCGAGAGGAAGCCTGTGAGATCCTGGATGAAATGAGCCACAAGCTGCGTCTAGGAGCCATTCGGTTTTTCGCCTTTGCCCTGAGTAAAATATTTAAACAGATTTTCTCAAAAGTGCGTGTAAATGAAGAAGGGATTCAGAAAGTGAGTATTGCTTGTTAAAAAACAATCTCTTCTTCAACCCCTCACAGTTTCCTCAACTCAGAGGCATCTCAGTGTGCACTGGATGAGCAGCTCCTGGTTATCAAGCGGCATCCAGCCTGAGCCGAAGGCAGCTCTGCCTCTCTGCTGGGTGTTTCTTCCTCTCCCCTTCAGACCTGCAGGCTTCAGACAAACCGACTTAGTCACTTACGCACAGACATGACAGACTAAGCTGATGTCAGATGCTCACGGAGTACGAAGAGAGTTTCTGTACATGTTTCACTGAAGTTTACAGCATTTTCCTGTGACTCACACACCTTTCTGGCGTGTTTTTCTTATAAACAGACATTCTCTTGTGTAATTATCAAAAGAAGCAAATTAACACTGACACAATGCTGGTAACACAGGTCTTTTTCATGTTTCACCAGCTGTCCCAGCTCTGTCACATACAGGCAGGGAAAGTCCTACGTCATATGTCACAGTCAGCGTCCATCTCTCTTTGGAGTCTTTTAATCTAGAACAATTCCTTAGTCTTTGTTTGTGTTTCATGAAACCGCTTTTGAAGGAAACAGACCAGGTGTTTTCTGCTGCCCCTTGCTCTGGATCGGAGCTGTTTCCTCACTCAGGCTAAGGCCGTGTCCTCAGTGTGTCGGCCTGTGAGCGGGTGGCGTCTGTCTGCCGGTTCCTGGTGATGCTCACATGCGTCAGTCGGTCACCGCTCTCTGCCTTGTTTCTCCACTGTAGAGTTACTCTCTGTCCCCTTGTAATTAGTACACATCTTGGGGAGTGCTTCAGAGTCCTGTTTTTCATCATACTTTGCTCTGTTAGTTTTTATACCCACTGAGGATTTTTTCTTGAATCCAGTTATTACTCTTACGATTGCCAAATGCTGGTTTTTCTAATTCCATCACTCCTGTCATTTAATACTTTTTTTTCTGGAAATAAGAGCTTTCTCTATGATGATTATTTTTTCTGTTTATTATTTAATACATTTTTTTAAATTTACTTGGAAGCTCTTACCTTCATTGGCCTTCCTGCTTATGCCTTTTAATGCTGTGTTTTTATTCAGTCATCTACTTGGCTTCCAAGTATTTCTCCTTTTCCTCCTATGACTAATTTCCAACTTGCTGACCTACTATTTGGATCTCTGCGGGAGGGTGTTTGGTACAGTGCTAGGGGCAGGGAGTGTTGCTGGCTAGATCCTAACTGACTACAAACTACCTTACCTCAGTTGATTGTGTACTTAGAGTTCAGGAAAACAGACCGTATGTGGACACACTGGGTATGTTTGAGGTTGCTAACCTGAGAAATGTATTGGGAAGTTCATTTGCATTTGTCCCTACTACTGGGCATCCACTCTCCCTGAGTCTAGTGTATAAATAGAAAAATACCATTCCTCTTCCTGGTCCTAACAATGTGTAGTTTTTTTTTTAAATCTCTGAGAGAGAATTCTTGCTCTCTCTTCCTACAGTCCACCAGCCAGTCTAGTACAGCAGCTAATTGTTGGCTTCTTAACTCAGACTGACTTCAGATTCATTCCCAGTTCCCAGCGAACATCAGTGGCATGACTTTGTCACAACCAAGGAAGCTGAATAAGGCTTAAGCCTTATTTACAAATATGTGTGTGATATTAAACAATGCATGTAAAATGCTTAATTGCTGCTCAACTAATATGTGTTAGTGATTGTCACCATGACTATTCTTATGATCTGTAAATTTAAAATTTTTAATATTCTTGCATTATTGTAAGATTATTTAGCTATAACTCAGAAATAAGTTTTGTGTATGGGATCAGAGAGACAGAAAAACAGTGTTAGTGTTCCCCCTGTAGCACATTCTTCCACTTTCTGATTTAAGGTTCAGTTTTAATAAGCATGAAAGCTGAAAGTGTTCCAAGTGTAACCTTTGTCTTAAAGCTCCAGCGAGCCATCCAGGAGCATCCAGTTGTCCTGCTGCCCAGCCACCGGAGCTACATCGACTTTCTGATGCTGTCTTTCCTTTTGTACAACTATGACTTACCTGTGCCGGTCATAGCGGCAGGAATGGGTACGCTTCGGTCCTCTACTTTCCTTTTTTTTGTTGTTATAAAAATTAAAGCTTTCACTGGAACGATTTTAACAATTCTAAGGAAGTTGAAGAAAATGATGAAAATATAACCGCCTCTCCCTCCTTCCCTCCAGTTCCAGGTGTGATCATTGGATTGTGTCCTCTGTGTTGTGCTCTACTGGCCTGAACAGATATAAGCAAGCTTGTGTGCACATAGGGCTTTTGGTTTAGGTTGAAAAAGGAGATTAGACTACCCTACTGGTTTTTTTTTAATTTGATAGTGCATCAGTGGCTATCTCTATAGGTCAATAAATAGATCTAAACTTTTTTTGAAAAGTAAAAAAAAATTTAAAAATCTAAAGGGACTTCCATGGCGATCTGTTGATTAAGACTTCACATTTCTAATGCAGGCGATGCAGGTTCAGTCCCTGGTCAGGGAACTAAGATCCCACATGCTGTGCAGTGCAGCCATAAAATAAAAAATATTTTAAATCTAAACAAAAAAAATAGGTCTAAACTCTTTTTACTATTTTTCAATTGTGTTAAAATGCACAAAGCATAAAATTTGCCATCTTCATCATTTTTCAGTGCACAGTTCAGTGACATAAAGTTCACACTGTTGTACTACAATCTATCCACTGAAGTCTTCTCATCTTGCAAAAATGAAATTCTGTCTTCATTTAACACTTAACCTCTCATTCTATTCTCCCTGCAGCCCCTGGCAGCCACTATTCTGTTAATGCTTTCTATCTCTACAAATTTGACTATCCATTACCTTCTGCAAGTGGAAGTACACAGGATTTGTCCTTCTTTTACCAGCCTGCTTCACACAGCATAGTGTCCTCAGGGTTCATCCATATTGTAGGGTCTATCAGAATTTTCTGTTTTTTTAAGGCTGTATAATACTCCAGTGTATTGTTGTTCAGTTGCTAAGTCGTGTCTGACTCTTTGCAACCCCATGGACTACAGCATGCCAGGCTTCCCTGTCCTTCACTGTCTCCCACTGTTTGTATATACCATATTTTGTTTATTCATTCATCTATCCCTGGATACTTGGGATGCTTCCACTTTGTGGCTGTTGTGAATAGTGCTGCAGTGAGTGTAGATGGATAAATACCTGTTTGATTCTCTGCTTTCAGTTCTTCCAGGTATATACCCAGAAGTAGAATTGCTGGATTAGATGGTAATTTTATTTTTAATTGTTTGAGGAACTGCCATTGTGTTTTCTGTAGTGGCTGCACGCCAGCAGTGCATGCAGGTTCAATTTCTCCACATTCAACCAACACTTATTATTTTCTGGTTTTTTAGATTTTTTTTGTTTTGTTGTTAATAATAGTCTTCATAATGGGTTTGAAGTGACATCTCATCATGAGTATTTATATTTCCGGGGCGATTAGTTATGTTAAGCATCTTTTCATATGCTTGTTGGCCAGTTCTGTATCCTCTTCAGAGGAGTATTTTAAGTCCTTTGGATTGTCTGTTTTCTTTGTTGATGAGTTGTAGGAGTTCTTTATATATTCTGTATCAGATAGTGACTGTAAATATTTTATCCCTTTTCACTCTGTTGATTGTATCCTTTGATGAGTGGAAGTTTTTCATTTTGATTTACAGTCAGTAGTCTGTGTCCACAAGTTCTGTATCTGTGGATTTAACCAGCCACAGATCAAGAATATTTGGAATAAAAACTCCAGAAAGTTCCGAAAAGCAATAATTGAACTTGCCATTCACGGGAAACTATTTGCATAGCATTTACAGGTGGTGCAGAGGTTAAAGCGTCTGCCTGCAATGTGGGAGACCTGGGTTCGATCCCTGGGTCGTTGGGAAGATCCCTTGGAGAAGGAAATGGCAACCCACTCCAGTATTCTTGCCTGGAGAATCCCATGGATGGAGGAGCTTGGTGGGCTACAGTCCACGGGTCGCAAAGAGTCAGACACGACTGAGCGACTTCACTTTTACAGTATACTTACAGCTATTTACAAGCAGTTGTATTAAGAATTATAAGTAATCTGGAGCTGATTTAAAGTGTACAAAGGTGTGCTAGGTTGTATGCAAATACTCTGCCCTTTTATATAAGGGACTTGAGCATCCAAGTGTTTTGGTACCCACAGAGAGTCCCAGAACCAGTCCCCTATGGACTTCTCCCAACCCAAGGACAACTATAGTCCAATTTGTCTGTTGTTTCTTTTTATTTTCTGTGCTTTTGGTCTCATATCTAAGAAATCATTGTCAAATCCAATGTTATAAAGCTGTCCCCCTATATTTTCTTCTAAAAGTTCTATAGATTGAGGTTTTGTATTTAGGTCCTTGATGTGTTTTGGTTTAATCTTTGTATGTGGTGTGACTTTTCTGGTAAGATTCTAACTTCATGTCTAAGATTTTTATTGCTACATAATATTCAGCAGTGTATATGTATCATAATGTAGTAGTTTTGCTGTAACAGCTTTTCAATATATTTTCGTTTTAGTGCTTTTATTTCTGTAGAATTGATTCCAAGAAGTAGGATTACCAACGCAAAGAAATTGTTTTTATCTCCCTTATAGGTAGCCAGGAAAGCTGGGATTCAGCCATGTATGCGCGTGCTCAGTCATGTCTGACTCTTTGTGACCCCATGGACCATAGCCCACCAGGCTTCTCTGTCCCTAGGATTCTCCAGACAGAAATACTGGAGGAGTGGTTTGCTATTTCCTTCTCCAGGGGATCTTCCCGACCCAGGGATCAAACCTGGGTCTCTTGCATTGCAGGCAGATTCTTTACCACCTGAGCCACCTGGATTTAATCAACACTGTTGTTAATAAGCCCTGGTGGCTCAGTGGTCGAGAATCTGCCTGCCAAAGCAGGAAACTAAAGAGATATGAGTTTGATCCCTGGGCTGGGATGATCCCCTGGAAGAGGAAATGGCAACCCACTCCAGTATTCTTGCCTGGAAAATTCCGTGGACGGAGGAGCCTGGTGAGCGACAGTCCATGAGGTCGCAGAGTCACACAACTGAGTGCTAACAGTAAAATAAAAACTGCCAGGAACCTCAGCACTTTAAAAGTATTTCCATCTATACAGACGTGTGGAAAAGTTATTTGAAAATTAGGAAAAAATGAAAAGAACTTTTTAAAAACTGATAGTGAACTCTTTCTTTTCACTGTTGACTTTTCTTTTTTAATCTGTGCTTCTAAAAGAATATCGATATTTTTACCTGATGGGTAGAAAGGAAAGGAGAGAGTGAGCTAGTTTGGCCTACCCGCCCAGAGCATGAAGGATGTGTTGACGTGTCATCAAGGCCAGGCTTCCCAGGTGGCTCAGTGGGTAAAGAATCTGCCTGCCAGTGCAGGAAACGCAGGAGATGCCGGTTTGATCCCCTGGAGAAGGGCATGGCATCCCACTCCAGTATTCTTTCCTGGAGAATTCCATAGAGAGAGGAGCCTGGCCAAGTACAGTCCATAGGGTCTTAAAGAGTTGGACACAAACTGCTGAGCACTCACTCACTCACGTCATTGAGGTCAGCAGCAGTATTGACTAAAAAGGTTGGCACGATGCCATAGTGGAGGCTGCTGCCCCTGTCTCTAGCTGGTCTGGTTGTAGATGCAGAGGTGCATGGGAAGGAGGGTGCACGAGGTAACCCCCCTACCAGCACCTGCCCATCAAGGGCATTCTTTCCCATAATCCCATTAGATATTTCTTCTTAAGATGAGGAGTGTCTTACATACCTAAAACCTATCTGAATAGAATTTGTTTGAGATATTCAGAGGAAGTTGCACTCTGGATACATATTAACCAGCCTTTCTTTGGTAGACTTCCTGGGAATGAAGATGATTGGTGAGCTGCTGCGGATGTCGGGGGCTTTCTTCATGCGGCGTACCTTTGGCGGCAATAAGCTCTACTGGGCCGTGTTCTCCGAATATGTGAAAACCATGTTACGGGTAAATGCAGATAACTACCCAGTGCTTTCAAGCTGTGCTTTCTTTTCACTGACGTTTGCTGTAAGGTCTTATTTAAATTCTTAACTTCTGAGTGGACCACTTAGCTGTTTCTTTCCCCTCGAGGAATGTACATAACCTCAGCAATCTGTTTACTCTGCGTGGCTCCCTTGTTTAAGTTTCACTGTGAGCAGTGTTTGCTCAGAGAGCTGGGGAGGGAACTCGGGAAAAGGAATCAAAAGAAGCATTTATCACTTTGAGAGTAGGCAACGGGTTTTGTGTTTTGTTTTGTTTGTTTGTGTTTTCTCTTTAAAGAATGGTTATGCTCCTGTTGAATTTTTCCTCGAAGGGACAAGAAGCCGCTCTGCCAAGACACTGACTCCAAAATTTGGTAGGTTCCTTATAGATTGAAGGAAAAATACAAACCCACAGGCTTCAGGTGTGGTGTCATCATAGCTGCTTAATAGAACATGACACTTGCCTTTTTCTTTTTTCAAGATATTCTTTACCTTATAAGTGTAGTTTGTTTCTTAATAAGTACAACAGTCTATATTATATTTATGGGCTTGGTATATAACGTATACTGTTAGTATCTTCCCACACCCTTGTTTGCTCTCCTTTTCAATATGTATGAAAAGCTCTTTCTCCGTGCGTTTCCAGGTCTTCTGAATATTGTGATGGAACCATTTTTTAAAAGAGAAGTTTTTGATACCTACCTTGTTCCAATCAGCATCAGTTACGATAGGATATTGGAAGAAACGCTGTATGCATATGAGCTTCTAGGGGTTCCTAAGCCGAAAGAATCTACAACTGTACGTAAAGCTTGATAGCCAAGCTTGACTTTACTGGAATTTATAGAAAATGCTAGTTTATACGTCAACTAATTTCTGGATTTATTCCTATTTTTCCCCCCTGTGTGACACTCATAGGGATTGTTGAAAGCCAGGAGAATCCTCTCTGAGAAGTTTGGAAACATTCATGTGTACTTTGGAGACCCTGTGTCGCTTCGATCTCTGGCCGCTGGCAGGATGGGTCGGAGCCCGTATAACTTGGTTCCCAGGTGCAAGGCCTGTGTTTTCATAAGTGACATAGAAACAAAGATGAAAGTCTAAAAGTGTAAATTGTAATTCTTGAGTTGACCACTTGCAGAACTGAAACTTGCTTTTCTGAGATGATACCCTGGAGAAGAGAAAGCTTCAATCAATGTGTCTTCTAGACAGTTAGCTGCAGTGTGTATATTAAACGTGCCAAGCCAGACAGTGCTGAAACAAACACAGGGCCCCATTGCCCACTCTCAAAGTGACAGATGTTTCTTCTGATTCCTTCTCCTCAGGCTCCCTCCCCAGTAACCTACAAACTTAAAAGCACAAACAAGAAAAGTGTGTTAACAAGCACATATATGGGAATTGTTGAGCACTTCTGGTAGGCCAGTCAGTATTTTTTTTTTTTTTTTGATCCTGGAAAGGACTGTTTAGTAATAGTGAATGGGAGTGAGTCCCTGCTCTCAAGAAGGTTACAGTTTTATGAGCAAGGAAACAGGTTCTCTGAGGATGCAGCTATAAACACGTTTGGCGGGGGAGGGGGGGGTTGGTTCTTAATGCAGAGAAGTACACCTGCGGGAGTAAAGGAGACAGACCGCCTGCTCAGCCAGGCCTCACGCGGCTGCAGCATCGCTCATGATTTATCTGCAGTGCCAGTGGCCCCACAGCAGCTCCAGCTTCATTAGCTATCAGAAGCAGATAGTTAGCTTTTTGTAGCCACAAGCTTTCACTCTTTCCGTCTGAAATTGGCCAGTTGTATCCATTACCAGGGAGTTCTCACTGGCTACAGCTTTCACATTATTTTGTGGGTTATTATGTGACTGCTGTCAGGTCATACGCATATCCTTGGTCCAACCAGCTGAGTAGGTTCCTGATATCATCCAATGCAGTGTTTAGTGATCCAGGCATGAGGAGTGTGTCAGGTGAGGACCCTGGCAACACCAGTCAGGTGCCCTGAAACTTCTCAGAAGGACAGTGTGGCAGTCAGGCCCACTGTACAGCCTGGCAATGCAGACATGAGCAGTTGTCAACAGAACATATACCTATCATAACCTGATCGGTATGTTCTACAAGAGACACATTCAAAATACTATGAACGAGGCCTACAGTCCACTGGAGGAGGCATTAGTGTTCACAAAAGAACTGATCTCTCCCACTTACAAAGCGCAGAAGTGTTTGTTTGTTTTGGCCTGAAACCAGGGATAATAGAACCCTGTTAGCTTGAGTATTTTTAATCACCTGTCGAGAGCATACTCTCAAGGCAAACAGATACTTTAGTAAAGTGCAGGTATATTTTTTCAATGTGACCCGAGAGAATTGAGTTGGCATAAAGCATGAGAATGCTCTAGAGGGTCTGTCTTCTCCCGTTCCCTTCTCCTCTCACGTTGTCTAAGTGGCAGAACTGTGATTGCTTGTTCTGTATTCTTCCTTTTAGATATATTCCTCAGAAACAGTCGGAGGAGATGCACACCTTTGTCACTGAAGTTGCCTACAAAATGGAGCTTCTCCAAATTCAAAACCTGGTCCTGAGCCCGTGGCCGCTAATAGTCGCTGTCCTGCTTCAGAACCGGCCATCCATGGACTTTGATGCCCTGTTGGAAAAAACTTTATGGCTGAAAGGCTTAACCCAGGCCTTTGAGGGGTTTCTTACTTGGCCTGGTATGTATGTGGGACATATGTGGTGAGAATGGTTGCTTTTTTTATTTATTAAATTTGGGAAACTTGTAGCCTAAACATGAAAAAACCCATATAGGACTTTGAGCAAAGCATTGCTCAGAGAAAGAAAGCTTAGTCTGTTTTTATGCTATAGGACATTGACCATAGCTTGTTGATTACTTGAGAATAATTGTCTATATGTCATGTCTCACTGTGAGACTCCAAGTAGATAGAGGACTAGAACACCCTCCCTTGTATCTAGCAGAGTGGGAAATAAATAATGACTCTTTGTACTCCACATATTCTTCCTGCTACACCCACCTCTTTCTACCACATATTTGCAATCCTTTGCCTTACTGGATTGTAAGGATTAAAGGGCTAGTCTTGCAGAACTGTATACAATTCTCTGATAATAACAGCTTTGAAAACCTAATTGAAGTTGTGACTACTATGCTCAGAGTTTAGAATATATATGACAGTAGTTAGCTTAAGTTACTTTCAAGCCCTTTGATTGAAAATTGTAGAGACTGCAATTGAAAATGCAATCTTTCAAGGGGGGCACAACCGATAACATACAGGATCTTAGTTCCCCAACCAAGGATCAAACCTGTGCCCCTGCATTGGAAACGTAGAGTTTTAACCACTGGACCTCTAGGGAGGTCCCAGAATGCAGTCTTTTAAGACCATATAATTACATATAGTCAAATACTTACTGTTCACTCATTAAACCTGGGAAGTACCAGGGGTACAAAGATGAACAAGATGTAAACCCTGTTCTGGATAGAAGGCAGGATGGATGGTGATGTACAAACTAGTAGTTCGATGAAATAAAGACAGAGCTATGGGCAGACTGCTGAGGGTTACTGAGAGTAATGCTTGGGAAAGGGCGCACGCTCAAGAAGGTGTGACTTGTGAACCAACCTTGAAGGGCAGTAGGAGCCCTTCAGGAAGACAGCTGGGGAGGAGCAAGGCCAGTGCAGGGAGTAGGAACATGCAGTGAGGGGGTAACAGCGCTGGGCGTCTCTTGACCCGCTGGTGACGGGTGTCGTTAGAACACTGGCTTTGGGGCGTTATGGAGGGGGACTGCGGACAAAGGCTGGGTCCCCGAAGCCTGCTACCTTGGAGTCTGGACTAGAGCTTGATGTCGCAGAATGCAGCCGTGGATTTAGGCAGGGAGGTATGGCGGATTGGCCTTAGGAAGGAGCCGGATTTCAGTTTAAAGATGGACCACAACGGGGAGAGACTGGAGTCAGGGAGACAAGCAGGAAGGCTGCCATTCAGAGATGAGAACTCAGGCAGCAGAGCCAGGCAGCTGCAGAGGGCGGCATGGCCGACAGAGGCCTGGAGGGACTACTCACAGGAGTGCTGATCAGCTGAGTGTTGATCACCAGTAGGGATATAAGGAGGAATCATACATCTCTCCCCAGGATTGTAATGGTCTGATAGGAGGCAAAGGACATGTTGATTGTAATATAAGGCATAAAGTCGTGAGAGAGGAATACCCAGAAACATGAAAATGGAGGCACCTGTCTTGCTGAGATGTTTTGCTTTTTCAAGAGGGGATAAATATGTGGATAATCCATAGCTAAAGTACCTGTGCAGCCACCGTGACCGCTGTAGTTGTCATTAATACAAAGTGAGAGTCAGTTGGTAAGTTCCAGAAGTCAGGTACCAGAAATGATCAAACACAGTTTCTAATTTAGAACGTGGTGTGTGTATTTGGTTCCTTTTTTGCTTTTTTACCCAGATTATTTCATATTCTTAAGCATTCTCATGTCTAGGCTATGATATGCATATTATTATATATAAAACAAATCATACTGTATTGTATATATAGTGTCATGCACTGTATCATTATCATGAGCAACCTGAGACAAGGCAGATGAGTCCAGAGTGAATATGATTGAGTCTGGAAGGAAAAACTTCACCTCCCACTTGTCCCTTCCATGAAGCATTAGCAGAACCTGTTGTCCCACTTGAACAGCATGCCTCCTTTACACACCTGTCAGCCAGCTCTTCGGAGAAGGCAATGGCACCCCACTCCAGTACTCTTGCCTGGAAAATCCATGGACGGAGGAGCCTGGTAGGCTGCAGTCCATGGGGTTGGGAAGAGACGGACACGACTGAGCAACTTCACTTTCACTTTTCACTTTGATGCACTGGAGAAGGAAATGGCAACCCACTCCAGTGTTCTTGCCTGGAGAATCCCAGGGACGGGGAGCCTGGTGGGCTGCTGGCTATGGGGTCACACAGAGGCGGGCACGACTGAAGTGATGTAGCAGCAGCCAGCTCTTTGTCTCAGGGTAACAATAAAATGAGTTCCCTTACCAAGAATATTTTTAAATGCTCCCATCTCTTTTATCATGCTTATAATTCTAACTCCTCAGCTGTCTCTTGGCCAGTGGAGTGTCGGGTGCTGACGTACCAGGAACTGTTATGAACCCACTTCTTCAGTTGCCTTTGACACAGGGCAACCAGAAAAGTCTCCTTGGTGTCCCTGTGTCCTCAGGGAAACGTGAAGCTTAGAGTTCGCCTGTTCGGGTTGCCCTTTGGTTTACCTCCAAAGTTGTAAAGTGATATTCTTGCCATCTTGGAATTTAGGTGTGCAGCATATCTTCTTTTTTTAAAAAAAAATATTCATTTATTTATTTTTGGCTGCATTGGGTCTTAGTTGAGGCTGCAGGCTTAACTGACCTGTAGCATGTGGAATTTTAGTTCCCTGACCAGGGTTGAACCCACGTTAGAAGGGTAGAACCACCCATTAGAAGGCATGTTCCTAATCACTGGAGCCCCCCCACCCCCGCCTCCCCAGGGAAGTCCCTAGCATGTCTTCTTGTCTTAGTATTCTTAGATCCACATACGTGATTTTCTTGTCATGTAACTTGCTATTACAAAAATATGATTCTTGAGAAAGTGTTGGCTTTGAAAATGGGAGTTGATGTGCATTTCAGAATGGCTAACAGATTTGGGATAGATGAAAAAGTATGTTATATGTCCTTAAAAAGAGTTGATTTATGCTATACTGCTTTTAAAATATCCTTCCCATGTAGTATCATTACCTCATTTGGTGAGGTCTAAAACCAGTACCTGTACTTCACAGTAAATGTGTCAGTTCACTAGGGTTAATTCATACTGAGGGTAAGACGCCCAGCAGTGACCCAGCCCATTTCTTTGCCATTTACCTGAGTGAATTGTCCTTGCCTATGCAGATAATGAACCTCCCGAAGAAGTTATCCAGTCCAGCATTCTTCTGCATTCCAACATTGTCAGCCTTGTCAAAGACCGGGTGATTCTGAAAGTGGAGTGTGGAGACTCGGAACTGGTGGATGGACTCATTTTCCAGCATATCACCCTCCTCATGTGCTTGGCATACAGGAACCAGCTGCTCAACATTTTTGTCCGTCCTTCCTTAGTCGCTGTGGCATTGCAGATGACCCCTGGGTTCAGGAAAGGTAAGTTTTGGTACCGTGGTCTTGAATTCTGGAAGAGACCTGGCCATTCAGTCCCATGTAGGGAGCAACGTTTGAAGCTTTCAATGCCCTGCCACGTGTGTGCAGCCCCACACCGGCAAGGGGAGGGCCTGTACTCAGAACTAGTCAGGTTTTTCCTCCTAAATACATGGCTAGCTGCCTAAAACTCGGGAATGCAAAGGACCTAAAAATATCATCTAATCTAAACATCTCCTTTTATAAATACGGAACACTAGGCCTAGAGACTTCTGATTACTTAAGGTTATAGGACGAGAGCACAGCTCTCCATTGCCTGGTCTGACGTGCTTTCTCTGATGTCACTTCCCGCAGCTGACAGAAGCAGATGGGGTGGGTGAACAGTCACAGCGGTGTGTGCGTGCTCATATACAGGAGCGTGCTGGTTGCACCGAGGAGTATAATAACAAGTGAAACCGTTGTTTTCACAGAAGCGTGTAGTCAGGGCCAGGGGTTTTCTACACAAGGCTGCACTGTAGAATTTTTGGAGGCTGAGTTCCTTCCCCGAAGGCTTCTGATTCAGTTGGTTGTTTTTGTGTTTGTCATTCAAAGCTCTGTAGATCATTTTAAGGAAAAGCCAGAGTGGAGGTACACTGGACTCAGCCGCAGACCTTTAGCCCTGGAAGGAAATGTCATTTTGTGAATGAGGAAACTGGGCCCCAGAGAGGTCAGACAGCTTAGCTCAGGACAAAGGAAACTCAAACCTTGATCCTAGTTCTCCGGGAGGCTTCTCACGCTGGGATTCATCCACAGCTGAGGGGCACATACGTAGTCTTCTAGAGTACTTCAGTGTGAACACCCTGAAATTGGAGGCAACTGTTTGCATCCATATGGAGGTGTATTTTTCTGATGAGAAAAGTCATGCCAGAAAGATGAAGGTCTGTAGCTGATGGGCCAGGAAGACCCACACATCTGAGGGGTAAGACAGTAGTTTCTAGTGTTGTGTGCCAGTGTGTTCTAGTGCCAAAGATGGCATAGAGACGTTGGCAGACGTTAATGTGGAAGGGGATGGAGGAAGCCATTCCTTTCCTTCTCTGCTTGGAAACCACTTACAGGTGAAGTGACGTGCCCTGGCTTCAAAGGCCACTTGCCCTTTTCCACACTGACTGATTAGAAGCCTGGTTGTAATTCAGCTTCAACCATTGAAATCATACTAGACTAGTTTACTTGTGGGTAAAATTTAGATCGTTTATAGCTTCCTTCCCTGGTAGCTCAGCTGGTAAAAAATCCGCTTGCAATGCAGGAGACCCCAGTTCTATTCCTGGGTCAGGAAAGTGCACTGGAGAAGGGATAGGCTACCCACTCCAGTATTCATGAGCTTCCCTGGTGACTCAGATGATAAAGAATCCACCTGCAATGTGGGAGACCTGGGTTCGATCCCTGGGTGGGAAGATCCCCTAGAGGAAGAGCATGGCAGCCCACTCCAGTATTCTTGCCTGTAGAATCCCCATGGACAGAGAAGCCTGGCCAGCTACAGTCTTTGGGGTCGCAGAGTTAGACACAACTGAGCAACTAGGCACAGAGCATAGCTTCCTTGCACCTGGTATATGAGTAATATGCCTTTAAAATACGACATTTTGAGCTTCAAGAGGGACAGAACATGTGTATACCTATGGCTGATTCATGGCAGAAACCAGAGCTATTGTAAAGCAATTATTCTTTAATTAAAAATGAATAAATTAAAAAAAATAAAATGCTACATTTTGGAGTATCAGGGACTTCTTGGTACTCCCTGAATGTTTAAAAAGCTGAGTTGTAATTTTATGTAATGAATTTATTTCCAGAGGATGTCTACAGTTGCTTTCGCTTCCTATGCAGTGTTTTTTCAGATGAGTTCATCTTTCTCCCAGGAAACACACTAAAGGTAAATCCTTAACTGCCGAAAAGCCGTGTGTTTGTGGTGTGAGTTCTGAAAATATTAGGCTTGGATTCACAGGTGTGTCTTCCCTTCCTTCAAGGCTACGTGCAGCAGAGAAAGAGACGTGCAAAAGAGAAACATGGACGCTTAAAGTTCAACAAACTCGGTTTTAATTCTTCACGTTTAATCAGTAATTTGGGGATTATTTGGTGAGAAGAACCAAATCGTTGAACTGTTAGTGCAGCCAATGTAAAAATAACTAATAACCACCTATTCTGTTAGAAAATTTACCAATCAGGACACATTTTCCAGCACAACTTACTGGAATGATTAGGGTCTTTTGCTTAGAGATTGGAGAAGAGTGCTCCTGCCTGGTGGTATGGACAGCTGGTGAAGGATCGGGTCCCCAGAGCTGGGCCGCTGGTTTGCTGGTGTGGAAGCAGCACTGGCAGGCGGGTCTGGGGTCTGTCTGTTATGCTGAGGGACACAGGTTTTGTTCAGTAGGAAATGAGGGCAGCCATTTTGAGCATAACATGATTCTCAGTGTTTTTCGGACTTGCCGCATGCACTTTTGTTTAAATGTGAGGAGAGTATGGCTGTATACACAGTGAAAGAAGATCTATTGCCCAGGTAATGATTTCTGAGGCTAATCAGGTTTTCAGTGTTTACTGTATTTGAGGATCAACATTCTGAGTGTCAAAACAGTGCTCTCTGGCACCTAACAACCACAACCATGGGTCTGGGAAGGGTTGCAGAATTAGCTAGTGTTTTTCTTGTTTCAAGGGTGCATGGCTGCATACACTGAGCCCAGCAGTGGATCATTGACCTAAATTATAAATCTGTGGATGAATTCTGTCTCTTCCCCTCCCCTTCCAGGACTTTGAAGAAGGCTGTTACTTGCTTTGTAAAAGTGAGGCCATACAAGTGATGACAAGGGACATCCTGGTTACAGAAAAAGGAAACACTGTGTTAGAGTTTCTAACAGGACTCTTTAAACCCTTTGTGGAATCTTATCAGGTGTGTAAATCTTTTGCAAGTTCTCCTTCGACCTCCCATAATAAATATAACTGAGACTTTCCTACCCTGTACTTCTGTCTGGTCTGAAGGGCAAGTGTCTTCCCCAGGAGAATGGTAGAACCTTTTTGTGCAAGGGGAGGGGTCTTCATTCTGCCATGGAGGGACAGAATGAAACTGAGAGGGTCAGTGTGAAATCTTTACTGTTCTCTTGTAGTTGGCTGCCCTTTTTCACTTTCTGTTCCTCTTATCCCCCCTCTTAAAACTCAGATAATTTGCAAATACCTCTTGAATGAAGAAGAAGACTACTTCACTGAGAAACAGTACTTCATAAGAGTTAGAAAATTCATAAGTCAGCTTCTCGATCAAGGTGAGTCGCAGCCCTGAAGGCAGTGCTTTCTCTCTGCTGAGAACAAACTGGAGGTTACTCACGCTCTCATCCCTGTGTTTTAGGGGCCTCACAGTGTTACGATGTGTTGTCCTCCGACGTACAGAAAAATGCCTTAGCAGCTTTTGTGAGGCTCGGTGTGGTGGAGAAGAAGAAGGTGTAAGTAACGGAGCACAGTGCCCAGGGTGGGCTCGGGGCAGCGACAGCTCAGAACAGTTGAGCACCAAATCCATAGAGAGAACTGTGGAGACGCATGTGATCTAGGAAACATCACATCATGCTTCACTTTTGCGTGTTCTGAGTAGTGAAGTCACTCTGCGTTACCATGCAGACTTTATGTGGCTATGAATAAAAATTACATTGAAGCAAAGAAAAAAATTGCTTTAGGCCAGCATTTTGGCTTTGACCTAATTATTGAAATTTATAGGTTAATTCTGGAGTAGGAAATGGCAACCTACTCCTTTATTGCCTGAAATATTCCCTGGACAGAGAAGCCTGGTGGGTGCAGTCCATGGGGTGCAAAGAATTGGACACGACTGAGTGATTGAGTACACGTGCACACATATTGGTTAATTATAAGAAAATCCAAGTAGGGGGCATGTCGTGTGTGTGTGTACTCATATATATATTAATATACACACAACTTTCAACTATTTAAAACTACCCTTGAGGAAGACTATTTAAACATATTCTTACTATATAAAAAATGAATGTTGTCTTTTCGTCCTAATTTATGCAATAAGAAAGCTTATTATTTTTTCTCCTAGAAATAATGATTATATATTTAACGTAAATGAACCTGCCACAACAAAGTTAGAGGAAATGCTTGGTAAGTACCATTTTATAAAATGTGATGGGTTTTCACATTGCATTTAGCAACGTATAGTAAAACAAGAAAGTATGGTACTAAATAACTTACCAAAATGAACAGCAGTTGAGCTTTAATACACACAGAGAACAATTTTTTTTATTCATAGATAAGCTTTATTCCAATGTCTACATAAAAATGAGTTGATGTTAATTAGGGAAAAGTTTTTCCAAAGGGGTTAAAATTTATCACACAACAGAATTTCGTCATTCCCTTTAGGCAAAGAACTATTTCTGTCGTCTAGAGTTTTCTTAAGGAACTAAGGAGAAAACTTGGAGAAGGCAATGGCACCCCACTCCAGTACTCTTGCCTGGAAAATCAACGGACGGAGGATCCTGGTGGGCTGCAGTCCATGGGGTCGCACAGAGTCCGACACGACTGAGCGACTTCACTTTCACTTTTCTCTTTCATGCACTGGAGAAGGAAATGGCAACCCACTCCAGTGTTCTTGCCTGGAGAATCCCAGGGATGGGGGAGCCTGGTGGGCTGCCGTCTGTGGGGTCGCACAGAGTCAGACACGACTGAAGCGACTTAGCAGCAGTAGCAGCAAGGAGAAAACTAACAGAAAACACACCAGGCATAAAATTGGCAGTGTTAAACAGCATAAAAATGATCAGCTCCTAAAATAACTAATCAGGGTGCATGATCTAGTCCTGGTGAAATCAAGAAGATTCCTCTCCTTCTAGTCCTTGGATTCATTAGCTCCCATTTCATTGCCAAAGACCTTAGTTTCTTGAATGGGGCCTGAACCCAGGCCCTTAGTACTATAAATAGTCTTCTGTTTAGAGTATGTCTGAAAGTTCAGAATATATAACCTTGAAATTCGATTTTGAATTTTGTGGTGGTGGTGTTCAGTTCCTAAGTCGTGTCTGACTCTGTGACCCATGGACTGCAGCACACCAGGCTTCCCTGTCTTTCACCATCTCCCAGAGTTTGCTCAAACTCATGTCCATTAAGTTGGTGATGCCATCCAACCATCTCATCCTCTGTCGTCCCCTTCTCTTTCTGCCTTCAGTCTTTCCCAGCATCAGGACCTTTTCCAATGAGTCAACTCTTCACATCAGGTGGCCAGAGTATTGGAGCTTTAGCTTCAGCATCAGTCCTTTCAATGAATATTTAGGGTTGATTTCCTTAGGATTGACTGGTTTGATCTCCTTACTGTCCAAGGGACTCTCAACAGTCTTCTCCAACACCACAATTCAAAAGCATCAGTTCTGTGGCTCTCAGCCTTCTTTACGGTCCAACTCTCACATCCATGGCACCTGGAAAAACTATAGCTTTGACTACGTGGATCTTTGTTAGCAAAGTGACATCTCTGCTTTTTAAAAAATGCTGTCTAGGTTTTTCATAGGTTTTCTTCCAAGAAGCAAGTGTCTTTTTTTAAAATTTCATAGCTGCAGTCACCGTCCACAGAGGCCACTAAAATTAAGTGTGTCACTGTTTCCATTGTTTCCCCATCTATTTGCTGTGAAGTGATGGGACCAGATGCCATGATCTTAGCTTTCTGAATGTTGAGTTTTAAGCCAGCTTTTTCACTCTCCTCTTTCATCTTCATCAAGAGGCTCTTTAGTTCCTCTTCACTTTCTGCCATTAGGGTGGTATTGTCTGCATATCTGAGGTTGTTGATATTTCTCCCGGCAATCTTGATTCCAGCTGTCCTTCATCCAGGCCAGCATTTCGCATGACCTACTCTGTATATAAGTTAAATAAACAGGGTGACAATATGCGGCCTTGACGTACTCCTTTCCTAGTTTTGAGCCTGTTCGTTTATTCCATATCTGGTTCTGTTTCTTCTTGACCTGCATACAGGTTTCTCAGGAGGCAGGTAAGTTGGTCCAGTATTCCCATCTCTTTAAGAATTTTCCACAGTTGGTTATGATCCACACAGTCAAAGGCTTTAGCATAGTCTGTAAAGCAGAAATAGATGGTTCTTGGAATTCTCTTTTGCTTTTTCTATGAGACAGTGGATGTTGGCAATTTGGTCTCTGGTTCCTCTGCCTTTTCTAAATCCAGTTTGTACATCTGGAAGTTCTCAGTTCACGTACTGTTGAAGCCTAGCTTAAAGGATTTTGAGCATTACCTTGCCAACGTGCGAAATGAACACAATTGTATGGTAGTTTGAACATTCTTTGGCATTGCCTGCCTTTGGGATTGGAATGAAAACTGACCTTTTCCAGTCCTGTGGCCACTGATGAGTTTTCCAAATTTGCTGGCATATTGAGTGCAGCACTTTAACAGCATCTTCTGGGATTTGAAATAGCTCAACTGGAATTCTGTCACCTCTACTAGCTTTGCTCATAGTGATGCTTCCTAAGACCCACTTGACTTCACACTGTAGGATGTCTGACTCTAGGTGAGTGACCACACCATCGTGATTAAGACCACCATCATCATTAAGACCTTTTTTGTACAGTTCTTCTGTGTGTTCTTGCCAACGCTTTTTATCTTCTGCTTCTGTTAGGTCCACACCATTTCTGTCCTTTGTTGTGTCCCTGTTTTGCATGATACATTCCCTTGGTGTCTCTAATTTTCTTGAAGAGATCTCTAGTCTTTCCCATTCTTTTGTTTTCGTCTATTTCTTTGCATTGTTCATTTAAGATTTTTTTTTAATCTCCCTGCTATTCTTTGGTGGAGAAGGAAATGGCAACGCACTCCAGTGTTCTTCCCTGGAGAATCCCAGGGACGGCAGAGCCTGGTGTACTGCCGTCTCTGGGGTCACACAGAGTCGGACACAACTGAAGTGACTTAGCAGCAGCTAATATTTGGAATTTGGTGAGAGAGGCATGAAGCTAAAATAGACACCAAAACCCTCATTCTAAGGATGATGGAGTTGCTTTCTTAACCTCAGAAGGCAGTGGTGTGAGTGTGAGCATACTAGAACATGCTAGCCTTGAAGTTCAGGAAACATGGCTGGGGGCACCGTGGCCGTGCCCGTCGCCTCTTTGAGACACTGCTGCTTCTCCTATTAAGGGCGCTGCTGTCTCCACTGATTCTTTTTCAGTCTGTAAAACTCTGCATGTGTCGTGTGTTTTCCTTTCGCCAGTGCGCAAGCAGTTGTATGAGGAAGGGCAAACTCGGTGTCATTTCATGAGCCATCTCTCTGTTTTTACCTTAGGTTGTAAAACACCGGTAGGAAAACCAGCAGCTGCGAAGCTTTAATGATTGCCAAATGGTTACGGAAAAATTGGTCATGTAATTTCTGTCATTCACGGACTAGTATTACAGCAAAGCGGGAAGTAAAGGAAGAAACCTGTCTTCTCACCCTTTATAAGGCTTCGAGAACAGTGGACTCAGTACAGAGGGAAAGCCATCAGTTTAAGCAGTCAGTGAAATCTCCTCCACAATGGTTAAAAAGACATTTGTGTCCAACCCTGTGTGTGTTTTAAAATAAAACAGGCTTTTGGAAACATGTTTGGAAATACAAAGCCTAGCTCCTATTTCACTAACACTTTGAACTTATTACATGTATTTAACTGTTATGTTGACTTCTGAATTAAAATGCAGCATCAACTCTATAAAGGCTCTGGCTATCAAAAGAAAACTACTAGAAAGGGCATGTCTTACGCTTCTCATGACTTTTGTTAATTCAGGTTACCTCAAACAAGTACACATTTGACAAAGATATATAATAAAGTAGCTGTCTTCTGTTAAATTTTGCCACCCAAGGGCCTTAATCAGTAAAACTGAATTAGAGAAAGTACATGTGACAAAGAGAAGTTATGTGATGTGTCATAAATAGACTTAACAATTCAAGGAGAGAAAAGTCTGAAATAAGATGGGCAGATAGCAAACCACTCGCCACTTCTGGAAGGGCATTTAAGCTGAGAATTTGGATGAGATCAGCCAGTCCTCGAAATGTGGGGCTGAGGTGACAGAGGAGAGGGCAAGGGGTGAGCATGCAGAGAGCACTGTGAGCAGAATGTCCTAGGATTGGTTCTGAAGGACCTGGAGGACCAATGTAACTGAAACAAGAGCCATGGAAAATGGAATTAAAAAAGGCAGGAATATTCATCTGCTTGGGCTGCCTGAATGAGATACCACAGAGTGGGCAGCTTAAACAGCAGAAATTTGGTTTTTTACAGTTCAGGAGGCTCAGAGTCCAAGACCAAGGTGCCAGCAAGGTAGGTTTCATTCTGAAGCCTCTTTCCTGGGCTTGTAGCAGGCCACCATCTTTCAGTGTGCTCACCTTACCTCTCTGTGTGTCTGAAGACAGCAGTCTCTCTGGAATCTCTTCTTAGAAGGGCATTACCCCATTGGACTAGGGCCCCACCCCATTTGCCCAGTCCAGCCCTAGTTACTGCCAACGGCTCCAGATATGTCACATTGGGAATTAGGGCTTCAATATCTGAATTTTGAACTGTGGTGCTGGAGAAGACTGTTGAGAGCCCCTTGGGCAGCAGGGAAATCAAACCAGTCAATCCTAAAGGAAATCAATCCTGAACATTGATTGGAGGGACTGACGCTGAAGCTCCAATACTTGGGCCACCTGACGTGAAGATCCGACTTATTGGAAAAGACCCTGATACTAGGAAGAATTGAGGGCAAGAGGAGAAGGAGGCAACAGAGGACAAGATGATTGGACATGACGCATCGTGAGGCATCACCGACTCAATGGACGTGAGTTTTTAAGCAAGCTCTGGGAGATGGAGAAGGGCAGAGAAGCCTGGTGTGCTCTAGCCCATGGGGTCGCAAAGAGTCGGACACAACTGAGCAACTGAACAACAACAACAATCTGAATTTGGGGACCACCATTCAGTCCATAGCAGCAAGGCTCAATTTCTGCAGTGCCTTAGAGACTTCTTATTAAACATTTGAATAGGAATATAAGTCCCATGGGAAATGCTGAAACCTGGTTTCAGCATTTGGTTGTAGGACTGTCTGTATCCAAATCCCTGGAATGTGTGTTCGTTCCCCAGAGGCCCACCTGTTTGTGCTGCACATCCGGATTGGAGAGTCACTCCCCTAGTCGGTGCACTCGGGGCAGAGGGCCCCTCTGTGTGGCTCTGCTTGTTGGGAAGCCAGAGAAGACTGACTTAAGAGCTGAGTCAGTTGAACAGTTCTTGGCTTGTATGGATCATATGGCTTGCCAGCTAAACAGCACTGAGCTGCTGCCCTCCAGGTAGGTAGTCCAGAGCAGTGGGGAAGCTGGGGCCCTGGCCAGTCCTTGCTGAGTGGATGTGCCTTAGAAAGACTCCGCATGCACCCAGTCTGGTTACTTGTTTTCTCATGCTATGTATGTGTTGAAGACTGAGTAAGATGACTTTTATTTACTTCTTGATGTGTTTGTAATGCATTTCCAATTTGGGGACAAAGCTACTTGGGTGCAAATGGCTGTAGACTTCTCTCCTGGCCAGTTCTGGCATCAGAGCCAGGCAAGCAAGCCCATAGTGGAGAGGCGGGAGATGGGATGCAGCCCAGACAGTTGAGGTTTTGCCGTAGGGGCAGCTGTGGGCGGTCAGTGGGTAGGTGGGGCTCTTTCTCTCTCAGTCTCCTCAGACCCTCCCAAGTCCCCAAGTCAATCTAAGGTCTTAGTCAAAGAACAGCCTGCTTCCTGTGCTGATGGGGCTTCAAAATGGGTATCCTGCACCCTGCCCCACACGAGCTCCTGCACACACCTGCAGCTACAAGCCACACTGCTGTCCCTAAACTGCCCCTGTCCCCCATCCCGTCTATAAATTGTGGAGCTGCCCTTGCTTTGAAGTTAGTAAAAGAAGGACCCATAGCATCTGGTTTTCCAGGACAGTATCCCATCCTAACACCACACAACGTAGCAGCCAAGAATGTAGTCTGAAGCCCAACTGGCTGTGAAATCCAGCAACCATACGCGAGCCCTGTGTGATTTGCTTAACGTCTTAGAGCCTCAACTTCCTTATCCATAAAATGGGGATGAGGAGAGTACCCCTTGAGTTGTAAGAAATAGTGTCAGTAAAATGTTAGATCCAGTCCTTGGCAGTAAGTATAACCTGTTGTTACTGTGACTAATGACTGGGACACACCCTACTTGGCTTCCAGAGTAAATGAGATTGGACGCTTCCAGAGTGGTCAGTATGGCCATAGGCGCTTGCATCCCTGACTGACAACCTTAGGAGCCAGCCTCAGTCCAGCTGTTTAGCCCAAGAGCGTTACATGTGCCTCACTGGGCTGTCTCAGGCACCTGCCATCCTCCAAGGTCAGCTGGGCTGTGGTGGAAGTCACAGCTTTCCAGATAGCCCTTCTTCCTCTCACCAATAGGTCAAATCCTTCAGTGTGGGATAGGAAACAGATTTTGATGTGTTACTTGACTCCGTTCGTGTCTTTTCCTTTTTGTTTTTCCTGATTAAAGTTATCAACTCTGACAGAAGTAGGACTCCCCCTTCAGTAGGTTCAAACACAGTTTTCTAGAGCCCAGCCTGGACTGGTTGCTATAGAGCTGTCAACCAGGGGTTTCCCATCACTGGGAAACTTATCTTAACATTTCCCTTCACTTTTCTGCATGGGATTCCCCTCTCTCTTGGATCCCATGTCTTTCTTTTTATCTGTTTATTAATTTTAGTGAAGCACATGTTCCAGGGGTATAAGGGATTAATATTTTAGATTTCACCTGCTTAAAAATACCTTTCCACAGTCACAGTTGTCTGATGGCTTAGCTGGGTGTAGAGTTCTAAGTTAGAGGTAATTTTCCTTCAGAATTTTGAAAAGTATTTCTCCTTTATCTTCTGTTTTCTGAAGTTGATTAGAACGTTCTGATTCCTGAATATAAACATTTGCTTTCTCAGAAAATCTTCAGGATCTCCCTTCTGAAATTTCAAGTGATGTGCTTTGTTCTCAGTGAGTTTCTGTTTGTGGCTCAAGCAAATTTATTATCTTACTGTTTAGGTCAGAAGTCTGAAAGGGAATCTCAGTGGGCTGCCTTCCTTCTGAGGCTGTCAAGGGTGTGTGTTTCCTCGCCCTTTCCAGCTTCCAACGACCACCATGTCCCTCAGCTCCTGGGTCCCCTCAAAGCCACGGTGTCCAGCTGAGTCCTCACACTGCCTCTTCCTGCTTCTCTCTTCTCTCTTTTCCACTTTTTAAAAAAATGGTTTTATAATTGAAATAGCATTATATTAGTTTCAGGTGTAAATGTCATAATTCAGTATTTGTATACATTGCAAAATGATCCCCACAATAAGTCCAGTTATTATTCGTCACCAAATATGGTTACAGAATTCTTTTTTCCTGTCATAGGAACTTTTAACACCTATTCTCAACAACTATCAAGTATGCAATACAGTATTATTAATTAGAGTCACCATCCTGTACATCACATCCTCAGGACTTCACTCATTTTGTAACTGGAAGCTTGTTCCTTTTGACCCGCCCCACCCCCGGACCCATTTCATCCATGTCCAAACCTGCTGCCTCAGGCTACCAGCAATCTGTTCTCTATATCCAGGAACTCAACTTTTTTTTTTTTCCCTTTAGATTCCACATGTAAGTGAGATTGTATGGTATTTATCTTTTCTTGTGTGACTTACTTC
Source organism: Budorcas taxicolor (assembly GCF_023091745.1). Lineage (NCBI taxonomy): Eukaryota > Metazoa > Chordata > Mammalia > Artiodactyla > Bovidae > Budorcas > Budorcas taxicolor. The sequence goes on along the minus strand of NC_068914.1, from coordinate 41,283,830 downwards.
ACTTAGCATAATGCCCTCAGGGTCCATCCAGACTGTCATAAATGGCAAGATTTCCTACCTTTTTTGTGACTGAGAAGTATTCTGCTGTATATAAATACCACAACTTCTCTATCCATTCATTTATTGATGGACATTTAGGTTGCTTTTATGTCTCAGCTATTAAGACTAGGGCTTCCCAGGTGGCGCTTAGTTGGGGGATCTTCCTGACCCAGGGATTGAACCCAGGTCTCCTGCGTTGCAGGCAGACACTTTGAGCCACCAGGGAAGCCCAGTGGTAAAGAACTTGCTGCCAGTGCAGGAGACATAAGAGACCCTGGTTTGATCCCTGGGTCAAACCAGTGGGTATGATAACCCACTCCAGCATTCTTGCCTGGAGAATCCCATAGACAGAGGAGCCTGGCGGGCTATAGTCCGTAAGGTGGCAAAGAGTCAGACACAAGCTGAAGTGACTTCACACACACAGGCAAAGTCCTTGCTGCTTCTGTGTAGATTCTTGAGGCTTGAAACCTTTGATTTCTTTGGAAACCGAGCCATTAAATACTGAGAACCAAAAGGAAACAATTCCACAAATAACTAACATAAAAAACTAATTTTCTTAGAAAGTGTGATTCTGCCCCATCTGTGTTAACTGGAAATGAAAAAATAAGATTTTCCATCTGTGTCAGTTTGACAAAGTAGAGACAAAGCAACTTTTCAGCTTTCTTTTCCCATGGGAAACTCATAGGTAGAAAGATTTATCAGTTTCTTCAGGCAAGCTTGGAGGTTAAAGCAGAACACATCTGAATGGTCATAATTAGCTGTACTTATGTGTTAGTGGTTGACAAGTGCTGTCTCAGAGTCACCTGGAGAGCTGGCTGAACATACAGGTTCCCAGGTCACCCCACTAGGGTGGGAAGCACAGTGTCTACGTCAGATGGCTCTAGGAAGGCATGATCTTGGGGCCACTGGGCAGAAGTCAGTCAAGGTCACCCAAGTAGCCAGATCTCAGGCTGTGATGAGCTGCCCCATGGACAGAGGGGCAGAGCCAGGACTTAGCCAAACCTGGGAGGCAGCAGTCTGCCAGCAGGTACTCAGGGACAGCAATGATGCGGGTTTCCTATTAATAAAAATGACACTCTGAAACAGGAGCACTCACTGATTTACTTTCGCTGGCCAAAGCAGTATCGACATCTACATCTTTATATTTTCCCCACCGCGCTGGGTCTTTGTGCTGCGCTGGGTCTTGGTGCTGCGCTGGGCTTTCTCTGCTTGCATTGTGCGGGTTTCTCATTGTAGGGGCTTCTCTTATTGTGGAGCATGGGCTCTAGCACATGAGCTTAGTTGCTCATATGGGATCTTAGTTCCTGGACCAGGGATTGAACCCAAGTCCCCTGCGTTGGCAAACGGATTCTTAACCAGTGGACCACCAGGGGTCCCTACATCTACATTTCCCCAATGGCATTATTTTCCTTTCTTACCTGTTCATGATGTTTTTTCTGTAGGTTTGGACTAGACTCCTTCTGAAGTGCATTAAAGAGAGTGAAATTAGAAAAACCTAATTGCATTGCAGGTCAGGAGAGCTGGACCACGTATGCTTTTTTGCAGGCTTCCAGCCGCCTGCACCAGTGCTGACACGGAGAAATCCTGGTGTCGACTAGGTGGGGGTAGGACCAGTCCACAGTCTTGCCTCCCGTAGGTGGGTCTTCTGGGCACACAGGCTGCTGCCACCTGCCCCTTAAAGACAAACAGTGGTCATAACAGCTAACATGCATCAAGCACCTGCTGTGTGCCAGGCACCATCTTAAATCCCTTACGTTGTTCGCTCACTTACTCCTGCAGACAGCAGACTGCATGTTACTCTACCTCCACCATATGGCTGCCCAGACAGACTGAGGTTCAATAACTCACCCAGGTTCACACTGCAACAAACTCGGAACCAGATGTCAAGCAGTCATTTTACCGTGGAGCAGTCCCTGGGAGCCGGCTGTGTGCAAGAGCAGAGATGACTGCGTGGGGTCACAGGAGAGGCTCCACTTCCAAGGAGAAAGTAGGGGAAAGAGCGCCTTCCCAGGGGAAAAAAGACCGCCTGTTCCTGCAAGTCCTGGTCCCCACGGAGGGGGCAGCCAAGGAAAGGCAGGCAGGCTGGAGCTGGGCTGAGGGCCCACAGAGTCTGGCCTTTCTGCCCCAGGACTGGGGAGAGGGCTGGGAAGGGCAGTGGTGATAGCGGGGCCACATTCCCATCACCGGCCCCAGCTCCTGGTGTCCAGAAGCTGGGCGGATAGCACGCCCTCCTGTCCACATAGGCGTGACCAGGGCCCTGATCTGTGGCCTGTTCCCAGCTGGCCAGGGCACCAACCCAGGCCCAAGCCTGCCACTACCTTGTACCAACCCCTGCAGCCTCATTTTCTCCTCTCTTCCATGAGAATGAGGGGGTACCTGTTCACTCATGGTGCTTTAACCCACAGGAAGCATCCAGTAAAGATCAGATCACTGCTGGCTCTTACCTGTCCTCACACATGGGCATGCAGCAGCTGGGCCCCCTGTCCCCAGCTTGTCCTGTGGGTAGTGGCCCTTGTGGCCACAGAGTGCTTCCCAGGGGTAGGTGTCAGTCACCCTGGTGGTGGGATGCTCATGGGATCTCCACTGGCTCAGGCTGTCCTTAGCTTGAGAGGAGGAAGTTATGCTCTTTACATGTAACATTCCTGAGTTGAAATCGAAGGTACCACTCTGCTTGAAAAACTGAAGCTTCCCATTGTGCAAGTTGTCAGATGTGGCAGCCTCTGAACTGAAGAGCTTAAGGTTGGGGATGCGGGCAAGGCCTCAGTGGGCTGGTGTGTCTCCCAGGGTGCACCCAAGGCCAGACGGGGCCAGCTCTGTGCCACGCGCCCTCAGAAGAGCCCTAATATTAGCTCATTTGATCCACAGGACAACTGTGAGGTTGTTACCCTTAGGTTAATCCTTTTATCCACAAGAAATCGAGCTGCATGGATGTTCTATGACATGATTTAAATTATTTCCATTTACTGTTTCCATTTCATGAATGCTTTTGGTAAAACAGCCATTGCCGACAGGACTATATAATGTTCAGTCACAGGTCAGAGGCCAAAAGGTTGGAGGTGCAGGAGCCCAGGCAATGGCCCAGAGCTGCTCAGGGCAGGACCTGGGGAAGCAAAAGTGCTGGTCCAAGGGGTAGAGTGGGTCACTTAAGCTGCCCCAGGACTCAGCTGAGGACAGAATCTTCCTGGAGTGGAGACTGGCTCCCACCTTGAGGCCACTGTGTCTTCCTGCTGGGGTGTCAGCTTCGCTGTCATCACTGAGCCCCGCCGCCTCCTTCCTCTCTCTCTGTCTCTAATTCTTTATTTAAAATCACCATCCAAATATACATATGTGGATGAATATTTCTTTTTTGATGTTTCCACTTTTCTCATATTTTTTCTTTTCCTTTTTCACAATTCAAACAATTAAGCTCCCTTTTCTTTGTTTTAGGGGAAATTATTAATAGCAGTGGGATGGAAGGCAAAAAGAATTGCCAGCAAAATGTTTCCCTCTTAGGCTTTTAGACTTGTTTTCAAGAAATTAGGGATAAAACTACCATATGATTCAGCGATTCCACTACTGGGCATATATCCTGAGAAAATCGTAATTCAAGATGACACGTGTCCACTGGAGCACTGTTTACAATAGCCAGGATGTGGAAGCAACCTAAATGGCCATTGACAGATGAAGGGATAAAGATGCGGTGCATATATACAACGGAACGTTGCTCAGCCATGAAAAGGAACAAAACTGTGTCATTTGTTGTTGATCAGTTACTAAGTCGTGTCCAGCTGTTTGTGACCCCATGGATTGCAGCACACCAGGCTTCCCTGGCCTTTGCTATCTCCTGGAGTTTGCTCAAACCCATGTCCATCGAGTTGGTGATGCCATCCAACCATCTCATCCCCTGTCGTCCCCTTCTCCTCCTGCCCTCAGCCTTTCCCAGCATCAGGTCATTTGTAGTGAGGTGGATAAACCTAGAGTCTGTTTCACACAGAGTGAAGTCAAGTCATAAAGAGAAAAACAAATATCATATATTAACACATATATAAGGAATCTAGAAAAATGGGACTGATGAAGCTACTATAGGGAAGGAATAGAAACCAGATGCAGAGAATGGACTTGTGGGCACAGCACAGAAGGAAAGGTTGGGATGAATTGAGAGAGTAGCCTGACGTATATAAACTACCGTGTGTAAAATAGCTAGCTAGCGGGAAGCTGTGGTATCACACAGGAGGCTCAGCTTGGTGCCGTGTGCCAACCTAGGGGAGTGGGGTGCGGGGTGGGGTGCGGGGTGGGGTGCGGGGTGGGGTGGGAGGGCTTTTCAAGAGGGAGGGGATATATATAAGTATATTTTATATATATATATATATACACTTATAGCTGATTCACATTGTTGTACAGCAGAAACTAACACAACATTATAAAGCAATTATCCTCCAATTTAAAAACAAATCCTATGATAAACTCTAATAAAAAAATATTTTTAAAAGACTATATGTATATACATAGATGAAAAAAGACCAAGAAAAGGTTGCTGCTTGCAAAAAAAAAAAAAATGTATTACTGTAAGACATTTTCTGCCATTTGTATTTTTCCATTTTCCCTTCCACATTACCTGTGTAGCCTTGTAAACACATCATAATCCAAAACAGCTGAGATTTATAAATAAAACATAAACCAACATTTTTAAAAGTTAAATAAACCTGAGGCAAAAAAAAATAAAAAATAAACCTGAGGCAGAAGATAGGATTTGCAGGAAGAAGCAAGGCTCCAAGAAAGGAGTGAGAAGGAAAGACCTCCCCCTGACCCTCACCTCTTGTCTCCTCCACCTGGTCCTGGAGTTCTTCAGAAAGAAAGATGGCCTTGGGTCTGGTGGGGTGGGGAGGGGTTTGTCCTACAGGATTCAATCCACTGTTGAATCCAGAAATCAACAGTAGGGTGCTGGGTTATAGGGAGGGCAGCAAGCAGGGCAGGGTGAGGAGTGTTGGCACAGAGAACCCAGACCCCAGGGTTCATTGTAACAATAAAACCTGATATCCTTAATGTCCTCTGTGAGGTAAAAGATGATCTTCCCAACCCAGGGATTGAACCCAGGTCTCCCACATTGCAAGCAGATTCTTTAGCATCTGAGCCACCAGGGAAACTCATATAAAAGGACAGTCAGACAAAAAGCAAGCTCAGGAAAAATAAACATGAAAACATTGGAAATGAAAAACTCCATAGAAGTTTGGAAGATGAGACATTTCTCACAAATTAGGGCAAAAAGCAATATAAAGATGAAAATTGGAAAGTAAGCTTTCCCTCTGAGGTTTAATTATCCACATTCTAAATGTTGTTGATGCCCCCTTGTAAAAGTTTCTTTGTGCTGAATACCTTGTGTCTGAATTGAAGTGAAGTCGCTCAGTCATGTCCAACTCTTTGCGACCCCATGGACTGTAGCCTACTAGGCTCCTCCATCCATGGGATTTTCCAGGCAAGAGTACTGGAGTGGGTTGCCATTTCCTTCTCCAGAGGATCTCCCTGACCCAGGGATTGAACCCAGGTCTCACGCATTGTGGGTAGACGCTTTAACATCTGAGCCACAATACCTTCTTCTAATCTATCTTCCCTGGTGGCTCAGAGGGTAAAGCATCTGCCTTGCAGTGCAAGGAGACCTGGGTTTGATCCCTGGGTCAGGAAAGATCTCCTGGAGAAGGGAATGGAAACCCACTCCAGTTTTCTTGCCTGGAGAATCCCATGGACAGAGGAGCCTGGCAGGCTACAGTCCACAGGGTCGCAAAGAGTCAGACTGAGCGACTTCACTTTCTTTCACTTTAACCTATCTTCCAGTTCAATAATGCTGCATCTGATTTTCTCTTAAGTCAATCTATTGGTTCTCAATTTCAGGTTTTGAGTTTTACAGCTCTAGGCTCTCCATTATTTTGTGTTGGCTTTTTCATTTCCGGTTCTGAGAAACTCTGAATTTTGTCATTTATTTCTGAGAACATATTAAAGTTGTGCCTGGTAACTCTTTTATCTGGGTCCTCTGTTAAGTCTGTTTCTACTGTCTATTGTTTCTCTTTCATTTTAATCAAAGAGTCTCTTTCATAGGTCTCACTATTTTTATTTGAGGACTAAACACTGTATATAAAAAAGTTAGACTATTTGAGAATTTTATATCCTCAGTGAAAGACTTGACATTTGCTTCTGGCTGTTCACTGGAGGAACTAGCAACCACAGATCCCCTTCATCTATGGTTTATGATGAGTCCACCTTCAGCTTCTGTCCCTTGACAGCCTCTTTATTTCTGGTTTGTCTTTGACTTTCAGGGTTCCAATCCTAAAAGCCTACCTGGGGCTGGTTCATGTTGATGTATGGCAGAAACCAACACAACAATTTAAGGCAATTATCCTCCAATCGAAAATTTTAAAAAGAAAAGTTCATAAATCACATACATTTGTTTAATGGGTAAATCTGCTTTAGGAAGTAGGCAAAGAAGTGTATTATTGCTAGGTTAAAGGGCTTGTGAGTGCGTGCTCAGCCGCTCAGCCGCTCAGCCGTGTCCGACTCTTTGTGACCCTAGGACTGTAGCCCACCAGGCCTCTCTGTCCATGAGATTCTCCAGGCAAGAATACTGGAGTGGGTTTGCCCTCCTCTGGGGGATCTTCCCAATACAGGGATTGAACCCGCGTCTCCTGTATTGCAGGCAAATTCCTCACCCACTGAGACACCTGGGAAGCCCTGGAATAATTCTGTAATTTCGAATTATCCAGTGAATCAGTTTATGGTAATTATTAACTCTGGCTTGGCTTATGTAACTTTGCTTAATATGTTTAGCTGGTATAACAGTCTGAGATCAACTTATCAGGCAAAACTAATGAAGTGTGACATGAGAAACACAGCTCTTTTCCTGCAACTTTCCTACTTGGGGGTTTAGTCCCTAAGTCGTGTCCAGCTCTTTGCGACCCCATGGACTGTAGCCCGCCAGGCTCCTCCGTCCATGGGATTCTCCAAGCAAGAATACTAGAGTGGGTTGCCATTTCCTTCTCCAGGGGATCTTCCTGCCCAGGAACTGAACCCAGGTCTCCTGTATTGAGAAGAAGGTATTTTGGCTCACACGGTAAAGTGGCTACCCGCAATGCAGGAGACCTGGGTTCAATCCCTGGGTCAGGAAGATCCTCTGGAGAAGGAAATGGCAACCCACTCTAGTATTCCTGCCTGGAGAATCCCATGGATGGAGGAGCCTGGTGGGCTACAGTCCATGGGGTCGCAAAGAGTTGGACATGACTGAGCGACTTCACTTTCTTTCACTCAGAACTTAACAATGTACATCTTGTGATTAGTGGAAATAGTCTTATTGTAACTATCTCATTAACTCAAACCTGCAACTTAATTCTTTTAAGGAAGTTTAAAAAATATCCTCTGACATAACGGAGTACCTTTAATTTTAACAGAGTACCCAAAATGTGTACAGATAAGCCTTTGGAAAAAGAGCAACCTATCCTGGTGAGATGTCAATATCAGACAGAATCCAATCGCACAGCTCAATGACTTAGAGCAGGGGTCCCCAACCCCTGGGCCACAGAGCAGTACAGGTCCGGCCTCAGGAACTGGGCTGCACAGTAGGAGATGAGTGGCAGGCGAGCAACTGAAGCTTCTTCACCTGTCACTGTCGCTCCCCATCACTCACATTACTGCCTGCATTCTGCCTCCTGTCAGATTCGTGCTGGCATATCCTATATATCGCTGACACAGCTGGAAATGGGGATGAGCTTCAATGGGATCCTTTACTCCTTTTAAGAGCTCTGACCGCCCCAGCAGCTTAGGGAGGCTCATACTTGAAGGGACACAAGTCACCTGTGCCACACTGTGTGATTTTTCATTCTCATTGTTCAGGAACCAAAAGGAATGAGGATGTGTCTCATTACATCACCATCATTATTATCATGCTGCACTCACCTCATAAATGACATGAGCACTGGATATCAATGCAAGAATGCTAATGAAAGATTCACTAGAATCAGGCAGTATATTAACAGGATTATGTGTTACAACAAGATAGAATTCATTCATAGAGTGAAGTATGATTCAGTGTTAGGAAATCTTTCCTAAAAACATACCAAATTAATATGAAAAAGGAGAAAAAAACTCTAAATAGATGCTGAGATTCATTTCATAATTCAATGTGCATTCTTGACCTTAAAAAATTAAAACCGCAACTCTTAGTTAACTGAAATCCATGATCACTTCCTTCACATAATGACCAAAAGCCAACATCATGCTTTGAGAACAACAGGAAAAAACACTTCTAGAAGATATGGATCTACCAGAATTCCTAATTCCTTTATATCAACATCGAGCAAAAACTATGACTTAACATAGTTTTAGGTGTTCAGTTTAATACAGGATATTAAGAGAACTACAGAAGATGTATAGAAATTTAAGAGGCAAAATTATCTTTAGAATCACATCTTGGGTGATGTGATTACACACTGGAAAACTCTAAAAAGAAACCCCAGAAAACTAAAATCTGTAGATTTCTTACATACAGTCAGAAAACATAATGGATTTCATTCACAAAAGTATTAACAGATGAAGTACCAAGGAATAAATTCACCAACAAATGTACAAGATCTACTTGAAGAAAATCTGAAAATGCTACTGAGATACAAACGCACCCTTGCATAAATAAAATAGGAATAAAACAAAATAAATTATAAAATAGGAAGATTCAAAATTATAAAGATGTCAGACTTCCCTAAATTAATCTACATTTGAGATTATTTCAATGAAAATGCCAACTGTTTGGCAGGATGGTAAGGAATGTTATTAAATTACTTAAAATTGGATAATAAATATGTAAGAATACTTAGAAAAAAACTGAAACAGCAAAATAATAAGACCAGTTGTACCAGCTGTCAAATTATAAATCTACAATTAAGACTGTTAATGGCACAGAAATCACCGTATCAGTAAAACAGAATATAGAGCCTAAAAGTGTACTCAGATCTGCATCTAATAAATGTAATATGTTATTAAAATAGCATTTCAGGTAAGTGGGGGGAAAAGAAGGATGATTCAAAATTACTGCAACAATTTGCTAATTATTTGTGAGGAAATAGGATTCTTACATCATTCTTCACTCTAAAACAAATGATAGATGGAGCAAAATTTCAAATATTAAAATATAATAAATTACTAAAAGAAAAGCATGAATGTTTTTGGAATTTGAAAGTGGGTAAGGCCTTTCAAAACCTAATAGAAATCTTACAAATCACACAGAAAAAAACTCAGATAAATGTGGCTTCATAAGAGATTAACATTTACTATACTATGAAAATAAATACATGAATGAATAAATAGATGAATAAATTACAAACTAAGGGAAAATCTGTAACACAGTATACATGAAAATTAATTTCTTCACTATACTATAAACTACAAAATCATAATACAAAGATCATCAAAGAAAAGAATGGCAAAAGACATTTACAGAGCTTAAGAAAGATATACAAGGTTGCTGAAACTCACTCATAAAAATTACAAAGAAAACAGTAAGATTTTTCACAGATGAGTAAAGAATGTCATTACTAATCAGAATAATCTTATTAAACAGTGAACGATGAAAAGTAGTAAGTAAATAGTGACATTTGGGGAAGCAGGTGTTCTCCCACACTGTTGAGAAGGTAAAATGGTGTGACCTGCCTGACCAGCAATCTGACAATGTTTTACCTAAATTTAAAATGTATGGTTTGGCTGAGCAACTTCGATCAATCTTTCCTAAGACATAATCACACAAGTAAGCAAAGATACATGCACAGGGAGGTTTTTTCAGGATTCCTGGTAATTCTGAAAAAACCCTGAAGACAGCAAAGTAATTAGAAAATGCACAACCCTGACAGATCCATTCACTGTGACAGAGTGGTGTTCAGGCACAGAAAAACCCAACCTGGTGAGGTGCACGGAAACCTGAGAAGCACTGAACTGGCAACACTCAAGTGAGAGCAAGACACTCAACATAGGTGCCAGATGGTCCAATTTCTGGGGAAAACATTACGAGAAACTCTTAGCAGTGGCACCTCTGCTGAGGAGGGTCACTAGGGGCCCGGGTGTGATGATGTGGGCTTCTTACTCCATACCTTCTGCAGGTATGTTAGTAGGGACGAATTACAGACACAGCTTTCCTCACCTTGAACCTAGCACACCTACAATGGCAGTGGCACGTTACTTCACAAGACTGTCCGCTGCACATCTTTGTTCATGCTTGCATGCCCATCTTCCTTGCACACCTAAACCTTGTCCCTTCCAGGATCAACTCTAAAGCCAACGATTCCATGAGGCCTTTCCAAACTCCTCAGGATAACACTGCACTCTTCCTTCTTAGCACTCCCATGGCACTTAAACTACAACAAACAGGTTTTTCACTTTTTTTTTTTAACACAGTGTGCAATTATTCAAATTAATTTTGCTTAGTTTGCAACAATTTTGCCTTTAATTTGCTAATTTATTGTTTCAATGTTTCTATTCTCTATTTTCTCCAGTTTTTAAACACATTAAGAGAAAACACACTTAACTTTATCCTGTCCTCCCCACCCCATATTTTAGTCTATGTGAGGCATAGTACTTGATGTATACTGTTAAGTCAATTATATGTGATAGTTCCTGCAGTATCCATATATTATTTTTTTAAAAAAGGAGATTTTTGTCATTTGTGACCCATGTCCTTAGGTCATATAGCCCACATTATATTTTCTACATTTAAAGATGTGCAGAAGCTACAAAACCCACTTTGAGTAAATTCATATTTTGTATATCTGACTCCCATTCAGGGGAATCCTAAAAATGTACGATTTGACAATTCACAGTCTGAAAGTAGCAGAACAATTACTTAAATTAGCTACTGGTTTTGTACCTATTATCCCCATATAGAAAAACAAAACATAAACCTAGGCATTTAAAACATTTTAGTAACATGAACATAAGAATATTAAATCATTAAAGAAAAGAAATGAATGTAACATCAATCAATTTTACCCAGTGTAAGAAAAAAATGTAAGCTTTATTTTGGTAAGACATTTCAGATTCCCTCAGATCACAGCATACCAATAAGCAAAACATACACATACTGATTTTATATTACATGTCAAGTCCTGAATTCCCAATCCCAGGAAAGCAAACTGCAGAATACTAGTGCTGATAACAACTATAGGTAGTATTTGAAACAAAAATAAATGAGTTTTCAGCACTTAAGTGTAATGAGGCTTTAATCAAAGAGAGACTTAATTCCACAGGGCGTCTTTTTTCAACAGTAATTAATTCATTCAAGTCTGATTTCAAGCTCAAGTGACAGTGTTATGTTTGAAGCAATTGAGAAAAGGCAATCAACACGTAAGTGGTATAATACAGTATGTACTAGATTTGGGAGCAATCTCTAACTGCATTCAATTTTTAGACCTTGTTTTGGAGTCTAATTAAAGAACTAGAGCTCTGACCCCACTTGGAGGAATGCAGTGAAATTGCTGTCTTGGCACAAAGGCACGTTGCAACATCGACGCTCTTTAATCAACTTGTCCCACACTAACTGATTCTCCAACAGCATACTTCCTCCTGCTACAACTTTGAGGAACACACAACTTTTACCAGAAGAAAATTCTGTACTTCCAGTTTTAAAAAGCAGACAATTCTGTGGAGGCAACCATTTGAATATCTGAGTATACACACTGAGGTTTCTGCAACTTCATGCCGTAAGAGAAGTTTTGATTTCAGAAGTATCATTTCATGAACCCAGCATCAAATATTTACACAATACATGTTTCATACAATATAATTTTAGAAACTTCAAGTGGCATAAAATTTTTATCAAATTCAAGTTTCCAGTGATCTTAAAAGGCAGGTTACAACTGTTTTTGATCAACTGAAATATCCAGTCATGGTTATTATCTAGAAAATGCTAAAGTTATGTGAAAAAATTTAGTCAAAAAAATGATTTTCAACCTTTCAAATATGCACAGCTAAACAGAAAATAAGAGGTTTGTCTGGCATATGAGTAATTAACATCAAGGAGCTTTACAACCCTCAGCTGCTATTAGAAACTATTTCAGGTTTTACATAATTTCCACAGTCTTAATACCACTATTTTCATTCAGATAAAAGAAATGACCTTTTGAAGTCATTGACATCAGAAATGACACTTATGGACAAGAATGATAACTAGAAGCTGGTGGAAAATGGGTCTTAGCAGTGTCTCTCCAAGTATGAGGAAGGCCATATAATCAACATACAATAGATACAATAGTTTAATGGGTACTTTTCTGTTTCCCTCTTAGCCACAAAAAACGAATCTCTGCTCAAAGCAGTCACACTTGAGAATGCTATGGGGTCTGCATACGATTTTCCCTAATCACCCAGACCTTGAAATCCAAGTATTTCAATGAAAACTTTTCTCTCATTTGCATGAAGTCTGAGTCACTTTATGTAACCCACACTAAAAGTGGGTTATCTTAACAATGTGTCTTGTTATCTTTATTATTCTTAACATGACAAGGAAAAAAGCTCCAGCTGGAACTTCAGACAACTCAGAAATATGTACAAAAAAAATTTTTAACACAGTTCTTTAGATTTTCAAGTAAATGCACCCAAATCAAGTGTTATCAAGCTGCTAACTAGCAGCTACAACTAATGAACCATTTAAATCAGGTTGTAAATGCCTGCTAGACTGTGTTTACAAAAGCTTCTTCTTGTGAACTATAAGGACTGGAGTGTTAGACTCCACACACTAGCTACTTTCATGAAGGAATTCTGTTGACCAAAGTTTACCCTAAAGCCGATTTTCTCAACTCCTTCCACTGCCCCAAATTGTTCAAACACATTTTACGGTCCAGAAGAATATGAAGCAGGGTGTTTTATATGGCACTGTATCCTTTCAGAAACCTAACATTTCAGTGAACTGGGAGACTTTCGCCACATACTCTGTGTATTTACAGGTACTCTTCTATCTGCGCCGCATAATCTATACTGTGAGCAAGTGTGTTGAGTCAAAGGATAAGCTGAAACGCTACACTGTGACAATATATTCACTAGAGAGTTAGCATAACTTAAAAGGAAGGCATATTAGTTGTTTTAGTAATTCCACTGTTTTTGTTGTATGAGCTTAACATTTTTTTTTCTTTCTTTTGATTTTGCATTTCTGAGAGAGCATCTTTTATTTTTAAGATGTGTTTGAGAGTATAAAGAATATGCCAATACAACTTAATATAAATATAAATAATATATAAGCAATCTATACGGCTACACATAAACAGGTCCAGGTGTCAGACCACTGACGTTGTACTTTCGGGATTCACTCGAATCAGTCTGGAGGCATTTCTCAGGTCCTGGAGTTGCTTGGCAGGTTTCCCCACACCCTCCTCAAACCTTTTTTCCACCACGGGGAGGACTGTTTCATACAGAAAGGATGCGTTCTGTCTGATAAAAGCCTTCTTCTCTGGATCTTGCTCACACCGAAGGCTGTAATCCACATGCTGAACAGCAACCAGAATGATCTCCACCAGGCTCTCCAAAAGCACCATGTGCAGCTCTGGGAAATACAGCTTCAGTGCCTCTTCTAAGAAGCCCATGGTCTGCTTGGTGAAAGCAACCACTGTGTAACTCAGGTTCACCCAGCAGTCATCCCCGGTGTACTGCTCAAAGTTACTCACCCCACAGCTCTTCATTTCCTCTTTGAGTTTCCCCAGGGCCTCTGGAGTCATCAAGTTCATCCTCCTCCACATCTCCTCGGAGTTGCGATGCTTAGTGGCTTCGATGATGATTTCTTTGTAACTATGCAAGGCTCCTTGGATGTCCTTCACCAGAAGGGCGTGGACGATGAAGGTGAGGTCGAGTCCGATGTCGCCCAGCTGCTGACAATGCTCCTTCGCCACTCTGACGCACTCGGCTGCGGTGGAGAGGCTCTCCTTACTGTCGAACACCTGCTTGCTGAAAGCATCCACGAACATGCCCATGGCTGACCTCGCCCAGACGACAAAGGCAGAGTAGCAGCCACTGTCGGTGCCTGCAAAGTCGGTCTCAAATTCCCTGGCCGTCTCCAGAAGGCTGGTAAAGAAGACGTGGCACAACTTATGAATGTAGAGTAAGGTGGCCCCTTCAATGCGAAGCTGGCGTATTGCAGCGTGCACAGCTGCCGCCCTGTTTCTCAAAAACAGCTCACAAGCCTTCGTGCACTGGCCAAGCCGGATTAGTTGAGAAACTGCCCTGCGGGTCGCCTTGGGACCACCTCTCAGGGACCGATCCGGGGAGAGTTCAAAAACTAGTACCTCGGTGAGCTGGCGGACACGCTCATCCACTCTCGCCCTTAGTTCTTTTACAGGAGGTGGGCTGGGCTTGTCTTCTAGGTAATGGTTCAATTTATCCAGGAGGTCAACGGCACCTTCAAAGTCCCTCTGGGCAATACAGACATCCAGGTCTTCAGGCAATTCTTGGATCCATTCCATTGAGAGGTCCACCTTCTCTTCTTCTATCTCGGGAACAGCTGGTTCGTCGTCGTCTTCGTCCTCAAACGGGTTACTGGCCTTGGGGGTCACTTGAGGTGGCCCACGAGGGGCCGCTGCCTCCTCCTGTTCCCTGCGTCTTTTTTCACTGAGGGCCCTCTTGGTTTCCTCCAGCACTTCCAGCCACTCCCGTTTGATTTTTGCATTTTCTGCCTGAAAAATACGGCTCTCGGGAAACATTAACAGCTTGAACATGTCCTTCATGGGTGGGTTGTCCTTGACATTGACCACAGCCAAACCATCCAGGGGATAGAGGGCGTTGTAGCGATACATTCCCCGCCGCTGTGGCAGCCAGGTGGCCACCAGCAAACAATCGTTCATGAGAAAGCCGTGCACCCGCTGGAGCTGGGCCATGTGGTCCGCCTCGTATTCCACCAGGTCACCATTGTACACTAGGTACTGTCCCGGCGTCTCCAGCAGGTGCCTGCAGCCTTCCACCTTCTCAAGCAGGGTGGTGAGGGTTCGCTGCTTTCCTTCCTCGCCTGGCCCAGAACCGTCCCGGGAGGCGCCACCGGGGCTGGGGAAAAAGCCGGTCTGGCCCCGGAGCTGGTCGCGGCCTCCCGCGCCACCTCCTCCCTCCTCCCCTCCAGAGGCGGCGGCGGCGCCCGCGGCAGCGGCAGCGGGCAGCAGGGTAAGCGGGATGCTCTCCAGGCTGCTCTTCTGCTCCGTCAGCAGGTGGCTGAGCTGATACATCTCGCTCTCCAGGTAGGAGATCTCACGGGCCGTCTCTATGAACTGCCGGTAGTTCTGGTAGACGTTGCGCTTCAGGTTCTGCGCCGTCTCCTCCGCCAGCGCCTGGATGCGCTGTCGGTGCTCCTGCAAGTCCCGGTCCCCGTCCGACTGCTGTGAGAGCTGCTTCACGTACAGCCGCGCCTCGAAGCCGCCCGACTCGAGCTGCCGCCTCAGGCGGCTCGCCCCACTGTCTGACATCGCCATCGCCATTGCCGCCCGGGCTCACGCAGCCCCTGTCACTACCGCCGTGGCCGGTGCCGCCGCTGTGGAGGCCCACCCAAGCCGGGACAAACTCCAGGGCTAAGGAAGCCGGATGGAAGAGAGACGAATACGCCTGCGCCCGGGTCTGAACTTCAGTCACTGCGCCTGCGCAAGGGGCCGAGTGCCGACGATGCGCCTGCGCAGGAACTTCAGGGGCCTAGGGCTCCGACGCTGGAGAAGCTATTGCGGAAGTGAGTGGAGGGCGGGGCAGACCGATGTAGGTACTAAGAGGTGCTACGCATGGGCGGAGTGTGTCGTTGGTGTTTGACGTTACTCGCGACCCGTGAAGACGGTAACCAGGTATCTGAAACCTTCAACCCTAGTTTTGAGCCCACTAGGTGGTGTCACGCTTAGTTCTTTTTTTTTTTAAGGCCCAGAATCTTGACTTCGGCGTTTGGGACAAGCTAAGCTCTCGTTCTCGAGCCCGTTTTCCCTGAGTCTCGCGAGATCGGCGAACTGACCAGAAAGCCGGTATCGCCTAGGCGCGCGACCGGGCCCTCAGACCCCCCAGGACCTGGAGTCACCCACTCTGGACCTCAGCAGCTATGGATGAGGACCTGGTTTTGGCACTACAGCTTCAGGAGGAGTGGAACTTGCAGGTCTCGGAGCGCGAACCGGCCCAGGAGCCCCTGTCGCTGGTGGACGCGTCTTGGGAGTTGGTGGACCCCACCCCTGACTTACAGGCCCTGTTTGTTCTGTTCAACGACCGTTTCTTCTGGGGCCAACTGGAGGCGGTCGAGGTGAAGTGGAGCGTGCGGATGACGCTGTGAGTCCCGAGCCCCACTGGGGACGGGGCCACCGGCGGCCCTTCTGTCTCCCCTCGCGGTTTTGGCGGCGTTAGCTCGGGCTCTGGATTTGGGGCAGGCGGCCCCACAGGGATTATCTTCCTTCCAGCCCCTTCCCTTCTCACTTTAAACGACTTTAAGAAAGCCCCGTGGCCCATCCCGCGACGGTTTGACTTGTAAGGGGCGCAGTGAGAGAAAAGTGTGTTTCTTTGAATCTCACTTCACTAGAAAGGGCTTCCCTGGTGGCTCAGACGTTAAAGAATCCGCCTAAGACCTGGGAGCCCTGTTTGATCCCTAGGTCGGGAAGATCCCATGCAGGAGGGCATGGCAATCCATTCCAGTATTCTTGCCTGGAGAATCCCATGGACAGAGGAGCCTGGCGGGCTCCATACAGTCCGTGGGGTCTCAGAGTCGGACACAACTGAGCGACTATGCACACAGCACAGTCCAAAGCCCTTAACGGTTACTAAAAAGCGAGTTAACGCTTTTCTGATTTGTCTTATGAGTGTGCTTTAGGACCCAGATGAGAGAAACAGCCAGAATCTGTCCAAGAGAGAGTGCCAGGGACACACTGTGTGGTGTACTTAGCAGTGAGCTCGGGAGTCTTGAGTAGGGAAGGGGCTTATGTTCCCATATTTCTGGATCCAGGGGATCTAAAGGGATGCCTATAAAAGGATCCTTTTCTGACACTCCAGGTTTGAGAAATTCTGATTTGAGATAATGTACCCCGGTATATGAACGGAGTTAACAAGTAAGTCTAAGAAGTCGTTGTGTACCACTGTACTTGTTTTTGAATTGATACAAAGCATCCAAAATAAGAGAGAAGATATGATACAAAGTTGTGTGTTTAAAGTATCGATCTCTTTCATATAGGATTCCATTATAATTTTGGGCATATGCTAATGGAGATCTGGTCGTTAGCACTACAACTGATTGAGCATAGCTTGTAGGGAGGAGACAGGAAGCAGCAAAATAGGATTATCTTCTTCAAGCTGTTATAGCCTGGTGAGGGAAGCCACTACTCCGATGAAATACAAATATCTCCCAACAAAGTGGGTATACTCTCAAGAAAGCCATTCTTCATAGAGTTCTCTCAGTCTGAACTGTCCAAGAACAGTGAAGGATTTTGCTCTTTCATTTCTATTTTCCTTTTGTGTATATTTGGTGATTAACAATTTTTGTGGTGGTTGTTTTCCAGGTGTGCTGGGATATGCAGCTATGAAGGGAGGGGTGGAATGTGTTCCATCCGTCTCAGTGAACCCCTTTTAAAGCTGAGACCAAGAAAAGATCTTGTGGAGGTATTCTTTGCATAAATCTGATTCTTAGCTCAGTAATTTAGAAACAGTTATTATTAGACTGCTGTAAATTAACCTGTACATGTGGGGAAAAAAAATCAGTTTTCCCTCACTGCATACTTTTATTGTGGGGCAAATAATGATTACCTTATATTCTTACAGTGTTTCAAAGTTGGAAGCTTTCGGGTATGTTAGCTACTTTGATTTTTACAACAGTCCTGTTTATATTCAGTATGTGTTATCCTTATTTTTATAAATAAGATAAGGTTCAGATAGACAAAGTAGTTGGTTTAGAAGCAGCCAGAAAGTTAAGATCCAGATCTTTTATTGATACACGCAAATTTTGATTCTCTTCTGTTCAGCCACCATGGTGTCCTCCCATGACATATAGCTGAGCTGGCAGAACAAACCAGTGTGAGGGCACACTTCATATCTGGAGATGGTGATCGCTTCTAATAGCTGAATGAAGCAGTAGGAGCCCACAACTGTGTTTAGTTGAGTCCAGTAGTTGCCTGAAAATCCTCAAGATATTCCTGGTGTGAGTTATCTTGCTTCAGTTGTATCATTTGAAATGTATGCACGAGAGCATAGGTGGTAGAGGTTGGATGGGAAATAAGTTAAAACATGCCTAGAAATATGCTGTGTAAGGATAACAAAAAGTAGTGGTTTCACAACAATGTGAATGTACTTAGCACTACTGAACTGTACACTTAAAATAGTTAAGATGGTAAATTTTGTTACATTTTTTTTAAATCACAGTTTTTAAAAAAATAGCTACTAAATGTTAAAGTAGTACAACAGAAATTATAAAAAAGAAACTAATAAAGGGACAAAGCCCAGATGAAATAGAAAAGTGGACATAAAAACAATGTCAGTTATTATATTAAATGTAAATGGACTAAACATTCCAGTTAAAGACATGGAATGGCATATGACATTAACTGAGATGTGATTAAAACAAAGACACACATATATTAAATATAAAAGGATGAGAAAAAGCATATCTTCCAAGTATTAGACAACAGAAAATTGTTATGGCTGTCTAGTGCTAGTATAAAGATTTTAAGGGAAGAAGTTTTAATAGAACAAAGGGAGACATTTTAAAATGATAAAATAACCTATTAAATACAGACACATAATGACCCTAAAAGTAATAGCATAGCTTTAAGCTTTAAACATGAAGCATCAATCAGCAGAAATGAATAAGAGAATGAGAAATAAGCAATGAATAAGAGAAATGAATAAGAGAAATAAGCAATCTACGGTCATAGTTGTAGGTAAAAACACAATTTTGTTAGTAATTCAGTGAAGAAGCAGGAAAAAAAAAGTAAAGCATTTTAAAAAATTAAACAATATGATTAACCAAATCAACCTTACAAGGAGCGCTAATTGGAACAGCACTAACTGAAAATTGAATTTGTTGCATAAACAATGTTGGTTTAAATAACACATGAATGATTTTTTTCTTAAGGTAATAGGCAAGAAGAAAATGGGAACTATGTGGTCATGCTTCAAGTGAGCATTTGCTGTTGGCAGAAAGTTATAATGTGAAATCAGGAGTAAGATGGATGGAGGAAGAATAGAGGGACTGGCCTGTATTTGAAGTAGCTGCCTCAATTATAATGAATAGGATTCAGAAAAGGAAAAAATTTAAACTGGTTAAGGAGGTCAAGAAAAGTTTTAACAGATGTGGATTTCATTACTGCTAACATCAGCAACACCTACCACTCACTGTATTGAGTACCTACTGTGTGCCAGACTAATTTAGTTATTTTAGGATTTGCTTTTGATGTTTGTTTTTGATGTTTAGTTGCTAAGTCATGTCTAGCTCTTTGTGACTGCAGCCCTCCAGCTCCTCTGTCCATGGGATTTCCCAGACAAGAACACTGGAGTGGGTTGCCATTTCCTTTTTCAGGAGGTGAGCCTAACAGGACAGAATTGAATTCTGACATGTAGAAATGGTAGAGGAGACTACTTTTGGCAGAAGGAATGGGTATGCTGTGGACAAAGGTGAGGCCACTAGGCTTATGGCATATTTAGGTCTAGAAGTAGTTGTTTTTGACCAGATATAGAACAGTGGTGGGAAATTGAGGTGTTTTGGGGACAATGTATAGATAGAGCCTAAATGTGGGAAATGGTAGATAAATAAAAATGGAAATGTTCAGCATAATGCCATGTACCATTTTCAAGACGTGTTTGAATTGAACCAAAAATCAGGAACCTAAGTTGTTTCTCTTTAATGAGAATAGTTATCATTATTTTAGAGTGTTGAAAAACATCTGAAATGTAGAATGATCTTTGAATTTGAGTCTCAATAGAGTGGCATTGTCTTGAAAAGATGAGAGTTGGTAAATGTTTGATTCTTGCGTTTCTCTATTCATATAATTCTATACAACTAAAATTCATTAATGCCAATCTAGTTCTTCTGATGAAAATTTAAAAAAAAATTATGGAGGATTATGAAAAAAGCTACACTTTTGAGGACCTTTATGATTTTCACTTTTGTACTCACATTTTTTAGAGTAGATTATGAAATATCAGCCATAAATGCTTTTGTAAACTTTATACCTAAACTATTCCATCTTTGGTATGGAATGAGCAGGAAGTTTTATTGTTTGTTTTAAAATTTTACATGATTTAAAATCCTCAAACTACAGAAGACTATACACAGAGAAATCTTGGTCTCCCCCATGCCTTTATTCTGACCTTTTCACCTATAAAGGATACTGTTGTTAATAGTTTTTTTCCTATCATTCTCTTTTGCCAGTATTTATATCCACTCTTATCTACTCCCCACCACACAGCATATTTCTTATATAAAATGCTGAGTACACTCTTGCCTTTTTCGTTAAAACAATACGTTCTATAGTGTCCTCCATATCATTTCATAGAGATACTTTTCATTCTTTTTTATGGCTACATAGAATTCCAGTATGTGGCTATACCATAGTTCTTTCAGTGAGGCCCTTTCACTATTGTAAGCAGTGCCACAATGAAATACCTCATTCACATGGCCTTTCATTTTAGTCTAGGTGTTGCTGAGTCCAGCAATAAATGTGTTTGTAAATATGTTAGATGTTACCAAATTTTCCACAAGGGTTGTACTATTTTGCATTCCTACCAGTGATCTCTGGTGGCTACTGAGCCAGATTCTGGCTAAATCTGGCTAAATATACCAGATTCTGGTAAAGAATCTGCTTGTCAGTGCAAAAAACTGGGGTTCAACTGGTGTTAGGAAGATCCCCTGGAGGAGGAAATGGCAACCCACTCTAGTATTCTTGCCTGGGAAATCCCATAGACAGTGGAGTGTGGCGGGCTGCAGTCCATGGGGTTGCAGAGTCAGACGTGACTCAGTGACTAAACAACAATAGCAGCAATCAGTGATATATGGGAATGCTTATTTTCCCTTAGCTTTACTAATAGTGTCAAACTTTAGTTTTACCAGTCTCAATAAGCAAGAAGTTGTATACTTATGTAATAACTCGCATATCTGTTTTTAAAAATGAAATTGAGCATTTTTTCATATGTTTATGGATCATTTATATTTCATTTTCTGTGACCTGTCCATGACATTTGCCTATTTTAAAATCAGATTGTTGATCATTTTCCTGTTGATTTTTAGGAGTGCTTTATAATTTGAGTTAATAGCCTGTAAGATGGTTGCACATATATTTTCCTGAGTTTGTTTTTTTCACTTTACTGATAACATTTTTTTCCCCATACAGAATTTTAAAATTTTCATGTAGCTGAATTTATCAGTCCTTTCTACTGGATTTTGGTTAATAATTAAAAAGGCTTCCTTGGAACAGGGAATTAACCTGGGATCTACAGGACTGTGGATATTATATGTAAAGTTTTGTGAATGTGTGCTTATATAATTTTTCTAGAAAGATGGTTCATGACTTCTGTCAGTATCACAGGAGCCTGTGATCCAAAGGTTGAGACTCCAGGTAGAGTCAGAAAATGCATTTTTATTTTCAGAAGCACCATAACAAATTAATGTGATTGTTTTTTGTTTCAGACCCTCTTGCATGAAATGATACATGCCTATTTATTTGTCACTAATAACGATAAAGATCGGGAAGGGCATGGTCCAGAGTTTTGTAAGCATATGCATCGCATCAATCGTCTGACAGGAGCCAATATAACGGTATATAAAACCATACACATTTATGATATTTAGTAGTTATTTATTCAGTATTTCCCGGGATTTAATTAAAAATAGAGAACTGGGTAGAAACAAATACTGTGTTTGAGGATTTCCCAGGGCAAGTGAGGGGCCCAAAGAAGCAGACCGGCTTATCTGGGACCCCATAGTGTAAGACAGCGGTTCTAGTGACATCCCTGAGACCTCTGACCTCTGGGAGCAGCTTGTGCAGAGTTATTGCAGGCCTGAGTACCTCTCTTCTGGACTATTACTAACATCTCCTAATTACGTTTCCTCTTTGTCTCTTCCTTCAATCTGTCCTATATTCTGCTGCTATTGTATGTTACTCCCTTCATCAGAAGACTTTGACTTTCATTTCTGCATAATGTGGGAGGTAGCAGAGCCTGGGGTCAGAAAGCAGGAAGAGTCAGGTTGCCTACATCCTGATGCTGGTGCCACTGATTGTGGGACCTGCTTAAACTCTGTCATGCTTTGGTTTACTCACATGTAAAAGGAGAATGATAACAATACTTAGGCTATTGGATCCTTGTGAGGGTTAGAGAAAATGCAAGCAAAAACATTTTAGTACAGTTTGGGTACTAATTAAATATTAGTTGTCTTTGTTTTTATACATTCATTTTATCCAGTAACCTTACTGTTCCTTTTTTCTTACTTTCCACAATTCCCCTGCTTGTTTCTGACGGAACTTTTCATCTCTGCCTTTCCTCATATATTCTCTCCCTAAAATGTGCCTCTTCTATTTTCTGTCAAAATGATCTTCATCTTTACAGTGGGATATAACTTCTGCCTCCTTTTAACCTCCTCAGCAGATATGTAACCTTTTACAATGTTATATTCTACTTTCATACCCCAATAGGGTGGCTCTTACCTATCTTTATACACACTTGTGTATCTTCATATACACCTGAACAAGATGTATAACATAGTGCCTCTACAAGCACTTCAGTTGAGTCGCTCAGTTCAGTTCAATTCAGTTGCTCAGTCGTGTCCGACTCTTTGCGACCCCATGAATCGCAGCACGCCAGGCCTCCCTGTCCATCACCAACTCCCAGAGTTCACTCAGACTCATGTCCATCAAGTCAGTGATGCCATCCAACCATCTCATCCTCTGTCTTCCCCTTCTCCTCCTGCCCCCAATCCCTCCCAGCATCAGTCTTTTCCAATGAGTCAGCTCTTCGCATGAGGTGGCCAAAGTATTGGAGTTTTAGCTTTAGCATCATTCCTTCCAAAGAAATCCCAGGGCTGATCTTCAGAATGGACTGGTTGGATCTCCTTGCAGTCCAAGGGACTCTCAAGAGTCTTCTCCAACACCACACTTCAAAAGCATCAATTCTTTGGTGCTCAGCCTTCTTCACAGTCCAACTCTCACATCCATACATGACTACTGGAAAAACCATAGCCTTGACTAGACAGACCTTAGTCGGCAAGTAATGTCTCTGCTTTTGAATATGCTGTCTAGGTTGGTCATAACTTTTCTTCCAAGGAGTAAGTGTCTTTTAATTTCATGGCTGCAATCACCATCTGCAGTGATTTTGGAGTCCCAAAAAATAAAGTTTGACACTGTTTCCACTGTTTGCCCATCTATCGTGTCCAACTGTTTGCAGCCCCATGAATCATAGCACGCCAGGCCTCCCTGCTGCTGCTAAGTCGCTTCAGTCGTGTCCGACTCTGTGCAACCCCATAGACGGCAGCCCACCAGGCTCCCCCGTCCCTGGGATTCTCCAGGCAAGAACACTGGAGTGGGTTGCCATTTCCTTCTCCAATATATGAAAGTGAAAAGTGAAAGTGAAGTCACACAGTCTTGTCCGACTCTTAGCGACCCCGTGGACTGTAGCCTACCAGGCTCCTCATCCATGGGATTTTCCAGGTAAGAGTACGGGAGTGGCCAGGCCTCCCTGTCCATCACCAGGTCCTGGAGTTCACCCAAACTCATGTCCATCAAGTCGGTGATGCCATCCAGCCATCTCATCCTCTGTCATCCCCTCCTCCTGCCCCCAGTCCCTCCCAGCATCAGTCTTCCAGTGAGTCAACTCTTCACATGAGGTGGCCAGAGTATTGGAGTTTCAGCTTTAGTATCAGTCCTTCCAGTGAACACCCAGGACTGATCTTTAGAATGGACTGGTTAGATCACTTAGCAAGTACTGAATTTCACTGAACCAAAACAAATATTAATTCCTACAGAGATTAAATGCCTTGGTGTGTTTAGTGTTTAGAAATTTCCTTATTTTAAAAAGCAGTACAAGCCAGTGTGATGGAAAGGGAGAGTACTCACCCTCCATGTATTATTTTCTCGCTGTCAGTTTAATTTTCTAGAGAGCTCATTTCATTACTGGACTGAGTTCCTTTAACATCAAATAAGTGGCTTGCTTTAACACAGTCACATAAAATCCAGATTAGCAAAGGAATTAGGCAGTTGCTAGTATAAAAGACTTTTACACTTTAAGCAGAATTCTAGTGTACTTCCTGTTGTTCAGTTGGAAGAGAATTTAGGAGGTTTTATCAGGTAGACAGCCCTTGCTTTCCCAGGTTACATTCTGTTACAGCAGACTCCATGGGGCATCCACACTGAGGACAGTTTTTAGTTAACTACATTGTTAAAGTTGCAGCCTATAGGAATTATAGAAGGAATAGGCTATAGGAATTATAGAAGTTGGAATCAGAATAGATCCAATTCCCTGTCTTTGTTACCACTGAATTACTAAGTGAGGTGTTCTCAACATAAGAGAGAAGGCAGGATCTTACAAGCCTCCTTGCTCCCAAACCTCTGTCCTCCAGTCTCTTTGCACTTACTGTAATTTGCATGCTTGCCAAACAATAGAATTTGTTTGCTTATAGTAGAGAGATAGTGAATATCTGTAGAGATATCTGTATCTCTACAGATAGTGAATATCTGTAGAGTTACAGAAAGCTTAGTATTGTTTCCCACAAGGGAAATTTATTAAGAGCTTAAACAAAACTCATATGCTGCTGTTGCCCCTTACCTTATATAACTAGTAACATTCCACTGAGAGGACAGGAGGAAAAGTTCCTCAGTCATTTGGAAGTATCATCTGTAAAATGGTGCCGTGCCAGCCTCAGTTGCCACCATGTGGGAGGGCTCACCTTCCTTTCAGCCTGAACTCTGTCTGCTGCTTAGGTTATAAGTAATAAGATTTCATCTAGAGGGTGAAACGGATCCTGTTCAAGGACTGAAAAACACATTTAAAGAGAATTTGTCTCAGTGAAGTTTCTCATTCACTCAATCAGCAAACACTTACTGAGCACCTTCCTTATGCCAAGCTGGTAATAACCACTAGGGATACAAGGATGAAAACATTCAATCCCTGGAGAGCTTTTCACCTATAAACAGATAAAATGGTACCCCAGAAAGCTTGTTGTGAGGAAATGAGCAGAGCTGGGCGAACGTGGAGAATGGATTTGGCAGAGGCAGCCTGAGACCAGGTGCTTGTGTGTGGGCCCAGCGTTGATAGGGAAGAGTCCTTCGGAATCCTTTGGTATGGTTAGCTATAGGGGAAATATCAACCTAGTTCTTACTGATTATGGCATTATATAAAATCTTTATCCTAATTTTTCATCATTTAGAAAGTGGGTTTCTAAGACTTTTACCATGTATAGAAGCTTTTTGGTTTTTTTGTCTTCTAGTCTCACATTTTTCTATCTTTACCTAGTTTATGTAGCACTAAATTATGGGAATCTGCTGATTCCCATTAAAATGAACTTTTGAAGAGAAGCTATAGTTACTATCTTTCCCAAAACATAACTCCAGAAAACCCTTGAGAAGTTGGAAAGTTTAAAAAAAGGAAGTTGTGGGAGGCTGCTTATTTATTACATATATTTTCTTAAAATTGTTAAGTTGCCTACACAATGCTAAGAACTTTGTCTCGGCCCAGGTGTACCATACTTTCCACGAAGAGGTGGACGAGTACCGTCGACACTGGTGGCGCTGCAATGGGCCGTGTCAGAACAGTAAGCCATATTACGGCTATGTGAAGCGTGCCACCAACAGGGCCCCCTCCGCCCATGACTACTGGTGGGCTGAACACCAGAAAACCTGTGGAGGCACTTACATCAAAATCAAGGAACCAGAGAACTACTCTAAAAAGGGCAAAGGAAAGACAAAACTGAGAAAGCAGCCAGGATCAGAAGCAGAGAATAAAGGTAAGTCTGCCTATAGTCTTCCTACTTTTCCACTACCGTGGGTAGTTCTCTGAAGGACACTTCGGAGAACTGGCATTAAGATAAAGCTTTAATTAATTTGTTCAAAGGAAAAAAGGCAAAACAAGAAACTTGGTTTCAACCAAAGCCCATTTTAATTTTTTTTAAATTTTATTATTTTTCTCTTGTTAGAAAACCCTTAGCAACATTTTTTGAAGAAAAAAAAGATAAAGCTTAAAGAGTGTTTCTTGTGTAGATGTTTTCAAGTATGGATTTAAAGTGGAAAAAAAATCCCATTGTCCATAAAACAGTGGTCGAAAAATATATTTTGCTCTATATACATGTGAGAAAAAGTGGGAATAGTTTCCACTGCTAAAATTTAAGGGTAAAGTCCCTTTCCCTCTCCTGACTCACTGGGTCATTAGGAAACAGAGGGCAAAAAAAAAGATTGTCAAGGTAAAAACAGTAATTCAAATAACAATGCCCGGAATGTAAGTCCTAGCTACACCCCTTCCTATCAGTTGGAGTCTATCCAAGCAACTTCTGTTGATGTATGTATTTTCATTAGAAAAATGGGAAAAGGATATGGCATGTATATGCTAACACTTCAAGATTTACCCCTGTCCTCTGCAGTTCAGAGTTACTGCCCTTTGAAGGGGTAACCAGGTTACTAAAGGTAATGTTTCTTCCCTTGGGAAGTTGTTGATTAGATGTGATAAGGATTCATGGACATGAGCTTTCTCAAATCTGAAACATTTACTAAGTTGAGAAGCTATAGAAGAATGTATGTCGAAAGATTATATCCTGTTTTGTAAGCTGGGAAGATAATGCAGTAGCAGATTTTCCCCATCTGGGACGTGGTTAAGAGTCCAAAAGTTATCCTGCTATTGATATTTGCATGATTGAACTGCTTATCTAAGTATGAGATGGTATTTTGTGTTTTGTTTTGAAGAGAGGGTGTTTTTGTCCTTTATGTGTTCTCAGTATCAGAGCTTTCTGACTGCTGAAGGTTGTCCTCCTGTTAATAGAGAATTACAGTATAGTTCTAAGTTAGAACAAAACTGTATTCCTTCATTTGGAAAAACTATCCATTAGCTTAATACTTGTTATGGTATAAATTTTGAATCAAGGAAAAATCTTGCTTCTTTTGCAGACAAACTGAACAGAGGGGAGAAACAGCTGTTAATCCCCTTTACTGGGAAAGGTTATGTCCTAGGGGAAACCAGCAATTTTTCATCTGGGAAATGTATCACTTCACATGCTATTAATGAAACTCAAGAGCCTTTAAGTCAAAACAATTCAGCAAATGCCCTGAGACCTCATTCTAAAACTGAGGTGAAATTTGAACAGAATGGTCCAAGTAAAAAGACTTCCGTAGCATCCCCTGTTCTCAGTACCAGTCATCAAAATGTCTTAAGCAACTACTTCTCTAAAGTATCCGTTGCCAGCAACAAGGCTTTCAGAAGTGTGAGTGGGTCTCCAGCGAAGAGTCTCACAGTGGGCGACAGCACTACAAAGTCAGTCTCTTCCGGTTCTCAAAGGAGGGTTACATCTTCTAAGATATCGCTAAGAAATTCCTTAAAAGCCATGGAGTCGACATCTGTCACTGCGCCCCAGGATGCAAGTGGGCCTGAAGGTAAACTCCCAAGTAAACAACCCAGGCTAGTAGACAAGACTTTTTTTGACAACTTTTTTATCAAGAAAGAGCAAACCCAGAGTGGTGGTAATGATCTGAAGAGTAGTTCACATCCTCCAGCTGCAGCTCAGAATCCCAGCAGTTCATCTAGTCAGAGCAGAGTGGTTCACTGTCCTGTGTGTCAGGATGAGGTTTCAGAGACACAGATTAACGAGCACTTGGACTGGTGCCTTGAACGTGATAGCACCCAAGTCAAAAGCTGAAACAAATCTCTGAAAAATGAATGGGCCTCCAGTGTCTGCCTTTATTGCCTCAGGAATTTCTGATTAATAAGATTTGCAGGTTATAATCTAGTTCATCAATATTAAATGTTCTACTTTATATAAACATATGAGATTGTAATTAAAAAATATTTTGCCTAGAGGTGCTATATACTCTTGTCTTACGTACACTGGAGCCCAGAATTTCTTCTGGATGTATTCATGTATAATATTTAGATACTTCTTTCTGGCTTTTAAAAGTATTTAAATCTGTTAATCTTTTTACTTATTTTTCTTAAAACATTCAGTGAGGAATTCTGTCAGGTATTTATAGTTAAATTGAATATTTCATTATTAATATTAACATTCATTCCCAGAACTGGTAATATCCATAGTGTCAGACATACTGACCAAATTACAAACTAGTTGTTTTACGGTACTCACGGTTTTTGGGTTTTTTTCTTCCAAATTTTAACATTTCCTGTATTATAAAGATTTTTATTTTTCTGTTTCACTAAAAGGTGGCAGATTTTATAGTAAACATTTATAGTAAATATTATATAGATATTATATGTATTCTATATATTGATACTTATAGTATCTACTTATAGATAAGTATAGTAAAATAAATTTCTTTTGGAATATCGCTAGTAACAAATAGCTACTGTAATTCTGTAGGCCAGAGCTTAGCTGTTTTCTCAAAATTTTAGATGCTAAGTAACATAACAAAGTTGCCTAGTTTATGTACAAGTGAAACATCTTCTGGAAACAGTATTATGAACCTTAAGCCAAAGTTGAAACCATTTAGGAATACCATTTTGCCTATGCAAAGTATTTCTTCTTTTAAAAAATATTCTTTTTTATGTTACAACCAAGGGACAAAGATAGTTTGATGAAATTTACTTTGTTGTCTCATGGCTGTAACGCCAGCCTGTTGGCATATTTTCAGGGCCTTAGTTCATAAGTTTTTTCTTTTTCCTAACTTCGTTGCAACATGACTTTTACATACCTAGGTGCAGCTAGGTTCCTCTCTGTGTGATCACTAGAAGTTAGCATTTCAGTTACCCTAGAAGGTGTCCTCATGAGTGTCTCTTCTAGTCAACACACACAGCCCCCAAGTAACCACTGTTTTCATCTGTCACCTCAAGTTAGTTTACTTGTTTTTGAACTTCATGAAGTCGTATCTTTGTTGCTATGGGTAACAGAAGTTCATTCTTTTCATTGTTCTGTAGTACTTGTGTGAATATGCCAGTTTATCATTCTAATATTAATGAACATTGGCATCATCTCCTGTTTGGGGCTGGCCATTGTGAACAATGCTGCTAAGAACATTCTTATTCGTTTCTGTTGACCATATCCCCAGACTGGAAATGCAGGGTCATCAAGTACCTTCTGTTTGGCTTCAGTAAATCCTGCCAGTTTACACTCCTACCAGCAATGTTTGAGACATTATTGTTCGGTCCTTTTCATTTTAGCCTATCTCAGTGAGTGTTTATGAGTGTCGATTCTTCTAAAGCATGAAGTTAATAGTATTTAATAAATATTTATAAATGACTTAAAATGTGTATTATGTTGAATATATACATTTATACTCTCATATAAGATCATTTAACAAATTATGTTTAGGAAACATTTTTTGTGTGCCAAAACCATACAAAGCTCTGGTGCTATGAAGTATATGATAGCCCGCCCATGGCCTCAAGGAGTAGTACAACCTATCGGGGAGTGAAACAAAAGCAGATTAATTTCAAAATAGTTAAGTGCTGTGGGAACTGGAAAGGACAATCAGCCCAGCCCAGGGCTTCAGGAGATGGAGGAGACAAATTCTACACCCAAGTTGAGTGTTCTAGAGCAAGTCAAGTTAGTCCAGAGCAGGATGGAGAGAAAGGGCCTTGCAGAGAGAAGGAACACTAAGGTCTGGCAGCAGTCCAGCACATTCTACTGGGAAAACTGAGCTGTTCCAAATGAACAGAGTAAAATGTGAAGGGTGAAATGGTAGAAGGAGAAAGACTGCCGACAGGACAGATTCAAGTAAACCTTTGAGGCTGAAAAACCCATCTATTGCATTCTCCACTTACGTCGTTTGTATAGTCCGTTAGTACACATCTGTTGATTCACGTTGGGGTGGGGCTGTGGGGATTGGAAAGGCTTATATATACACCAGCCAAGAACATCTGAGAAGTGTTTTGAAGGGTTCATGGTGTGTGTGTGTTGGGGGCCGGGGAGGGGGGGACGGGGGGAGCGGGGTGGTGGCAAGAGGGGGAAGGGCAATGGCTGGGATGGAGAGAAGATGGCTTCCAGAAATATTTAGGTTGTAAAATAAGAATTGCTCAGTTTTAAGGGATGATGGGAATATGTTAACTGGCAAGAAAGTTGAGGTTAATTTAAAATTTGGAATTTAAATAAGACCTCATGTCAATATCTAAGAATTCTGATACTCGCAAATCTGTTGTTTTATATTAAGAAAAACAGTTTTACATTCTGTTGGTTTTTCACTTTTAAAAATCATTAGGGGTCAACTTTTAAATGTTATTGCCCTTCATTTGAAGAGATCATTAGGGGTCAACTTTTAAATGTTACTGCCCTTCATTTGAAGAGGTGGGGAAGGAGAGAAGGGAAGCAGACTTTATCCCATGGTCCAAAAGCTCTGAGATTTTCTTTTCTTTCCGAAGCTTATGGGAGTTTTAAGTAAGAATGTCACAGTGAAACAGGCAGGAGCTATAACTTCCCTCAGACTTAGTACCCAGCTGGGATCCTATACCTGGGATACCTGCAGGATCTCCTCACTGGGCTGCCTTGAAAAGAAGCTGAGCTCTTTGCAGTTAATCCTTATTGAGGGGCAGTGAGTTCCTGTTGTTTTGATTTTTTATCCTTGAGGTTATTGTTACCTTTTTGGAAATTTGTTGTATTTGTTGACTAGTAGCATATCCACCAGATGAAGTAAAACTCTATTAGACAATTATTATTACAGATTAAATTCTCTGAAAGTGAAGTCACTCAATCATGTCCAGACTCTGACTCCATGGACTATAACCTACCAGGCTCCTCCATCCATGGGGTTCTCCAGGCAAGAGTACTGGAGCGGGTTGCCATTTCCTTCCCCAGGGAACGAACCCAGGTCTCCTGCATTGTAGGCAGACACTTTACCATCTGAGACACCAGGGAGATTAAATTCTCTAGGGAACTGAAATGGTAAAGGATGCGATGTGGTGATTAGCTCTGGCTTTTTATTTCTAACATTCCACTGTTAGTTATATAATTACATACACATCTTCTCATATCTTTTGATATGAAAAATTAAAAACTTGATCTTTAGTGATTCAGGAATCATTATCAAAGTTTACAGTGCTGTAGACTGTAATACAGAAACAAGCTGCAGTTTGCTTTCTTCGGTTCTGGTGCTAAACCTACCAAAGGATTTACCCTCTTGCTTACTGAACACCAGATGGCGCTCTTGTGCTTAGTTGTTCACTGATGTCCAACTCTGACCCCATGGTGGTAGCCAGCCAGGCTCCTTTGCCCATGGGGGTTCTCCAGGCAAGACTACTAGAGTGGGTTGCCATGCCCTCCTCCAGGGGATCTTCCCGACCCAGGGATTGAACCCAGGTCTCTCGCACCACAGGCAGATTCTTTACCATCTGAACCACCTTAGTAAATTAAATCTCTCTGAAAAACTGAAGGCAAAGCAAAGCCAAAGAGAGAAAGAAACTTCAGCAACGGGAATAATAATGACTGGTTCTGACATATAACCCCTGGAGAAGGAAATGGCAACCTACTCCAGTACTCTTGCCTGGAGAATCCCATGGAGGGAGGAGCCTAGTCGGCTACAGTCCATGGGGTCGCAGAGAGTCGGACACGACTGAGCGACTTCAATTCACTTCACTTCACTTCTGACATATAAAGACAGGTGCTTGTTCAAACAAAAAAGGACTGATCTACAGGTCTACCTAAGGTAGACCTACTAATCTACATTAATCTTCCTAAACTTGTTTATATTTCACCTTTTACTCTGAACACTAACGTACAGTCTTCTGCAAGAAACCAGTACCCAATATGGCAAAACACGGTAACCCCCAACAGGAAGTCTTCCAGACAAGGTGGGACCTATATTTTCTACTGTTTTCAAAATCACAGTACTCTTCCTTTGAATGTCTAGTACTTATTATTCTGCTCTCATCATCTTGATTAGTCTGAAAGCTTCCTAGGATGTAATGTCCTTTGCCCCTGTATCAGAGGTCTAGTAGAACAAAGAGGCGGCTGTTAAACTCTGTGTTAAGTGCATCAAAGGGCTAGGCACTTCTCAACTTTCACTGTTAACTGCTTTTGCAAAAACATGTTAATGTAACACTGATTCTTCTCCATACTTCTCCAAAGAATCAAAATGTATTTTCAAAACAGATTATTCTTGAGACCCAAATCATTCCAGGTTATAAGCATTTCTTGCAAACTAAACATGAAAGAAAACTGGATTTCCTTTTTAACAAGATTCCTCACATGTATTTGTATACATTTAAAATAATTCAGTAAGATATACCCAGACACTTGTTCAGTTACATTAAGATATTCAAATACTTCCTCTGTGGCTCACGTGGTAAAGAATCTGCCTGCAATGTGGAAGACCTGGGTTCAACCCCTGGGTTGGGAACATCCCCTGGAGAAGGGAACGGCTACCCACTCCAGTATTCTGGCCTGGAGAATTCCATGGACTGTATAGTCCATGAGGTTGCAAAGAGTTGGACATGACTGAGTGACTTTCACTTTCACAGGATCCCTGATGGTAGGATGGAGTCTAGCTTATCATGTCTGTGAGTCCCCTATGTTGCTATTTGTAAACTCTTCATTCTAGTTGCTATTTCATGTAAGCATACTGCAACACAGGGCCTTCCCCGTTGGCTCACTGGTCAAAAATCAGCCTGCCAAGTAGGAGATAGGGGATAGGGGTTTGATCACTGGGTTGGGAAGATCCCCTGGAGAAGGAAATGGCAACCTACTCCAGTACTCTGGCTTGAAGAATCCCATGGACAGGGGGACTGGTGGGTTACAGTCCATGGGGTCACAAACAGCTGGACATGATTTAGCCACTAAACAACACATATGCTCGTGTGTCCCCTTCTGCTTTCTAACCCTTTGTGACTATTCTGTACTGCACTGTGGTCTGCTTTCCTACTTTTTCCCAATGACCATGATTCTATCTTCAGTTGAATTTACTTTTCCTGGTGTATCAGGAATTTAATCTGAATTTAATCTTAAATTCAGATAATTCTGTTGTCTTCAGTTTCTTCGCTGGAGTTACATCAATTCTTGTTTCATAGCTTCCTGAGGGATTTTTTCTTTTGGTCCATTTTTGTTCTGAGATTTTGAATTTTGACTTTCAGGTTTTAATTTTTATTCCTGCAAAGTCCTGTTTTTAAAGATATTTCATTCACACTGAACATTCTGCAGTTGCCTTATGGTTGAGGAAAGAATTTTCATCAGCTATAATTCTCATTTTTTTTCCTTATAGATGGTACTGTTTGTAGCTATTTTTCTTCCCTATTCTGCTCATTTTGAAAGGTATTATTTTCCTTGACTTGTAAAAACAGTTGGCTTGATTATAGGCAAAGATGAGAGGCTTCTGAATCAAGAGTGTTTTCTTCTGTTGCAACAGTGAAAAACAGTATTTCTCAGAGAGGACATATTTGTGAGATGGGAGAGATTTGCAATCTCATTTGATTCTGTAATTTTATTTTTCTAAGACCCTTGCTTCCCTTCTTCTTCCATTTTACCTTCAAGCCTCCAGGAGACATCTCTCCCTCTCTGACATGGTGCCTTCCTCAAGCAGCCTCCTTCAGTCTCATGAACTTTCAAGCCTCCCCTTGATGCCCCAGTGGTCAGCACTGGTGATGCACTGGTGTGATGTATCAGTATTTCCAACACTTGTGGTGGGGTCCCCGCTTTTTCCCTGGACACTGCTACCACTAGGCCCCCACTGCCCTGACTCTTTAACATACAGTTTCCACCTGACTCTTGGCCTTCACAGGAATTCTGGTGCTGGCTCTAGTTTCAGATGCTTATTTCTCTGCACATAAGTTGGACTTTTTTCTGTGTCTCACAGTTATGCTATCGCTACAGGTTATGGGTGACTTTGTTGGGAAGATAATGAAAGAGATTCAGATTAGGCAGCAACTAAGATTCCTTGGAAAGCCAGAAGCTCAAGTACTTCCCCTTAAATATGAACACACAAACAAGAATGGTCAGACCTGGGAGGAAAACATCTAACCTGACAAAAAATTAAAACAAAAATTTAAAAAATGTTAAATACTGTATCTACTATATGGAATAGGTTTTCATATATTTTAAAAATTTCAAGAACAAAAAAGAGCTCTTGAAAATTAAAAATGTTGACAGCACATGTGAAACCCTTGGAGAACTGGCAATGAGATATCTTCAAAGCAAAGGACAAAGGCACACAGTGGTAGCTGACAGTGACAGGCTCACACCTGAGGTGGACTGTTTGGTCAACCGTTCAGTTCAGTCGCTCAGTCATGTCCAACTCTTCACGACCCCATAAACTGCAGCACGCCAGGCTTCCCTTTCCCTGTCTGGACAACAGGAGTTCAGAAGGAGCAGAGAAGATGGAGGGGAGAAATAAGTGAAGGAAATGCCCCCAAATGTAGGGCCTGAGTTGACAGTTTGCATGCCTCTCATAGTGGCTGAGAACAGGCACGCTGTCACAGCCCTGGGGACACGAAGTTATTGAGTGTCCACATACGAAAAGCAGACTACGTGTAAAGAGTCAGAAATAGGAATGGCTCAGATTTCTCAGCATCCACACTGCAACTTAGAACCTAGGCAATGCCTTCAAAATCCCGAAGGATAATTACTTCCGAGCTAGAGTTCTAAACTCCGGCAAATTACCAATTAAATGTGAAAGTTAAAGAAAATTTACCTCCCAGGTACTCTTTCACAGAAAGTACTGAAGGACATGCTACACCAGATTGAGGAAGCAAGCCAAGAGAGAAGACGCAGGACCCAGGAAGCGAAGACCCCACAGAAAGGAGCGACAGGACCTCCAAAACAACGTGGAAGGAGGTCAGGGGAGACAGCTGTGCTCCAGGCAGACACCACAACCACACTTGGTTCCTGCAGGTTGGAGGCCTTGGGGGTTTGAAACGGAAGATCAAGCAAGACATTAAGAAAAGAGGGAACTATGAAAGTCATCATGATTTATTCTACATCTCACCTTTGAGCAGCACAAATACTTTTTCTTTTGCTTTGGCTGTGTCACATGGCATGTGCCATCTAGTTGCTCAACTAGGAATGGAACTTTCCCCCTGCAGTGGAAGCACAGAGTCTTAATCACTGGATCCCCAGGAAAGGATCACCAGGGATGTCCCAAATAGCCTTTAACTATTCATGTGATCTAAAGTTACAAGACAGTTATGTAAGGAGGTCAGGGAGGTATGGCAGAGGCAGAGGAGGAGGGCTGGAGAGACACCTGTATTCTTACCTCCCACGTACAGAAGTTTGGAGATAATGAAGAATCTAGAACGTGGCAATGCAACTGTATTATTCAGAACTAACTCAGCACAAATGGAGAAGGAAATGGCAACCCACTCCAGTATTCTTGCCTGAAAAATCCCATGCACAGAGGAGCCTGGCGGGCTACAGTCCATGTGGTCACCAGAGACAGACACCACTGAGTGACTAAGCACAGCAACTGGGCACATACCCAAAAAGTCACTGAAAAGAGTTAAAATCTTTTCTCAGGGGAAGAACACAAGGGGCTATTTTTCTTACCAAGCCTCACATAAAACAAGCGGACTTAACCTACAAGTGCATTTGTAACTGACTTAAAAAAACTGTAACACCATTCTATAGACGACCATAGAAATAAGACAATTTTGGCAAAAAAGGCCTAATCTCAATAAATATAGACCTCATCCAGGCACTCCTTATCCAATAACGTCTATAACACCTGTTCAGAGCTTAGAAATGATCCACTTGATAAGAAGCTGCCTGCAGCTGTTTAGGCCCTCTGTGTCTTATGACCTGGTTTATATTTAAGTGTTTTCTACTTGTAAAACTCTTCCCAGCTCATGAGGCCAGGCCCTTTATACATATCATTGGTCCAATGGTGTGTCCTTGAACACTGCCATGTTCCAGGTGAAATTTCCTTTCTGGTGATCATGAAAAAGCAAGAGCGTTCCAGAGAAACATCTACTTCTGCTTTGCTGACTATGCCAAAGCCTTTGTGTAGATCACAATAAACTGTGGAGAATTCTGAGAGATGGGAATACCAGACCACCTGACCTGCCTCTTGAGAAATCTGTATGCAGGTCAGGAAGCAACAGTTAGAACTGGACATGGAACAACAGACTGGTTCCAAAAAGGAAAAGGAGTACATCAAGGCTGTATATTGTCACCCTGCTTATTGAACTTATATGCAGAGTACATCATGAGAAATGCTGGGCCGGAGGAAGCACAAGCTGGAATCAAGATTGCCAGGAGAAATATCAATAACCTCAGATATGCAGATGACACCACACTTATGGCAGAAAGTGAAGAACTAAAGAGCCTCTTGATGAAAGTGAAAGAGGAGAGTGAAAAAGTTGGCTTAAAGCTCAATATTCAGAAAACGAAGATCATGGCATCCGGTCCCATCACTTCATGGCAAATAGATGGGGAAACAGTGGAAACAGTGCTGACACTTTATTTTGGCGGGCTCCAAAATCACTGCAGATGGTGACTGCAGCCATGAAATTAAAAGATGCTTACCCCTTGGAAGGAAAGTTCTGACCAACCTAGACAGCATATTAAAAAGCAGAGACATTACTTTGTCAACAAAGGTCCATCTAGTTAAGACTATGGTGTTTCCAGTAGTCATGTATGGATGTGAGAGTGGTACTATAAAGAAAGCTGAGCTCCGAAGAATCGATGCTTTTGAACTGTGGTGTTGGAGAAGACTCTTGAGAGTCCCCTGGACTGCAAGGAGATCCAACCAGTCCATCCTAAGGAAATCAGTCCTGGGTGTTCAATGGAAGGACTGATGTTGAAGCTGAAACTCCAATACTTCGGCCACCTGATGTGAAGAGCTGACTCATTTGAAAAGACCCTGATGTTGGGAAAGATTGAAGCCAGGAGGAGAAGGGGACGACAGAGGATGAGGTGGTTGGATGGCATCACTGACTCAATGGACATGAGTTTGGGTAAACTCCGGGAGTTGGTGATGGACAGGGAGGCCTGGAGTGCTGCGGTTCATAGGGTCACAAACAGTAGCACACGACTGAGCAACTGAACTGAACTGATCATGAAAAGACTCTGCTTTAAAATCAACGGCAGAATCTGGGGACTGCATTCTTGACAGTAAGAGGCCTAAGAGCCTATTCCTGAAGCAGTGGAGACTGGGTACTTCTAAACACCCAGGTACAATTATTAAATATATGGCATCAATACATATTTACATAAATACATATCCATCCACAACCAAGATAGAGCTCACGTTCTCAGACCCTCTGCATCTTGAGAATACTCTGAGTTTCACTTGGGTTGCACACAACTCTTTCTGTAAGACTGGAGCCACTGTGCTTATTTTCAGATGCAAAAGGCTCTGAAGGTCACACAATTCAGTGGTTCCGTCAGAACTAAACAGGTCTGTCAATCCTGTCTGTGCTCTTTTTGCCACAATACCAAAAATAATCAGTTTTCATCCCTAACTCACACTGGTCCTCCCCTTTAATCCGTTCAGCTATATTTCAGTAGAATTTTACAAATGCCCTAAGGGAAAGTCGCTCAGTTGTGTCTGACTCTTTGTGACCCCATGGTGGACTTCTTCAGGCCAGAATACTGGAGTGGGCAGCCTTTCCCTTCTCCAGCGGATCTTCTTGACCCAGGCATCGAACCAGGGTCTCTTGCGCTGCAGGCGGATTCTTTACCAACTGAGCTACTGAGGGAAGCCCTAAGATAGGTGGAAATATAACAAAAACAGCACACCAAAAAATATTTTAAATAAGAGGTAAATGAATATGTATATTGACCTCATGTTGTAAAGAGCTCTTTAGTTCATGACCACGCCGATTATACTTTTCTGCATATATACACACAGGATACCTGTGACAGTTAGAGATAAACCTCATGGCCCTTCGTTTCTGCAGAAGAGGGGCAACAGAGATAGGCTCAACAGTGTGAGTATTACAGTCATTAAAAAAAACCCTATTAAAAGGGCAAGAACCTAAATGTTGAGAATACAAATACAGAGCTTATGGATCCCATGGGCAGTCCAGCCACTCCCAGGATTGCTAAACTTGTCACATTCCATGTTTGCTGTTCTCTTTCGCTTGTTATCATTTATAAAAAGTACCAAATGCTCTGGACTAAGCCAGAGATGAGTGAGAGAAAAGCACATTATCTGCTGGAGGAGCCCATTATGAAAATCAGTGTATGATAAAGGATCAAAAAACAACAAGAGACAGGTGGAAATAAGCGTAATTTTTTCAAGAACATTTATACATCTGTTTAATTAGATTAGCTTTACAAGCATTTTGAGAGCTTTTTCATAATGAAACACTGCTTTTCAAATTACATGACTTTATAGTTTATCTGTATGTAAATCCTGAAATTCTTTGCCTGCTGTTGATAAAGGTCAGTGTTTTACAGCTGGTTAAATTAATATGTTGAATAAAAACAGCATTAGAAGCTTTACCTTTTACCAGGATTAAACACATATAGGCCACAAATAGTTTTAAATTTTGTTTTATATAGAGTCCTGCTTGGTGACAAGTTAACAGTCCCACTAACATGAAAAGAACAGATTTTAAATGGATATTAAAAGAAATGGCTATCCTGATTTCTCCATCCTTTCACAACAATCTTGAAGAAATTATAAACTTTTCCAAAAACAAACAAAAAAATCCCACAACAAAATTTAAAACCTGTCAGGCAAGCACAACCCACAGACAGTAGAATCTGACACTTTGCACAACTGCAGAAATATGTATCTGAATGACACAGGGGCTCCCAGATTAAAAGGCTGTTATTGTACACCTTGACAAACAAACCTCCCACCAACATCATACAATTTCTACTCAACCTAAAAATAATAGCGCTTTTGAGTTGTGGCCTAAGGCAGTGCACTGCACTGCAGACCAGGCTGGGGTGGGAGGGGAGAGCAGGGGCAGAGGCACTTACTGTTGAGATGTTGCATTGTACTAATATTATCTGGGACTAGGAAAGAAGTGGAACAAAACTGCAGTGGGTGAGGAAAACCAACAATCACTACAATTGTCTCCTGCAAGTTCTCCGAAGTGAGATCACAATACTGAATATTTAATCCCACCCTAAATCCATGCTGCCAGTTCACTAAACAACTTTTTTTCATGTTTTACATGAACAGTAGCAATCTTTTAATAAAAATTACTGAGCTTTCCATAGAAAAGGTCTCTAATTGAATACAAACTATACAGATGCTAAAACTGTCATAGGTTGAAATATACAGAAATATTTCTGTACACTCACATTATTTTGGCAAAGAAGATCAAGGACAGAGATAGAAAACTGAAGTGGGCAAGGTCTTACACCCATAATTCATCCAAAATACAGATACTACCTTCTGGGCTTTGCTAAACAGCCTAGGAAACTGAAGTCTAAGACATCCATCCTAATTCAGGTGTTAGATAACTCAAGTCTGGGAGGACTTACGTGATTTTGTAGGATTCCCTCTTTTTTCTGAAAAATAAAAAAGAAGACTCATAGAAGTTATCTGGTTTTTTGCTTCGTGCTTTGATTTTTAAGCTGAACACCCAACTTTCAGTACTGATGGAGAGCACCGCCTCTGGGGAGTGCACCAGCAGTGGCCTGAGGAGTCACTGATGTTAAGTCTGTAACAACACCGTTCGGTCCGGAGGCACAGTCTCCCCCTGATGCTACCCAACAAGAATGAAGTTCTGATCTGCTGGCCAGATGGGCACAGAAGTAGGAAGAAAACTGCAAAACTCAAAGTACAATCAACCTGACGGGAGGCAAAAGGAAAAGTCTAGGAAAGGGGACAGTCTGTTCTACATCTCTGGGATGCACCTGAAAGCAGAAGAAAGCCCTTTATCTTGGGAACTTGATGCTGAGGAGGGGAACCTCAAGTTCATTTAGTGCCAGTCACTGTCGTTTTTTTTTTTTTAATGTAACTTAAAAGATAAAACCTTTTTACTGTGTATTTTTCTTATAAAACAGGAAGTAAAAGTTACTGGTAGTAAATGGTAAAGTAAACAGTGACGGTTTTACTGTTATGTATCACTATTAACAATGTCAAAAAAACAACAGCAGCAGTCTTTTAAGAGTTCAAATTAGTGTAAGGATTACAAAACAATCTGATTTTTCAGTTGGTGATTAAAGTGCTCCTTTTCTTATTTTAAGTAAAAACAAAATGAATCATTAGTCACTGGCAACAATCATTATAAGAGGCTTTTCAGGGCAAAATTTAATAGTACGAAGAGGTTTACAAAAATAGATTGATGCTATTTTGGGAAATAATACTGTAATTTTTTCTCAATTCAGTTTTGATAAATTGTACCTGATTATACAAAAATTATTTCAAATTCAAACTTGACTATATAAAAAAAGGGAGAGATGAAATGAACTCAGCTAGATGACAGATCTGGCAAAATATAAGAATGAAAAAAATTCTACCTAGGGCACTTATTTCATGTCCAGATGTGAACACCACTTTCAGTTGATAGCTCATATTCCTCCCATCACAGGTTTGGAGTCAATCATGCAGTACAAAGCCACACAGTCAAAATCTTTGTTTTGATGCAACACAAGAAAGTTGTTTCTGTTTCCTTAAACTGCCAGCTGGCTGGCTATTTTTCTTTCTCCCATTTATGTGTATTCACAATTCACAAACAGCGGCAGTAATCACTGCAGGTGAGTTGGGTATTGCTGGGTGAGGCTCTATAAGGCGTCTTTACTGATCGAATCAGAAGGTTTATTGAGTTCGACCCTCACACCTTTTTCACCTGCAAAGTAAAAAACAAAAAATTCATTAAGTACCAGAGAGCTTCTGTTCCTGCATCCCACTGAGCTCCTAACAGTGTGCACAGCC
Organism: Budorcas taxicolor; assembly: GCF_023091745.1. Taxonomy (NCBI): domain Eukaryota; kingdom Metazoa; phylum Chordata; class Mammalia; order Artiodactyla; family Bovidae; genus Budorcas; species Budorcas taxicolor. The sequence continues at coordinate 41,242,923 of NC_068914.1, read as the reverse complement.
TTTCAACTTGCAAACACACGTCATCTGAGAGTGATTACACTCAGATTCCCAAAAGTTACTCTCAGGGTTGATTACGGTAAATGCAGGGACTCTGGACTAGTAAACCTTTTAAAGGGAAAAACCACTCTCTACACAGGGATAATGAATTTTGTCTTCTTTTTTTTTTTGAAAAACAAACTGAATTGCTTTAAAATATTAATAGCAGTGTGTTCAGCCTCACTGAAAGCACACTACTAGGTATCTGTCACAAACAGTGACTTTGAAAATAAACAGAAACTTATGAATATTCAATTTTTATAGTTTTATAGAAGGCTGATGTGGGATTATCCATGGCTGGTGACAGTACAGGTAGTCAAATCAGAAATGTGAACTGGAGCAGATTTGTGAGATACAAAGTGGGGTTAAAGAAAAGACAGGTCAGCAGTCCGTCTGCTGGAAACCTCTGGCCCAAGTGCTCCAGGAGGGCGTCCACAAGTGGGGGTGACTGGACGCCACTTGCAGATACGGACTCTGCGTGCCTGTCAGATTTACTGATTTCAGCATCTCAATTCATCCCTTTGCGTTAATTTTCTTCATATCCACATTCAACGCGGGAGACCTGGATTATTCTCCAGAGCATCTACATCTAAAGAGGAAAGGATATTACCTTTCTTCCATGGGGAGAATGAGACAAAGACAGCCTATGACTGAGAAGGATAATCACAGAAAACTCAGCTTGTTTGAACCATTTCCCCAGATTGCTTTGTCTCAAACTTGCCTCACCTATGGGCAATTTTGATGGTTAAAGGTAAGAATGAAGGTGACTTAAGAGCAGCCCTCTTCTAAATAGGGGAATTAAGAATCTGACAAAAACAAGGGGCAAGCGTTCTGGCTCATGGAAAGCAGCGCCTGGCTGTGGGGTCTCCTCCTTCTAGTGTACCCAGGCCCCAAATGCTTACCTGTTAGATATTTCACTTTAGCTCGCGCTCTCTCATCTGCATCAAAATACCAAACAGTTATTGCGTACCTAAAAGAAAATTTAGAACAGGGTAAGAATGACCACACTGGGAGAAAAAAAGGGAATGCTGTTGCAAAGATCTAGTAAAACTCATCATGGCAAAACAACACGTAACTTGGAATGACATCGGGTGATACGTGGGCACCGTAACAACCCACTTATCCAAGAACCCCAACGGTCAAGAGCATAACACAGAGCCAGGAGTAGCTCAAATTAACACTGCAGAGTTTGTGACTTTTTACGATTTTCTTAGTACCTACTAAGAAATAACCTATTTATTATCTGTTTTGCAAGCCTATAGCAGATTAGAAACAGACACCAAGAAGG